>NC_138183.1:209809095-211136004 GCF_964194105.1 Spermophilus citellus
GATTGTGTGGCTGAGTGGGAATTGTAGCTCTTTCCCACTACCCAGTAGCATGAGAAAGCATTGTGCCACATATCACTAGCCTAGAAGAAGATAAAAATTTGAAGTAAGATTTCTACTGAATATATATCACCTTTGTACCATCGTAAAGTCAAAAAATCGTAAGTTGAGCCATTTTAAGTTAGGGACTATCTGTAGTTCAAAGTCTAGCAAGAAATATAATGGAAAATAAATCATTACAAGGTGATGTAAGTAGTCAGGTGCTAGACAGATATATTGTGGAAACCCAGATGAAAGGGCAAATAACTCATTTTGGAGGGATCAGAGGCATTGCAGAAGTCCCATTAGCTGGTTCCTAAAGTATGAGTTGAGGTTTGTCTGGTGGAAATGAAAGGAAGAGATTATAGGATGTGCAAAGGCATGAAGATACACATTCCAAGAAGAAGAAATTCATAGTAACTAGAATAGTTCAAAATAGTTTATATTTTATTCTCTGGAAATAGAAAACTACTGAGGAAATTTAAATAAGGGAGTAGTGCGATCTAAATTCCCCTTCAGGAAAAAAAAATCCTTAGTAGCATCAGTAACGATAACTCACCCAAAAGATTGTATATATATTTATGCTCCTGCCATTTATATTTATGTGTGCTTAGCTGCTCTTTCCTTATCTTGTCTTTGGTGTTCTGCTGGACATGTGGTGCTAACCAGTTACTTTCTACCTCCACATTCTTTCAAGTCTCTGTTTTCAGTCTCTACAACTATCAGTGATAAATATTGAAAGAAGGCTCATGAAAAGAACAGAGGGAAGGACGAAAGAATATGAATAATCACCAGATAAAGATCTGGGGGAAAGGAGAGATGCTGCACTAATAAAAATAACAACATAACAGTGAAATGGTCTTGAGTCATAATGTGTGTCAAGATCATTATTTATGCTTCACAATACTTCACTAAATCTCAAAGTGATTCTGCAATGAACCTACTGACTTCCATTTTCAGATGAGCTAAGTGAAGTTCAGAAGTGATTAAGCAACTTAGCTATGATTATAACTAGTAAACAGGACAGAGAGTTTAAAATCAGTCTTGTTTGACTTTAAATCCCATGCTTTTAACAATAATACTGAACGCCAATGATATCACTTACTAAATGTTAACTAGTTGCCAAACTTTGCTAGTTGCTTTTACAGGTAAACATCATTGTCCCCATTTTACAGAAGAGAAAACTGAGGCTTTGGGAGGTTAATTGACTTTCCTAAGTCACACAGCTAGTCACAGGTAGTATTAGAGGTTAAGCCCAGGTTCATTTAACTATACCCTTTCCACTATATTTTGATGTGCACGTTCCTAATCCCTACTCCTTTTACCCATCTCTATGTTTCCAGATTTCACCTTCAATGCTCAACTAATACATTACCTCCTCCAAAAAATTATTTCAGGAAAACATTGGTCTATCATTGCATTCTTATTGCAACTAGTTGTATGACATGCATTTAACTTCATCAAGATGGATTTGTATTTGTTCATTTTCTCTTGTTAATGATCTATGTCCCAAATCAGCCAACTCAGAAAAGTGTCCCACAGCAGGTTCTCAGGTAATCTATATCATCCAAATATATCTTACTTTTAGCTCAGTTTCAAGGAGGGGGCAAGAATTATGCCATACTGCTTTGTTTTCTCCAATATACCTGATAGATACTTCAGCATATAATAGGGTTTAATAAAAATGTTGACTCTAATATACCTAACAATAGGAAGATTTCAATAATAATAATAATAAGAGCTAACTCATATATATGTATAGAAATGTGTGTGTGAATGAAATCCAATGATGTAGATACTACTGTTATCCCCATTTTGCAGAGGAAACAGGAATAAAAAAGTTAAGTGACTTGTCCAAGTCCACATAGTCTCACTCCAAAGTCAGCATTTCCTTGACTAATTTATAATACTATCTTCACTCAACAGATGTTGTTCCAAGATTAAACAACTCTCACACCTTAAAAAAATGGTAAAACTTGCACTTAATTTCTGCTATAAACACTGGAGAAGATACAGAAAGAAGAGTATGTCTGCATAGAGTAGAAAATCTGAGCAGCATATATAAAACTGCTGGGAAAATAAGAAGAAAAAAATCAAGATATATTCCTCTTTTAAAAAAATTAGAGTGTGCCAAGTATGCTATTTTTGCACAAGTTTTTGTGATTCATAAAGCATTCAAGCCAACTTCCTCTCACACTAAATTACATAGCATACCTCAGAGTGAGAAACCATTGTTAGCAAAGACACTGAAACTCTACACCAGAATCATGTAAGCCTGAACTAGCAAAATGCAACCACCTCTGGACTGACACACAACAGCTGTTTAGAGTGTCAGAAAAATGTCCTGATGAAGACACCAGGAAAACTCAGAAGATAATGCTGATTTACAAAACTTTTAAACTTGATTAAGTTGTTGCAAAAGTCAGGGAGAAAAATTCAAGATACAGCTCCACTTTAAAAAAGCAACAGGTAATTTCTAATAATTTAGAGATGATAGAAAAATAAAGGTAAGTGATTTTTGTTTGTATGTAAATTCATGATTTAAATTCACAAGGCCTTAATTCTTTAAATTATTTCTTAGGAATTTGGTGAGCTAAGTAGTATTATCATCTCTACAAAATCAGTATCTATGAATGAGGCTCAGAGAAAATAACTTCTCACAGTTATTTAACTAGGAAGTGGAGAATCCAGAAGTAAAATTTGGGTCCTCTGAAACAAAGCTCCTTCCTTTTTACCATGTGATTTCTCTTGAAGAAAAGAGAAATATGATCCCCTTTTGTTACAGAGAGGGAAAAGTAACAGTAATAGCAACAGACAATAGCCAAACCTTGCTTTAGGGCAGGACTCATTCTCTCTCTCTCTCTCTCTCTCTCTCTCTCTCTCTCTCTCTCTCTCTCTCTCTCTCTCTCTCTCCCCCCCCCCCTTTTAAGGAACCTCCACGTCTTCCCCTTTAAAAGTAAAATAAGAAATAATAGTAAAAAATTCTCCTGATTGCTTTCCATCACTACCATCGCCTAACTTCAGTCCTTTCCTCCCTGAAGCTCATGGACCAATTACTGTAACACAGTACCACCATAGTGGTATCATGGACACATGAGAAACAAGTCCCGTGACTCTATGCAGAAAAAATGCAAAAGGAAAGACAGAGAAAATACAGAACACTGAAAAGACAGCAATTATCCCTTATAGTGCAGCGTGATTATTCTCCAGAGGAAAGTAAAATATAGTAAGATTGTACAGAAGCATTGTCTGCTGTGCTGTATATATGGTCAGGGAAAAGAGGGAACTAGAGTATGAAGAGGGGAGAAAAAGTAAGAACCGGTGAATCTATCCAAAATTTGCTATGGCTACAGAATTCTATGTCACATAGTAAAGGAAATTGCCTACTTCTAAGTTCTATAATTTTCTGGGGAGCAGAGATCAACAAGCATATAAACGCTTTCTCAAAAGCAACATATAAAACTTTTTCAACATGCATATACATAGCCATTTCATTGGAGAAGTAGTCAGCGTGGCAATGGTCACACAGGATTTCCCTGTGCACATCTCTAGTCCATAAGCATTGGCACATTACCAATTTAACATGTAAACACGTGGTTCCAGATATTAAAATTTCTACCTAGCCCAAATATATTTTTTCTTAACATTCTTTTTTCATTAATTTATTCTTTAAATATGGATATGTATGTCACTCTTCTAAATTCTGGGCATAGGGCAGTGAACAAGATAAAGTCTCAGTCCTAACAAACTTGCACCCTAAGTCCAAATTAAACCACATCTAAGATATCTTCCAAGTCTAAGATTTTATGATTTCACACAATTTGAAAAAAATGATTAAATTGCAAATGTCACAGGTGGTTAGATACCTTGAGCACCAAAAGGAGAGAAACCACCTTATAGCATCAGGATCTAGCATGATGCTTGGTGCTCAGGGAAGGTTTTTAAGTGAATGAAGATAAAAATCTATATTATGGATGTAGAAACAGACATATTGGTTAAATAAATGACTTATGGTTAAATAAATGATTAAATGGTAGAGCTAAGAACTAAACACTGACTTTACACTATAATAGTTTAAGATCTTATTTTTAAGAACCTCAGTTAACAAAAGTGAGCTCCCATTGAGTTTCTGCATCTTTGCTTATGTATGTACCTATTAGAACTACACAGTTTAACACTTCACTTCATTCAACTGAGGTTAAGACAAGATTTGAAAGAGTTGACAGATAAAAGTACCATTAAAATCATCTAGTTCTTGGGCTGGGGTTGTGGCTCAGTGGTAGAGTGCTTACCTAGCATGTGTGAGGCCCTGGGTTTGATTTTCAGCATCACATAAAAATAATTAAATATAAAGGTTCATGTGTATATCATCTAGCTATCTAGTACTACCCTCTCATTTTTTATATGAGGGCTAAACAGAGAAGGGTAAAAATTTGCTTAAAGTTTCACAGCTCACTCATGGCAGATCTGGCACTAAAGCCTAAGTCTTCTCATACCTAGCCCATGTACCACTCTCCAAAGTTCCTAAATGGAAGAAACTACTTGTTATGATTTTTGTATTTCCACCACATTACAATACTTAACAAATTAACTATAAGGATATTTTATTTTTCAAAGCTCACTTTTCCTCCTCCCCCAACCCTCTATTCCAGTAGAACTAGAAGCTTTCTTTCTTTCTTTCTTTCTTTCTTTCTTTCTTTCTTTCTTTCTTTCTTTCTTTCTTTCTTTCTTTCTTTTTCTTTTGATTTTTCTTTTTCTTTTCTCTCTTCTTTGTGGTACTGGGAATTGAACACAGGGGTGGCTCAACACTGAGATACCTCCCCACCCCTTCTGTTTTGAGTCAAGATATCACTAAGTTGCTGAGGATGGCCTCAAACTTGTGATCCTCCTGCTTCAGCCTCCCAAGTCCTTGGTGTTACAGGTGTGCACCATTGCACCCAATTTAGACAATTTGTAACAGCTTCTAAACCAAGAGCCTGGCCTAAAAGACCCGAGCAGAAATTTGCTAAGCTTGACACATAACAAAAATAACCTATCCTAATAGTCTTTTCTTTTCTTTTTTATTTTATTTTATTGTTGGTTGTTCAAAACATTACATAGTTCTTAATATACCATATTTCACAGATTGATTCAAGTGGGTTATGAACTCCCATTTTTACCCCGTATACAGATTGCTGTGTCACATCAGTTACATTTCCATTGATTTACAAATTGCCTTTCTAGTGACTGATGTATTCTGCTGTCTATCCCATTCTCCACTATCCCCCCTCCCCTCCCCTCCCCTCCCCTCCCCTCCCCTCCCCTCCCCTCTCTCCACCCCCTCTACTATAAATCGTTTCTTCCACTTATATAATTTTTCTCTTACCCCTCCTTTCCTCTTGTATGTAATTGTGTATAACCCTGAGGCTCACCTTCCAATTCCATGCAATTTCCCTTCTCTCTCCCTTTCCCTCCCGCCTATCATCCCTGTTTAATGTTAATCTTCTTCTCAAGCTATTCGTCTCTACCCTGTCCTTGGTTACTCCCCTTATATCAAAGAAGACATTTGGCATTTGTTTTTTAAGGATTGGCTAGCTTCGCTTAGCATAATCTGCTCTAATGCCATCCATTTCCCTCCAAATTCTATGATTTTGTCATTTCTTATTGCAGAGTAATACTCCATTGTGTATAAATGCCACATTTTTTAATCCATTCATCTATTGAAGGGCTTCTAGGTTGGTTCCACAATCTTGCTATCGTGAATTGTGCTGCTATGAACATCGATGTAGCAGTGTCCCTGTAGCATGCTCTTGTTAGGTCTTTAGGGAATAGACCGAGAAGGGGAATAGCTGGGTCAAATGGTGGTTCCATTCCCAGCTTTCCAAGAAATCTCCATACTGCTTTCCAAATTGGCTGCACCATTTTTCAGTCCCACCAACAATGAACAAGTGTACCCATTTCCCCGCATCCTCGCCAGCACTTGTTGTCGTTGGACTTCTTAATGGCTGCCAATCTTACTAGAGTGAGATGGTATCTTAGGGTGCTTTTGATTTGCATTTCTCTGACTGCTAGCGATGTTGAGCATTTTTTCATGTACTTGTTAATTGATTGTATGTCCTCCTCTGAGAAGTGTCTGTTCAGGTCCTTGGCCCATTTGTTGATTGGGTTATTTGTTATCTTATTATCTAATTTTTTGAGTTCTTTGTATACTCTGAATATTAGGGCTCTATCTGAAGTGTGTGGAGTAAAGATTTGTTCCCAGGATGTAGGCTCCCTGTTTATCTCTCTTATTGTTTCTTTTGTTGAGAGAAAACTTTTTAGTTTGAGTAAGTCCCATTTGTTGATTCTAGTTGTTAACTCTTGCGCTATGGGTGTCCTATTGAGGAATTTGGAGCCCGACCCCACAGTATGTAGATCATAGCCGACTTTTTCTTCTATCAGACGCCGTGTCTCTGATTTAATATCGAGCTCCTTGATCCATATTGAGTTAACTTTTGTGCATGGCGAGAGAAAGGGATTCAGTTTCATTTGCAAATGGATTTCCAGTTTTCCCAGCACCATTTGTTGAAGATGCTATCCTTCCTCCATTGCATGCTTTTAGCCCCTTTATCAAATATAAGATAGTTGTAGTTTTGTGGATTGGTTACTGTGTCTTCTATTCTGTACCATTGGTCCACTCGCCTGTTTTGGTACCAGTACCATGCTGTTTTTGTTACTATTGCTCTGTAGTATAGTTTGAAGTCTGGTATCGCTATACCGCCTGATTCACACTTCCTGCTTAGCATTGTTTTTGCTATTCTGGGTCTTTTATTATTCCATATGAATTTCATGATTGTTTTATCTATTTCTACAAGAAATGCTGTTGGGATTTTGATTGGGATAGCATTGAACTTATAGAGAACTTTTGGTAATATCGCCATTTTGATGATGTTAGTTCTGCCTATCCATGAACAGGGTATATTTTTCCATCTTCTGAGGTCTTCTTCTATATCTCTCTTTAGGGTTCTGTAGTTTTCATTGTATAGGTCTTTCACCTCTTTTGTTAGGTTGATTCCCAAGTATTTTATTTTTTGGGGGGATATTGTGAATGGAGTAGTTGTCCTCATTTCTGTTTCAGAGGATTTGTCGCTGATATACAGGAATGCATTTGATTTATGCGTGTTGATTTTATATCCTGCCACTTTGCTGAATTCATTTATTAACTCTAATAGTTTCTTTGTAGACCCTTTTGGGTCTGTTAGGTATAGAATCATATCGTCTGCAAATAGTGATAATTTAAGTTCTTCTTTTCCTATTTTTATGCCTTTAATTTCTTTCGTCTGTCTAATTGCTCTGGCCAGTGTTTCGAGGACTATGTTGAACAGAAGTGGTGAGAGAGGGCATCCCTGTCTTGTACCAGATCTTAGAGGGAATGCCTTCAATTTTTCTCCATTCAGAATGATGCTGGCCTGTGGCTTATCATAGATTGCTTTTACAATGTTGAGGTATGATCCTGTTATCCCTAATTTTTCTAGAGTTTTGAACATAAAGGGATGCTGTACTTTGTCGAATGCTTTCTCTGCATCTATCGAGATGATCATATGGTTCTTATTTTTAAGTCTATTGATGTGGTGAATAACATTTATTGATTTCCGTATATTGAACCAGCCTTGCATCCCAGGGATGAATCCTACTTGATCATGGTGTATAATTTTTTTGATATGATTTTGAATCCAATTCGCCAGAATTTTATTGAGGATTTTTGCATGTAGGTTCATTAGAGATATTGGTCTGTAGTTTTCTTTCTTTGAAGTGTCTCTGTCTGGTTTAGGTATCAGGGTGATGTTGGCCTCATAGAATGTCTTTGGAAGTTCTCCCTCTTTTTCTATTTCCTGAAATAGCTTGAAAAGTATTGGTGTTAGTTCCTCTTTAAAGGTTTTGTAAAACTCTGCTGTATACCCGTCCGGTCCTGGGCTTTTCTTAGTTGGTAGTCTTTTGATGGTTTCTTCTATTTCCTCTATTGTTATTGGTCTGTTTAGGCTGTCTATATCTTCCTGACTCAATCTGGGCAGATCATATGACTTAAGAAATTTATCGATGCCTTCACTATCTTCTATTTTATTGGAGTATAAGGATTCAAAGTAATTTCTGATTATCTTCTGTATTTCTGAAGTGTCTGTTGTGATATTGCCTTTTTCATCCCGTATGCTAGTAATTTGGGTTCTCTCTCTTCATTAACATGGCTAAGGGTCTGTCGATTTTATTTATTTTTTCAAAGAACCAACTTTTGGTTTTATCAATTTTTTCAATTGTTTCTTTTGTTTCGATTTCATTAATTTCAGCTCTGATTTTAATTATTTCTTGCCTTCTACTTCTTTTGCTGTTGTTTTGCTCTTCTTTTTCTAGGATTTTGAGATGATATATGAGATCGTTTATTTGTTGGTTTTTCTTTTTTTAAGGAATGCGCTCCAAGCAATGAATTTTCCTCTTAAAACTGCTTTCAATGTGTCCCATAGATTCCGATATGTTGTGTCTGTGATTTCATTTAACTCTAAGAAGTTTTTAATTTCCTCCTTAATGTCTTCTATAACCCATTGATCATTCAGTAACCTATTGTTCATTCTCCAAGTGATGCATGATTTTTCCTTCCTTCTTTTATCGTTGATTTTCAAAAAAATTTTCAGGATTTGCAAGACAAGCTCCTCCCAAGTGAATTTTTCCAAAAAGGAGTTAAGTGGCCCAAAGACTTGGATTTTCAGGCAAATAAAGACTCATCCTACTGGCCTAGCTGAAGGGAGATTTTCTTGAGCTACACTTACACATCTTTTCTACTCTGAAGCCAGTCCCTCCTTAGGGAAGTGCTAGACGTTAAATTGGAGTACTAAACTGAGAACAGCAAAACTGTTCTAGTTCTATCACTAACACATTGTATGACATGGGGGAAATCACTTATCCTCTCTGGGTTTATTTTATCCATCTGTAAAACATTTATGCTGATACAAGGTAATCAGGTAGAGCACGTGAGCTAACAGCTATAACATGAATTTTAAAAGTACAAAACACCATACAAATGAAAAGTAGTACAATTAGCTATTAGGATTATTACTCCAAATTATTAAGTATTTCAGAAACCAGAAAGCCATCTTGTAGAACCAGTAGTAAAGAGCAGAAGCACTATGACACAGGAATAATGTCAAAAATTTGAAGTTAGATAACTCCAGGTATGAATCCAACCTCTATGATCTTGAACTTACTCAAATTCCTTAATCCTCAGTTTCTCATCAATGGGAAGAGTACCACTATAGAATTACTATGAAGACTAAGGAAAAACAAAGATACATATGTAGATAGACATATTATATAAAATGGCAATTATCATTAATCATAAATTTCATCTTCTAGAGAATTTAGAATTTCAGGGTTTTCTTTAGCATTCCCACAATGTAACAGTTGAAACATCTGTACTATTAAAAAAAACAACAAAAATAACATTCCTGATTCAACATAATGCAACAAAAATTTAGGTGCTGATTGATCAGCATATTAGCAATCCAGCCAAAGTTTAGGAACCAGTTCTGTCAATGGGTATTTTCTCAGTCACTCAGTTCAACAATTGTGTTTATTTGAAATCCAGTGTTCTGATGCTTTCGTTGTGACTGGATTGTTGGATTGCTGCCTGCAGTTGTCTTCTACAAAAATGCCAAATGTACAGAAATTTCACTCACTTGATTACATGTTCATCTTGACAATATATTATGCTGTTTGGTGTCATGTTGAAATTCTATTGATGGTGCTCATGACTTTTGAATAAAAAGAAAAGTAAAAATGCCTTGGACTAATGAATTCATATTCTTTTCAAACACAGTGCTGCTTCTCTTCCATGAGATCAGGAAAAGGATATATTTCTGGTTGCAGACATATGTGGCACAGACATGAGATCACAGCTTTAAGCTTAATAGGAGAACATAACAATCTACTCATTGTTTACACTTTAACCCAAGGGGCAGCTGGAAATCACAACCAACCATATGCAGAGCTGAACAAGTGGCCATCACTTTATTAATAAAGCCAAGCATTAAAGAATAAGATTCTGGGAATGGTACAGTGAGGGGCAGGAGTCTCTTACCCTAGGCCCCTATAAGTACTAGGCATAGGGCCCAGACTATTGTTGAAAATGTCCTTTGGGATTAGACTATTCTCTCTACCAGGATTTCATTTGCCATCTTCCCTGTTTTCCAGATCTCCCATACAATGTTTAATCAGCTGTCAGAGACTGTTTAGAAAGGGCTCCCTATTCTTTTTACATCTCGATATCCTGAAAAAGGAGCAAATTATAAAATTATCTACATACAATTGAATCAAAGCACATACAGAATTGGGTTTTTGTAACATAAAGAACTATTTCAATTAGAGAAAGAGATGTAAAGATGCAATCTTCCAAGTCTACAACAGGTATAGATAATACCCCCAATTTATAGACAAAATACTGATATTGAGAAAGGATACTATAATCAAATTGCAGGACAAAGATTTATATCCAGGTCCAAATCTCCAGGTTTTACTATTCAATGGCTGCCATGGAGGACAAATTACCTGACAGTCTATCATAATTTATTCTGCATTGAACTAAATTCAAATTTGCTAGGAAAATGTACTATGCAAAATGAATCACTGTTTAACACTGAAGCATTTCTTATGTATATCAGTGTCATAATTTACAAATTTTCTCTTTTGTTTTGCTTTCTGTGCTGAGGATCAAACCCAGGACAAGCACTGTACCATGGAGTTACTTCTCCAGCAGCCCTGATTCTTTTATTTCTTTTGATACTTAACAGAGAGTGCCAGGTTATGAATTTGTAACCCAAGTGCAAAAATTGAAGGACAAGTGCAAGAGCACAGAAAACTCAAAACACCTACAGGTCTTCATCAAAGTGAATGGACCCTATTGGGAAAGCAGAAATTAAATATTCAAAAACTCCTCTAAAGATGGCTACTTACATAGATAGTGCAGGCAACAGACATTTTCTAAAATAACTAGTTTATCCAAAGCAAAGTCTTTTTAAGTATAATAGTAAGGAATTATGAATCTGTAATCTAGCTCCTTAGTTTGAAACCTAGTTTGAATTTTTGCTGAAGAACATTTTGCCTCTAAGTGTGTTCTGATTTTGGTTTTGCTTTGTTTTGTATCTGAAACAGATGTAAAGTTTCTTATCTGAAGTATACTATCATTTTTATTGGAATTATCACTTTCAGACTAAAGATACCTTCACTTCTCCATTTGGCCCAAGATAAGAACTAGGAAAGAACAACAAAAGAAAGAGCACTATTTTAAATGTACCTTGCATCACAGCATGCTACATTCATCACAAGCTAAAAGAAAAAATAAGCTTTCTACTGAGATACCTAATGATGCCACTGATGTCCCACATCACTCACAAAGTTATGACATAATGCAACCACATTTTCTTCCCTGGGGCTTAAAGAGAACATGCTCTCAAACTATAGAGAATAATGTGTACCCATAGTATGAGGCAAAAGGATGAGAGAGAATAGTCCAGTGAAGTGAGATTTCTATCGAATAACTCTTTCAGCAATTACCAATCTCCTTGGAATTTCCCTTTTAATGTCATCCTCAGCTTAACTACACCACAGCTTAAATACACCATAAAATGAAAGGAGTGATTAACAAATTCTAAAAGTTTATGGTCACAACAATGTGAATAAAAAGTTAAAGTGGCCAAAATATCCAAGAGACTAAACACAATATTAGCATAAAAATAAATCATTATCTAGCATATCATAGTAATATATGTACACAAACATAAAGTCTATGCACTTTATAAGTCATTTTCCTCGAAAAGTGTTAAATCTAAAACAATTTTATTCTTCTGTCTACCACAAATAATTCTTCATTTAACTAGTACTTTCATTATGTTATACAAATATAGCAAGCAACAGAGACAAAACAAAAAGAACACTAACACTAGAAACTGGCTATAAACTCGAAGTGTCTAGTCCATTTTTTCTCAAATCTAGATTTATTAAAAATTAGATTTAAAAAGTGAAGAGATGTCATTTCTAGAAATAGTTCTTGGAAAACTGGGTACATTCACACACAAAAAAATGAAGTTGAACCTTCTCCTTACACTAAATACAAAAGTTAAGCTCAAATGGACCAAAAACTAAACTTGAAACCTAAAATATAACACTTTTTGAAGAAAACTTTGATGATGCTAAATTTGTAAAAATGTCTTGGATGTGACACAAAAATAACTAAATTAGAACAAGTAACAAATAAAAATAGATAAATTGAACTTCATCCAATTAAAAAATTTTGTGCATCAAAGGACATCATCAACAGATTGAAAAGATGACCCATAGAATGGAAGAGAATATTTACATATCACATAACAAGATATTAATATCCATAATATATAGACAAATGCTTCAATTCAACAACAACAAAACAACCCAATTCATCAATGGACAAAGGATTTGAATATATATGTCTCCAAAGATCATATACAAATGGCAATAAATGTGAAAAATAACCAAGAGTATTTGTCATTGGGCAAATCAAAACAAAGAGGTACAATTTCATGAAATTAGGATGGTTACTGTAAAAAAATGCAAAATAATATTTTCTTAAAATTAATCAGTTCTTGTCTCTTCAACACAGAATACTTTTTCCCATTTTTTAATAATCAAAACACTGTCTTAAAATATAAAGTGCACCACTTTACTGAACATCTCAATGAAATTAGATCTCCAGATTTTATTAATATCTTAATATTCACAGAACATGTGCCAGTATTGACTAATTTTCTTGACTCCTATGTCACACTTCAGTCCTCTGCTTTACCATGCTGTGGCACTGTATTTCCCAGGTTTCATTGTCAGCTGGCTTCCTGTTAAGTTCTGCCAATGAGAATGACTTGTGAAAGAGAAAAGAGACTTCCTTTTTCTAGCTCCTGCAGCAGTAAAGACACTACGATTGCACCATTTCAAATTTTCATTGGAGCACCCCCAACACCAGTTGCCTAAGCCCCTCAGAAATATCAGTACCAGCTGGCCACAATCCTCTCAGTGATTATTATTGCATAAGCCATGCCACATTCACCTCAGTGGTCTGAGCAGCAGTTACACAGCATATCCTCTCCCTAAAAGCCCAATCACCAATTACAAGCTTTTCTAAGCTCCCAGGTTTAAGAAATACAATTTCTCCTGTTTTGAGGGTTTTTTTTTTCCATTAACCCCATGACTCGTTGCTCCTTACAGTTATTAATATTTGGGTTATTTCAGCTTCCTCTTTTGCTTTTTACACCTTCCAATGCCTGTGCAACAAATTCCTTCAATTAGAGCTGGGATTGTGGCTCAGTGGTAGAGTACTTGCCTAGCATGCATGAGGCACTGTGTTTCATTCTCAGCACCACATATAAATAAAATAAACATTTATTGACAACTAAAATTATTTTTTAAATTCCTTCAATTAAACCCCACCCATTTTAAGTACTTGCATTTATTGTTCTGATTGGATATGACTGTATTTGGTACAGTATAATACTTTGGGCAGACAAAAAATATTGACAAGAGTATAAATTTATATTTTCATCACGCATAATTTAATATCATTCAAATTTTTTTATAATATCATACACAAAGGATGAGAAAAAGATCTTTGGATTGAGATCCAGAAATACTGTCAGACCATGGTTTCTGCATACACAGATTCATCCAATCATGGATTAAAAATGGAGACCTGCAAAGGTTTTACTAAACATATATACACCATTTTTCTTGTCATTTTTCCCTAAACAATACAGCAGTTACTTATATCACATTTACATTGCTAGCTAGAATAAGTAATCTAGAAATGACTGAAAATACACAGGAGGCTGTGCATATGTTGTCTCCAAATATTATACTATTTTATTATATAAGGGACTTAAGCATCCACAGACTTTGGTATTTGCAGGGTGTCTTAGAAACAATCCCCCACAGATACCAAGGGAAGGCTGCACTATGTTCATACCCATACCCTCTCTCAGAGTCATAAATTTGCATCTTAAATCCCCTTCTCTCTAATGCCCATTTGGATGTCCAACATAAATCTAAAACTTAATATGTCTAAACTGAGTTCCTGATATTTCCTCTAAAATCTCTTCCTTCCAAACCTTTCCCAACTTGCTTAATGGCAATTCCATCCTTAGCTTCTCAGCCAAAAACCTTGAGTCATTCTTTTTTGTTGTTGTTTCTCAGATCATTCTTGGTTATTTTAATATAAAAACTCCTTTAAAATTAATTCTAGAGAAGCAGAATACAAGATTTCCATTAATTTCATATGTCATTAGTCCAATTATACAAAATTTTAAATTTAAATTGAACAAAAAACTTTCCCCAAAACAGAAACACTTTGAAGATTAGTCGTATTTAGTTGCAGATTGTCTTCCCTAGCATTTTATTATGAAAACTTTCAATTATATAGCAAACTTTAAAGATTTATAGAATGAAATCCCCTCACCTGGATTCTACCATTACAATTTTATAATGCTTCCTTTATCATATAGCTATCCATTTGTGTTTCTGGTGCTTTTCAAAGTGACTTTTAGACATGCAAAAATTCTTCCTGAATATTTATTCTTATATATTATTAATTATATTTTAATATTTGTTTCAATTCTTAAAAAAAATTGCATGTAATAAAATGCACAAATCAAGTGTTCATTCACTGAATTTTGACATATGTGTTTACTGTGAGCATTCCAACTCATCTCAATATATAGAACATTGAGTTAATAACTGTTTTGAGGAAAAGAATCAAAAATTATTTATAAGCTCTCTTTGTTCTTTATTTTTATTGGTTTTTTATGCATGACAGTAGAATCCATTTAGATAAAATTATACAAGCCTGGAACATATCTTATTGTAATTACGATCCCTTCTTGTGGATGTACATGATGGTGAGATTCACTTAGGTGTTTTTATATGTATATAGGAAAATTATGTTTGATTCATTCTACTGTCTTTCCTATTCCTATCCATCTTCCCTTCCCTTCATTCCCTTTGTCTAATCCTCTTCTCTTCTTCCCCTCCCCTCTTTATTGTAGTTTAGCTTCCACATATCAGCAAAACAGTTGACCTTTGGTTTTTTGGGATTGGCTTAATTCACTTAGCATGACAGTCTCCAGATCCACCCATTTACTGACAAATGTTATAAAGTCATTTGACATTTGACTGAATAATATCCCATTGTGTACATATACCACAACATCTTTACCCATTATTTTCTGGCAGAGCATCTAGGTCGGCTCCATAGATTAGCTATTGTTAATTGTGCTGCTATAAACATTGATGTGGCTGCATCACTGTAGTATGCTGATTTGAAATCCTTATGTTATATACTAAGGAATGGGATAAATGGGTCAAATGGTGGTTCCATTCCTAGTTTTATGAGGACTCTTCATACTGCTTTCCAGAATGGTTGCACCAATTTGCAGTCCCACCAACAATATATAAGCATGACTTTTTCCCACAAGCTTATCAACATTTATTGTTACTTGTATTCTTGAGTCAAGTCATTCTTGACTCTTCTCTTTCTCTCATCTTCCTAATACAGTCTGTCAGAAAATCTTATTTGTTTTTCCTTCAATATATATTTAGAGCATAAATACTTCTCACCACCTTCACTTATTATTACAAGCCACCAAGAACTCTCACCTAGATTACAGCCTCTGTGGTCACCCTTTTCCACTCTCTTGCCCTTACATTTTGTTCCTAGCAACAACCAAAGTGGTCCTTTTAAAAACATAAGTCAGATCATATCACTTATTTGCTCAAAATGTTCCAATGGCTCCCCATCAAACTAAACAGTAAAAGCAAAAATCCTCACAATGACTAACAAGTCTGTACTAAATCTGGCTTGTTACCTCCTGACTTCATCTCCTAATATTTCCCCTTCACTCACTTTTCTTTACCCTCTCCTGTGTCATTCCTGTTCCTTGAACATGCCTAGTACATTTCCACTTCAAAATCTTCTCAGTGACTGCTACCTCTGTCTGGAATACTCTTCCCCCAGATATCTACTCGGTTCCTTTTCTATTACTACAAGTCTTTGAGCAAAATATTTCATCTCATTGATAACCTTTCCTGATCATCCTGTTTTAAAATTGGACATACCTCCACCCTGAGCACCTCTTATTCTTCCTTTTTTGTCTTTCTTTTTTTTTTCTTCACAGCATTTTTCATATAACTTGCTATGACATAATAACTTATTTGCTGAGGTTCCTTTTATACATATTGCCTGTTTCCCTCCACTAGAATGTAAGCTCTTTGAGGTCAGGAATTTCTGTTTTGTTCACTGATGTATCTCCAATGCCCAGATGGTGCTGGCACATAATATGTGCTCAGGAAATACTTAACTCTAAACTCCAAAGCACAAATGAATGAAAAAGTGAATATATTCACACACAGAAGTACTGTGTAACATATGTTGTATGTGTGTATGCATATATATACTATATATACATGATCTTGATGTTATTCTAAAAAGCAAAATTATATTACAAACTCTATTGGTAATGAAAATTATTTTTTATTTTCTATCAGTCTCAAATCTATAATCCTACCATACTACATATGGGGGCTCTCTAGCATAATGTTTAAGAGTCAGACTTCTTGGTTTTATTAATCCCTATACTACTTATGCTGTGACCCTGGGCAAGTGACCTCTGTGACTCATATTTTTCACTATAAAATCATCATAATAAAACTTAGTTCAGAGAGGCTGGGCTCATAGCTCAGTGGCAAAGCACTTGCTTAGCACATGTGAGACACTGGGTTCTATTCTCAACATCACATAAAAAATAAATAAATAAAATAAAGGTACTGTGTCCATCTACAACTATGAAATTTTTTAAAAATTTAGCTCATAGAAATGATGTAAAATATTTGATTATGTAATATATCTAAAACATTTTAGCATGGTGCCTGGTTCATAATCATCAGTATACCTTAGCTATTATTATTATACAAGGCATTAATATTTGTTGAATGGCAAGCTTTCAGCATTTTATACTGCTTTAACTGGTTTATATTATAAGCTTACTGAAGGCAAGAATCTTTTTTTTACTTTAATAAGTAATTGATTAGTTTATTGATTAATGATTAAATGTAGTAAAAATATAAATTTCTAAAGTCAGGTTATTCAAGATGACCAGAATAAATAATACAGGACTTAAGGAAAGCAAGTTTGTTGGCTCTGTCCCCTCATCACACTATTTGATTCTAACCTGCCATAAAGTATAAGACCTTTTTTAAAATTGCACAGTAGAGATAAGTGGATTTTCTAGCAGAAAATAAATAATGATAAATTAATGACATATAAAGAAAAGAAAAAAGAGGGAAAGTAGAGACAGATGGCAGGGTTTAAAATTGAGACCAGTCACGTCTGTCTGCTTCTTTAAGAGAGAACAAAACACTAAGCAAATCTTGAGTTGACAACTAAGAGTGGAACTTTGTTGGAAAAGATACTACACCAAAAGATCACCCAAAGATAAACCCAGCTAAGTAAGGACAATAACTGACCCCAAAGGAAGTATACAGTTAACCACTGGTCACAAGAAGCTTAAACACTAGACTTTCACAGGAAGGGAACTGCAGAAGAATTAAAATAAAGGCAAAGATGATCATCATCAACAATCTTCAAAATGTTGACAGAGATGGAGTAGTTGAATAAATTTGACATTTACTAGTAGTTGCTAAATACCTGGATGGAATAATTGATCCTCAGAGAAGAACTTTAAGATTCTACTACATAAAATGTTTTCATTTACTATGAACCCTCACTTTGAAGGCATTTCATTTTTTCCTGTTGCTATAAAAACTCACATTAGTTAATGTAACTATATTTGAAATTTGTCATGCTTGTATACTGATATAACCACTTTTTGAGAACTCTTCACAAATGTAGTTTCATTGTGGATGTATAAATCAAGAGGTTAAAACCCTATTTTGTAGAATGTTATTCACAAAAGCGTGTTAGTATGTGAATGTGTGAACATCTCTTGAGTACCAGTGAAAAAAAGGAAATAAAATTTTATCATAAAACTGTTTTACCAAAACTGTTTGAGTTTATGTCCCTAACATAGTCTCATTATTCAAAAGTAGAATAAGAACCACAAAAGACAGATCACAATACAAAGTTCTGTATTTCTACAACATATAAAGAAATAAATTCTAGACACATGCCCAAAACAGATATTTAATCCACTCCTCCTTTTATACTTTGTTCTTTTCCCTTGGGTCTAACTCCTTTCTTTGTTTTGCTCATTCACTCCCAAATAAATTTAAAATCTTACTGTTAGGTAGTTCTTGTCATCTGCAACATCTCCTCCTACTGCTTTGGAAATAGTGAACCTTGGAAGTAAATGATATTATACCTAAGAATTTAATTGATGGGTTTCTATAATTTCTAGAGTACAATCAGACCAAGAAATTACCCAACTTTTATAGCAACAGTTTGTGGTTTTATGTTTTATATGTGCTTAACTGTAATCTTAAGAATGAAAGTGTGCAATGAATATACTATATAAATGCACATATAGTAAATGCATGTTTATACATATAACATATCCTAGATATTATTAAATTAGATATTATTAAATCATAACCATGCTAAAGGAATGAAGGCAGGAAGAAAGGAAGGTAAGAAAAAGAAAAGAAGGAAGATAGGAGCGAGCGAATGTACCTCTTTATCTTGATTAATATAGCCACTGAGCCATTGGTATATTTAATAAATACTCAGGACTGTGCTTTGACTCATGATTAATTCAGAACAACTACTCCAACTTCTATATAGATATCATCTCACACAACTATACTACATCATATGGACTTAAATCACAAAATCAAATCTTTTCTTCTCTGACCTCTCTTTGTACTTCATAATTTGGAACATCCTGGACTACATATTCACACAGCTGAGAATTTACTCTTAGAAAACTCCAAAAACTCCCTACCAAAAACATCGGAAATATCTGTAAAGCCTATTCAGAATATTTTCATTGTCCAGGACTCAATTTTTTTTCAGTTCATCAGAATATTCACTAATTATGACACATAGGTACTCTCAGTTCTACTATGACTAATTCACAGGCCTGCAAATTTTCTAACACTTCTGCATTCTAAGTGGATATTCAGGTAAACTTATGACAATTCATCTCAAACTAACTCCAAAAATTAACTTTTACAGCATTATAAGTCATGTTTCAAATATAAAGTGTAGAATGCATTTTAAAGCAGATAAATTATAATTTTATATCAATATCTTCATCATTTTCTCTTTAAAACTTTAAAAGACTGATTTCCCAGCCTCTGCTTAAACATGTGTCATAAGACAATTAAAGTATTTTAAATAATTAGAAATTCAAAAACAAGTGAGGAGGGGCTGGAGTTGTGGCTCAGCAGTAGAGTGCCCACCTAGCACGTGCAAGGCCCTGGGTTCGATCCTCAGCACCATATAAAAATAAATAAATATTATAAAGGTATTGTATCCAACTACCACTAAAAAATAAGTATTTTTTAAAAGAAAGCAACTGAGGAGTTTCTTTGCAATGCAAAAGAATAAAACAAATTAACATGCCAAAAGAATTATACCCTGTCACAAATTGATACAGTCTATGCTGTATCCTCTATTCTTGGGTAATGCTTTGTCCCTGCTAAATCTAAGAAACTGGAAAATAAAATAATATTTAAAGGTCAGACAAATACTTAAAAAGAATGGCCAGATTTATTTTTATTCCTTTCATATTCATATTCTTATTCACATTTTCTCCATTCTCTATTTTTGTAATTACTGTCTCCATTTTTTATATCCATTGTTTTTTACCATAGTAAAAAATCATAGAATTTAACTCAAACTTAATGCAACACTAAAACTATTAGTAACTTTTAAGAATGAAACTTCAAAATAAGTACTTGAACTTCAAAAACTAATTGTTGCCCTTAGGTTTTACATGAGAAATAGGAATAATATATAAATAATATAATTAGATCAATTTACAAATTGAAATGCTCACCATTTTTAACTAACATTTCCAAAAATCTTCTCAAATGTTACTAAACTGCACCAATTAATATTCTAACACCTGATCCAGCATGGTAATACCATCTTCCTCTTGGATCAAAGTTAGTCCAACTGAGATTAAACTATTTGCATCACTGAATCAGAGGTTGTTACAGTGGAAAGCAAAGTGAAGCCTAGAGAGCTTAAACAACTTGTTCAAATTTGAAGAACTGGTTACTAATTAGTACCAGAGTTAGGATTAGAACCCAGTTTTCCAAACTCCAAAACACTAAAAATATGAGACTAGAATCCAGTTTTATAAACTGCAAAGTACTAAGAATTGTACAAAAAATAGAAAAGAAATGTCCTTAGTCCTAAAGAACTTACTAAAAGTCTAGAATTGCCTATTTCTAGTGATGAATATTATTTATCACAGTAATGGAGGCAACTGAAGAGTTAATGCAAATAGGATTTTTTTAAAATTTGTGTAACCCCAAATAATTTATCTATAGTTCTGGCATACCTAATGTGATTTTTTTTCCTGCCTGGATCTATACCTTCTGAATTATTTTGGCCTAAAATCAATATTAGAATAAATTGGCATTCCAAAAGACTGACAAAGGATGGAAGTAGATATGAGAGTAGAAATAGAGAGAAAGGCATCCAAGGTAGAAACATACTGGCTGCCAAGGGAATGTCATCCCAGAACTAGAAAATTGTTGTACTAATCCTCAAGACACAATCCATGCATGTTTATAGAGTTAGCTAAAGTTATAAATGAAATCCTTCAACCACGCCTCTTTACACTCTTGCCTTTAAGTGGTCATTCAAATGATAGGTACTAAGAACATGGGAAGGGGAAACATGAAAGTTGGATTTTAAAAACATAGCACTATTACTAACAGTAAGAGTTTCATGTGATCTATATGAGGTTAAAGTGAAGAAAATGAGGAAATAATTCCTCATGGTCATCTCTGAAACTCCTGACTACATTCTGCAGACCTAGCACCAACTTAAACCTCTAGGCAACTGTTGAAAATGAGGAAAACCTACAGTGCTGATGATGCAACATCCCAGATGTTAGATATTGTATCTTTTTAAATATTCACTAAACTTAACCTTGACAGGAAGAAGAAAATGAAAGGATGGGAAGAGACAGGGAGAAGGACAAAGTAGGAGGAGAAAAGACAAAAAGAAAATGAAAAAAGAAGGAAATACTTAGGGGAGCTTCTCCAGTTCTCCAGGAAGCTAAATCTCATAAAGCAATCTACAAAATAATCTTTTATTTTAAAAAAGTCAAGTTGTTAATTATTAAATATGATATTTGTTTCTAGGCAAAGAAGATGTCACTTTTTAATAACTATACCATCAAGATTAAGACCTATTCTATTCTTTTTTTTTTTTTTTTTTTTGGTACCAGGGCACTTAGCCACTGAGCCAAATCCCCAGCTGCCGCCGCCTCCTCCTCCTTCTTCTTCTTATTTTATTTTGCAATACGGTCTCACTAAGTTGCTTAGGACCTCACTAAATTGCTGAGGCTGGCTTTGAACTTGTGATCCTCCTGCCTCAGCCTCGAAAGCTGCTGAGATTATAAGTGTGTACCACCATGTCCCACTCTATTCTCTTTTTATAGTATGAATATATACTATATTAAAAGAGAAACAAAAAGGAATAATAAAAAGCAAATAAATTGGTCAATAAAACTAAAGGAACCAGGATATTTATTGGCTTCTTGCTGTACAAAAACTCACTTTTCTGTTTAAATCTCGGTTGCAAGTTTGCAAAGACAAAATGAAATAAGCATGAATTTCCCCTTCACCAAAAAATTGCTACCTGATCACAGAAGTGAGGTCGTTCATACCAAGTGAAATATTTTAATCATGAAAAGACATGAAAACTACATAAGCAATCAGCATGTTTTTCTCAGAAGATAACAAGTGATTTCATAGTACAAAGAAGAAAAAACAATTTAAGATGTGAAAAATAATCACAGGAAGATATTATCCTAAAATAATGTCTATTGCTTTCTTTTTATAATTATCATTATTATTATCAGCATCTGGTCCCCTGAACATGTGACTTGCCCAAGTATGTGAATAACATCGCCATTGGTTATTTTAATATCTATAGCACAAAAACTATGGTTGCACGATAAATTCAGTAAGTTTGATGAACTTTCTTCCTCCTTCAAACTTTGCAAACATTTAAAAAATTAAAAAAACAAAAATGTTTCTTTTACCATGAACTATTAATTTCAGACTCATTAGAAATTGGTACTGCAATTTACAATGGAGAGACAAACAAGAAATGATCAAGGCCCTATTTCAAACTCTTAGGAGGAGATATAAATAAATAATAAAATGATAATGCAAAATACATGCATGCATCAGTTAAAAAAGTCACAACCCAAATGAACTTTTAGAAAGGGGGTGTGTAGCTCAGTGATATAGCACTTGTCCAGCAAGTAGGAGGGCCTGGGTCTAATACTCAGTAGCAGGCACACACACACACACACACACACACACACACACACACAAGTTTGCCAAATGAATAGGCAGATCGATTAAATAAAAGAAGGTGAAAAACAGAACCAAATATATCTGAGAATTTAATCTATGAGAATTATATCTGAAAATGCATAACATTAGTATTATGGTTGGAAGAATTGGTTCTTTATATCCTAACTGCATATCACACATCAAAATATTGAAGATTGAAATTTTAAAATTATAATTTTATAGTTCTTGATTTTCTACAATAATCACAGTTTATTTTCCCCAATCAGAAAGAAAAGGAAAGAGAAAGACTATATATATTGCGATTTTCTCTAAACCCATTCTATCACATAAGTGTTTAACAAGCCCACAACTATAACTAAAAGCAAAAAATAACATATTGACTTCACATTGCCAAAACAGATACCAAAAAAGAGAGGTTTTCCTAAGGAATGTATTAGTATATTCTGTCTAATCAGAAACTTTAAAGTGAGGAAAACTTAAGTATACTAACTACATCAAACTGCAAATGAGGTTTAAAAAGCAATCAGGCAAGTCATATTTATTTGAGTCCATCTACTAGCAGATAGGTAGATGTACTAAAATAAGACAATTGCAAAGTGACTCAACCGTTGATAAAAATGAATATGCTGAGACTGGTAATCAACACTGAAAGACAAAAATAAAGAACAGATATCAATTATTTGTCGCGTGGCATTGCTAAAAGTTCTACCCCTGATTCCTAAACATGTAATCCTGAGCAAATCAAATAATTTCTCCAAATTTTAGATTCCTTGATTTTAAGCTTGCAGTAAAAAAAAAAAGTAGATTCTTCAGCTTTAAAGTTATAGTAGAAATTTATGCAAATGTAAAGAATTTTCATATTACAAAATTAATAAAAAACCTGAAGTACCTTCAACAATATTATTTATTTAATTAACCATAGGTGAAGATGGGAATAATATGAGACAAAAAAATAAATAAATTTAAAAGAAGGAAAGCAAAAGAAGAAAATGAGCTGACCTCCTTGACAGTGAAGGATTTCTTTTATAGGAAATCAAGGCTCAGGAAAAGTTAGCAGCTTTTTCCTATTGCAAACTGGAAACCAAATTTTTTAATTTTGGCTGCAAGCCTCAAGCCTAACTAATCACCCAACAGCACTTCTCCACATGGAGAAACTGATATAGCATCAACAAATTCTTTATCAAAATAACACTTTGTAACACTGAGAAAATTAGAAGTGTTGTAATCTATAAATGGCACAGCCTGCTGTTAAAATTTTATCCCAATTAGACTCTATGCTTGAAATTATGTTTTTAAAAAAATGCTTCACTGTTCAAAATCATATACATTTTATTTTTCTGTCTCTAGAATGTTTGTTCGTCCTTATAATTTTTAATATTATGTTTTTACATACTCTTAATAGAAATATTACTAATACAGGAGGTTTCATTTTTCCCGCTGAGGGAGAAAACATACTTGAAATCTTTTATTTTTCAGTGCAGAATTCCAATCCCCTACATCAACTTTCACTGACTTTTCAACCCCTTAAAATTTCATGTTCTGCCACCAGCTCTGCTCGAACTCAAACATATACCCACACATATGTGTACAGGTACACACAGACACAATGCTAAATTTTAAAAATAAATACTTAAACATAAAATTACCTGAGAGTGAGTGATACCAAGGTGGTATGCTATTTCCAAATATGTTTGTTCAGGTAATGAAAAAAAAAGCATTATATATTCTAAGAAGAGTCTGCTTATTTTTTTCTCTAAGTCAACATTATTAACCAAAATAATAAATCACTATTATAATAAGCCAGTTCTCACAGTTGGTCATTATAAAAGAAAAACAAAAGTCTTAAAAAGCAAAAGTCTTTGCCTATCAAAATACTTTTTTATTTTACTTATTAACTGCAAGCTCTCTGGATATCTCAGGGTTGCTTCTCTCCCAACCATCATCAAAACAGCCCGAGAACATCTTGCAATAACCCTGGAAAGAACACATGGTGACTGCTATGTGTTCTGTTACATTAGCTCATAAACAGCAACATACATGACACTTATACACATAAAAAACATCCTAAAGGTTTAATCAAATACCTCTACTTCAGGAATTAACTTCTCTTTTCCTTTGGTAGCCACAGTTTCTTCATTGGCAGCTTCTAGTGCTGTCATTATTTCTAATTGAAATCATCCTCTACCCCCACACCCTTCCACGAAGAAAACATAACTTTTATCTTTGTTTTGCACATGCACATCACAGTAGGGGTGGGGGGATAAATTGCTCTTTGCAATTTTCTTTCAATAATAAAATAGCAAATGAACACGTGATGCTCACTATTATAGGATACCAACCAATGCACATTCAACATCAAGTCAACTGTTGAACAGAACTGCACTGTTACCCTGTTTGCAGCACAGTTTCAAAAGAGAAAAATCTTCTAAGATGGGGGGAAATTATCTTAAGGTAAAGAGATACAATATTTGATACTTCACCAGCAATTTGTGTCCATTCTGAATAAAATACAGCAATTTAAAAATTTTCTGTGCTTGGGTCCAAGAAATAGACGTAAAATGAAGTTACAGAATTCAACATGATATCAGTGTCAACTTTATAGTACATCTTAAGAAAAGGAAGAAAGAATAATGAAATATACTATTGGTTACGTGTGAAACAAAAAGCAAATTATGTTTATAACAAAGATTTGAGTTTTGAAAAATGGTTTAAAATTCAAATTAGAATAATAATAACATTTGTAAATCATTTATTATGCAATTAAGCTTATTCTCATTGTTTTACATACATTAACTCATTTAGTCCTAGAAACATACAACCCATTTAAGGAGTAGGTATTATTATGTAAATTTTACTATCACAGTCCCCACTTTACATTTGAGAAACTAGTCACAAAGACATTAATTTACCTGAGGTTGTACTAGTAATGGCAGAATCAGGATTTGAACATAGGTAGATTAACTTTAAAAATCAATCTCTTAACTGTCACTTAATCTCTAAACCACTGTAAAAGACCCTATTTGAGGTTTTTGCTTCTTGAAACTGCCCCCTTTGTTTCATGTATAATTAATTACCTGTTTCCCTGAGAAATATAGCTATGGATATTAAAATCAATACAATGGTGTTTTGACTAATTACTGTACTAACTTCTTCACAAATTCATAAATCAGTATCCTTTGAGATAAGAAATTAAACAAAGAATGCACTCATGATTCTATGAATTACAAAAAAAAGAGGTTTATTTAATAGTAACAAGAATTGTTTCTTCCTTGGTAAATTATTTTAAGTTCCTTCTATTAGAATTATTTTGGTTCAAATATTGAATCCCTAGGCTCTTCTACATTTATAACACTAAATTTTTCCATAGATCCTTTATACAACAGCGTCCCTATAATAAAGCAATGGTGAGAATTTGAAAAGAAGCAAAATCCAAATCAAGGTAATACATTAACCATTATTTAATTTTTTAAATAATTTCTCAGTTCAGAATCTATTTACTCTTAAATATAACTGTAGCACTTATAATTATTTGAGAAGCATACCTGAGTTCAAATTCTGATTCTACCTCTTTCAAATAATATGATCTTGGGCAAATTACTCAACTTCTCTAAGTATTATTGCCAGAATGTTGTAAAAATAAATCCAGAAGACATGTAAAGTTCTCAGCACAGTGCCTAGCATATACAGAGTGCTCAATAATTGCTCTTTGCTATTCCAAAACAAGTAACAATTCAAGAATTGAAAAGTAAATGCTAACTTATGAAAAAGCTCCTACATTAGTGCTATATAACAAAAAGAAGCTCAATAAAACATTAATTTCCCCCCTGTTCTTATCTAATTCAACAGACCATATTCAAATAGAAGTAGCAGCTTATGAGAGTACAGGAGGAGAATTGATCTTGCTAACGGTCAAAACACGAATTACAGAGAAGTGACAACTTAGAATCTGAAACAAAGGCCAAGACAGGAAACTCAAAATGCAACCACAAGAATCCAAAAAGCACAGAAGTTTGCCAGTCACTCAATATAGAGACGATTAAACCTAGCAGCCCCTCAACTCTAGACACAGCTCAGGAATTGGATGTTCATAGTGATAACTCTGAGCCACCAAGACAAGCTACTAAGAAATTAAACTGAAAAATCTGTATAGGATGTAATCTCAACTATGTTACATTACACCAAAATATAAATAGGGACCTTTTCTGGTAATGAAACTATAGGTGATTTTAATTATCCTCCTTAATCTTTCTGTATTTTCTGAACAACAAAGTGTTTAGAAAATTAGAATGTATAGTTAAATTGTAAAAATAAGGTTAACTCTTTAAAAAGTCTAAAAATCTAAAAAATGCATGAGTATATAACAGATTAACTCATTCTCTATTATGAGTCCCTTTTTCAAATAACCCACATTGCTCCTGAAATAATAAAGGTTTACAAAATTGTAACTATTGTGAAGAACATTAATTGTTGCACAATAAATTCACTTGAAAAACTTCTAAAAGTAGATGTGCTATTTTAAATAGCAGTCAATATCAACACAAAGTTTATAACATGAACCACATATGATTACCTCTATCTTTGCTTGAAACAATTCTGACACACCCTCTTTTTTAGGGTAGAAAATATTTAAACAACTCTAGGCAAACAGCAAAATAAACAGATAAAATGGAGAAATTTCAAGACGTAGTCATAAATGAAATGCACCTTTTTACCTTCTAAAATACAAATTAAAATGCTTTAGGCAAATTTAGCTATTACCATGTAATCACTGACACTGAACAGATGAAAAGGAAAGAAAGAAAGGGTAGCAGCTCAGAAAGCAATCTAAAATATAAGAAATCAACCTATGGCAAAATTTCTTCTTTCTGATCTATAGCATGTATTTCTCCTTGGAATTGTCCCTCTAAATACCATGTACAATTAATAGAGAACATGCTAGAGAGCTACACAGCAGATCCCAGAGGAGTTTTTCAGCTAAAAAAAAAAAAAAAAGTGTGTCTTCCCAGAAATATAAATCATTTTCCTGTTTCTTCATTAATCAGAGCTCCAACTTTGAAGAGTGAAAAGCAGAAGAATAAAAAGTCACAAAGTTCTGGGACATTATAAACTCTTGATTACTTTAAGTATTGCTATTAGTATTATCAGTAATTCTAGTAATATTACTGTGCTAATACAGATGTGAGATGGACTAAAGGAAACACAGTTACAGGATTAATCTATGGCAGAATCAGGATAGAATTTATATGAACACATATTTCTTTTTTTTTTTTTTTTTTTTTTTTTGGACTCCAGTTGTCAGGGGTTAAAAGCAATAGACACCATTTTAAATAAAAGATTTATCTATATTTTGTAATAAAAAGGGTAAGTCTAAATCATGCCTGTAAATTATTTTCTAAAGTGCATCTTATCCTTGGAAAACAAACAAAAATGCTCTTTAGATGTGGTTTACTCTTAGTGTGTCATTATTTTCAAGTTTTATTTACATCACTTAAAATTAAAACTTTCTCTAAACAAAAAAGTAAAGAAAAAATAAATTAAAACAAATATCTTCCCTTTATTATTATGTTTGTGAGCAGATTTTAATCCATTTTAAATTGGATTATCCAAGTCTTAGAAATGCAAACTCCTGCAATCACAGGAGACTCTGAGTTTTTCATGATGCTTAAAGGAAAGAAGGGAATAATAAATAAGTTCCTGGTTTTGATTCATTTTTTGCTCTTTTGAATTAATTAATGCTGTGGAAATCCCAGGCAACTGCTATTTCATTTGTGACTGAATTGAGTCCAAAGGAAAAAATATGTAAAACATTATTTAATTAAAATTTTGTGGGGTTTTTACTTATTTATTTTTTCCTCTCCTACTAGCTAACACAGTCATTCAAACTATAAGGACAGTTTCATGTTTGTTGCTTTTGAATTGCCTTTAGCCACTTTCATATGTCCAGAGATCTGTAGTATCTGGAGTCATATTGTTCTTCAGATCAAACCCTTGAGTATGGCTCTCAAGCCTCTGGCCTTACTTCAAAGCTATCTTTGGCAAAATCTAAAACTCATAAGATTGCTTGTATTGGTATGCATATGGCTCTTGAGGAATAATAGTGGAGATTTTTTCTTCTCATACATGTAGTTTTCCATTTAGCTTAGAAAGTAGGAGAATAATGAGAATTGGAGAAGTCTATTCAACTTTAGTAATATTACTACAAGTCAGGAAATTCAGAAGTTGGCTTTCCTTGTTTGGGAGTATAGGGTTGGGGGAGGGAGTCCTGAGATGTCCTAAAACAAAAATCTAATTACCTCAATCTCCTGCTTAATTAAAAACCTTAGTCATTTACCCATAACCTACAAAATATAGATTCCTTAGTATGGATACAATACTTATTAATAATCTGATTCCAAACTGTCTTTCTCATTTCACTTCTTGGCACCTATGCATACACTCAGCAGCAGAAGACTTGATCTTCTCCAACTGTTCTCTGTTGATTATTCTCTAGTTACATTTGCCTGATTTCTGCTCCTAGGGCTTGAAAGCTTCTTCTCAATTTATGGCCTACAAAAACACTGTTCCCTCAGAGTCTCCTTTTCATCAAATTATCTCCTACTCATCATCTAGGTCTTGCTTTCATACCACTAATGCCGGGTCTTGTCACCATCCTTAATCCTGGTTATATTTTCCTTTTCTTTCATAATATTCATTATCTTAAAACCAAATATTTACTTAATGCCTTTGTTCTCTTTGGATTATAAACTCCTAGATAAAAGGACATCATGCATTTTAGTTTACCACTGTATTTCTTGGCCCATTCCTATATGACACTCAATGAATTTAGGAGATTCTCTTATTATCTAAATATTGATCATGTAAGTTGCCAAAATTACATAGGAAGTGAAAGTCATGAGAATCTAAAAATGTTCACTAATGAATTTATCATGTATAAGGTTATTCTAGTCTTCATTCAAATATCCCTCACAGATTAATTTATCATGTATTTTACTCATTGGGATCAATGTCTGTGTTTTTGAAAATCACTGCTCAGTGGTTTCAAACTTATCTGCATAATGAAGTAACATGAAGAACTTCAAAAATATTGATACCTGAATAGAAAAGACAGTAGAATGAATAAGGCATAACTTTCCTTTGTCTGTAAATTAATACACAATCAATGAAACTCCACATAATGTACAACCACAAGAATGGGAATTTTGCTCTGTGTATATACAATATGTCAAAATACATTCTACTGTCACGTATATCTAAAAAGAACAAATTTTAAAAATACATTAATACCTGGATTTCATTCCCAAAGACTGGCTGAAGTGCACATAAGCATAGGGCTACTAAATAACAGCCAGATAATTATGTTTTACAAAATTAAAAATCAAGCCAACCAATTCCTACATGTTGCATTATTCAGTATTGTAACCAATATTCAAAATTAAAACGTTAAGGAACTGCAAAATGAAATCACAAACATTACAAAAGTTGCAAGATTTCAATAAATATAGAAATGTAGTATTGTAGAAAAGATCTAATTACTGAAAATAAATAATTGGCAGTTAGACCACATTAAAAAAACCAAAGAACCAAAATTTGACAAAAATGATAGATGATATGGTAGATTATTCAAAAGAGAATTATTTGAATGTAAAAAGATTAGGCAATGTCCTTATGATATAATCTTTACAAAAATGACCTTTGTGGTGATGGTACTAGAATATCAAAAATGACTATGCTATTACAACTTTTGATCTGAAAATTACTCTTAAAAAACAACTTTATTCTTCTAAAAATTGATACATAGTTAGAATCACATATGAATACTGCAAGTTATATACACCTTTTACTAATTTTGTTTTAATTTTTAAGACTAAGTCAAAAGTGAAGTAATTTTTCTCATTTTTTACCATGAAATTTCAATTTCCACCCATTGACTAAATTAAAATACAAGCTACCAACCTTTTATCACAGGACCTTGCCAAAAGCATGTAGTTTTACCCTTTCATATTCTTATGCTTATTATTATTTGCTTTGCCTCATTTCAATGGATAGGACCTACAGGTGGGATGAGGGGGCATGGACATTAATTATCTTGTTTCCATCATAGGAAGAAAGAATTTAATATTTTCAATATTAAATAATTCACTATCATTCATGATGTTAGTTTTAGGTTTACCACAAATGCCCTTTTCAGATCAAGGATGTTTTATTCTATTTCTAGTTTTCTTGGAATTTTAATTATGAACTCGGGTTGTCAAATGCTTTTTCTATATTTATTGAAATTATCAAATAATTTTTTCATTTATACTGGTAATAGTGAAATTTTACAAATGTTAGACTTTTCATTTCTAGACTAAATCTTACTGGTCATGATATATTATACTTTTTTTAGATTGCCAAATTTAATTAGCTGATATTTGTTAAAAAGTATTTTGCATCTATAACCATAAGGGATATTTGTAATTTACCTTTTTTGTAATTTTTTTCAAGTTTGGTATTAGGGTGAATGCTGGTGGCCTCACAAAATGAGGTAAGAATTCTTTAATTTTTTGAAAGAGTTTTTGTAAGACTGGTGTTATTGCTTAAATGTTTGATAGAATTCACCAGTGAAATCACTTAGGTTTATAATCCCCTTGATAGAAACTTTTATTTCTTAATTGACAAATTTAATTTCTTTCATAGTACATTGCTACTTAGGTTTTTTGTTTCATGTTGTATCAAATCTATAGTGATTATTCATCTTCCATTCTTTTTCTTTCTTTCTTTCTTTAATGGAGCTAGGGATCAAATCCAGATCCTTGCACACGCAAGGCAGGTGCTCTATCACTGAGCAATACTCCCAACTCCTCTCCTTCATTCTTAATATTGGTAAGTTGTGTTCTCTTTTTTCTTGATCCTTACCAAAAAAACAAAAAACAAAAAAAAAAAAAACCTTTGCCTATGCCTAGATAGTAGGTGTGCTCTTCTTTGGATTTATCTCACTTGGAGTTCCCTGAATTTCTTAAATCTGTAAATTTGTGTCTTACACCAAATTTGGGGAATTTGATGTCATTATTTCTTCAAATTCTTTTTTTCCTGTCCCCATATCATTCTTTATTTTCTGGGACTCCAATGTTAGACCTTTCAATATTGTCCCACATATCCCTAATACTATATTCACAGTTTCTAATGTTTTTCTTTCTGATCTTTAAATTGGACAACTTCTATTGTTCTATCTTCAATGAACTGATATTTTCTTCTGTCATCTCTATTCTGCTGACTGTCCCCTCAAATAATTTTCTTAGTTTATATATATTTTTTTTTAGTTTTAAGTTCCCATTTAGCTCTTTGTTTATAGCCTTCCCGCAATCCCCCACTGAGATGTTCTGAGTTCTATTTTGTTTGGTTTCACACTTTTTAGTCAGTCATATGTTGAAAAGTTTTGAATTATAATGTGGAGACTCTGGAGTCTTTTATAGTCCTTTAATAAGTGTTGCTGTTATTTCAGCAAAACTGACTTGCAAAGACCCAAACTGAATATTCTACCTCACCTGCGGCTCACAGCAGCTCAAATATTTGCTTAGTCCCTTAGGCTTGTCCAAGCTGTTTAAAGCCTGTCCTGTGTGTGCATTGGTTTGGAGATCAGTCAGAGATTTAGACAAAGTTTGTACATAGATGTTGACAGTCTCCTGCTGTAGCTCTTTACTCTCCAGGATTACCCCTTACTTCTGAGAAGCTATGGTTACCTGAAGTCTGCTCTTTTGGTTTTCCAGGCCAGAAAGAATGTTGGTTTTTTCCCTATCAGAGTTTTATTAACTTGTCTGACACAGACCGGAGCCTGCCCTCATACAAGAAACCTTAAAAATGACAAACATACCAAGTTTCCCTCCATCCATTTTCTACTGTCATGTCCTCTAGTGATTAAGCCTGCTTTTAAGTTGCTTTACAGTGCCTTCAGATAGTAATTTTGTGTTTTTTCCCCAGAATTTATAGTCATCCTAATCAGTTTTTAGTAGATTCAAGTGGCCTTTTCTTACTTCCAATTACTCTCTGAACATAAATACTTCTCGTATTGCCTTAAAGACAAATTAAAGAGTACCATAGTTTTTTTTCACTTCTCCATGCTTTCTATTACTCTGTCCATAACCTCTTTTCCTTTGTCTGTTCACCTGTATCACCTACTCAATGAAAATGCTCCCTGACTACACCAAAGTTAGTTGTTTCTACCCTTGACTTACTCAAGCTCCTATCATACTATTCAGTATTTATTAATTCCTGTGTCTGTCTTTCCCACAAATTTATAATATTTTTATATATAGAAATTATCTTTTCATTTTATTCCCATTGTGCCAAGCATACAGTAGATGAAAACTGACGTTTGTCAATAAACATTTTTCTCATCAAGCCAATCATTAAAGAGCAATGAGGAAAATAGGGACTAAGTCATCACCTTCAATATCCTTCAAACTGAATATTAAAAATTCAGTAAGCAATACAAATAACATATTGCAGAAGATAAAAATGAGAATATGAGCAATCATATTACCATATTCTTTCAATCCTACCCTCATACAAATAATTTAAGGAAAGATGGGGGAAGGGAGATGATTCATTTATTAAGGGTTCCCTGAGTACTAGGTACCTTTATCTACCTATGTAATTCTCCATAACCCTACCAAATAGAAATTTTCTATGCCCAAATTGTATATTTTAAGACAATAATCAAGTTTTGCCACCCTCAAATTTTTCAATACCTGATGTTTCAGTTGACAGTATTTAAATCAGAAATAACTCATGTCCATTAACATAACATGACATAGTATAAATATGTATATATACTGTAAATACTATACATAGTATAGCATTATGTAGAAGAAAATTAAGTAATACTATATAAAAGGACTGATCCAAATTGTAATTTTAAATAAAAAAAGAATATACAAAGTATAAGGCAATATGTGTAAAAAGGGGGAGTGTCAACCTCACATAAAATAAAACTTCATAATTCCATGGAATTATATATATTTGTATCTGATTATTTAAAAGATGTCTGGAAGGATAAAAATCAAAATATAAGTTATTATTGGAAAGAAATTGAATTTTGACTGGGGAGACATATTAAGGAAATTTTCCTTCATTTTTTTCAATAATTATTAATTGAGGAAATGTTTGATGATGGTCTGCTAAATGCCAGACACTTTTCTATAAGAATGCATCTTTTTACTACTTGTGTAATTTTAATATACTTTTAATTTTTTAAATGAAAGTATTACCTCAATAGGTCAACTAAAATAACAGAAGGCCAAAAACCCATTTAATGTAAATACACTTATTATTTTTTAAAATATGTTCTCCTAACTCAGATTAAAATTCTCTTCTTTTTTTCCTGTCCCCCAGTCCTGCCTTCCCCATGATGGGGATGGAACCCAGGACCTTAGTGCATGCCAGGCAAGTGCTCCACCACTGAGCTACATACCTAGCCCTAAAATCCTTATTCTCTGGATCTGATCTGGACCCTGTGGACAAACAAACTGATTTATCTCATTTCCCCTTACAACACAGTTCTGTTATCTCACATCAACTCTTCTGAGGTTGGGGGTTACCTGCTGAAATCTAAAGTTCTTACTAACTATAATGTTAGGTATTATCTGCCTGCCCAGAAATGTAAAACACACCATTTTAAAAAATTATTCAAGGTCCATCCCACTACCAGCAGACACCCACTGGAGCTCAGGCTCCAGCACAGAACCACCTCTTCTGACCAGCAGAACACACAGTGTGGCCCACACTGGTGGGACCTAGGTTCAGGGTAGGTCTGATTTCGCCACCACCCGGAAGACCAAGACTAACCCATCTTGGGACACTGCAGACATTACCATAGCTTTCCCCATGCAGTAATCCCTACCATTTTGAGAACAGACAGGGCCTAGAAGCAACTGCATCTCAGAGCAGGCATCCCAAAGACAGTGTAAGGCCCACCCTTTCAACCCCATCTCTGTAAGACATTGCATCCATCTTGGGGAACCTCCATTATTTTCTCAAGTTATCTCGGCTACTGCCACCACCACCTTTAGTTGCTGTAGCATACATTGAGGTACACAAATAGGGTCTAGAAGCCCAACATCAAGGTGAGGTATAAACAATCTGCACAGGTACTACAAGAATATAGGGTAGAAACTATAATATCTCAGATCCACACTGCAAGAAAGGAAGTCTCATAGACAACATGAAAAAAACAAGGAAGGAAAGTGCCTCAAACAAACCAGGATACTACAATAACAGAACAGATTAATAGAAAAGTTGATGAAATGTCAGAGAAGGAGTTCAGAAGGTTCATAACTAAAATGATCTGTGAATTAAAGAATGACCTAAATGAACAAATACAGGCAAAAATTGATCACTCCAACAATGAGATAAGAGAGCAAATACAGAGAGCAAAAGATGACATCAAGAAAGAGATAGAGACTCTGAAAAAAAAACAGTCAGAAATCCTTGAAATGAAGGAAACAATAAACCAAATAAAAAACTCAATAGAAAACATAACCAATGACTAGACCACTTGGAAGAAAAAAACGTCAGATAATGAAAGCAAGTATACAATCTGGAAAATAAAGTTGACCACACAGTGAAGATGGTAAGAAACCATGAACAGAACATCCAATAATTATGGGATACCATCAAAAGGCCAAATATAAAAGTTATTGGAATAGAGGAAGGCACGGAGTTTCAAACCAAAGGAATCCACAATCTCTTCAATGAGATAGTATCAGAAAATTTCCCAAGTATGAAGAATGAATTCGAAAACCAAATGCAAGAGGCTTACAGGACACCAAATGTACAACATTAAAACAGATCTACACCAAGGCACATAATAATGAATATTCCTAGCATACAGAATAAGGATAGAATCTAAAAAGCCACAAGAGAAAGGAATCAGATCAATATAGGGGGAGACCAATTCGTATCTCAGCAGATTTTTCAACCCAGACCCTCAAACCAGAAGATCATGGAACAACAAAAATCAAGCTCTGAAAGACGAGAGTCTTATATCCAGCAAAATTAAGCTTTATATTTGATGATGAAATGAAAAACTTGCATGATAAACATAAGCTAAAAGAATTTACAACTAGAAAGCCTGCACTACAGAACATCCATGGCAAAATATACCACAAAGAGGAAATGAAAAACGATGAAAACCAGCAGAGGGAGGTATTTATTCTTTTTTGCTAAAGGAAAATCTAATCAGAAGAGAAACCAAGTCAAGTTAAATACCAAAAATAAGCTAAAATGACTGGGAATACAAATCATGTCTCAATAATAATCCTGAATGTTAATGGCCTAAACTCACCAATCAAAAGACATAGACTAGCAAAGGATAAAAAAAAAAAAGCCAACAATATGCTGCCTCCAAGAGACACATCTCATAGGAAAAGACATACACAAACTGAAGGTGAAAGGTTAAGAAAAATCATACCACTCACATGGACTGCAGAAGCAAGCAGGGGTTTCCATCTTCATAACATATAAAGTAGACTAAAATTAATCAAAAGGGATAAAGAAGGACAGTACATACTGCTCAAGGGAAACATGCACCAACAAGACTTAACAATTATAAATAGATATGCCACAAACAATGGAGCATCTATGTTCATCAAACACACTCTTCTCAAGTTCAAGAGTCAAATAGACCACAACACAATAAATTTGGGTGACTTCAACACACCTCTTTCACCAATGGATAGATCTTCCAAACAAAAGCTGAACAAAGAACCTATAGAATTCAATAATACAATCAATAACTTACACTTAACAGGCATATATAGAATATTTCATCCTTCAATGAGCAAATACACTTCCTTCTCAGCAGCACATGGACCCTTCTCTAAAATAGACCATATAATATGTCACAAAGCAACTCTTAGCAAATATAAAAAAGTAGAGATACTATCCTGCATTCTATCAGATCATAATGGAATGAAATTAGAAATCAATGATAAAATAAGAAATAAAAGCTACTCCAACACCTGGAGACTAAATAATATGCTACTGAAAGAACAATGGGTTGCAGAAGACATCAAGAACAAGATTAAAAAATTTTTAGAGGTGAGAATACAAATACAACATATCAAAATCTCTAGGACACTATGAAGGCAGTTCTAAGAGGAAAGTTCATTGCATGGAGTTCATTCCTTAAAAGAAGAAAAAGTCAACAAATAAATGACTTAACATTGCATCTCAAAGTACTAGAAAAAGAAGAACAAATTTGCACCCAAAACAGTAAAAGACAGGAAATACTTAAAATCAGAGCTGAAATCAATGAAATTGAAACAAAAGAATTGAAAAAATTGACACAACAAAAAGTTGCTTCTTCGAAAAAATAAATAAAATTGATAGACCTTTATCCATGCTAACAAAGAGGACAAAGAAAACTCAAATTACTATCATATGTGATGAAAATGAAACATCACAACAGACACTACAGAAATACAGAAAATAATTAGAAATTATTTTGAAAATCTATACTCCAATAAAATAGAAAATATTAAAGGCATCAACAAATTTCTAGAGTCCTATGGTTTTCCCAAATTGAATCAGGATGATAAGCAAAATTTAAACAGATCAGTTTCAAGTGACAAAATAGAAGATGCCTACCAATCAAGAAAAGCCCAGGACTGGATGGATACCCAGCTAAGTTCTACAAGACCTTTAAAGAAGAACTAATACCAATACTCTTCAATTTGTTTCAGGAAATAGAAAAAGAGAGAGTACTTCCAAACTCATTCTATGAAGCAATATCACCCTGATTCCAAAACCAGGCAAAGACACATCAAAGAAAGAAAACTTCAGACCAATATCTCTAATGAACATAGATGCAAAAACTCTCAATAAAATTTTGGCAAATCGAATACAAAAACATATCAAAAAGATAGTACACCATAGTCAAGTGAGGTTCATTCCAGGGATGTAAGGTTGGTTCAAAATACGGAAATCAATAAATGTAATTCATCATATCAATAGACTTAAAGATAAGAACTATATGATCATCTCAATAGGTGCAGAAAAAGCATTTGACAAAATACAGCACCCCTTCATGTTCAAAACACTAGAAAAACTAGGGATAACAGGAACATATCTCATCATCATAAAATCTATCCATGCTAAGCCCCGGGCCAACATCATTATAAATGGAGAAAATTGAAAGCATTCCCTCTAAAAACTGGAATAAGACAGGGAAGCCCTCTTTCACCACTTTTTAACATAGTTCTTGAAACACTGGCCACAGCAATTAGACAAAAGAAATTAGAGGGATAAGGATAGGTAAAGGAAAACGGAAAACTCAATTTCGTACTATTTGACAATGATATGATTCTATATGTAGAAGACCCAAAAATTCCACCAGAAAACTTCTAGAACTAGCAAGTGAATTCAGCAAAGTAGTAGGATACAAAATCAACACACATCAATCAGAGGCATTTCTGTATATCAGTGTCAAATCTTCTGAAAGGGAAACGAGGAAAACTACCCCATTTACAATAGTATCAAAACAATAAAATACAATAAAATACCTGGGAATCAACTTAACAAATGAGATGAAAGACCTCTACAATGAAAACTACAGAATGCTAAAGAAAGAAATTAAAGAAGACCTTAGAAAATGGAAATATCTACCTTGTTCTTGGATAGGCAAAATTAATATTGTCAAAATGACCATACTACCAAAAACATTATGCAGATTTAATGAAATTCCAATCAAAATCCCAATGACATTTCTCATAGAAATAGAAAAAGCAGTCATGAAATTCATAGGAAAAATAAGAGACCCAGAATATTTAAAGCAATCCTTAGCAAGAAAAGTGAGCAGTGGGATCACTATACCAGAACTTAAACTATACTATGGAGCAACAGCAACCAAAACAGCATGGTATTGGCACCAAAATAGACTTGTAAACCAATGGTACAGAATAGAGGACACAGAGACTAACCCACATAATCACAGTTATATTTGACAAAGTGACAAAAACGTACATTGGAAAAAAGATAGCCTCTTCAACAAATGGTGCTGGGAAAATTGGAAAGCCATATGCAACAAAACGAAATTAAATCCCTATCACTCACCATACACAAAACTCAACTCAAAGTGGATCAAGGACCTAGGAATTAAAACAGAGACACTGCATCTATTAGAAGAAAAAGTAGGCCCAAATCTCCATCATGTCAGATTAGGCCCCAATTTCCTTAATAAGACTCCTATAGCACAAGAATTAACATCAAGAATCAATAAATGGGATGGAATCAAACTAAAAAGCTTCTTCTCAGCCAAAGAAAAAATCAGTGAGATAAATAGAGAGCCTACCATTTGGGAACAAATTCTTACCACACGCACATTAGATAGAGTACTAATCTTTAGGGTATACAAAGAACTAAAAAATCTTAACACCAAAAAAAAATAACCCAATAAATAAATGGGCCAAGGAGCTGAACAGACACTTCTCAGAAGAAGATATACAATCAATCAACAAATATATGAAAAAAAAATGTTCAACATCTGTAGCAATTAGAGAAATGCAAATCAAAACTACTCTAAGATTTCATCTCATTCCAGTCAGAATGGCAGCTATTAATAATACAAACAATAATAAGTGTTAGTGAGGATGTGGGGGAAAAGGCATATTCATACATTGCTGGTGGGATTGCAAATTGGTGCAGCCATTATGGAAAGCAGTATGGAGAATCCTTGGAAAACTGGGAATTGAACCACCATTTGACCCAGCTATCCTACTCCTCGGTCTATACCCAAAGGACTTAAAAATTGGGACTTAAAAACAGCATACTACAGGGACACAGCTACATCAATGTTTATAGCAGCACAATTCACAACAGCTAAACTGTAGAACAAACCTAGATGCCCTTCAGTAGATGAACGGATAAAGAAATGTGGTATATATACACAATGGAATATTATTCAGCATTAAAAAAGAATAAAATCATGGCATTTGCAGGTAAATGGATAGAGCTGGAGAATATAATGCTAAGTGAAATTAGTCAATCCCAAAAAACTAAATGCCAAATGATTTCTCTGACTTAAGGATGCTGTTTCTAATATGTGAAGGGGGAGGGGTGTTGGAGGGGCAGGGGGAGTGGGAGGATTAAATGAACTCTAGATAGGGCAAAGGGGAAAAGGGGAAGAAGGGGAAGGGAGGAGGCATAGGGTAGGAAAGACGGTGGAATGCAATGGTCATCATTATCTTAAGTACATGTATGAAGACATGAAGGATGTGACTCTATGTACAACCAGAGATGAAAAACTGTGCTCTATATATGTAATATGAATTGTAATTCATTCTGTTGTCATATATAGCAAATTAAATTATTTTTAATTTAAAAATAAATAAATGATTTCAAATGCTTGAATAATCCAGACAGTAAAACTGGACTTCATGAAGTTCATTCTTCATGAAGTTCACATAATAGAAGAATCTATCTTTGTCCTTTAACATGTTGAGTTATTTCCCTGTCTTAGCCAGGTGACTCATAAAACACATCTTCTCATAAAATTTAATATTGAAATAACTTGGTATAACTCAACATTTTAATCTTTTCCCATTGTTTTCACTATTGACAAGGCCTTTTCTACCTCACAAAGGAAGTCATCCCATTTTTAATAACCAAAATTTATATAAAAGTCTTTCTTCAGCTTGTCAATAACTCTGGCTTCCTGTGATTTTTACCTGATAGCTAGGGTTTAGACCTCCACAGTATATAGTCCTTTCCCTATGGCAGAACTCTATCCATCCTGGGACAGAATCAGCTACTCTTAAGACCTCTGTTTCAGAATAAACATGCCTTGTTCTTAAACTTAAAGGAAGCTTTTGCCAAGTATCCCAGGAAAGTGTAAGAAACTGAATTTTACCACAACCAAGTTATTTGTCCAACTGAAATATATAAGATTTGGCTTCTATCTTAATGCACAACAGCCTTCTTGAGTAATCAATATTCCTCCTGACATTTGTCTTCAAAAAAAAAATATACCTCCACTTGATTGCAAGCATGTTATAGGTGACACAAACATTGTTCACTGCCATTTATTTATTTTTTAATTTTTTTTAGTTGTAGAGGGACACAATACCTTTATTTTTATTTTTATGTGGTGCTGAGGATTGAACCCAGTGCCTCACATGTGCCAGGCAAGTGCTCTACCACTGAGCCACACCCTCAGCCCTCACTGCCATTTATTTTAAAAATTCTTTTAAATAGGCACTTTCCGAACCTTAGCTCACGTGACTTAAGTTTGTACCCAAAGGGCTTGTACTCTCTGCTTTATCACATGGTTTCATTTGAGCTATAGTTCATTTACTCCAAATTATGTTCTTTCATTTTTTAAACTCACACCTATTTCTCCTTATTTAGAAGCCCAAGATATCAGGCAAGGATTTAGTCTATTATAATTCATTGAATAATCCTTAAATATAATAGACTTAGCAACGTGTCTCCATTAGCTATCTGAATTTAGTCATATCAATTCTGTTTGTTGGAAATTGTTAACTACTTTGCATCTTTAGGAAATTAGGAATAATAAAACTTTCGAGTCTAGACAACCTAGAGAGGACATATGCCTAATTCACCTTGGTCTCTTTTTAATTGATTTTTTTAAAATCAATAAAACATGTTGAATGAATTACAATTTTTATTACACATACAGAGCACAATTTTTCATATCTCTGGTTGTATATAAAGTATATTGACACCAATTCGTGTCTTCATACATGTACTTTGGATAATGATGTGGAGAACCTAAAAATGAAGTCCAATTTCAACTTGTTTGGGGAGGTGGGAGTGATATTAATATTTATTTGGCCTGTTCCTAGCTATGCTTAGGAATTAAGAAAAAAATATGTTTTAATCCCAGCTCTATCTGATTTCTGTCCCAGCTTTCCTATCTGTGAAACAAAGATAGAAAAAGTCATGCTTTAATTATCTCAGTGTGACTATTATATATAGAAACTTCATTTAAAAGCATAAAGTATAATGAAAATAAAAGATATAATATTATTGGCAATAATGGTACCTTCATCTATGACTGTAAATGAAATACTCTACAAATCCTCTCTTTTTAACATCAAGATATTTTAACTAAATTCTCTTTATCATACTCTTTTTTTAAAAAACTTCTTTCCCCATCATACCACTACCACAAAAAAAAAAAAAATCAGCATAACCTCTTAGCTTTGGACTTTAATTACAAATGCCAGCAAAGATTTACATAAAATACAACATAAGTATATTCTGACATTTCATAAACCCCAGTCCTCCTCTCAGACTGACTTCATTTTCTTTTTCCTTTTTTAATAACCTTTTCTATAGTCTTGAAAAAAATTCAAGTTGTATAACAATATTATAGCAACTGTCACTACTATGAATATTTTAGTTAGTTATCTATCATAAAACTCTTACAACTGGCCTTATGGATTTTCTCTGAAAAAAATACCAGGTATATTTTCTCAACTGAGTCTTAATTTTTCAGAGTACATTATCATGTTTCCACAATAGAATTATAGCCATTGGAGCTGCTCTATAAATCTGTAATTTGAAAGCTCAGTTCCTATGTCCAGAAATGTAGATTTCCCAAAAATGATGGCACACAAAAGTAAGATTACACTGAAAAACAAGAAACAGCAATGAAGAACTGTAAAGTGCTCTATAGCTAGATGGTAAGATTCAAAAAGGTCCCTAACACCTCCTTCATGCCCAATCTTAACCAGCATCAAATTGCATAATTTTATCTAAACAGTATATCCAAAAGAACTAATGAACTACATTTTTATAGACATTGTTTCTTCCTCTTTGTCCCCCTTTTTTCTCCTTTCTTATTCATTACATCATTCTCCCTAATAACAACAACAAATATTTATTGAATGCCTGTAATGTGCAAGATCATTTGTGCTACATGCCAGGAAAACATCCAAGAACAAAAGAGGCCAGTCCAAAGTGAAAGACAGACATTAAATAACAATCACATAGATAAATACATAGTTTAAAATTACAATATTGCTTATGAAATACATTTAAAAGTGAGAAGAAAAATTTTTGCAAGCTGACAAAATTTGAATTGGATGGATCAATGAAGGTTTTTCTAAAGAAATGACATTGAAGCAGGGACCTGAAAGAAAAATGGATATCATCCTGCCGAAGAGTGGAGAAAGGTACATTCTAGTTGAGATGAAAGCATTATATGAAGACCTTGGGGTAAGAAGGAACTTGGAGAGTCCAGGAAACTGACATGAAACCACTACAGTAGCTGGATCAGGAAGAAAAGTAAGAGCTGCTGCTGGTAATGCAGGGGCCCAATTTTGCAGAGCAAGGGCCTTTTATGCTAAGAATTTGTTGTTGTTTTGTTTTAATTAAAGCATAGTAGGTCTTTCTTGGACCTCAAGATGATAGTGTAGGGAGGGTTCCTACTAGACAATAAATAGGGAATTTAAGCCCAGATAGAAAGAAAAGCATAAGGGGAAAAAAGCACCAATTTCAAGAGAGTGATTACCTCTGCCATGAATCGAGAATATAAAATTTAGAAAGGCTTCAATTTTATTGGTAATGTTTTATTTTTTATAAATACATAAGTATTTATTATACTGTTCTTTATACATATTAACACATTTATGTGACTAAAATTTAAATAACAAAATAATTTTAAAGAATTAAATGCTAATAATTCACTGGTTCATTTCTTCCACTTTTTATATTAAATCATCTCAATTTTGGGACAAGCATATCATCTCAAATATTCCCCTTTATATATTTTAGTTACTGAGCCTTTATTCTCTAGGCTTTGAATGTCAGATGTTAGGAGCTCTTTAATTAGCTTATTTTTTATTTTAGCATACACTCTAATCTTCACAGGTTTCCAACAACCACAGAGTTAATATGAGGATTAAATAAGATAAAAACATAGCATTTAGCTCTAAGAGCTTCATAAATTTTAACTATTATTTTTCTTATTTCATTTACTATGCTCTACTATTCCTCCTAGTACTAAACACAGACTAGACCACTATAACTAAACAAGAGCTGAGCATGTAGGGACACATGGTACTGTCATTCTGAACATGTATTTTCTATTTATACATATACTATATACACATATATATGTATACACACAAATAGATGCATGCTTATAACATATTTCTAACACTGAATTTATAGTTTTTGAAAATGATATTCTTTGCTCACTTCAGCATTAAGTAACAAAATGTTAATTTGAGGTCTTTTATTGTCACTAAAGATATACATTTAAAGAAAAAGTAAGAATTCTATATTTATTCATGCACTATTGCAATTTAAAACAAGTTTTATATGTTCACTAACTTCTAAGAATAACAATGCTACATTCAAATGACTTAATTACATGAAGCTTCAGTAATATTAATTATGGTCCATACTGTGTTTCAAAGGCTCATTTTTGTAATATCAAGTAATCCATGCAAAACTTCAATCTTACAGAATTGAATATTGACATCAAAATTTCTGCTACAACAGGAAGAACAGTCTTTGGTGGAAGAACATTATTAAAATCATATCTTTTCACTTAATTTTCTTTGTACAAATAGCACAGATCCTCTCATTTCTCTTTCCTTCCTATTCACAAATACAATAAAAGCTGTCTTTAGAAAGGTCTTTAAATTAAATATAACGATGAAATGAGTCCTGGGACCCCGAAAATATCAGAACTTATGACAGTTTTTGTTACCTACAAGTCTGAAAAATATCTCACTGAATCTATGTGAATATTATACTTTAAATTATATTTTAATAACAAAAAGAACTCAGAATTTGCTCTCACAGGGGAAAAAAAGAAATAGTTTGTCACTCAAGATTCTTCAGTTTATATTACTTGAGGTTTGAACTTAGATTGTTCTAGTAATCATTCCTCCATGCCCACTTCCTTGTTCTTAATCACAAATCTAATCATATACTTTTATAAATATTCAAAATTAAATATATTTATCTGCTTATGTAAATACTTTTCAGTTAATTTCTACCGATAGCCTACATGGGAATCTCATTAACAAACACATTTAGAATTTTTTAGGTTTGCACTAGCAGCTTGTAAATTCATATTATGCTCAATTGTCTAAACAAAGCAACATTCTAACTCATTTTTTAAATGAATATAAAAGATTAATTCCAAGTTTTGTTTTACTTACCAAGCTCTGCCATTCCACCCCACTGCCTGAACAATATTATCAGCTCTTCGGATACTCATTCTTGCTAAGTAAAAGGATATTTCTTCCCTAGCTGGATTAATAATCAACTTTCTAGATAGTTCATTTGTAATTCTCTTCTGGTTAACCCTTAGCATTACAGCAGTTTGCCAACTCAGACTAATCAATTTATGAAGGGGGAAGGAAAAAAGGAGATTAACAATGCAGATAACAAATAGAAAGTAAAAATGAAGGGCAGTTTAGATGAATCACAAAAGAACAATTAGTCTTACTTTTTTAACCATAAAAAAAATATAAACCTTTGTTAAGTATTACAAAAACACTCGGGTTATAAAGGGGAATCAAGATACATGAAGAGAAAAACCTTACAACATCCCAGTCCAAGAAATACAAACCCACATTTACTGCCTTCTTATATGTAAGATAAACACAACTCAACTTTGGACATAAGAGATACATTTTTCTTAGTAGAAAGGTCTGACTTTCCAATTCTAAATGTCACCTCTCTCAACAGATGTAGCCACTAAGTTCCCTTATCCTATAATAAGTGCCATCTCAGGATTTAGGGGACTATTCTCCAAATGTAAACATTTGCATTAGAATAATTTGTGATGCTCATGTAAAAATATAGACACCTGGGCACCACCCAAGAAATCCTAAGCACCCAAGTGATTCTTATGTACTTCAAAAGTTTGAGAGACACTGCTATAGGATATTTCTGATCTCATAACAGAGAGACTCCAACACAATCCCTTGGGTCTCAGAATGAAATTATTTACTCTTGTTCCTAGTTTGACCTTGACATTTTTCCTTGATTCCAGTAACTAAGATTCCACCTTGTTTTTCTGTATCTAAAGACATTGGTTCACTTAAGATCATGACCTTCTATGGCCTTGGTAATCTTCCACGTGCAGAGCACTCAGAAACTGGAATCTGTCTTTTAAGTCTACTTGGTGTCTACACTTATACTGTGACCTAAATCTCTAAGTACTGTAGGCCTAAGGTTGTTGGGGTTTTGTTTCTGTTTTTGTTTTTGTTTTTTTCCTTCTTTAAATGAACACTTTAATCTCCTGTGACATGACTCTCTTCTTATATACTTTCTGGTGTCCATTGTTCAACTTTTTAGCTAATACATTTATCTGCTGTATAAACTTACTTATAAGGCTGTTCCCAGCCTAGTTGACACTTACCAACCTGCTCTGTATCTGCTATGATGAACAGGCTTGCATAATCACCTTCAGAGATGTGAAATGAACCTCTAGCTAAAAGGTCAAAAGACAGACATAACAGCAAATGGTTTTGTCAGGTGCCAGTAACAGCTTCACAAATTGCTTTTATAGTCCATGTTCATAGTCAGAATGAAAGAAAAGATAATGACTATAGAAAAAAAAGAACTATCATGAAAAGCTAAAGGTAATTCCTTGATAACTGTAAAACTATAATAGGTAAAATAAGGTAAAATTTTTCATAATAATAATTTGTTCTTATTTTTATGAAATCTATTAAGAAAATTTAACAAAAAGATAATTATTTAACCTGGAGAAAAGTTTAAAGAAACTAAAAGAAAATAAACAAACAAATAGTACTGAATTAGAAGACCTGAATTTCTCATGCCCTGTCTACCACTTGTTAGATTTATGATCTATATATTATATATATATATATATATAGTACCATCTACCTAAAACTAGAGTTCAACATGACTTCAAATGACAAAAGCTTGGGGCTTTTGTTGCTTGACATTTTTTCCCAACACTGGCCCAAGATTCATTCAAGTGCTGATTTAATTTAACATATTAAAGCTGAGAAAATGCAAGTCCTCAACCAAATCAGTTGACAAGAGTTGCTCATGTGAAGAAAAAGGGATTCAGTCTTGACTTAAAAAAAGATACTTCCATTCTTTCTAAACTTCAATAAAATTGTTTAATAACTATTGTTGAGAAGTTACTATTTCTAGGTATTATTCAAGACATTATAGAATATAAATGACCAAAACAGTCAAATATTCCCTGTTATCATAGAGCTTTGTATTTTTTTGTTAAGATGTAGATGGACACAATACCTTTATTTTATTTACTTATTTTTATGTGGTGCTGAGTATCAAACTCAGTGTCTCACATATGCTAGGCAAGTGCTCTGCCACTGAGCCACAACCCCAGTCCATACAGTTTATATTCAAAAGGGAAAGAAATTCATTAATTTAAAAGTACACCTATTATACATCATGTTAAAAGTTGATAAAGACTATGGAAACAAAGAGAACAGCATTTAAAAAGATCAGGAATGTTTGAAAGTTTGCAATTTGAAATAGGGTAGCCAAAGTAGATGTTATGGTTTAAAACTTAGGTGTCTCCCAAAATTAATATGTGAGACAATTCAAGAAAGTATAGAGGTGAAATGATTGTGTTATGAGAGTCTTAACATAATCAGTGCATTAATCACCTTATAGGGATTAAGTAAGTGATAAATGTAGGCAGGTAGTATGTAGCTGGAGGAAGTGGGTTATTGGGGATGTGACTTTAGGGTACATATTTTGTCCCTGGAGAGTGGAGCTGTTTTCTCTCTCTGCCTCCTGGTGCCTTATTCTGAGCTGCTTTCCTCCATCACACCCTCCTATCTGATGTTCTGTCTGATCTCAGACCCAGAGCAATGGAGTTGGTTGTTTATGGACTGAGACCTCTGAAACCATGAACCCCAAATCAACTTTTCCTCTTCTAAAATTGTTATCATTGGATCTTTTGGTCAAATCGGTAAAAAAAACTGACTAAAATAATAGACCTCACTAAGAATATATTTAAACAAAGACTTGGAGGAAATTATGATGAGGTTTTGTGGGATACCACAATCAAGAGGACTTTCTTTCATCAATCTTAAAATTTTTCTATTTTAAAAATAAATTTAAGTCAACAATTTAATTGTAATTCAAACTGTGATACATGCATATGATGGTACATGATGTAATGGTTTAAAATGTTCTCAAAGGCTATTAATATAAGAAAAACCAATAAAACAATTTTTAAATACCAAAAATTTTAAATACCAAAGTAGCATGACCCAACTTCACAAATTTTTTTTATATACTCAGCAACTATTTTTCAAGTATCTACTATGAGCCTGGCACTGCTCTCAGGACAGGAAAAAGGTTAGTAAATAAGTTGCACATAATCTTTCTTCTCACACACACATATAGATAAAAAGGCAGAAATATATCAAAATGTTCCAAAGGAGTAAATCTCTTTAGAGTGAAATAATAAAGTGAAATTTATAGATTATTTTATTTCCTCCTTTATATTTAAACATAATCTAAAGTTTCTAAATAAATTTTCTTAAAAATTTCAAAAATAAACCACAGCATTTATATTGATCTAAGTTTTATGGTCCATATTTGTTTTGAATATCAATGTTTGAATAAAGTACAAACACAAAGTCTTAAAATATTCTTCATTTAAATAATATTCAAAATATACCACTTCATCCAATCATATATCAATTTTTATATCTTATCAGGTCCCTTTCTACATACAAATTAAATAACATCAGGTCCCTTTCTACAGATACAAAAACTAACAGAAGTTAACTAATTTACCTCACTGGAAATAAGTTTTTAAATGGTCAATTTTAGTAATACATATGAAAATATCTCATATAATACCTGAATCAAGAAATTTTTGCAGATTTTGGATCCTATGCTAATACTTCAGAGTGCATCTCTCCCTACTTATGCTAGGGAGGAGGTATGGTGTTTGTTTTGTTTTTGACAGGGAGAAAAATAAAATAAAAAACTCCATTTATTTAAAATGAAGGTTTAATAGTTAACCAAAAAAAACTTATGTGAATCCCAACCCCCACCACCACTACCAGATATTAGCTTTATTCCACCTCACCTCAACCACTAAAACGACCAGTAAACAAGTCAAACATGTTCCTATAATGCTTTTTCATTCCTCCTTTGATTTCAGGTTCTTTTTTATAATTTTATTTATTTATTTATTTATTTATTTATTTATTTACTTTGCATTACAATTCTTAATACACCATTATATAATAATTTATCATATCTCTGCTTATATATAAGGTATGTTGATACCAAATTCACATCTTCATACACGTATTTTGTATAATGATGAGGGTCTCAGGTTCTTACATTTAAACAGTATGGCAAATGGAAGCCATTTCTCTACTTCTAACTAGATGAGTTACCTTGGGCAAGTCACTTCAATTCAGTCTCACTTTTCTTATTTTTCAAATATAAGAATTTGACAAGGTGATCACTAAAAATCCTTAAGTTCTCAAGCTGCTTGATAGTATCATGTCAAGTCTATAAAGTGTCTACAATAAATTAAAGGAATACACCTTCTTAAAAGCATAAAGGTTACAGCAGTAAGGATGGTTGGCTGGAAAAAAAGGAAAAAAACAAAGACTCAGGATTAAAAAAGAATTTGAAAATCTCCCCAAACCTCTGGACCAAATCCAGTTTCAATCACACAAGGATTGTTTTGGGACAATAAAGAAGAAAAAACATGAAGGTTTCATAAATCATCTAAAGCAGGTACTTTTGTTACAAAAATATTTGTTCCTAAACTGTATATTTGTTCCTATACTGCTTCTGGCACTTAAAATGCCTGTGTGTGTGTGCACATATACACACACACATACACACATACACTCACACCCTAACAATAACCACCACAACCAAGTGTTTTAATATTGATATGGAAGGAAAAGAAAGTCACTCATTTTGGTGAAATAAAAAGTATTTTAAACCAAGGCAGGGTGATTTGGTTTTGAGGATTTTAAAGAAATAGCACTGTATTCAATCCTTTTCTATCACCTCCTCCATATACCAAAACCCAAAAGCTCTTAAAATTGTGGCATTTTCTTATGTACGTAGAAAAAAAATTTGTGTTGCTTTGCAGCAACATCTAAACAGTTTCCTGTAAACTTTCTGTGATGAAAGTCATAGAATTTATGATAAAACCCTGTAGAGTGGTGAAACAAATTTCTTTCATATTTATCATTCATTTTATTCAGTGTGCATTTGAAGGAAAACCTTTTAAGAGCACCAATAATGTGAGAAAGCTACAACAACTAAATTTATTGTTAAGTATCACATCACAAGTCCTCCTGGGAGTTCAGAAAGAAAGCTTAAATCACATTCCCTAACACATTGGAGAGCTTCCCAGAGATGTGATGGCCCACAGAGGCAAACCATCCAAAGCACACTGGAATCTCAGAGACAGTGACAAAGAAATATCATTTTGTTTAATAAAAGCAAATTGGAGTAACTTTTTTTTTTTTTTTTTTAAGCACAGTACAAACTCTTTCTTACCCCATTTTTCTCCTTTCCTCCCCCAACCCCCTCCTGTTTCACCTGACTAAACTGTAGGTATTTGTTCCATCACCTGACTCAGGGGCTGGCTAGAAATTTTAGAAAAAACAATCTACCATTGTTACATGAGACAACAACCTTTCATGTCCTTGAAGCTCACCATGACCTTTCATCTTTCCTATCCCCAATGGTCTCTCCTAAACTAAAAACTACACCCGGTTGGGCTGAATTCCAGATTGTCATAAAAAGAACCCTGTCCTTTCAAAACAAAACCAATTTTTACACCAAGGTGGGGGAGAAACACAAGTCCATTGTTCCCTCACAGATGGAAGTTGGAGTTACTAAGGCAACTGCTCTAATCCTCCTTTTTACCACCTTTTTCACATCACTGGCCTATCAAGTATGCTACCTTTTAACTCATAAGCTCAAAAGCTGGTAGTCTAACTGGCTGCCCTAATTAGCTACGATTTTCACACTACAGACAACATGATGAGCTAATCGAAATTTGCAAAATAATGACGTACCTCCAGCAAATATTCCTCCTCCTGAGGCCCAGTCTTAGAATAACAATAATGAGACCATTATTAGAGAAGGGCATTAAAATGCTGCACTGCTGCTAAACAGAGAACTTAATTGTTCTGGTCTTGTCCATTGAATCAACAACCTATTGTTGTGGACTTGAAAAATAAAGGACTGGAGAATGGGTGCCATGATGATTGGTCTGTGCGGCCATACCGGCACTCTGTAGAATTGTTTTCTTTTGAAACTCTTGATGGACTAGTAGTTTTGTTTAAAAGTAACATAAAAGGCGATTGTCTGGATAAAAAGTCCTATTTATTGAAATCCTTAGAAGCAGTTGCATGGATTTGTTCGTGACCCCTGAGAAACATAGTGACCATAATAACACCATTTGTAGAGAGCCCTGTTACCACTGCCTACAGTAACATAAGAGACAGTCTTTTCTAGCTACAGTAGGAAGGAAGGAAGTACTTCTGAGCAGAAAGCAGAAATGATAAAAGGTCAAATACTGGATAAAGCTCATTAATCTCTGAAAGGCAGACTTTAAAAAATAATGCTAATTTAAGAATTCTGTACAATTGCTACAGATTCAAGCACATGTAAAGAGGCACACAGCTTCTGTGTCTGTCTCTCTCTCTCTCTCTCTCTCTCTCTCTCTCTCTCTCTCTCTCTGTTGTCTTTTCCCATTTTTTGAGCTTCTTTCCTTTGGTGAAAGCTGATTAAAATAAAATGATTATTAAATAACCGAAGCAATATGTCTCAGGATAACCTGGAGAACAAGAAACCCAAAGGTTTCCAGATAATTATTCTTATGGTCATCTCCAGTCTATAGCTAGAATAATAAAATACTGAAGTTAAAGGTTAACTAGTGTAGAATTCTTAGCAGTAGAAAAGCACTGTTTACACACTGTAAAAGTGTCTTCTCTATGGAGCCACAATACATGTTTTCAGTAAAGTCAGCCAGGATTTTAGAGTTGAACTATAAGGTGGGGGCATACCTTTTTGTTAGCCAGTATTTGGGGTGAGGGTCTGTTTGGTTTTTACCAATGAAATCTGCATTATATAAAAATGTATTAAATTGTAAATAAGACCTCTTGCTTCATTCAATCTGTGCTTTGCTTCATTTATCTTCATCTTGTTAGGCTAAATTAATTAACAATCTCACTGTTGCACACTTTCTCTTTTCATTACATCAAATAATGGCCTGTATATGGAGAGACCCCTCACCACAGGAATTCTGCAAATCTACGGCTAAGCAAAGTTTCCGTGTATCAATGTAACAATATTTATTTTATAAGCATTCATCAAGCATACTTTTCATTGTTAACAAACCACTTAAGCACCTAAATTCTTACCATATTATCAATAGAAAATGATTAAAAAAAATAGAAAAAACTAAGTTAAAAGTCACAAGATATTTGTTAAAAATTTTTAAAAAACCCACTTATACTATATGTCTATAAGCAGGTATCACAGTCAATTTCACCTAAAATAAGAAGAAAAATGCAAATTTGGCAGGTATGTTTTCACAAATAGAACACAATACTGCATGAAAGGTTTAAAAGACACACCCTGAGCTGTTCTGCTTCTTGCTTTGGAATGTCTAACATGTGATAAATTGGATAATTAGAATTTCATTGGAAAATCCCATTATTTTAAATCTATAAGAGTGAAACGTGTTAAACTCTTTTGTAAGTTTTCTTTTCACCCTGAAACACCGTGGCATCTGGAGTAATGCAAATGGACAAAACAGCAAAGCTCTTTTTAATCTTTTCCTTGATCAACCAGTGCTTCTTTCTCCAATCACAGCTTTGTGCGTGATATCTTTCTGCTAGCATTTCTTATTTAATTAAAACAGACACTGACAGAAGGACATGGATTAGTACTGTAATGATGCATTTACTTAGATTAATCGGAGGCTCCTTTTAGAGTAATGGCTTAAACAAAGAACAAAAGGAAATTGTTATGAAACAACCTTTTATCCCAGGCAAAGGTCGCATTATGAGGTTTTTAATTTTGTCAGCTTCTGTTATACCCTGCTTTGCTAGTAGAACATGAGAAGTGCTTTTACCCCCAATAAAGCCAGTTATTATAAAAACAGCCATTAAAGCTGCAAATTAAAATGTCTGATTTTAAAACAGGTTACTTAGCTTTCAGAATCCTCTAATTAACATGTTGTGCATTGTTGTGAGAAAAAGAGACTAAAATGCTAATGACCTACCGCCAGGTGACCACACTGCTGTGCAAAATAATAAGGACCCTTCCAAGTAATAGGATGAATTAAGCAAGTATAGGTCCCTCATCCAACATCCTTTCTCCAAGTACAGCTCCAGATGAATGGGAGGCCATAACTGGTAAGATATGTTCAGTAATGTTCTGCCCCAGCTACTTTTAATATAATCACTAAAAAAAAAAAATGCAGACGTATTTCTACCACAAAATAAAAAAAAATAAATAAATGAAATAGCTTACTCTATTTATATAACCTGAAATTAGAACAGTCTTCTGATTTCTGATTTCAAAACACAAAGAGCAAATTAAAGAACCATGCACCTCTTTGCCTCTTTTTATCTAAGCTTTCTCATTTTTTAATAAGTTGGGTTTGTAGAATAGAGTTAAAGCTTGAAAGCTCTGTCTTTATTCACAGCACTTGTACACCATGTTGTCTCTAAATAGTCCAAAGGTAAACTGGGTTTTGCTTTTATGAGCCTCATTTTCAGGATTTTGCTGACTTTGCTCAAGACTACTTCTCCCTAGTCAAAAGGTGCTGTTGACAAAGGATATGCGGTCATGTATTACACAATGACAGGGATATGGACTTTTGTTGTATAAACATCATAGACTGTACTCACACAAATGAAGACAGACATGTCATCACTAGGTGAAATAATCTTATGGTACCATCACCATACATACAGTCTATCATTGACCAAAATGTCACTATATGGCATGTGACTATGGTCATCTTTTTCCTACTATACATACTTAATCACTTGCTCTACTTGCATCCTTACCTATCTTTGTGGACTACATGATTCTGTGCCCAAAAGGAGCCAAATATTAGGTGAAAATGCAGACTAGGTGGGAAATAGCTCTAGAATTCCCCACAGAAAAAAAAATCTATTCTACTGAAGTCTCACACAAGAATCCCTGAATGGTAAGCTCTAGGAATTTCTTTAAACCAATGTGAAACACATATTTGTTACTGGAATAGCAAGACACTACTCAGGATCATTAGTGACATGTGACTAGATGCATCTTTAAAAAAAAATAAATTATTTGAGATTGTTTCAAATATTTATGGCAACAAGAACCCTGAAGGTTTTATCACTCCAAAACTTAGTAGCTTAAAACAATAAGCATTTATTTAGCTCCTGTGTATGAGCATTTGTCTGGTTTTAATTGTGCTCGCTAATGTATTTTGTGATTGGCTGGCTTTTGGTTGATCTAGGATGGCCTTGGCTGGGACAAATAGGGTAACTTCCTACATTCCATATGCCTCTTCCTTCACCAGAATAGCTCAAGCTTGTTATTCTGTGGTGTCAGAAAAGAACAAGAATATGAACCAAAATGTACAAGTGATTTTACAAACCTCTACACGTGTCACATTTGCAAATATCCCATTGGCCAAAGCAAACCAAATGATTGACCCCAAAGTCAAGGAGTAAATCTGAATGCCCTGTCAAGAGTGGAAGGGCACTGCAAAACTTCATGGCAAAGGTTGTAAATAGAAAGAAGGATGAAGAAGAATTGGGGCCTTTAAAACATCAGTCTTAGCAATGAAGTCAAGGTCATTTAAAGAATTCCCAAAGTTCTTCAACAGAAACTTCTGTTTCATTCCATTTTAAATAGTGTGGGATAGACAGCTACTCAAAATTGGTATCATATTTTTGTTGTTGCTTTAATAAGGGAGAGAAACTCTTAAAACCAATTAACAAACAATCCTATCACATCTTATCCAGTGATTTCCAATCTTTAAAATACAAATACTAAGCTAATTCTAAAATGTTTTCTATATAAAATCACCATTTATTTTTATGTACAGATCTGTTGTGAACCAGTTCTACATTAATAAAATATTTCAAAACTACAACCTCTTTTGTCTTATTAGCTTCCCTTTTCCACACAAAAGCAGCTAATTTTAAGGAGATAGTTAATGAATCCTGGACCCAAAGTTTTTATTACTATATCTCAATAAGAATATATCTTTTCATTGCACAAAATATCAGAAAACTGTATTTCATAATCCTTACCATAGTGGGCACAGCAATAATCAGTGTTTTTAAAAAAAATGTTAAACTCAGTCCCTACCCCACATCCTTATTGTTATTAGGATAATATCTTTGTGTATGTGTGTGTGAGTGTGTGTGTGTGTGTGTGTGTGTGTGTGTGAGAGAGAGAGAGAGAGAGAGAGAGAGAGAGAGAGAGAGAGAGAAACTACATAAAAAAGTGATCTAGATTAAGACGATTATTAAGAAGCTAATTTTAAGATCAGGAGATTCTCTGTTTCAAAAGATCAATGAAACTTTAAAGCATCCACTTTGACTACACCAGGCTCCCATAGTTAATAATTTAGCAGGAGCCCTACATATAGTTTTAGAAAGATACCTTAAGCCTGTTACTGGTTTGTTTTTTTTTTTTTTACTTACAAATGCTCATCTAGTAGAAATAGGAGTTATTACTGGGCAGAATTCCTAAACCCTGTGGCAAGGGAAATACTATCCTATAGCACCACTCAACAATTAAAGTAACCAATGAAGTGGTCTCCAAATGAAGACTTTGGCCATTCCTTTATTTGAGCCAACATTAACAATGAAGCCACCAAAACTAGCACTAACACCCAAGGAGCAAGAAATAAAAACAAACAAAACTCAATCCCTCCTCCAAAGATATTAAAAAGGACACTAAACAATATAAAGAAAACTATCTTAAGAATTACCCACTTTATGGAGAAAAAAAATAGCATAAAATTCTTTTAAGTCCCTTTCACTTTTCCATATCCATTTTCAACTATTTTAATAATAATTTTGTTTCAAAGCAAAGCCCTAAATTATGGTTTGCCTTTTATAAACGAGAATGACACTAGGCAAGAATGCAATCTACACTGGTTTTTTTGGTGTTTTGATCAACTAAATCCTCTCACCTGGTCTTTAGCAAGTATCAATCATTGGAGCAATGATCCAAGGCCATAGAACAGAGTAAAGGTAGTAAATCCATATAAGAATCAAGACTAGCATTGTGTCCTCATTAACACTGGGTTCTAAACAAACAATAGGCCATGTTCAGAGAGCTGTACTAATTCTTCTCAATGGAAGCAGCTTAACTCAAATTTTCCTTTAAAAGTCCATTTACTGTGACACAGAGACAAAGAGAAAGAAACAAAAGCAGAGTATATCAGAAAAGGGAAGGGAGATAGAGAAAAAGATAGAAAAAGAAAGATCAGTCTCCTTAAGAACATCTCTCTGCATGACTAGCACCTGGTACATAGTAGATGCTCAAACACTGTGTGTTGATTTAAATTATCACATATTTAGAACAATAGATGAAGACAGAAGTGAGCATGCTCAACTGGGCATGGTGGCACACGCCTGTAATTCCAATGGCTCAGGAGGCTGAGGCAGGAGGATGGAGAGTTCAAAGTCAGTCTCAGCAAGGAGGAGGTGCTAAGCAACTCAGTGAGACCCTGTCTCTAAATAAAATACAAAATAGGGCTGGGGAGATGGCTCAGTGGTTGAGTGCCCCTGAGTTCAATCCCCGGTACAAAAAAAAAAAAAAGTAAGCATTCTCTCTCTCTCTCTTTTTTTTTTTTAAGAAATCACATCACTAGTCACATCAGATACACAGGAAGCCCAAACCTAAGAGTTCCTAACATTTGTGTAAAATCATTTTTATAGGACAAAATGAGGTGAAACGGTCAAATTACATGTAGAAGCACATCTACTACACATTTTTTATAAAACTAAAAATATGCCTAAAATTAATCTTGAGCAGAGACTCATAAGAAAAATTATGCCATAAATAGCTTAATGCAACCAGTGGGGGTAATTCTGGGGCCTGAAGAAGCTTTACCATTTTGTCATTATAAAGAGTGTCAAAATGGACTAAGAATTTAAATCTCAGATCATGTTTAACTCCAACTTTGGTCCAGGAGTCCTCTTCTCTGCTTAGTTAATGCCTTCTTTAATAATTAATGTCTTCCCTTACCAATGCCATTAACCTGCAATCCTCTTAATCCCAATTGATTAAACCACAAGTCCGCCAAAAAATAGTCAAAGATAATCAAAATAATTGCACTGCTATTATGGAAATTTATGGAGACAACCTCCATATTTTTTTCCTCTATTCCCACTTGCTCCCCTGCAATAATAACCAAAAAATTCCTACTATCTTAAGTTGGTGTTACAAAATCCTTTAAATATAAAAATAAGTTTCATCTCAGGTAGAGTTTAAACTTAAATTACAAATGACTCTAAGGAGAGGTAATATGAGTTCTTTTCAGACTAAGATATATAAAATTCTTGACTCATTGTATAAGGCTTAAATATTCTTAACTCCAAAACAAAACAAAGCCACCAAAGAAGATAAAGTTATGACATCTTATTTATGAAGAGATGCTAAAATCTTTTAAACTTTTACTAATTCTGTAGAATAAATGAAAATCTATTGAGAACAAGTAAGGTGTTGTCCCAGTTATAGGCGGTTCAGAAAATCTGCCAACAATACCACATTCACAGATTAAAGAAAAAACAATCTATTAAGACCACAAAAGATGTAATAGGCATAGGGGAAAACTCACAGAAAATGGGTTTTTTTTTTAGCTGTCCATACAACCTTTATTTATTTATTTATTTATTTATTTATTTATTTATTTATTTATTTATTTATATGTGGTGCTGAGAATCTAACTCAGTGCCTCACACATGCTAAGCAAACACTCTATCACTGAGCTACAACCAAGCCCCCAAAAAGTTTTTAGTTGTTATTAATATTTTAGGATGTATTTTCATTAAAGACAAGAACAAAAAAAGTTCTAGGTTAATTTTGGATGGAACATCTTAAAACCAAGAAGAAATCTATCTAAAACAAAGACCAAATGCAAGAAAGTCAAAACCACATGTTCTCTTTTATATGTGGAACTTAAACCAATCAAATTCCAAGCAGCAGAGAGGAGAACAGCAGTTACCAGAGTAGAGAGTGATGAGGAATGGGAAAATGTTGATCAATGGGCACAAAGTTGCATTTAGGCAGGAGGATAAATGATGATAATTTAAGATAACGAGTATGCTAATTGTTTGATCGTATCATTCACATTACATAAATATAATATCACCATGTATCCCATAATATTATACAATTATGACTTGTCAAATGAAGAAATAAATTTTTAAATAAAAAACAAATTTTAAGTGGGTTTTAAGAACTGAAAGTCCAAATGCAAGCTGTTAGCCAAAGAAGATCAGACACACTAGGGCTTTCCTACATGACTGTTTCGATTATGGCAAGTCTCTGTGATGGAAAATGTTTATTATATAACATTAAGTAAAAAAAAACAAAGAACATACAATAACATCTATGTTCTGATTACAGTTACATTAAGTTATTTGTTAAAATGAACAAGGACTGTAAACAAACTAGTAAAAAGGAAAACAGGTGACAAATTGTGGAACTATGTTTTAAGATTTTATCTTTTTCCATGTTGCTTTAATGTAATGCAATAAAAATTTTAACCAAATAGATACGTGATATCACATATCTAATATGTGATAGTATACTTTGAGCTGTTTCAGGAAGAGGAGATAAAAAGACAGCTAGTAACTAAAAAGAAAAAAAAAAAAAGATTACCACATCATGGAAGGGTTAAAAGCAAAGGAAAGAAAAGGCTCTTCCTAGGAATTTTATACATTTTAAATTTTATTTGGTCTAGATACAAATTATGGGTCTTTCTAAAGAAAAGGGGAAATTCTATCTAATTACTGAAAATGAAACTTCAAAATCCACTATCTCTGACAAACTCCACCCATATAAGTATACAAGCCTTTTCAAATGTGCTACAACCAGACTTTTAAAGGTCAAAAGCTTTATTCTATTTGGTCTTGATCTTAAAATGGCTCTAATGAGGGCCTTACTTTTATAAACTATTAGCACCCCAAATTCTGAACATGATTATTTTCTAATAAGAGCATCAACACCAAGAGACTTAGATCTGAGATGCTTAGGTCTGAATGGTACATCTAAGGGTCAGGGAGAAAACTGACAACCTATGACAGTGGCACTTAAGGTTTGCCAAGTAAAGAAGAACAAAGTATATTGAGAGTATACACCCTAAAAACAGCAGGGAAAGAAAAAGAAGAAGAAAACAAGGATCTTATTTTAATATTTATTTTTTTAAAAAAAATGAAACAATAAAATCTTACTACAAAATGGTCCAGCATGGCTTAAGAGAGATGACCAAATATCAACCTAGTTTTTATTTACATATTTCAAGCAATGTGAAAACACAGACAAAATGGAGACTACCTTAAAATCTATGTAAGAAATAGACTTTAAATGTAAATTTAAAACATTGCCCCTTTCAATGTGATTTACCAAATTCAAGTAGAACTTACACAACTATATTTGAAGAATAAATTTCCTTCCCAATCCAGATTACTTTTTTCGAGCAAACAGCAAAATTTGTACTACAGTATTCATTTCAGTTTTTTTTTTCCAAAGGATTGAGAACATATCTGATTTTCAGTAAATCCATAAAAGTTGATCTTAAGTAGAATTATGTGCTAATGAATAGGATTAGCATATGAAAATGTCATAGGCAGATCTTTCTTCAGAGCATAGGCAGATAAAGCACTCTCTCTAATTTCTGTTGAAGTTGTCATCTAACAAAAATATCAAACTGAAATAGACAGTTAAAATATAAGCAAATTTCAATTTCTTTTACTTAAAAGGAAAACCATGCTTTTAACCTAGGAAAAATCCATTAACTTATTCTATTTTCAAAAAATACAAGTGAAAGTTTGAAACTTATCTAGCTATACCATCTAGTTTTCATTTTATCCTTTGACAATGCTAATAAAATTATTTCAGTAGAAACTATACTTATTTAAAAAGTAATTACTTTCATCCTATCACCCACTGGAAAGTAAAGTGCAGTAAAGAAATTGCAAATATTGGATGACTCAGTGGGCATCAAAATTTCTCTCCAAATCACATATATTCATCCACCCTATCAGCTATGCACTCAGTTATGCAACTCTGGTTGTATCATTACAACACTTTTAGTTGTAAGTGATAAGAATCCACTCAAGAGAGATTTATAAAAAATAATTTATTGGTTCACATAACTGAAAAAAATCTTGGCTTTTGACAGGGCTGGACTCAGTACTAAAATGATGCAATGAGAAACTGGTCTTTCTTCATCTTTTCTCTCAGGCAGACTGTCCTTCTTCAAGGAAAAAAATAACTACTACCAGAAGTTCCATGTTAGTGAACTCAGTACACATGACTTCTTCCCACTAACTCAAGCCCAGTTTGGATACCATGTTCAATTCTGAACCAATATTTGTATCCCAATGGCATGCCCTCACTATGACTTGGGAGGGTAAGGGCAGCTCCACCTTAACTGTGTGCACCAAAAGTGAAAGAAGCATTGCCCCCACCCCACAAACAATCATAACAAATGCTGAGCAGAGAAAATGGTAAACAGTATCATTCATAAGTTTTTTTTCTAAAAATTATTACAGTGAGGTAACTTGGGGGGGGGGTGATTGCAAACCCTTCACTCTAATAGCAGTTACATAGAAAAGTTTTTTTTACTGTTTATAGCAATCCCCCCAAAAGTACAAAAACTATGAAATTCTTCTTTTGATAACTTTAGTTGTATCCCCTCACTTCAGGGACAGCTAATCCAAAATACTCTTCCTAGTCTCCATTTTTGTTATTGTTAAGTTTAAACTCTTAGAATGTTTAAAGATATAGAGACCTATATTTAGCTGTCAGCTTGAAAATTCCTATTCATGGATCCTAACCACTACAAAAACTGCTTAGCAGTGAGCCATTTAAAAAGTTTCTTTCAGAGTCAAGTAAGCTTGGCACATTGGTGCACACCTATAATCCTAGCAGCTGGGGAGTCTGAGGCAGGAGGATCCTGAGTTCAAAACCAACCTCAGCTACAGCAAGGCGCTAAGCAACCCAGTGAGACCCTGTCTGTAAATAAAATACAAGATAGGGCTGGGGATATTGCTCAGTGGTTGAGTGCCCCTGAGTTCAATCCTTGGTATCAAAAAAAAAAAAAAGGTCAAGTAAACCAACACCTTTATTTTGAATGAGGATTCTAAATAACTTAATTCACTTAGTTTTAATTGAAAAGACTTGTACTTTTTAAAATATATATGGCATAAAATATAAACATTGAAATATAAACATTATTGGCCATTTATATCATGGGTTCAATGTAGTTATTCAATTCTTTCCTAAAAGAAAGATTATATATTAAGTAATGGAAGGAGACACAAATGCAGGAAAAATCTGGGAAATAGAAAGTCTTTAAAGGATGGAATGGCTGAGGTACTGAAGGCAATATTCATCAATGTCATATTCATTCACTATTTTATGCATAATTTAGTTTAGAGCATTGACTATGAGTAAACTACTGTGTTAGCAAGGGTACAAATATGCATTTATTTTATGCGTATTTTAGTCAGGTTAGTCCACTGACTATGAGCAAAATACTGCTAGAGAAAGTATAAGGAAATATGGAATCAACCCCACTCCTCCAAGCATGATAGAAGAAGCACGAGTTGAGATAGTGAGGTGATATGCCAATACCTTTCTCCTCACCCCATTAAAAGCTCCAGATTTTCTTTAGGATTTCATGATAAATAACACACTTTACACTATTTTTTTAAAATATTTCCCTTGGCTCATCTGCAAATTATTCTTTATTTCTTGTCTAGCTCCGAGGATAATATGAAAACAGTAAGTAGTACATGTAAGAAAAAGTAGTGATTACATATAAGAAAATAGTAGTAGTAGTTATAAGAAAAACTAAATGCAAGAAGGGCAATGAACAACAGCAGGGGAGGTAGAGAGGGAAGATGGGAGGGGAGGGGAGGGGAGGGGGGATAGTAGGGGATAGGAAAGGTAGCAGAATACAACAGTCACTAATATGGCATTATGTAAAAATGTGAATATGTAACAGATGTGATTCTGCAATCTGTATTTGGGGTGAAAATGGGAGTTCAAAGCACAATTTGAGTCTAATGTATGAAAGATGATATATCATGAACTATGTAATGCGATAAATAATCAATAAAAAAAAATTAAAAAAAAGAAGTAAATAAGCTGAAAGGAAAAGTTTGAAAATATACCAAAACATCTTTCAAAATTTTATAAAAAATATTACAAAAGATGGAAAATGCAGACAATTCAATATCAGATAACATGAGAGTCATGAGAGTTCCTATTTAGAACTGAATTTTGCTATTTAGTTATACACAGTTCATGGTGAACATTTTAAGTAAACATGTTAGAAAAGAATGGTGTTTATTTTGTAAAATTTCAGCCATAATTTGAGTTCTACAAATATCAGAAAACAATTTGTGACTCTTGACAATGAAACCTTCATGTACTGGGTCTTGAGTTGAAACTAATTCACTCAGTAGACATAGCAGCACCAGCACTATTATAATTATATCTCTAAAGATACTAAGTAAAAGGAAAATAGAGTTGATATTTCTGTAAGGATAAAACTTTTTGCTATAATTTACCTACATCGTACGCATCTAAATAAGAAAACTAAAAGAATATATCAAATTGTTTAAAAACAGATGTGCTATTTAGTATTGTGTGTGTGTGTGTGTGTGTACACCTGCAAATAAGAGAGAGAGAGAGAGAGAGAGAGAGAGAGAGAGAGAGAGAGAGAATGAGTGTGTTTAATGTTTCTTAGGAGAAAACCAATTATCTTTGAAAGACTTAAAGAATTCATGGAAGTAAGTCACATCTCATATGAAAAATTGGAATGATTGTAATAAAACTCATGCAAGAGATTTCTAAAAAAATGTTTTCTTCATTTTTCTTTTAAGGATTATATATATTTTGGTGGAAGAGTTGGAAGCCGAAGATGTCTTCCTATAACATTGAGGTTGTGCCAAATGATAAGTGATGTATTTGTTAACATAACTAATCAATCCATACAATTCTTAAATAAAAACAAATGATTGATAAAAAAAAAAAGAAATTTGGTAAACAGAAAATGATTGAGAGTATGGAAATTTTCAGAATTTTTAATTAATTCATTCAATAATTATATACTAAATGCATATTGAATAGCAGGCATTATATGGTCACGTAAATTATTTAAGATGAATTAGATTTAATATCCCTATGGAGCTGCTAAATTTTTTTTCAATAAGAAATTAATGAAAAGCTGGGCACATTGGCACATGCCTGTAATCCCAGCTACTTAGGAGGATGAGGCAGGAGGATCACAAATTGAAGACCAGCCTGGTCAACTTAGCAAGACCCTGACTCAAAATAAAAAGTAAAAATTATAAAAAGGGGTGGGGATGCCACTCAATGATACAGTGGCCCTGGGTTGAATCCCCAGTATCATGTATCACATTGGAGGAGAGATAGAGAGGGGACTGCTCACAAAAACTACTAAGAATACAAATTGTAACAAGCACAAAAAAAAAGGATAAAAAATGCAATAGGAGTTCAGACAAAGTGAGATCATTGAAGACTACCAGAAACGGGGTCTTAAAAGATGGATAGAATTCCTACAAGTAAATATGTTTGATCAAAGTATTCCAAGTAGAAGAAATGGTATGAAATATATCAGAAAAATACAACCTGTTTCTATATCAGTCAGTTCAAAAGAACCTAGAGATATTTGGATGAAGATACCATATACATACAAGCTATTTTTAAATAACTTACATGTTTAATGTATAATTCAAAAAAGATTTTTGAGAACTATAAATAATGTATATTGGAATATTTTGATAGTCCAGTTATTCACAATGTATAAAGAATGGAACTCTTTATATACAATCTGTATTGGGCATTTTATGCCAAAGATACTGAAATACATGTCTATCCATTTAGTATTTATATTTTAGCAAACAAATAATAAAATACAAAGTAAGCTTCCTATATACAACAGGAAGTATATTTTAATGTTTGAAAGGTTAGCATGTAAATTATCTGCTTCACTGAGCAGGTAAAATCTATATCTCCTCACCATAAAAATAACCGTTCCCCCACCTAGACCTCAGCTACCTTGTAGCCAATAAAGCACATGACATTTGCACAAATACACCATCAACTATGCAAGTAGAATAAATGATTGCTCATGAGGGATACCAACAAACCTCAAGATTATTTGGCAGTCTAAATGGCAACAGCATTTGGCAGAATAATAGTAAAGAGAATCTGGAAGAAAAAAAATGCCTCCCAAGTACATCAATTCCTATGTTAGGAGGAACACTGGTGAGATTTGGATTCTGAGCAGTCCTTTATTTTAAATATTCAACATCAAGTTTAGCACACATGACTTCACAGGGATTTGTTCCAATGTGTAGCTGTTTAGAAAACATATGAACTGACCTCTCCCTGTACAATGATCAGGATGTCAGAGGTTGCCTCATAAGACATAGCAACACAGTATCAGGACTGAAGACAATCTGGCTGTCACATGTATGATGGTCAGCTTGAAAGATCTACTTTCACAATTAGACTCATGTGAAGACAGTAATTCAAAATCAAACTTTGACAGTAAATGCAAATCCAGAAAAAGAGATTATAAACCAAGATGCCAACTTTTCCCACCAGTCAGAAATATTCCTAACATTTTTTAGCCAAAGAAATATAAAACTGCAGATAGGTACAGAATTTTCCAAGATGTGTCTTCTCTTTGGTTCTATAAAAATTATTTATTCTGAATCCTAGGCAGTTTTCCAAGTATGACAAATTTTAGAGAATCCCACTGCCTTACAAAATATCAGATTTGGAAAACTGAATGGTACCTGACAATTCATGGAAACAACAGATGGCTAGCTTGTACTAGCTAGAAAAGTTAAAAAAAAATCTGTTAAAAATTTTTAATTAAGGACACCTCACTTCAATAGGTTACCAATTAATCCCAGAATTTAGACTCCAAGTGCCTATAACACTAAATCATTCTCAATAGTGTTTTCTAATAATAATAATATACTCTTCTCTTAGCAACATTACCTATATTTTCACTCACTCACTGGGTGCTTACTATCTGCCAAGCACTGTAAGTGACACAGAACCAGAGGTACTTTCTTCCATTTGGGGGACTAAGGAATCTGACAGAACATCACAACTATGACAAAGCTACTACCAAGGACTGTAATCTAGGTTAATAATGGATGGACAGGGTGAGAGACATAATATAGAGATAAAATAGAAACAATATTGTCGGCCTCTCACTTTGAACCATAGAATGAAGAGTCAAAACCTAAGAAAATGTAATGCCCCTTCATAAAGGACCAATTCAATGACCCTAATGCCAGATTTGCTGAGAAACTTGAAGTACTGTCCTGCCTAAAGAAAGGAATTAAGCAATAACACAGAACTGAAAAATCTAAATGTACTTTTTAAAAATCCATATTTTGGCACTTTTAGGCCAACTATTACGATCTGATTGACAAGAAAGTAATTGGCAAAATATTTACTTTGGGCTTCCTCCAGAGAATAACTGCACTGCCTCCTAGCCATCCACCCCTCCGGCCCCTCCCATTAAAGGATGGCATATTTTCTATCTGAAAGATGCAGACACAGGGCTATAGTATGACTAATTCCATAAAAATTTCACTACTGCTACTGAGATTGTAGAAGTATGAGGTCAGGCATTTATGACCTGTCCCCACCCTACAGGCCAGTTCAGGTTCTCCCTGATAGATAATACCACAGTCTTCAGAACTTAAAAGGATTCTCTTCTCCAAGAAAACCAAGTTCTACACACACCCACACACACACACACAAAAAAAAAATGTAGACAGGGATAGAACAGAATGCAAGAAAAGGAAAGAAGAAAAACATTTTTAAAGCAAATGTCCAACAACTTAATTTGGAAAATAATTATTTCATATTAGACTTTTAATTCTTATATTTAAATATATTGTTATTTTTAAAACATTAAATGCCCTAACTACTTTTATAAAAAAGAAATTTAAATATACTCACAGAACATAACTCACTAAACCTTATGCAGATATTAGTGCAAAGCAATTGCAATAATTTAAATTTATTTTCAATTTTCATGCAAAAAGATCCTCCATTTATCTCTCATGGTATATAATTTTAAAGTACCTTGTCCACTATAAGTTATTTCTCTTATTCTGTAACTGGCATACTCTCATTTTACCCATTTTACCCACAAATGGATAAAACATTTTGAAAAGTCCTTTAAACAAACTCTAACATTCCTGATGCCACACTCAAAAAATCTGATAAAATTAAGGGAAAAATGTGTTTTTATTTCCTGGATTACTTACTCATCCAAGTACCCTTGCACATTATTCTTCGCTTCTAAATGCTGAGAATCTTTCTTTTGTACATTACAATCACAAGCATCAAAAAATATATTTTGCCCTCCACCACAGTATCCTAGTAAAACTATTGAAACTGATGCAGGAATCATGCCAGTGAGAATACAAACACTGGATAGCAAACACTCTTGGATTAATATTTCTCTACCTTCTTTAGATAAAAATCCAGAAAATAGATCATTTAAACAAGTGTGGTAGTTCATTTCTTATGCTAACATGTAAGAAGAGAAAAATAGCTGAGGATCCAAATGCATTGTGAAAGATTGGAGAATTTAAGATCAAAACTTTTTATCTTAAGAACATGGGACTCCTACATAGGCAATGTTAGCACAACAAGATTAATTGTTAATTTAAATACTATTGAATGTTTCTATAGTCAGGGCAGAAGATAACAATTAGCCTTAAGAAAAGTGTATTTGAAATAAGAGAAATGGGAAGAAGTGACAAATGTCTAGCCTGAGGCACATTTCAATCTGGCAGACTTCTCCAGGTATTCCTAATAGCATTTAATAGACCAGACATCCTTGGCTTTCTCATCTATTTCCGTGGCATTTGAAAAACAAAAACAAAACAAAAAAATTAAAAAAGAAAAAATGGTAAATAAAGGGTAGGGGTGGAGGGAACCTGGATGCCAGACTTCTAACAGTTAAGCACAAGTACCTTCAACTAATACGGAAAGTTAAACAGAAATTTTTAACAAGCTGGCACCCGCTCACATAATGAGATGCATTGTCAGTCCTCACTAAGTGAAATATTTGTGTTGCCATGCAGCTAAACAAATGCCTTTCTTCACTTTCACTTAAGACAGCCTATTTCTCTAAACAGCAGAGGCAGGCCTAGCCAGTAACATGTGTAGTCGGGGCAGCATGCTTCTTGCAGTCCCACAAAAGGAAGATTTATATTAACATTTCAAATTCATTGGGAATTATAGAAACTCCATGCATTAAAGCCAACGTAAAATTTCTGTTATTTTAATACCTTCACTTATCAATCAATGCAACTTGGTACAGAATAAAGTATACAGTAGTATTAAAATCACTAAACATTCAAGAGTGTAGCAACATTTTTTCACATCATTTGCACATTACTATTCATAATACTACGGCGATCTCCTATATAAAATATGATGAATTCACAAGTATGATTATCAAATTTATGGTGTGTGCTCACTACACCACACATTATGATTTCTTAGCTTGTTTGCCCTAAAGTAACAAAGATTTGCATAGAGTTTAAATGAGTATGGTCTATACAAACTATAGTTAAAATATTATTACAGTTATATGCTTTTCCATATAAACCAGTAAAAAAAACATATTTCTTTCTTCTTTAGGGCAGTATTTTATTACAATTAAATGAAAAGCTTAGCTCTGCTATTTCTCTGAAAACAAAATCAAGACCAAAAGAGAGAGAGTTCAAGAATTAGAATTGAAATTCATAGTGAAGAATATTAAAAATAAAAATTTTAAAACCCAAAGTTTAACTAAATATCTTGTTTTGTCTCTAAAGTAAGAGCATTGTTTCTCCAAGAAGAAAAGAAATATTTTTTTAAAGTCCCACATAGCTAAAATCTAGACAATAATGATGAAAAAGATACAGCCAGATTTTTCTTGTCTTTAAATTGTTGTTTGGGGCAACCTAATATCTTAAACTTCATTTACAGAGCCTCTCCCATTGCTACTATTAGGACCATGGCATTAGTTTTCCATCTGCCCAAATCAATTTAGGGTTCCTTGTACTTTGTAAGTGGTTTTCTACAAGGTTCAAAGTCAGAGAATATTCCAGAGTATTATTCTCTTTGGGTTTAAGAAACATTCCCACATAAGAAGGAAAAGGAACAGAATCATCTTTAAATTTTTTTCTGAGATTTCTCAAAATGAATCAAACTCGAAAGTAATTCTACAATTTTGTTTTTAAACATTAATTGGTAAATACATTGTATCCTGAATAATGTACACCTAATTGACAGTTGTCACAAAGGTAATTGTTCTCTTCTTACTCTGACCTTTTTAAGCTCTTGCTCCAGTGAAAAGTTAAATCATGCTTGAAATAAAAGAAACAAGACAAGACAAAAGAATAAAAATAAATTCTCCAGAGTGAATATAAATTGAAGGAAAGGTCAAAAAAAATGACTAAGACTAGTGTGATACAATTATTAAGATTTTTTTAAAGGAAGGTAATTTTTTTCTTGTCTAATTCTGGATTGCATTTGCTTTCCATGAGTATTTAAAGAAAACTTTGTAAGCCCATCCAACTTGAGACAACAGCAGTAGACTACATTTTCCAAAGGGAAGTCTAAAATAAGTGAAAATGTGTATTCCTTTCCATTCTCATAAAATTTCAACATTGAAGCTGACATTTAAAGATGACTAGTTTCTGTGGCAAAGGGGTACATTCAATACAACTTCCGAAACATTCAAGCACAAAGTACATCTGGGCAGAACACTGCCTGGTCTAATGTTAACCTCTTCTAGAGAAATATAACTGGGAAAAGAAAGCAGATAGAAGTCAGGATTGTCATTTTAGAAGATTTTCACAAACTAGTTTTTTAAAAAATAATTTCTCTTCAGTGTTAAGACATCCTATGTCAAGGTAACTAAGCTGGGTGAGAAATTGATTTTGTATTGCATTTTTCAACCTCTCTTGAATATGAGAAAAGTTAATCCTTTGGGCAATTCACTGCTTAGAATACAGCATTGTTTTGCTTATTCCATATGTACATCAGGGTAATTTATCAAAGGTGTCCACAAGTGGGAGACATAAAACAGACCAAGGACATTACGTCTTTCAACCTCAGTAGCACTTAGCAGATTCCTGGACCTCCGAGGTCTAACAGACTTAACCAAGACTTTTTATACAATCAGGTGAAGAGGGACAGGCTTGTCAGCAGATGTCTTATTCAGATAAAAAAAGAATATTTTAGTGACAATGTGAGGAGAAAAATGGCAAAATTGATACAAACTCATTGAACCATCTCTCCCTTTTGCTCTGAAGAACTCAACCTCAAATCTAACACAGGACATTAACTATATTCTTGAGCAAATATGAAGACAATCATACATATTTAGTTACAAGCACACCAAAATAAAACACTCAGAAGAAATCAGCACATCTTTGTTAAGTAAGATAACACATCTGAACTCTCTAAAGACTTAACACAAACACAATGGCTTATATTTATATTCTAATCTCATAGAAAGAAAGATGTGAAATGGAAAGATTTTTGCAGTATTGCTGGGCAATTTATCCTTGATTTCATTTCTGACTTAATATTGGCTTCTAGTAAGTCTATTTCATTGCATATAAGACATAGAAAATGTACAAACAAGAGATGGTTATTAATAATCTGGACTGTTCTGTTTTACACCCCCAAAGAAGTAAAAGAATTGTCATGGGAACAAAACTAATAAGCATTTGTTAATGTTAATCCAGTTCCTATATGTGATGCTTCAAAATGACCATCACCTCAATGAAACTTGTTTAGAAAGAGACATAATAAGAAAGAGATGCAATAAGACAAAAGGAATCAAACTAGATTGTAGTTTTGACTTGAAATCTGGAGGAATATGATTGTTCTTTCTCTTTTCAAAGATCAACTTTAAAGAAAGAAAAATAGTATTCAGTTATCTTAGACCACATATCAACCAAAAAAAATGTTGTGAATGAAGAAAGTTTACAAAGGCACTGTTAAATATTGGAGTGGAAACACTGTAGGAATTAGTCAGAGCCAGTTTAGACATTGCCCAACTTACTTTCCAACCATCTGTATCAAATATGCTTCATTAAAATAGAACCATATGGAAAATAAGCCAGCAATTAACACAGCTTCTGCATGTGCCTCTAATACAGTAGATTTCAAACTTTTAGTGAAACTAAACTACTTCCATGTTGTTGCTATGTAGAATTTGGCAGCAGTCCCTAGACTTGCTTCATCCTCTACACCATGTCATATCAAGATCTTTCAGGGTAATTGAAATAAGCACATCTGAAAATAATTAAGTATTTTATCATTTTTCTTCAGTTGGTATCAGCCTTTAAAATAAACCCAGGTATGTTAAAACAATCAGTGAAGTGTCAACAATCTGATGACAACAAACCCTAACCCTATATGATTTTTTAAAATCTACTTGTACTTTATGTACTTTTTATCAACAGTTTTTACATTCCACAGTTAATGTCTACTGCTAATGGAAATAAGCATTGTAATTAGTTTTTATTAACATCCCAAATCATTTCAAACCTCAGAAACTCTAGCACCATGATTTGTGCAAAGGATTGGCATAAAATAGTTTCATTACTATCACTACCAACAAAAAAGAAATAGAACACCATGTCTGGTACTAGTGAGACAAATAATAAGACATACTTCTGGTCCTCAGTGGCCTTAAAATCTAGTTGGTGAGATTAAATATATGTGAATCAGTAAGAGATTGAGAGTAATGCAAATAGAAAAAAAAAAGTTCCTTTTAATGAGTGACTTTCTTTCTTTCTCACTTTCTTTCCCTCCACATAGGATGGTTATGTACCATTAGTCTGTTTATTACTGCTCAAGGATGCTCAGTTAAAGGAGCAAGTAGAAAAAACTTTTTAGTTTGAGTAAGTCCCATTTGTTGATTCTAGTTGTTAACTCTTGCGCTATGGGTGTCCTATTGAGGAATTTGGAGCCCGACCCCACAGTATGTAGATCATAGCCAACTTTTTCTTCTATCAGACGCAGAGTCTCTGATTTAATATCAAGCTCCTTAATCCATTTTGAGTTAAATTTTGTGCATGGCGAGAGAAAGGGATTCAGTTTCCTTTTGATGCAAATGGATTTCCAGTTTTCCCAGCACCATTTGTTGAAGATGCTATCCTTCTTCTATTGCATGCTTTTAGCCCCTTTATCAAATATAAGATAGTTGTAGTTTTGTGGATTGGTTACTGTGTCCTCTATTCTGTACCATTGGTCCACCCGCCTGTTTTGGTACCAGTACCATACTGTTTTTGTTACTATTGCTCTGCAGTATAGTTTGAAGTCTGGTATCGCTATACCGCCTGATTCACACTTCCTGCTTAGCATTGTTTTTGCTATTCTGGGTCTTTTATTATTCCATATGAATTTCATGATTGTTTTATCTATTTCTACAAGAAATGCTGTTGGGATTTTGATTGGGATAGCATTGAACTTATAGAGAACTTTTGGTAATATCGCCATTTTGAAGATGTTAGTTCTGCCTATCCATGAACAGGGAATATTTTTCCATCTTCTGAGGTCTTCTTCTATATCTCTCTTTAGGGTTCTGTAGTTTTCACTGTATAGGTCTTTCACCTCTTTTGTTAGGTTAATTCCCAAGTATTTTATTTTTTGGGGGGATATTGTGAATGGAGTAGTTGTCCTCATTTCCATTTCAGAGGATTTGTCGCTGATATACAAGAATGCATTTGATTTATGCGCGTTGATTTTATATCCTGCCACTTTGCTGAATTCATTTATTAGCTCTAATAGTTTCTTTGTAGACCCTTTTGGGTCTGTTAGGTATAGAATCATATCATCTGCAAATAGTGATAATTTAAGTTCTTCTTTTCCTATTTTTATGCCTTTAATTTCTTTCGTCTGTTTAATTGCTCTGGCCAGTGTTTCGAGGACTATGTTGAACAGAAGTGGTGAGAGAGGGCATCCCTGTCTTGTACCAGATCTTAGAGGGAATGCCTTCAATTTTTCTCCATTCAGAATGATGCTGGCCTGTGGCTTATCATAGATTGCTTTTACAATGTTGAGGTATGATCCTGTTATCCCTAATTTTTCTAGAGTTTTGAACATAAAGGGATGCTGTACTTTGTCGAATGCTTTTTCTGCATCTATCGAGATGATCATATGGTTCTTATTTTTAAGTCTATTGATGTGGTGAATAACATTTTCTCAGCAAAAGAAACAATAAGAGAGATAAACAGGGAGCCTACATCCTGGGAACAAATCTTTACTCCACACATTTCAGATAGAGCCCTAATATACAGAGTATACAAAGAACTCAAAAAATTAGATAATAAGATAACAAACAACCCAATCAACAACTGGGCCAAGGACCTGAACAGACACTTCTCAGAGGAGGACATACAATCAATTAACAAGTACATGAAAAAATGCTCAACATCACTAGCAGTCAGAGAAATGCAAATCAAAACCACCCTAAGATACCATCTCACTCCAGTAAGATTGGCAGCCATTATGAAGTCCAACAACAACAAGTGCTGGCGAGTATGCGGGGAAAAGTGTACACTTGTTCATTGTTGGTGGGACTGCAAATTGGTGCAGCCAATTTGGAAAGCAGTATGGAGATTTCTTGGAAAGCTGGGAATGGAACCACCATTTGACCCAGCTATTCCCCTTCTCGGTCTATTCCCTAAAGACCTAATAAGAGCATGCTACAGGGACACTGCTACATCAATGTTCATAGCAGCACAATTCACGATAGCAAGATTGTGGAACCAACCTAGATGCCCTTCAATAGATGAATGGATAAAAAAATGTGGCATTTATACACAATGGAGTATTACTCTGCATTAAGAAATGACAAAATCATAGAATTTGGAGGGAAATGGATGGCATTAGAGCAGATTATGCTAAGCAAAGCTAGCCAATCCGTAAAAAACAAATGCCAAATGACTTCTTTGATATAAGGGGAGTAACCAAGGACCGGGTAGGGACGAATAGCTTGAGAAGAAGATTAACATTAAACAGGGATGATAGGTGGGAGGGAAAGGGAGAGAGAAGGGAAATCGCATGGAATTGGAAGGTGAGCCTCAGGGTCATACACAATTACATATAAGAGGAAAGGAGGGGTAAGAGAAAAATAATACAAGTGAAGAAATGATTTACAGTAGAGGGGGTAGAGAGAGAAAAGGGGAGGGGAGGGGAGGGGAGGGGAAGGGGGATAGTAGAGAATAGGATAAACAGCAGAATACATCAGTCACTAGAAGGGCAATATGTAAATCAATGGAAGTGTAACTGATGTGATACAGCTATCAGTATACGGGGTAAAAATGGGAGTTCATAACCCACTTGAATCAAATTGTGAAATATGATATATTAAGAACTTTGTAATGTTTTGAACGACCAACAATAAAAAAATAAATAAATAAATAAATAAATAAAAAAGGAGCAAGTAGACTGCAAATCTAGGCAAAACTGCTTACTAAGCCATGTATCCTGGCATAGGGCTGTAATCTTCTCAGGAAAAGGCAGCTAGAATGAAAGATTTTGCCAACTCTTCAGGTCATGCTACCGAAGGAGATTATGTCTAACCCCAAAATGGGGGATCCCCTAATTTAGGTATCCATTGTATGTACTGCTTTCTGTGGCTACTACTCTAGTCTAAGCAATGTCATTTCATCTAAACACCTTTGTTTGAGCCTCCTACCTGGTGTCCCTGATCCCATACCTGCTTTTATGTAGTCTATTCATAGAAGAGTGATTCTTTTTAAGATATGAATTACCACACCTTGTTTCTCTCTTAAATCCCCCTGAATTCCTATCTCATATCTCACTCAGAATAAAAGTCAGTCTTCATCAAGGTCTTGAGGACACTACTTGATCTGGCCACCAGCTATCTATTTCCAACTTCCCTTTTATGCACTCATTTAGCTCTAAGCACACCATTGGTACCAATTCTTCTTTGAACAACCAAGCACCTTTCATTTCATTGCCTTTCTGCACATTTCCGCCTTTGCCTGAAAGCTCTTCCCCCAGTAACTTGCATGCTTTGCTCTCTCACTGCATTCAAGTTTCTGATCAAAGTTTCCATATCAAAGAGGCCCACTCTGACAACCTTATGCAAAATAGCCACTCCATCACTTTCAATAAATATTTACTAAATAAGTAGATGAATGAATGAAAGTAACTAGAAAATAAATTCCTTAGTAGCATTTATTCTCGTCTGTTTTATTTCTCTTATATTTTCCAGCTTCTGTAATAGTGCTTTAAATGCAATGAACACTGAACAAACTTTTGAAGAACTAGCAAGTGACTGCTGAAGTGACACATAAAGGAAGTGGAATCAACACATTACTAGCATTTCAAGTTTGAGTGACTGCGTGCTGGTCTCACTATCAAACACACAAAGGCCTAAAAGAGATTGATTTAGGAAAAAGATAGTGAACTTTGAGAATTTGAAGTGACAATGGTACATCCACATAGAGTCAAACAGGAAGAAGTAAAAAGCTCAGGACTGAGCTGGGGAAAGTAGATGTTACATTCTTTCATGTAGAGTTAAAAGGCATTAGGACAAATTAGACCTCCAAGAGAGAATAAAAAGTAAAAGTAGCAGACAAGGGACAAAACTTGGAAATGCATAAATTTGATTTGTGAACAGAAAAAGTGGATTAATTAAAAAAAAAAAAGCGAGGTGCACTGGCACCTGCATGTAATCGCAGCGGCTCAGGGAGCTGAGACAGGAGGATCATGAGTTCAAAGCCAGCCTCAGAAACAGCAAGGCATTAAGCAACTCAGTGAGACCCAGTCTCTAAATAAAGTACAAAATAGGGATGGGGATGTGGCTCAGTGGTTAAGTGCCCCTAAATTCAATCCTGGTCCCCACCCTCCCCTGTGAAAAAAAAGACTAAGGATTGGGGTCATAGCATTGTGGTAGAGCACTTGCCAAATGTGTGAGGCAGTGGGTTCGATTCTCAGCATGGCACATAAATAATATAAAATAAAGGCCCAATGATAACTAAAAGAAAAAAAGGATAAATAGAAATATTTACTTACTAAAAACTTACTGAAAATTTACTTACATGTTCAGTACTGTGCTGAACTACTTTCAGTCAATAATATCAACTGCTACAGAAAGTGAAAAGAACAAGAGCTGAGAAAAAGACCTTAAATGTGGGAATGGGCAATCTAGTAATCTTGAAGGCAGATTACAATAGTTAGTTAGAATCAAATGGAAGCTTGATGCCAATGGATTGAGAAGTAAGAGGATAGTCAGAAAATAAATACTATTCTTTTAAGATACACACACACACACACACACACACACACATATTAGTTGTAGTTGAACACAATACCTTTATTTATTTATTTTTATGTTGTGCTGAGGATCGAACCCGGGGCCTCACAAGTGCTAGGTGAGTGCTCTACCACTGAGCCACACCCCAGCCCTCTTTTAAGATATTTTGACAGTAAAAGGAAGACAGTAAGAAATAAGAATATTTTAAGGGTTAGCACAGTTGAGAAAAACTGTCCTAAGAAATCTGAATTATTTGTGCAGAGTCCAATTTCTCAAATAACTCACTCAAGTTTACAAAGCCAAAAAGAGGCAAAACAGGAATTAGAACCTGAATCTACAATACTATGAAAAAGAAGAGATCTTCTCTAGAGGGAATGGGAAGGGGCGGGAGAAGCACAAGTGGAGATGTCACATCATGAAAATAGATGTAACACTTCTTTGAGAAGAAAATATTATTAAATGGTAAAACAACAAGAGCTACTGTGAAGTGAAAAACCAAAAATATTAAGGCCTAAATTCCTAAGAATAAAATACACAAAGTTCTATTTCAGAGGGAAATATCTAAGTTACACACCTGAACTAAGGGCCAAGAAGTTAAGAGAGATTCTCTGCTTCTCACTGGTCATATTGCACTGAGGAAAAATTACCTGAGAGTACCTGGTGAGAAAAATATTTAGGGGAGAAGGAAGTGCTGAGTGAAAGATCAAAAGGTACTAGAGGAAAAAAATTATGTAGGACTTATTGACTGTGTTCTGTTTCCCAGGAAACAGACCGGATACGTCAAAGCAATGGGCAGTATTGGGGTTGCAAGGCAAACATATTTGTAGGACTAGGTTTTGTTGAAAGCTACTGTGAAATTTACCCAACCAGATTTAAGACCAGAGATTTCTTTTCCTCTCCCTTCTGACCTGTTCTAGTTCATAGTAAATTTGTTTTGAACCACTTATTATTTCTGATATCTGTCTCCCCTTCAACAATGTTTTTTTCAACCCTTTTATATGGCACTGGCCCAAAACTTTGTTCCCTTATCAAAAACTTGTCTAATAAAAATCTGATATCTCTACCCTGCATCTGAGTACACAGGATGTGATTAAGAAGATGGACTTTGGATTGAGTACAGCTTGATTTCAAATCATTATTCCATTCATTCATTCAGTAAATATTTACTGAACATCTACCATGTGCTCAACAACCATTGTTGTTGTTCCTAAGGACATAGCTTCAAACAAAATAAGATCTCTACTCTCAATGAACTTATACTGATGAGGGGAGCAAAGAGTTATAATAAACAATAAGCTCTGCCATTTTTTAGTAATCTGACCCTGAGCAAGTCACTTTAATTCCCTATGCTTCAATTCCTAAACTATAAAATGGAAACAATGAAACTACCTCAAACTATGTATGAGAAATAAATAGAACATGTCAAATAATTAGCATTTAATTGTTAGCTCTCTGAACTTTCACCTCACTAGCAACAGTTCTAGAAATATAGCACGTACCATTTCATATGATCTTTCCTTCACCTAAAATATTTTATATATCTTCCATACCCTACTCTAGTCCTTTTAATCTCAGCTCAACCATTACTTCTCTAGGGAAGATTTACCTAACTAGGTCAATAAGAATTACATTGTTCAAAATTAAGATACAACTAGTTTATTTTTTATTCATTTATCTAAGACCCCATCATATTTTACCTGAATTAATGCAAAAGTCTCCTGCTATGGTCCAAGTGTTTATGTTCCCTCAAAATTCATTTGTTGAAATTTTCATCCCTAAGGTGATTGTATTAGCAGGTTTAGCCTTTTGGGAGTGATTACATCATGGGAGCAAAGCTGTCCTCTAACCTCATGTGAAGTTAGAGTGAGAAAATGGCTATCTACAAGGAAGAAGACCTGTACCAGACAGGGGATCTGCCAGTGCATGGATTTTGGACTTCCCAGCTTCCAGAAGTGTTAGAAATACATACCTATTGTTTATAACCCACACAGTCTATGGAATTTTGTTATAGTGGCCCAAATAAACTAATATACCCCCTGCAACTAGCCTCCCAGACACAGTCTAAAAACAGAAGGAAGCTTACACCTATTTAAATGGAAGCCAAATCATCTCATTTTTCTGCTGAGACTCCAAATCCCTCTGTTTTTCCATCTTCTTCAGGATAAAAGCCAAAATCCTTACAATGGCTTAAATCATGCACATCCTCAACATTCACATCATGCGCTACATTGGCCTCCTTACTGCTATTTCTCATCTCATACTCATAAATTTTCGACTCTACTTCAGGACACCGGTTCCCTCTTCCGAAAATAAGTCTTCCTATAAATATCTGCATGAATTTTGCTGTCACTTCTTTCTGGTCTCCACTTATCACCTTATCTATGAACCTTTATTGTATTTTATACAATAAAAGAGCAAACTCCCCACCTCAGTACTCTTCACCTCTTTTATACTGCTTGATATTGCTTCATAGCACTCATCATCTTCTGATAGTTTATAATTCACTTGCTTATTTGTTGGTTTTCAATGTCTCCCTTACCACTGCCTTAAGAATACAGTGGCTCAGTTGTAGAGTGATTGCCTCACATGTATGAGGCATGGGGTTCGATTCTCAGCACCACATACAAATAAATGAATAAAATAAGAGCTCCATCAACAATTAAAAAAATATTTAAAAGAAAAGAATATGTACTTAATAGGACCACAGATTTTGTTTTACTCACTGCTTTATCTACATTGTCTCACGAAGTACATGGCACATAGCAGACTCTATATTTAAGGTGATAAATTCCATAAAACAAGCCAGACAAATTTCTGAAATAAACAATTTTTACAGATAAAAAAAAATTTAAATGTGATTATTTGGGAAATTATATTATTTTCCTAGTGATACTGTAAAAAATTACCACTATCAGATCAGCTTAAAGCAACATCCATGGATAACAAAAAATTTTTAAGTTCCAGTCATCTCATAATAGCTCAGCAAAATCCCAATGTCCTTTGATAATATCCATTCAAACTATAGTTAAGAAGATAAAAGTTTTAAAAATCAAATATTCACATTTACAAACCAGATGAGGAAAAGAAAACAGAAAAAGATTTTTTTAAAAAAAGGAATGTGAAGCATATTAACATTAATTGTTATTGATGACTTAAAATTACTTATCTTCTAGTTTTTTATTTGTTTAAAAATTTTTTATTCTAATTTGTTATATATGATAGCAGAATGCATTACAATTCGTATTACACATATAGAGCACAATTTTTCATATCTCTGGTTGTATACTTTTCTAGTGTTTTGTCTTATTTTAGCTCAGATTTTATGTGAAGTATTCATCATAGATAACTTTCCCCATTTCTTACATTCTATTGAATTACAAAGGCATTGTCATTGTTATGGTTTGGATATGAGGGATCTCCTAAAAGCTCATGTTAGACAATGCAAGAAACTTCAGAGGTGAAATGATTGGGTCATAAGAACCTCATCCTAATCAGTGTGTTAATCCACTAATAAGAATTTACTGGGTGGTAACTACGGGCAGGCAGGATATAGCTGGAGAAGATAGGTCACTGGAGTTGTGCTTTGAGGGTATATATTTTGTCCCTAGTGAGTGAAACACTTTTTCTGATTGCCATGTCCTGAGCTGCTTCCACTGTGGTGTTCTGCCTCATCTTGGGCCCAGAGCAATGGAGTCAGTAATCTATGGCCTGAGACCTCTGAAACTGTGAGTGTCAAATAAACTTTTCCTCCTCTAAAAGTGTTCTTGTCAGGTCTTTTGGTCACAGCAGTAAAAAAAAAAAAAAAAAAAAAAAAAAAAGCTGACATTTTTATTATTAAAAACTCTAAAGGTCTTATCCAGTTAGATATAATGAAACATTTTGCATACTCTGCTAGTCACTAAGTTATCCATAGCAAATAAAGTGTGCAATAAGAAAGAAGAGGGAAAGTAAAACGATTTTTTATTTACAAACTAGGAAATGATGCTGCTTGGTAATTTTCACACCAAAATTTCCCTGACAACCAATCACCACCATGTCTTGATACTTTCTCCATATTCAACTAGCATTAGTTTCATATTTTCAGGTCACTTCTTTCACATCTCATCCCTCCACTACTACCAACTCAAAAAAATAGTTAACTTGATGGATAGAGATGAATAGCAATTTTTAATTTGCACCATTTCATTTTTAAAAATATGTGGGCCCAACCCAGTGACATAGGAATAATGAAAAGATAGCACCACTTTAAAAGTTCTCTAAAAGAGTTAAAAAATCCAATTCTTAATCCAAAGGCACATACCAAGTTATAGTCAAAAGCAGATTTGTGAAATTGCTTCAAAGTCAAAGGATTCAAAAACAATTTATGAATAATACTGAAATAATGTACAAATTAGCTGTTCACATGCTATTACTCTTAAGAGGTATTTTTGTTTTGTTTTGCTTTTTGGTGTTGGGTACTGAACCCAGGAACTTTGTACATATGCATTCTACACTGACCTACACTCTTTAGAGTTTTAAATTTAAACAAGTTACTTTAAAATGTTAGGTTTTTTATTTTTTTAAGAGACAGAGAGAGAGAGAGAGAGAGAGAGAGAGAGAGAGAGAATTTTAATATTTATTTTTTTAGTTATCGGCGGACACTTTGTATGTGGTGCTGAGGATCGAACCCGGGCCGCACACATGCCAGGCAAGCGTGCTAGTGCTTGAGCCACATCCCCATCCCAAAATGTTAGTTTTTAATATCAGAATTATTTTAGGTGTATTCAGTGATACATGCTACCTTAATCAAACATCCAGCTTTACATTTGCCTTACTTTTAAGATTTCAAATTTTTACCCAACTATTTATGTAGGACAATAGGTCTCAATCTTTGTGGTGATTAGAATTGTCTGAGGAGTTTTTTAAAATCTCTAGGCATCTAGGAATTTCAATTCAACAGATTAGGGAGGAGCATCAAATGTCTCAATGCAATTAGTTAACACAGTTGGTGATGCTTAAATCATAGTTGGAGAAATGTTCATCCAGAAAAACCAGTAATAAACATTTTCTAACAACTCTTGAGAAAGTTAGACTAATCACAACTTTTAGACTAGCAGTATTAATTTCACCTGAAATGACTGAAGGTGATTTTTTTGCCTTCTTCAACCTGAAAACACTAACAATAGCAATAGCAGGCTTTTCATTAACATAGCCATTCATTATTTTTCCATTTTCTTCTCTCTTTTTCCCCTTTTTTCCCATTCTTCTTCCCTTTCCAATAAAAAGTCCTTCAAGTGAACACTGATTATACCAATTGAATATAAAACATAATATTTCATATCAAACATAGTTATAAATGTATGATGTATAAACAGATGAACTCTAGAATTTGTGGTCTATTAAAAGACCTTTTAGGGACTGGGTTGTGGCTCAGTGGTAAAGTGCTCGCCTAGCATGCATGAGACACTAGGTTTGATTCTCAGCACCACATAAAAATAAAATAAAGGTATTGTGCTCACCCGCAACTAAAAATATATCTACTTTAAAAAAAAAGACCTTATAGAGTCAGCTAAGCCCTTATAGTGTCCACTAGATTTGGAATATATCCTATAAAAATGCAATCAACTTTCAGCTGCAACCACTGGATCATCCTTTTGCCCCTTTTAATTATATTTGGGCCACTTTTTATTAGTCCTATAAATATCAGCTATCTGATTTAATTATTTTGTGCTTGTTTTCCTGTTTTGGATTTGGTTGTTTGTTTCTTGGTATGTATTATTTAACCCATCCCTTAACCTCAAAAGACCTAAGAAGGTCACTTTGCCTAATAAAGTTAATAAGTTCATAATATCTATTCTCTATTTGGAGTGAGCCATCAAATAATTGAGCAATATGAGCAGGATAGGGGAATGTTGAACTTGTGTAACAGTAATAGAATATTATGAAAAGGATATAAAGTACAATTTATAAGCCACTAAATGTCACTTTCCTTTAGTTGTGATTAATGTTCAATAGCAAACTAAAATTTAACAGCTCCCAGTCATATACAGGACAGTTCAAACTTCTTAATATGACACAAGGTTCTTGAGGATTTTAAACGAGTGTTCTTCTAGCCTTTGGGTCTATCGCTTTCTCAAAAAAAAAAAGTAATAATGGTTTCATATTTTGTTTAGTGCTTCCCACTTGACAGGTATTATTGCCAGGTAATTTGTATAGTAACACTATAAATAAATATTATTAGGGCTGGAGATGTAGCTCAAGTGGTAGCACGGTCGCCTGGCATGCGTGCAGCCGGGGTTCAATCCTCAGCACCACATACAAACAAAGATGTGTCCGCTGAAAACTAAAAAAAAAAAAAATAAATATTAAAAAATTCTCTCTCTCTAAAAAAAAAATTAAAAATAAATAAATAAATAAATATTATTAGCTACAGGGTTTTTTTTCTTTTTATTTTCTTTCTTTTTCTTTCTTTTTTTTTTTTTTTTTTGGCACTGGGGATTGACCTCAGGGGCCCCTGTTTTGCATTTTACTTTGAGACAGGGTCTCACTGAGTTGCTTAGCCCCTTGCTTTTCTGAAGCTGGCTTTGAACTTGCCTTCCTCCTGTCTCACCAGCTGCTGAGATTCAGGTGTGCACCACTGCACCCAGTATTAGCTACATTTTAAAAGAGGAAGACATTCAGCATTTTACCTACAATCTCAAAGTAGTGTGAAATGAAGTCAAGACTTGAACTCCAGGGCTGGGGATATAGCTCAGTGGTACTGCACTTAACTAGCATGTACAAGGCCCTGGGTTCTATCCCTAGCACTACAAAAGAATTTTTTTAAAGATTCAAATTCCAATCTGACTGACCCAAAGTGCATATTCTTATTTATTATATTTTGTACATCTTCTTCAATCCCTCATTCCAACCATAATAAATTAAATCATGTCTTCCCATATGCCATACTTTTCAATATCTTCATATTTTGCTCATGTTTTTCCTGCTTCTGGGAGTGGGCTTTTAAATTTTGTCCCTAAAGACTGATTTGACTTTCAAAAATAGTTACTAAAAAAAAGTGCTGATTATATCCCTGGCATTATTCTAGGCACAAGAGACTACTGAGCTTTATAGGAGCTTTATAGGGCTTACATTCTTTAAAAGCCTATTATTTTATCAATACCTGACTGAAAGTCACTGCTTTTATGAAAATTTCATTTATATCTCTTCTTTATTGTGGTATATTACATTGTACTGTATTTATTTACATATTTATCTCACCCTCTAGACCATTAAACTCTTTGACTATAAAGAACCCTTTCTCATTGAGATGTGAATCCCCACTCCTCAGGAGAATACCTGTACATAAGCAAGTGCTCAATAAACAATTAGTAAGCAATAGAAAACTACATTAAATATTTGTCTGATATGCCATATCTATAGTTCACATAAATTAGACATTAAAAATACTTGAGAGAAAAATAACATAATTTATAAAATCTGTCATAGAAAAAAATGGTAATCACATAGGAATAATGAAAAGATAGCACCACTTTAAAAGTTCTCTAAAAGAGTTCAAAAATCCAATTCTTAATCCAAAGGCACATACCAAGTTATAGTCAAAAGCAGATTTGTGGAATTGCTTCAAAGTCAAAGGATTCAAAAGCAATTTATGAATAATACTGAAATAATGTACAAATTAGCTGTTCACATGCCATTACTCTTAAGAGGTATTTTTGTTTTGCTTTGCTTTTTGGTGTTGGGTACTGAACCCAGGAACTTTGTACATATGCATTCTACACTGACCTACACTCTTTAGAGTTTTAAATTTAAACAAGTTACTTTAAAATGTTAGTTTTTTTATCATCATAATTAAGAACCCACCAGCACTCTCCCACAAAAACAATAATAGCAACTATCATTGGGTGAAGGCTTACTGTGTGCTAGGCATTGTTCTCAGCATTTAATATATTAAAATATTCAGCTCTACACTTGCAAACTGTATAACTGTATAATTTGGGAAAATTGTTTAACCTGATAACTACTTAGAAGAGCTGTTTATAGTTTCACATGGAACAATTCACATAAAGTGATTAGTACTGTGCCTGGCATACAGTATATGTTCAATATATGTTAGTTGTTATTATTCTTGTAAAAAATATAAGTGTGTGTATAAGTGTGGGGAAAAACCTTGTTCTTAACTTCAGTCATTGGTAAAAACATAACTGAATAAGCCTGAAAAATTAATGACATTGATTTATGAAACAAATATACTGGTGTAAAGAAAGGTATCAATGAGTTTAACAAGAAGAGATAAATGAATTATAGGCCTTTTGGCAATATGTATATGTTTGTGTGTGTGAGTTTGTGTGTATATACACATACATTATACGTATACATATATATGCAAAATAAATAACAAACTATAACTTAACAATTTGAAAATAAAATATATCAGGTAAAGAGAATATAGAAATAAGTTTAACATATTTTTCTATACATTAATTTGAAATAATAAGAGACTTTTGGAATTAAAATGACCGAAAACTGAGCCTAACATTTTTAAAGGAAAAAAATTCAAAATTGGGGGATATTTACCTCTTTCATTTATTTTGCTGGACACACTGATTGCCGCATCCTGAGATAGAAGCATATAAAAATGTTTGCAGTTTCTTTCCTAGAAAGAGAATGGAACTAGGTATATGCAGAATTGCACATATAGCAGCTTTTTTGTAACCTGGTCAACAATTTTTATGGATCCTTTATTTTGAAGAATATTAGGTATAGAGAAAATCTTCAGTTCTTTCTTAGAACTATATAAATGATACATCAGGCTGTGGAAAGGATCTGGTCTCCTAGGGCCAGGATCTGGTCTAGCTTTTGTCTCGGCTCTTCAATGCTAATCCTTCTAGAATTTCAGTGAAAAGGAGGAGAAGGAAAAGAAGGGTCAAATGGGTAGCAGATTTCTCTTCCTTTCCTAGGAAAGAGAGAAGTCCATGATCAGGATATCCTGAGCAACTTGTATAATCTGTAGGTCTAGGAAGGGATCTACTTGCTTCCTCTTTATTTGCAATACTTTCTTCCATATACTGCCTTATAAATCCATATACTGCCTTATAAATCATAAAATAACCTTGCCCTGACACGAAGAGTACAGAGGGGGAGAAAGCACACTGTTATATTCCCTCAGATTCTAGCCAAAAGATATCCACTTTTTCCATCAGTCTAGTAGAAAGGAAAATAGTAAATCTAAATCTCTCCTGTAGATTGATGGAGAGAATAAAATTAAATATCTAGCAGCTGAGTGATCAACAGTGAAATATGGACAATATTGTTGCTATTTATCAGAATAATTATGTTACTCTTCTCATTTCTTCTTTTCAAGTTAAAATTTAAAGGGAATATAACATCAAGATATAAAAACAGAGGAACCTTAATTACATCCACTCCAAACACAATCCTACTTCTTTTATTTAAGTTTAATTGTGTTTCTATCTTCTATTTTAAGTAAGATCTCATGCATTCATTTTTCTTGTTAATTATAACAATAAATGACTGATGTGTAATGGCAACTATCAGCTGTTCACTAAAACAAAGGAATTGTATCAGGGCTGACATACATGATTGACTTGATTAGAGAAATGTATATAATGTCCAGTTTTACAATAAAGATCACAGATAAGCAAATTCTTTTTTTTAAATTCCTCTAAAGAATACTACATGGACCATCCAATAGATCTGAATGAATACATGGTTACACGTGACCAACAGTACCAAAGAGGACTTTAATCCTTTATCTCCTAAGTTTAGCTACTTCTTTCATGGCAGAGTTCATCTTGAGAGTTCCATTTCATAAGTTTTATTCACAAATTCTTTATGGTAACATTCCCTATGTAAAAATTAAGATTTTCACAATTGAATTTTTTAGCAGGACAGCAGAGTCTATAGTAGTCTTTTCACAGCAAGACTGTCCCAATAATTACTACAGTATGTAATTTCAGTTAAAGCTGCTAACCATAGACTATAATTAAGTTTAATATTCAAGACCTCGATACACCTCTCTATAAAGAGTAAACACAATTTGGCATACAACTGGTATTTCTGAAGTGTCTGAATTCTCCTTCATTCACACAGCTGAACTATTCATTGCACACTTTAAGTTCCACACATAGACACCAAGCATGAAGGAAATGGGAAACATTATGCTAACATGACTATAGTATTGATGAATAAAAAAACATAACCCCAAGGCTAAGCTGCCAAATAAGTAGTGAATTAATTTCTGTAAAGTACTCCAATATTACAAAGGTGTGTTGAAAGGTGTCTGCTCATGTTTCAAATTAAACGCACTGCTGGTCAGCATTAGCACCTCTGCTTTGAACACCAGCCATTTGCCTATAACACTTCAGGGGCTAGGAAAAACGGATTTGCCGTTCACACTGGAATAATTAGAACATGTCAGGAAGAATTAATTTCCTCATTTTTCAAAAGGATACACAGAAATTACCATGTTATTATATGACAGGGTCCCTTGGAGAATTATATTAAATTTAATTTCTAGCGCAGCCCACACAACAAATTAAAGTCATAAATAAGATGGAAAGAAGCGGGACGCAGAGCATATGTTTATGGCAATGAGTGAAGCCAAGGGACCAGAAACAACTATCTTCATTTCATTTTATTTAAATCAGCCAGACACTGTGTATCTGAATGACAGCACTTGTTAATGGTGCTGAGATTATAGGCTCCTTAATTTTAGAAAACAGAAGCAGTCAGTCAGTGTCTAAAATAGTACATTTCCTACAATGCAAAAATTAGTATAAATTTACTTCCCTTTCAAGTCCATTTCTTTTTGCCCTGCAGCAAGTGTAACAAAGATAAACTTATTTATAATAATACTGTTTCTCTATTCATCTTCTCTTTGGACAATTTTCTTGGGTCAAAAAAATGAAAGAAGTAAAACAGAAGAGTCACCAGGACAAGCAAAATTTTCAAACACTGTCTATCCAGAATAGAAGCTTCCTGCTCCACCCTGTAAATATACATCCATCCATTTGGAGCTGAGAGATAATTTTCCCCAAACAATATTTTGTTTTTCATATTAAAAGAAATTTTTTTTCAGACTACTCATGAAAACGGAGTGAAACTGCAAAGGTTATTGTTCAGCCACCCTAAAAGCATTGTATTTTTTATTCATTAAGACAAATATGTGTGTGGAACAAAAGAGTCTACAGCCCACTATTAGATCTGCCACTCATGTCTAAAGACCCTTCTGCTGCCCTCTATACTTACTTAAAAATCTCTTATTTTCTCAGAATCACCTCCTTCCTTTCTACCTGAGGCAGGTATAGGCACTCAAGGAAGTATTCTCATTTTTAACCACCTCATCTACTTTGAAATCAACCCAATCCCAGCATGAAAACATTAATAAAATTGTAATAAATGTATTATAAAGTATTAATAATGTTTCTCCTTTTACATATGTATACTTTGTTATTTAGGTTATAGGTGAAATAACCAGGCTAGAAGCAAGTTTATAAAATACCTCTTTAATTTTTTTCCTACATAGTTTTTTTTTAAAAGATTCAAAATGTCCTATAGAAATCAACACTCTTGCATTGAGAAATCGGTGTCCTCTCCAACATTTAAGGCTGGTATTTTATACCTACCAATAACCCAACTACTTCAATTAGCAATTATAAAAATAATTTATGTTGTGTTATTTTCCATTCACAGTTTCTTTGTCTTTTTTTTTTAAACTGGGGATTGAACTCAGGTGTACTCTACCACTACAATACAACACCAATCCTCTTTTTTATTTTGAGATAGGGTCTCTATAGTTTGTGGAGTCTTGCCTCAAATTTGCCATCCTCCTGCCCCAGCCTTCTGAGTAGCTAAGATTGCAGGTGTGCACCACCATGCCTGGCCTCAGTTTCCTAAGAATGCATAATTACATTGTCTTTTTAACATAAAATAGGCACAATGTAAAAAAATGTAAAAATAACTGCAAAAAAAATCAAAGGGGTGGAGTTTTTTTAATTATAAAATGATTTAAAGTTACCAAAGTAAAAGCAATGAAAAAAAACTACCACAAAACAAAATCATTAAGTATAGCAAATTTTTCCCCTTTTATCACAAGCTTAATCTCCATATATTCACATAAAATTCTAAATCATAAATGTTCAGATTACTCAGCTCTAGAAACATGCTGGCATTTTATCATGCCAAAAACTGAAGACCTTTTTTTTTTCTTTTTTTGGTACCAGGAATTGAGCTCAGGGGCACTCAACCACTGAGCCACATCCCCAGCCCTATTTTGTATTTTATTTTAGAGACAGGGTCTCACTGAGTTGCTTAGTGCCTCATCATTGCTGAGACTGGCTTTGAACTTGTGATCCTCCTGCCTCAACCTCCCAAACTGCTGGGATTACAGGTGTGAGCCACCTCCCCAGGCTTGAAGACATTCTTAAAGTGAAAAAGGAGTTTGTACACTTTAAGAAATGACTGTTGTGAAACTGAGCACTCCCTTGGGTGCAACAAACTTTAAGTAATTTGTGAATCAATTAACTGGCGACTCTCTTCATAACACAGATTTCACACTCCCAGGTCACTGCATTATCAGCCTGATATGAATCATAACATTTTGGAGAAAAGTTCATAATTGAAATCATTAATTAATTTAACAGGACTTTTAGTTATGCATTACATTAAACAGCTGTAAAGGAGCAGAGATTAATTAGTTGTTTCTCTGACAATTTTCACTGCTGCTATTACTTGGTGGAAAACTTTTTGACTTGGAAAGCACATCATGCTGTCTGTAATCTGGTAGTGACCTATTCAAGCATTTCAAGTTGAAGGAACATAATTTCACTAAAAGGAGGTTTGGAGCTTCTGAAGTGTTTCTCTGGGATTAAATAACATCATAACCAACAAATATTGCAAAACTTGACTTTCTCCTTGTGTAAAAATGAAACCTGCATCTAGAATAAAGTTTTAAAGTATACATCATAAGTACCTCATAGAAACAAAGAAACCAAAGTTACTGCCAGTTGACACTTTTCTGAAGCTATGGAGATGATATGAATTTATATATTTTGCATATTCATATTATTACCTCTTAAAAAGAAATAAATAGAAATAAAAATTGTTAACCTAAGTATTTATTTTATAATATAGTGCCATTAATTCTTAGAATTTAGAACATTTTGACTATTTACAAGTTATCTAACAAATTAATTCACTAGCCAAGTTCAAAACCAACTCAAAAAGGACTACTTTAAGGAAAAATAATTAGCAACAGTACATCATTCCAAAGTCCTTTAATATCATATCATAATCTGCATAACTTCATTTTAATAGTTTAATATCTCATGTGCTCTAGTAGAAGCACTAAATAGCATATATTGTGGAGATAACAGAGGTAATCCCAAGAAAAATACACATCTTGAGCAAATTAATTAGTTGAAATTAAACATTTTCCAGGTTCATATCAGAAAACAGTCAACTGCACTACCAAAATCTCAACTGTATTTTTTCAACCTAATCTTTTCCCCCATTCCCTCTGACCCACATATTAAACTTCTTACATTCAATTAAACTTCTTACAATTCCCAAAACATACCAGGCCCACTTAATGTCTAGGTGTTTTTAAAATACTGTACCCTTGACTTAGACTACTCTATCTCCATATCCCCTCCAGGTATATCTCTACTACTCCTATAAGAAGCAACTCAAAGGTTAACCTACTAAGTGAAGCCTTCTCCCAATTCTTCCTGGTAAATTTCAAATTTCTGTTTTTTACTTCATTCATATTTGATTCTAAAAAGTAATATGCTAATGTAATTTCTTTCTTTACCTATCTCTCCACTAGAGATTTAAGCAACTTAAACCGACTTTACTGTGCTTTTAACTTTTAAATCTCAAACATGTCTATCTGTAACATAAGAAGCCCTAAGCAGATGAATGTTGATTGAAAAAAAAGAATTAATAAATGAACATGTACATATTTATTTCCATACTTTCTCTCAATAATATTTATTTAAAACTTGTTATAAATCAACCATAGCTCTTGCTGTTTGACAAAATCTCTATAAACATTTTCAGTTAAAAATAATGGTGGGTGTGGTGGCATGCAACTATAGTTGCAGCAACTTGGGAGGATGGAGGATTACTTGAGCCCAGAAAGTTACAGGCCTACCTGGGAGACTTAATGAGAACCCATATTAAAAAAAAAAAAAAAAAAAAAAAAAAACACTACACACTGGCCTTATCTATTTTTTTTCTATTAACTAGTGAAATTAGAGTGGGACAGCAAGAAGAAACCATGAAAAATATAAGTTACTTTAGGATATTTTTACCAAAGTCCCTTTACCATCAAAAGCTCTATTTCCCAGGAAATCAAATTAAATGAACATGCTAATAATAATCTGTTCTCCCAAGACTCCCTTAACTACCAGGGCAGAAGAGTAAACCATTCTCTTTTCTGAGATAGCAAGTTATAAAATTATACTAATTACAGTATTATTTGCCTCTTTTTAAAAAATTCTGTAGTTTTTAATACTACAGATAGACAGCATGGCTTTATTTTGTTTATTTTTATGTGGTGCTAAGGATCGAACCCAGTGCCTCATACGTACTAGGCAAGCGCTCTGCCACTGAGCTACAGCCCCAACCCTTATTTGCCTCTTTAGATGCATTACTTCCAAAATTTCACTCCACCTTGCAACCAAGAAGGTTGATCCTGGTTAGAGCTGAAGCCAGAAGTCAGATTAGAAGAAAGAAAGTTAACATCCAATGTATGATACATCTAGTATATAAGTGCATTCTACTGTCATGTATAACTAATTTAAAAAAATAAAAAATAAACAAAGAAAGTTAACATCCATGTAGTAATCATACTTACAATTTTTGCTGCATTTGCCCATTATAAAAATTAATTTATTAAGTCACCCTAATAGCTACTATAATGTAAAGTGAAATATGGAAGTGATATCTTGATAACATTAAATGATCATAAGACTCAGAAGACTCCTGAATCAAGAATAGACTCATATCTGCCAGGCACAATGGTGCACACCTGTTAATCCCAGCAAATTGTGAGGCTGAGGCAGGAGGATCACGAGTTCAAAGGCAGCCTCAGCAGATTAGCAAGGAATTTAGCAACTCAGTGAGACCCTGTCTCTAAATAAAATATTTAAAAAAGGGCTGGGGATGTGGCTCAGTGGTTAAGCACCCTGGTACCAAAAAATAAAAATAAAAAATAAATAGACTCCATATCTGAAAATGTACAGACTTAAATTTCACCTTCAGATACATATTAAAATACACAAATAGCCCAGTGCAGTGGCACATGCCTGTAATCCCAGTGGCTTGGGAGACTGAGGCAAGAGAATCAGGAGTTCAAAGCCAGCCTCAGCAACCTAGAGAGGCCCTAAGCAACTCAGCAAGACCCTGTCTCTAAATAAATATTTTAAAAAGGGCTGGGGATGGGGCTTAGTGGTTAAGCACCCCTGATTTCAATCCCCAATACCAAAATAGGTGTGTGTGTGTGTGTGTGTGTGTGTGTGTGTGTGTGTGTGTATAAAAACAAGGAAACAGCAGGGTAACATTTGATCTTTTACTTTAGACTCAATAAATCAGGAAAACTATAACTTATATGGTCAGCAACTCTACACATCCTTTCCCAACTAATGACTACTGGTCCTCTTCTCCCATCTTAAATATACAATTGTTTTATTTCTTGTTCTGTAACTCACTCGGCCTACCAACATACTTCAAATTTGCCCAACATGGTTGCAGTCATGTGTCTGTAGGTATTTTTACATCCTTGTTTATAAACAAAATCTGTCTACCCACAGAACTATTGGGGAGCTTCATCAACTTATTTCAATCATGTACCTATTATTATTCTTGTTCATGCTACATTCTATCGTCACTGAAAGTAGTTCTTCTCATCTTCCTCTATCCTTCAAAGCATTTTTTTAAAGTACATTTAATCCAAACTCATCCTATTCCACCTTATCTGAGCACCCTTGAGGAGGCTGGTTTTAAAATTCTGGCCTTAAGTTCAATGAGGTTTAGATCCAGTGCACCTGATTGCTTTCAATTATTTTCTGAGGTAGTATCACATAGTGATTACATATTGAACAAGCCCATATCCTAGTATAAAAGTGTGCTTACCAAGCATTATTTATAGTTAGTATGACAGAACTATCTAGATCAATTTCAATTTTAATGCAGAATCTGTTTTTTCTAATGGTCATGAAATAACCTCAGATACAAATCTTAAAATACAATGTAGAAGGCAATATTTCAAATTTTCCAGAAACAGGATAATATTTCTTTCTGAAACTGTGTGCTTGGGATAGGGGAGAAAGAGAAAGATGCAATAAGGCAAAATGGATACTGTTTTTCTCAATAATCCTCTTAAAAAACAAACACAAGTTTCCTTTGCTTCTTACTTAGAAGATTCAAGAATCATATTTCTACTGAGAGAACAATGTAATGGAGATTGTAAAAATTGCATTGTAAAAATTGTAAAATTGCATGTAATATTTCAAAATGAAAGAAAGAAAAGATGACAAAGTTGGGGGGAAAGTGGTAGAGAGAAAAGAAGAGAAAGGAAAAGAAATAAGAGATAGAAAGGAAGGAAAAAAGAGAAGGGAGACAGAATCTGTCTACTATTAAACCTGGGAATGAGCCAGGGTTTGGGAGAGGAAAAAAAGAGGATATAAAAGTCAACTTCAACTATTATTTTATTTTTAAAATATTTTCTCTTGAAAAAGAGGGATTGGAAAAATGAGGTAAGTGAATTACTTTTACAAATACTTATTCTTATTTGATTTAATTAGTTTCATGGCTCCCATAGCCCTACACCTTAGTTAAGTATTTTGGTGGTCACATTTCCTCATAGTCAAAGTAATCCCAAACAATTTCTCCAATGTATTACACACATAAACAAGTTTTTCTTCAAAACTAGGCATGATAGTAATTTTTTCCTCTGTTCCTGTTCAACAAACATTGTTATTATGGAAAATTCCACTCTTCATTCATATTTGAGTTCCTCTGACTTGCTAAAATATCCTGGCCTACACATCCTTTCTTCTAAGATGTAATTCTATGTATATCTATTTGTTTTATCCATAAAAAGAAGACTTACAAGATTTTACTATATAAGATTTATACATAGGCGTTAAGTTTTTCTATCAAGGGCTTTTGAGATTTTCTTCTTCTTCTTCTGTTCCTCCTTCTTTCCTTCTTCCCTTTTCTTTGCTGACAGAAAATTATTTTATCAAGAAGTTCCAGTTTATATTATTAGGCAAAAATCATCATTACAACTCCATTTTCCTTTGCTTTGTGATATATACTCTTCAAAAAGCTCTTAATATTTTTAAACAAAACTTAAGAAACTATTAGGATTGAGGAATAGAGTACAAGCTTGATCACTGATTAAAAGAATTCTGAATTTGAATTCTGGCTCTATCATTTAGTGTGCTACTCTTAGGAAAGTTGACATATACTCTGAAACTTAATTCTAAAAAAATTGATATAATAAAATTTTCTAAAAATTGATAAATTAACAGTTTTTTCTATATATCTATCTAATTTAACACAACAACTTGGTATAATTAAGCACCTAAAATATGGTGCTATTAACAAATTATGAGCTAATACTATAGTACAAAATTTATCTTCCTAATGATTTTATCGAAACATATCATGTAAGCAATACCCTGTGGAAGAGCCTTAGTTCTTAGAAAACAATGATAAGCCAAAGAACATGAAGTTTAATTCTTAAAAAAAGGAAATTGCTTACTTTAATACAAAATTTTTCAAATTACCGGTTGAATCAATCATAAAAAATCTATTTTCTGAATCAATTGGCATTTTCTATTTAAAAAGAAAAATGGAAGAGAGGAGGAAGTGAAGAAAGAGGAAGCAAGGAGAGTAAAGAAAAAATACACTGAACATATTAAGAATAAATGTAGTTAACAACACTTTTTATTTCACTTACATTGCATACTAGGTTAGCATATAAATTTATTTTTAAATATTTTTAGTTGTTATGGACACAATATATTTTGTTTATTTATATAGTGCTGAGGATCAAATCCAGTCCCTCTCACATGCTAGGTAAGCTAGCTCTACCACTGAGCTACACTTCCAGCCCTCAATTTATTTCTTTTTTAAAATTTTTTTTAGTTCTTGATGGATTTTTTTAAATGTGGTACCGAATAAAAACCCAGGGCCTCACACATACTAGGCAAACAATCTGTCACTGGGCCATAATCCCACGCCCTAAATTTATTTCTTATTCTGAGTCACAGTCAAAAATGTTTAACAATGAATCAAAATGCATTCTGCTGTCATAAAAAAAAAATGTTTGAAAGCCTCCTGATTTAATGGAAACTAGAACATATGAATCTGTAAGCTTTCATGTTTCATCTGTAAGCTATCTAATTTCCTTTGGAATATATCTTCTTATTTGGAAGTCTAAAAGAAGTTACCAACTATCAGAGTTTATCCAAAGGCAAGAGAGAAAAACTAGATGGTTTCTAAACAACTTTCCTAGCTCTAGAATTAGAAAGCAAGTAATGATTTAAAATGAAGAAAAGTTAATACAATTAGAAGAATTGAGCATGCCATTCTAAATTTATATTCAATAAATTTAGGTCCTTACAAATAAGACAAATGATTCTCCTAAAAATCTAATGGATTTATGGAACTAAAGAATTGCAAAGTGCCACCCAGTAACTTAGCTTCACTTGAATAAAGTTATCTTGGATAAAATCTCTCCTTTCCCAGTACAGACAGAGTATGTGTATATGGGAGAATGGGGAGATTGAGATAGTGTACAAGAGGAGGTTCATATAAGTAGGTGTGTTCACTTCAGTCTTATTTCAGCTGACCTAGTATTGTGGTCAGCTGTCAGCCAAAGAGAACAGGGGCAAAAACAGAACCAATCAAGCTGTGTTAAGTAAACCAGTCACTGCACAGAAATCTATACAGGTCTTGTTCCATGGCAGCACAGCTGGCAACAGCACAACAGTAATTTAAGAGGTTCTATAGGGTGCTTATATGTTTGATTTCACTGTTGGCTTCCTGCCACTGCACCTATACACTGAATAGCTCTGTTTGTATGTAACCCAACTATGTGCTTAGATGATGAAAAATCAGATTTTTTCACTTGGTAGGCATGAAGTCAGCTGAGTTTTCAGTTTGCCAAATGCTCCAAGTTAAGAAAAATACATGACTCGTAATGCCAAGCACTTTCTCCCTACACTTTTAGCCCATTTATTTCTTTGAGAAACTAAATCCTTTCCATTTTACCCATAACTCATTAAATTGTTTCTCCTAAACTTACAACTTTAATCTTTGTAATCTTTTAAAATACCATTCCCCTCATTTTACTCCACTATTCTCCTTTTTTCATATTTTCTCCCTTTGGCAATAAAAAAAATGCAATTTGCCAGATTTGAAGTAGAAGGAGTAAATAGGATGCAAAATTGCTGAAGTACAAATGATATTCTGCCAGTGACCAATTAACTTTTCTACTATCTACTTTCACTTTTAAATGGCTTTCTTTTGATACTCTTAAGTATCAAATGTAGTGAAACAGTAATGAACTACTCATCTTCATTTGGGTCATCATATATTTAGGAATATTTAAATTTGAGTCAATCCCAGCTACTTCCTATATGCATATTACACTTCATTTCATATAAAACTTAATACATAATGCATTCCAAAACTGTTCTGGTATTAGAAATTTAAGTAATCTCACCAATGTTACCATTTTAAATCCAAGAGCCAAAGTCATGGGGCAGGGAGGAGTAAGCAAAATACAAAAATGGAAATACCTGGAATGTACTGTGAGACGAGGTGAATGAACAGAAGTATTGGGTTTTTCCATCATTTGGCTCATCACTGTATAGTTATAGAATGATCCCTCTTCACTTTCAAAATATATGAACCTCCAATTGAATGGCCATTATATGAAAACAGACATCTGGTCCATACTAGGACCACCAGGATTACCCATTCCCTCCTACTTCAATCAGGATACCTAGTTAACTTTCCTTCCACAGCCAGGGACATCAGGAAACCCTCCTCATCTCTCAAACACAATCTCAAAGTGTTTTTCATTTCCACTGCTCTGCACTGTTAGAGTGGAAGTAGGAAAAGTCAAGTCCCTCTACCAAAAATTTATCGGAAGAATGTTATTAAAGTTAGATTTCAAATGAGACTGCATAACCACTTAACAGTAATTAGCTACTATGGTACTATAAATAATATTATTCAGACATATTATGCAATAAATAGATTTTAAGAGTTGCCCAAGGCACCAAATCACCATCTATAACATTGTTTCTATGAAATGACCACTCCACACAACACACTTTCAGAACTTTACCTATTAAGTTGGAAACTGCCTGAAAATACACTCTCAACGAAAACATTTTGTGATATTAATAAATACTAAAACAAAACAAAAAGTTTCCAGGTAGCTATTCGCCTTTAAATAACCTTTTATAAAAAAGAGAAGTATGATTTTTAAAAGTAGCAAGAATTCAATATGAAAGTTATAAATGACTTCATTTTTTAATATATGAAGTCTGAGATTTTTCAAATATAGTACTTAGAAGTATTCATAAACAAACAATTATTTGTGGCTATAGCATATTACCACTACTAATGATGACAAGGGTAAAAACCATAGGCCAGTATTATGCTTTGTAGATAATGTAAAAAATATCAACAACTTCTAAAGCTACTATCATTTTTTTCTAAATATAAGTAATATAAGTGATTGAGATGCTGATTTAAAAAATACACATATCAGAACTGGGGTTGTGGCTCAGTGGTAGAGCGTTTGCCTAGCACTGGGTATGATTCTCAGCACTGCATATAAATAAATGAATAAAATAAAGGTCTATCAACAACTAAAATAAAAAAAATACACAGATCAACGTTTTAAGCTGAGGGGACTAGGAAAGTTAATACAACTACAAGTCAATAAATTCTCATGAAAATTCCATAGAAATAACTAATGTACATTTAACCATCCATATCACCTAATGCCTTGCTTTCCTATATAATCAAGGCTACATTAAATTTAAAAAAAAAAGTCGTCTGAGCAGAGCTTTGTATATCTATCATCAGAACTTCTCATAAAGCCACTAAATGCATTGTATTGATATGGTGCTTACATGGTCATCTAACAAGAGCCAATTTCAAATGATTAAGAAAAATAAGATTTCTATAGAAAAACAATGTTCACAAACAAACCTAGGATCTAGAGTGAGAATGGGTGGGTATAAATTATGAAGGACTTTTCAGTAAAAATCAAAACAGAAACTTTTGTTTAAGAAAATGGTGGGGAAGATATCTATCTATCTCTTGGGGTAACATAAACATATAAATGATTATATGATGGTTAAAGTGAGTTTACCATTTTCCCCTTGAAGCAGGTCACACAGACAAACAGTTACAATCAACAAAAAGCTACATATGTGTGTGGCATTTTATAAAATAAATCATTGTTTTGGTGTGGAGAAACCTAATAGGAAAACAGGACAGAACTCCCATGCATCAGTTGGGGTGAAGGGAAGGCCACTATGATCTTTCTTTGCACCTCTAACAGCAAGTTAAAAAATATACCTATTTGACCAGGAATGATGGTGCACACTTGTAATCCCAGCTACTCCAGGGCCTGAGGTAGAAGGATCACAAGTTTAAGGCCAGAATACAAAACTTACCAAGACATGTCTCAAAATATAAGTGAAAATTATAAAAAGACTGGGTTGTAGCTCAGTGGTAGAGTGCCCCTGAGTTCATTTTCTAGAATCACAAAAATAAACAAACCTACCTATTTGGAAAAATTATCAAAGGTTTTTCAGAGAAATGAGAGTTAATGGGAAGCATGAGGTTTCATATCAAGAAAAAACAATATAAAGCCTTATTTTAGATTATATACACAAAACCACTAAGATCACATAGGATGAGAAGAATATTTTTATCAAGAAACTTAAGTTAAAATTAAATGTTCTTTTTCAAAGATGATACTGAAGAAGCCCTTTGTCTGAAGTTTTCATCAGTTGTTCTAGGAAAATAATACATAGTACTTTAAGTGAAATAAGGGTAAATGGCATTTCACTACTACGTATTGCAGTGTATGACTTGAACCAGGAAAGAGATTTCCTGGGATTTTGTTCTACCTTAGGAAGAAAAATAGGAAGAAAAAAATTTTACATAGTCATGAGGCATAGGTAAGAAATGGACATATAAATAACTGTTAGTTCAGTGTAAAGTATCCCTGAAGAAAGGGAAGAAGCCCAAGAGAAGTACACATCAAATAAAAATGGAGAATACAGATATATTTCAGCTCAAACCAATAATCCCTTTTCAGGGATCATTCCCTCTGGCTCGATGCTGACAATCCATAGACAGCATATGAGTGAGATGAGTTCATGAGTAAGATGAACAGAGATGCTCCACAGCAGGTAAATAAATTTGTTTCCACTGAGATAATTATTCTTACCATGTGTCATTGCTCTCATGGCATAAACAGGACAGGTGATGACATCCCATAAAATGCAATTTTCAGTCTCATACTTCTGACATTGAGATATATACCTCACTCAATGCTCGTGAATTTTTTTTAATTTTTGCTTTGAAGCCATTAGTGGGCTTTTGCTATTATTATTATTATTATCCCTTTTTAAAAATGCCATCATCAACTACACAATACTCTTAAGAGACTGGGGGGAAATGAGAACATCATTTAAGGCTTCCTACCCCATGTAAGAATTATTCATGTTAATATGTGAGACCAAAAAATTTAGCTACGAAACTTGGATTTTTTTAATGTTAACATCTGTATCATACAAACATGTATAGTACCTGTATCCTCAAATCAATGCCCTTTCCTAAAACTCACAGCCTTTCATTCCTAACCTAGGCAGGAAACAAGGAATTATAAGCCTTTGTATCAACAAATAATTTTTCCAACTATAATTCATTAGTACCTTATTCCAAAAGCATATGAATACTTACAAGATGGTTAATCCTCATTAAAAACTAAGATTACATGACATAATTACATGTAAATAAGAAAAGTGAATTAAACTCTTACCCTTTCCTATGTCGGGCACTAGTTTGGAATCATATATACAATTACAGTTATATTGCTAAGCTAAAAATATTGGTAAAGATCTAAAAATGACAAACAGTGCCTTTTAAATTAATGTCTTATTAGTTGAGTGAAGTACACTGACAAAGAATAATTTATGCTTATTCAAACTGCACTCGACATCTTCAGGTGTTTCCAAATGAGCTCACAGAAGAGTGATTAAATGCATCTGATAACAAGCCACACATTGCTGAAATTACTTACCGCCTCATTTTATGATTAATTAAACATGTAGATTAAAGTTGCAAAAGAATTTAGATTAATGAGCAAGTTAAGTCTTGCTGATATAAGTGAATTGGGAATTGGATGCTCTGTGGAACTTTATAAACATGCATTTTATAATGAATAAGACAAGGCTACATGCAGAATCGTGGCCACCAGGGCCTTTTGACGATGCAGTCTTTTTTAACATGGTTTGACAGCTTTCAAATAACATTCTTCTATAGGCTTTAAACTTTGTGTTTTGCTGTAAAACACAAGACTACATAACTCATGTACCAGGAGTACGATTATTTTTGAGTTCTCCAAGGTAATGACCCCCCATAGCAGCAGCTGTTCAGAAAAAATTACAAGCTCAATTGTTATTTTAATCAGATAGTTTAGTAGTTAAAAGCAGTTATGCAACTTGTAAAATTATATGACATCTCATAAGTAGCTTCTCTTCAACACTCCTTCTAAAAGCAAAACCACCCCAAAAAAGACATAGCCTTCCAGAGGACTTATTAGCAAAGCAGGGTGCTCAGTCATTCATAAAATATTCAAAGCCATTTATTAGTGCGGTTTCTGTGCTAGGAAAGGTAATGTTTAAATTTATGACAACTCTTATGAGCTCCAAGAGTGTGTCAGAATATCTGCTGGGGTTTGCTGAGTATCCATTTTTTCTCTTTTAAGATCAGCTTTACCTAATTCAAATAGCTTAGACAGTGTCAAAAGCCAAGTTGGACTTTATGATTTTCCAGGGTAGGAGGAATTCAGGTTGTTCACAAAGAGGTAGTGCATTCTCTTTTGCAAGGAACACAGAAGTGAAATGAAATTGATCCAAAGTTACTAAACTAGCTATGGTTTAAAATCTATTCCATTTTTGTTACTAAGCTTGTAGTCCAATGCCATTTACTACAATGATAGTATAATGAAGACACTCCTAAAAAATCTTTGGATGGATCAAATCAGTTTTTTAAAATACACTTCTAATTCTTTTCAACTCATTTTCAGACGTTCTGCATGATTTCTTGAGAAGAATGAAATTTTCATAGTGTTAAAATATCCTTCCTTTCAATTCATATTCTTTTAGACTCTGAAGACTTAACCAAGAAAACTATGGAAATTTTTACATAGGAATCAAAAGGAGTAACCACATGACACAGGTGGCAAATTACCATCATTAACTCCACATGAGTATAATGTGGACATAATTTCCCATTTAATAATTTATGTTATGAAAATATAATATTGAGATGTAAGTGTCTGACTTTTGAAATTTATTAAGTTAAAATCAGCTTTATAAGCAGCCCAAACAAAATAATCTCCATTTTATTTCTTTATTTCCTTTCCGTTTTATTGTCAATGTATTTCACCAAGTAATATAAACCACATTTTAATACTTCAGCAATTTTATTCAATATTTATAAGCCCTTCCCCTTGTTGTTCAGCTTGAACATAATGGTAAGGATTTTTAGGTAGAAATATTGACTTAAATGCTTTGATGACCACGTTACATACTTTTTCTTTATATGAAAGCTTAAATTCCTCATTTCTACCCTACTAAAGAAGAAATATGACAACAAAGTGGTCATATCGGTGTAAAAAGTTTGGGTTAAAAATGCTATTAAATGATTCCCTTGCAATCATAAAATGTTTTTTTATATATATGCCAGAAGTACATAGATTATTTAGACAGATCATCAAGCCACCAAATTTTAAAAGCAGTATCAGTCCACTCTAGCTATTGCCATACTGTTTCTAATCCCCCAAAATTATGAGGTGTATAGTGGGTTTAGTAATAATTTAATAGAAATTACGTCATTTCTTTACATTTTAATATAAGATAACATTCACCTTTCCACAAAAGCCACTTTTGTAAAACAAGTTTTTTAAGTCCTAGGTACTGAATATACTTATCTATTATATGTATATTTCCACAAAAGCCACTTTTGTAAAACAAGTTTTTAAGTCCTAAGTACTGAATATACTTATCTATTATATGTATAATATATCTATTATTATAAACATGTTTTAATTTTTCTGATAAGTGCTTTATATTGTTTACTTCCATAAGAACATAAATTAGCTGGTTTAAGAGTTAGATATTTGCCTGAAATAGCAAAATAGGTACTTTACCTGCAATTTTGAACAAATGGGCAATTTAAAATACCCCAAGTTAGCCATATGTAATATAAAAAACCCTCAGCCTATTTTCATTAAGTCAAGATAGCAATTTATTGTAATAACTATTTTCTTTTATTTCATAAAATTGTCTTGTGGGCTTTGAACCTTGTAATTCTATGGGGAGGGTAATATTTTTCTGTATCTTAATCTATAGGTTGATAAAAGTATTAAAATGCTAGGCAGAGATAAAAATGAGATGATTAAACTCATTTTCACATTAGATTGGGCCAAGGTTTGTCCAGGTGAACTACAAATGCACTAATATACACAGCACTGCCAAACGCTGAATTATTAACATTGTCAGCTCCTTGGTTTCAGTTCATGCCCTACTGAGGAATTTTAGAAAATTCATCAAAACTAGGTCTGGAAGCATGTTTACAAACTTCCTTTAGGGTGTCTTGAACTAAAAATAAGATGATTCTTAATCAGTCATCTTAGTGTGCCATCAAGGCCAGACTAAGGTTCATAAATGCAAAAAGCCTGTCCATAGTGAAGGAAGCAGATGAAGCCAGGGGTTTGCTAACTCAGTGCACAACAGTTGACATACCAGGCAGATGACTGAAAGTGATTCCTCATTTGGCAGGATAAGCAGCATTATGTACAATACCTATGGTTTGTATATGCCAATGCAAGGATTCAAGAACCAAAAATGGTGATGAAAAGTAATTCTAAAAGTATTATGGTTTATCACTTTTTTTATATTGACTGCAAATTCTTTTAATTATCTTAACCAAATACAGAATTAGTTAATTGAGGGAATCCTCAATCTTTCCTATAGTGAAGAAATAAAATATCGCTCTGTTTCCTAGATTTGTTTTTATACTACAATCAACTTTAAAGTTCCCATGTTTTAAAAAGTTTTTGTGGATAAGTACACATCAATAGTGGTCTTATAATATGGGGACTGAAAAGTACGATAATTTGTGAAAGTCAAAGGCTCTAGACATTACTTGTGCCTCCTAATGGATCATTTAAATGATAAAAAAATAAAATCAAAACTAATTTTATTCCTATGATGAATAAACTAAACGAAAATGGGTTCAATACTGAGAAAATGATACTCATCTTTTCTTTCATTCAATAGATAGGAGTCCCTTCAAATGAATCATTCTGAGGAATATTGAATTGTGGTAGTAAATGGTTTAATTTGTTTATAAAGTTTAGACAATAATCCCAATAGTTAAAGTAATTTAAGTCTAGAACATGTGAAAAACTTAGGTGTACAAATTGCCTAGATCTCACTCTTAGACCACAAACAATGCAATGGAATCCTAATTTGCCATGGAAATAGAAAATAAACAGGAATATCAGTTACATTCGTTATGGTTTAGAGATGAGGTGTCCTTCCAAAAGTACATGTGTGAGATAATGCAAGAATTTTCAGAGATGAAATTATAAGATTGTGAGAGGTATAACCTAATGAGTGGATTAATCCACTGATATGAATTAACTAGGTGATAACTATAAGCAGGTAGGGTATGGCTAGAGGAAGGAGGTCACTGGGGGTATGCTATTTTACAGATAAGGCAGTTGAGACTCAGATAGGTAAGTGGTTGGTCAAGGGTCACACGAAGGGGCAGAGATGACAGTGTCTAATTCCATGGTCCATTTGTTCTTCCTGCTGTAGTATACTTATTTAAGGCCTATAATATTGTTGTGTTTGTGCTCTTCTCTACTACCTAAAATTTCTTTCTGCTTCTTAACTCATCCCTACCTTTCTTCTGAAGTCTACATACTCCAAAAACTATTCTCTTAGCACTTTATATAAAATCCCCTATTACAAATGTTAAAGTAATGCAGCACAATACACATTTATGTAATATTACCATTTCTATTTTAACATTGTGGGGTATATATCACAAAATTGTTTCCCTGACACACTACAACATATCTCTCCCATCTTCTGTTTTATATTCCTCATACTCCTTAATATTATTATTAATATTATTAATATAATCATTGTTATATATTATTATTATCCTCATCATTACCATTACTATTATGTATTATCCGCCTTTATCAACCACCTTTTGTCCTCATGCTGCTCTCTTATTCACCCAAATCTCTCTGCTTTTGTTTCGCTCAAATCTTATCATACTCTGAAAACACCTCTCTTTCTTTCCTTAGGAACAGTTCTACTCCTGAAGATTTCATAAAAGGTTTAATACACTCTTGGTTACTTATTTATACAATGAATATCAAAGCACTTACTATATGCTAGAAACTAGGGACAGATAAGCAAGACAGATTTTATTTGCCTAAAAATTTGCAACCAGCCACAAGAGACACTTAAGTACATCAAAATTTATAACAGATTTATAAATATCATAATAAAAATTTATGAAAAAAAGTGATATGTGGTTGGAGCTGGAGCTCAATGACAGAGCATTTGCCTAGCTTTGCACGAGGCCTTGGGTTCAATGCCTAGTGAAAGAAAGGAGAAAAAAGAAAGAAGGGCAGAAAGAAAGAAAGAAATGATGAAAGTAAAAAAGAAAGAAGGAAAAGTGATATGTGCACAAGGAAGAAAGAATAGGAAGTCATTTGGGAGGCAGCCCAAGAAGGCTTCAAAGAAGAGGTGGCATATTAAAATATAGCTTCACTTATTAATATGTTGCAGAGAGAGAAATGGGCGTAATAATAATGCTTGGGGTTTTTTAAAATTATTTTCTAGTGTGAGTTACTCTTAGTATAATGATAAATATATAAAATTATATATATATATATTTATATTAAAATGTATGATATCTATAATATACATATGTATATACATATACATATATATACATAAAAAATTTTCCTTACATATGTGAAGGCTAGTGCTTGTGGCCAAGATAGGCTAACAGAGACAAGATTTACCCTGAATGTTTAAACAACAAAAAAACTGGACCAAAAAAAATGAAAACAACAATTTTCAGACACTGTACGTCAGGCAGCAAAAAATGGTGATTCCTGAGAAAGAAAAAAACAGACGAGGTCATCTCTACAGTTGTCCCAGATTACTGCATGGAGAAAGAAATTACTATCTGAAGTGCACACAGGAGGAACCTAATGGTCTCATGGAGTTAAGAAATGGATTTGGGAGTCAAGGGAGGCCAAGGTGTCTATAGTCACAGGGCTAAAAAATGGAAGAAAAAGACCTGTACATAAAGTTCCAGAGTTCTGCAGTGAGTCCTTCAAAAGAATTTAGCTAATTACCAAATAATGCATGTGTGTGAGGAAATTAATGTTACTAGGTCAGGGAATGATACACTTGAAAGAAGTCAAAGTAACCCCCAGAACTCATCCAAGTCCAGGATGTTATGGTTTGGATGTGAGGTGCCCCTCAAAAGCTAACGCGTGAGACAATGCAAAAAGGTTCAGAGGAGATGTGAATTAATCCTCTGATAGGAATTAACTGAGTGGTAACTGAAGTGGTAGGGTGTGCTTCGAGGAGGTGGGAATTTGGAGCCTGGCTTTAAGGTATATATTTGTATCTGGCAAGTGGAGACCTCTGACTCTGCTTTCTGGTCATCATATGAGCCATTTCCTTCCACACCCTATTCTGCCATGATGTCCTGCCTCACCTTTAGCTCCAAGGAATGGAGCCAGACTTCTATGGACTAAGACCTCTGAAACTGTGATCCCTTAAATAAAGGTTTCTTCCCTAAAATTGTTCTGGTCAGATAATTTAGTCACAGCAGCAAAAAAAAAAAAAAAAAAAAGAAAAAGAAAAAGAAAACTCTCACTGAAACACGGGAATATAACATTTTCCAATCATCAAAAGTTTAAAATTTGGAGTGTGTATGTGGCTCAGTGGTAGAGCAATTGCCTAGCATGAATAAAGTCTAAAGACCACAAAAGGAAAAAAAGTGTCAAATTTCATATTACAAAAGGATTGGACAGAATGGTATTGAGTCCAAACTGAAGAGAATTAATCCGCAATACCTGGCCATACCAGTTCTAACTGAGCTTAAAAAGCAAGAATTAAAACATCAAACTGTTTCCACCTTAACTGCATACCAGAAAAAGTTCAAAAATATTTATAGAAATACTGAGCACTCAATAGGGTAAAATTCAAAACTTCAGGCATCTAATAAAAAATTACTGGTATACAAAGAAACAAGAAAATACAACAATAATGAAGATAAAATTCAATTTGAAACTGACCCAGCAATAACACAGATGATAGAACTAGCAGAGATGGGTAGTAAAACAGTTATTATGTTTGCACTCCATGTGTTCATGCAGTTAAAAGACTGAACATATTAAGCACAGAGAGATGGAACATATAAAAAAGACACAAATTGAACTTATAGATATAAAAATATATCTGAGATGAAAAATACACTGAGTAGAATTAAAAGCAGATTTAAAACTGTTGGACAAGATAAGCAAATTGAAGAAATAGCAATAGATACAATCCAAAATGAAACAGAGTTTGGGGGAAAAAGATGAAAAATAAACAGAAAACCAGTACATTATAGGACAACTTCAAACTGCCCAATATGCATGTGTAACCAGAGTCTCCAAAGAAGAACATGAATAAAAATACTTTTTGAAAAAATAATAACTAAAAATTTTCAGCTGTGATGAAAATTAAAACCCACATATCCAAGCATCTCAAAGAATCCCAAGTTCAAGAAAGATTAAGAAAACTACAGTAAGGCACATAAAAATAAATTGCTTAAAACCACTAATAAACAGAAAATCTTAAAAGCAGCCAGAGGAAAATGACATATTATATACAGAGGAACATATATAAGAATTAGAGCAGACTGCTTTTGTAAAGCAATGCAACGCAAAGATAGTGATCTATTATCTTTAAAGTGCTGAAGGAAAAAAAAATCTATTTAAAATTTGTATCAGTGAAATAAAGATTTTTTTTCAGGGCTGGGGTTGTGGCTCAGCGGCAGAGTACTTGCCTAGCACGTGTGAGGCCCTGGGTTCGATCCTCAGCACCACGTATAAATAAATAAATTAAATATAGGTGTTGTGTCCAACTACAAGTAAAAAAAATGTTAAAAAAAAATTTTTTTTCAAAAATATAAGAGCTGAAGAAAACTTCACCAGTTCAGTAGCAAACATGTCCTACAAGAAACACTGAATAAATTCCTCAGGCAGAAAACAATTCCATCAGATGAAAATATGAATCTATACAAGGAATAAAATATAACAGAAATAGTCTAAATATAAATATGCATATTTATATTTATATATAGTCTATGTATAAATTTATATATAGTCTATATATAGTCTAAATATAAATATATATTTATACATATAATATAAATATAAAACAATGTGGGTTTTTATCTTTTTTTCCTTTCTTTCATTATGTGTGTTTGTGTTTCTTATTTTTTAAGTCTTTAAAAACTTATTGACTGAATGGCAAGAATCAAGAATATGAGAGCAATAAACACTGGTGAGGCTGTGGGAAGAAAGGAACTCTTGTATATTACTGGTGGGACTGCAGATTAATACCACCACTTGGGAAAGCAATATGGAGATTCCTTTAAAAAAACTAGGGAAAGAACCACCATATGACCCTGCTATCCCACTCCTGGGTATTTTACCAGAAGATCTAAAGTTGGCATACTATAATGACACAGCCACATTAATGTTTATAGCAACACAATTCACAATAGTTAAATTATGGAGTCAATCCAGATGCCCATCAATAGGTGAATGGATTGAGAAACTGTGGTTTATATATAAAATGGAGTTCTATTCCGCCATTAAAAACAATGAAATTATGATATTTGCCAGTAAATGAATGGTAATGAAGAATATCATGCTAAGTAAAATTAATCAAACCCAGAAACTCAATGTCAAATGTTTCCTCTCATTTGCAGAAGCTAGAGTAAAATAAAGAAAAGGAGGAGGAAAGGATAAGATTATATAAAGAACCAATCAAACACAAATTAACAGAAGAGCAGAGGAGTCCAGTAGAGTAGAAGAAGGAGAAGGAGAGAGGGAGGGCAAAGGGGAAGGGAAACATGGGGGATCATGAACTGCAATCAATTTCCATGAATGCATGAGTTTGTCAGGATGAATCCAACTACTATGTATAACCATAAAGCGCTAATAATTAAAATAGATAGATAGATAGATAGATAGATAAAATCAACACAAAGTCTGGAAAAAATTTATTGACTATTCAAAACAACAAGATCACCAATTTTGAGGCTTCTAATATATGTAGAAATAAATGTATGACAACAAGAACACAAAAGCTACAGCAAAGAAATGGAGATATACTATTAAGAGATTCTTACACCATATGTAAAGTAGGATAATAGTACTGGGTGTATGACTGTGGTCAAGTTGAATAGGTTTGCTGTTAAGTCCTAAAATAACCACTAAATTGTAATAGAACAAAAAGTATAATGAATAAACTAACAAAGAATTTACAGTAAAATCATAAAAAATTCTCAAGAAGTTCAAAATAAAACAAGAACAAGGAAAAGACTCCAACAAATAGGTGGTTAAGTACAAAAGAAAGAAGAACCTATATTTAAACTCAATCATGTTGAAAATCACATTAAATATAAGCAATCTAAACATCCAAATTAAAAGGTGGAGATCATCAGACTGGATTTTTAAAAAAATTAATAGTTACAGCCAGTCTATAAAAATTTCATTTTAAAAATAAAGACAATACTTTAAAAAGTGAGATGAAGAAAGATATATACCAGAGTATTACTGGGATAAAGGAATTCTTTTATAATGATAAAGGAGTCGGTTCACTAGGAGGATGTAATGATTTTAAACATGCATTTACTTAGTAGAGCTTCAAAATGCAAGAAAGAGAAACTGAAAAAAATTCAAGGAGAATAACAGACTTTTTGAAATTGCAATAAATGATAGAACAAGTACACGGAAAATCACTAAGGACATAGAAGGTCTGAATAATACTATCAACCAACTTTACTGGAACATTGTATCCAACAACAGAATATTCACTCTTCCTTAGTGCACATGAATATTTTCTTAGACCATTTCTGAGCCATAATGCAAGCCTCAATATGTTAAAAAGTATTTAAATGATACAAAGTATGTTGTATTATAACAGTGCAATTATATTGGGAATCAATAACAGATAGCTAACTGGAAAATACCCAAAAACTAGGAAACAAAATAGCATACTTTAAAGCAAACTATGAATCAAAGTAGAAATCAAAATGGAAATTAGAAAGCATTTTGAATTAATTGAAAATATAAACCAAATAAATCAAAACTTGTGGAATGAAGCAGTACTTAGACATAAATTTACAGTACTGACACTACTACTGAAAAATCAATGATCTCAGTTTTTTTCTTAGCAAACTAGAAATAGAAAAGAAAATTAAACTCAAAGCAAATAATGAAGATCTAAAGTGAAATTAATAAGATAGAAACCAAAAAAGCAATATTAAATTTTGATAGGTATTTTACAGTCTCAAAAGTTGAAGAAATTATATAGTTAAAAGTCTGCAAATATTAAAAGGATAATAAGAAGATATTATAATTCCATGCCAATAGATTCAACAAATAGATGAAGTACATTGACATATCTTAGATGAAACAGATAATATAAATAGATTTATATCTACTAAAGAAACAGAATTTATAGTGTAAAATCTTCTCACAAAGAAAAGTCAAAGCCTAGATAACTTCATTGGTAAAGTCTTTCAAGTTTTTTTTTAATAATTCTTATTGTACACAAATTCTTTCAAAAAATGGAAAAGAAGAAAATACTTGCCTACCATGTGTGAGGTTTTGGATTTGATCCTCAGCATCACATAAAAATAAGAAAATAAATAAAATAAAGGTATTCTGTCTATCTACAACTAAAAATAATAATAAAAAAAAGAAAATACTTCCCTACTCATTCCCTGAGGGTATAGTAATAATCAAGTTAGTAGCACTAATAAAAATGGACACATATGTCAAAGGAACAGAAAAGAGAATCCAAAAACAAACTTACACATATATGATCAACTGATTTTTTTATAAAAATGCAAAGGCAATTTAAGAGAAAGGGATAATTTTTTCAGCCAGTAGTACCGGAACAATTGGCTACCCATTAGCAAAAACCTCAAACCCTTTCTCACCCATATATAAAAATAACTCAAAATTAATCACATACCTAAATTAGAAATTAAAACTATGAAACTTCTAAAAGAATGAATTGAGAAAAATGTAGCAAACTTGAGTTTTGTGTAATTTTCTTAAATAGGACACAAAAAGCATGAAATACAAAAGAAATAAAGGTAGTAAATTGGTTTCATCAAAATTTAAAGCATTTATTGTACAAAGGATACTTATTAAAATAAAAAGGCAAGCTATAGGGTAGTAGAAAATATTTGAAAAATATATCCATATGTCTAAGATATATAAAAATCATTACAACTCAATAAAAAATAAACCACAATTTTAAAAAGCAGAAAAAATTTAAAAGACATTTCAACAAAGTATATAGATTGTGTCAAATAAGCATATTATGTTGTTCAACATCATAAATTATTAGGGAAAGACAAATTTAAACCACAATGAGATATGGCTACAAACAATAAGAATGGCTAAAATTGAACACTAAAACTTACAAGCATTGCTAAGGATATGGAGCAACTAAAACTCTCATATATTGCTAGCAAGAATGCAAAATTGTAGGAAAAGTTCAGCAGGTCTTGTTGGACATATGCCTATAACCTAACCTGGCCATTCTATTCCTAGATCCCATGAGAAATGAAAGCGTATGTCTACACAAAGAAAATGTTCATAACAGTCTCATTTGTAATAGTCAAAAACCAGAAAGAACCTAAATGGGCAATCAAACTGTGGCATAACCATACAACGAAATACTATTTAGCAATTTAAAATAGAAGTGATTGACATGTACATGAGTGAATCTGAAAATAATTATGCTCAATGAAAGAAACTAGACAAAAAGAGAACATAATGTAACATTTCACTAATATAGAGTTCTAGGAAAACAGAGTAGGGACGAAGAGCATGAGAAGAAGATTAACATTAAACAGGGATGAGAGGTGGGAGGGAAAGCGAGAGAGAAGGGAAATTGCATGGAAATGGAAGGAGACCCTCAGGGTTATACAAAATTACATACAAGAGGAAGTGAGGGGAAAAGGAAAAATAATACAAGGGGGAGAAATGAATTACAGTAGAGGGGGTAGAGAGAGAAGAGGGGAGGGGAGGGGAGGGGAGGGGAGGGGGGGTAGTAGAGGATAGGAAAGGCAGCAGAATACAACAGACACTAGTATGGCAATATGTAAATCAATGGAAGTATAACTGATGTGATTCTGCAATCTGTATACGGGGTAAAATTGGGAGTTCATAACCCACTTGAATCAAAGTGTGAAATATGATATGTCAAGAACTATGTAATGTTTTGAACAACCAACAATAAAAAATTTTTTTAAAAAATAGAGTTCTAGGAAATACAAACTAATCTACAGTAACCGCATATCAGTGATAGTCTGGAGACGGAGTCAGTGAAGGAGCAAGAAGGGAAAATTGAGAGATTTGAAAGGTTCATGAAGAAATTGTTGGAGGTACTGGATACATTCATTATATTGGTTGTGAAAATGGTTTCACTGATGAATAACTATCTTGAAACTTATCAGATTGTATGCTTTAAATTAATACAGTTTGTTATATGTCAATTATTATTTAATAAAGCTGTCAAGAAATAGCATACAAGCCTGGCGTGGTGGCTCACACCTATAATTCCAGTGGCTTGGGAGGCTGAAGCAGGAGGATCAAGAGTTCAAAGCCAGCCTCAGCAAATTAGTGAGGCACTAAGCAACTCGGTGAGACCCTGTCTCTGAATAAAATACAATAAGGACTGGGGATGTGGCTCAGTGGTTAAGTGCCCCTGAGTTCAATCCCCAGTACAAAACATGCAGTTTGTAATAGTCTTATTTTACAAGTGAGTAAACTAAGACTCAAAGAGGTTATAGATTTTCCTAAGATTACAGCTGGTACACAACAGTCATACAAAGCTTATGAAAGAGCATTATGTGATGAGGCCATTGCAAAAGGCATATGTATTGGGATGCTAAGGCACATTTGTTTGAATGGAAAGATGGAGATGAAAACCTTTCTAGCTCTCCAAGAAGAAAAAATGACTAACGACTTTCCCAGGAAGAAATTAATAGGCTTTATGTGATTCATCTTTTTGTTCTTCTTTTTCATTTGTATATATTTTATTTCCTCTCACAAATAGATTGTAAATGGCCTAAAGACAAATTTTTACCTCTTGTACAGAAGAATCCTGAATTCATATTCTCATAGAGTAAATGAATGAATAAATGTTAACTTTTTTCCGAATGATAAGGCAATATGAATGACAAGGATCCTCTACAAAGTCAACCTGACTATTCCATTTTCTTTAAAATGTTTATATTTAAACTTTCATTTCAATAAGACTTTCATAAGTCATGATTGGATTTTCCACTGTCCCTCTTATCTTTAAAGGGACAAGAAAAAGAGGGTCTGTATTTGGAATACAATATTTGCTGCAACAATATCTTTTGTGGGCAAGGGGCCGAATGGCAATATAGGCAAAAAGTCACAGTCATTACTTTATCTGGGAGAGTTTTTAAAGTAGCCAAACTCTGGATGCATCTGTTTTATTCTTCACAGATGTCATACACTAATCTATGCGAAAGCCACCTGATAAAAATGCTGTAACCTCAAGTATTCTCACTTTTCTCACACTCATATGAGCCTTATGCCTCTGAAACCAACAAGGCCCTGACTGTACTCTAACTCCTAGTATTAATATTTTTGTGTTTGTTTTTATGTATTTGTTATATTATGTGTTTATGTTGTGTATGTATTTATGTCATACTTCTAAATACTCAAGGCAATTTTATCTTTTAAGGATGTTCTCATTCTTTTAAAATGCACTTTTCCCCAGTTTTCCATGGGACAAAAAAAATCCTTCATTTTCATTGGAAAGGAATTTAAGCATGGATAAGAGGTATTTAGTATGATCATTTCCACCTTACCTTTTCAAAAATTAAGCACTGTGATAAAGAAAACAATCAGGGAAAACAAACAAGAGTCATTTTGCCTACTTTCCCTCATACTTCCCACCACCTGTAGCCTTAACAGTCTTTTTTTTTAATTTTATTATTTTTTTTACAAACAAAAATACATTTATCTCCAGCATATTTATGAATGTGTTTGTTTATACATTAAGTATGCCAAAAATTGAGCTCCCCATCTTCTTGCTTCAACCACATTCCTCCAGCTATTTGTCCTAAATTAATAGCAACTTCATATTTACTTTCTCAGACTGAAACTTGAGTATTTCTCCCATATACAGTCTGTCAGCAAATCTTTTCTGATAGCCTCTCAATCATTTCTATCTTTCTTATTTTTTTATTGGTTGTTCAAAACATTACATAGTTCTTGATATATCATATTTCACACTTTGATTCAAGTGGGTTATGAACTCCCATTTTTACCCCGTATACAGATTGCAGAGTCACATCAGTTACACTTCCACTGATTTACATATTGACATACTCATGTCTGTTGTATTTTGCTGCCTTTCCTATCCTCTACTATCCCCCCTCCCCTCCCCTCCCCTCTTCTCTCTCTACCCCCTCTACTGTAATTCATTTCTCCCCCTTGTATTATTTTTCCCTTTCCCCTCACTTCCTCTTGTATGTAATTTTGTATAACCCTAAGGGTCTCCTTCCATTTCCAAGCAATTTCCCTTCTCTCTCCCTGTCCCTCCCACCTCTCATCCCTGTTTAATGTTAGTCATCTTCTCATGCTCTTCTTCCCTACTCTGTTCTTAGTTCCTTTCCTTATATCAAAGAAGACATTTGGCATTTGTTTTTTAGGGATTGGCTAGCTTCACTTAGCATAATCTGCTCTAATGCCATCCATTTCCCTCCAAATTCTATAATTTTGTCATTTTTTAATGCAGAGTAATACTCCATTGTGTATAAATGCCACATTTTTTTTTATCCATTCGTCTATTGAAGGGCATCTAGGTTGCTTCCACAGTCTTGCTATTGTGAATTGTACTGCTATGAACATCAATGTAGCAGTGTCCCTATAGCATGCTGTTTTTAGGTCTTTAGGGAATAGACCCAGAAGGGGAATAGCTGGGTCAAATGGTGGTTCCATTCCCAGCTTTCCAAGAAATCTCCATACTGCTTTCCAAATTGGTTGCACCAATTTGCAGTCCCACCAACAATGTACAAGTGTACCCTTTTCCCCACATCCTCGCCAGCACTTGTTGTTGTTTGACTTCATAATGGCTGCCAATCTTACTGGAGTGAGATGATATCTTAGGGTGGTTTTGATTTGCATTTCTCTGACTGCTAGCGATGGTGAGCATTTTTTCATGTACTTGTTGATTGATTGTATGTCCTCCTCTGAGAAGTGTCTGTTTAGGTCCTTGGCCCATTTGTTGATTGGGTTATTTGTTATCTTATTGTCTAATTTTTTGAGTTCTTTATATACTCTGGATATTAGGGCTCTATCTGAAGTGTGAGGAGTAAAGATTTGTTCCCATGATGTAGGCTACCTATTTACCTCTCTTGTTGTTTCTTTTGCTGAGAAAAAACTTTTTGGTTTGAGCAAGTCCCATTTGTTGATTCTAGATATTAATTCTTGTGCTATGGGTGTCCTATTGAGGAATTTGGAGCCCGACCCCACAGTGTGTAGGTCGTAGCCAACTTTTTCTTCTATTAGATGCCTTGTCTCTGATTTGATATCAAGCTCCTTGATCCATTTTGAGTTAACTTTTGTGCATGGCAAGAGAAAGGGATTCAGTTTCATTTTGTTGCATATGGATTTCCAGTTTTCCCAGCACCATTTGTTGAAGATGCTATCCTTCCTCCATTGCATGCTTTTAGCCCCTTTATCAAATATAACAAAGTTGTAGTTTTGTGGGTTGGTTTCTGTGTCCTCTATTCTGTACCATTGGTCCACCCGCCTGTTTTGGTACCAATACCATGCTGTTTTTGTTACTATTGCTCTGTAGTATAGTTTGAAGTCTGGTATCGCTATACCACCTGATTCACACTTCCTGCTTAGCATTGTTTTTGCTATTCTGGGTCTTTTATTTTTCCATATGAATTTCATGATTGCTTTCTCTATTTCTACCAGAAATGCCATTGGCATTTTGATTGGCATTGCATTAAACCTATAGAGAACTTTTGGTAATATCGCCATTTTGATGATGTTAGTTCTGCCTATCCATGAACAGGGTATATTTTTCCATCTTCTAAGATCTTCTTCAATTTCTCTCTTTAGGTTCTGTAGTTTTCATTGTATAAGTCTTTTACCTCTTTTGTTAGGTTGATTCCCAAGTACTTTATTATTTTTGAGGATATTGTGAATGGAGTGGTTGTCCTCATTTCCATTTCAGAGGGTTTGTCGCTGATATACAGGAATGCCTTTGATTTATGCGTGTTGATTTTATATCCTGCCACTTTGCTGAATTCATTTATTAGCTCTAATAGTTTCTTTGTAGACCCTTTTGGGTCTGCTAGGTATAGAATCATGTCATCTGCAAATAGTGATAGTTTAAGTTCTTCTTTTCCTATTTTTATGCCTTTAATTTCTTTCATCTGTCTAATTGCTTTGGCCAGTGTTTCGAGAACTATGTTGAACAGAAGTGGTGAGAGAGGGCATCCCTGTCTTGTTCCAGATTTTAGAGGGAATGCCTTCAATTTTTCTCCATTCAGAATGATGCTAGCCTGGGGCTTAGCGTAGATTGCTTTTACAATGTTGAGGTATGTTCCTGTTATCCCTATTTTTTCGAGAGTTTTGAACAAAAAGGGATGCTGTACTTTGTCGAATGCTTTTTCCGCGTCTATCGAGATGATCATATGGTTCTTATTTTTAAGTCTATTGATGTGGTGAATAACATTTATTGATTTCCGTATATTGAACCAGCCTTGCATCCCAGGGATGAATCCTACTTGATCATGGTGTACAATCTTTTTGATATGATTTTGTATCTGATTCGCCAGAATTTTATTGAGGATTTTTGCATCTAGGTTCATTAGAGATATAGGTCTGTAGTTTTCTTTCTTTGAAGTATCTTTGTCTGGTTTAGGAATCAGTGTGATGTTGGCCTCGTAGAATGAATTTGGAAGTTCTCCCTCTTTTTCTATTTCCTGAAATAGCTTGAAAAGTATTGGTATTAGTTCCTCTTTAGAGGTTTTGTAAAACTCTGCTGTATACCCATCCGGTCCTGGGCTTTTCTTAGTTGGTAATCTTTTGATGCTTTCTTCTATTTCCTCAATTGATATTGGTCTGTTTAGGTTGTCTATATCCTCCTGTCTCAATCTGGGCAGATCATACGATTTAAGAAATTTATCGATGCCTTCACTATCTTCTATTTTATTGGAGTATAAGGATTCAAAATAATTTCTGATTATCTTCTGTATTTCTGAAGTGTCTGTTGTGATATTGCCTTTTTCATCCCGTATGCTACTAATTTGAGTTCTCTCTCTTCTTCTCTTCGTTAGCATGGCTAAGGGTCTGTCGATCTTATTTATTTTTTCAAAGAACCAACTTTTAGTTTTATCAATTTTTTCAATTGTTTCTTTTGTTTCTATTTCATTAATTTCAGCTCTGATTTTAATTATTTCTTGCCTTCTACTAGTTTTGCTGTTATTTTGCTCTTCTTTTTCTAGGATTTTGAGATGAAGTATGAGATCATTTATTTGTTGGTTTTTTCTTTTTTTAAGGAATGAACTCCATGCAATGAATTTTCCTCTTAGAACTGCTTTCAATGTGTCCCATAGATTCCGATATGTTGTGTCTGTGTTTTCATTTATCTCTAAGAATTTTTTAATTTCCTCCTTAATGTCTTCTATAACCCATTGATCATCAGTAACCTATTGTTCATTCTCCAAGTGATGCATGATTTTTCCTTCCTTCTTTTATCATTGATTTTCAGTTTCATTCCATTATGGTCAGATAAGATGCATGGTATTATCTCTACTCCTTTATATTGGCTAAGAGTTGCCCTGTGACATAATATATGATCTATTTTTGAGAAGGATCCATGTGCTGCTGAGAAAAAAGTGTAACTACTTGATGTTGGGTGGTATATTCTACATATGTCAATTAAGTCTAGGTTGTTAATTGTGTTATCGAGTTCTATAGTTTCCTTATTCAACTTTTGTTTGGAAGATCTGTCCAGTGGTGAGAGAGGTGTGTTGAAGTCTCCCATGATTATTGTATGGTGGTCTATTAGACTCTTGAACTTGAGAAGAGTTTGTTTGATGAATATAGCTGCACCATTGTTTGGGGCATATATATTTATGATTGTTATGTCTTGTTGGTGTATGGTTCCCTTGAGCAGTATGTAGTGTCCCTCTTTATCCCTTTTGATTAACTTTGGCTTGAAATCTATTTTATTTGATATGAGTATGGACACTCCTGCTTGTTTCCGAAGTCCATATGAGTGATATGATTTTTCCCAACCTTTCACCTTCAGTCTATGTATGTCTTTTCCTATCAAATGCGTCTCCTGTAGGCAGCAAATTGTTGGGTCATGTTTTGTGATCCATTCTACTAGCCTGTATCTCTTAATTGGTGAGTTTAAGCCATTAACATTTAGGGTTATTATTGAGATATGGGTTGTCCTTCCAGCCATATGTTTATTTATGTTACTGAATATGGTTTGTTTTCCTCTTTGATTATTTCCCCCCCCCTTTACTGTCCTACCTCCCACTGTTGGTTTTCATTGTTATTTTCCATTTCCTCTTCCTGTAATGTTTTGCTGAGGATTTTTTGGAGAGATGGTTTTCTAGCTGCAAATTCTTTTAACTTTTGTTTATCGTGGAAGGTTTTAATTTCATCTTCCATCTTGAAGCTTAATTTTGCTGGATACACAATTCTTGGTTGGAACCCATTTTCTTTCAGTGTTTGAAATATGTTATTCCAGGATCTTCTAGCTTTCAAAGTCTGTGTTGAGAGATCAGCTGTTATCCTGATTGGTTTACCCCTAAATGTGATCTGCTTCCTTTCTCTTGTAGCTTTTAAGATTCTCTCCTTATTCTGTATGTTGGGCATCTTCATTATAATGTGTCTAGGTGTGGATCTCTTATGATTATGCACATTCAGCGTCCTGTAGGCTTCTAGGATTTGGGATTCTGTCTCGTTCTTCAAGTCTGGGAAGTTTTCTCGAATTATTTCATTGAATAGATTGTTTATTCCTTTGGTTTGGAGCTCTGTGCCTTCCTGTATCCCAATGACTCTGAAGTTTGGTCTTTTAATGTTATCCCATATTTCTTGGATGTTCTGCTCATGGTTTCTTAACAGTCTTGCTGAGCTGTCTATGTTCTTTTCAAGTTGAAATACTTTGTCTTCATTGTCTGATGTTCTATCTTCTAAGTGTTCTACTCTGCTGGTAGTATTCTCAATTGAGTTTTTAAGTTGGTTTATTGCTTCCTGCCTTTCTAGGATTTCTGTTTGTTTGTTTTTTATAACCTCTATCTCCCTGTATAGTTGATCTTTTGCTTCCTGGATTTGTTTATGTATTTCATTGTTGAAGAGATCTTTCATTGTCTGATTTTGCTGTCTAATGTCTTCCTTGAGACTCCAGATCATCTGAAACATGTATCTCCTGAATTCTTTATCTGACATTCCATCTGCTGCAGATATTACCTCTTCTAACGTTGAGTTGACCTGCATTGCTTGTGGTCCTTTCTTTCCTTGTCTCTTCATACTGTTCGCGTTTCTTTCTGCTTACTGAGACTGTTGTGTTGTTGAATTTTCCCCCTATATATTTGTATTACTCTTGTATAGTTGCAAAGTCTCCCACGCAGGCGCGGGCAGGGGCTCTGCTCCTCCTCCAATTGGGGCACTGTGCCTACCACATCGGCAGACCGCTGGGCCTGTTCTGCTGGTTGGTAGCAGGTGCGCCTACCTTGCAGGCGCGTGGGGCAGCTCTGCCACTCCCAGGTTGCTGGGCCTGACCTGCTGGTGGGTTGCAGGTCCGGCTACCTTGCAGGCGCGGGGGGAGGGTGCACACCTATTTGTATTTAGACAGTTACTCGAAATGGAGGACGTAATGCTTGGGATGAAAGTTGGGGGGAAGGGTAAGGTAGGTGCTCTTGAAAAGAAAGAAGGAGAGGGAGATAGATAGCATAGAGGAGAATGGAAAGAGCAGTAAACCTTGGAAGGGGAGAGAGAGAGAGGGAAAAGGGAGAGATCAAATTAAAATGAAATAGGAAATAAAATTAGGTCTTAGAGATCCATTTTCTTCTCTTCCCGTAGGCAAAGCTGTGCCCTCCGGGCTGAGTTTTGCCCTCAATGTGTCAACAGCAATCCCTGTAAGGCAGTTCCTGGGAGTCTCTCAATCCTGATGGTCCAGAGCCGTTTCACTTCTACGGCCCCTCCTCCCCTTCCTCCTGCCAGCCAGCCAGGTCCTGCTCACCGGAGGCAGTTCCCCAAGGATTTGGTTACACTTTCAGCCCCACCGAGTGCTCTATTTCCTTAACTACTGAGCACTCTCGCTGTCATTCATCTAAGCCCCAGTGCTGTGGAGCTGTAGTCTGGGAGTCAATTGTTTAATTTTTCCGGACCCCTTTGGTGGGCACACCTTCAGAATCTGGCAGCTAAGACCATTGGTGTCGCTGCTGGTGGTAATAGGAGTTGGGGGTCGAGGATCCCCTCTACTTCCCTCAGCCCCTACAGTCACAACCACACTGCTGGCGGTAGGAGGAGTTGGGGGTCTGGAGTGTCCTCTGTTTCCCTCCGCCCCTACCGTCACACCCTCTCAGTTCGCGGTTGGGGGATTTGGGGGTGGGGAGTCTTCTCTGCTTCCCTCTGCCCCTACAGTCACGCCCTCGTCACTGGCAGTAGGGGGAGTTGGGGGTCGAGAGTCCTTTGGCCCTTACGGTCACGCCCACGGAGAGATTTTGAAGTTTCCGGTTGTTTGTATCTGGTGTGGGTGGGAGTCACACTCCTGCTAAAATAGATTCCGCTGGGAAGGAATCTCTTTGGCCGAACTTTGGTGACTTCCCCTCTCTGCTATGGTGGGCCCCTGGCTCCTTGCCGGAGTGTCCGAAGGGAGGGGTGGAACTGGCTTGTCTCTGGTCTGACACAATCTCTGGTTTTAGTTCCCAGTTCGCTATTTCATAAAGGGTTGGTTAGATTCCCTTCACGCTGTCTCGGGGGGGGAGCCATTCACCGGGTAGGCGGGGCTGTTAGTAGAGCCGGGAGGGCACGGGCAGTCTGCTGGGCCAGGCGGGGACACTTCTCGCTGGGCCGGGCTGCCGGGGGCTGCCTGTAGAGCCGGGCAGCTGCGGCCACGTGGCTAAGATCCGGGCGGGCGGGGTGGCCGTTCGCTGAGCGAGAGCAGGGCCTCCCCAGGATGGCGAGATGGCGGGTGCCGTCTGCGGGTTCGGGCGGGCTGCGCCACTCTGGGCCGCTGGCCGCTTGCAGAAGCGGCTGGTGGCTGCGGCACTGGACCTCCGCGCCCGCGTGGTCGGCCAAGATCCACTTGTCTGGGACAAACTGACACTTCTAATAAACCTACCAATTCCCGGCAGGTCCCCTCTTAACGGAATTTTGCTAGGAGTTCCTCAGTAGGTAGACTGGCGCTGTTCCAATGGGTCTTTCTGATCCCGTTAATGTGGAGACATTGGAATCGCTGCTTCCTCGCCGGTGGCCATGTTGGATCACCTTAACAGTCTTACTGATCCTTTGTTTAAATCTTTTACGTCTTCCTGACCTTTTGCAATGGCCCTAATACCTTGTTTCTCTAGCTCAATTCTGTTTCCATCTCTAGTCAATTCCAGCAACTACTGGCTGAGTTAATTTTTCAAAAGCAAAGCTGTTGCCATACACTGGACTATTTGGTTATGATGGTCCCCTATGATCTACCAAATGCCTTAGCATAGCAGGCCACAGTGATATGATCACAGTTAATTTTCCAGCCTATACACATGCTATACCTTAGTCAAACTGAACTGCTCATTGTTTCCTATGCCATACTTGCCTGCTTTCATTTGTCTTCCTCATGTTTATGCTTCTGCTATTGCCCTCACTATCAGGATGCTCCTCTCTTCATTCCCAATTCTACTGGCAAAATTCTACCCAACTGTCAAAGAACATCATAAAGTCTGCTTTCTTCTGTTCTTCTAAATAAATATAATTTAAATTCTTTGAACTCCCTCAAGTACTAGTTTTTACTCTATTAAGGTACTTAGTATATTCTGCACAAGGAATAACATCTCCTCTCCTCTGTACATCTCCTCTGCAATAATCAGTGCAACTTAATTGACATTTATTAATCCCTCCTTTGTGCTATGCATTGGATTGGTTAAACACTAAGGACACAAAAAGGAATAAAAGCATTTTTAAAAGTATGTCTACAGTCTATGTTTCTTTAAGTCAGGGACTATGTATATTTGCATTTGTTTCCAATGCAGCATCTAATGGTGTGCTCTGAATATAGTCAGTACTCAATATATATTCATGGAGTGAGTTAGTTTTTCAAAGATACTAAGCATTCTCCTGAGAAGAAATATTTTGCTACCAAAAAATATTTTCCTTAACTAGGAAAACAAACAATCACATCTTTAAATAGTTTTTAGAGGCCAAGTTGGAAGTTAAATTGACCACTGATTTATACCATCCAGAGTGAAGACCTTATTGGGCTCAGATCACTCCTTATTTACGAAGTGATACTAACTTCAAGCAAACAAGGCTGCATCAAATGATAAATTTCCATATGTCTAAAGCTTGAGGACTGTAATTTGGTCCAAGTAAAGGTGGTTATTGCTTCACTTCACAGAAATCTGTGAAGTGAAGGACACTTCAAGTTGACTGTAAGATTTAAATATATATCTAGTCAATGTATCTGGGAGATAGCCACTTTGTGTTTGACCAAACAACATCTACAAAGTTTTAGTGGATATGCCGGCAAGACTACACAGCATTACTGAAAGCCCTGACACAATGAGACCTTTATGCACTATGAAACTGGACAAAATTTTCACTCATTCTCATCATACTTACATTCCCTCACTTTCAGGGAAACAAAACAGAAAGACACAGTGAGATTTTTTTAAAAGGTAACACCATGAACAAAAATGGTCAATAACACTAAGCAAAAACAAAAGAGTAATGAAATTAATGAAAATTAAAATCTTTGAAATCATATCCATTAACAACAAGGAAAATAATCAAGCATGAAAAATGAGGTCATTGCTAAAGGAACAAACCAAGCCCCAAAGCTTGGCACTTGCCAGACTAAGAACTCTGATGTTTTGAGCCCAGTTCCTCCCCCAGTGACACATGTCTCCAAGGAAAAATTCAGCAGAGTAGATGCATATCCACCACTCTGCCCACTACCAAAATTCAATTTAGGTACAGAGGCCTAAGTTAAAAATCCGTCTCAGGAAATGAAAAAGAGAAATGCACTCTCTTTGTAGGAGAAACAGATACCTAGAAATCCAGACTATGATAGCTATAAATCTATAGAGACCTATTAGCATAAGATGGTTGTAATATTCCAACAGAATGAGAAAAAGATGAGATAGGTCTTTTTCATGGCATTCATTCTCATATTAAGATGTAACAGTTCTGAGGCCAAATATTTGAGATGTTCTGAGACAGGTGTATTGGAAATTTTACCAGATAAATTCATAACTGAGAATATTCTAATGAAACCCCTCTGGGGTTGGAACAAATAGGCTATGAAGTCAAACAAACCTGTTTAAATTTTAGCTCTGTCTTTTTTTCCTTGAATTTCTTCCTTCCTTCATTACTTTATTTTTTGTTCACGTATTCATTCTTTAAACACATATTTACTGGGAACTTAATATGTGTCAGGCACTGTGCAGGAAACTTGTGATACAGATTTGAACAAAACAGACAAGGTCTTTGCCCTGACAGAGTTTTTAGTCTGGTGAACAAAATAGATGTTAAATAAAAATACAAATATATGATAAATGTCAATAATTTTAAGTGCTATGAAGGTTAAAAAAAAGAAATCATAATTGAGATAAAACAATTAAAGATTAGGAGAGTAAAGTATCTCAGGTTTGTTGAAAGGATTAAAAACAACAATGTAAAAATGCCTAGCACAACATCTAGCACATGCAGGTTCTTAACACAAGCACCAGCTATTTTTTGTTAGTTTCTCTTTACCAAGTATACATCCCTGTCTATTCCCTCCCAGTCCTCTCCTGTCACCCATACTATGAAGTGTTAGAACAATGTTGAGTGCTATTGTGGGAAAATTCCCTCTAGACATTTCAAATTGCTGCACAACTTGCTGTTATATTCAGTTTTCTATATAATCAGAACCTTAATCAAGCCACAACCTTCTTATAGGCATATGTACATTTCATCTTCTGCTTAATATCTTTTAAATAACTTATGAACATTACTCATTTAGTAGCATGGCATATTTATCCTATTTATCCCAAACTATTCTCAAGAAGCAATCAATTCAAGAACTCATGCTACATAAAAGAAATGCCAAAGAAACATAACTAAGAACTTCCCTAACGAGTTTTAAGTATGTGTTTATATAGAATATCTCATTGTAGGAGATTTTTCTAAAAACTTTTCAAAACTTCTTTTAGACCTTAATTATTGCTCTATTCTATTCTTAGCAAACATTCAAATAAAACTTGACAAATCTTAATTCAGGTTTAGTAAACTTCTGAGCTAATAAAGTTTACAATTTCTTTCCAATGATACTATCTTTATCTCACAATAATAACTAGTCCCAACAGTTCTTCAATTTCTTTTGATTGTACAAAATGAACTAAAGTATCCTTTGTTCATTTAAAAAAATGGGATTCTTCAGTTTCTAATCAGAAAGATGATCCTGTATACAATTTAAGGAATATGTGTTAAGCGTTATCCTCAATTTGGCAAGCAGAATACAGACTAAAAACAAACTACCTCTAAATGAAGGAAAGAAAGTTCAGAAGGGAAGAAAGAAAGGAAGGGGAGGAAGGAAAGGAAGGGGAGAAAAAGGGAAAGAGGAAAGGAAAAGGAAGCAGAATTCATTACACTGTAAGTCACTTTTCAGAGAATGATTCCAAAGAGCTTTCCAACTCCCAAGACTAAAACATCATATACCATATCTGAAACCTAATTCACCTCATTCTTTCCTCTAATAGATGTAAGGATGATTGTTCATAGTTACAATGAATGAGAATTTCCTAAAGGTCTCTCATATATAATATTACAGTGTGCTATATAAGTGATAATTTTCATATATACCCATATTAATCTTTACTCAAAGAAAGCAAAATTATTCTTATTTTTTTCAGGAAAGCATATATTTCCTAAAATTCTTACAGTTCTACTTAAAAAGCATTGAATTGAAATCAATAAACTTGAAACAAATTAGAGGGGAAACTGTAGAAACCCTCTTAAGTTACTATTGTCTGATCCAAACAAATATTCCCACATCTTGAAAAACAATCTCAAAATCCATTTTATGGTTCTACAAAAATATACTATTTTGATCATCTCTTACTTCACATATTTCATTTCCTTCTTCTCATCTTCTAAATTATTGCAATGAAGTTGGAAAGATAGGTATCTCATCCATTTGTTCAACCATGTCTTCTCAAAAAACTCCAGGCCCTCAAAGTTTTCCAATACTCTTTCCTGTTTAGACCTGTATTTCTCAAGTCAGTTTCTTAGCTTTCCACCAGTACTGTCTCTTAGATGTTGGTCCTGCAACTGAAAGTCCAGGGTAGTCAGGGGGAATCCCTCAAATTAGTCACAGAATCGACATAATCAGTGAGTTCACATATGCCATTACCAAGATAAATCCCAGAAGGTTTTTATCACTTAAAGCTGTCAGACAGTCAATGAATGCTATATCAGATACCAAATTATGGGAGATTAATCCCACCTTTAAAACAATCTATTCTGACTGACGGTGCTATATTATGTAAAATAATGGGGAAAATTATACTCACATGAGAAATAATATATCTAGATTTCTGTTCTGCTTTATTCAGTGAAACTCAGAACACTAATGGTAGTAATTAAAACCAAACCATAGGTTTAAAATCAGCCTGGTAGCAGTGGCACATGCCTATAATCCCAGCTACTTGAGCGAATAAAGCAGGAGGATTGCAAGTTGAAGGCCATCCTGGACAGTTTAGTGAGACCCTTTCCCAAGATAAAATAAAAGGGGTTGGGGTTACAACTCAGTGATCAATCACCCTGGACCCCTGAGTTCAAACTCCAGTACTACAAAAAAAAATTTTTTAATTTGTATTCTGCCTAATAGTTACAGGGATGCTGACTTGGATTTCATTAATGCTATTGCTTAGTTATTTACAATACCAAGATCAAAAAGAGAAAAGTAATAATTAACTGTCAAACATACCTTCTTGTTGTGTTTGTGTGTTCCAAAAGGATAAAAGTCCAGAGGTAAAATAAAAAATTAAAAATCTGCCTTTATTAATAAATTAATTACTTATGTTTATATGAAATTTTGAAGCAAAAAGAAAGAGTTAGCCCCAGTACAGCTTGTATCCAGAGAAAATCCCACCCACACAAACTCTCTAGTAACATGTCAATTTTAAGCCCATAAGGTAATGACCATTTTTCTTCTCTTGTAAACACTTTACCAAGCCCTTAATATGAGAAAATAATAACAATAACAAGCATTACACCATACAAACTGTTATTACCAGGTAAATATTAAGAATAAGTCTCTTTTGCCAGTCATCTATGGAAAGAGATGTTTTGGAAATTAATCTTCTTTACTATAACTGCTTTCTGTTTTTAAAACTTCAGCAAGAAATATGTAAGTAATATACCGAAAAAGATAGAGAGAGAAGATTCACAAAATATTTTATCTTTACTGTCAATATTTAACTCACATTTTGATGCTTTGGTACTGGCAAAAAACTGATGATGAAATGAAAAATTTTATACCAAAATTCCAAAATACATGAAACATGTACTTTGAAATAAAATTGTATGCTGCAAGTGAGTAGAGGCAAGGTGCAACAAAATAAACTAGTTTGTTAATTATTCAAATAATCTTTAGAAACTAGCTACTAAAATATTTCTAGTAGTCAATATAGGCAGACTATATTTCACATCTTACTTATAATTATGTAGGCTAGCTGTGCATAATCAGTGAGGTTATTGACACCTCTTCATCTACCCAACTCAAATCAAGACTATATTTCCCCTTCTCTATATACATTTAACCCTTTCAATAATAATAAAAGTTATATAACAGTACTAGAAAATGATTAAACTCATCTTCTGGGTTAAAAAGTTCAGAGCGCAGCTTTGGGGGAAAATATTCCAATTTATTAGCAACTTTTAGAAAATTACCCTCAAACCCCACATTGTTTCCAATCTCAAGAAAAATTCTTCTCCAAAAGGCACTGAATCACTTTAATGTTGACTCTTATGCAGCTCTACTCCACCTTCAAATGTAGTCAGTAAATTCAGCTTTACTATAGTACTATTAAAACGTGAAAGAACCATAATAGCATTTTAAAAAGAGCTGTTGGCACTACATTAGTTTATAGAAAACCCTAAACTGAACACAAATGCAAAAATCTAATGATAGTTTGCCTGGTTGCCAAAAGAGTTACAAAAATTATTTTGTCTTAATATGTAAGTTGTCTCAAAGGCATCCAAGAATATTGCTGTATAGAATTGAAAATAAGTCTCCAATGGTCATTGTTCTTGTGGGGTCTTTTCAACATCAATAAATCAATATACCACCTCTACTTTAAGGCAGTTATCTGCTTATAGACTTGCCTTATGATTGAATAAACAATATAAAAGATTTTTTCTGCTTCTTTAATAAGTCACCTCCCTTGATTGGCATCCAACATGGTCTACCTCACACCAAATTCCCCTTTAGAGTGAATATGTGATTTTCGAGTTTCCGGTAACACACTCAAACAAAATCAATAGTTTTAATTCCCCTTTCCTTTATAAATCTGAACAAATTTTTTAGAATTTGAAAAGTAAACCAAGATCAAATTTAGACATGTTGTTTGAAATTAGCAAAGATGAAACACTTCAATGCCAGACAAAAGCCCTGATTTTTAGAGTAGGTTTTTGCTTTCCCTGAAATGCCTAGCTCAGGCTGTGTATTTTTATGCCTGCAGATATTGGCATGTTTCACATTTAAGATTATGACACACCAACTTATTTTGAAATTTAAAAAATCTCCCACTGCGCATGTTTCAAGTGCTTCATGACTATCACTGATAATTGAGCAATTAACTTGAAATTACCAAATGTGCTGTGATGGCACAATATGTAGTAAGCAACATGAAAGAATGAAGAACAGAGGAACTTCATACAGAGAAAAAGAAATAATGAAGAGTAAAAGACCATAATAAAAACAGTACTAAATAAATTTTAATGGTCCCAGGTCTCAGTGGTTTAACTGTACCAGTAAAATGGTTTAATGAAACAAGTCCTGACCATTATGGGACTTTTTAGAGTTTGTTCTGGTGTGACAAAAAGGAACCTTCTTTCTAACTGGTCTTGTGTAATTCTCATCGATTGGTTAAAAGTAAGTGAAGGAGTTTCATAAGACAATAAACACAAAATGATTAGGTTAAAATTTCAGAGCAGCAGATGCTTAACAAACAGGAGCTTGCCAAAGGGGAATAAAGGGAAAGGAGGGAGGATGAAAATAGGAACAACATTAGAATGAATTGTATATAACTTTCCTATGTTCATATATGAATACACAACCAGTGTAACTCCATATCATGTACAACCATGAGAATGGAAAGTTATACTCCATGTGTGTATAAATGTCAAAATACACTCTACTGTCATGTATATCTAAAAAGAACACATTTTTTTCAAAAAAGAAACAGGATCTTGCAAAAAAATTCTTGTAAGGTCTTACTTTAAATATAAAACAGACAAGGCATTAAATCTAGAGCTAAAGATAACCTCAAGAAAGCAAGCTATTGTAAACATATTTACCAACAAAAAATTGAGAGGCATGGGTTGACATCAAAACAAAAGAATGAAACCCAGCTCTACTGGAAAAACCAGAATGCCTCTTCAGTGTTCATCTCATCAAGGTCTCTAATACTGGGCTACTCTGGCTAAAACTATTGTATGATTGTAAAGGGTAGCTTTTTTGTCCTTAAATATAGCCAATGAAGCTAATTCCATAAACCCAAATCCTACCTTATTGCAGTGGCAGGCCATTTTAACAGTTTGCAAGAAAAAAAAACAATTTAGAAAGTCATAGAGGAAAAACAGATTCAAAATTACAGCAAAAAAAAGACACTATTAAAAACAATTTTTTTCTCAAAATTCTATCAGTATTACTCCAAAACAGCACTAGGAGATTAAAAATAGACCAGGCTGTCCTTTCAGGTATAAATTAGAAATAAAAACTAGAGACAGCATGAAGCACAAGTATCTAAGGACACTAGTATATAAAACTTAAAAGCTTAAAATGTAATGGATATCCACATTCAGATTAGCAAATTCCTTTCAATTAAAGTAGATTTCTGGCCACAGTTCACAAATGTATAGTAGCTGTGTATATTAATGTAGATACTTCAAATGTCAGTATATCTCTAATTAACATGAGCACACAACTGTAAAACTGAAAAGGTACAATTTTAAATTCCTTACATTCCCAGCATTAATGCTTTCATGGGGCAGCTCCCGTTGTCATGGAAAATGGCATTCAAGCCCTATTTGTGGATTTTCACAGCTCATCTTTTTTATTTACCTGCTCTATGTCAAGATTAGCCTGGAATAATATTTTTTAAAGATAATGCACTTAGAGCTACTTGTCCTTAAAATCACAGATGTTCTCACTGAGGGAGCTTTGGTCTGGGCTCTGCTCAGTCTGAAACTGATTTCTTTCCATTTTAAAATACCACAAAGACATGAATTTGTGATTTTCTTTGTTTGTTTCCTAAAAATCTATGCAATTCAAAAAAAAATTCAGCTGAAGCGATGACATGTGGCAGTTTTGGGATTGAAGTGTTGGAAAATGTCAGGGAAAACCAAATGCCCCAGGAAAATGAAGAAATGAAGTAGTAGTAGAAGGCTTTCTGCAATCTCTTCTCCTACTTACTTTACCTTAACTTTTCAAAATTATTTATTCAGTAACCATGTGAAGTCTGAGATAGTGATGGAAAACCTCAGAAACTCTCTCAGAGAAAACAGCATGGTATTGTGGAAAGATCACCGAATTTATACCATGAATTCAAGTTCAAGTCCTGCTACTCTGCAAAAATGAGGATAATTCCTACACATATTACAGAGTTTTTAATATCTGCAAAATAAAGAATTATACCAACTTAAAATAGTATTATTAGTGCCTCAAGCCTGGGATTAAACAATTCTCACTTTTTGTACCAGACAATAAAGAACAAGTGAGAGGCTTTAGGGAAAAGGTTGCTAAGAGAAACCATGAACTGAGACAGAACTTTATAAAAGGGAATTCATTGATCAAATTACTAATGTAGCTTGAGTAACCTGGAAAAGCAGGGTACCTAATGAACTACCTTTGTTGTTGTTTTGTTTTATTTAACCAATTATTTATTGCCCTAGTGAAACTGAATAGTTGGAGTTACATAATTATTTTTTCATTAGAGATAAAAAAATTGAATGTGAGTTACTGACATGGGAAATAAGGTCTTCTTACACAATGCCTACTTTGAGAAAAGAGACAGGTAGTTTAATTTTTAAAAACACTATAATTATTGTAGTTTCTGAAAACATAAGTCATTTTCCTTCACAGTATTTTCCTCTTTTGTCTGGATAGTAGATGTGAGTAAGTAAGATTCCAATCGGGTTCTCACACTCTTGATGTGGCCTATTCATTATGGATGTGCAAAACAATATCCCACTTTCCTTATCTCACAGACCAGCTTCTGTACACCTTACTAAGAAACATCCCCATGGCCATGAGGTTTAACTTTCTGCCTTAAATCATGTAGCAAATATGCAGTTGTAGACATAGAAATGAAAGTTCATAAAAGAAGCCCATTTACTTGTTCTTAGGCCTAACTAGATTAACATTTCTTTTGTTCAAGCTGCTTTATCATCCAGTGTAGGTGATGAACAGTTTCCATAACAATTGAAAGAAACTGAAACTAAAAATTCTGAATGCCATGTTATCTCAGTCATAGCATGCTGCCACATCTCTTTAATAAGAAGATTCTGCAGTTGGGAGATCAGTCAAGAGATGATCCTAACAAAGCTTTTTCACTCACCCAAGGAACAGCAAAGTCCATACCCTGCTCTAGCATGTGGAAATCTTCAAGACAAGAAAATAATTATTTTAAAATCTGTTTGACTACCATGACTTCTGCTTCAGTGACCAGACAAAATCAAACTAAATGTTTTTTTGTTGCTGTTGTTTTTAAAGTGAAACTCCAAAATTAACATGAAAACTATATCAACAATGCCCCTTCTAATTTTAATCTTTCCCTTTGCTAAATCACAAAAAAATTTTTAGCTAATTGGAACACCTCCATTCAAAGATAGCCTATGTGTATCCATTGTGCAGGGAAAAAAGTGAAGAATTTAGGAAAGAAAACCTTTGAGTGATGAGAATTCTAAATTATATATTAAGGAAATTCTCCTTGGTTGATGTGACAGTAATTATATTTCTCACTGTAAAAATTTTAATCATCCTGAAAACTTACTAGAATGAAAATGACTGCTAAGAAAGAAAAGAGAGTATTTTTGCATAACTCTGCTAGGCCGACTGGCCTCAGGACTTCCCACGCCCCTGGCTGCTCCATTGCAACAGGCAGGGCCCAAGCGTGCCCCCTGGGCCTCCCCCCCGCCCCGAAGCGGCCTCGGCCGGCCTGGGCTGCCCCCCCCAGGGAGGCCGCCCCCGACCTGCGGTGGGCTCCCCGAAGCCGGTGACACAGTGACACAGCTGCAAAAAAAAAAAAAAAAAAAAAAGTTTCCGAGAGACCAGAATGCAAGAAAAGACCACTGAATCCAATCAAAATCAAATTAAAGCAAGCTTATTATTTTGACCGGCCAGGCTGCCTCTCCCACCCAAAACCAAAGGAACAAGACAGTAGCAGCAGCTTTCCTGCAGCCCAGCTTTATAGCCCAGAAAGTTACACAAAGGAAGGCTACAGATAACAGAACTCTGATGAGCATAACACTAATGACAAACAGCTGTGACTCAGCACTAATCCATCTGGCTGAAACAACTGGTCAGCCCTTCTCATTCTACGGGGGTAAATGCCTAACAAGCCTTCATAGGTAGTGGCCACAGGTTTGAAACGGGGCTTGGGAGAGACAGTAAGGACCCACCCGTTGCATTGGTCGCCCGGCAAAGGGAAACGAACTGTCGCCATTTACAAGAGATACCACCATGGCAGAGAACTGACGTCATCAGACTGCGGCGGAGGAGATAACTTCATTGAAACCTGCGGCTACAGTGACTTCTTCCCTTCCCTTCAAACCATATATCAATAGTAACTCTGAACAGACACTTCTCAGAGGAGGACATACAATCAACAAGTACATGAAAAAATGCTCACCATCTCTAGCAGTCAAGGAAATGCAAATCAAAACCACCCTAAGATACCACCTCACCCCAGTAAGATTGGCAGCCATGATGAAGTCAAACAACAACAAGTGTTGGCGAGGATGTGGGGAAAAGGGTACTCTTGTACACTGCTGGTGGGACTGCAAACGGGTGCGGCCAATTTGGAAAGCAGTATGGAGATTCCTGGGAAAGCTGGGAATGGAACCACCATTTGACCCAGCTATTGCCCTACTCGGACTATTCCCTGAAGACCTTAAAAGAGCATGCTACAGGGATACTGCCACATCGATGTTCATAGCAGCACAATTCACAATAGCTAGACTGTGGAACCAACCCAGATGCCCTTCAATAGATGAATGGATAAAAAAAATGTGGCATCTATACACCGTGGAATATTACGCAGCACTAAAACATGACAAAATCATAGAATTTGCAGGGAAATGGATGGCACTAGAGCAGATAATGCTTAGTGAAGCTAGCCAATCCCTAAAAAACAAATACCAAATGTCTTCTTTGATATAATGAGAGCAACTATGAACAGAGCAGGGAGGAAGAGCAGGAAGAAAAGATTAACATTAAACAGAGACATGAGATGGGAGGGAAAGGTAGAGAAAAGGGAAATTGCATGGAAATGAAGGGAGACCCTCATTGCTACACAAAATTACATATAAGAGGTTGTGAGGGGAATGGGAAAATAAACAAGGAGAGAAATGAATTACAGTAGATGGGGTAGAGAGAGAAGATGGGAGGGGAGGGGAGGGGGGATAGTAGGGGATAGGAAAGGTAGCAGAATACAACAATTACTTATAGGGTATTATGTAAAATTGTGGATGTGTAACCGACATGATTCTGCAATCTGTATTTGGGGTAAAATTGGGGGTTCATAACCCACTTCAATCTAATGTATGAAATATGATATGTCAAGAGCTTTGTAAGGTTGTGAACAACCAATAAAAAAAACTGATATTCATAAAAAAAATTTAAAAAAATAAAGTACCTTCGAGATATAAAAAAAAAGAATTCAATCTTCAAATAATAAAATGTAAATTGATAAAGTTTCATAAAAATAACTATTCTTAATGCATTCAATATATACAAAATTTACTAAAATACTTTAAACATAAAAATCTACTTTTTTAAAAGATGGTCCGAAATGCCTAACCCAGTCAATACTACCACTAACAGAAAGGTAAAACTGATTTTAAACAAATTTCCACTGCTTTCTAGGTGAATACCAAATCATTTAAACTCCAATTTAAGAAATTATTTTTTTTCAAATACTTTCCTGGAAGTATATTCTTTAAAATTTATTTGTAGCAGTAAACTAACAAAGAAAAATTTTTTATGTTTTTGCTATTATGAAATATAAAAGAGCCCCTTAAGTGCCAATTGTTTATAATAATGCACACATATGAATAGATTTTCCATTCAAGCTACTTAACTGTGGGTCTCTAGGTTTATATGTGTGGTGGCAATGCTGGGGATTGAATTCAGGGCCTGTGTTCTACCACTGTGCTATATCCCTTGCCCCAGAAAGGCATTTTTTAAATGTGTCATATAATCTCAACTACTTCTATAGAATAAATATATATTGATAACAGATCTTTAAAGTTTATGTCTTTTTTGTTCCTTAAAATTTACCTTCTTTCCTGAGAAAAATTACCTTCGTTCACCAAATTACCATTTAAAATATAATGGTGTTTGGGGGTTGGGAAAGAAGGCAGGAATACTACCATTTTGAAGTATATTACACATTCACCAAATGAGTCTTTGGTTCCTTAGTACATAATCTCCTCATGTGCTGACAGCACTTTAAATTCTATATCATCTCAAGTCTTTTCTCTGAGCACAAGCACACAGTAGTTTTCAAGTCCAGACAACCAGAAGATGTAAAAAGTTATCATGGTAGATTATTCATGTGATGTAGACTAGAATATTTAAGGTTACTCATTCCACCAATTGAGCCTTCTTCCAAAAAAGGAAGATATTTATTCTTTAGGCTTTCAAATAATGGGCCCTGCATTGTGTTTTTTTCACTGGAAATCACAATAAATTGGCTTTTTCACCAGCTAATATTTTTTGTACAGTCCTCTTTCCTCCCCCCCCCAAAAAAGCTAATAATACAATTAATACTTTGTGACAAGTATCCAAAAACTAATAAAAATTCAGACACAAAGAAGAATTTGTTTATACACTCTAACCATTTCACTACCTAATGAGAACAGTAATAAATAAACCAATACTTACAATTACGCACAAAAAAATCAGCCCCAGCACCCAGAAATCACTGGTAAATTGCCTTTGAATTCATGAAAGTGACCTGGAAAATCAGACACAAAATGAAATCAAAAAGGACAAGTAAACTGTGTTTATATGCTTTATTAAAGAAGTATACTTTCTGGCTATAAACCATACTATTTTTAATATAGGCAGTTGTCTTCATCTACTCTAACAACTTCTTCCAAGATTATAATGTCAAAAGAACAATTATTTCATTATTCTACATTTAAGAATACTTCCATACAATATGGCTTTTTAAGAAAATTTCAGTAATAAAGTAGGTGTTTAAAAGTATAACTAGGTACAAACCAAAGGGAGATTTTTATAGGAGAGAGGAAGGCAAGTCACTTTTTAAAAACATATTTATCTCAGCAAGTTAGCTTCATAGAGAATATCTTGAATGTGTTTAACAGTAATACCTCATAAGTAAATGAAAAAAAAAGGAAGCAGTTTTTGTTCTATCTAAAGTGTAGAGCCCATTATTTATAGCTCAGCAATATAATATGTATCCTGTATAAGCCACAATTCAATCCAAAATTATTTTGCTTGCATACACTTTAATATTGGCTGAAGAGGTAACACATGCAATTCAAACACACAGAGCTAGACTTATAAAAAATTTAAACTAGCACAATGAGTCACTTTATGCCTCTAAATATCTATGATTCCCTCTCTCTACAACCCCCATGCATTAGAAGGTAGTTCAGTAGTTTATTTTTATTGTTTGGTCTAAATACAGCACATTTTTAGTTCCATGAAAACAAAGAAACTTTGTTACAGAGGCTGTATTCTTTCCAGAATGTGAGGATGGCTATGAGTAGAGTTCAAATGAAAATAATAATGGAATTTGAGTTCCTAATTTAGGTCAGAAACTTTCCTAGTCTCTGGGGACTGATTTGATTGATTTTGTGTTTTCAAAATATAGCCAGTAAATATCTGGGTTAGTTAGAGCTAACTAGGTTTAAATTAAATTCATCCTGGGGAAAAAAAGTATCTTGATCAACATTTGTAGGAACCACTATGCCCAACTTTGCAATTATAGCACAAATGGCCTTAATAGATTAAGTACTGGCATCTGAAATTAAGCTGGGATATGAACCGAAGATCTGATTCAGCCCTTCCCCAGTCCCTAAAATACGCTTTTACCTAAGTGACCAAGATAATTTATTTTATTTTCCATTGACAATTGAAGATAATAAGGCCTGGACATTTGGACAGCTTTAAGTATCAGTAGCTAATCCCATTAGGCTTCTTCCCTTGACTTCCCTTTTTTTTTTTATGGTAGGAAATGGTACCTAAGACTTTCTCCACTCCAGTTTCACCAGTTTCCAGCAATTCTGTAAGGCCTATTTCCACATGTACAGGAAATATAGTAGAGTCTAGTCAAGGAAAGGTAGTTCTATCATTAATTTTGTAATTATATTGTTTTCTTCATAACTTTCTGATGTTTGGGGATCCAGGAGAATAATTCTATCTGAGATATCATACAATTCTACTTGGACATATTATGTAAACTATCCAAGTCAGCAAAGAATACTGTGGCTAACACAGATCTCATTTTCTCAACCATTAGACTCTTCAGGAGTTAAGACCTATAATTCTAAAAATATTTTTAATTTTGGAGCAACTCGGATTCCAGACAACATATCAGGGCAAATGATGGTCTAATATATACCAAAACAAAGTCAATAAATTTCATTTTTCATTTCAGTTCAGTCCAGATATAGAAATTAAAAGCAACTCTGAATTGTATTATCAACTGATTACTATTGGTAGCATATTATAACAAAAATTATAAGAGATTAAATTCCTAAGGCCACAGAGCTCATTATTATAAAAGGGAAAATTACCTTAATGCATACTTCCTCAAACAGAGAATTTAGAAATAAACAAACATTTTGTGACTGACAGAATTAAAAAGTAGTACACAAAAAATGTGTTAAGTTACTTTTTTAAGAACTAGAAGAGTTTAGCCTGAAGAAGAAATTTTCAAAAATAAAAGTAGTCACTTTGGTCTTGAGGGCAGCACAAAAGTAAGAAGATACAGAAAGAAATGCCAGAGCAAATCAGCATCTGTCCTGGAAAATTACAATCTGTTTAGTATAAAGGGAACAACCAATCACCCATGGATTTGATCCAATCCTCTATTTGTTCATTCATTCATTCAGCAAATAGTGATCATGGGTTAGGAATTGTACTGAACTATAAGAACACAGAAAATTAAAGTTAAAAAAACAAGTTCTCTCCCCCTCAAGAATTTCAATCTATGATCCAACATGTGCTATATCTAATCATTGATGGTGACAGGCTCCACACTATTAAGTTGTTAAAAATCTTTTATACATTCTTAATTTACTAAATTTTAAAAATTTCATTGCTGTAAACCCTCGAATATAAAAAAACAGCATGGTACTGGTACCAAAACAGGTCGGGTGGACCAATGGTATAGAATAGAGGACACAGAGACTAATCCACAAAGTTACAACTATCTTATATTTGATAAAAGGGCTAAAAGCATGCAATGGAGGAAGGATAGCATCTTCAACAAATGGTGCTGGGAAAACTGGAAATCCATTTGCATCAAAATGAAACTGAATCCCTTTCTCTCGCCATGCACAAAAGTTAACTCAAAATGGATCAACGAGCTCGATATTAAATCAGAGACACGGCGTCTGATAGAAGAAAAAGTCGGCTATGATCTACATACTGTGGGGTCAGGCCCCAAATTCCTCAATAGGACACCCATAGCGCAAGAGGTAACAACCAGAATCAACAAATGGGACTTACTCAAACTAAAAAGTTTTCTCTCAACAAAAGAAACAATAAGAGAGATAAACAGGGAGCCTACATCCTGGGAACAAATCTTTACCCCACACACTTCAGATAGAGCCCTAATATCCAGAGTATACAAAGAACTAAAAAAATTAGATAATAAGATAACAAATGACCCAATCAACAAATGGGCCAAGGACCTGAACAGACACTTCTAAGAGGAGGACATACAATCAATCAACAAGTACATGAAAAAATGCTCAACATCGCTAGCAGTCAGAGAAATGCAAATCAAAACCACCCTAAGATACCATCTCACTCCAGTAAGATTGGCAGCCATTAAGAAGTCCAACAACAACAAGTGCTGGCGAGGATGCGGGGAAATGGGTACACTTGTTCATTGTTGGTGGGACTGCAAAATGGTGCGGCCAATTTGGAAAGCAGTATGGAGATTTCTTGGAAAGCTGGGAATGGAACCACCATTTGACCCAGCTATTCCCCTTCTCGGTCTATTCCCTAAAGACCTAACAAGAGCATGCTACAGGGACACTGCTATATCGATGTTCATAGCAGCACAATTCACGATAGCAAGATTGTGGAACCAACCTAGAAGCCCTTCAATAGATGAATGGATTAAAAAAATGTGGCATTTATACACAATGGAGTATTACTCTGCAATAAGAAATGACAAAATCATAGAATTTGGAGGGAAATGGATGGCATTAGAGCAGATTATGCTAAGTGAAGCTAGCCAATCCTTAAAAAACAAATGTCAAATGTCTTCTTTGATATAAGGGGAGTAACCAAGGACAGGGTAGAGACGAAGAGCTGGAGAAGAAGAATAACATTAAACAGGGATGATAGGCGGGAGGGAAAGTGAGAGTTAAGGGAAATTGCATGGAATTGGAAGGTGAGCCTCAGGGTTATACACAATTACATATAAGAGGAAAGGAGGAGTAGGAGAAAAATTATATAAGTGGAAGAAACGATTTATAGTAGAGGGGATGGAGAGAGAGAAGGGGAGGGAAGGGGAGGGGAGGGGTGAGGGGACAGTGGAGAATGGGATAGACAGCAGAATACATCAGTCACTAGAAAGGCAATTTGTAAATCAATGGAAATGTAACTGATGTGACACAGCAATCTGTATACGGGGTAAAAATGGGAGTTCATAACCCACTTGAATCAATCTGTGAAATATGGTATATTAAGAACTATGTAATGTTTTGAACAACCAACAATAAAAAAAAAAAAATTTCATTGCTGTAAACCCTCGAATATAAAAATGCATAAAAAATCTAATAAAGAAATGTACAATAAAATACAAATGTTCAATAACATAAAAATATTAACATAAAATATTAATCCCTTTCACAATCAAAGTAATCTAATTAAACATTTTACCTACGATATCAGCAAAATATTTCATAAAAAATGGATGTGAGGGTATGGAAAAATAAGAGCTTTCATGGCGGAATTATAAATAGGGTAGAAAATGTGTGTGTGTGTGTGTATGTGTATGTGTGTGTATGTGTGTTTTACTAGGAATCAAACCCAGTATTTTATGCATACTAGATAAATGCTCTACCACTGAGTTGCATCTTCAGTCCTTATTTTACTTTGAGACAGGGGTCTCATTATCTTGCCCAGGCTGACCTTGACCTTCGACTCCTTCTGCCTCAGCCTTCCACGTAGTGGGATTACAGGCATATGTTATGACCCCCACCTGCGCATAACTTTTTTGGAAATTTAACAATCACAAAGAATGTTAGGAACTAATCATAAAAATGTTAAGATATACCACATATAATGTTTATTATAGCATTTTATAATTGTCTAGTATTGAAAATAACCTGACAGGTAAGTAAATTATGGTACATAAACATAACACTACTATGTAACTATTAAAAATCACAATACAGGTCGCGGGATCCGAGTGCGGGCGCAGGCGCTCCGGGCGAGCCACGGTGGTGCGGGCTAAAGTGTATGCTTTTGGATCCAACCTCGACTACTCAAATGTGGAATCCTAGGCCTTCATTGGATCACTAGGCAATGCTGAACAGACGTGGATCTGGGGCGAACAGTCTGGGGCTCTCAGAACACACACTGAGCCCGGATCGGCTGAATTCAAGCTCCCATTCGCCTGCTTCCTGCAGACAAACAGCTGTGACTCAGCACTAATCCATCCAGCTGAAACAACTGGTCAGCCCTTCTGTTCCTACAGAGGTAAATGCCAACCAAGCCTTCATAGGTAGTGGCCACAGGTTTGAAACGGGGCTTGGGAGAGACAGTAAGGACCCACCCATTTCATTGGTCACCCGGCAAAAGGAAACGAACTGTCGCCATTTGCAAGAGATACCACCATGGCAGAGAACTGACGTCACCAGACTGCGGCGGAGGAGATAACTTCATTGAAACCTGCGGCTACAGGTGTGTAATTCCCTAGCCTTCCCTCTCCACACATCGGGGAAAACTTAAGGGACCCTCCCAGCTCTCCCGTGAGCGCGATAGCCAGACCGAGGGAATCAGACGTGGCGCGGGACACGAGGCACGGAACTCCCGGCTACCGCTCCCACCAGTGCTGACAACTGAGGTCTCTTGCACCAGCTACCGGGGGCGTGGCTACCGGAGGGCAAGCAAATTCGCTGAGGATTCTCAGCCCCAAGCTCTACAAACTTAGGGTCTGAGGGAATGGCAAACTGGGAGAGTGTGCCCAGTCGTTCATGAAAACAGGGCTCCCGGGAGTGGCAGACCTGGCATGTAGCCAGTATTGTGGTGAGTGGCACCTGTGAGAGGGGCCTGGCTAGAGGAAAAGTGGGGAAGTGACTAGACACAAGAGGAGGCCCTAGGCACTCAGGATTGGAGACTCGCCCAGTCTGGGAGGAGGAGCTGCTGCACAGTGATTGGTTCCTGCTTATTGACAGGAGAAATTTGGCCTGGTGGGCACAGCGCCACCTACTGGAAGAGAAGTTAATCAAACTCTAAGACTGCAATTATTAGGTTTTTTTTTCTTTTTTTTTCTCTTTTTTTTTGATTTGGGTTTTTTCTTTCATTTTCATTTTTCTTTCTTGTTGTTTTTTAAATTTTTTTTTAGAATTTAAAAAAATTTTTTTCTTCTAATTTTAATTTTAATTTTTTTTATTATTATTTATTTTTAAATTTTTTTTTCTTTTTTTATTTTCTATTTTTTTTCTTCTTTTGTCTTTTCATTTCTTTTCAATTTTCTTATTCCCCCTTCCTTGAATTCTACCTGCTTACTCTCATTCTCTTTAGTGACTTAATCCCTTCCCTTCTAATACCTTTCCTCCCAAGCATCAAATAAATTTATAGGAGTAAACAGTAACTCAGCAGTCAAACAGAACAAGAAGTAACTTGAGCAGCTTCAAAAAGCAAGGAAGAAAAGGAGTACAAACAATGCAGGACAGCCTAAATATTCAGGAGGACCTAGAGTCATCAGAAAAATGGTCATATAAAGAACTCAAGGAACACCTTAGACAGATGGAATGGAACCTTAAAGAGGATACAAGACAGCAAATTCAAGCATCGAAAGAACACATTGAGAATGAATTACATAAACAGATAAAAGAAGAAGTTAAACATCTTTATCAGGAAATAGAGATTATAAAAAATAATCAAACAATAATTCTAGAAATGAAGGAAACGATAAACCAAATTAAAAACTCAATTGAGAGTATCACTAACAGAGTGGAGCAAGTAGAAGCCAGAACGTCAGATAATGAAGACAAAATATATCATCTTGAAAACAGTCTAGCCAACTCAGAAAGGCTTGTAAAAAATCACGAGAAAAACATCCAAGAGTTATGGGATAACATAAAAAAACCAAACTTACGAGTCATCGGGATAGAAGAAGGTACAGAGATTCAAACCAAGGGAATGAGTAACCTGCTGAATGAAATAATTACAGAAAACTTTCCAGAAATAAAAAAAGGAAACAGATATACAAATTGAAGATGCATACAGGACACCAAGCACACAAAATCACAGTAGACCAACGCCAAGACACATTGTTATGAAGATATCCAATATACAGAACAAAGAGAAAATATTAAAAGCTACAAGAGAAGGGAGACAGATAACATTCAGGGATAAACCAATAAGGTTAACAACGGATTTTTCATCACAGAGGCTCAAAGCAAGAAGGTCATGGAACAACATATTTCAAACACTGAAAGACAATGGATGCCAACCAATAATTCTGTATGCAGCAAAATTAAGCTTCAGGTATGACAACGAAATAAAAATCTTTCATGATAAACAAAAGTTAAAAGAATTTGCAGCCAGAAAACCAACATTGCAAAGCATTTTGAGCAAAACACTACACGAGGAAGAAATGAAAAATAATAACCAAAACCATCAGTAGGAAGTGCCTCCGTAAAGACAGAGGGCAAGGGGAAAGATAATCATGGAGAAACAAACTAAATTTTTTAAAAAAAGGATAAATAATCAAACACGGATGGAAGTACAAACCATATATCAATAGTAACTCTGAATGTTAATCGCTTAAACTCTCCAATAAAGCGACATAGGCTGGTATCATGGATTAAAAAAACAAATCCAACAATATGCTGCCTCCAGGAGACACATCTGATTGGAAAAGACATACACAGGCTGAAGGTGAAAGGATGGGAAAAAATATACCATGCACACGGTCCTCGTAAGCAAGCAGGGGTGGCCATACTCATATCGAATAAAATCGACTTCAAGACTAAGTTAATCAAAAGGGATAAAGAAGGACATTATATACTGTTAAAAGGAACCATTCACCAACAAGACATAACAATTATCAATATTTATGCACCAAATAATGGTGCTGCGACATTCATAAAACAAATTCTCCTCAAGTTCAAGAATCAAATAGACCACAACACAATAATTATGGGTGACTTCAACACACCTCTCTCACCATTGGACAGATCCTCCAAACAAAAGTTGAATAAAGAAACTATAGAACTCAATACCACAATCAATAACCTAGACTTAACTGACATATATAGAATATATCAACCATCATCAAATGGATATACTTTTTTCTCAGCAGCACATGGATCCTTCTCAAAAATAGACCATATATTATGCCATAGGGCAACCCTCAGTAAATATAAAGGGGTGGAGATAATACCATGCATTTTATCTGATCATAATGGAATGAAACTGGAAATCAATGATAAAAGAAGGAAGGAAAAATCCTACATCACATGGAAAATGAACAATATGTTACTGAATGATCAATGGGTTACAGAAGACATAAAGGAGGAAATCAAAAAATTCTTAGAGATAAATGAAAATACAGACACAACATATCGGAATCTATGGGACACAATGAAAGCAGTTTTAAGAGGAAAATTCATCGCCTGGTGGTCATTCCTCAAAAAAAGAAAAAACCAACAAATAAATGAGCTCACACTTCATCTCAAAGCCCTAGAAAAGGAACAGCAAAACAACAGCAAATGTAGCAGAAGGCAAGAAATAATTAAAATCAGAGCGGAAATCAATGAAATTGAAACAAAAGAAACTATTGAAAAAATTAACAAAACTAAAAGTTGGTTCTTCAAAACAATAAATAAGATCGACAGACCTTTAGCCATGCTAATGAAGAGAAGAAGAGAGAGAACTCAAATTACTAACATACGGGATGAAAAAGGCAATATCACAACAGATGCTACAGAAATACAGAAGACAATTAGAAATTATTTTGAAAACCTATATTCCAATAAAATAGAAGATAGTGAAGACATCGATAAATTTCTTAAGTCATATGATTTGCCCAGACTGAGTCAGGAGGATACACACAATTTGAACAGACCAATATCAATGGATGAAATTGAAGAAGCCATCAAAAGACTACCAACCAAGAAAAGCCCAGGACCGGATGGGTATACAGCGGAGTTTTACAAAACCTTTAAAGAAGAATTAATACCAATACTTTTCAAGTTATTTCAGGAAATAGAAAAAGGGGGAGCTCTTCCAAATTCATTCTATGAGGCCAACATCACCCTGATTCCGAAACCAGACAAAGACACCTCAAAGAAAGAAAACTACAGACCAATATCTCTAATGAACCTAGATGCAAAAATCCTCAATAAAATTCTGGCGAATCAAATACAAAAACACATCAAAAAAATTGTGCACCATGATCAAGTAGGATTGATCCCTGGGATGCAAGGATGGTTCGATATACGGAAATCAATAAATGTTATTCACCACATCAATAGACTTAAAGATAAAAACCATATGATCATCTCGATAGACGCAGAAAAAGCATTCGACAAAGTACAGCATCCCTTTATGTTCAAAACATTAGAAAAACTAGGGATAACAGGAGCTTACCTTGACATTGTAAAAGCTATCTATGCTAAGCCTCAGGCTAGCATCATTCTGAATGGACAAAAGTTAAAGGCATTCCCTCTAAAATCTGGAACAAGACAGGGATGCCCTCTCTCACCACTTCTATTCAATATAGTTCTCGAAACACTGGCCAGAGCAGTTAGACAGACAAAAGAAATTAAAGGCATAAAAATAGGAAAAGAAGAACTTAAATTATCACTATTTTCAGATGACATGATTCTATACCTAGAAGACCCAAAAGGATCTACAAAGAAACTACTAGAACTAATAAATGAATTCAGCAAAGTTGCAGGATATAAAATCAACACGCATAAATCAAAGGCATTTCTGTATATCAGCGACAAAACTTCTGAAATGGAAATGAGGAAACACACTCCATTCACAATATCCTCCAAAAAAATAAAATACTTGGGAATCAACCTAACAAAAGAGGTGAAAGATTTATACAATGAAAACTACAGAACCCTAAAGAGAGAAGTAGAAGAAGATCTTAGAAGATGGAAAAATATACCCTGTTCATGGATAGGCAGAACTAACATCATCAAAATGGCGATATTACCAAAAGTTCTCTATAGGTTTAATGCAATGCCAATCAAAATCCCAACAGCATTTCTTGTAGAAATAGAGAAAGCAATCATGAAATTCATATGGAAAAATAAAAGACCCAGAATAGCAAAAGCAATTCTGAACAGGAAGTGTGAATCAGGCGGTATAGCGATACCAGATTTCAAACTATATTACAGAGCAATAGGGACAAAAACAGCATGGTACTGGTACCAAAACAGGTCGGGTGGACCAATGGTATAGAATAGAGGACACAGAGACTAATCCACAAAGTTACAACTATCTTATATTTGATAAAGGGGCTAAAAGCATGCAATGGAGGAAGGATAGCATCTTCAACAAATGGTGTTGGGAAAACTGGAAATCCATATGCAACAAAATGAAACTGAATCCCTTTCTCTTGCCATGCACAAAAGTTAACTCAAAATGGATCAAGGAGCTTGATATCAAATCAGAGACTCTGCATCTGATAGAAGAAAAAGTTGGCTCCGATCTACATATTGTGGGGTCGGGCTCCAAATTCCTTAATAGGACACCCATAGCACAAGAGTTAATAACAAGAATCAACAAATGGGACTTACTTAAACTAAAAAGTTTTTTCTCAGCAAGAGAAACAATAAGAGAGGTAAATAGGGAGCCTACATCCTGGGAACAAATTTTTACTCCTCACACTTCAGATAGAGCCCTAATATCCAGAGTATACAAAGAACTCAAAAAATTAGACAATAAGATAACAAATAACCCAATCAACAAATGGGCCAAGGACCTGAACAGACACTTCTCAGAGGAGGATATACAATCAATCAACAAGTACATGAAAAAATGCTCACCATCTCTAGCAGTCAGAGAAATGCAAATCAAAACCACCCTAAGATACCATCTCACTCCAGTAAGATTGGCAGCCACTATGAAGTCAAACAACAACAAGTGCTGGCGAGGATGTGGAGAAAAGGGTACACTTGTACATTCCTGGTGGGACTGCAAATTGGTGCGGCCAATTTGGAAAGCAGTTTGGAGATTCCTGGGAAAGCTGGGAATGGAACCACCATTTGACCCTGCTATTGCCCTTCTCGGACTATTCCCTGAAGACCTTAAAAGAGCATGCTACAGGGATACTGCCACATCGATGTTCATAGCAGCACAATTCACAATAGCTAGACTGTGGAACCATCCCAGATGCCCTTCAATAGATGAATGGATAAAAAAAATGTGGCATCTATACACCATGGAATATTATGCAGCACTAAAACATGACAAAATCATGGAATTTGCAGGGAAATGGATGGCACTAGAGCAGATTATGCTTAGTGAAGCTAGCCAATCCCTAAAAAACAAATACCAAATGTCTTCTTTGATATAATGAGAGCAACTATGAACAGAGTAGGGAGGAAGAGCAGGAAGAAAACATTAACTTTAAACAGAGACATGAGATGGGAGGGAAAGAGAGAGAAAAGGGAAATTGCATGGAAATGAAGGGAGACCCTCATTGCTATACAAAATTACATATAAGAGGTTGAGAGGGGAATGGGAAAATAAACAAGGAGAGAAATGAATTAATGGGGTAGAGAGAGAAGATGCGAGGGGAGGGGAGGGGGGATAGTAGGGGATAGGAAAGGTGGCAGAATACAACAATTACTAATAGGGCATTATGTAAAATTGTGGATGTGTAACCGACGTGATTCTGCAATCTGCATTTGGGGTAAAATTGGGAGTTCATAACCCACTTCAATCTAATGTATGAAATATGATATGTCAAGAGCTTTGTAAGGTTGTGAACAACTAATAAAAAAAATCACAATACAAATCTATATTGATGTAAAAATATGGCCAAAATATACTTTTGAATTAAAAAAATCAACATGAATAGTAATAATCAACTTATAGAAAATCAAATATACGTGTATATATGTAGAAATCAAAAAGCATGTGTATCTATGCAGGTTTTAAAAAGAATAATTGGACAAAATGTTAACATTAGACAGTAAATTCCAAGTTCATTTTTACTTTCTTATTTTTATTAGTTAGTAATATTTAGTTATTTTATATAAATCATGTCTAATGCATCACAAATCAATCAAGTTATTTCTAAAATTTAGTACACCACTCATATATTCAAAAGAAATCAGATTTAGGGCAGCTTATTATTAGTTTGGTGGCAAAAGCCAAATAGTAAAATTAGGTTGTTTGTTGTTGTTGTTGTTCTTGTCGTTTTTGAATCCTCAGAATTACAGGGTAACTTCAAACGAGTATCTAGAAATCAAATTTAAAAATCACAAACATTTTCACAAAAGCATGTACAAGTCTCCCAAAAATAGCTAAGAGATCAAAGGTAAACAGCAAATAAAACACTGCCACCTCCCCCTATAATTAGACTTTAAAAGCTTTCAAGCTAAATTTATTAATCCTACTTAAAACTGTCTCTAAGTTACACCCATCTCTCTCTTTTATTTAACACTCTTCCCTTTTCTTTTATTATTTGCTTTAGCAAGAAGGTTCAAGAATCAGATGAGAGGTTACATTAAATGATCTTCTAACCCTGACAGCCAATGAACCTAATGTACTATTTAAAGTACTAATGTGCTTCTAATATCATGTTTAGCAAAATTTTGTCCACATTTACTTAAAATTATAGCCCTGTATGTTTAAAACTGAAGTCAAGTTAAATAACTTTCTTTAATTTATTGGTTCACTAACAATAATTACATTATAGCAAACCACTGAATTAAAACAATTGCGTTCAAAGCATTTATTTTCTCAACTTTTTAAGTTTTTTAAAATAATTTTGTAGTTGTCAATGGACCTTTATTTTATTTATATGTGGTACTGAGAATCTAATCCAGTGCCTCACACATGCTGGGTAAATGCTTTACCACTGAGCTACAAGCCCAGCCCCTCAACTAACTTCGAAATATGAATGTCTGGTCTTTTCATCAAAATTAAAATTAAGGGGCTGGGGATGTGGCTCAAGCAGTAATGTGCTTCCCTGGCATGTGCGGGGTGCTTGGTTTGATCCTCAGCACCACATAAAAATAAAATAAAGGTGTTGTATCCACCGAAAACTGAAAAATAAATATTTAAAAAATTCTCTCTCTCTCTCTCTCTCTCCTCTCTCTCTCAAAAAAAATTAAAATTAAGGGTCATTAAAAATTATCCTGTATGCAAAGCCAAATGAATTTTCCTGGAAATGTGATTTTGCATTAGAAGTATTGTTACTTCCTCCTTCCCCCTCCCCACAAAGAAAGGGAACTTCTTTATTACTACTACCACTTTTTTCTTTATACCTTTACAAGGCTAAACCCATGTGTCTTCAACTCCATAATGCTTAGCTTTACTTTTGTCCTTAGTAATGAATGACATAAATAATGCAGAATTTAAGTAGATTATAAAAATAAAATGTGAAATGTGGATTTCAAAAGAATTTATATTAAGCTAATGCCAATTTTTTTAAATTTGTTTAGTTGTCGTTGGACCTTTGTTTTATTTATTTATATGCAGTACTGAGAATCAAACCCAGTGCCTCAGACATGACAGAGGCAAGCACTTTGCAACTGAGCCACAACCCAGCTCCTAATGCCAAAATTTTTAAAAGGTGATTGTTAAAACTAAGGGCATCACAATAGTGAATAAAAAATAAACATTTACTTATTGGTACTTATATCCCCTCAGGCAAAAGAGTGTTTCTAAGGTATCAAGGAAGACAACTTAAGATACTACCTAGTTCATGCTTTATTTTCCTGGAATAACTTACTTTTCCCATGAAAGAACAATTTCTTCTAATCTTAAATATCTCCAAAGACAGTAATTATTGAAGCCTACTCATAGTTGCCTATTCATGTATTTTTTGCTGGTCGATTACATCTTTAATAATTTTAATATTAAATATTGATGACCAAAATTTAGAAGGAAGATTGACAAAACATTTAGAGTAGATTGGCTAAGAAACTTTATGGAAATCATATTACATTAGAATGACTGCATGCTCTAAAGATGTAGTGGTGATGAATTGTAGACATCAGCTAGTCCAGTGGTTCTTAAACAAAGAATGAAGGGAAGGGATCGGGGATAAGAATAGGAAAGACAGTGGAATGAATATGACATAACTTTCCTATGTACATATATGGATACACCACAGTGAATCTCAACACTATGTACATACACAAGACTGGGATCCTAATTAGAATAAGACATATTCCATGATTATAGATATGTCAAAATAGACTCTACTGGCAAGTATGACTAAAAAAATTAAACTTTAAAAAGAGTCCCAAAGAGCTAGTGTGACATTTATCAATATTTATTATATTAAAAACTAAAGCTGAAAATTTTTGATAGTTATTAATCATTTAAAATAATAATAAACCTACTCATTTTATTTAAATATAAGCCTATTTTCAAAATTAGAAGACTAGAATTGTTTTACATTTTTGCAAATCTCTGATGTGCCTTGGTTTTATTTTAAAACAGCTAGATTATCATGGATGCCATTGCATTTGATCTGTTGCAATACTTAGATTTGGTAGATTTTGTGGCAGATACCCATTTTCATACAGGTATGTAGTTGGAAAGTGGCAGTGTTTTAACAGCCTTTTCAGATAACTGTAGCTATTCTTCTTTGAAATTACTTCAAAATTTGACAAGTAGTCATTCCAGAAATGTTAATTACAATATAGTATTAATAAACTTTTTGTTGTTTCTTAAATATCTTCTGGCCTTTAAATTAATATTTTAGCCATGCATGATTTTGTAACATCATACATTGGTTCAGCTAAAGAAAAAAAAACTGGTTCACTGAGTTATTTCAAAATGTTGACACATTTATTTAAAAAAAAATTTTCATAATCACATTTTTTACTGTCACCACCAATCTCACCAGAAAAGATTTTAAGTATACAGGAAGGTGTCAAGTTCATAGTGATGGATACAAGTTTTCCAAACCATTACTTTTTCCTTGAAAGCTTGAATTTTATTGACAAAAGAAAAAAAGTTTGTCAGCTGGTTTTCTTAAAGTGAGTAGGCTCACTTCGTTTATTTATTTATTTTTAATATGTCTGCCAAATATCAATTCTAAATAACCACGGTGTTAGTAGACACTCTTTCAAGTAAAAACTGCATGATTCTAACTCAGCTTAGTTCAATTCAAGTGTTTCCTCAAGATACTCATGATACTAGATATATATAGCATAAGTGCTTTATACATACTTCTTATTTAGAACATTAAAAATGTACTCAAGAATTCATAAAATTAATACATTTTACTGCTTCATCTATAATATTAAGCAAAATTGGGTTTCTTTGCTCATCTTCCCCATGAGTAATAAGGATAAAGAATTCAATGAATCCTAATATACATTTATGCCAGTGTCTTGATTTATGCTAAGGAACCAGCAATTTTACCTAAAATTGCATTGCATCTTTAGTGCAGTTGTTAATACAGTAAAAAAAAAAAAAGCAAACAGCAACTTTGCATTATGAAAAAAATAATTTTCACTTTGAAGATCCTTTGAAAGGGTCTCAGGGGTCCCCAGAGTCCATGGGCCACATAAGATAACTGATCATCTACTCTGTTATTCCATTTTTCAACTAAGGGAACTAACTAGCCAACAAAGAAGAGGTAACAAAATCTACAACAACTGGTATAATATGGCAATAACTGGTTGAAAGTTAGTTTCTATTTCCTCTTTCCAAAAGAACAATACTAGGGATAAACTTTAGTTTATCCCTAAATAGATAAATCTTTAAAAGCAATGGGGTAAGTTTCCTCACAAAGTAAGATAACTCTTTGTCAAGAAGATTGTAAAAAGAATCCTCACACTGAGCTGCAAGTTGAAACGTGCACCAAACATTAGGTGATTATAAATTCACTTAGAAAACTTTTATAAAATTCAAATTTGTTATCCTCACTCCAGACCTACTAAACCATACTGTTCCTGAGTGAAACAGGAGTTTCCATTTTTTAAAAAGCTCTCTAGGTGACTTACAGCTGGCCTGGCTATATACTGATGTGCAGGAACTGCTATACCACCTCTCTTCTGAAGTCACTACCATACTAATATTCTACAATTGTATATTTTATCCAAACTCACTAGGAATCATACCCTTATACTTTATGTAACATATTTTAAGCCTACTTTAAAAGCTGATAAATAGTCAGGGTCAAGATATTTCTGGATCAGTAGAAAAAGAATTAATGTTGCATTCCCTAGGCCCACCACTTCACCTCTGCCAACATGTGTGGCTGAATTATAAATCAGATATATGATTACCTAAGTTTGACATGTTTTCACAACTGCCAACACTTTATTGTTCTCCTGAAGTAACAATTCAAGAACAGCTATCTGTGAACAAGGATAGTCAGCCTAAAAATAATGTATATATGAAATATGAATAAGACTATTTAGAAGAAAGCATGTCTTTACTTTAGAAAGGCATTGTACAAGGGCACCTACCTTATCACTATAAACCAAGATCAAAATATACACACTGGGACTGGGGTTGTGGCTCAGTGGTGAAGCATGTGTGTATTTTATTAAAATAAAAGCATATTTATTTAATAAAATAAAAATATTAGATGTGTGTGTATCACAAACTTAAATTATTTACAGAATCACCATGTGAATTACTCCCCAAAACTCTTAGATTTTGAGGTCCTGACTACACAAAAATTCCAAATATTTCAAAAATACAATATAAGGTAGCAAGGCCTCTTGACCAGGATCAAATAAAAATGGTCAACATATCAAAAAACATTTTGGAATATATTTTGTGATTTTTCACCCAATAAGCTTGTACTTTGGGGTAGGGTGTACTGGGGGTTTAACTCAAGGACAATCTACCACTGAGCTGAATCCCCAGACTCCCCACACATACACTTTTTTATTTTATTTTATTTTATTTTTGAGACAAGGTCTCACTGAGCTGCTTAGGACCTCACTAAATTGCTGAGTCTGGCCTTGAACTTGTGATCATCCTGTCTCAGTCTCCAGTATGCCAAGGCACCTGGCAAGCTTGTATTCTTTTTTTTCCTTCTTCATGTCTCTTACTTTTCTTAACAAAATATACTTCTTTGAAATAACACCCATTACTGTGTTTTTTAATATCCCTTTTTTCTTGTAGCCTGATTCAGGCATATGTGATACCTCTTAACAACAAAAGGCAGTCTTGTGTGAGCAGGATGGGAGAGAAAAAGTGATTATCAAAACAATCTTCAGGGCTGGGGTTGTGGCTCGGTGGTACAATGCTTGCCTCACATGGGTGAAGCATTGGGTTCGATTCTCAGCACCGCACATAAGTAAGTGAATAAAATAAAGGTCCATCAACAAAAAAATATATTAAAAAAAAACAATCTTCAGACTACCATTATAAAAACCACCTCAGGTACTTATTAAAATTAAAATGTTTTAAAGACTATTAGGCTCCACCCAGATCCACTCATTGGGAATCTGTTTTTAAGCATAGTCCCTAGGTAATTGCCAACATGCTAAAATTCAAGAACTTCTGGGCTAAATGAAAATTTTATTACTAAAATGTTTTATCTTGCTGAAAGGATTCTCAGTGATTTTGGAGTTCTTGTTTTAAATATTTTCTTAAATGTAAGATAGTATTAGAAACTAAACATGAATTTAGCTTAAAGATTATTTCTTATGCTTTTTTTTTTCTTTTTTAATTTGAGATAAAGACAACAGCTATTCTCCAGCAATTCAATTAACATTTCTGAGAGCCCACAGGATTCGTGGCATGAATAGGGATCTCTGGGGTACAGAACAATAAAGCATAATCCCAGATCTCCAGCAACTGACAATCTGAATTCATTGTAAGATAAATATTGTAGTTAGAACAGTCTCACATTGCTATGTGTTACAATTCTCAAAAAAAAAAAAAAGGAAAGATTCCTCTCTCTGCTCAGTTTTCTCTCCGAGTTTTGTTCACAAACAGAGTAATAGAATGGCAGAACATTTAAAAACCAACCATTTAACAAAATATTGCAAATAAATACTGATTTTTAATTCATGCATCTTTTTAATCAGTCTACAGATTATTATAGAGTAAACAGATAGAAACATATGAGGCAGGCCTGGGTTTCATATTTACTCTAGGTAGGTAAGCCAAGACAAATTTAAAGACATCTAACGAGGGTCAATTTTGATCCTAATGTTAAGAAATTTCTTCTTGCCACTCTTAGTGCCACTCCCTCTTAACCACAAATAATGACTTCAGTAATGGAACTCTGTAATTTAAAGTATCAGGCAAATAATACCAACTAACTTAGATGAGTTGACACCGCCTGTTGTGTAAATATGTACTTAGATAATTATAAAAATAACAGCAGCATTATTAACTAGATACAGACTGGAACAACTTATATGAATGCAGAGTCAACATGGCCTGAACACGCTGTATAGCATATTGTGGCACCTTATATTTTTTTAAGTATTTTTTAAGTATTTTTCAATTCATGGTAGAAGTTTAAAAGAGGAACAATTCTAAAAGAAAATAAAGACTTTGTAACTATGGGCTAATTACTTGGAATATATCATAATTACTCATCATTTACCAAATGCTTGCTCTGTACCAGGCACTGTTTTAAAGACCTGAAAACATGGATGAAGTGGAATTGGTGATGTCAAAGATTTCATAGCCTAGTAGAGACAAATAATTAATTACAGCTTTGTGTAAAAAGTTAGGTGAAGAAAGAATATAAAATTATATAATCTCATTTTCTAAAATAATAAATATATATTTTTAAATGGGGACATTATTATTCTCTTCTCAAGTTCTTTGTGAGGATTAGAGATATGAAAATGCTTCCTAGGTGCCTTCTGTAAATGCTTTTTCTTTTTGCTTTTTCCCTGAAACTCAGCTGAAATGTATCAGTCATAACTTACATGGATGACACAGTGGCTGATATGGTCACACATTTTTTAAAGAAGAATTACTTAAGGGTAACAAGACCTTAAAACTATGTCCTGGGCAATGCTATCATATCATCATGTTCAACAACTAAACACTGCAGACCCACTAGGAGCTTATCTGGATACTATGTTAGTCCTTCTGAGCCCTGATTATCTTTTGCTCACTCTCAAAAATGCAGAAACAATGAGAATCATGTTGTGAGATCTTGCTAATCCTTTTACTATATGTTCCTCATAACAATTTAAATATTTCACTTTAAAATCCAGAAAAGACCTGGCCTGATCTCTCTCAAACATTGCCTCACTCTCTAAGTGAAAAACATCAGGGATAACGGGATGAGATGTGCTCAAATTTACAGTCAAGGAAACAAACATAACTCAGGACCACATGACAAGTTGGTGACAGAACTTTCATTATAAGTCAAAATTTCCAATTACTAAGCTTACGTCTGTTCCAAGAGGAAAAGAAATGTCTCCAGTTACTCCATCTGTAAAATGGGATCCTCAGCATTCAGTTTTCTCACAAAATATCAATTTCTCTACTTCACTCTTACACTTACTCACTTGACCAAAGATACTTTGTAAAATGGAAGCAGGTTATATGCTTGGATTCCAAAATATATTTGTCCAGTGCCAGCACTTTCCTATCCCTCCAAACCCCAAATAACTACAAATTCCTTATTTTCCTGTCCTGGAATTTTCCTGATGTCACTTTCTTTTACTGACTTCCTCCACCCCTAAGAGATCTGATGGAACTTTGTGTGTGTTCGTGTGCATTCATGCAGAGATACACAGGAAAAATACCCTGCTACATACTTCATAATTCTCAGATCCAAACAGTACTGTGCTAATTCCAGCACTTGGACAAAAACCACTGCCCTTTTAAATGTGAAGAGATGGAGGAAATGGACAGATCTTTCCAGTATTCAAGTCCTGCCCTAAATTTCATCCCCCTCAACATTGTTTCTGCAGAATTCACATTAAGAAAAAAAAGACAACTATTATTAAGCAAATTATATAGACCAAGTATTATTTGATTGATATTTATTTTCTCATTCAATCCTCATGATTAATTGTGAATAAAGGATTACTAGGCCTATTTTATAAATGAAAACCTGAAATTTGATGGAATTAAATATTCAAAAATATAATAAGTGGGGCTGGGGATGTGGCTCAAGCGGTAGCGCGCTCGCCTGGCATGCATTCGGCCCGGGTTCGATCCTCAGCACCACATACAAACAAAGATGTTGTGTCCGCCGAAAACTAAAAAATAAAATATTAAAATTCTCTCTCTCTCTCTCTCTCTCTCTCTCTCTCTCTCTCTCTCACTCACTCTCTCTAATATATATATATATATATATATATATATATATATATATAAAATAAGTGGCATGGTCTTCACTCAAATTCACATATTCTGGTTTTAAATTTAGTACATTTTCCCTGTTTCATTCAAGTAGCATTCCTTAATATTTCAGATCTAGCCCTTCAAAACTTCTTGGTTCTCATGATAAGAGAACTTCTTTTAAGGGATTCTAAATCTTGCTATCTCTATCTACTGATAAAACCCTGCTCTTTAACCACTATCATTCTCTGGGACAGACACTATGTCAAGCCCACATATCAGCCTGATTGAAAGCCTCCTTCCTGCATCTTTTCAGAGTAGTTTCTGGGATGGAACCAAGGGCCTTGCATTCTACTGAACTATAACCACATTTTCCAATCTTTCTTCTAAAAAGAAAAAAGAAAAGATCACAGGTATTTCATATACAATATGAAAACTTACAACAAAAGTTAATAAAAATATTCCAAAGTCAAGTATGTCATAAATAAATAAATTAGGGGTGATTTCAAAGATTAAATATACAAATGTCTTTCCAACAATAAAATAATCTAAGTAAAATTTAGGACAAAATTTGTAAATATTACAGAAGTGTAAAAATTAAAATAAGCTTTTACTAACACAGGAATAAATTTGCAGATCAATGGGCAATATAAATTAGTATATGGTATAAGTGACCCTTCAAGTCAGTGGAGAAAGATGAACTAACTATTCAATAAAAGGTTCTGAGAATGGGTAGATGTTTAAGAAAAAACAATATTGAACCCCTACCTCACATTTCACAATAAAATCAATTATGAATGGATTTTTTAAAGGTGAAAACTAAAAACATAAATAACCTGCCAGAAAATATAGGTAGCTATTTGTATAATCTTGAATGACAATCTTTCCAAGCAAAGCATAATATTAAAATAAGGAAATGTTAGTAAGAAGGACTACACTAAAATTTTACTCTTCTGTATAAACTATGACCATTAATGAAGTTTAAAATACAAAACACATAATAAAAAAACATATTTTTCATACAGTAAGTCAAAAAAGAATATAAAGATCTCCAACAAATCAATAAAAAAATAGAGACAGAAATAAATGGAATATTTACAAATGTGAAAACAGAAAAACAAGCTAAAAATATATTCAATATCATAATTAATTTTGAAATGTTAATATATTTCAATATAAGACAACATTTTAGCAAAAAGTTAAGGTATTGTTAATAAGTAATACTCATGTAGAAAAGGAATAGAGAGTGTCCAGTTCCTTTGTACATAATAAGGAGGAAGAGGAGGAGAAGGGGGAAAGACAAGACCACATGAACAATGTAATATAGACCAACTTTTCTGGAGAACAATTTGATAAATCTGCCATTTCCTAGATCACTGATGGCAAAATCTCACACAAAATGGGAAGGTGTAAATAAAAAGCAAGATTCTCATTCTAATATATCCAGATGTTAAATGTATATGTCCTTTAATACAAAAATTCTATTTTATCCTAAGGAAATTCTTGGACAAGAGGGTAAAGACACACATGTAAAAATGTTTACTGAGGTGTAGTTGATAATAACAAGTGACTGGAAATCACCAAAAGTCCATAAATATTGGGATAAAATTCAATCAGAAAATAGAGACAATGCAGTCATTAAAATTGTGACATATATCCATCCATATTTATCAATAAGAAAAATATCCATAATTACTGGGAGGGGAAGCTAAGAAAACAAATGTATGGTATTTTCCATTAACATAAAAAATAAGTTACTATATGAGTACATATGCAAATGAATATTAAAAGGATATTCAGCAAAACATTACTGAATGTTGAGAGTATTGAGTATTGAGAAAAAGTATATATATCAAAAGGTTATTGATGAGTGTTGAAATTATAAGGGTCTTTGTATTTTATCTTTATTCCTTTCCACATTGTCTGGGGATTTTACATATATTTGCATTCATTTCTTATATAGTCAATGGAAAAAACTATTTTATTTTAAAATGATTAAAAGTGGGGTAAAGATTAATATCCAAACACAAATTACTTTTAAACCAAATCATAAGCTCAAAAATGACACCGAAAAAGGTAAAATGGTAGATTGATGGTAGGGAGGGGAAATGACTAAACTTACCCTGATTTAAAAAATTCAGTGTTTATACATGTATATAAATGTGATACATTTATATTATACACATTTATCTACTTATATAATAAATGATTATGGAGCAGGATGTGGTGGTGCATGCCTGTACTCCCAGCAGCTTGGGAATCTGAGGCAGGAGTATCGAAAGTTCAAAGCTAGACTCAGCAACTTAGGCTCTAGCAATTTAGCAATAGCCAGTCTCAAAATTAAAAATTAAAAGGGCTAGGGATGTGGCTGAGTGGTAAAGCACCCCTGGGTTTAATCCCAGGTACCAAAAATAAAAAAAAATAAAATAAAAATGATATGCCTTTATAGAAAGGTTGTAAGAAAATGGCACACCATCTTTCCATAAAATCTGTTCTGACATCAACATGATTAATTTTACAATGTAAAGTGCAGAAGAAAAAAGAGATAAAAGACAATATGAGTTCTATATTCAAAAACAAGTAAAAGTTTAAAATGTATCCCATTTTCTAGGAATGTTATTATATGGCTACTAAATTTTTTATTTGGAATCCTAGGCAATAGCACAGAGAAACACACGTTGGGTATATATCTATCATTTTGTATAATAGAGTTTTCAGTTAACTAACAGAAATACCTAAATTTCCTTGAATCAGCAATATTCCTCTCAGAGTATATAATGCAACAGAATACCTACTTTTTCCTTGTTAAGTAACTCATCTGCAAAATGCACATAATAAATCTGTCTCACATACTTGACAAAATACATCACCCCTTCATGTTCAAAACACTAGAAAAACTAGGGATAGTAAGAACATACCTCAACATTATAAAAATTATATATGCTAAACTTAAGACCAACAAAATTCTAAATGGAGAAAAATTGAAAGCATTACCTCTAAAAACTGAACAAGGCCAGGATTCTTCCACCATTTCTATTCAACATCATCCTTGAAACAATAGCCAGAGCAATTAGAAAGGACAAAGAAATTAAAGGGATACGAATAGGAAAAGAAGAACTATCACTATTTGCTCAAACTATCACTATTTGCTGAGGCATGATTCTATATTTAGAAGATCAAAAAAATTCCACCAGAAAACTTCTAGAACTCATAAATGAATACAGCAAAGTAGCAGGATATAAAATCAACACCCATAAATCAAACACACTCCTATACATCAGTGATAAATCTACTGAAAAAGAAATTAGGAAAACTATCCCATTCACAATAGCCTAAAAAAAAACAATAAAATATTTGGCAATCAATCTAATGAAAGAGGTGAAAGACCTCTACAATAAAAACTAAAGAAAGAAATTGAAGAAGATGTTAGAAGATGGAAAGACATCCCATGCTCCTGGATAGGCAAAATTAATATTGTCAAAATGGCCATATTACGAAAAGCATTATATGGATTGAATGCAATTCCTATTAAAATCCCAATGAAATTCTTCATAGAACAAGAAAAAGCAATCATGAAATTCATTTAGAAAAATAAGAGGACCAGAGTAGCCAAAGCAATCCTTAGCTAGAAGAGTGAATCAGAAAGCATCACAATACCAGACCTTAAACTATACTCCAGAGCCATGGTAACAAAAATGGCATGGTATTGGCACCAAAACAGACATGTAGACCAATGGTACAGAATAGAAGACACAGAGACAAACCCACATAAATACAGTTATCTCATACTAGACAAAGGCAGCAAAAACATACATTGGAGAAAGGATAGCCTTTTCAACAAATGGCGCTGAGAAAATTGGAAAGCCACATGTAACAAAAAGAAATTAAATCCCTGTCTCTTACTCTGCATGAAACTCAACTCAATGTGGATCAAAGACTTAGGCACTAGAACAGAGACCCTGTGCCTAACTGAAGAAAAATTAGGCCCAAATCTTCGCCATGTCAGCCTAGGATCTGACTTCCTAAAGGATCTGACTCTAAAGCACAAGAAGTAAAACTAAGTATCAATAAATGGGATGGATTTAAACTAAAAAGATTCTTCTCAGCAAAGAAAACTATGAATAACATGAAGAGAGAGCCTACAGAATGAGATAAAATCTTTACCACGTGCCTCTTAGAGCATTAATCTCCAGGATATATAAAGAACTCAAAAAACTTAACACCAAAAAAACAAATAACCCAGTCAATAATTGGCCTAAGGAACTGGACAGACACTTCACAGAAGAGGAAATACAATGAGTCAACAAACATATGAAAAAAAAATGTTCACCATCTCTAGTAATTAGAGAAATGCAAATCAAAACTACTCTAATATTTCATCTCATTCTAGTCAGAATGGCAGTTATCAAGAATGCAAGCAACAATAAATGTTGGCAAAGATGTGGGGTAAAAGGTACACACATACATTGCTGGTGGGACTGCAAATTGGTACCACTACTATGGAAAGCAGTATGGAGACACCTCAGAAAACTTGGAATGGATCCATCATTTGACCCAACTATCCCACTCTTCAGTTTATACCCAAATAACTTAAAATCAGGATATTACAGTGGCACAGCCACATCAATGTTTATAGCAGCTCAATTCACAATAGCTAAGCTATGGAACCAACCTAGATGCCCTTCAATGGACGAATGGATAGAGAAAATGTGTTACAGATACACAATGGAATATTACTCAGCCTTAAAGAAGAATGAAATTATAGCATTTGCAGGTAAATGGATGGAAGTAGAGAACATCATGCTAAGTGAAGTTATCCAATCCCCAAAACAACAGATGCTGAATGTTTTCTCTGATATAAGGATGCTGATTCATAATGGTTGCGGGTAGAGCATGGGAGGATTAGATGAACTCTACATAGGGCAGAAGGATGGAAGGGGAGGGAAGAGGGCATGGGGGTAGAAAAGACAGTGAAATGAAATGGACATCATTACCCTAAGTACATGTATAAAGACACAAATGGTGTGACTATACTTTGACTACAACCAAAGATATGAAAATTGTGTTCTATATGTGTAATATGAATTGTAATGCATTCTGCTGTCATATATAATAAATTAGAATAAAAATAAATAAATTTAAATAAATAAATAAATACTCTAAGATTTCATCTCACCCCGTCAGAATGACAATTATTAAGAATGCAAGAAACAATAAATGTAGGCGAGGCTGTGGGGGAAAAGATACACTCATATACTGCTGGTGGGAATGCAAATTGGTGCAACCATTATGGAAAGTGGTATGGCGATTCCTCAGAAAACTTGAAATGGAACCACCATTTGACCTAGTTATCCCACTCCTCAGTTTATACCCAAAGAACTTAAAATCAGCATATTACAGTAACACAGCAACATCAATGTTCATAGCAGCTCAACTCAGGATCGCTAATCTATGGAACCAACCTAGGTGCCCTTCAACAGATGAATGGATAAAAAAAATGTGATTGATTATATATATACACACACATATGCGTATACACACACACACACACACACACACACACACACACATATACAATGGAGTATTACTCAGCCTTAAAGAAAAATGAAATTATAGCATTTGCTGGTAAGTAAAAATATTGGGCTTACAAACAAAGTAATAACACTCAACAAATTTTCAACAATTATTAGGAAGGATCAGCAAACAGTTTTGCAAAAGACCAAGTAGAAAGTATTTGAAGCTTTGAGGGCCATCTAGATTCTGCCATATGGATTTTGTCATATCAGCTTAACTTCCCTCACAGAGCAAAAGAAGCCATAGAAAATACATAAATGAATGGGCATAGATGTGTTCCAATAAAATGTTATTTATAAAAATAGGCAGTGGGCCGGATTTAGCTACCCTGACATAGTTTACTTATCCTTGACTTAATGGATTCTCCAACTGGAGATACCCTAAATAGCTCTATAATGTTTGACTCCCTGGAAATATTCCTTGAATAATTATATTTTCTAGGTCAGTATTTTCCAAAGTGTATTCTATATAACACTTTTCCTGCAATATTAAAAAAAAAGTCTACGATTATATAATTTTTTAAAAATTTGGATTGAATAGATTTTGAACAAATACTTCTATTAAGAATTTGTCATAATATATGGTTTACAGGAAACCACTTCTAAAACATGAAGACATGCAAATAATAAAATAAATGGATTTTCAACATATAACATGAAAACTCTGATCAAAGGAAACTACTGACATCAGATGAGAATGGCTTAAAGTCAGAGAATTACTAGAGAAAGATAATTAAAAAATAATAACAATAATAGTAGCAATAAGAAAGTCAATCTATCAATAACATATAACATGTCTAAGTCTGTATGAATCAAATGACATAGCCACAAATTACTTATTTAAATCTGACAGAAATAAAAGGCAAAGTAAATAAATCTATAATCAGAATGAAAATTTAAAAATACTACTCTGAGTAAGTGAACTAAAATAAATAGAACAGTTAACCAACATTATCAATGAATTTGGCCTAATTGACATTTAGAATGATGTGTCCAACATCTGCACAATAACCATTATTTTTAAGTAAACACCACATTACTGACTTAACAGTAAAATATTGAAAGCATTCTGTTAAGATAAAAAATGTAACAAGGTTGCTAACTATTACTACTTCTATTCTCAAGATTGCATTGAGCAGTATAATAAGACAAACAAAAATACAAAACGTAAGAATATAAGGTAAGATAAAGAATATAAGGCAGGAAAAAGAAAAATATAAATATTAAAGAAGTTAAAATATAATAATGTGAAAATATGATTGAACAGTTAGAAAATCCTAAAGAACCTAAAATAAAGAATTATAAGTGAGTTTGGCAGGTTTACTTTGTGCAAGAACATTGTACAAAAAATACAGAGTATTTCTATATATAATGCCAAGCAAAATGAAATTTTAAAACATCATTTAAAGAATTCATTTATAAAAGTGTCATTACAAATATCAAATACCTAAGTAAAATCCATAATGAAAGATATGCAAAACTTCATTGCAATAAATGATATAACATTTTAGAGAACAATTCAAAAGACCTAATTAGTAGAGGCCTATACAATGTCATGAACTAGAAGACTCAAAATTGTAAAGAAGTCTCTCTCTTCAAATTAAACTATAGATACAATGCAATTCTAGTCAAAATTCCAATAATGTATATAATATATATATGACTTTGTGTATATATATTGTGTATATATAACTTTCCAAGTTAATTTTAAAATTTATATAAAACTCTAAATACGCAAGAAAAACAAAGAAAATCTTCAACATAAAAAACAGACTTGCTATACCAGATAGCAAGACTTATCGTAAAGCAATGGTAATTAAGACAAGAAGGAACTGCCACAAGGTGGAGAGAAATGCTCTTTGGAAAAGAATACAGAGCACAGAAAAACGAAAAAATTAAGTAGGTAATTATGCTTGGTTTACAAGAAAGTTGGGACTAATAAGCAGTGAGAAAAAGACATAGTTTTTGATTTTTATTTTTTCAGTAAATTATTCTGGGTCAATTAGACATCCATATGGATTTTTTTTTAATTGACCCCTTCCTCATACTCAAAAATCAGTTTGAGGCAGGTTATATAGGTCTAAACTTGCATCGTAAAACAATGGCTAGAGTGTCTTAAAAGAGGAATTCATAAAAGAAGATTTCTAAATTACTAATAAACATTGAAATGTGCTTAACTTTATTAGTATTTAAGGAACTACTAATTAAAATCATAATGAGAACTCACTTCATCAATGAAGTTCTAGGATTTTTAATAAAGATTTATCAAAGTTTCCATGAACACCTCAAAATTGCTCCAAGTAACAGATATTTCTCTGGAGAAATTATCCATAACTTTTATTGCCTTTTCAAAAAAAAATATCTAAAAACAGTCTAAGAATGTCCTTATTAATTCAAAGTAAGGAAAGATTTCTTAAGTAGAAAAGGTAGATCAATTTGATTACATAGATATTACCTACTGCCTTTCACCAATGGCACCATAAGAGAGCAAAGGCACCTTAACGTGTGGAGAAAGATATGTGCAACACAGAAAGGATGCCCCCACTTAAGAGCTCCTTGGACTGGTTCTGATTTTAGCCAGAGCTGCAACAGACAGTCCCCAGGAGAGCTTGGCAAGTATTTCATCTCAGGCACGCACTCACTGAACTTCCTGCCACTGCCTGCTTCAGGACCTTCTCTGGAAGCATGAAAACTATGTTTAACCCAGCAAAGTTCAGCTTGAAAGTTAGGGGAGTAATTGCTGCTAGAGGAAATTCCCAAACACTAAGGAATAAGAGTTGCAGACTCTCTTCCTTCAGAAAGAAATTCTGTGCTGTTCTCAGAGCTCCTAAAGGAATCAAGTTCCCAGTACCTATAGTATGAAATTCAGGCACTTCCTTCTTCTCAGCCTGTCACCACTCCCTCACTTCTACTTCCTGGGATAATCTCCTCAAAAAATAGTCCTGGGTCCTCAACCTAGTTCTCATCTTATGCTCTATGAAACCCAAACTAAAGACTATAACCTAGTTTGCATCAGAAAATACTAAGAACTCCTACAAATCAGTAAAAATAAGAAAACCTATTAAATAGGAAAATTGGCCAAAAAATAAATAAATAAAAAGGATTCTAAAAGACCATTTCTAAATATCCAATAAATATAAAAGTGTGCTTAACTACATTACTACTTAGAGAACTACAAATTAAAAACATAATGAGATGACACATCATGTCTGCCAGAATGCTAGGACTACAGACTTTGTAACACAATAATGACAGAGAGTATATAACAAGAGGACCCCTCATGCACTGCGGTGGAAGTATAAATTAGAAGAACTTGTAAAACACTTTGGCATTATCTAATATGCAAAAAGCAGCATATCTTATGATCCAGAAATTCCACTTCTAAGAATTTACCCAACAAAATTGCATGTACTTCTACACAAAGTACACAATAATGCAGCATTATTCATTTTAGCATCAAATTGGAAATGTTTATCAACAACAGCATGGATAAACTGTGATACATTTATATAATAAAATATTAGATGACAATGAAAATGAACAAATTACCACTACATCAAATAACAAGAATGGATCTCACAAACATAATATGGAAAAAAGGGATTCAAACACAAAAGAACATAATATATACTTCCATTTATGCAAAGAATAGAAAACAGACAAACCAGAACTGTGTTATTGGAGCACGCATGCTCTGGGAGGTGAAACTATAAAGAAAAGCAAAACAATAACCATGAAAGAGAGATAGTGACACCTACCTTTGGAGGAGAAAGAGGGGTAATGGTTGGTAGAGGAACAAGAGGGGGTTCTGGGTGCTAGAAACTTTGTATTTCTTAACCTGGATGGTGCTTACATAGATACTCACTTTAAAATAAAATTTCTGTTTTGTTCATCTGTCTATTTGGGGTATTATGTCTTATAATAAGGAGGTTAAAAACAAGTTTAAATGCCTGACACTTAAACACAAGATAAGCAATCTAATTTTAAAAATGATGAAAGTATAAATTAAAACAAAGACATATCCATTTCTACCTGTATGGTCCAGGGTATAGAGAAATAGGCGCTCTCACACATCATTGTTAAGCGTAGAAATTGACACAGCAACTATGAAAGGACATTTAATCGCATTTATTTAAAATTTAAATTGCCATATAACTTTTAACCAAGGATTCCATTTCTAGGAATTTTTCCTATAGATACTCTTGTACATGAACACAAAAAGGACTGACTGTACATGAATATTCATTGCAATAACAACACCAAAATATTAGAAACAGCCAAAAAATTCACTAAGGAGAAGAGATTAACTAAGTTATAGCATACACATATGTTAGAAAATCACATAGCCATTTCAAGGCTCCATATATTTTGTTGTATATATCCTCAATATGTATTGTGAATTGTTTAAAAGAGCAAAATATAAGCAAATGTGTATAACACAGATCATTTGTGTTAAGGAAAAAAAGGACATTTCATAGAATATCTCTAGATGATCACTAAGAAATTGTAAAAGTCATGCCCTTCAGGGAGGGAACTTAAGAACCTAAGGAACTTGAAGGAAATAAATTAGAGATCTACTTTATACTTTACATATTTTATGGCTTTATAAATTTTTACTATATATACATATACATACATATGTAATTATTCTAATAAACACATTTATTTTGGAACTCAGTTTCACAAAAGTCCTCACAGTCCCTGACATCTAATAATATCTAATTCATTAGAAGGGAGACCAATATAGTAGAGGAAGGGGATCTAGATGAAGGGAGGAGGGATGGGCATTGTGAAACACTGGGGAACAATATTTACCAAATTATGCTATGTCTGTGTATGAATATACCACAATGAATCTTGCTTTCACCTAATTATAATGCACTAGTTAAAGTAGTGGTGGTAGTAGTAGTAGTAGTAGTAGTAGTAGTAGGAGTAAAGGGAATGATAACAATAATAATAGGAGATCAGTAGAATCAAGCAAGCAGATCAGAGAGGGAATAGGAAGGTAAAGGAGAATGAGATTGATCAAATTATATTCTGTTCATGAGATCAAATTATGCTATGTTCATGGGATCAAATCAATGGTCTCACCTTTGCTAAGTTTTCTACCACTGATCTACATCTCTAGACTGATAGCATGCAATTTTTAAAATATACTATTTTAAGATATATTATAAATTACTGTTAGACAAAACAAAGATGGGAGATATTTTAGCTTGTGCTAATAAAAACCAGAGAAAACACTATTTTTAAAAGTTCCTATAAATGACTGAAGAACAAGTCATAAACCTGCCCAGATAGGTCCGCTGAGCATACACTCACTTTTTATCATTTTTAATAATTTAAAATTTTATTTTTACTAGGCATATTTGAACAATAAACAATCCTTTCTTTCCGCTGACTTCACCTATTTTCTGACATACATACCTTCTGAGAATGCAGTGAGTACTTAATACTTATGCAAAAGTAGAATGGTTGCCATAAAATTTTTTAGGTTGAATCACACAGATTATTTCAACTTGACTCCCTACTTTGTAAATACAACTCAATAAATATAATACTGTAGATATAATTTTAACAGGACATTTCATTTTAATACTCTTGAATCTTAACTTTTATTGCATTTAAGTTAATCTCCTGTTTTAAAAGCTAATTCAACCATCTATAGATCTCACTTTGTGTACCATCATGAAGGGTACAAAAGATTTACCAATCTCTTGTCACATCAGCATACACAGGAATGAATCACATCTGAATAAGGTAAATATTGCCACTCTTAAAATTCAGAAGCTGTTAATTCATAAATTAGTAGATGTGGTATGATTCTGGCCCATTTGTTAATTCACTTTAAAGACTACAAGCTCCTAAATTCACAGTTGAACCTACAGGCAGTTTTATTTATTTACTTGCTTGTTCAAATAAAAAAAATCTATCATTTTGAACTAACTGATGTCAAGGGCCTTATTTATTTTAATCCTATACGACCCTATCACATATTAATTGAACACCCGATCCTGGACTACTAGTACAGGGTGACTCTTAAGTTGTTTCAATATACATTTCTTCAGATTATTAAATCTCTTGAGAATTATTTTTATTTTTCCTTTTATAAATCTGTACAGTTCCTTAGTACAAATCCTTTAATACATTTTTATTACATCACATTTTAAAAACAAAGAACACTGTAGTTAACCCAGCTTGATAAAAAGAAATACTTCATAGTATATTGATTTACTTTTCTAAGTCCATTCTCAAAATAAGCCATATTTTTATAATAAATTATGATCATTTACATCCTGACTGTTGCTTCCAATAAAATGACTTGCAAGGTAGGGTATTCTGAATTTATATGTTGTCATAATTATTGTTTTATGTTGTTACATCTTGGAATCTGGCACCAAGTTGCTTTAGATTTGTAGAGTTTGTTACAGAGACATTTCTGGTATAGTAATTAATTTTTATTCTCCATTTTCCAATGTACTGAAACTTACCAGGAGAGAGTGAGGGGTGGAGGAAAAGAAAAATATCCTTTTGGCAGGTCGACCAAAGGCAAATATAATAAAACTCCCCAGAATTTTTATCTTAGTCAAGAATCTGATTGTATTGAATAAATACAATGTAAGATGATTGACAGGGAAAAGAGTATAGTAGAGGAAAAAATTAAATTTCCAAGGTAATATATACAAACACATTTCGTTGATGGTTATAACAGAAGAGGTTCATTCTAAATGATACATTCTTTTCATGTGGCAGTTAACAAGTAACCTAAACACTTTCTTTGGAACTGACTGTACTTTTTAGGTACAAAAATGTTATTTACTTATCCATTCCTCTGTTTCATTGCACGTGGATGCGTTGCTATGGATGATAATGATTACAGAGCTACAAACTTTACCATAGCTTCAGTCACCAGTGTTCCCACCCATAGAGTGTCATCCTTAGAAACCATCTGGTGCTCCTTCTGCATAATTAGCAAAATATTGACTTAGCATTTAACACTCCAGGGATGATTAAAGCAATTTTTTTAAGCAAGAAAAATTCTAGCCAAGTCAAAATAGAATTGCAATGTATGTATCAAAAGTTTCTCTAGTGTAGATTTTTATATGCCCAGGGCTTACCTGTTTTTATTCATTTATTTATTGTAATACCTGAATTCTGCAAATAGTATATTCAGTGAGTAGAATGCTAACAAAGCAGATGTTACCTACCCACAAAATTCTTATTCCCAAATTGGTTTTCTTCAGTGGTGAATCAGAGTAAGGTGACTCAAACCATCATAAGAAAATTTGTAGCTACATATGCCTCACAGTGTTTACCTTGAAATAAGACTATTAAGCTACTAAAACTTAAAAGCACAGGAGCTAGCCAAATTGCAAAATAACACTCAGGATAAGACCACTGCATCATAATTTCTCTAATTGTTTTTCTTAGAGCAGATGTCTAAAATGTGTTCCTCACATTAAAAACAAAAGGGAGGAGATTTAGGTTTTGAACTATGCCTCAGACAAGCAGTCTGAGTGTGTAACAGTCATCGGAATTCATTCAGGAGGAAAGCAAGCATGGTAAAACATTACTCAGTAAAGCATTGCACTTTAAAATGTCTTAATTCTGAACTGCAGACTGTACATACATTCTTTTCATCCAGTTTCTGTGAACCAAATGCTTGCCTAAGGACAATGGAAGTCAACCAAAATTTAGCAAGTGACTATCACCTTCTAAATTATATACACAAGAAAAACATGGTACAATGGAAGATGAGAGAAGAGTATAAAGGGCTGTAAGTTTCAAACTGTGTACTAAGAAACCTTTACACACCCATTCACAATAGAGAAACTCATAGGATTCCTGTGGGATATTTTAACTTTCTAAGAGAAATATAGCAATCCACAATATCTGTTGATAAGTCAGCAAACTACAAACACAAATTAGCTCACAAATTAGTTTCAATATTACATCATGCTACATTTATTTCTATGACATCATAGCCTAGAAAAGCTGTATTTTTTAGTAGAGACTATGATAAAAAGCAAGTGTGCTAAAATCAATGTGGAATCGATATGAGGTGGTAATGTCCAATTCATTATTAGCATTGGAAAAGTATGCACTGCCCAGGAGCAAATGGTAATAGTGATTATCTAAGAATAAAATTAAGGTAGTGTCTTTGCTTTCAGTTTGTTTGTATTATTATTCAAAGTACCATAAAGTTATTAGCATATAAATATTTAAATTGTTTGATTTCAACCATGTAATAAAGTGAAATGCTAGGTATTTGTTTTGGATCAGAGTCACTGTGAAAAATTACTGACATACTGGGATACGTGAACCAAGAAAATCTGACACTCCTGAATGTACAAATTCAAGTACATAAATATACTAGTTATGAATAAAGGAAGATAACAAAATATCAGAAAATGCACTTTTTCAATTAGTGCCTGAAAAATCTGGACCCAGAAAAAGTTACTGCAAGCAAAATCAATAGTCTCAATGCCAGTACCAAGTAAGTCAGTACCTCAATGCATATGCACTCTGAAAAGGAAGCAATGAGAAAAAAAAAAAATGAGACAACCTGAGGAAAGTAAATAAACATTCTACACACCAAAAAGACAAACTTAATGGAAACACTACATTGTTAGGTAGAAACTGGCAAAAAATAATAATAATAATAAACACTTATACAACTTTCCACTCAGAGGTATCCTGACAGCATTTGGTAGTATTTTTTATCCCAGACCAATGTACAATCAGGAAAATGTGCATGGGCACATTGGGAGAAAAAGATAACTAAAAACGAAAATAAAAAAGAATCAAAATTCATGGAACTTTAAAATAAATAGAAGAGACAGGAATAGTGGTATAAAACACAACAATACAAGGAGTAAAAATGATCACAAACCTAAAACAACCTAGAAATTATTATTTAACTGAAAACTAAAATGTAAATAAAATATTAAAAAAAACATAATGCTAGTTGATATGAAGGCATAATTCTTGTTCCACAAACAAAAAATGATGAGACTCAAATATGAGAGTTCACCTTTAGGCACATAAGATTTTTAATGTAAACATCAATTTTTATTTAAATGTAAGACTCAAAACTATAAGTAAAAAAAAATTAAGTCAGGAAATACATTATTATTATACTGTTGTGTTCTTTTAATCAATTAGAGGCAACAGAGTAGTGATCTGGGATACCAATGCAGGGTTGTTTTACTAAAACTAAATCAGACCAAAGGAAAACTTTGCTAAAAGCAGAGTAGTATTAGTACATAAATGTGACTAATAGTCCAAAGAAGTATATTCTCTTCTTTTCTCTTCTATTAGCTACTGCCTAACCTCTGAAATATCACATAATCTTACTGTTTCTCAGGCTCTCCAGACTTAAAAAAAAGATAATATATAAAATCTATTATGTCAGAGTTATTTTAAGAACTGGATATAATGACAGAATTAAAATACTTTGAAAATAAGTTCTATGTTCTAATCATGCAAAATAATGCTTTTATATTTACACATGAATTTAGGAAGAGTTAGACATGCCAACAATGCAGCTCAAATACTCCAACACATTTAACCTATACAGTTTACACCCATATATCAAGCCTGCAATGCTAGGACTTAAATTCATGGCCACATCAGACACACAGGCATCAAAGAAGATGAAGGAAAATAATCACCATATGACTGGATTATTTTAAATATCACATTAAAATTATTCCTAGATAACTAACTGGTGACCAAATCCTCTAAATCATATCTATAAAATGCATCTTGAGACTGAAAAATAATCTATCACTAATTTCATTTTCAAATAAAATGTTTGTAATTATTCATGTCATTTCCAAGATGATTCTCATATTTGTTAACTGTTTCCTATTCTCTCTCACTACCCTTGACTAGCCTTGTACTGCTTCTCATCTGAACTTCTAAACAGCCTAATTGATACTCCTAACTCCATTTTCTTCTCCTGTCACTACATTGCTCACTTCATCCATAATCTTCCTTAAATATAGAGATCATATTATCACTAGGCTAAAAATCTGATTGGCCCCACTGCATTCCACATCATAACTGCAATCTTCACTATACCATTAAAGGTTTTCATGAAGTTAGCCACAATTTTCTTTGCAGCTTTATCATCTTGAACACAGCCTGTCTTTCAGCCAAATAGGCCCGTTTCCTGTTTCCTCAAAAATTAATTGCATTTTCCTTCTACCAAGGCATTTCTTTGTGTTCTTCAAAACAAATGGAATGCCATTCCTCTCCACCTCTACCTGTTAAACTCAAATGCTGCTTCCTCCACAAAGTCCTCTTGAGAGGTAAAAGTCTTGCTCTGGAGTCAATGTTTAATTCCTTAGGATGTATAACATTTATGTTTTTCATAGACATTTAAATTTTGCTTTGTATATACCATCTATTGTCTCCTTCACTAAGCTGTCAGCTCATTGAAGGGAGAAGACTTATCTTGTTCATTTTAATTCCCCCTATAAAGCTTAGAAGAGTGCTTCATATCTGTAATATGTTTACTGCATTTAAATATGGAAACTCTTAATACAACTAAGCTTCATCCTAAAAAATAATAGTCAAGAAATTAACATGAGCACATTCTAATGATGGATCAATAGAAATATGTGCTATGCTGTGTGCTATATCATATCATATCGATTATCCACTTCAATCACTGGTGACTGTTTTAAAAAACAAATTGTAAAAAATCTTAAATAAGCTGTGCTTGTATCCTTTAATTTATTTTTAAAAACACAACAGTAACTTCTTCAATAATCATGTTCCATGACAAAACAAATGTGTTTGCCTTTCCAAAATTTACCTTTCCAAAATCTCTATTTCTTGAATTCAATTCTTCAATAGAAGTCATTATCCCTCAAAAGCTGGTCATAAAAGTAAATTCATTATTCAAGGCATATTTTTTTCACATCTTATTAGATTTCCCTTTTATATTTAGACCACTAACAGAATTCCTGTTTTACCTTTCTTCTAAAGACAAAGTTCTTTCAGATCTACTAGTACTAGTCTCACAAAGAAAGAGAGGGCCATTCATTAATCTATCCCACTTGCCAGATACTGAGAAAATAAGATTCAAAGAGGAGAAATAACATAAATTTCAGTAGTTAGGATAAAAATCCTATTATTAACTATGTCTTCCAGGCTCTGTTTAATAAATAAACTTCTTAAAGAAAACTTCTTTTTCAAATTTCATCATATGATACTATTTAAAAGGTTCTAATTTATCTGAATATTAGTGCATATTTTCCTTTATCAAGTTTTCTTGAAATAAGACCCAGGTACTTTTAAATTGACAAGAAACAGAGATTTAAATCAAGAAAAATATGAGGGGAGGGGAGGAGAAGGGGGGATAGGAAGGGCAGCAGAATAAAATAGACACTAGTATTGCTGTATGTATATACGTGACTATATGACCAATGTGATTCTGCAACTTGTACACTAAGAAAAATGAGAAATTATACCCCATTTGATTCAAATGTATGATATTCAAGACCATTGTACTGTCATGTGTAACTAATAAAAAAAGAAAAAGAAAGGTCATAGAATGAATGTAAGTGTGGCATTAAGGAATACAAAGGCTCTTAATTTTATCAAGTTTTCAAGTTTTTCCCCAGATACATTCTAAGATGCTCTGACCTCCATTGGCATGCATAAATGTAGGGAAACTGAACTTTTGCAGGTTATATAGTAGGTAAAACACTTTTAAAGTTTGCTGTCATGCTCTAAGACAGTGAAAACCAATCCAGAGACATTCCAGTAGCCAGAGGGACTTTACAGTCAGAGGCAACAACAACTAGACTGCACATATCACCTATTTGTTGCAAACATCCTGACCAGCATCTCAGTTACTTTAAAGATGCACATAAAAATTCTTATAGCACCAAGTGGGGGAAAAATAAACCAAGGCAATTAGTCAAACAGAAAGGATCACTGCCACAGCCATTTCATTTTAAAATTCTGGAAACTTGACAACATCATAAAATTACATTTCCAAGATGAAAAGTTGCCCCTGGAGATTTCTCGAAATCATACATAGTCTGGATGGATTCAACCGACTTTCTAATATTTAACAGTTTCTTTACTTTACTCTTTTTTGTGCCTTTGTACCCTCACCTGCTTTGAGAAAAATATTGAATATTTCTACTATCAGTGAAATTAAGTTAATTTAGCTCTCCCAGATTTCTTCACATTTTATACCTGTTCAGTATTCTTGGAATGGGAAGACAAGTGCAGAAGGCAGAAAGATCCTAATGTGTTGAAAACCTACTGTGTTTCCCAAGTTTTGGTTTTGGGGGGTTGGTTGGTTTGTTTGTTTGTTTGTTAATTTTTTTCTATTGTAAATGGGGTAGTTTTCCTAGTTTTCCTTTCAGAGGATTTGTCACTGATATACAGAAATGTCTCTGATTTATGGGTGTTGATTTTGTATCCTGCTACTTTGCTGAATTCATTTGCTAGTTCTAGAAGTTTTCTGGTGGAATTTTTTGGGTCCTCTACATATAGAATCATATTGTCAGCAAATAGTGCAAATTTGAGTTCTTCTTTACCTATCCTTATCCCTCAAATTTCTTTTGTCTGTCTAATTGCTCTGGCCAGTGTTTCAAGACTGTTAAAAAGTGGTGAAAGAGGGCTTCTGTGTCTTGTTTCAATTTTTAGAGGGAATGCTTTCAATTGTTTCTCCATTTAGAATAAGGTGGCCTGAAGCTTGGCATAGGTAGCTTTTACAATGTTGAGATATGTTCCTGTTATCCCTAGTTTTTCTAGTGTTTTGAAAATGAAGGGGTGCTGTATTTTGTCCAATGCTTTTTTTTGCACCTATTTAGATGATCATATGGTTCTTATCTTTAAGTCTATTGATATGATGAATTATTTATTGATTTCCATATGTTGAACCATCCTTGCATCCCTGGGATGAACCCCACTTGATCTTTAATGTTTGTTTTTGTTTTTGTTTCTGTTTTGATGCTATTGTAAATGGGGTAGTTTTCCGAGTGTACTATCTTTTCTATATGTTTTTGTATTTGAGTTGCCAGAATTTTATTGAGAATTTTTGCATCTATGTTCATTAGAGATATTGGTCTGAAGTTTTCTTTCTTTGATGTGTCTTTGCCTGGTTTTGGAATCAGGGTGATATTGGCCTCATAGAATGAGTTTGAAAGTGATCCCTCTTTTTCTCTTTCCTAAAATAAATTGAAGAGTATTGGTATTAGTTTTTCTTTAAAGGTCTTGTAGACCTCGGCTATGTATCCATCCAGTCCTGGGCTTTTCTTAGTTGGTAGCTTCTGATGGAGTCTTCTATTTTGTCACTTGAAATTGATCTGTTTAAATTTGTATACCATCCTGATTCACTTTGGGCAAATCATATGATATAGAAATTTGTTGATGCCTTCGGTATTTTCTATTTTTGGAGTACAAGCTTTCAAAATAATTTCTAATTATATTGTGCATTTCTGTAGTGTCTGTTCTGATATTTCCCTTTTCATCACGTATATTAGTAATTTGAGTTTTCTCTCTCCTTTGTTAGCATGGCTAAGGGTCTATCAATTTTATTTATTTTTTCCAAGGAACCAACTTTTTATTTTGTCAATTTTTTCAATTGTTTCTTTTGTTTCAATTTCATTGATTTCAGCTCTGATTTTAATTATTTCCTGTCTTCTACTGCTTTTGGTGTGTTGTATTATGTTCTCAACTATATATTGTCCATACTTTGCCATGTGACTTCTACTGCCTCCTTGTAGATGGAATATATTTCCCTATCCCATTGCTGTACTTGGATGTATGGCCTGACCAATAGAATATGAAAAGATGTGACATTTGTCATATCCTTATATAAGTTTTAGAGGTACATGCATTGTATTGTTCTGGTTTTTCTATTCCTGGACTCTGCTATGAGAACAATATGGCCCAGATAGGGACTGTTCCTTCAACCTAGATCACAGATTGTATTTGGCCAAACAGAGCCAAATACAGCTAGAGCCAGCCTATAGATCTGTGACTAAGAAATAAATGCTGTTGTAAGCCACTAAGATTTTGGTATTCTCTGTGACTGCAGTAAAGCTGACAAACAAAAAACTAGTAAAAGAAATAGTATTATGTCACATAACAATCTCAAACTCTCAGTGTCTCACAACAACAAATATTTATTTCTCAGCTCATATTGATGGATACAGGTCAGCTTCTGTGTCTCTAGACTGTGAGTCAGATCAAGTCTACTCCATTAGTCTTCTCATCATGGAACCTAGGTTTTGGATATATCCCATGTCTGAAACATGCCCTTCTCAAAACAGAGGGCACAGGAATAAGAGGCCTAATGGAACACTGTAATGCTTGTAAAAGTTTCTGCTCAAAAATTATACAGCAAGACTCAAAGTTAATGGGGAAAAGGAAATATACTCCATCTCTAAGGAATCAGTGATTGTGATCAGTAATACAATGCACCCTACTTATTACAGTCTAACCACTGGACTAGCTGTACTTTACAAAAATTATCTCACACTTCAAGCCAAACCTCTACAGTTGGCATTAGTCCCATCTTGCAGAAAATTGAAGCTCAGAGAAGTAACACTTGTCCAAAGTTATTCAGAGGGTATGAGAATGGAGAGCTGGGGCAAGGGACTAGGAGGGTCCCAGTCCAGAACTATGTGACTCCAGAGAACTTGCTCTTACTCCCACCTTACACTCACATATGTTTTTCTCTGTCAAATTATAAGCATTAACTTAACATGGCATCTATCCTGGTATAAATCCTGTATTTAGCTATAAAAGACTTCAATAAGTAACTTTTCCAAGTGAAACAAAAGTGTAAGTGTAGTAAAAAAGAGAGACATCTATGAAAATAGGCTTATTTTAGAAAGACAGTCAGGAATGAGCACAACAATGAAGAGGTATGTGAATGAGAATTCAAGGAACTGGAAAATAAGAAGAGAAATTGATAGCACTCCTCAGGGCAAGAGCACTTACAAAAGTAGGTTGCCTCAGGGGAAAGTTTTTAGACTGATTTCATAAGCCATAAGAAAAGCAGGTATGTGTTTCCCTTTCCTTTAAAATGTGTACACCCTGTTGGTTTGGTTTGGTTTGGTTTTTTGAAGCTTCCTAAAAACCATTTACTCACAACAGTGTCTGTTTTGAGACTCTGAGCTTATGGACATGAAGTGCTTTTTAAAATCTAGAAACCATGTTATCTCAGGTGCCCTTGAATAGGTTGCCCTCAACACATTTGAAAAGTCATTTTCAGGGGCTCCAGATCATGATCTGCTCTGTGTGCCAGTTTCTACAGTTTTAATTCTATTTGAAATATCAACATGCTATAGTAGCAGCATAGCTTCTTAATTATTGCTGGATTTTTAATTCAAAAATTGTAAACATTAAATACATAATAATGCCTGCAGAAAACTACCTAACCATCAGACAAATAATAATCACAGCTGTAGAAATTCCGCAGGACAATAGTACTTGCAACAGAAAGTTGAATCTTACAACAAGCCTCCAAGCCAGATAGCAAGACTTCCACTGAAGACAATGCAAACCTCTAAGTGGTATAGCCTAGTACTACTAATTAATCCTGTAATAGTGTACTGTACTAATTTGGGTATTTTTGAAGACTGTTAACTGTTAACACATAATGGGGAAAAAAAGAGTAAAAGAATGAGGAGAAAAAGAAGAGGAAAGAGAAAAGAAGGGAAAGAAAGAGAAAAAAGGAAAAAATAGGCCAAAATTTACGTAGGTAGGAAAAGAAAACTAGCAGTTAGCTTAAGTTCATGCAATCTGGACCTAACTATTCTCATTAATCTCCACCTGCTTGTCCCCTAATATTGCTATCTAGCAAATCACTTATAATTTTCCAGTAGTATGACTAAGTTATATTTAACAAACATGGATTTGTATATTTTCCTGCAATTCATAAGGTCAAATTACATGGCAGATTAAGTCAAAATTGACTCAATTGATGCATAAACAAAGTATCTCAGAAATATTATTTTGTTCATTCTCAGACATAGGTAAATTATTCAAGTTGATGGTCTTTGGACCAAGAGTCCACTGGTCTCTTTGACAGATAACCCAAAGTGGAGAAAATTTTTACTAATACAGTGTGTGACTGTGCATATCCAGACATAAAACATCAAAGTAAACCTATGACATATGACTATTATGTGTGAGAAAATTAAATATAGACACATTTATTAAATTTAAATTTATCAAAAAGGTGGAAATGAAAAATATGACTATAAAATTATATAAAATGTCAGTTATTCAAAATTCATGATTATACAAAGACTAGATGAGGTATATAAAAAAAACTATAAATGTCAGAAGATATTGTTCTCCATTCTGGCTCTATTACTGTGTATTAACTTCCCTAAATCTCAGACATCTGATCTTTAAATAATATTGGATTTTTTAGTATCAAAAGAAACCATAGTTATATAAAGTTCATTGAATAAGGTATAACACATTGATAGTCAATGAATTTTAAATTTTAGGAAATGTTTGATTTGAAAAAGCTGGAGAATATATTTATAAATATTTTTAAAATGACATTTCAGAATTCTGGCTACAGATGGTACTATAGCTTGGCTATTTAATGTTCCCCAAAGATCCATATGTTAAAAGCTTATCCCAAGGGCAGTGGCAATTGGAAGGAGCTGCAAGAGCTTTAGGAAGAGGGGCAATGTGGGAAACCTTTAAGTCATTAGGTATGAGTCCCAAATTGTGGAACCCCAGCACCTACATTTTTCTCTTTTGCTTCCTGGTTTGATGAGGTGATGGTTTTTCTCCACCACATGCTCCCGCCATGATGTGTTACTACTATGGGTCCAAAGCATTGGGATTAATTGATCATTGTCCAAAATCTCCAAAACTGTGAGACAAAGTAAATCTTTTCCCTTTATAAATTAATTATCTCAATGTGTAACCAACGTGATTCTGCAATCTGCATTTGGGGTAAAATTGGGGGTTCATAACCCACTTCAATCTAATGTATGAAATATGATATGTCAAGAGCTTTGTAATGTTGTGAACAACCAATAAAAAAAATGGAAAAAAAATTAATTATCTCAGGTATTTTGTTGTGCTGATGGAAAGATAACAGATGGAATAAAAGCAATTTTCTTTTCTAACATTTCTCCCTTGAAAATAACCAAGAAGAATGAAAATGAGAGGTAGAAAGAACCCTCAATAAAGCAATAAAATACAAGCGAAAAGCACAAAATGGAGAATATCTACTAAATACACTGACATAAAAGAAGAAGGGAGAATTGATACAAATTGACACTAACCTCCTCAAACTTCAAATAAGAGCAGTTCAAGAGGCTGAGGCAGGCAGATAGCAAGTTCAAAGTCAACCTCAGCAACTTAGCAAGGCCATGTCTCAAATTTTTAACAAAGGACTGGGGATGTGGCTCAGTGTTAAGTGCCTCTGGGTTCAGACCCTATCACAAAAAAAAAAAATAAATAAAAAAAAAAAAAAAAAAAAAAAACTTCAAGCAAGAATAAATTTCTGCAAAAATAAGTACCACAATTTAAAAGGATATCAAATGATCTTCAAACCATCCTTTAATTAAAGTGATATGATTTAGGGCTATTAGAAACAACAAAAGTAGTATGGAATATTCCTGTGAAGAAACATCCCAGTTCCATACACACAGGAAAACTGCAGGTAAAGTGAGCTCAATAAAGAAGAAACATGTATCTTGTCTATAATCTAATATTTTAAGACACTGCCTAAGGTGAAGGAAAGGAAGCAGAGATGACCAGATCACAAGACAGATAGCCTGACTTAAGGTGCTTCATTGTTAGCCATACCAAACTTCTGATGCCAAAAACTAAGGGAGATATAGGCAAAGAATGCAAAGGGGGTGGTGAGATTCTACAACACTAGAAATACCAATTAAAGTTGCCAAGATTAAGTGGGGAAAGCTGCTAAAAGTCCCCCATCCCAGCTCCCTCTACACTATTCCTCCTAGTATGATTTTTTTAACAAATAATTATCCACTATAAAAAGTCCCCACTTCATTTGAAAATAAACAGTAAGAACAGAATCAGTGATGGACCTATAATAAATAAATAAATAAATATATATATATATATATATATATATATATATATATGTGTGTATATATATATATATATACACACACATAGATATATAATTTTTAAAATATTATTTAAAGAAAAAAGATGGGAATATATTCTAATCAAATCTAAATTTATTGAGTTCTATGTATTTTCATTTATATCATAACTAATTAAACTTTATTTGATATACGTATTGACCTCACCAGTTAAAGATTAAATTCCAATTTTTAAAGTGAGAAAATTTGAGGCTTAAGGTCATACAGCTATTAAATGTTGGAATCTAGATATAAATCCAGGTCTTCTGAATTAAAAATCCACACTTTAAGCTGTGCTGAAAAGCTTCTACATAAACCAAGAGTGACTGGGGTTGTAACATATGATAACTAAATCCATCTTTCCAGTAAGCATACCTTTCATAAGGACCTACACTTCAATCATACCTACTTTCAGCCTTGAAGTTTTACAACATTTTTAGCCAATATTAATATGAATTCATTCATGTTCTCTAATGATTTTTCTAGATTTCCTTTGATTCTATTTCTTTGTAGAGACGCAATAACAAAACATGGTTTTACAGTTTAGCTACTATATTGTTTTGCTTAAGTATAAGATTCTAATTTTATTTCTTTTTTTTTCTAATTTTTTCCCCTCATGATATCCAGTATTTCTTTTGGGGTTTTTGTTGTTGTTGTTGTTGTTGTTGTTGTTTATTTGTTTGTTTTGTTTTTGTTTTGTCACATACATAGCTGAAACTCTGAAGTAATTCTACCTAATCTATATAATAAATATGAGTTAAGCTTTGTTGTCTTTGTTTAAAATGGGAAGAAAACTAGGAATAATGCCCACTTTAGAAAGTAAATTTTTTTGCCATTTTCTTTCCTATTTACCCATCTTTGATATCTGTTTTATATTATGTTGTGTGTGTGTGTATACACATTATATGTTGTATATATGTTGTATACTATGGTAACTAAAAAACTTATTTTCTAAAAACTGGGTAAGACAGAGAACTAATAGAAAATTCTATTAAAACTTACACAATCTTGCCTCTTGCATCATATTCTAAAATTTGAAGAGGTCAAAGATGAGAGTCACGTATTAACTTCTCCTTTTCATCAGCAGCACATAGTTGATACATTTTTCACTCCAAAATAAAGATGCTTAAAGTGAGAAAAGTTTTAATGATAGTATTATACCCTCACCTAAAATGTGAAATTGTCTTCAGTATAAGAATGATATCTATAACTTTTCATTTTGTATTACTAGAGTACATGTTTTAGCAGGAGAAGGGATAACAAGAAAATTCTCAATACTAAAACACTGGAATAATTACATTATGTCATGTGGTAACAATAAATTTGTTCATATGTCATTTTTTAAAATAAACATGCTTTTCTCACAAACAATGATATTACATCCAACTGAATATTAAGTGGAGGGGAAAAAATCACACACAAACACAATGCATAGTTCCAAAGATATCCCTAAGGATTTTTTATCTTGTCTACCTTAACATAACCTACCAACCTATGGATCAAAAGCACATAAATGTTGAGAAACATAAAATTGGGAGCTTAAAAAATTCATCAATTCAGGATCAATAACTGTAAATTTAAAGCAATGATTTGCCACTATAAGAAGTTTTTTTATTTTCATTTTTTGTAATTGTTGATGGATGGCATGTTTTATTTTATTTGTTTATTCTTATGTGGTGCTAAAGATAAAACCCAGTGCCTCACACATGCTAAGCAAGTGCTCTGCCACTGAGCTACAGCCCAAGCCCAAGATATTTTTAATACTATATTAGATAGTTAATAGAACAGCATGGCAGAAGCAGTAAGTCTAACAAAATATAAAATCATTCATCTTTTAATCTACAGATAATATATTAATGGTTAGTGATAACAGAAAATTCTCAAATGATTGATTCTTAGGCCTACACATCACATAACTATGAAAATTTTAAAAACCAAGAGTCTTGGAACCTAAAAGAAATAAAGCTGCAAATCACGCTGATCTTTAAAATGTTTTAAAAACCCATTCCCATGGAATCATATTTTTCCAACAAAATTGGATTCATGTTTCTTCTAGAATTCTATCCTGTATATACAATAAATTTGAAATAGATAACTTTGGTCAATGCCTATATCCTTTATCCACTTTGAGTTGAGTTCTGTGCAGGATGAGAGATAGGGGTCTAATTTCATTTTGTTACATATAGATTTACAGTTTTCCCAGCACCATTTGTTGAAGAGGCAATCTTTCTAATGTGTGTTTATGATGCCTTCTAGTATGTTATAACTGTATTTATGTGTATTTGTCTTTGTGTCTTCTTATCCTATACCATTGGTCTTCATGTCTGTTTTGGTGCTAATATAATGATGTTTTTGTTACTATTACTCCGTAGTATAATTTAAGGTCTAGTATGGTGATGCTTCCTGCTTTACTTTTCTTACTTTTCTTTATTGCTTTGGCTATGATGAGCCTCTTATTTTTTCCAAATGAATTCCATGACTGCTTTTTCTATTTCTATGAAGAACGTCATCAAAATCTTAATAGAAATTGCATTAAATCTGTATAGTGCTTTTGGTAGTATTTCCATTTTGACAATATTAATTCTGCTTATCCAAGAACATGGGAGGTCTTTCCATCTTGTAAGGTTTTCTTCAATTTTTTTCTTTAGAGTATTCTATCATTTTCATTGTAGAAGTCTTTTCACCCACATGCCTACTAGAAGAAAAAGTAAGCCCAACTCTCCATCATGTTGTCTTAGGAACCAACAACAAGACTCCTAAAGCACAACAAGTAAAATCAAGAATCAATAAGTGGAATGATATCAAACTAAAAATCTTCTTCACAGTAAAGGAAAAAATCAAGAATATGAACAGAGAGCCTACAGAATGGAAGAGAATTTTTGCTACCTTCACCTCAGAGCATTAATCTCTAGTATATATAAAGAACTCAGAAAACTTAACTCCAAAACCAAATAACCCAATCAATAAGTGGGCAAAGGAACTGAATAAACACAGAAGAAGAAATACAACTGGTCAACAAATATATGAAAAAATGTTCAACATCACTAGCAATTGTAGAAATTCAAATCAAAACTACACTGATATTTCATCTCACTCCAGACAGAATGGAAATTATCAAGAATACAAGTAACAAGCCAGGCACATGTCTGTAATCCCAGCGGCTTGGGAGGCTAAGGCAGGAGGATCGAAAGTTCAAAGTCAGCCTCAGTAAACTGAGGTGCTAAGCAATTCAGTGATATGGTGTCTCTAAATAAAATACAAAATAGGGTTGAGGATGTGGCTCCATGGCTGAGTGCCCCTGAGTTCAATCCTCAGTACCTCCCCACAAGAAAAGAATCCAAGTAAGAATAAATGTTGGTGAGGATGTGGAGAAAAAGGTACACTATACATTGTTGATAGGACTGCAAATTGGTGCAACCACTCTGGAAAGTGGAAATTCCTCAGAAAACTTGGAATGGAATCACCATTTGATCTAGTCATCCCACTCCTCAGCATATACCCAAAGGACTTAAAATCAGCATATTTTAGTGATGCAGAAGCCACATCAATGTTTATAGCAGCTCAATTCACAATAGCTAATGCATGGAACCAACCTAGGTGTCCTTCAACAGATGAATGGATAAAGAAAAGGTGGTACATATACACAATGGAATATTACTCAGCCATAAAAGAATGAAATTATGGTTTATCAGTAAATCAATCGAACTGGAGAGTATCATGCTAAGTGAAATTAAATTAGCCAATCTCAAAAAAACCAAAACTAAATGTTCTCTCTTATATGCATATGTTGACTCACAAAAGGTGTGGGAAGAGAGGAGTGGAGGTTCACCAGATTGGACAGGGGAAGTCAGGGGAAGGGAGCAGGAATGGGAATGGGAAAGACAGTAGAATGAATTGGACATAACTTTCCTATGTTCATATATGTATACATGGCCAGGGTAACTCTATATCATGTACAACCACAAAAATGGGAAGTTATACTCCATGTATACATAATATGTCAAAATACATTCTATTGTCATGTATATCTAAAAAGAACAAATTTAAAAATTTTAAAAGAAATAGATGACTTTGAGGGTCACTCCAACTTAGAATAATACAATTCCATAACCTTGGGAATATTGGAAGTGCCCAAGACACAAATAGACTTATTCCAAAAGTTTACTTTAGTATTCAGAATGCATCTTTCCACAGAAACACTGATACCAATAGTAGTTAGAATTCTATGTCAGTCCACTCATAGCATAACTGAGCACTGGGTTATCACACTCAAGTTTCTAAAGAAAATATGTACTAAGTTTTATATGGGGACTCCAAGAGCAAACCATTCTTTTGACCCGGACATCTCTTCAATTCTGAGAAAGGACTCTACTGGTGTTGACAGCAATAGTTTCAAAAGCTAAATTATAACAAAACTTCATTGATCACATCTGGAGCTTTGACACCACCCCCCTTTTATCCTATCAATGAAACCTTAATCAACAAAGCTATGGACATGATACTAATGACCATGTAATTGCTAAAAAGAGAAAAGTTTATGCAAAAGTGTTAAGCTGAATAAGACTACTTAGGGATAATCTTTAACCTAGGCACAATTCAAAAGTGTTAAGCTGAATAAGACTACTTAGGGATAATCTTTAACCTAGGCACAATTCATAATGTGATTTCATAATGATAAAATTTTACCTGAATATTGAAGGGAAGTAGAAATACATTCACATTTCAGTTTCAAAACACTGATGTTGACTCACTGATAATATTACCATTAGGATCATTCTAAGATTGGATATGCTAAAAAAAATTAAAAATAAAAACATTTTGCAAACTATTGAAAATGTCTACCAGATGATGGTATCTCTAAATTGATCTGCAAAATTGATATAATTCTTTAGCTGACAGACTACTCTTCAGGTAAATCAAGGCCAGACATGGTCTAACAAGGAAAGCTATTATTTATATCAATGACTCAAGAATCAAACATGAGTGCTGCATCCTTCTTTGTTTCTTTTTTGAAGCATGATTGATGTTTTAAATATTTGGTCTTAACTGATAAAAAAAAAGTTTAATTTCCTATTAGTGTAACAATCGGAAATTCCTAATCCAGGCATTGGTTATCACACCTATCTAGTTGTAAAAATTGCCAAAATTTGATTTAGAAAGTTACTTATTTTATCAAGCAGGAGCCTAGTAGACAAATATATAACTAAGCAACAATTTTCCCTAAAGAAGGTATTATGAATCAGTCATATGTTAATATCTTCTTTTCTCAAAATATTTGGTTAGATAAATTGTTTTTATTACTTTTGTCTAGGAACTAATCCAAGCATATTTCAATTTCTGAAACTTAAATTTGCAAATGTTATTTTCTATCTAGGCGGCACATTTCTTCTCTCCAGATAACCCTCACATGAGGAGACTATTATGGATTGTGAAAACCTAACAGGTGGGTCACATCAAAGGTCACATTAGTTTTGTTCACAGGCCCAGACACAAGGTTTTCATTATCCTTAATAAAACAGAAGCTAGTAATAAAAACATATCACTGAAATAACATCTCTCTCCATTCATACGTAATAACTTCACACAGTAGAATATACATTTCGAAAATCTACTGTTGGCTATGGAAGCATGATTAGTCTGGGGTGTTAGTTATAAAAATAATGATATAAATCATGACTTCACATACAATTTCTATGACAGTTATTGAAACTAAAGTTAAACTATTGATTCATAAAAACCTCCCAAAACAAATCTATTCTACAGAGTTTAGCAAGAAATTTTGAGCACTCTATTCAATAATGAGACTAAGTATTTTAATAACTCCAATCATTAATGAAACAGCAAATCAAGATGACTTCAAAATTAGTTATACAGTTCCATTTAAATTCTGTTGAGCTAAAACAGAAATATTATTCAATTCTAACACAGCATGAAGGAAAACATTTCTTATGCACCCCAATCCTTTGTACCATTAGAATTTGAAAGTTCGTTCAACAAACATTTTATTTTGAAGTCTGTAATTAATTAATGTAGTGGACTGTTTCCTTTTGCAGCCTTGGGGACCAGAATTGGCAAATGATGGCTAATATTTATATTACTCATAGTTAATCTACTAACTCCACTTTTGAAAAAAATGTAGCATTTTATTCCAAATCAAGAACAGTACAGGGGCTGGGGTTGTGGCTCAGAGGTAGAGAGAGCGCTCGTCTACCATGCATGAGGCACCAGGTTGGATCCTCAGCCCTACATAAAAATAAAATAAAGATATTGTGTCCACCTATAACTAAAAAATAAATAAATATTTTTAAAAAGAACAGTATACAAAACACACATATACACAAACCCACATACTCTGCCATGAGAACAAATTTTTTAAATTAATTAGGTAGAAATTAACTGAGCAACCACTAACATGCCAGACAATCTACATTATTAAGAAACTTTATCTCAAAAGCCATTTCTTTTTAGTAGGCTGTTCCTCCATACTAACCTTAAAAGTGAATTTAAATAACCAAAATAGAAAAGACTATGTCACTTTTAGGAATACATTCATGTGTACAACAATATATACTACCATGTTTTTGTTCAAAGTTCAACTAGAATATAACTTTCAGAGTTTAACATGTCAACTATCTGAGTCTCTGATTAAAATGGGAATGTGAATGATGTAGAGCCTTTTATTTCTAAACCAGTAAACATATCAGCTTAATTTCTTTTCAGTTCTCAGTACTGATGGTCTCAACAATGACATCGCAGATCTAAAAGGGAAAAGTTTGCTAGCTTAATATATAAGTTTTACAGGACCAGAATTATTTGTTGATCTCAGTACTCATAGCTCAAACTCAAGGTCCAGTCTTAACACCAAAGATATTCCAAAATTATTACATCCAAACATATTTTGATATTATATTAGATAAATTTTAATGCCCTAAATCTCAGGATCTAATCCCCTCCACACTTCCTCATATAAGAAAAATTATTAAGGTAATAATAATAATAATGGTTACCATATAATACTTAGTATATGTCTGGCTCTATTCTAAATAACACTGTACACACACACACACACACACACACACACACACACACTGCACATAATACAACTTATTTTCTTTATTCTAGAAATAAAGAAATTGGAATATGAAGACTTTAAGTTCATATTTCCCATTACATATGTCAGAAACACCTATCATCTATTCCACTAAAATGATATATTTTTAATGTTGAATTACTCTTTTTAAAAAAATTAGTATTATGGATATTTACTGTGGAATTGAGCTCATATTTACTTTAAAACAACATGTATTGCCATACTAGTGTCTGATGTATTCTGTTGCCTTTCCTATCCTCTACTATCCCCACTCCCCTCCCCTCCCTTCCCCTCCCCTCCCCTCCCATCTTCTCTCTCTAGTGGATGTGTAACCGATGTGATTCTGCAATCTGTATATGGGGTAAAAATGGGAGTTCATAACCCACTTGAATCAAATGTATGAAATATATGTCAAGAACTATGTAATGTTTTGAACAACCAATAATAAAAATTAAAAAAAAAATAAAAAGTAAAACAACATGTAACATTATCATTAATAAATAACTAGCATTAAGGATGTGCACAACTTCTAAAACAAATCTATTAAAGGAAGACAAACCTAAATGCAGCCAGGCACTATACAAAAGAATTAAGATGTGCTCTTCATTTTATATTAATGAAAGATCAATTTGACTTTTGTTTGATATGATGATTCACAACTTCTACTTCTGATCACAATGAAGTAATAAGAACTGAAATTTCTTTCATGCCTTAAATGACTAAAAACTATTGTTTCTAAACTATTGTTTAGAAATTGAGTAATAGGTAGTGTAGGATTGTGATTCCCGAGAAAAGTGAAATAAGTGACGTGAGCCTATAGCTCCTGGAGTCTTCAGGCCACTATACAGAAAGGCAGAGTTCCCAACAGAGCCTACAAGTCTAGTTGACTTGAAAAAGCAGACATTGAAAATTAAAGTGACCAAGAAGGCTGAATTAATAGGGGGAAAAATACTAAAAATAGGAGAGTTGCACAGGGAAAGCAACTCATTGATCCAAGGAAGTGGTCCTGTTCAGTCTTTGGCTGAACTGATATCTGTACATAGGCTAAAAAAAATTACCCTTATCTGGAGGAAAAAAAATTGGAAAGTAATAGATTGAAAAATGTATGACACACAGCTAAAAACTTCATGATCCTATCAGTCACACTGAAAAGAGCTCAAAATTCGAAGGAGAGCCATGAGAAAGGTTTCACCAAGTAGTGGGCCTAATTTTTTCCTAGTATGTTTGCCTCACTAACAAAACTTAAAAGGAAGTCTTGCTAACTGATTTCAAGTAATTTAAAACTATGCCAGATACGTCACAATGATATTCACAGGAATAAAACAAAATCTAACATCCAATTTCATAAAATTCACAATGTCTACTATCCAATCAAAAGTTATAAGCTTTACAAAATAATGCTGAAATTTAAGAGGACCATAAATGGAAAGGCACTTGTGCTCTCAAATGGAGGGTTTAATATTGTTAGGAAGGCAATATATCCCAAATAGATCTACACTGAATTGTTGGAGATGCAGTTTCAGTGGTATAGTGCATGAGGACCTGGGTTCAATCTCCAGTACCACAAAAACAAAACAAAAGAACGGATTCAATGTAATTCGTACCAAATCCCAATGGTGGTGGTGGGGTAAATATAAATAACAGCAATGTACTGTATAAAAAGCTAAAAGAAGGGATTTTGAAAATTTTTGCCATGAAGAAATGACTTGTTTAAGGAGGTAAGTGTGTTTAACCTGATTTGAATATTATGAGATGAACAAATGTATTGAAACATTACATGGTATTCTATTGATATGTACAACTTTTGTTTTCATGTATGAGTTAAAAAATAATTTTTTAAACCCACTGGCCTTTTTGGAAGAAATGGAAAAGCTGATTGTAAAATTCATAGAAAATTGCAAATAGCCCTGAAAAACCAAAACAATCCTAAAGAAGACCTAAACTATAATTTGACACTTTCTAATCTCAAAATTTGCCACAAAGTTACATAATCAAAAAAATGTAGGACTGACATATAGATCAATGAAACAGTCTAGAAATAAACCAATGCATACATACTATGGTAAAATGATTGTGAACAAAGGTCCCATTCAGTGAGGAAAGAACAATCTTTTCAACAAAAGAAAACCGGATGTCCACATGCAAAATATCCTGACTTCATACTTTATACAAAAAAAAAAAAAACAAACTCAAAATATATCAAAATCCTAAATGTAAAAATTAAAGCTATAGAACTCTTAGGGAAAAAAGTATATAGATAAATCTTAGTGGCCTTTGATTTGGCAATGGTTTCTTCTATAAAACACCAAAAGCATAAGGAACAAAAGAAAAAGTAACACACTAAGCGTCTTCAAAATTTAAAACTTTTTGCATCAAAAGACGATACACACACACACACACACACACACAAAATTCCTACAACTCAATAATGAAAATGCGAAAAAAATTGTAGTGGGCAAAAGACTTAGTCATTTCCCAAAGAAAATATACAAATGACTTAGAAGCACATGAAAAGATGTTCAACATCATTATTTATTAGGAAAATCCAAGTCAAAACCACAATATCCCTTGAGATAGAAATTGGAACCCTCATGCATTTCTGATGGAAATGTAAAAGATGCATCTGTGGAAAACAATATGGAACTTCCTCAAAAAGTTAAACATGAAATTTTCAGGTGACCCAGTAATTCTATTTCTAGGTATATTCCCAAGAATCAAAGCAGGTGTTCAAACAAAAAGGTATACAAATGTTCATAACAGCACTATTCACAGTAACCAAAAGGTGGAAACAATCCATTTCCAACAACAGACCACTGGATAAACAAACTTGAGGTATACAATGGAATATTATTCATCCATAAGAATAAAGTGCTGATACATGCAACAATAAGGATGAGCCTAAAAAACATTACATTAATATGAAATAGGCAAAATAAGCAAATTTGTAAAGAGAGAAAGATTCGTTATTGTCAGGGGCTGAAAGGAGGGAAAAATGAAGAGTGACTGCTCTAAAAGTAGAGTTTTTTGTTTTATTAATAAGAAAATCCATTTTTATTGGGCAGTTTTTATATATGGCAAAGTAAAGAACATTGAGTTAACCTGGTTATCCAAAATTCACCTTTGAAAAAAGATAATGTGATACTTTCTTACTATATTTTCTTAAAACAACAGAATCATGTTGAAAGTAGATACAAGTTATTTTTGATATAATTATCAAATGTGAATTGAATGTTATAATAGCAAATAAAAACAACAATTAAAAGCTGCCAGTACTTTGAAATTATCTTTTACCTCTTGTGATAGGTTAGATTGGGACTTAATTACTTTTAAATTTTTAAAGAAGTGAATTATTGGGATGATCATGAAACTTTGAGTTCTGAATTTTACTATATAGATATCTAGTTATAAAAGAAAAGTTGCTGTGTTTCAGGGAAAAAATAGAAATCTAATGTAAAATGAAAATTTGTGTTTCAGGATGTTTCATAAATCTTTGAGAGTTTCAATTTTAAAACTATCAACAGTACTATGTATTATTAGCTTAGAAAATCCTGAGAAAACAAATAAATGGGCAATTTGAAGGGTAAGTGGATGCTCCTACTTCATGGTTCACACTATTTAGTAGATAATTTAAAATAGAAAACTAATAATTAAACAGATAAAATAAATAAGGTTCCAATTTGTAGTGGGTAGTGGGATGCATTCTTTTTTAAATGAAGGGCTATTTTCCATGACTTTTACTCCAGCTACTTGGAACAAAAGAAAGTGATTGACCATACACACTTTTCCTTATTTTCTTGTCCTATGATCCCTCCCCACTTGTATCTTTAACTGCAAGATTCATTGAGCCATTTTTATAAATTATTCCTAGGTAAGACGGAACAAAATTCTGTAAAAAACAACTCCTGGAATAGGTTTGCATAGAAACTTTTCCTTTTAAAAACTGATTTCTAGGGGCAGGGATATACTCCAGAGGCAGACACAAGGCCCTGAGTTTCATCCTCAGCACTACCAAAAATAAAACAAAAAATGATTTTTGGTTATAGGCCAAGAATATTATACACGTGAAGGAATTGATAGAAATAACTTTCAAGCAAAAAAGTGTTGCAATGTTAGCCAAATGTTGGTTTAAAAGGGGGGTGGAGGGTGCTGGGGTTGTGGCTTAGTATCAGAGCACTTGTTTTGCACATGTGAGGCACTGGCTTCGATACTAAGCACCAAATAAAAATAAATAAACAAAATAAAGATATTTTGTTCATCTATAAAAATTTTTTTAAAGAAAAAAGTTATACCAGTGAGTTCAGATATTCAAAAAATTATTAAAAATAAATCTGGATAGTAGCAGACTTCAAAGTAATTCTATTGATCATAGAATTATAACTTTTATACATATAACTTTCATACATTAAATTTTATACATATAACTTTCATACATATTAATCACTAGAGCTTTACTTATATTTTTTAAAACTATTAAATTTTCCTTTCCTAGCAGTAACCTCTAAATTTGTGGTTCCATCTTTTTTTTTTTTTTAGAGAGAGAGTGAGAGAGGAGGGAGAGAGAGAGAGAGAGAGAGAGAGAGAATTTTTAATATTTATTTTTTAGTTCTCGGCGAACACAACATCTTTGTTGGTATGTGGTGCTGAGGATCGAACCTGGGCCGCAAGCATGCCAGGCGAGCGCGCTACCGCTTGAGCCACATCCCCAGCCCCTGTGGTTCCATCTTAAACAGTTTCTAAAAGGTCTCTTTTGTTCTATAATGACACCTCTAAATATGGCTTATTGCCTTAAGAAACAGATTCTTATACAGCTTTAATGACTTCCAGTAGCCCAGTGACAAATGGCATTAGCCATCCTTTTGCCTCTTCTTGAGATTCATTTTCATCTGAATACTGTAAGATCTCTTTGACAACTTATATGTTTAAAGTTTTTTTCTAATCCAGTTTGAGGGTTCCACTTATCACTAAGAGCTTGTCTACTGCCAGTGATTTCAACTAGCTGGGTAGCACCACCCAACTTAAAATTATGCCCATCTCCTGGGGGACAAATTTGGTCTCACACTGTGGAGTAATCAACCTGAAATCCCATGTAAATTCTGCTCCTTCACCCAATGCCTGACCTTGAACCAGTGCAATAACACTTATTAAAGAAAATATCACAAGCGTATTAAGGTGTTTTTGCATAAACAAAGATAAGGCCAAGTGGAGTTCCTAGTGCTTTCACAGCATTCAGATCAGATCCTGAAGAGAAAGTATGTTTTGTGCCACAAGAAAATGAGGCTTTTCCCTTCTGTCCAATTTTCCAATTCAATCACTATTTCCAAAAATAGAAATATCACGACACCTGAGAAGGCATTCATTTTACCAAGATGTTTATAGTAAGAAGGCCAATCCGTTGTCTTCCTTCTGAAGTGTCTATTTCATTTCCTCCTCACAGAAGCCATGAGAATTATTATAAAGTGACAAAATCTTCATTTGATCTAGCAATTGTGTCCTTATAGACAGAGTGAAGGCTTCAATACCTTCTTTCTCTCTGCAGAATACCTTATTATCACAGTTTTACTGTGGGGGTGGAGAAAGTGTTCTGAAACTAGATAATGGTAGTGGTTGTAAAATATTACAAATATTGAATTATGTACTTTAAAATTGCTGAAATGGTAAATTTGTGTTATGTGAATATTATCACAATAATTTTTAAAGAGCTTTTTTAAAAAATCTTATAGAAGCAAGAAAATATGACCAATGACCAGGAGAAAAATTAATCAATAGAAACAGACCCAGAAATGAGAGAGATAATAAAATTAGCAGATAAGAATGTTAAAACAGCCATTAAAATGTGTTCCATATGTTCAAAAATATAGAGAAAAATATAAATATGTTAAGAAATGGAAAATGTAAATTGACACAGAATTTCTAGAAAGGAAGAAAATATTTTCAAAAATGAGAAACACATTAGATTGGATTAACAGTAGAACTTGAAGATGTAGCAATACAAATGATTATAGCTGAAGCACTATGAGAAAATAAAACAGAACATCAAGTCTAACATGCACATATGAGACTCAAAAAAGATGAGAAAGCAAGCAAAGAATACAGACAAATCTTTCCAAATTCAAATAAAAAAATAAACTCATAGAACCACGAACCTCAAAGTCCAGGCAGAATAAAGAAAGAGAAAACATATTTAAAAAAAAAAAAAGAAGACACGGGTAAATAATAATCAAATTATTACAAAAACAGCTATAAAGAGAACATCTTAAAAGCAGCCATAGGAGTAGCTAATACATATGACACAGTATACATGGAGCAACAAAAATGAGGATGATAGCAGAGTCTTCATGAGAAGCTATACAACCCCAAAGAAAATGAAGAAACGTCTTTAAAATACTGAAGAAATAAAAACTACCAACTTAAGATCCTAAACCTGGCAAAAATATCTTTATAACATGAAGACAAAATAAAGATTTTTTCAAACAAATAAAAATTTTGAGAAATTTCTTGAGAAGCAGACATATACTACAAGAAATGTTAAAGGAAGTGTTTCTGTAGAAGAAAAATAATACTAAATGAAAATCTGTACCTAACAAAGGTATGAATAATGCTAGAAACAGTGACCATACTGGGAACTCTAATAGAAATTTTCTCAACTTCTAATGTTTTCAAAAGAGAATATAATTATGGAATTTGAAGGTAAATGGATGGAGTTGACAAAATCATGCCAAGTGAAGTAAGCCAATCCCAAAAAACCAAAGGCCCAATGTTCTCTCTGATAAGTGGATGCTGATCCATAATGGAGGCAGGGACGGGAATGGGGAAAATGGAGGGATTTTGATTGGGCAAAGGGGAGGGTGGGAAGAGGAGTGGGAATGGGGGCAGGAAAGATAGTGCAATGAGATGAACATCATTACCCTTGGTACGTGTGTGACTCCGACTCTACATCTTGTACAACCAGAGAAATGAAAAGTTGTGATCCATTTGTGTACAATGAATTGAAATGCATTTTGCTGTCACGTATAACTAATTTAAAAAAAATAAAAATAATAAAAAAAGATATTTGTAAACGACTAGAGTTCATTATACAAAAAAAAGGGAGGGGGAGACTTTAACCCATTACTGATACTATCATACCCATTAAAAATGGAGCTAAAAATGAACCATAGGTTAAATATAATTTTTAAAACTGTAAAATTTCTAGAAAGAAATGTAGAGAGAAACAGACATTATTACTTTATGTATGTATGTGACTATATGACCAATGTGATTCCACAATATATATATACTCAGAAAAATGAGAAATTATATCCCATCTATGTATAATATATCAAAGTATATAAGTACATTCTACTGTTATGTATAACTAATTAAAACAAATAAAAATTTTTAAAAAATAAATATATAAGTAAACTAATAAAAAAACTCTCTGGCTTTGGATTAGATAAAATATCTCTCAAAACTATATACCGTAAAAGAAAAAAATGGACATCATCAAAATTTTAAAAATTTTTGTTCTTTGAAAGTCACTGTTAAAATGATGGAGGCATTGGAGAAATGCTGTTCAAAAGATAAAAAACATGTACCATTATACTTGAAAATTGTATAAAAGGGTAGATTTTTAAAGTGTACTCACCACAAATAAATGATAAGTGTATAGGATAATGTGTATGTTAATTTTCTTGATTTAGCCATTCCATAATTCATACAGTTTTCAAAAAGTAAGGTTAAGGATGATTTGGTAAATATCACAGGTCTGTGACAATCCCATTTTCAGGAAAATTGAAATAGCATTGTATAAAACCTATCCTGAAGGAAATAAAAGTCTTTCATAGATATGAAATTATCTGAGAAGTAACTTCATTTAATATAGAGATCATTTATATAATAATAATTATTAAATTTCATAGTAAAAATAATAATTATTAACATCAGTATCAACAAAAAGATTGAAATCTAGACTTTAAGTCCCAGAATTTATCATCCTCAAAAATATTTTCTTTATCTTTCCTTCTAGTAACTAGTCTAGCTGTGAAAGGAGGACACTTGAAACAGTATCATTTCAAAACTGAAGTTTGTAAATAACTACAATCTAGGACCCACCCTCCCACCCTCATTTCAAAACTGAAGTTTGTAAATAACTACAATCTAGGACCCACCCTTTGAAAACTGAAGAAGTTTTCAAAGAGACATGGATCCTAGAACCTTTAATATAGATTAGCACCTGTTTTGGAATAGATCTTAAATGTCCCCAAAGGCCAAGACTTGGTCACCAGCCTATGGTGTTATCAGGAGTGGCAGATCCCTTTGAGAGATGGGGCCTAGTGGAAGGAAGTTAGGTCACTGGGGGCAGTGCCCTTGAAGGGGTTACTGAGACCCTCCACTTCTTCCTCTCTCACTCTGCTTCTCAGTCACCATGGAGAGCAGCTTTGCTCTACTATGTATTCCTTACCTTGATGTCCAGCCAGACCCAAAGCAACAGGGTCAACAGATCTCTAAAACCCTGAGCCAAACTAAGCCTTTCCTCCCATAAATTGATTATTTCAGGTCTTTTGTAACAACAAAAATCTGACCAATACAATATGCCTAACTTCAAACAGAATCATGATAAAATTAACAATAAATTTGTAAAAATTCATAACAACAGAATAAACAAGTTTCATTGCTGACTTACAAACTTTTTCATTCATGTCCTTTATCAGTCCTAAATTTTAACACCATTTTATCAATAACCTTATCTAAAAGATGAAAAATACAACTATTTTCTGTCAGTGGAGTAACTAGTGAATATCTTTAACTCTTAAAAATGTTATATGCAACTTTAGTATTGCTATATCCCAATACTAGCCAACAAAAATGATTTACAAGGAAAAAGTAAGGCCACTGTGAACAAAAAAGCAAACAAAAGTGTTTAAACCCCTTTAGTAACAGGTTTCTCAAAGTTAATGATCAGGGTTAAAAAGATTACATATTCCTGTTAGTTATTGGTCTGCAGGGAGCCATACATGAGGCAAAAAAAAAAAAACACAACAGAATAACTTTGTCCAATCAATTTAGGATTATTTTCTCCTTTCTTCCCATTCTATTTTCCTTTTCTCTTTCAACAACAGCTGAATATCTACTATGTGCCAGGTATGGTACTACATTCAGGGTCAGAACAGTTAAGAAGACATAATACCTGCCTTCATTTTGTTCACATTTGATTTTATTTAAAAGCAGTAACTGCGGAAGCTAATCAGTGCTTGGTTGAAGTCTTTATAATGATTTCCCCCAAAATAACCTAAAACTATCCTTATTCTCTTAACAATTGAACTGTATCATAAATGTTAAGGATTTCTGAAAATATGAAGCAATCATAAACATTCACTTCCTTTTGTGTTTCTGCTAGTTCCTATAAACCATTAGAATTAAAACTAAATCTTTCAAGAAAGAGGTCAGTCTGAACTATTTCAATAAATCCGACACATGATGAAAATAGGAAGGAGGAGAGAAAGATGAGCGAAGAAAAAAACCTGCCAAAATTCAGCAGTTGTATCTCTTTAAAATCAGTTGTTCTGCACGTAGTGATATAATGATGGGGGGGAAGTAATTATAATTAGGTATCTATTTTGAATCCTCTCTCCATAGTATCAGTATTGAATATCATTTGATTTTGGCAAAAGATAAGGTCATTGACTGCTTAAAAGATGTACAGGACTACTTTTCTGACTGTTTCACGGGGAAATATCTAAAACAGAAAACATCTCCATCTCAATCACCTACTAACCAGTGAAATAATTTGCAAAATTCACAACTAAAAATAAATAAACAAGTAAACAAACAAATAGAATCTATGATCTCAATAACATTTAAAAATTCAACAATCTGAAAGGATAAGAATTTTTAAATTTACACATTAGAAACTTGACAAAGCTAGGAAAACTTATTAAATCTTTCAGTGTGTACATTTATTGAATCTAAATTACCACTAATTAGCTGATCATCTACCAAGATAACTATAATTATTTCTTTTTTAAAATTATTTTTGCTCAGGTATGATGGGTAATTTAAGCATTTAAGTGTTTCTTAAATAAAATATGTTATTATAATTATTATTACATATAAAGTCTTAACACATAAAAATTTTTACCAAAGAACTTCATCTCTCAGAAAATTAAATCACTTTAAAAAGTAGAGATATGATGAAAATATTAATAAGCAAATATTAATAAGCTTTCTACTACATCCCTTTGAATAGTTAGGTAAAATTATTAACAAGTTCATATTCACCAATAGTCTAATAATATGTTTTGGTAATTCTATATCATGAGTTTTTTAAATATAAATACTTCTCAAGATTCTGATCATGATATCTTGATTGTAAAAAAATTACATACCACTTCTGGGTTTTTATGTTTGTAATTTTATGTAAAAGAAAAGACAATAAAAGCTTATCATAGTTGATTCAGAATGAGAACTTAAAAGAATACCTTATCTCTTTATTATATTCTATTGATCTTTACCTCAAGCATCTAACAAAAGGTCCTTAAATGAATATATAACCATCACTAGAAACAGATCACTTGTAATAAGTTCAAATAGCCACAATGGCTGGAGATAAGTCAATTATCAAAAATCCATTACAGCTATATCTTAAGAAAGGAAAAAAATCAAAAGCACTGGTATTACACATTCTCAAACCAAGACAATCTTCTGACCATCAATTAAATCTGGCTTAAATAAATGGAAACATGGCTGAAAACCATAGTAAATGGTTAAATGCATGCTATCTAACTAGTTTTTCTCTCAGAAAACATCACATTTTACACACTTTCTCTTACTAAAAGTACTTTATGATTTCTTTTGGCCCGAGTATTTAAATACAATTAAAGGTTAATTATAGCATCCTTTTTGTAGGTATGGTTCAAATATAATCACTGAATTATATACAGAAGTGAGCATAAAAACATAAGTTTTTAACTTCAGACCAATATCTGTGACATTTCTGTCACATTTAATGTTGATTAAAATATTTAATGTTTCAGATTAATGAAATACCCAGAATTCAACTTATATAATATGGTTTTGTTTTCAGCAAAAAAACATTTTATCCTGATCACAAATTTACTTTTATTCAAATTGCTGCTGATGTTTAAACATTATTGTTCTTCAACTGTTTTAATGAAAAGCATAATGTATAGAATGCATACAAATTTTATTCTGTAAACCAATAATGTAATAATTTAAAGGCCTCAGCTAAGAGTACTTTTGAGATCAAGTTAGGTAACTTCATACCAGTTCATACCAGGAATTTCTGACTTTACTCTCTGACTTTTCTTTCTTTTTATTTTATTTTTTTATTTTTTTTATTTATTTATTTATTTATTTATTTATTTATTTATTTATTTATTTATTTTTGTGGTGCTGAGGATTGAAGCTAGGGCCTTGTGTATGTGATGCAAGCACTCTACCAACTAAGCTATATCCCCAGCCCATCATTATTCTTACTTACTATAATCTAACTACCACATATAATTTTTTTTTCATTTTTTTTATTGGTTGCTCAAAACATTACAAAGCTCTTGACATATCATATTTCATACATAAGCTTCAAGTGAGTTATGAACTCCCATTTTTACCCCAAACACAGATTGCAAAATCATATCAGTTACACATCCACATTTTTACATAATGCCATACTAGTAACTGTTGTATTCTGCTACCTTTCCTATCCTATACTATCCCCCCTCCCCTCCCCTCCCATCTTCTCTATCTACCCCATCTACTGTAATTCATTTCTCTCCTTGTTTATTTTCCCATTCCCCTCACAGCCTCTTATATGTAATTTTGTATAACAATGAGGGTCTCCCTCCATTTCCATGCAATTCCCCTTTTCTCTCCCTCTCCCTCCCCCTTCATGTCTCTGTTTAATGTTAATCTTTTCTTCCTGCTCTTCCTCCCTGCTCTATTCTTAGTTGCTCTCATTATATCAAAGAAGACATTTAGTATTTGTTTTTTAGGGATTGGCTAGCTTCACTAAGCATAATCTGCTCTAGTGCCATCCATTTCCCTGTGAATTCCAGGATTTTGTCATTTTCAGTCAAATGTTTTCCAGGCTTCCAAATCCCAGAACTTCTGATAATATTCTCAAAATGCAATGTTTCTCTTTAGCCTCATTAAATAACCTGTTCACACTAGTAAATATAACTATAATTTTTCATAAAATTTCATCTTTCCATTCCAACTTCCCTTAAATACTGGACAATGTTATCATCAGGCATGTCAAAGTGTCCTGAGTGTAATTAAGTTTGTGTATATACATCCACGTGAAGTGTAAAGACAGGCAAAGTACGGTATATGTATTGCATATGCCAAATTTCTTAAACCCTGATTCTTCTCCAATTTATCTACATTTCTTTTTCTCTCTACTTCACACCCTAAATTCCCCTCTGGAAAATTTACTACTCATTAAATGTATCTAGTAAACCCATTTCCACATCCAGATTTTTTCTGGACTGTACACCAGCCTGGAATATCCCTGGAATATTCTTGTCTCAGCTTACTTCCTTTCCTTTCCCTTCTTGTGTGAAACTTCTTATGACTTAAACATACATCTTTCAATCTCCAACCAAGAATTAATCTAAACATAAAATTCCATGACTCTTTAACTTACCATTCTGTAATTACCCTTGGCTTACATATAGTTCTCTTAGATATCCATTTCAAATATCCTCATTTCCCACCTGAAAATGTTACAGTTGTTATTATAAGTTATAATATTAGCACCACTATCATTATTTTATTGATTATAATCAAAATATCAATAATATTATCATCATCATCTTTAGCTATTAAAAGTCATGGAAGTATTTCCTGCTTTATGTATCACAAGAAATATTCCCTTTGCAGATCAAAGTATCATCTTATATGTTGGGTGATAAGGATATCTGATAAGCAGTTCTAGAGCTAAATCATAAGGACTTATTAAGGCCAACTTGGTGACATAATTAGCTCAGTCAACTAAAGACCCCTGTTAAATTTCAGATGCTAACTCTGTCCTTCAAAATCAAACCACAATTTCAAAAATTAGCCAACATCTAAGATTTTATTTTACACAAAATTTTCAACTATCAAGAAACTCTGAAAATACTCCTGACTTAACTAGATATTTTGACATCATGTAAATGACCTCTAGAACTAAGGCAGGAAGAAACATCCTGGAAGAATAATTTCCTAAGCAGTAGTTATAAAAGAACTTAGACAGTTTTATAAAGTGTTTGCTGGCAAAAAAATTAAGATATTAAATAATTTATTCTCAATTCTCCAATCCACTGTCTTCATAAACCAATTGTCTTGGGATTCACCTAGAAAACTTCCCTGCTACCACCTGGAAAATTTTAAAGCTTTTATCTGCTAAATATTCTCCAGAGAGACATGATCTCTCTTTCTGTGCCTGTTCTATAAGAGATGCCAGGAATCAGTTCTCATATTACTCAAGTCCTATTGACTAAGGTCTAAGTGGGAAGGATAATTTACAAAAATAAAGCAATTTGGAGCTGGGGTTGTGGCTCAATGGTAGAGCATTTGCCTAGCATGTGTGAGGCACCGGGTTCTATTCTCAGCACCACATATAAATAAATAAAATAAAAGTCCATTGACAACTAAAAAATATTTTTTAAAAAAAAGCCATTCACTGTGAATTACAACTCTGCAACTAAGAATTTAGTCAGGTTTCTAGTACATCCTTTTGAGAATTTCTGCCCGAAGCAGAAATCTAATTTCACTGTGTCTGTTCTTTGGCAAGACTTGCAACATTGTAAAGATGAAGGGGTTACCTCTGGTAAACTGAGAAGGTAAGGATAAGGCCCTTATTTTTCTACTATGATCAGACCAGTACTTTAATTCAGGGATTGAATGAACTAGTTGTGAAACTTAACCCTTACAAGCAAACTAGCCTGCTTAGCAATACAGTAAGTGTACCCTCTTCTGATTTTCCATATGGAGCGCCAATTTAAAAAATGAGAATTCTCAGCTAAATAGCAGCTTTTTCTTTCAAAGTAAAAAACAAAGCCACTCTCAGAGTGCTTACATTTGTGATACATCTGTAAAAAGTGATTTTTTAGCATCAGAAAGCATTTTAATTGTAGTAAACTGAACAATGCTGAAATTGTTTGAAGAGGAGATTAAATTTAATGAAATTCACAAACAACCCCTTTTAGAAAGTAACAACAATTTTTTGAACATTAAAGAGGATTTCATTATATCAAGACAACTCCACTGTAAAAAGCAGTCTGACTTCAATCACTGCATATCTACATGTTAATGAACTTGCTGTATAAAGCAATGACTGAACAGAAAAAGTAATGGAAAGACTGTCTCAATGCGTATTTGCTATGGGGGGGGGGATCTTCTTTAATCAATAAACACCTTTTCACAAGTACCTTAATAGTATCTGAAACTCTTTCAGACACACAAAAAGAAGATGATACTTGAAAGTTTAAGGCATTACATAGCTTACACTTTCTCAGAATGTTCATGTGCTGTCAGCATCACTGTTCCAAAGACTTTCAAGTTGCAACAGACAGATACAGGCTAGTACAAAGTCTTTGTCATAATAATTTCATTGCTGCCCGCTGATTAAACATAGACAAATCTAAAACTGAAAAATGAGAGCCAGCCAATGACCTCTGATTAGAACCACAAGTCTCAAATTTAACAAAATGCCTCTTTCATTGCCCCTTAGTGCCAAAAAGGAAGGTGTGTTATAGACTGAAAAGAATAGTCAATACACCATTTACAACTGTACAATAATTTCCATTATTCAGTTAGAATTTGTGTTTGTAGCAAGTTAGACACGGGTTTTCAAAAATAGCTAAATAAAAACAGAAAAAAATGCATTTTTCTACCTTTAAAACAAATAAATCACTTTATCCCTACTTCTCAGTCACTTGCTACTGGCTTTCATGCCTTACGTATTGTATTTTACTAGGCTTTCCAAAACTGTAATTCACACGATATTTGTTGCTATTACTTAGAGTCCAAGAAATGTTGGCAATACTTACTTTTCTTTTTAAAGAGAGAGTGAGAGAGAGGGAGAGAGAGAATTTTAATATTTATTTTTTAGTATTTGTCGGACACAACATCTTTGTTTGTATGTGGTGCTGAGGATCGAACCTGGGCCGCACGCATGCCAGGCGAGCATGCTACCGCTTGAGCCACATCCCCAGCCCAATACTTACTTTTGTTTTTTTTTGTTTTTGTTTTTGGTTTTTTTGTCTTTTTTTTTTATTGTTGGTCGTTCAAAACATTACATAGTTCTTAATATATCATATTTCACAGTTTGATTCAAGTGGGTTATGAACTCCCATTTTTACCCCGTATACAGATTGCTGTATCACATCAGTTACACTTCCATTGATTTACATATTCCAATACTTACTTTTGAACCCTTAATTTTCCTAGACTATTAGTGCACTCTTCAAATGCATGTCTATAAAGCCTATTTTAATTAAAGCAAAAGTTTGAATTTTAGTTTATTTTGTTTTTCCTTTTTAATTTTTTTGGTCAAGAAAAATGTTTCAGACTATAGCCATAGTTAGCATTTTGATGCCTAATATCAGACTTCCCTTAAGAGCAATGGCTCAAGATGGTTAAAATTGAAAACTAGAATATATAGAGATAGATGCCTGTAAGCTCTATAGTGAATGCCTTACAGTGATCTCTTTAGGCCATAACATTGAAATACTCTCTTACTCTTAGACTAGAGGTCTTCACATGTAATTAACTGCCAATGTCTAGCAACGTGCCTGAAACGTAACAGGTGCTTGGGATTACATAAGTATATGTGACAGGCCTGTCACAGGAATATAAATATATTTTATTATATTATAAATATATTATACATAATATAGATGCTATATATAATATAGATATTATATGTATTATATATAATAATATATATTTTATATAGATATCTAGATGTTTATTATATATTATACAGATATATATTATATAGATATGTTTGTATCACATATTTATTTGCATATAGTATATATAAATTGGAAGGTAAGAATTAGACAGGTGATCAGAGGAAACAGTCTACTTACATACATACAATTCAAACTGGAAGGAAGGAAGCAAAGAAAGAAGGCAGGAAGAAGGAAGGAATAAGAGAAGGGAGTAAGTAAGAGATGGCATACAGGAAAGGGAAGTGATCTACAAAAATCATGCTGTCAGGACTGCAACTATATATTGCAGAATACATAGTTCAGGTTCTGCACAGAACCTGAACTTCTACTGTCAATGACTGCAACTTTACTGCCTCGCCTGCTGTAAATAAACAGACACACACATGCCCTGACAAATTCTGAGATATGAATGTAAGGACTTAGCTTAGGCAAACAGAAAACTCATGACTTCATTCGGTTGCCAGATCAACTGACCCAAAGAACTCAAAGTTCATGAGGGCAGGGGCTTTGTCTAACATACTACTATATCCTCAGCACTTAGATCAGTACATGACTAGAATAATATATATTTAATTAAATTTGTTTTAAAATTAATGTCATCAACGTTAGTATTTTCAGGTACCCAAATAGACTATAATTTAGGGTGGCAGTTCTCAAAATATGGTCATGGAACCTCTGAGGATCATTTATCTTCAGAGTAAATCCAATAAGGATACAACCAACATTATTACAAAACTTTAAAATATATTTAATTTCCATATGCCCTGGTGGAGTTAGGATCTTGCCCTTGTGATAACGAATTCTGGGGAATAAATGACACTATGTAGTGTTGAAATTTGTTCAGTCTAGAGGTATTTCTAGTAAACTTATGGTAACTCCTTCTGAGGAAGAATAAGTTATCAGCTAACCCTATTATATTTCACCCAATCAGGAACTCAACCAAACTCAAGAGTTCCCATTGGTTTTCAGAGATCCCCAACACTCAGCCTTCAAAATGTACACATCCAAATAGTATCTAGGATACCCACTAGGATGGCTATAATTTTTTACTGGAAAATAGGTTAGAAAGGATGTGGAGAAACTGGAATCTTCATACAGTTTGCTGGTAGAAACATGAAATAGTGTAGCCACTTTGGAAAACAGGATAGCAATTCCTCTAAAAGTTAAATATGGAATTTCCAAATGTCCCAAAAACTCCATTCCTAGGTATATATCCAAACTAAATTGAAAACAGGTGTTCATCTAAAAGCTTATATACAAATGTTCATAGCAGCATTGTTCATAATTGCCAAAAGGTAGAAACAATCCAAATATCCATAAATAGATGAATAAACAAATTTTCGTACACACATATAATGGAATATTATTCCTCAGTAAAAAAAGAAAGTATTGACACATGCTTTAATGCAGATGAATCTAGAAAACATTATGCAAAGTGAAAAAAAACAGGCATGAAAGGTTACATATTGTATGATTCCATTTATATGAAACATCAACAGGTAAATCCATAGAGACAGAAAGCAGATTGGTAGTCACCAGATACCAGGAAAGAGGAAGGAATGAGAAACAACTACTTAATAGGTATTAAGTTTCCTTTTCAGGTAATGCAAAAGTTTGCAAAACAGATAGGTATGGTGGTTGCATTCAAATTGTACACATAAAAAATATTGGAGAACCCTTCACTTATTAAAAATTAATATTCCCTCTTTTGTGTTCCCATAGCACTTTATCCATTACTCCATGAAAATATCATACTTCATAGATTCTGAAAATATTTGATGCCTTTCACACTACCCACCTTTACTCTCCTAATTACCACTTACCTCTACCTTCCCTCCCTTTCAGTCTCTCCTCTCCAATTCCCTGGATATGAGTTTATCCAAGGCAGTAAACATGTATTTTTCATGCTTATATCCTTGTTACCTGACACACTGCATATGCTCAAAAGAACAAATGAAGAAATAAATTAATAAGTGCAAGGTAGATCAGCATATTACATCATAAAGGTTGCAAGACATTATCAGATTGTCTTCTGATTTTTGAGGTGGGATCAAACCTCAAAATAAAATAAACCTCAGTTTAGGGTGTTTGATTGTTGATCTTTTATCATGCCAAGCTGACTGCAATTTTTAAAGATTTTTTTTTAATTCTTAAAAAATCTGAAATTCAAATTAATTTTTATATTTTTTATTTTTAGCTAAATAAATATATTAGATTTTTGCAAGTTAAAGCAAGGGATTATTAATGATAGTGGAATGTGATGATCATTATTATCCAAAGTACAGGTATGAAGACACAAATTGGTATGAATATACTCTATATACAACCAGAGATATGAAAAATTGTGCTCTATATGTGTAATAAGAATTGTGATGCATTCTGCTGCCATATATAAATAAAAATTAATTAATTAAAATAAAAATTAATTAATTAACTTTTAAAAATACCTCCATATTAAGCAAAGCAAAATAGTAATGCAGTTAAATGGCCAAAGCTCACTTTATTCACTGGTGCCCACTTAAAAACAAAGAAATATGAATATCAAACAAAACAATTATTTTTTTTTAAAGAGAGAGAGAGAGAGAGAGAGAGAGAGAATTTTATTTATTTTTTAGTTTTTTTCGGTGGACACAACATCTTTGTTTGTATGTGGTGCTGAGGATCAAACCCGGGCCGCACGCATGCCAGGCGAGCGCAGTACCGCTTGAGCCACATCTCCAGCCCAACAATTATCTTTTTTAATGTCCATCTAATTATACATTAAAAGAAATTATTTTAAGCATAAGAATTATCAAAAAATGATAACTAGATCGTCCCTTTAACTGAATATTTCCACCAAAAATTTTAAAAACTGTGATAAATTTGTCTCTTGATTATAGCAATACACCCAGTTCGTTGCCTAACCAGTCTATTATTTAAATAGATCATTTAGATCTTATTTCTCTTATTTTGTATGATCTTTAGAATAAGGTCTGGCTTGAATATTTTCTTCTGTTTTAAGTAAAAAAGAAAACATGGCCAATTAAATCAAAGTAAACTGAAACTAAAGTAACCTTGAAATCTTAACTCACATCTCAGTAATTTAATTTTTTAATGCTATATCTGAAGATGAACTGTTAACTTTTGGATATGTTGGCATTTACCAGATATATATTTATAAATGTTATAAAAATGTAAATTGGAGCATTGACTAATAATTACAATAAAATTTGCAAAAACAACACAATACAATGATGACACTTGTTCCATACACAGATTTTAAACAGACTTAATGCAATGTATGAAACACATTACATTTGCAGCAGAAAGGCAAAAATCATTTTGTAACTGCTTTTCTGTAAGCTTTCAGTCTTTCAAGATCTACTCTTGTCTTTCATATACCAAATAACATTGAAAACTGAATTTTGAGGATTCACTTCAATTACAAGATCTATTTACTAGTAGAAATATCAAATCATTTTTGCTGCTACTCATAAAAAGAGAAACAAAGGGAATGTTAGTTTAAAAGATACACTGTATAGAAAACCAAACTTCTGAATTTTTATTGGGGGGAATATACTTAATTCATTTCCTTTAGTAAGTTTAACTAAATAATAAAGGACCAAAGAAAAGTGCTCAAACAATATAAAGTTACAAACTCGGCAAACTCACCCTCCCTGACATATTCCTTCATCGGCAACACTAATAAACGTCTTGTTTTGCCTTTAAATTTCAGTTGATTATTTTACTTACTGATACCTATACCCTGATTCCTGTATCTGATTTTATTCTTTTTCATCTTTGTCAGTATGGACTTAAGGACATATCCTAGTAGTTGAGTATATCCTTATGTGTATTGTCCTAACAACTATTAAGTTCTTTGAGTTCAGAGATGCATACTATTTTCTATCTCTATAAGACCTGGCCCTTACTGGCACCTAATAAATACTTGTTGACTGGAAAAAGAATGTAACACATATTTTTTAAAAATAGACAAATTTAGTTGGGATTTCTGGTTGATTGATGAGGTTTTGTTTTTGATTTTGTGGTACTGGAGATTAAACCCAGGGCCTCCACATACTAAACAAGCACTCTAGCAATGTGTTACATCACCAGCCCTTTTTATTTACTTTGAGACAAGATCTCATTAAATTACTCAGGCTGGCCTCAAACTTGCCATCCCTCTGGCCTCAGCCTCCCCAGTAGCTGGGATTACATGTGTACAAAACTGCTCCCAGCTTAAGTTTTGTTTTTTAATACAAGGATAACTTTCTTTAAAATGATAACTTTGTCTCCTATAATATAAATGTTGTCCAACTAATTCTCCAAAATGTAATTTAACAAAAGCCTTTAATTCAAAAAGGTTTTTTTAAAATTAATTTTTCAAAAATAAGCAAATGCCATTTGTTCTAACATTCATTTCCAGTCTCTTGTGAAGAGACGACTTCACCTAAAATCAACTCTTAAGAGCACTACTATTTATCAATTATGAAGTAGACATTTTAACTAACTAGACTTAAAAGTTTTTTTTTAAAAAAAAACCATTCAAATTAGTTAAAGTATTTACACTTTCCTTCATCATTATATGAAAAAGATCAAATTTATTAAGCCCTCAGTCCTTCAGTTAGTAAGTATACTACAAACAGTCAAAGATACCTATGTTACTAAACTACATGTACTCTGTAAGACAGTTCAAAGCATTTTAAATTAGGATTTCAGTAGCTGACAGAAGTAAAAGAAGGATTTAAACAATTTTAACAATGTTAGTATCTCCACAGGAAGTAGTGTTGCTCTCAAATGAGTAAACATGTATCCCAATATCCTCCCTTTTTTCCTACCAAATAATGTAACTTTAAGATATAACATTTTAAAAAGAAAAACATTTTATCTACTCAAGTATTTCTAGAATATCAGATTTCATAGTCTTCAGAGAACATATGAGAACATTTATTCATACTTGGCTTGGTGTTTCTTTTGATTTTTTGCCATGGCATTGTGTTATGCAAAAAACAAAACAAAACAAAAACTTTTTAAAAGAAGAAAGCATTTTTATATGAACAAAACCATTTCCAATCTTCAGTTTCAGATTCTCACTTTTAACAGTGATATGAAGACTATAGTAGACCTCATTAGGCTTTCATTTTAAACATTTTTAATGATTTTACAGGCTAGCAATATTTCCCTATCCAATTTAATCTGTATGAATAATCGAAAGATACATGCCAGGACAAAGACCTTTAGTTTGTTTTTTAAGTGACTATTTTGATGAATGTATTGTTGATTACTCTAAACTGGATGAAAATTATCTTAAAACCTAATCAAAAGCACAAGTATCTATAAAGGTATATCTTTTGTTCCAGTTACTTCTCAACTGACAATATGAGTATTATTTGAAATAAATGTCTCATAGTTTACCTTGCTTACAATTTTTTAAAGGTTTTGTTTAGCAAAAAGAAAACTACAACACTGGGGACTTAATCATCTTAATGTATGATTTATTTGCTTAATCTCAAACAAAACTCTTAAAATTGCATTGGCTTAAATATCCAGACATTGAATTGTGCTTCTAAAATTAATGACATTTCATAATCCCAAGATTTTTCATGAAAACATCATACTAATGTTATAGCAAATATGATTTTGCTACAAAAAAATTTAAGAAATTTTTTAAACCCCAACACTTATTTTACTTTTCTTAAACAGAAAGCCTATATGGACAGAAATGACTAATAATAATTTTCAACATTCATCAAAGTTAGCCTTTTCAAAAGACAACATTATAATTGGATTAATTTTTAAGTTACCTATATTTATACAACTTTTATATGAAATTAAACCTTTAAAAATTAAAACCCTATAATTCTAATAGAGTAGGTAGTTTGATCCTTTTAACTAATTAATGAATCAACAAGAAGGAAGTTAGACCATTGCAATTACTATACACATGTTCATTTATACGAAATATGCTGTAGGTCAACTTAACCATTTTTATGTCAAAAAATGCTATTTTTTCTTAATTCATAATATCTTTCTGGAAATCATTAACAACACTAGCTTTAACATAATGACCATTTGTATTTGTTGTAGAAATAAAAATCAGTTTGGCTTAAACAAGAAGAGACAAAGTAGACAGCTGATAGACTTATCCTTTCTACAACTTTCCTTAAACCATTCTAATTCTATCTCTTTCTTATATTAAAGTCTGATCATATATATTTAATCCCATTCTTTAAAATTTCAGTAGACAACTTCAGTGCTAACCTACCACTGCCCTGTCAGAAAATCTTTGATGTCACAGTATAATAGCTCCTGAAAGAACAGCACTAATACTTAATGTAACATGAAACCAGGGCTCTGCAGTGGGGCTGTCTGCTGTCAGGAACAAACAATTTCACTGCTGTCCCCAGAAGAGACAAGGTTGGGACCTATCTCTATAGCATCCCTCACTATCAACAGACATATTTATTAGAAGACCAGCTTCATTCTTTTAAATATGCCAATCTCTGTTTTGAAAATACATTACATTTTAACGTCAAACAATGAATGTGGTTCAATTTTCCCCTGAAGACCATAAGTTGCATGCTAGGGAAGGTCTCTGGTGTTTTCAAATAGAACAAATGGAAAGGCTAGACTTATTAGTAAGAAGAAACCGGTACATTATTTCATTATTTCAAAAGCCACACCAAATATTTATGTTTCAAAGACTTTAATAATATATTTGGATTGGAAATTACTATGTAGACCTTTTCCTTAAGATATTTTTACATGATATCAAAATATCTCCTTAACCTAGCCATTTCAGCCAAAAGATCCATCAATATAAAAAAATATGAAAAAATACAACAGTGCCTATGCTCATAGTCAATAAAACAACCTATACATTGCTTATTCTTTAAACCTACTAACTGAAAATATGATAATTTCCAGACATATATATAGCACCTATGAGTCAACCAAAATTTAATTAAATTAAAAACAAATATTTAATTTATATTTGACCAAAAATCTCCTTTAGTGTCATCTATTATGAAACACTAAGGCATATTTGCTCCTCATTAAGCTATTGTTTATATTATTCTTTAGGCAATTGCCTTTCTGTTGCTATTGTCTTGAATTGTTATTTAATTCTTTTAATGGTCATGTTGTATATCACTTTATGATCTATACAAGAAAAATTATAAACTTTATTGGGAGACTTTAAAGAAATGCAAATTAAATTTATAGACACAATGTGTTCTTGGATTGAAATATTTAATGTTACAAAGGTATCATTTATCTAAAATCTCTTTATAAATTAAATGCAAACTGAGTTAAAAAATTTCAAATGGGACTTTTTGGTAGAACCCAACAAGTTAATTCTAAATTTATGTGGAAATCCAAATGGCCAAGAAGCACCATGACATACTTGAAAAATAAGAAAAAATGGCAGGATTATTCTACAAGAGAGTAAAACTCATTATAAAGTAAATAAAATGAAGTCCAAGTAGTATAGATGCAAGGATAGACCTATATATATCAAGAGAACATAAAAAAGAACCCAAAAATAGACCCATATTATATTTGATATATGACAGAGGAAAAAGGTAGAACAGTAAGGAAAAGATAGGTTTTAATAATTTATCTGGGATAGCTGAACACTCATAAGAGGAAAAATTTAAAAAATGCAACCACATGCTTACTTTATACAGCATACCAAAATAGTTTCAGGTATATTAACTGATTGTGCTCCATCGTCCTGTATATAGGACACCTATAAAAATCTATAAAGTCTTATAAAACAATTTTATAGGTGTCCTATACATAGTATGATGGGGACCCAAAGGATTAAAGGTCTGTTTGAAAGTCATTGGAGATTATCTTCATGACCTCAGAGAGGATTTCCTAATTAGCACAGGAAAAGCATTAACCAAAAAGGAATAGAATGGGCTAGGGGTGTAGCTCAGTCATAGAGCACTTGCCCAGTATGTGTGAGGCTCTGGGTTCAATCCCCAGGCCCTCAAAAATAAAATTTTAAAAAGGAAAGTATCAGTAAACTTTTAACCATACTGAAATTTAAAAACTTCTTTTCAGTGAAAGAGTCTATTGAATGAAAAGGTAAGTCAAGAGTTAAAGAAGATATTTTTAATATACTTAAGTAACAATTCACATGCAGAAAATACACAAATTATGAATCTTTTTTTTAAGCAATAAGTCAATCCCATTTTTTTAAAAGAGAGAGTGAGAGAGGAGAGAGAGTGAGAGAGAGAGAGAGAATTTTTAATACTTATTTTTTAGTTCTCGGCGGACACAACATCTTTGTTGGTATGTGGTGCTGAGGATTGAACCCGGGCCGCACGCACGCCAGGCGAGCGCGCTACCGCTTGAGCCACATCCCCAGCCCCATGAATCTTTTTTTAAAGAAAATGAATCAATAGAAAAGTGGGCAAAACTTTGAATAGGCACTTTACAAAAGAAGAAATCTACCTAATCAATAACTTATTAAAAGCTGCTTAGTATCATTAACAATCAAGAATGCAAATTAAAACCAAGATGAGATAACTAAATATTCAGCATACAGACAAAATTTGAAGTTTGAGAACAAAATTGTCAGCAAGGATGTCAAAGAATGGGAATATCCATAGATGATTAGTGGCAGTGTAAATAACCACTTTTAGTAAAGAGGTTAGCATTATCTAGTAAAGATAAAGATAGCCATACCCTCTGACCCAACAATTCCATTCCTGTATACACAGCCTAGAGAAAAGTGTACACATGCACTTCAAGAATGAATATATGTACAAGAAGACTTATAGTAGCATTGTTAATAACTACTTGCAATTGGAAATAATCTAAGTGCCCAATGACATAAGAAAAAATAAATAATTCTGCTACAAAATAAAAAGGATATTAATGAACTAAGACTTCACAATAATGGTACATGTTGAACAAAATTGCAACACACATAAAAATAAATTCTGCATGATTTCATTGATATAAAGCATAAAAACAGGTAAAAATCAAACTTCTTCAGATATGGATTCATGAGCAATAAAACTATAAAATGAAAAACGTACTAACATTAAATATATACCAGTGATTACCTCAAAGAGGGAGAATGTGAAAGTAACTAGGAAGGGACCAAGTGGCTTTTGGGATGATGTCAGTATTCTTTTTTTTTTAAAACAGAGATATCAGTTACACAGGATTTGCTTTTACTTATTCATTACACTTGTATACACCTATATCTTAAACACTTTGCACTTTGCATGTTTTCACTTCAACTTTTAAAAAGAAAGAACAAAGCTATCTCACACAACTATGATAAATATAAGTAAAACAGTGTACTGTAAATGGAAAGCTCTTGAAAACCACAAACAACTATCTAATACTCTTTTTAAAGTTAGTTAAGTATTGAAACCACTTTCATTCATAGACTAAATGAGCACTAGCTTCCATTATATAAAATCCCTCTACCTCAAAAATATGTTGTTACCTCAAAGTAATAAGATGTATCTTCTGTAATATGATAACATGATATTTACTATTCTTTTGTGAGACACTCATTCCTTTGAATTAAAACTTATCCTTTTTAACATAGAAACCAGCAGAGCCAGATGCAATTGCATATCCAGTGACTTGGGAGGCTGAGACAGGAGGATTGCAAGTTCAAACCCAGCCTTAGCAACTTAGTAAGACTCCTGTCTCAAAAACAAAACAAAACAAAAGGCTGGGAGTTTGGGGATGTGGCTCAGTGGTTAAACACCCCTGAGTTCAATCCCTTGTACCTACCCCCACCCACTCAAAAAACACCAGAGAAAATATACTAAGCAGTGAACCAAAAAGGATTTCTGAAGGAACTACAGTTATGGATTTTTTAGGTTTAGAATAAATATACTATATTTCATGTCTACAAACACACTCTTATATGAAAGGTCTTTATCCTCATTTTGTAGACCCTCTATGACACAGACCATAGCTATCTTTCAAAACTAAAAGGGAAATTTTTCAAAGTATAAATAACTAATGGAAAAAACTTTAAAACTTAAATAAGTCAAAATAAGACAAGGAGGGAAAAAGGAAAGAAATAAAAAAGAACTGAAGGAGTTTATTTATTCTTACAAATTCATATTTTTAAAACAATCATATATATATATATATATATATATATATATATAAATCTCATGTTCAAATGTATACAAACAAATATATATTATCACACTTGTTAAGTTGATAAGCAAAAGTGGCAATGATAGAAAAATATTTAACTTTATTACACTTTAAAATAATAGATATTGCTTTTCACTCTATTGTTCATTATATCTTTATTTTCCTTCTTTGTCATGTGTCCTGTTCTAAAGAGGCCATGTCTCACCTATTATGAGTGGAATCATTAAGGCATACACTAATTCTATGTTTAACTCTGAGAATTTGATAGACTGATTTCTAAACTAACTGCAACATTTTCATTTCCATGAGCAATGTATGAAGGTTCCAATTTCTCCACACTCTCAGCAATGTTTGTTGGTTTTTGTTGTTGTTGTTTTTTAAATTATAGCCACCCTAGAGTATGTAGTGTCTCATTGTGATTTTGATTTACATTTCCCTGGTGTGTAATAAGGTTGACCATCAGTTTTTCATGTGTACTTACTGAACATTTGTACATCTTATTTGGAAAATTATTTATTCGAATTATATGCCCTTTTTAAAATTTGGATTGTTTTTTTTTTTTGACCACTGAGTTGTAAGAGTTCTTAGTATATTCCAGATACAAACCTATCATCAAATATGACTTGAAAATATTTCCTCCATTCTGTTGGTTGTCTTTCAATATTTTTTGATGGCTTCCTTTGAAACACAAAGTTATTTTTTAATTTTGACGAAGTCCAGTTTATCTTTTTTTTCCATTGTGCTTCATATAATGTCCACGCTCATGAAAATACACTTGTTTTCTTCTGAGTTTTATACTTTAATATCTCATATTTAAGTCTTTGATTCATTTTATGTTAAATTTCTAATTATGGTAGGAGGTAGGGATCCAATTTCATTTGCATAGTGATATCTAATTGTCCCAGCACCATTTGTTGAAAAGATAATTATTTTCCCATTGAATCATCGTGTCACCCTTGTCAAAAATAACATTACTAGAAGTGAGGTGTGACTCAGTGATAGACCACTTGCCAAGCAAGTATGAGGCCCAGGGTGCAATTCCTAATGCCATTAAATAAAGAAAACAAAATATAATATTAAGATGTGATTGCTGTTTACTTGTCACTGGGAATTTTTAATGGTAGCTGCTTATCTATAAAAACAATTTGAAAAGTAGATTTTTTAACTCACTATATTGATCATTCAAACTGCATGTAGAAAAATTTTAATCTTATTTTTCCACATTTTAACTTTGCTAACTAGCAATTATAACTAATTTTATAACCTTAAGTATCTGAGTAATAGTAGTTGTAAAGCCCACTATATATTCAGCTTCCTCTCCTATAAAGTGAAAAGACTATAGACTAGATTATGCTTGATTTTTTTTCCCCCAGAGTGCACCCCATCATCAAGTTGTTGTGGAACAAAGAGGGAGGTGTGAACTAAGAGAAATACCTAAGGAACAAATGAGACTGAAAAATCAAGGTTTCTTCCAAAGTTCTTTCTTACAAAAAGCCTGGAAGTTACAGAATTCTATCATCCCTGAGAAGAAAGAAGGGTGGGGAGAAATATTAAAGATAGAGAGATGGATAAGATTTAAGATTCCACCTTGAATAATACACAGGCAGAATCCTAGGCAGTGAGGAATTACAGTATGAGTAGGATGGTACCAGAATAAAAAATAGGAAATTATTAATTGAAAGGGAAAGTTTGAAGAGTAAAAAGACCTCCATTTAATGTTCTTCTGTTTGGATTTCCAACATAACTGAAGAAAGCTTGTTTTCTTGGAATTGTTACCTGTTCCATAAAATAAAAGAATGGAAATATTTTTATTTACCTAAAGTTTATTTGAGCTGTGATTCTACTGACCTAAAATCCAATTGACAACTATACTAATTATTTTTAGGAATCAGGTAACTACATTAATTCACTACCTTTTAAATATATTTTTTCAATATTTTATGCAGTAAATAAATATGAACGTGAACATATAACAACTCCTTCAAAAATCAATTCCACTGCTAAAAAACATATAATACCCTTCTCAAATTTCAAAAGGTATTTTTCTCTTCTTTTAAATGCTCTGTTTCTTTTTTTAAAGTAAAAATTCTAACATATAAGTAGTAAGGTTCACTAATCTTAAGTTCAGTCAATGAATATACTCAATAAAATTTTTCATGTCTATTCATATACCACCACTCGGACAAAGACATAAAACATTCCCAGAACCTTGAATTTTCTCACATTCCTCTTCCCAATTAATAACCTGTCCCCAAAAGTAAACATTCTTCTGATTTCTCTCATTGTAGAGTCATGAGATCTGTTCTTCAACCTAGTGAATGGAATCACAGTACATACTATCTTCCTCTAATCTTTATCTTTCTCTTTAACCATCTTCTCTGTTCTCCACATGTCTATGAGGAATATCAGTAACTGTTTATTGCTGTATCATGTTCTATTGAAGAAGTATACCACAATCTATTCTCATTCTGATGGACATCCGGGTTGTTTACAGTTTGTGACTAGAAAAAAATTGCTACAAAACATGCTAAGCATGTCTTTTGGTAGACAAAAGCACTTATTCCTCTTGAGTATTTATCCAGGAGTGTAACTGCTGATCATAGAATAGACATATGTTTAACTTTAGTAAATCTGCCAAGTAGTTTTCAGAATTGGTTATAACAATTTATACTCACACCAGTAGTATGAAAGTTTCATTTTTTCTACATCCTCACCAACAAATGAGGCATTGTCAGTCTTGATAATTTTGGCCTAAATGCTTTATTTGTTAATTTTATAAAGCCCATCATTTATTAATTATGATTTATTAATTATAAAATAATGCATATTGTCTTTCTGTTCTCTATTTCCAATATACTTAAAGTGCAGTCCCAGTCAGCAACACTGAGGAAAAACAGCAAAGACACTGCCTAAGAGTTTGTTAGAAAAGTACTGAACCTATACCCACACCAGACAGAAACAGAATACACATTTTACTAAAGACTCTCAGGTGATTTACATGCTTACTAAAATTTAAGAAGTAATTATCTAGTTGATTAAATGTATAAATTTCTAGAATGACTAAAACATTACATTCCTCAAAAATCTGTCCAGTAGATTATGTATCAATGAGCAAGATAAGTTTCAGTAACACATTGCTTACATGAATTTAATTTCCAAAACAACACTCTAGAATCTACATAACTTACCCACGTGGCTACCAGAAAAAGATATTCATTAGGACCAAACAGTGGGTTCACAAAAAGCAAGTCCTGTCTTTGTGTGTGTGTGTGTGTGTGTGTGTGTGTGTGTTACTCGGGATTGAACTCAGGGCCTTGCACATGCGAGGCAAACACTACCAACTGAACTATATCCCCAGCCCACAAGTCCTGTCTTATCCCCTTTTGTCTCCTTATCAGAAATACTATTTTCTTGGATGGAGTATGTGTTAGAAACAATATATCTGAATTTCAGCAAAGCAGTTAACAGACAGTCTCAAATATCCTTATTATACTGTAAGACACTTAGAGTACATCCCTATTTTAATCACCCTTTATATCTGTAGCATGTATTTGGCATGTAGAAGCTATTTATAAATTTTTGTTGAATTCTATTTTATTAAGCCTTATAGGTATACAAATAAAGGCAAGCTAAGTGCTAGCACACTCAACAGTTTCCAATAATAATATGTTAAATGATAAAATCAGAATCCAAAAAGATCTTAACAAAAATAAATAAAAAAGATATAACCATACGTACAGAAAATATTTTTTAAAATGATGTCAACTTACGACAATATATTTTTAAATAAGGAGAAAATAGATGATTTCCCAGAAAAATACAAATTCCCAAAGGGTTGAAAATTAGATCAATAAAATACTTGAATTCTAGACACACATCCAAATATAGAAAATTCAAATTTAGTGGTATGACTTTATAGACACACACCACATACACACATGGGTGTGCACACACACAGTAACAAAGAAGCTTACTGGAGAAATACAAGGATGTTTAAGCACTAGAAAATCAATCAATATGTATTAAATGTTATTAACAAAATTAAGGAGTAAAAAATATTATCAATAAATGCTAAAGAATACTCAAGGAAAAATTAAGAATATACTAAATCAAAAGATCTTAATAAAGATCAAGTGAATCTAACCAGAGAAAAATTATAGGAAATAAATACAAGCTCCTACACTCAAGTCCAAAACAATCAGCTCAAGTATAGTATGAACATGGTAAATAAATGATTTGTGACTTTTAGTTGGAAGTAAGATTAATGAGACAACAGTGTGATGTGGCTCCCACAAAAACCTAGCTTCTATTAACAGAAGATATTATGTAGGACAAGAGAGGTAATAATTCCACAGTATTATATAATGTGGTGGTTATACTTAAAGGTTCAAATCCTGACTGTTATATTTTAGTAAATGTCATCTTAAGAAAATTAGTTAATTGCTCAGTACCTTCAGCTATAAATTAGAAATAATAATACATACCTCACAGGGTTAATTAAGACTGGTATGAGAGACTGTTTGGTAGATAATATTGTTCAATATGTAGAACAAAACAGTCAGCTTAGTAGTTGAAGCCTTCTTCATTTGACAGTATCTACTAAGTAACTATTAGATGCCAGGCACCGTTCTAGTCACTAAAAGTTACTGAACAAACCGACAAAATTCCTGTCCATGTAGAGCTTATATTCTGGTGAAAAGGAGGAAGTAATTCCCTATCATAGCTCTCCCAGCATGGATTGTACAATCATTTACATGGAACCACATCATAAATGGGTGATTGGAATACCCTTTCCGCTCTGAGGTTCTATGATACAAAGACTGTGAGTTTATGATTTGAAGTACAAGTACCCAGGAATACATTCCAAAGCTCTGTTCTATCCACACAAGGCCTGTAAGAACTACTATATCATTACCATCTCCTCCAGTACCATTATCATAACATTGTTGCCTAAAGAAAACCCCTTTGCTTTCACAGCCCTCTCAGGTACTATCTCATCTATCCTTTTTGATGTTGAACTCATAGATGCTTCTACTATCACAGCTACTTTCCTTTTCTCCATTAATGCTCTCTCTCTTAAATAGGGAAACAATATGAAATTGTTGGTGGAAAGAGCTTAGCTTTTGTTATCAGACAAACCTGGGTTCAAATTCTACATTAAATATAGCCAATCTACTGCCTCCACTAGGATTCTGGGACCTGCAGGTAAGCCTGCAATCCCTGGCAATGTGGAGTGATGCCAGACCTTTTCTGGGGAAGGCCATCTGGCTCCAGCAGAAACTGGGAGTCTACATCAAAAAGAGCTTGAGAGTAATAGATGATTATCAACTCCACACCCTAATCTCAGCAAGATGCCTCCCTCCATAATTTTTGGGACCTATAAATCATGTCCCAAGGAAGGATGTACCTGAACCCTCCTTGGAAGAAAGCCAGTCCCTGAGTCAAACTTCCTGACTGATAGATGCTGCCATTTTAAGCTCTATCGTTCTTTCTTCAGTTATGGGTACAGTCACAAATCTAGTCCTGAGAAAATGCACCCAAATTCACTCTGTATCCAAGTCATCTAGTCTCTATCAATTATGGAATTCAAAAAATAAGAGGCAGACCTTAAAATAATGTAATTTTAGTTACAAGAGATTTGATTTGCTGTTGAAGAGGTTCTCAAAGACCCTATTACTATAGGTAAGTTAGAATTCTCTCAAAGGTTCCTGGAGTCCCTGTATGGGAAACTGTGAAATTATTTTACAGTACATCCTAGTAGTGCTCATTTTTACTTCTTCAAGAAAGTATTTTGAATATAATATCCTCTATTTTTTTACCAGATTCTCCTTTAAAGACATTCACTTGTTAATAATAGCTAATGCTTACTTGGCACCTGTTATATCAGGCACTTTTAAAAACACTTATATTTACTCCTTTAATCCTTAAAACAACCATGAGAAAAGTAGCTAATATTTTAAAGATAAGGAAACTGAGACCTGAAGAGATTAAAGTAGCAAGCCCAATTTCACATTACTAGAAAGTAGTGGAGTATCTCTTAAGCACAAGCTGAGTTAACCCTAAACTAACTCTCCAGCATTACACAGGTAAGAGAAATAAAATTAGAGTGAGCAAAGGATTTCTATTCTTCAGAATACCTGACAAAGATAGTAAGAACAGGTTTTAAAACAATTTGAAGGGGGAGGGCAATAAAGATTTAAGGGAAAAGAGTATTTTAAACTTTTGGGTCAAGAGGAGATTCAAAGCTTCATAATTAAGCAAGGTATATTAAATATTACCTTGCTCTAAAATTGTTATCTATGCAATAGCCATCAAGTTGAGATGATTACTAAGTGCTTAAAAAGAATTTGAGCATCTATATCTAAAAAGAAATGCACAGTGTATACTATATCACTTTTCATATAATAAAATGACAACTGAGAGATAACTGGTCTCATTGGCTTTGTACATTGCTGAATCAGAAAGAAATGTATTCATTCAGAAAGCTTAGACTTGTAATGGGAGGTTGGGAGAGATTAAAGAAATGAAAACAAATGTTTCTGTCTAAATCCAAAAAGAGATCTACTGCTGGATACAACAAATGTCAGATATGCTGTGCATTTTATGCAAAGAGCCAATTATTAATGACCTTCAAAGAACTTAATTATGTAACATAGTACTCTTCCTTAGCAGGAGCAGAAGAATCTTGAGAGAAAAAAGATAATGGGCCATCAAATGAGAACAACCATCTAACTGGCCCAAAGGAAAGAGAATTTGAGAATTTCAGTATCTGAGTGTGAAGTTCTTGCTTTGCACCATACCATGTTATCTGAAACAAGTGAATATTGGATCCATGACTCACTTTGTATGATTCTGTAATGACTCAAATGAAACCATGACATAGGAACTGTGTAAAGTTGAGATCAGAACCATGCAAAGTAAGGACATGGTTCTGATATACAAGAGTTTCAATTAATACCATGCAGTGTTAACGAAAGTGATAACCAACTCAATAACCACACCACTGAAAGTCAGTAACACACACACACACAAAAATTGTTCAACTTCTGATTATCCTGATTATCCAAGCTCCTAATTAACTTAGTTCATAGATTATCTGGGAGAAATCTCCTGACTTACTTGCCCATTAGGAGCAGCTACATTGTATGGAAGAAATACCATGAGACTTTAAGCCAGGACATTTATATCTAGATTATGGTTTTGCCCCTTAATGGCAATGTGATCTTGGGTAAGCCATTTTTCCTTTCCAACCTTCAATTTCTGTTTCTATAAAGCAGAGATAATGATAGATACTTCCAGAGTTGCGTGAAATAAATAATAAAATGATAATCACTAGTGTTTAATGAGAGCTTACAACATATCAGGCATTCTTCCAAGTATATTAGTTTATTCAGATCTCTCAAAAACTATGATACTGGCCTATTATTAACTCTATCTCATGAAAGTACACAGAAATATGTGTGGTATGTGGTAGCTGCTCAATATATGTTTGCTGATATGTACCCATTTAGTTACTCAACAGTACCCCCCTCTGTGGCAATAAATGAGTACAAAAAAGAAAATGAGAAAGACTGAAATCTGTTTACTTATTGAATGCTTCAAAAATACAGTGGAAAAAAAGCAAATACTTAACCCATTAAGTACCAAGTTTTCAATTCTGCAAACATAATAAATATTCAAGTATTATTTCAAAGTTATCCTAAGTGGTATATTTATTGCTTAATTTATATTTGTATATGTGTGTTACATCTGGGATGATGGGAGAAAATGGGTAATGAAAAAAAGGTGGGTTCTTTTTTTTAATTCCTAAAAATTCATTTATCCTCATCGTCTTGAGTGCTAGTTGTACTCTAAGATTCTGAAAAGGTTAACTGGCAGACTCCAAAGACAGCCAACTCACTGGGTGACAGAAACCATACTCAAAAAGCCTGGCACTGGCCACTGCTGCCAGCCTCGCCAAACACATGCAATGAATCGATGGCCACATCCCAACACCCTGCCTATTTCATCCAGCACAAACTCCCTCACAGACACAGCCCTTCCGATTCCCTTCTTTTCTGGATTAGACACTTTGGGTCAGAAAGCAAAAGCCCTGTCCAGGATCACACTGTGGAAATGTACTCTGTAGAAAGTTTTCTGTGGGCTGGGGTTGTGGCTCAGTGGTAGCATGCTTGCCTAGCATGCATGAGGCACTGGGTTCGATTCTCAGCACCACATACAAATAAGTGAAAATAAAAGTCCATCAACAACTAAAAAAGAAAAAAAGAAAGTTGTCTGGAAAAGTGAAGAAACTTAAAAATATTTCAATTTTTGCTCATGAGTCCACCTTCATGAATTCATATATTAAATTAGGTTGCCAACATTTGGCCATAAGAAGGTACAGTGGACATAGTGATCAAGATTGTTATATAGAATAAGGAACTGCAGTGAAGGTTCTGTGTGCTGCATACAGCACTATCCCAAAAAGGGAATGAGCAGGATGTAAGAGCCAAAACCTCTTCAGAGATCATAAGATTTCCCAGTCTGCCAATGATGTATTCCTAGAGAAAAGTGATACAGCCAAAGTCACTCAAAATTCACTGGCAGAGGTAAAACTCCCAAATGGGGCTTTTGCTACTATACTGAACATCCCAAGAAGTATACCAACAAGTTAGAGAAGGGGGTGGGGGGAAGGAGAGAAGAAACAGTGCTGTTGACAATATTTGCCTATAGCCATCCCTGACTGCTGCCTTACCTTTCCCAATGTCTGCTCTGATTCTATCTAAAACCAAGGAAGAATGAGTGTAGAAGCAACAAAGAGCCGCAGACATTCAGGGGAATGTTGATCCTCTACTTGGTCCCCTCTCCTGAAGCATGATAAATATACTTAATTATAAAACCTTTTAAGATCCCTTCACACCAACAAAATTACTCAAATTTCTTTGACTTAAATAATTAAAGATAGGTTAAATCTTTTTCCTTTCTCATATCAGACCCCTGTAAAAATGCCACACTACTATTTTTTAAACTCCAATACTCATAAATCTATAGTTCCACTTTCTGACCCAGGTTTCCATTGATGGCTACATTATTCTGAGGGAATCTTATCCCAAAAGAGTATGCTCTGGAGACCATGATTTTCCTCCTAAATCATCATGCCCCCTCTCTTTCTTATGTACGTTTCCATTACAGTGGTCTTGTAAGTGAGTGTCATCATCCTTTAAGTAGTCTATATAAATAAAGAGGAGTATATTTATTTATTCAGAAAGTAAGGAAACTAATCCTTGAATTTAAATACAGATTGACACTCTAGGTCAATATATCTAACATCCTATATCAGAAACATTCTACAAAAAGAAGGGAGATTCATTGTAGGTATTATTATCTAGTTTTTAATTAAATTAATCATAAAAAAATGTTCCATAGTTTAAAAATATTCTTACAAAGAAACAAGTTTGAGGATAATTTTAATAATGTAAGTCTTGGTAACAGGACTATGACCAATCTGACACTCATACTACTACTAGGAACTCTTTAGTAGCCACACTACAGAACAGAAATAGTGATGATTCAAGCAAATCTGACAAAAACAACTAAGTGTTTTTTTAATTATCAAGGGACAATTTGAGATATAGACTTATATCTAGTGTCATTAAGAGTGTACCTTGCCCTATTGTACTTTGTGATGTTAAATAATAAGAATATAAAGCATTTATAATCAGCAAGACATCTAAAAACTAAGCACAGAGATATAAATTTAAATTGCTAGGGCTGGGGATGTACCTTAGTAGTACAATTTTTGCCTCACATGCACAATGCCCTGGGTTCAACCTCCCAACACTGCAAAATAAATAAACAAACAAACAAATAACTGAAATTTACCAACAATGTTTAAAATCATTTAAAACTCAATCCAATATTTTTTTTAAAAATTCACCAAATTTAATGTTAAAGGTTTAGAACCCTCTTCTGAGAGTTCAGTTTCATCTTTATAAAAGATGAAAAGCTACATGCTGTTTTAAGACTAGTTCTTTCTGCTGCTATCAAAAGGCTAGCAAAAATACACAGTATCATACACAGTAGTACACAGCACAATAATGCACAGTAAACACAATAATATACAGCTAACAATATGGCAATGAATTTAAATACATTCCCTTAATTAAAAATCAGAGCTGCTCAATATACAACTCTGGAGTGACCATTTACCCAGGATGCAATGTGAATAATGTCTTCTGGTATTGTGCAGCAAACACTGTCACAAATAAGGTTGAAAGACACATAGAAAAACATTAATGAAGATTTCCAGAAAGAAAACACATTACATCTTGCATTTCAGATGAATCAACGTAGTATTTCTTAACCGTGCCTTAGTTTGCCATATCTGTTAAGTGAAGTGCTACTTTTGAATACGCCACTACAATAAGTACCAGAGAAGATGTAATCTCAACAATAAGTTTCTTTTTTAAGAGTAACCACTGGTGAAGTAGTTACGCTAGCTGAACTGAAGAGGGAAAAAGAGATAAGATTATAAAGATACTACCATGAGACCCAATAACTGCATCATTCATAGCCAAGCAATTGCAGCAAAATGTTAAAGACCAGTGTTACACAATCACGGAATTACTCTTAAAAATATACCTGTAGAACACAGTAAAATCTTTAAAATACTTTGAAAAGAGATGGGAAGTATCCATGAGAATTGTTTACACTACCCAGAGGTTTCACTGCTTTTCTTATGGCAATAGCAAAGTTTCCATAGTTTAGGACAAAATACCACGAAAAAAAAAAAAACTAATGTAACAAATATGCTGAACTTTTTAATGGGATGACTAGAATAAAAGATATGTGTGATGCTAAGTACATGAATTGCATATATAGAGAGAATAGATAGACATTCCAATAGGTAATTAGATACATATATACATACAAGCAATCAAACAAACAATCTGTCTCATCAAGGTAAAGGTGATATTTTATCAAATGAGAAAGTAAATGCTTTTGAAAACAGATTCATGCTATGAAAGAATATTTTGAAAACACATGTTTGGAAACATTCCATCAGCGTGATTTTGTTACCAAAATTCTAAGTCTGTTACCTACAAAAATTCTTATCTGTTTACAAATTTAAAAATTGGCAACAGAATAATCTAACCTGTTTAATGCTGTTCCAAATAATTTCAGTGGCTTTTCAGTCCCTTTATTAAAATATGAAAAGGCTACATATGCCTTCAACTTCATTGGCAAAAACAGATCCTCATCAAGAAGGTGGAAATTTACTATCCAAATTTTAACAAAGTTCTTTGCATCTGTTGTGTATGGGACTTAAAAATGAGTAACACAATTTAATAAGTATAATCAATGATGTAATATTTTCATTTGGATCTATTGTTTCCTTCTATGGCAGCAATTTTAAAAGCATGTAGCAAAGTAAATGGAACTTAGAACCAGTTTTTTTTTAAATATTTTTAGTTGTAGAGACACACAACACTTATTTTTATGTAGTGCTGAGTATGGAACCCACTGACTCACATGTGCTAGGGAAGTTCTCTCCACTGAGCTTCAACCCCAGCCCCTACACCCAGATCTTTAAATCACTTCATCAAACAGTGCTAAACCAAGTTTTTTAAAATAACAAAGCATGTTCTATTACATGGTTTAGTTTTAAAATATTCATTTCATCTATATCTCTTTCTAATATCTACATATGAATGATTTATAGCACATATTACCACAGGAGTAACTGTCTACAATTTTAAATAAATATGCACATATATATGCTCTATCCAAAAGTCTGAGGACCACAATTCTGTCCTACGTTTTCCCAAATAAGTGTTAAAATTGTCTTTCCAGAGGAATTTTTTCAGACCCAACCTTATCAACAATTTTCTCCAGTTGCATTTTGACTTTCCAAATCACCTAAGATCTCTATTTTCTTCTCTCCTTGAATATCCTAAGTTCTGGCCCTTTAACCTTGGTACTAAAATGTTCCCTACATACACTCCAAACAAGCAGGGTGGGATACCAGATACAGTGCTTCTATGTCCTGCACTGAAAAAAAATTGTGTTAATTATCAAAGATATTTACTTTTAGGATGCTTCAGGAATATACATAAATAGAGGCCTCATTTGGGACAATTTAGAATAAACATCTAATGCCCTTATTACTAAATTTAATAAATATCATTAATTTTATTTTTAAATTATCTCAGAAATAAATTTGCTAAATCAGCAAAACACAAACACACACACACACACACACACACACACACACACACACACACACCATCATCATCATCATCATCATCATCATCATAGCCTTGTAAAATGTAAAGGATTTTGACATAAATGTCCTATTATATTGGCATCTTAATTACAGAAACTAGTTTATGCACATATCAAAAAGGAAGAATACCAACCTAAAGATGTGAAAGTAGTGCCAAGAAAATGCAAAAAATAAACAAACTCAAAATGTGAAAGAATATATTTTTCTGTATCTCCTATTCCCAGCTCTTTATCACATTAAGGAGCTTTCCATGTGGATATAACAAAGAAATTAAACACAAAATTTTACAACTAAGACATAACTAATTATGATGAGTGCTTTGGAAACAGGCCCAAGGTGTCATAATTAAAAGTTAAGGCATTTTTCATTCCTTCCCTGCCACACCACACATAAGGGTCCCTGAATTGACTCAGTTAACTAATATTCATACTATGTCCAAGTTATTAAAACTTTCTTTAGCTGCCACATTATCTCAATTTATTTCTTTTTTGTTTGGGTTTTTGTTTCTCATTAAAGAGCTCAACTGAAAATTTTAAAGGAGAATGTCCTTAAAAGCATCATAAGTAGGGCTGGGGATGTGGCTCAAGCGGTAGCGAGCTCGCCTGGAATGCGTGCGGCCCGGGTTCGATCCTCAGCACCACATACAAACAAAGATGTTGTGCCCGCCAAATACTAAAAAATAATAAATATTTTTAAAAAAAAGCATCATAAGTAGTTTAATATTACTAAAGAGATTGTTTTAAATAGTTCTCTAGAAATTTCAATTATATTTCCCCCTTTACTAAGTTTAAGGGCATTAAAAAATATATATTTTTTAGTTGTAGACAGACACAAGCCTTTTTATTTATTTATCTATTTTTATGTGGTGCTGAGGATTGAACCCAGTGTGTCACATTGCTAGGCAAGCACTCTACCACTGAGCCACAACCTCAGCCCTTCAGGGAATTTTTTTTTAATATTTAGCTGTCAATAAACCTTTGTGTTTTTTTTTTTTTTATTTGTATGTGGTACTGAAAATCGAACCCACATGCTAGGCAAGCACCATTCCACTGAGCCACAATCCCAGTCCAGGGCCTTTCTTTTTTTTTTTTTTTTTTTAATTTTTTTATTGTTATCAGGGGCACTTAACCACTGAACCGCATCCCTAGTCCCCAGATCATTTCTTTTTAAGGTAGAGATTTTATCATTTTTTTTTCATGGCATTATCAGTAATGCAATTCTTCAGATGCCAAAGCAGTGGTGAAGAAAACAACAGGTGAAGGCCATTGGAAACTATAGCCATTGTTTCTCTAGCCTCTCTGACTACTGGACTCTTTCAGAAAGTGATTGTCACAACCTCATTTAGGTTGCAAAACCTCAATAAATGAGTTTAATTTGGAGAAACAAGTTACTAAACACCAAATAAGTTACAAATGAGAAACAGAAGAAGATTCATGGGCTCAGAGGAAAGGGTTTCAAAAAGCCAGAAAACATGACTTTCAACTAAAGAGTGAATTTAGCATCCCTATTTGAAAGTTTTCAGGAGTAGAAAGAGGTTGTTGCTGCTACTGCTTTTCTACTACTGTTTCATCATCATAATTATATAATAATAATTTGCATTTATTCCCCAAAAGTTTTCAAATCACTCTGAGTATTATTTTCATAGTATCCCTCAATTTTAAAAATTATAAAATATGTCAACTTTAAAGTTAGAAAAACTTAATTATAAATATGAGACACCTATATATCTGCAATGAATAATTCCCTGAACTGAAATTTTTCCAGATATAGTTCTTTCTCTAACCCTATACTTGTCAACATAAAAAGAAAAAAAATACAAGTGTATTACACTGCTGATACAAGATTTTGTTAACACATAGACCTGAATCATTAGTTAATAAGCCACCTGTTTTAATTTTCATACCTACTTGACAAATTTGAAAGGAAACAATAATTTGAAAGACTTCTTTGTACCTTAAAATATACTCACAATGTCCCTTTACCACAAAACTGAGCTAAGAAAAAGCACTGGTCAAGCTGCTGGCCTATAGCCATATCACATTCACAAGATATGGCCTTTCTAGAAGTCACAAAGACATAACTAGGAGATGAGTCACTATCAGACTTATAAAAGAGTCAGTAATACTATCAAATGTTTAAGATATTACCAGAAGCCTGCCCCAATCATCTTTTAAATCACAGATCAAATACTACCTCCTGGGCTGGGGTTGTAGCTCAGTGGTAGAGTGCTTGCCTCTTATGTGTGAGGCACAGGGTTCGATCCTCAGCACCACATAAAAATAAATAAATAATATAAAGATATTGTGCTCATCTACAACTGAAAATATTTTTTTAAAAAAGACCACCTCCTACCAGAAACTTTCTCTGCCATAGGTTCTTCTGCTCTTATACATATCTCCATTATAGTAATTAACACACTAGAATCACCCAAATTCATACCTCCTCTCTTAAGACCATGCATTTTCATCTTTGAAATTATGTAATCTAGTGGTTCCCAACCTTTTCACCATGAAGAATCCTTTAATTAATACTCCCTCATGAACCCCACGTTAAAAGATTATTGCTTATCAAATTAGTCACATGTATTAGATAAAACAAATCATTTTCTATTTTTTATTAATCAGACATGTAGATCCAATGTTTAATGCTCTGACTCAGCATGATATTATTCATTTACATTAGTGTATGGGAAATACGGAAATGGGTTGGCTCTGGAAGTAAGCATGAAGATAAAATAAATGAGCACTGACATTCTATGGAAGAGACTGGAAAATAAGAAGACAAGGAAAAAAAACAGTCCTAATTTATGACATACAAGCTTTGTTTGGAGCAAATAATATCCTGAAGCAAAACCCAATTGAAACATTTATTCATATCAAGCAGGAAGTCAGACAGTATGACTGGTAAGTTTATCTACCCTGCATACCTTTTATTGAATGAGGCAATGAATATGAAAGCACTTTAAAAAATTGGGAAGCTCTATAAAATACATGAGAATTAAGGGCCTTCTCATGCCATGGTTCCAGTACTGATCATACAACTATTGTCAATTTCTATTCTATGCACTTTTGTATATAGTATCTTCAGACTTAATCTTCCTAACAACCATGTTATAAATTCTTTCGCTATCCCATTTTTAAGATGAGTAAAATGAAACTTGAAGATGTGACACAATTTATCCAAGATCCTACAACTAGTTCAGGAAATAAGATATAAAAGGAAAAATTCAAAAACTAAAAATCAGAAGTCTAATTTGGTCTTTGCACACGCAGGTCTATCACTCAAAGAAAAATGCCTATTTCCATTTTTTCCTTAAAATGAAAGCAAGAGAAAACAGATTGAAATGTGTGTACTTGACAGAAAGAACTTCCTGATGCTAATCATTTATATACATAACCAAAGAAGGTTATAAAAGAATCCTTCTTTGTAGGCATTTAAAATAAAGAGAACTTCTTAATTAATTCAAATGGAGAAAGGATGATCAATACTATCTGGAGGATGACAGATGAAATGACCTTTCAAAATCTCTTCCAGTCTTTAGAATTGGAGTTTTATGAAATTTTAGAAGCTGTACTTCAAAACTCTATATTTAGTCACTTGGGACTCTATCCCAAGTCTTCTAGAATACAGATGAATTCTTCTTCCTAGGAAAGAAAAAAAAAGAACTTGTATTGCTCTCTCTATTTTACATAAGAGAAAATGAATCAGGTTATGTAAGTTGCCAAATATTCCATAGCAAGTATGTAGGAAATAAGGAGCCAGATATGTAATTCTTAGTACCACTTCAACAGTAATAGAAAACATATCTTAAATATTTATTTTATGCCAATCCCCTGAGTTTAGTGCTTTATATTCTTCGTATTTAATGTTCACAATAATTCTCTAAGGTAGATATTATTACTGCTCCTATTTTCCAGATAAATGGAGGCTTAGGGATTAGAGTATATATATATATATATATATATATATATATATATATATATATATATATATATATATATTGGGGGAAGAAATCTGACTTCTCATACATAGAAAGCTCAATTTCATGGGGATAGCTTGAGATTATTTCTAAGAAAATAACTACATACCCTTTGATATTCCTTCCCAAGAAAGAACAATGAACAAATCTTTCCTAGGTTGAAAGCATTCTTACCATTGTACCAAAGACTTGCCTAGCGCCAAAACAACTTCACCTAAGTTTCCTCACCTACCAAATACTAAAATCTTCGATAGAAGAGAAAAATCCTGAAAAAGTAAAGACTCATGGTTTCAAAGTGCCCTTCAGGATGCCTAGAACTTAATAACACTCAATCACATTACCCAATGATCTGTTTGTAAAGTATAAAAGGAACCATTTGCAATCAAGCCTGAGAATGGCTTCTATTTAAAACCTATGCTCCTCAGTTTTTGTTTTTGTTTTTGTTTTTGTTTTTAGTGTTGCATTTTGTTTTTTCCATACATTGAACTTGTGTAGTCTTGAAAGGAAAGCATCTTTAATTTTCTTTGACTGCTTTTAAAAAACTACTTTTCAAAGAAGCAGATATTATGCTCAGCAAAGTCAAAACCACAAATAGTACTAGAGTTCCTTTTTGCATTTGAATGAATATATTAAAAACAGAAATTTTTTTTATTTGTCTCTTCACAATAATTAGAAATAACAAATTATTGAAGGTCATAGGAACCAAAGATCATTTGAAGAGTTATCTTATAAGATTATGGAGAAGAAAGACATCAAGAAAGAAATGGAAATGGGAGAATAAAGAATGTTTGCATATACTCTAATGTGCACATCATATAATGCATTTATCTCATATTTATTATTCCTATTTTTACACATCATCATTGAAAAGCATCAAATCAATACACTTAAGTAATTTGATCCCAAATAGTTAAAACATACAAAATTCTTAAAAGACTTCATAATATCACACTAGGCTCCAATATATGGTGCTTTAATTCAGAGAAATCTTTAAAAATCTTTATAGACTATGGGAGCTTAGTAAATAAAACACACCAGTGAATCCCTTGCCACACATACCACAGCATAATGTCGGTAGACAGAAACAAATACGGAAATAGAAAATCCAGAAAATTACAGGGCAGCAAATTCAAGATGGTTAACAAAGATGCAAAATTTTCTAAAGTACATACATTAGAGTACCAATTGTTAGATTTTTTTATTTCACTGTTCTATCCTCACAGTGATTATGATTATAGGTTAATATATTAACTTGGTTAATACAAATAAAATCAACATCTCTTCATAAATGTAAAGAAATAACTCTTTAGGTAAATATAAAGATTTCTATAGTTTCAAATTATTGCTTTTCACTTAAAGTAGCATAAAAGAGAATGCCACTGCACATTTTCATGCCGTTAAAAAGTAAAAAGAAACATTTCATAATTTTTCTTCAAGATTTTAAAAAGGATTTTTTTCCAATATTATGTACTATGTTAAGTTAGCAAGGATCACTAAATATATTATGATTATAAAGTAGAAATAACTAGGCAGTTGATTTTTAATGTGGTTTATTAGTTTATAATAGATTACAGCATCTACAATTAACCTCAGAAAATAACTCACATCTTTCCTAAAGATGAAAGTTTTTTTAGTGAATAGTAAAATGAATGATATATTAGGGGTCTTAGAGGAGCAAGAAGAGATTCTGAATATAAACAAGCCATCATTCTGGTAAAAGGAAATACAAACAACTAGAATAAAAATAGTTGATGCACAAAAGCCATAATGAGGGGGTAGCTCAAAAAATAACTTCTACTTTGAATGGTTTGGATGAAATACAAATTATCCACAGAAAAGTGTGGACTGGCATAAACGTTTGTACAAAATTATAAGTGTATTTCAAGAAGTATGCAAGAGGCAACCGCCTGCATGATGCACAAGGTCCCAGCAATGCTCTGCTTAAGTGCTAGTGCACAGAGTCCAAACCACTGCATTTTAATTACTATGCAGCCTCAGATATATTGCCTTTGATATGGAAATGTTCTTGTTCTCTCATCTTCACATATGGTCTCATGCACAGAAATCTTTATCTGATTCATAAAAAATAAACTAGAATCCAATCTCAACACCTGACCTCAGTGCTTAGAAGTTTTTTACTAAGCATGGTGTCACTATAAAAAGAATGGCTAATATTGGTGTAAAGTTGGATATTTTGAGCAATGATATGAAGGATTTGCAGTTAAGAATTAAATCAATACTGTTTCTCTGAGGTTTTAGGGTTTCATGTTTCCTTTTTTGAGACTACCACAGATTTGAGGAAAAACAAACCAGCACCCTATTTTGGAGATGAGAGAGTCTACAGTAGATTTAAATGATATTCCATTTTTCAACCTTCACCCATATTGTCCAGTTGATGTTTTTATCCAAACTATGACAATCAGATACTTACAATTTTAAAAGATCTTTCAAAACCCATAATACAAAATTTGAACTATTTCTACTTTGACCAAAAGTCTAAACAAAATAATTAGCTGGAAAGCTTTTACCCTCTTCTACAGAACAAGGAAAATACAACACTCTTCCTAAGAATAAATAATGAATATATAATGAAAGAATGAGGAGAATTTCTGAGATAACTCTCACCTAACAATCAATGTTCAGATCACAATTGAAGATCGCATATCCTTCAAGCAAAATTAAAAAAAGTTAAACATTTAAAATGTACTTGTATCTAATAAAAATTGCTTTTTCACATACTCTACAGGAGTACCCGCTTTTTTTTTTTCTACTTGACTTGACTATTTTGAAATGTGGTATTTAATCAGTAGAAAATGTGGAAACGGGATGAGGACATAAAATGTCCTAGAACCTAATTTTCCTTGTTAGAAAAAAAAATAATAGGGAATGTTATATTATTAAATGATAAACAATCCAAACCAAAGATGGTCCATTTCTTCTTTTAAAAAAGCAGTATTTGTTGATTTGCCCATTTTTAGCAGGATTCTATAATAAAATCTGTTGTTCTTATTAAATCCCATCTACCTACATAACTTGATAATTCTGAAATAACCTAGATTAAATTTTTAAAATGGTAATATGACCCATCTAACCTCATGACAGCAGATAATACATCCCATCTGCAAATCATCTTGCGGCAAGTTATCTGTGTTTTATCATTTCTAGTACCTGTCTGTGCCTGATATGGTACTCTCAGACACATTAGCTTGATGGAATGTTTCACTTGACTTCAAAAACATCAATTGATATATATGCATCCCTAAACTATATTTAAACAAATAGCTCTCAGATCAACCAAAATTTTAGTTGTACTGTACTTTATACTTTTATAGAAAGCTGTTTGTAAATACTGGGGAAATATATGTATTATATATTATACATATTTCACATATATAATCATATTCCCTTGCTAATAAATAATTCCTTCTAACATGGAAAGAGATGTATAACCTAACAAAACTGAAAACCATAAAAAATATTAAAAGTAAAGGTTAAAGCTAATATATATTAAGTCATATTCAAAAGAAAATTTAGCCCAGTCTTTTGTGCTAATTGAAAGAGAATTGTTTAAAACATCACTTATATTTTCAATATAAGATGGATATGTATAACAATTTGATCAGTGACAAATAACTCAATAATTCCTAAAAGAAGTCAAATAGAAATGGACATAAAATCTCAATAATGCCACCAAAATTTATCATTTATGTGCTTAAAGTAATATATTTTAAAGTATAATAAAAGGAAGATTTGCCAATTATATTAACATATTGTGAATATATACTTTTCCTTTAAAAAGAAAATATCTGTTGTTTTCTGCTACCAGTGAAAAAATGTACAATAGAAAAATTAATATTCCCACTGAATCTCATTTCATCTAAGTATTTAGTTACTAAATCCATCATAGAGTCAGTTTAAGGTATAGGTACTTTAAACTGCTTTAGTAATAATACTTTGTACATTTATTTTCATGATATATTGTTCAGAGCGTTGCAGTTACAGAATATATTGTTGCATAAGTTTGTATAATGCTCCACAGTAAAAACTCATTTTTTACATATTTATATATATATATATATATATATATATATATACACACACACACACCAAGAGAAAGCCACTTAAAAATGCAATAAATAAAAGCAGCAATAAACAGGATAAATAATAACCCAAAAGCTATCTAGTCTTGCCACCATAACTAAATGAATATGGACATGGACAAACAGAGAAGAAAGGAGGTGCTAGTAATACATGAAAAAAGCAACAGAGGATGTCAGGTTGCTTAAGGAATTAAGAGACCTATACTTAATGTCTGGATCTTAGTTACTTACTGCCTTTGTTTATAAACTGTATTTAGTAAGTGTGGTTCACATTTGCTTTCAAAGTTTGGAAAAAATTGTTTCCTTTTTCTTTGTTTTGTTTTAAAAAATAGGGACCATGTCTCTTGATGTAAGAGGTTTTCAAAAGTGTAAGAGAAAAAAAAATCCATATGTTATTTTGCCTACCCATGAGCTCAGAAACATTTACTCAGAAAAAAATACTCTCAAAAGTACATAGATAATAAATTCATGGACTGAGGAATTGAAAAAAATAGTTATAACTTTTCTTCTGCTATAAGAAAATATTATACTGGTTTAATATAGCAAATAAAACTTAATAAACCATGTCCCCACTTCCCACCAAGAAAGGAACATTCTTGTTGCCATAGAAAAACTAACCCTGTCCCTCTCAACTTATAGAAATTTAGTGCATTTACTTGTTTGTTTTGAAATAAAGAGAATCTTCTAGTAGGTATCAGCCATAACTGAGTGGCCTAGAAACAAGGGAGGAGGGAGACTGATGCAAGTGCCTGATGCTGAGTGTTAAATTCCACAGTGACTGCACAGGGTGACAGAGGGAAGGTCATGTTCATGGCTGTAGAAATCTAGTCTCTGCCAGAAACTGTAAGCTAAAGCTGACCTAAGGCCAGAATCTCAGAAGCTAGGTAGGAAGCTCAAGCACCAATCTGAACAAGCAGAGAGGACAAGGTGCTGCCCCTAAAAACTCCAGGCTGAACAAGAATGAGACAGATAGCAAGCACGACTTTCCAGGCTCCCCCACAGGATCACTAGCAGCCCCAAGTGGCTAGGCCTGAAGAAGGAACCAAAAGCCTCAATCAGGACACAGATACTAAGACCTCTGCGAGTGGGAGCAGGAGGGAATACAGAGACAGGTGTAGCCCCAAATGGTAAGCCTCAAGTCCCTTCTCAAGACAGGATATGCAATGCTAAGCCTGGCTGTTCCTACTAGGTTAGAGCAGATAGAGAGGCACTAGCAGCCCTCCCCCAGAATGGAGTGTGGAGAATAAGTATATTGCTAGATTTTTTCTGCAACTCCCTTACCCATTTAGTCTGCACCCTACCGCTGATGTCGGACACCCCCTTAACCAATAGTTCCCCCTCAGGAGAAAAACGAGAGACAAAATAGAGAAGAAGAAAAGAAAAGAAAAAACTCAAAGACAAGGCTACACTGTCAAAGTCTTCTCTGCCAGGGCCTTGGGAGACTGTCCTGGTCGGCTCGGCCATCCCTCCAGAATCCGTTAGCCCAGAGCGGAGCTCAGTAGATCATATCGGCCAAGTCCGTGCCTATGGGTCTCAGGAACTAGGTGCTGAGTGCGCAGGCTAATTATACATGTGGCATTTGGGCAGCCGACTGTCCAGTGACACCTTACCTTATGAGGAAACGTCAACCCCAGCAACTGTTCAAAACAAAATGCCATCGCGGGATCAGCTTCGCCCGCTGATCCTACTTCAGGATTGCTTTTCCCACCGCCTCTCGCACTCAGAGCAAGAATGTGGCCCAGGGTGACCAGCAGCAGGCAGGCAGGTCCGCCAGGGTGGAGGGAACAGGCGGGGCGGGCCTTGCCAGGTGTCCGTCCAGTCCCCCCTCGCCATGGACCAGCTCTCGGACCCGACCACTTGACCTTTTTTATTCACAAACCCACCTCCTAGAAATAGACTGGGCGGGGCTGTGTCTGTTCTCCTCGGGACCCCGGGAAAAACCTAGGCATGTGACTACAAAGAGTAGGAGAGAGAAGACCCTGTAGGGCGGGGGGGAAAGAGGGCACTCTCTCGTCCGTACTCTACTGGGTCGCTGAGGGTGCCTCCCCGTCAGGGCCAAAAGCCCAGCCTCAAGAGTGCGCGCCCGAGACAAGGACGTCATCCAAGCGCCCCATTGACAGTGCTGCGGGAGGTCAGGAGTCCAGCCCAGTTTGCCCAGGGACGGCTTCAGGCCATCTCCAGACCGAAACTTCGAGCGCGGCCCTCAAAGGAGGTCACACAGACAGAAGCAGTCCGGGACAACCCATCTTGCTAACAGTCTAGTCCGGCCAGCCCAGTCGAAGGCTTATTTTTAATCCCCAAATAGGACAGCAATTCAATATCTGGTAATTCATAAAAAACAAATGTTTTCAAACTTAGCATAAGAAAGCTTAAACAAAACTTAAAATATGCTGGCAACAACCACCTTTTATCTGCTCAGAACACACCAATTTTCTCCGCGAAGCGCCAAGGAACCAGCCCGGCACAGAGCTATCTGTCCTCCGCAGCCCCTGGGCCGCTCCTCCCGGCGCCGGAGCACAACCCTAGCAGCCTTTGCACAAGCCCCTTTCCTTCCCCTCCCGGCCCTTTAAGGGAGAAAAGAAAGCAGTTCCCCCGGGAACAGTCAGCTAGAGGAGCTGGGCCTCGGGGAGGGTGACACCACTCTCCCCGAGCCCCGGAGCAGTGGACCTCGGCCCGGGCTGCAGAGAGGGCAGCGGGGCCCGGGCAGGGAGCCGAGAAGGACGGAGGGCGCGGGCCAGGCTCATGGACTCGGAGCGGGAGAAGAAACCTGCAGACAACTGTGCGCCCAGCAGACCAACTCCGAGGCCGAACCTGCGGCGGACTAAGTTAGGTGACCCCTCACCCACGCCCCCATCGGGCCAGGCACCATTGCCCTCGTGTCTATGGCAAAGAGGACCACAGATTAGTACTTGGGTTTCGGATTGTCTTGGAGTTCGGAGTGTTTATTCCTGAAAAGATCATTAAAAGTAATGTCCAATAATGGGGTAGGGGGGAGGAAGAAAGAGAAACAGAGGAAACTGGAGACTACTCGTGCTCGGTTCCAGGAAAGTTGCAGCGGAGCGGCAGTGGGGTGAGGGTGAAAGGAAGGAGCGCACGCTTTTTTCTAGCGACCCGGGTTTTCTTTATGAACTACTCAGAGTAAACTTCACCCTGGCGGAGAGTGTGGCAGAGATCTTCGACTCCAGCGGGACCTCCGCCAGAGTCAACCCCACAAATAGCCTAAGTCTCCAAACCAAAACGCGGGTGGGGTGGGGTGGGGTGGGGGTAGCGTTAAGAAGCCCAGAAGCTCAGCGGGTCCTCCCGACCTCCCGCACCCCGAGCCTGGCTAACACTGAAGCGCTCCGAAAACTGCGGCATCAAAGTCACACGGCGAATCAACCCAACACTTTTCAAGAAAAAAAAATATTCGCTAGAAAACTTACTTTGCATTTAGTCTCTATTCTTTGGGGGGATGCGGTTTAGGTCGGCTCGTAAAGGTAGCCCGTTTTGTCCAGGTTGGATATTGTCTACTTATGGATCAGCCCTTGGGTGAGGGTTTATTTTAATTTATGGCTTATGCATTCTTTTAAGGTCGATTTACATGACCTCCGGCTACAACTAAGACAGCCGAGGAGGGCACTCCAGTCGTCAGTCGGCCAAACCCACAATTAAAACAGCCCTCCCCCTAGTCTCAGTGTGACTAGAACTCTCCCAGGGTAGGCTGGCTGCCTCTTTTCTCTTTCCCACTTTTTTCTTCGCTTCTCTCTTTTTTTCTCCTGTCTTTTATGTGTCTTCTTTTTTTAGTATCACGAAATAAGATGTGATATCACTTTGAAAGTTTCGGTGTAACTTTCTCTAAACCCAAGCAAGCCTGCAGCGATAACCAGAGAGTTCACAAAGCCCTCAGGATGTTGCCCTCTTGTGGGCAAAAAACGCCATTACCACCCAGGAGTCCCATCTGAACCCTTGGAGCACACACGCTTAAGCTGAGGGTGGGGGGAGCGAGGGAGGGAGAGAGGGAGAGGGAGGACACTACACACGCAGGCACACAAGCTTCCTCCATCACACACTTGCGCGAACTTCCATGAAATACCTACCTCAAACTTCACGGAGACTTAAAAATTCATTCTCTAAGCCACCTGACTTCTTTTTCATATCATTCCCAGTTACATAGATTAGAATATCTATTCAGGGAGGCGGAGGTGGAGGAATAAGGTGGGCCGAGAGGACAGACAGATTTCCGGACGAATACTTAGGATGGCGATAACAGCTTTCTGTTGTCAAAGGTTGCGTTGTCTGTCCCTCTCCCTGCCCTTTTGCCTTAGTGTTCTACGCACAGTTATCTACTGCTACAACATGTGTTTTCTCGGAGTGGATGGGAAGGGCAAAAAAAAAAAAAAAAAAAAAAAAAAAAAGCCCGCCACGCAGATCTGTCACCGCCTCCGGAACAAGGCACAACTCTCCGAGAGGGAGACGCATCCTGGGGATCAGCGCGTCCACCAGCGAGCGGCTGGCGCTAGGGCCCCTTTCTCTACCTACTCTCCCCCTCCGCGTCGGTCCCGCTGAGTGCCCTCCTCCCGCTCCTCCTCCCGGCTCTCCCCTCCCCAGCCAAGTACGGAAACCCGCCCCGGCTGGGCAGCCGCGGCTCCCGGCAACCCGCGCCCTCTCAGTGCTCAGCTCGCTCGGCTCTCTTCCCTCCGCTAGTCCTAGCCCAGCCCCTCAGTCCCAGCTCAGAGAAACGAACCCTGGAACTGCCCGGAAGGGCAGGAATGGAAGGTGCTGGGGGCCAGCGATGGGGCCCAGCAGTAGGTTCCTGTCCCCTGCCCGCTCCCACTCCCCAACAGGTAGCTCACAAACGGGCCGCGCGCTCTCGCTCTGCCTCCCTCGCTCTCTAGATCGCTTGCTCCGTCCCGGTTACCTGGGCGGGCTCCAGGATGGTACCGCACGGGAGGGTTCCTTGTGCGCTGCGCCGCGGGAGTAAAAGGCATTAAAGGAAAAGGGAGATACAAATAAAAAAAAAAAATCTTTTAAAGGAAGAAGAGTCGATGCTAGGTCAATTAGCACAGGCTGGGGAGCAAGGGAGCAGAACCCCCCCCCCCAGCGCTGCGGCCCCGCAGCCCGTTAACTCGAGTCTGCGGGGGTGTCCCGCCTGGGGCAGGGGGGAGCGCTGAGCGGCAGAAGTTTGCTGCCGGGGTGCTAGGAGGTGCGCGCGGAGCGGGGTGACTAGGGGTTTCCCCCCTGAAACAAGTGAAGGCGATGGTTAGTGCTGTCAATCTTGGCAATCAGTGTGAGCGGCCATGTCGTAAGTATTCAAAGCATTTCCCGTCGTGCAACATCAGAAAGTGAGTGGCCAGGGCATTGATCTGAGCGAGGGAGAGGAGGCAGGGCTCCCCTCCCAGACAACACAGGCAAGATGAGACAAGAGGCGAGGGAGGCAATGAGCCAGGCGGGGAAGCTGGGAGGGAGGAGGGGGGGCTGGAGGAAGAAGAAGGAGGGGAGAGAGGGAGGCAAGAGAGAGCCACAGAGAGGAGGGCAAAGAGACCAGTGAGACCGGAGGTTGGATTTAGAGAAAAAGCCTGGACAGATAAAGTGACTACTAGAAGAGAACTGGAATGGGGACAAAGAAGAGGGAGAGTCAGGGTCAGAAGGGATTAGGGACTAGTAGAAGAGAGGCAGGCTAAAGACAGAAGGACCAAAGGAGAACTATTAGGGATGGGCGGCTAGGAGGAGGAGTCAAAAGAATGGCAAACTGAAGCGAAGGGGAAAAGGTAGGCAACTGGGGAGAGGGAAGGAGCAAAGTGGAAGGAGTAAGGAAGTCAAATGAGAAAGAAAAATGCTGGGGTGGTAGCGTATGCTTTGGAAAAGTTAGGTGAAAGAAGGAGATATGGGTTGAAGGTTGAGAAGTACTAAGAACTAGACCACAAAAGTGAGTCATCGGAGAAATAGAAGGGAAAAGACAAGTGTTGAAGCAGACCACGAAGAAGGAAAGAAGGGTTACTACTAGGATAAATAATAAGAAAGAAGTGGTCAAAAGAGAAAAGAAAGAGATACAGAAAGTAGAGATAATGAAAACACCCGTTAGTAGAATCTCAGTAAATGAAGGAAAAGAAACTTATTTTAAAAGATAGAGGAGAAGAAACTGAAAAAAAATAAGCTATTAACAGCAGATTCCTAACTTACGTAGGTGGCAGTGTTCTGAAGACCATTTAGATTATGGAGTTTATGGATTAAAGTTATTATAAATAACCAGATATGTGTAAACTACCAAAGAAAAATTACACCTTTATAGCAATAAATAAAATATATCCACACTTATTATATAGATAAATCAGAGTTGCATAAAATTGAGTGGGTGGTATATGTATAATGCTCAACTTTGTAAAAGAAAATGTCTGGAGAAAAATTTCAAGAGGGGTGACTTGGAAGTTGTAGAAGATGAAAAAAATCTCAAGTCACCCAAGATAGTACATAAAATTGTTCAAGTAAAATATAGAAAATTATGTTAATAAAATAAACCCCCTCTAAAAATACTACACAAATTATTGAGTCATGTGTAGGATGGGTTAAAGATTTGAAGGGTACAAAATAGCCTAAAAGAGCAGAGACCTGAAACTTTCTCTCTATTCCAAAACAACAACAACTGCAGAATCAGAGAATCAGGAAAGGCAGGACTAATAGTGGTATCAGATAGTTGAGATGCAGAATAAAACAGGTGAGAAAACTAGCTTTGCAAGTAGCACAGAGATAACCAAAGACAGTGTATTGTACACAAGGTGAGGTTGGCCTGCCTTAACCCAGGCCCAAAGAAATAGACTAGATTCCAGAAATATATTGGTGGAGAGTAAAAACTACATCAAGATTAAAAGCTAGAGAGAGGTTCAGACATACAACGTGCAGTACAACCTGCAGAAATTTGTAAACGCTTTTACTATGGAAACTGATATGAGATGGCCACTTTCAGACACATCATAAACAGAGACTTTGTATAAGAAGCTGTTGACCAGGTAAATGGGTCAGGAATGGTAACTAGAAAAATCAGAAAATTTTGTGGCAATCTAAAATTGCCAACATGAAGATGCCCTCTCAGGGATTGTGATAAAAGAGGAGAAAGTCTCATCTTTGTTACATTAACTTTCAAGAACATGGATACAGCAAACACAAAAGATGGAAGAAGCTAGGATGTCAGTCATGTATTGGCCTCTTAATGTACTCCCTGTTTGCTTCCACATGGATTCCAGATAAAAGAAAGAAAAAGAACTAAGGGCGGGGAGGAGCACCTAGGATCAGTGGGGCAGAAGGAATTGCCAGATAGTTCTGCCCCAATAGAAAATATGATGCTTGAGAATTGGGAGTTTCCAGACCATGAGTTAAACTGACTTGATGATAGTTGGTCAGGAGGAGAGTGAGTCCAAACAAACATTGTGTTCATATCATCGTCGTCGCCATTCAAGGCTAGAAAGTCTGCCTCCAGCTCCCCAAACCTAGAAGCTAGCAGAAAGTACTCCCCTACACCTTGCAAGTCAGCCCCTAATAGGTCAGCCCCTAATAGGCCCGGATTCCCAGTACTGAAGGGCGGGCCCCCTGACCTCTTGAGGCCCAAGGGGCAAGCCCAGATCTGTGTTTCTCTGTGTGTGTGTGTGTGTGTGTGTACACACACGCGCACGCGCCCTTGGAATGGCCCAACACAGGATTCCTAAGCCTTGAACTCGGTTGTCTGACCTGGAACTCAACCACTGAGGGAGGGGAAAAAAAAAAAAAAAACTCTTCCAAGCCTAAAGAGGTCAAAATCGAATGACCTGTCGGTAAGTCTGCAAAGCAGGGGGTTGGTCCCAAAGCCCGATTCCTCTGGGAAGGGCCACCGAAAGAGGTGAAACCTCAGGAACCAAAACACTGCGGCATGACTGGGTACCTCCAAGTGCGAAAACAGGTTTAGTTTTCTAAATATCAGCGCGTTGGCCCTTTAAAATAACTCGGTACCCAGAGCTCTGAGAGACAAGACTGATCCCGAAGATCAGATGCAGGCCGCTGGCGGGAAGCAAGAAGGAAAAGACGACATCATCAAGGTCTTTGTCGTCCAAGGCCCTAATACCCAACCCTTTCAAACCTTCTGAAAAGGAGCGGCAGGAACCTTCTTTAGTTTTTAACTAATAAACTAGTGCCAAAGTAAATTGTTAAGGCAGAACCGGAAGCGGGACGCAACCCTGATCCTGAAGGAAAGAAACTAAAAGTTAGGGTCTCAGTGCCGCACTTCAGACGGTGCACCGGTCGACACGTGGCCCTGGGGGCGGGGGTATTGGCTAAGGATTTCGTCTCAGGTCTGGGGCGCAGGCTATTCCTAGCAGAGCTAGGCGGAGAGCACCGCAGTGGGTTTAAGTGCTGAGCTCTACACCTGGTCCGTACCAGTCTTCTGGCTCCGAGAAGTCCTCGGAGGTGCGGAGGGCACCCAGATCCCTCAACCATATCCCGGGGCTCACGAATTCACTTTCCCCTGGGGATCGGATCTCGGCGCCGCGCAATAACCCCGGGCGCCGAGCTCCGGGGAACGAGGGAAGAAGGGAAGGAAAAAAGAGGAGACGGGTGGGGCTGACTTACCTGCCCGGAGCTACTGCTGCCTCTGCGCTGTCCGTGTGTCCCTGAGCACCGCAACCAGCAAGGGCAACTCGGCTTTGCTAAGTTTGGCCTCGCACCTCCAAAAAAGAGGCGCGAACTCGCAAAGGAAAGGCGCGCGCGGTTCCTGGAGAGAGGTCCCCCTGAACTTGGGAAGGGCAACGCAGTTAATTCTGCTCAAGAAGTTAATATTTAAAACACCCACGCAAAAATCACGACGGACATTGAAACTTCTAATGCCTGCTTTGAAAGTCTCCTTACACCAGCCAGGCGGTTAATTCAGACCTATATGACTTCATCTTAAGGTCGCTAACTTCTTTCAGGAAGGGTTTCACAGCTACTGTGTAAACAGGACAAACAAATGACATGCACTCCAAAACACCAAGAGAGAGAACTTTTACTTAAACGAAGAATAAGTGAGTGTAAGAGCCAAAGGGAAGAAGTTAAAAACTTTAATTACAGCACGGAGAAAAGTTTTCACAATTGGTTTCCTTAAACGGGATAACAAACATACCAACACTCCTGCAGTCCATTGCACTTCATTTAAGTTTGGAGCAACCCAATAACCTCAATTCCCAAATAACAGTGCCCTTGGGACTGCCTCAAAGAGGTCCTAACTCGTGTTTCAGTAACAAAAACAGCAAACTATGAATAATGCTTTGCATTCTTTAAGATGCTATTTTGCAAAAGGACAAGGCGTTGTCCCTTGACTTTAAATGGATGGAGAATAACATTAAATTCCACTTGCATTTGTCCATCATCCTGTTAGGAAGACCACAGCCACAGCGACAGTAGCAGCAAAGCACCGCCACAAAGGAAGTAGGGAAAAGTGGCAAAAATGCATAAACTTTTTTTCCAGGAAAAATCAAAAATAAGTTTTACAGACATGCCTTTCCTAGCTTAGGGAAGTTAATTTTCAAATGTGCTTCGGCTATCTAAGGTGCAAAGCGGTGGCTAGGGGAATGCGTGGCTGGAATCTGCATGCTGATAAGAGAAGGCTGATGTACTTACAGTGACAGAGGGCAGGCTGCGGGAGAAAAGCTGTTTGTGTTAGCCTGCGAGTTACCCAGGGCTGCAGTGAGAGCAGAAGGGAGGAGTGGGAGTGCCAGTCTGCGTACACCTTCACCGCGTCTCATTACATCTGCCAGCCTCTCTCTCCCTCTCTCTTTCATTTCCACATTCCCTTTGTTCCTGAAAAAAAAAAAATCTACACGTCACATCAGAGTCCCCAGATGCAGTCTACACCAAAGAAAAAAATGAATAATTCAATCAAACTGTGCATAGTCTCTAAGGCAATAAATCTATTGCACTTAAAGAAACGAAGGGTAATTACCACCATGGAATTAGAATAAGGCCAAAGACCAGAGATGTCGCCGAATCTTCGGGTAAACTCCCCAGTCAAATAAAGTTTCATTTATTTAATCCTTTGACATCTCAAATGAAAAGTCAGGAAAAGATTTTAAACTTATTTTAGAAGGTTATTCACTTCTTTTTAAACACATTATAGAAATGGGGGAGGGGTGAGAAGGGGAGAAAAGCCTGGCGCAACTACCTTGCTCAAAAGCTCCCAAAGGCAGCAGCATAGAACGAGTACAGACACCAACCAAGCCAATGTGTGTCCGTGGAGCCTGTCCAGGGTCCATTCTCTCCCACTCCACCCTCCTCCACTCCCCTCTAATCAGAGGAGGATCGCCCTCCACTCTCACACGCCACCGCAGCTTTGCAGGAGGGCAGCTGAAATCTGAGAACCTTACCTGCTGCACGGAGACCTAAGAGAACTCGCGCTTCCCTGCCACAAACACCCCATGCCATTCCTATGCACCCCTCCAAAGTCCCATTTACTTCTTCCAAGAGAAACTGTAAACGGGATTGCCCCCACCCCCCAACCCCACGATTGAATGGAAGCTCTGTACTGTACCGACTTCTGGATATGCCCTGGATTGAGTTTAGGGAATGTCTGGAAAGAAAGGGGGGGGGAGGGCACCTCGAGCCTTGTCCAAGTTAGTCAGAAGGCGGTATTAGGCAGGAAAGCGCCCACAGGAGAAACAGCTGGGATGCAGACCGACTATGGAAATCTCAGTTCTAGGAACCGTGTCCTTTCGTCCCAAAGGTAAGATTGAATGACTGTCGCACGTTTATTCTTTTGCTGTCTGTGTCTCTTCCCCACCCCCAACTACCTCTACTACTCGGATCTGCCACCATGCACCCGAGAGAAGGGCACAAGCATCGCGAAGGGCTTTATTTTCCAGGTCTCTCTACTCATAAATCGTGGGTGTCACTAAAACAAGATTAGCAAATCTACCGCTGGTAACAGCGACCAGAACCTCTGTCCCTCTGCCAGTTGCTCACTGATGGAAGCATCTCGGGCTGCACATCGGTCCCGAAGCCACAGCCCGTCGGGTCGCTGGGCCTGCGGGCTCAGGTGACACAGGGAGGCTCTCGGCGTCCCAAATGGGTTCGGTCAAGGGTTTCCACCCCATCGTTACTTTCCGTGCCTACGCGCTCGAGCGTGGTGTGCGTGTGTGCGTGTGTGTGTGTGTGTGTGTGACACACACACCGCGCGCGCGCGCGAACACACACACACACACTTTTGACATTCTGGCCGAACTCCTCATCTAAACTGAGGTTCCCTTTAACAGTCAATTCAGCCCTCCCGAGAGCAGCAGGGAAACTAGGATACGTGGATGGACCGCTAGGGTGCCAACCGTCCGGTTTGGCGGAGCTTTGTTTATGTGCCTAAGTCGCCACCTTGAGGTCGAGCGGAAGACTGCGCGCAGCTCAGGACTTCGGAGGCCCACCAGGCTGACCCTGGCCCAGGAGCCTTGGCGACCTCCTGGGACTGGTTGAAAAAGAAGCAAAGGCTGGTCGCCCTGCGGGCAAAGGAGCTCCAGAAACAGGGCCTGTTCTCTGGGACCCGAGCTGAAAAGAGCGACGGGTTGAAACTACAAACTAGCTGAATCCAACAGCCGTGAATCCTGCAAAGAACGCATTCTCCTAGCAGAGTACAAAGCTCGGGTCAAACAGTCTGCAGCTCTAAGGAGGGGGCTGCGTTTTGGAAACTTGAAGCACTAACTCCCAGGGCAGTGGTGGAGGGTAAGGGGCAGCTTCGATGAGACACAGTGTCCGCTTCTGTCCGGGACAAAGTCCCAGCGTTCTTCTGAAGTGACCTTAGTTCTGCGAAGAAGACTCTGCATTTCCTGGGGCTCATTTCTCCCTTCTCTCCAGAAGACAAAGGGATTCAGGGACGCGGCTAGACCCAAGGTCACAAGTCCAGGTCTCTGAGATGAGAACTGGGGGCAGCAGAGGGACATTCAGGCAGCCCTGATGGTAGAGCTAGGCACTTCAGCTCAGTAGTCACCCATTTCTCAGGAAATCTGTCCTTTTGAAAGTTTAACAATGGATTTGGTAAAATAATAATAATAATAATAATTGTTATAAACTATATATCTTTTTTCCTTTTTCCCATCCTGCCTTTATTAAATCCTTTGTGTGTGTGTGTGTGTGTGTGTGTGTGTGTGTGTGTGGACAATTCTTCCTATATTTTGCCTTATGCTATAAAGATACCAAGCTTAAGAACCCCCTAGCTAAATCCTGGAATAACATAATTGTGGTTTTTCTTTGTTATTCCTGGACACTGCCTCCACGACTTGGAGACTTCTACAAGTTCACACCACACCAAAGGCCATCCTCAGTGAACTGTGCCCCATCAATGCCTCCATCATTTTCCCTGCTACTTGAGTGCATAGATATTGTTTAAATAGTGTTTTACCAAAAAAAAAAAAAAAAAAAAAAAAAAAAAAAAGCAGAATTCTCTTTATTTCAAGGGAAAGGACACTTGGGCACTACTTGGGTTACATGAAAGCCAAATCAGCCCTGGCTGACTCCAACTGGTGCATTTCAGAATTTTGGTTAGCAAATAAATAAATAATAAAATAAATTTTAAAAATAGAACCACAGTTCTATATGGTGCTAATGGGCAACAGGAAATGTCTTTTCAAAGGAGAGAAGCAACAGGCCCTTAAGCTAGACACCATTCCCCTGTTTTATGCCACCAACTAGCAAATTAACATTGGATCACTCCTTCACTCATGTGGAAAACTGAGTGTTAGTGAATACAGTACTGAATTTTCCCAGGGAATCCCAATTATAGAAACACCTGTGCTAAGTAATGCTATTCTAATCCACTATAAAAACCTTAAGTATGTAATAGCCCTCACATCATCTCATTTCTTAGACACAGTGGGGTGGGCTAACCTCATGGAAGAACATTAGACTTCTACAATGTCTCCAGAGCCTTAACTCACAGGAGTCTTGGCTCTGCCTTACATAATGCTGGCTGTTTATTTTATCCTAAATGGAAGGAATATACATTGATGTCTAACACAACCAGCAGAGAGTAAACTTGGGTTGAAACATCTTTAAAGAGAAATCCAGTGGCTACAAAACTGGAACACACATCATATGGGCAGTGAGAGGCCAATTCCATGATTTTTAAACAACAACAACAAAAAATTCTAAGAACATAAGTCAGTATTCAGTCTATATGTTCCACTTTACTATATATTAATGGCAAAATATAATGAAATAAATCACCACAAATAAAGACTATGATGATATGGTAGAAACACATTGTAAAGTGTAAAATTCTAATGATCTCAAAAAAAATGCTTGTCAGCCATTTTTTAAATGCCAAATCTAATTTTTTGAAATATTATCTCAAAAATACATAATTAATATAAATAAATATACATAAAATTAAGGAATTATTGTTGTATTACTTTTATTGCTTCAGGCTACCAAAACTAATGCCACTGAAACATTGAGAAGAAAAAAATTATAAGCCATCCAAATGTTTTTCTTACAATGCTACAAAGAATTTGAGAAATCTTTTCTAGCTAAAAGTGATCTAGATAATTACATAGAAAAGCATGAATATCACAAAAAAAAAACAAATGAAAAATATGATGAAGAGTTATAGGATAATTCAATCCTAGAAGTAAACTTTACTCACTAAAATTCTAAGTACTCCTCATGATAACATTCTTCTGATATCTTTTAAGCATTAGGTAATATTGCTAAAGCATTCACATTCTTTCATATGTGCTTCTCTCTGTTTAAAGAAACACTCCCCAAATCTGAGGGTTGCCATTCATAAAGATGACATCATTATATATTTTAGACACAGTGGAAAGATTTGATAAATCACTATTAGGTTCATTGTGATACCTTGTAAAAGACAGCCAAAAATAAGTAAATAGAATGCTGTAATACAGGTCACCAATAAATATCAAACAAAAAATGATAATTTGGTAATATTAGCAGTCTTCAAAAATTTGATAATTTATCTCAGAAATTTTGTTTTATACATTGCTATGTGTTAGCGTTGTGTTTTTAAAACTGAACTTGATTAAATTCTCTAATTTAAAATTTTTTTACTTAAAAATCTTTCTTCTCAAATCCCAGATTGCCATTGTGAAAATTTCTAAATACAGGATTTCTGATGTATGTGTTTTTAAATATCACAATTATATTGAAGTTTTATTCACACTTAAATATATATAGTGTTTAATGTATGCAAGTAAATAATTAAAAGTATGTAAACTAAGGATTTACCTTTTGTGCTTTTATGATTTAATAAATAAAAATAGTTTTTTAAACTATTGCGTATATACTAAAAATTAAATTTTATTTAAAATGCCAGCAGAAATATCATGTTCAGTATTTGATAATTCCACATGATGTTATTTCATTTTATCTGGAATATACTATTTAAATTACCTCAGTTATTTTACTAATCAATAAATTATATACATTCCTAAAAGTAGTTTTCTGACTTATCAAATGATATACCTAAAAAAACTGTTTAAGAGAATCTGTAGTTATGATATAATTCTAAATAATGTATTTTACTTTTAAATCAGTTCTAAAAGAAACCTCAAATTGTATCCTAAATCAAAGTGCTCAATATAATTGCTATGCAAAATTATTCCATAACTTGCTTAGTTTTATGTCTTAAGATGTATCATAATTGTACATATAATAAAATAGAGATGCTTACTTTCTAAAATCAATTAAACAAATGAAAGCTAAAAAAGAATTCAGTGTTCCCAAGTATCTGGATGTCTGCTATTATTTAAATATTTCATCAGACTTTTTCAACTTTCTGAAGTTTTTATCAGGATCTTTTGCATTATATTTGAGTATATTATCCTTCAATTGAGGGGAGAAAGACAGCAATACTGAGAGTTTGCCACAATGACCATCCTCATGTTCATTAATGTTATTTCATTTTATCTGGAATATACTATTTAAATTACCTCAGTTATTTAAATTACCTCATGTTCATTAATGTCTATGAAAATAATAAATGAAAAGCTTTACTTACACTTAAAGTCCTAGTATAGTAGGTGTCTGAGAAAAATATTTAAACTCAAGAGCTCAATATAAATACCTGTTTTAATTGTATACAATATGTTATCAACCTACTTTCAAAGTTGATGAAGTTTAGTACTAAAATGAATATTAAGCAAATAAGTGTTAACTGTGTTCACTAGAATTAGCATATTTCAGATTATAGTTTATAAATTTTTAAGAACATCAGCATCATGATATGGTTGTCATAGAAACTGCAACAATATGTCATTTCAATTAATTTTATATGCAGTGATAAGGCCTAGTTCTACAGCACTCCAATACAAGTTTGAAAAGCAAAAACTAAAAGCAAATATAAATAGTGAATAGTGAGTTCCCAATTTCTTCCAGCTTAGAAATAAAGTACAATAAAAAATGAAAATGCATTCTAATTGCACAGTAAGATCTCAATTTAATAAAGGTTGTAAAATGTTTTTAAATTAGTACATTCTGAAAAAAAGTTTTAACTAAAAATTCCTCTTAATATTCCTTATTTTTGTTACTTAGGTCTATTTATAGGCAACAAAAATTATTATTTATTACATATTACTTAATTATTAAATTATGGATGCTCTTTCTGTTCTCAAGAGATAGATACATTTACTTTAACATTAAAAATTCAGAAAAACTAGACCAAATTTTAATATTTTTAAAGTAGTTATTGCAACAGATCCTTCTCATTTAGAAGGAAGTCACACTGTATTATTGCAAAAGTTTTCTTAGTATATAATTGCCAGAGATATTCTGTTGACATTAATGGCTCAGTTATTGGAACAGAAAAAAAACTATGAAATTAAGCCTATTTCCAAAAGAATAATTATGTCAGGAGATCTGAAGCTCTAACTTAATCTTTCCTTTGGCTATCAAATACCTTTTCCTTATATTTTTATTATCACATACTTAAATATGGAATATGCCCAAGAAAACTCTAAAAATGATTTGAAAATGCACAATGCATTTAACTCTATATCATTTATCTTTTCTGTAAAATATAACCAGTTACTAAAAACTTTAATTAATACAAAGCAATGTCCTCAAATATCTATAAAAATATCATAATATAAAATGAATGAAAGACAGGATTTTTTAAGAAGCCTAAAGGAATTATCTAAAAAAGAAAATTTAGCATATACAACTTATTCTTGATAGAATTAGGAGGATTCCAAAGAAGCATTTAAGTCCCCAGTTTTCCTGACAATTAACAATGAAAAACAGATGTTTACAAAGCTGTTTCTTATGCTGTCTTAAAAGACTATAAAAGATGGTTTGTGGATAGTAAGAAGGAAGAGCCAAATAACTGCTTGCCGGGTGTATATTTAAAAAGCATTTTCATTGGCTCAGTTATTGTTAATAGTGAAAGAAAACACTTTGTGCTGCACATACTGTGGAACTGTGACTATAGAAAACTGCCATCATAAAGTCCTCAAAAACTCTTAAGATGTAATTTACAAAGATAATAATAACACAGAATTATTTCACTTCTCTGAATGCTACACATTTGCATACCAGGACTGTGTACAATATACTCATAATGCACATTCATAATAACAAGGACTTCTTAACATTATAACTACAACATAAGATCTGTGCATTGCACAATCTATCTTACCAACTTTTACTTTTTGGTGTTAAAGTGTTAGTCTCAGTAAGCCAGGTGGTAGCTGTTTACAAAACTGAAGACCACATTATCTACTGCATCACCACTGTATAATGATAAAACTGAAAATTATTGACCTTGCAAAATTAGAACAGTATTACCTAAAATTATATTGTAAGATGTCAAAAGAATATTTTTAAAGTTAATATGTGATAATCATTGGCCTATCTTGACAAAAAAACTTTAAAAGTCAGTGATGTTTAATGTTTAATTGTTTAATATTATTTATTGAACCAGCATCATGCTAGATCCTTTTTAAAATATTAATTTGGGTATTTTTATTTACTTAAAATAAGTTCTTACTGTTGTTTTTGTTACTAGGGATTGAAGGGGCACTTTATCGCTGAGTCAACCTTTTTTTCAAATGTATTAATTAATTTATTTATATTATTTTGAGACATAGTCTTGCTAAGGTGCTTAGGGCCTCACTAGATTTTAGAGGTTGGCTTCAAACTTGTAATCCTCTTGCCTCAGCCTCCTGGGTCACTAGGATTTCAAGCACGTATCACCACATCTGGCAAAATAAACCATAATAATGACCATGCTTCATGAAGCATTTATCTCCTGCCAACAGATTAGGAATTGTGTATGTGATATACACTACAAATAGTGAAATTAATTATAATTCTGATTATTGTCTATGGTCTCTCTTATTTTTATTCAGTCAGGAATAAATATATCCTAACACATAATAGAAATGGAGTATTTCTGTTGCCCAGATGAGTTATTTTCTAAATTTACTTATGATACTTTCTATATTAATCACGATGGAAAAGATATTCTGAAACAAATGGAGGATAACAAGTAAGTAAGAAGTACAATAAGTAACAGTACCTGGATTAACAAACAGAAAAAAATCAAATTAGGAAAAAGTCCTTAATTACTAAAACATTTATATTTTAAAATTAAATTTTTGTTTAAATAGAAAAATGTAACAGAATATAATTATTTGTCCTCACAATCATATTAATATTTATTAATCCATAGGTATTTATTTTATGCATATTATTATTGAAATTGAATGTATTTACTTTGAAGTTTCAGTTATTTCCCAAATTAAGTATGAAATGCATTCATGTATTTAACGTCATTCACTTAAAAGAGATTTTAAAATGTAAGTTGATTATTTACACGAACATTATAATTTATATTAAGATCGTTATAATTAAAAATAGGAAACAAGGAAACTCTTTTGAACCAGCAATATTTTGATCCTTGGTATTATTTTGTTAGCTAAAAGACTATTGAGGTCACCAACAGACTTCTATTACCCTACTTTACAGTTCATGTTTAATATACAACAGGGAGAATTTTGTAAAACTACTTTATTTATTTATTTATTTATTTATTTATTGTTACCAGGGATTGAACCCAGGGCAGGAGCACTTAACTACTGAGCCACAACCCCAATACTTTTTTTTATTTTTTATTTTGAGACAGGGTCTTAGGGCCTTGCCCAGTTGCTTAGGGCCTTGCCCAGTTGTTGCAGCTGGCTTTGAACTTGCAATTCTCCTGCCTCAGCCTCCCAAACACTAGGATTATAGGTATGCACCACCATACCCAACTTGGTTTTCAAAATCAGCATTAAGATAATACAACAGACACTAAGATAATACAGACATTAAGATAATACAACAGACACTAGTAAGGCAGTATGTAAAAACGTGGATGTGTAACCGATGTGATTCTGCAATCTGTATACGGGGTAAAAATGGGAGTTCATAATCCACTTGAATCAAATGTATGAAATATGATATGTCAAGAGCTATGTAATGTTTTGAACAAATAATAATAAAAAAATAAAATAAAATAAATAAAAACTGAAAAGAAACTAAAAAATAAATAAAATTGTGATTGGTGCAACCGAAAAAAAAAAAAAAAGCGGAATACAACAGACACTAGTAAGGCAGTATGTAAAAAAGTGGATGTGGAACCGATGTGAATCTGCAATATGTATACAGGGTAAAAATGGGAGTTCATAATCTGCTTGAATCAAATGTATGAAATATGATATGTCAAGAGCTTTGTAATGTTTTGAACAACTAATAATAAAAAGAGAATAGAAAAAAATGTGTAAAGTATGGGTGCTAAAATCTAAGAATAGGAAAAAGAATCACTGTATATGAATTCCATGAGCATACCGTTTACAATCATTACAAGTCATTTCAATATATGCATTGAAAGATGCATCAGATATATTTAAAGGAAGGGTCATTCAAGTGTTACAGGAGGCAAATACAACCTAGAAATAGTGGGAATAAAAACTCAACTTTCCTGAACTATAAGGTTGTGTACATAAAGATAAGCTAGAGTTTTAGATTATCTTAATAATTATAGTTTTATACTACACATCATAGACACTGTCCTAAACAAGAGACCAGAATATAGTTTAATAAATAAGCTTTTAAAATAATTCATACAGATCATTCAACTTCAGAATTTTTTTAAGATGACCATTTGCAGTGACCTATAACACATCTATTAATAACTCTGCATCTGTATCACTCCCACTTCCTCACTACTGCTTCTTCATTTACTGTTGAGAAAATGAAAGCATTTCCTTATAGTAGACATCCCAAGAATGCCTAACACAAAGATTCCCATGAAATTCAATCAGAAAGAGATACAGGAATCTTGAAGTGTTTGTTTGGGGGTTTTTTTTATTTGTTATTTGTTATGATTAGTTATATATGATAGCAGAATGCATTTCAATTCATTGTACACAAATGGAGTAAAACTTTTCATTTCTCTGATTGTACACGATGTAGCGTCCCACCACATATATCTAGGGTAATAATAATCATCTCCCATTTTCCTACCCTCATGCCCACTCCCCTTTGCTCCCTTCCCTTTGTCCAAAGTTCCTCCATTCTCCCCACACCCCCCAGCAACTTTGGGTCAGCATCCACTTATCAGAAAAAACATTTGGTTTGGGGGGGATTGGCTTACTTCACTTAGCATGATATTCTCCAACTCCATCTATTTACCTGCAATTGCCATAATTTTATTCTCTTTTAATGCTGAGTAATATTCCATTGTGTATATGTACCACAATTTCTTTATCCATTCATCTATTGAAGGGCATCTAGTTTGCTTCCACAGTTTAGCAATTGTGAATTGTGCTGCCATAAATATTAAAGTGGCTATGTTACTGTAGTATGCTGTTTTTTTTAAGTCTTAATGTGATATTATCTGACAACTCTTCTTTTTTTTTTTTTTTTTTTTACCCAGAACCTGATTTTTTTTAGGTCTTAGAAACAAACATATTTGCACTTATCAATGAAAAGAGCTTTACTAGGTCACCTTGTAAATACTTTGCTTTTTATTTTCTTTTTTTAAAGAAATGACTGCATAGTGAAAAAGATACTTTTGTTTTTTTGGGGGTCGTTTGTTCATTTTTGGTTTTGTTTTGTTTTTTCACTAAAAAGCTTATAAGACAATGGACCTTTGCCACACACTTTGCTATTCTATTTGCATGATCCAAAGGCAACCACTGTTAAGCCATCTGATTTTTTTATATTTAGCTCCATATTTCTAAATAGTGTGCTTTTGAGTATATTTTTAAGTTTGTATACATATGCTGATTTTTTGGTTTAGTTGTTGTCTATTGCCTTCTCATCTTGGCAGGTTGAGTAATTAATTCTCTCATATCTCCCCAACTTCCCAGTATAATGACATAACAACTTTTAGCTAAGTCAAGTAAATAATTCCATTATTATACAAAATAAATAGCTTCATAGAAGAGTCAAGTAGTATTAAAAATATATTTTTAAAAATCACTTATTTATTATGGATCTATTATCACTTTTCCCCCATGTTTTTAACCTATCAGTATTATTTTCCATGTGATAGAATATATTAATAAAATATCAATTATTCTTGGAAACTGTGATGATTAACTTTATGTGTCAACTTGGCTGAGTTGTGGTGCCCAGACAATCAAACATTATTCTTAATGTTTGTGTGAGTATGTGTTTGAATGAGATTAATATTTATATCAGTGGACTATGAGTAGAGTAGATTGGTCTCCAAAATATGGGTGGGCTTCATTTAATCAGTTGAGGAGATGAATATAACAAAATACTGAGCCTCCCCAAGCAGATAGCCTTCAGAGTCTTAACTGGAACATTGGCTTTCTGAGTCTCCATAATAAAACTACCTCATTAGCTCTTGTATGTCTCCAGCCCAGCTGGCTCATCATGCAAATTTTGGACTCAACCTATGTGTTAGCTTTCCATCACTATAACAAATACCTGAAATAGTCAACTTAAAACAAAAAAGGTTGATTTGGCTCACAGTTTTGGAGGGTTTAGTCCATAATCGGTTGGCACCATTTCATTTGGGCATATGGCAAGGCAGCACATTGTGGCAGAAGCACATGGCAGAACAAAACCATTTACCTATGGCTGGGAAGCCAAAAAGAAAAAGAAGAAGGAGCCAGGGTCCTCAATTCCCTTTGAGGGTATATCCTCAGTGACCTGAAGATCTCCCACTATGCCCCTCTTCTTAAAATTTGTACCACCTCCCAATAGCACCATGCAAAGAACAAGCCTTTACCACATAGTTCACTTAAAATCCAAACTCTAGCAACCTCCATAATTCCTTGTTTAAAAAAAAAAGTAAGTGTGTGTGTGTGTGTGTGTGTGTGTGTGTGTGTGTGTGTCCATCCTGTTGATTCTACTTCTCTGGAGAACCTTGACCTAATATTGAAATTCAGTCTTTCAACTCAAATTCAGACTGACTGCTCTCTCTTCTACATAACAGATATCCTGGCATTTCCTTTTTCTTGCTTTACTTAACTCATTTTCTTGGAGCACATTCTCTAATAACTTCTTTGGAAAAATGAATATATGAGGAATAAATTTCAGGTCTTGTATATCTGAAAATTTAGCTATCTATCCAGATATTCAATAGATAGTTTGACTTATTATGGAATTTTAGATTAAAAAAATCATCTTTCCTTAGAATTTTATGAGTGTTCTCCCATTGTATTCTAGACTTCAGTGTTGATACAAAGATATTCCTGGTCCTATATAAACTACTTCTCTTTCTCTTTCTCCCTCCCTCTCTCTAAGCTTTTGGGATTTTATTTTTACCCATGTTCTTTTAAATTTTGACAATAATGTACCTTGATATAGATTTATTTCTCACTCATAGTCCTGGGCACCTGGATGCTCTTTCAATCTAAAATCTCATGCCCTTCAGTTCTGGACACTTTTCCTGTTTTGTTTTTCTTTCCCACTTCATTTTCTCTTTCCCTTGCCTATCTATTAATTAGATGCTATAACTTTTAAAATGAATTTTTTAATGTTAACTCTTTATTTTCCATTTCCTTTATTTAATTCTACTTTCTGGATGTTTCTGAGGAGGCTTTCTTTCTCTTATAATAAAACTAAGCTTCTTGAAGAAAAGATCTTTAGCCATTTCAAAGACATACATATATGTACATTGACTATATATGCATGTATTCTGTGTTATTTGTAGAAAAAACAAAATTATGATATTTATGCTACTTTGTAATTTGCTTTCAAAACATTGCGTAGGCATCTCTTCATATTTAGATCAAATTAATTCTGATAATAGCCATATATATTATGATTTCATGTACTATAAATTATTTATAGCCCTACCCCTATATGTGGGTATCCAAATTATTTGCAAATTGTATTACCATAAAAATGCTGCTGAAATTGTAATGCATTCCACCGTTATATATAAATACAAATAAATAAATAAATAAAAAGAAAAAAATGCTACTGAAAGCTGGTTCCAATAGCACACACCTGTAATCCCAGTGGCTCAGGAGGCAGGATCAAGAATTCAAAGCCAGCCTCAGCAAAGTCAAGGTTCTAAGCAACTCAATGAGACCTGTTTCTAAATAAATACAAAATGGGGCTGGGGTTGTGGCTCAGTGGTTGAGTGCCCCTGAGTTCAATTCCCAGTACAAAAAAAAGTTACAACAAATATCCTGTATTATAGTTGTTTTTCTTGTTTTGTTTAATTTCAAAAACTGAGCTTTTAGTGTATGTTTTAATTTAATAGATACTACCTGATTACTTTTTAAAAGTTGTAGCAATTCATTCTCCCATTAGCAAAATAAAAATGCATATGTCTCCTCACTGATATTATCACTCTTTTCTGTTTCTGTCAATCTTATGACAAAGAGATTCTTACTAGTGTTTAATTTCATTTCTTCAAACATCTTTTCATACATTTGTTATCTCTTCTATAAAACATTTGTATTCTACAGCAGACACTGTCAATTGCCTATGCATTAGCCACCACTGCCTTGTTAAAAAAAAAGTATTTTTCAGTATTTGGCACCAATATAATACATATGCACATCCTCAGTTCCAGTGGATAAATACTGATTAGTCTAAGATAAGTCATTCAATTCCTGCATTCATTTATTCATTCAATAAGTACTTATTGAGTACCTACTATACACAACAATGAGCAAAGTCTCCCCCTGTCTTCATGAAGTTTGTATCCTAGAGTAGAAGATGCACAGGCCAATAAATAAATATACATAATGTAATGGGGTAATAAGAGCTAAATCAAGAAAACAAAAGGCATAAGAATAAGTTGAGAGGAACATGAAAGGGATTAGAATAGATATTGTTAATATTTTATACAAGGTTGTCAGTTTTCAGCTAGAAATCCATTGCAATAACCTCAGGTGAAACAGATAATGGCCTGTATATAATTATTATAGAAATGAAGAAAAGTGGTTAGATTTAAGATGAATTTTGAAGAAAGAAATATCCGAATTTGCTGCTGTATTTGATATGCTGAATGAAAGAAAGAGAAGTTAAAGAAGAAACCAATAATTGGGCTGGAGTTATAGCTCAGTTGGTAGAGTACTTGCCTTGCATGCACAAGGTCCTGGGTTCTAATCCACAGCACCACAAAAAAGAAAGAAAGGAAGGACAAAAGAAAAGAAAACAGTAATTATTGCCTAAGAATCTGAAAAGTACAGTGTCCATTATTAAGATATGGAAGATTGCAAGAGGGAGAGAATATTAGCTTGTTTTTGGACATGTTAAATTTGAGATTCCTATTACCCACATAATGATGCTAAGGTACTATGAGTCTTAAGTTAGATAGAGAAATCCTGTCTGGAAATAAAAGACAGTATATAAAAGGTAAAGCCATGAGATTAGATGAGACCAGTTAGAGAGAGAGAGAAAGAGAAAGAAATGAGGAGCAATAAGGACTGAGCATTGGGTATTTGCCAGGCGAGGTGGCATAGGCCTGTAATTCCAGTGACTCCAAAAGCTGAGGCAGGAGGATCACAAGTTCAAGGCCCACCTTAACAACTAAGCTAGGCCCTAAGCAACTGAGTGAGACACTGTCTTAAAATAAAATAAAGGCCTGGTCTCTGGTTTCAATTCCCAGTACCCTCAAAATTAGCAGTTTTTTCGTACATTAGAAATTGTCATGACTTCTGCTGTCATGTACGACTAAAAATAAATTAATTAATTAAAAAAAAAAGAAACTGTCATTACAATCTGATGGCCTCTGAATAATTTATAGGAACTTTGGACAATACGTGGGCTAATTAAAAAAAAGTCTAGAACATGAATAGTGCATAGTAAGCACTTAATTATTTTTGATATTATTATTATTATTAATAGATTCTCTATTACATGTGCTGCAAATATTTTTCCAATGATCTTTTGTCTTTTCTCTTTGTTGACTAGGCATTTTGCCATAATTATTTATTTTTATGCAGTTAAAAATATCTATAATTCCCCTTTTTTTGCTAAAGAAAGTGTCTTTCTCCCAATATTTGTAACATTTCTTCCAGTTTTTTCTAATACTTATTTATTCTACATTTTAAAATTTAACCCACCTAGGATTAATTTTCTATTTTTGAGACTTTTTTGTTTGTTTTGGCGCTGTGGACTAAACAGATGCTCTACCACTGAGCTACCCCCCCCAGTCCCTATATTGCATTTTTTTGTTTTGTGTATAATATGAAAATCTAGATTCCTTTTCTTTCAGAGTAACAGTGATGCCAGCGCTACTTATTAAATAAACTGTCTTTTTCCCACTAAAATGGAATACCACCTTTTCCACATACATTTTGATCTACTTCTGACTTATATCAATCCACTGATCTATTTGTCTGATATTATACTAATATCATATATTGTAACAGATAAATTTTTGTCCATAATAACTGTTCTTTCTTCTAATGTAATAATTTTACTTGTGTATAAAGTATTGAACCAAAGACAATATTTCCCAGACTCCCTTGTAGCAACAAAGTGTGGCTACTCATATCATATATCACTGGTCATAAATTAGTATCATATTGCTGACATTTCCAGTCCTTTTAAGGATGAATCCCAGAAATGGCATTTTCCTGGCTCCTTTTTCTTTTCCCAAAGGATTAAGCATTCAACTCCAGAGATACAAACAATTGAGAGGATGAGAGAAGAACATTACTTGCTTTGAGATACTTACAAACTGATACATGAAAGAGACCAACACCTATCTTGTTTACACCACTCTACTTTATGGGCTCTTGTTATTAGCTCTACTAAAAATGACCATATGCTTTTCAGAAGGCTATAATATCTGAGAGGCTAAGTCTGTCCTCATTATTTTTTTTTCATTTTAGATACTTATTCTTTAATCTCCTTATTTTCCCGTATCTTTTTCAAAGTATGATATTGTTAGCCATAACTTACTTTGTTTTTCATTATTTTAATTTTGTTTTATTTGTTGTTCTACATGTTCTATTAATGTCTTTTTCCTGAGGAATGAGGTTAAAAATCTTTTTGTATGTTTATTAGCCATGTGAGTTTTCTCTTCTAATTAATACACTTTGGTCTCTTTTCTCTTCACATACTTTTCATACTCTTTTTCACATTTATTTGTAGCAATTCATTATATATTCTGAGTACCAAAACTTCCTTTGTTATACAGGTTTCAAATTTGTAATTCCATTTTGTGATTTGGTCTTTCAATGTATGTAAGATTTATATTTTAATTTAGCAAAATTTACCAATCTTTTCCTTCATTTTTTGCAGGGAGTTGTGTCTTATTTAAGAAATCTTTCAGCTGGGCACGTTGGTGCACGCCTGTAATCCCAGCAACTCAGGAGGAAGGAAGGAAGGAAGGAAGGAGGGAAGGAAGGAAGGAGGGAAGGAAGAAAGGAAGAAGGAAGGAAGAAAGGAGGGAGGGAAGAAAGGAGGGAGGGAAGGAAGAAGGAAGGAAGAAGGAAGGAAGGAAGGAAGAAAGGAGGGAGGGAAGGAAGGAGGGAGGGAAGGAAGAAGGAAGGAAGGAAGGACGGAAGGAAGGAAGGAAGGAATCTTTCTCTAATCTGATGTCATAAAGACATCCTTACGTTTTTTTCAAAAGTTTCAAACTCTTGCATTTCACATTAGATCATTAGTCTACCCAGATCCTGAACTATAGTAAAAGATTATAGTAATCTAATTTTTGTTTTTTCTTACATATATAATCAATTATCCCCCTACCTTTTATTGATATATTGTTCTTTTACCAATGGCTTTCAATGCCACCTCTGTCAATGTCTTGATTTTCCCTATATCAAGTTTCCATGTCTTTATTTGTCTGTTTCTATTCTGTTCTATTAATTTATTTGAAAAACCACTTAATCCTACTCTGCTATCTATCTATATCTATCTATCTATATAGATAGATAGATAGATATAGATTTCCATTTTATTCTTATTATAAATGCATAGAGTATGTGCTCTTGCATCTACCTTGGTTTACTTAACAAAATGTTTTTGAAATTCATCCATATTATTGTACATTTCAGTAAAAGATGCATTTTTAATATTGAGTAGCATTCCATTCTATGTATTTATGACTATTCAGCCTCCACTGATGAATATTTTGTTTCTAGTTTTGGATAGTATGAATAAAGCTGCTATTAACATTTTTGTACAAATATTTTCTGAACATGTGTTTCTGTATTCCTTGGGTAAAAATCTAAGAGTAAAATTGCTGGATTTTGGTTGGCCTATGTTCGATTTTATAAGACTTGCCAACATAGTTTCCAAAATGGCCTTATATTTCATATCCCCACTTAGCAATGTCTGAGAATTTTTATTGTTTTAACTCCTTACCAACATTTTGTATTGTCAGTTTTATTTGATTGTTTTCTTGTTTTAAGATTAGCAATTCTAGAGAATGTGTTATGATTTTAGTTTAAAATCTTCAGATGAATAATGATGTTGAACAATTCTTGTGTATATTTATTGGCCATTGTGTATAATTCTTTGCAAGATACTTATTCAAGTTGTCCGAAGCATTTTTTTGTAGAAAATGAATTGTTTGTCTAATTTCATTGAGTTGAAGAAACTGCTTATATATTCTGAATTCAAGTCCTTTGTCAGATAAAAAAAAAATATTTTTGCAAATATTTTCTCCATGGCTATGACAACCATACCACCATGATTTATTCTCTTAACAATGTTTTTTGATGAGTAGAAGTTTTTAAGAATTTCATATGGTTAATTTTTCCTTTCTAATCACTGTTTTCTGGGTCCTAGCTAATTTTTTTTCATTATTTTTATTGATGTTGTAATGTTATAAAGGTATCCTTCTATGTTTTCATCTAGATGTTTTATAGTTTCTGCTTTTACATGTAAGTCCATGATCACCTTAATTTTTGTATACAGTGTGAAATAATAATATATATAATATATATCAATGTCTCCAATTCCTGACACATAGCCCCTAAAACTCTTATAATTTTCTAAGTGATAGGGGTGCTTAGAATCTCTTTTTGTTCTAATATTTGGTCTTTAACAATTATATTAGTTCCTAAACCCCTTGAAATTTCCTGGATGACAGGAGCATCTTTTGTTCTAAGTGACCTGAGGTGACTCTTGGTGGGTTTCTTGGATGGAGCTGGTCAGAGAAATCAAGCCATGATCAGAAGCTTGTAACTTTCAGCCCCATCCCCCATCTTCCAGCAACAAGAAAGGAGAGAAACTGAATTAATAATCAACATGTGTACGTGATGGAGCCTCCATAAGAATCCTTAAGAGACAAGAAGGTTGATAAACACATGGAGGTACTGTGAGAACAGCTGTCTGGAGAAGACTTGGAAGCTCCATACCTCTTTCAACATACCTTGCCCTATGCATTTCTTATATCTGGCTGTTTCCAAGTTGTACCAGTTTATAATGAACTAGTAACCTAGTAATTAAACTGTTTCCCTGGGTTCTGTGAAACATTCTAGCAAATTGGCAAACCCCGGGAAGAGGTCATGGGAACCTCTGAGTTACGGCCAGTTGGCCAGAAGCATAGGTTACACCTGGACTTAGAATTGGCATCTCAAATTGGAGCAGTCCTGTGGGATTGAATCTTTACCCTGTAGAATCTGATACTATCCCAAAATAAATCCCATTGAAACTAAGTTAAATGGTAGGATATCCAGCCAATATCTATAGAGAAGTGGAGAAATGCTTGAAGTGAGAAGAAAACTCATACATTTGATGACAGAGTTTAGTATTTAAAATAGTAGTAAAATAAGTAGACGAAACAGGAGAAAATGGAATAAATAACTCACAGGAAAAAAAATATATATATATATTTTTAATTGTAGGTAGACACAATACCTTTATTTTTATTTATTTATTTTTATGTGGTGCTGAGGATCAAACCCAGTGCCTCACTTACGCTAGGCGAGCACTGTACCCCTGAGCCACAACCCCAACCCCAGGAATTTTACTTTCAATGGATAAAGTTCTTTTTTTTTGCATATAGATAATTCATATATCAATTCTGATATTAGTTTTTTAAAAGTACTTTTCTCTCTGGAATTGGTTAGGCACTCTGAAAATATGAATATGTTTCTAGATTCTTTATTCTGTTCCAGCTAACTTTCCATACACAATATATAGATAGTCAATATCTTGGTTACCACAGTATTGCACTATGTTTCAAAATCAGGAAGTATAAGTCTTCCAACTTTGTTCTTTTTTAATATGCTTTTTTTGGTTATTTTAGAACATTTTCAATTGCAAATAAATTTTAGAATCTGCTTACAAACTTTTATCCCAAAAAAATCTGATAAGATTTTTATTGGAATTTCATTCAATCCATAGATAAATCCTGGAGAACTTGACATTTAACACCACTGAGTCTTCCAATCCATGAACATAGCATGTCTTTCTAATTAGTCATTTTAAAATTCTCAGCAAAGTTTTTGTAGAGGTCTCTCAATGTAGAGGTCTTACTGAGTTTAGATTTGCTTCCTGGTACTGACTTGTTCATTTTCCTGGAAAGATTATACTACATAGATTTCCATTCTTTTTTATTCTCTAAAACTGTTTAATGTCAGAATTAATGTCACTTCTAGTACAGAGAAGTAAGCACCTGCAATGGTCAGTTTACGGCTATCAACTTGACTGGACAAAAAGATGCTTAAAGAATTGGAAAACCATGGCTGTGGCTGTGGCTCAGCGGTAGCACACTTACCTGGTATGTGTAAGGAACTAGGTTCAATTCTCCACCATATAAATAAATAAAATAAATGTCTATCAAAATAAAAGTCTATCTTTAAAAAAAGAATTGGAAAACCGTTATTTCTAGGTGAATTTGTGAGGGTTTTTCCAGAGAATAATTGCATGCAGGCCTGCAAACTAAGTGAGAAAGACTTTACTCTGAATGTAGGCAGGCACCATCCAATTGTCTGGGGCTAGATAGAACAGGAAAATGAATGCCTGTTCCCTCCAGATTGGGTACATTTTGAGCAGCTATTTCTGTGGATTTCAGACTCCAGTTTCCTCAGACTTTGGACTCTGGGACTTGTACCAACAGAACTCTGGGGTCCTCAGTCTTTTGGCCTTGAATAGGAAGCCTTCCTAATTCTGAGCCTTCCAGCTTCTTGGACCAAGCAATACTATCAGCTTGCAGATGGCCATCATGGAACTTTTCTCCTCTGTGGGCATATGAGCCAATTTAATAAAGCCTTTCATAAATTACATTATCCCCTTATATATTACATTAGTTCTGTTTCCCTGGAGAACCCTGACAAATATAGCTACTTACAAGCTAACTCTCTCACAGAGAACAATAAATTCTGATAAAATGCAAAAAACAACTGAGAGTTCTGGAAAATAAACAAAAGAAAATAGAGTTGAAACCTGAACAAAATTACTGACAGAGAGTGGGTTTCCCATTTTGTATGGCTTTGTCTTGAGGGCAGCCACAATCTCAGAGTAGCATATATCAACTATGACTAAAATAGAAAGTCTAGTTTCTTTCCAGATGGAAGAAACAGGAGAAGGATCCAAGGTAGCCAGAGCCACCAGAGAGAAGGGGGAAATCCCAAAGGACAGAGCTAGGGAACAGAAACTCCAGATTCTTTATATAACCCTTTTCTAAATCTCTGACATGTATGCAGCAAACTGAAATCAGTTTTCTAACCTGAGATGTGACCTATGTTGCCAATCACAGGCAAGGAAGAGTTTTCAGTTTGGATCTAACCAAGTTAACTGCCTGCCAATGTCTTGGCTGGGCACAGAATCACGAGCCACCACAGCTTTTGTAGATTCAAACAGCAATTCTTTATTCCCGAACTCACACTGGCCTCTACACACACACGTTCTGGGGAAATCCCAGTTCTGCTGCCGCCCAATTCACCTACTCCACGAGGCTTTTTTCCTAATACTTTCTGAATCTCACGAGAACTCAACGGGAGCTCAGGTAGCAGGAACGCCCTATTTCCAGCAGCAATAATCTTCAACCTCCAACTTCCCTAAAACCCATATTGTCTTAAACTGGGAACGCCCTAAACCCAAGGACCGGGATACTTCCTCAAACCTGATCAGCTCTAAACCCGGATCCGCCCTGGTCCTTGAGCAAGGTCACCTTACATGCAATGTCAACAGCGAAATTCCAAGGCAAGTCCATTTAACATGGGGTACGCTGGCAAGGAAATTTCGATGCGTCATTCCTACTTGGCAATGGCCCTCAGCAACTGCCTGATAAAGCTAAAACATCAGCCTTAATTTGGAGGACTATAAGAGAATCCAGAGGCTATATGACATATCACAATGATCAGATTCAATCTATAATTACTTGACATGAAGAATCAGGAAAATGCAATTCATTTTTAAGAGAAAAGATGATCAACAAAAACTAATCCCCAAAAGAACCAGATGTTGAAATTATCAGACAAGAACTTTCAGGTATTATAAATATGCTAAGTGAAAAAAAATAAAAATATATTCATAACCAAGAAAAAATTAGGAGTGAAAAATTAAAATCTGAAATAAAACTCACTGTATGGAATTACTTAAATGCAGACAACAGAGGAAAGAGATTGTGAATTTAAAGATAGATAATTAAAATTATCTGCTCTGAAAAAAATAGAAGAAAAATTGGAAACAAAAACCTAATGCCTCACAAATTTGTATGACAATATCAAAAGATGCAGCCTAAGAGTTGGAATCTCAGAAAGAGGGGAAAGAATGAATGGGGAAACAAAACTATCTAAAGAAATAATGATAAATTTGGTGATAGAATATAAATTATATTTTTCTCATCTACAAAATTATCTGAGCTTATGGGGCTGAGGCTGTGGCTCAGCGCACTTGTCTGGCATGTGTGAGGCACTGGGTTCAATTCTCAGCACCACGTATAAATAAATAAAATAAAGGTCTATCAACAACTAAAAAATACTTTTTAAAAAATTATCTGAGCTTAAACTTAATTTATTATATTATTTGGATTTAGTTTATTGGTTTTTAATTTTTATTTAAATCAATTAGCTTAATGATTTACTATATTTTTCTTTTTCAATGATTTGTTCACTTTCATTTTTCTAGAAATTTTCTATTTCATCTAACATTTCAAATTAGTTTTTTAAAAATATTTGTTTTAGTTGTAAGGGTACACAATAAACTTTATATTTTTTTTTATGTGGTGCCTAGGATTGAACCCAGAGCCTCACGTGTGTTAGGCAAGAGCTTTTCTACTGAGCCACAATCCCAGCCCCTCAAATTAGTTTTAATTATCCCTAGTGATATTAAAAGTTCCAATTTCACCTCTCATGATGTCCCATTTTCCTTTTGTAATATTTAGTGTGCCCTTATTCTATCTGTTGATTAGTCTTACTAGAAGTGATCTGGTTGTTTTTTTTTTTTTTTAAGAAAAAAGGGTTTTTTTTGTTTTGTTTTTTTTAGAGAGAGAATTTTTTTAATATTTATTTTTCAGTTTTCGGTGGACTCAACATCTTTATTTTATGTGGTGCTGAGGATCGAACCCAACGCCCTGCGCATGCCAGGCAAGCGCCTTACTGCTTAAGCCACATCCCCAGCTCAAGTTTTTGTTTTCTTGATCTCTATTGTTTCTTTCCTTATTTTTATTCATTCATAATTTTTATTATTTTTTCTTTTCTATTTCTTTAATTAGACTTACTCTATTACTCTTATTCCAGATTCTTTAGCCAATACTTATTTATTTTTAATACTTTTAAATACATGTATTAAACCATAAATGTACTCCTCCCCCCTAAAAGGTGCATTAGCTTGATCCCAGAAATACTGAATATGGATTACAGCAAATGAAATAACTACCAACAAAGAGAATCCAAGACACAATAGATTAAATAAGATACTTGTTATTGTTTGAATCTGTAATGTTCCCCAAAGTTTCATATGTTGAAGCCTCGGTCCACAATGCAGCAATGTTCAGAGGTAGGGCTTTGGGGAAATGATTGGATCATGAGGAGCATCAGTGGATTAATCCATTGATAATGAACGGACTACTGGGAGGTGGTAGAAACTATGGGTGGTGGGGCATGATTGGAGACAGATGGTCACTGGGGATGTGTCCTGAAAGGTTATTTCTTATCCCCAGCCTCATCTTTTCTCTGCTTCACAGCTGTCATGAGCTGCATAGCCTTCCACTGCCATGATGTTCTTGCTTGCTTCAGGTCCAAAGCAATGGAGCCAGAAAGCCATGGACCAAAACCTCTAAAATCATGAGTCAAAATAAATCTTTCCTCCTTTAAGTTGTTTATGTCAACTATTTGGGTCAGAGAAATGAAAAACTGACTAACACAATACTTTATTTACTTCTTACCTAAGAAGCAGAGTAGGCATTTCAAGTTCACAGATATCTCTGGGTCCTAAGCTGTCATCCTCAATGTCTCTTAAGGTCACTTTAGTTTCCATCAATCCTACAAACAGAAAGGTAAAGAGTGTGTAGTAAGATGTGTATAAAATTTTATATGCCAGGCCTGGAAACAAGAGTATCACTTATAGTCATATTCTTTTGATGTGAATCTTCAGTCATATGGCCACACTTAACAACAAAGTGGGCTAAAAATTCAGTCCTTGGTGAAGAAACCCTGGTATATCCCGGTTACAATAAAAGGAGAGATTATGCAGTAGTCCCAGCCACATGTATTTTCACTGATGTTCACATTTATAATTCTACTGGAATTTCATCATTATCTTGTGAATTATGGGAAAGTGCATTAATTTTTTTCAACGGTGTTTTGAGTTTTTTTTAACTATTGTTGATTTGTAACTTAATTACACTGTTAATTGTCTACATAATGTTGATTCTCTGAAATTTCTGTACTAGTATGTCATCAATTGTCACAAACACTCCACACGTACTTAAAAAGAATACATAGGAAGCTGGTGATTTGCTCAGTAGTTGAGCATTTACCTAGCATGCATGAGATCCTAGGTTCAATTTGCAGTACAAAAAAAGAAAACAAGCAGGGTGCGGTGGCACATGGCTGAAATCCCAGTGTCTTGGGAGGCAAGTTCAAAGCCAGCCTTGGCAAAAGTGAGGCACTAAGCACTCAGTGAGACCCTGTCTCTAAATAAAATACAAAACAGGGCTGCAGATGTGGTTCAGTGATCAAGTGACCCTGAGTTCAATACCTGATAGGAAGGAAGGAGGAAGGAAGGAAGGAAGGAAGGAAGGAAGGGAGGGAGGGAGGGAGGGAGGGAGGGAGAAACATAGCCTTTTTGTTTGTTGTATATAGAAATCTATAATATCCACAGATTAAACTTGTTAATTTCTTTAATATGTTTACAAAGTTTTACCTTGGTTCACAGTATGCCTGTTCTCATTACATTGGTAAAATTATGTCACACTGTTTATAATAAAGTCAATTGGACAAGGAATTACACTCCACATTCATAAAAAAATACTCAATTTTATTTGGTAAGAAATGAGAAAAAGTTCCATTTGTCAGTTTTGCAATCATAGATTCTCTGGATTGTTTTCCTTTCATTCCTCCTTCCAAAAATGTCATTTCCCCTTGCATTTTATCAAATGCAGCTAATAACAACCAATTCAAGACAGAAACATATTGTCATAAATCTCCTTGCACAAAATGCAAGTTCATTTGGGACATTTTCTGCCTTCTAAGTTATGGCAGGTAGTAATTCACAAGTAATATTTTTCCCAATGGTTTACCACTATAAGACATGTTCATTTTCACAGGTTCCAAAAATAGTTTTCTACCACCTGCAGCTTGTATTCAAAAGCAATGCCACATATTTTAGTTTTTTATTACAGAAACATACAACTTCTAGAATCCTATTTATGTATTAGTGTCATGGGTTGCATTGTCCCTCAACCAGAAAGATATTTTGAAGTGTTAACTCCCAGTAAATCAGAGTGACCTTATGTAAAAATAGGGTCACTGGAGAATTAGTCTATGGAATTAGTTAAAATGATATCATAGTAGAGTAGGATGTGTCCCTAATTTCAGAAGATGAAAACATCAGAAAATATGAAGATGGCGACACTTAGAGAAAATGTCATGTGATGACAAAGGTGGAGACTAGAGTTACACCACTCCAAGCCAGGGAATGCTAAAGATTTCTAGTAAACTAGCAGAAGTTAGTAAGAGGCAAGGAAAATTTTTTCTACAGTGCTCAGGTGAACACTGACCCAGCTAATGTAAATTTCAGACATCTGGCCACCAGAACTTTGAGACAATGAATTTCTGTTGTATTAAGCCATGCAGTTTGTAGTACTTACAATAGCCCTACAAGACTAAATACAATTTACATACATGTGTTGCCATAAAGCTGACTTTTAAAGAAAGTAACTCCAAACTCAATGGCTTATTTCTTTGTTTATTTGTTTGTGCTCACAGATTTGTTATGTTAGCTATGACTCTGCTGAGCTTGCTTGGGCTCAGCTTTAGACTTTAGAGCCTGTACTAATCTTCCCTACATGTCTTCATGTTCTGGCTTCCAGGCTGAATGAACAACTTCATCTGGAACCTGCATGGTGTTTTCATAACAGACAGTGAAAGCATACAAGGTCAAGACAAGTCACACACATTTAAAGCTTCTGCTCACATGTGGCATGAGATACATTCCCCTACATGCCTTTGGCAAACCCTGACATGCCTTTGGCAAAGAAAGAAACATAGGCTTCAAGTTCATGGGGAAGGGAAGCACTGGCCGAAAGGTGACTACAGGAAGGTGAGAAGGTAATTAACAGCTAATAAATATTTTGTTATATCTACTTCATTTATATTTATTGAGATTACTCATGTGCTTTTAACTATTTATATCATCTAATTTTTATTTTTATCATCCTTTTATTTTTTATCCTTCTTTCATGCCTTCTTGAGATTTATATGGTTTCTATATCCTTCCCTGCTTTTTCCTCTCTGCTAATTTAGAAGCTATTGATAGTATGTCCATTTATTTAGCACTTAAATACTAACATATAATAGATAAATGTTAATTTATAACATACTTAAATTTTAACATAATAAATATTAGAAAAATATATAAAATATATTAAAATGTCATAGAAATATAAAAATATGTATAATATATATAATCATATAATTTTTCTAATATACAGAAAATATCTAAATAAATTCAACATATCTAGGTTCCTTCAACAACATGAACCTTGGCATGGTTTATTCTACATCTTCACTCTGAGTTCATCTTTCTTCTTGCCAGTTCTAGAGTTTGTAGATGATAAGTGATCTTCCCATTTGTGTCTCTGAAAAGTATTAAGTATTGTTATAAATCCTGAGTGACAGCATAAAATTAAAGATAAAATTCTAGATTGAGAGTTTTTTACCTCAGCATTTTAAAAAGATACCATTTCACTGTCTTATAGCATTTATTATTGCTGTGGGAAGGCTTATATTAGTCTAAAATTAATAATATTATTTTACTTAGTTAACATTTTTCAATTTTACCATGCTGAACCTATTTGATGGATAAACTGTGAGACAAATAACTGATCATAAGACCATGTTGAAGAATCCTTGTTCATATCAACTGATATTCTATCCAAGCCATTCTCTCTTTTCTAATAAGAAGTCACCTTCCTACATAGGCATGCAGTAATCAGAGAGAGAAATTACTGATATAAGGTTGAAGGTTGTAATTCTGGGGATGGGAAGACAGAAGAGAGATGACAGAGGATGGAAAAGAGTCTTCCATAAAACGCAAAGCTCATAAAGCAATATTTATTTCTTCCAGGAACACTGATTCTGAGATTCCAGGAGACAGATGATGTCTGTTTTAGTCAGCATTTTTGCTGCTACAACCAAAAAACCCAACAAGAACAATTTTAGAGACGGAAAAGTTCATCATGGGGCTCATGGTTTCAGAGGTCTCAGTCCACAGCCAGCCAGCTCCATTGCTCTGGGTCAAAGGTATGGAAGAGCATTATGGCAGAAGAGTACAGTGGAGGAAAGCTGCTCAGGACATGGCACCAGGAAACAGAGAGAGCGAGCTTCATTCAATCAGGATAAAATACATACCCCAAAAAGTATCCTCCCAGGAACCCACCTCCTCCAGCCACACCCTACCTGCCTACAGTTACCACCCAGTTAATCTATTCATCTGAATGATAACAATCTTCTTTCTACCTGTTAAATTCATTATGGAAAGTATGCTATTTTGGAAGTGTGCTATTCATTATGGAAAGTTTCTAACTATTGTTATTAAATAGTTTATTTCTCTTCTTAATTTTGCTTTTTTATGTGAGACTTTGTTACTGAGAACATATGCTTTTAATTTTTTTAATATTTTTTATTTGTAGTTATAGATGGACACATATCTTTATTTTATTTTTATGTGGTGCTAAGGATCGAACTCAGTGCCTCACGCATGCTAGGCGAGTGCTCTACCTCTGAGCCACAATCCTAGCCCCGCTTTTTTTAACTTCTTGATATAACATCATTACATTCATTGTTATCATTGCATAATGGTCTTTTCCTCTTGTAACAATGTTTAAGTCTATTTTGCTTGATATTTATGCAACCAGTCATCTCTCTTTTAGTTACTGTTTATATAAAATATCTTTTCCCATCCATTCATTTTTAACTTATGTTTTTTAGTCTAAAGTGAGTCTCTTATAGACAATATATTGTTGGATCATGTTGTTTGCTTTACCCATTCTGAAAATTTCTCACTTTAAATTGGAGAGTTGACTCCAGTTACAGTTAATGCAACTGCTAATAAAGAAGGACTTCTGTCATCTTGCTATTTGCTTCTTGTGTCTTATTTCTTTTTTTCTTCTATCTCTACTACTAATTTCTTTTGTGTTAAATATTTTCTATCATATTATTTTGTTCCCTCCCCCTTTAATTTTATAAAATATATCTTAGTTACTTTCTTAAGAATTAACCTTGATATTACAACTTCTTAATTTATAATAATCTAGTTTGAATTACTACCAACTTAGTTCAATGGTGTATGAAACTGCTCCTAGGTGGTCTCATTCTTCCCCTTTTATGTTGTTACTGTCACATGTCTTTATACATTATGTATACATCAACATAGATTTATAATTATTTTATTTATACTGGTATCTTTTAAATCACTCAGAAAAATGAGGAGTTTGAAAAAAAGTACTTTCATAAGTATTTTTTATTTCTTTGTGTGGATTCAAGTTACTATTTAGTATCCTTTCATTTCAGCCTGCAAGGCTCTTTATATCATTTCTTATAAGGCATGTTACTACTGATGAACTCTCTCCATTTTAATATAGGAATGTTTTAAACTCCCCTTAACTTTTTTATTTATTTTTTTTGTGTGTGTGTGTTGTTGTTGTTCTTGGATTTTGGTTCAGTGTCCCTCTACCACTGAACTACAGCCCAGTAGTTTTTTTTTTTATAGTCATTTTTTTTTTAAATTTCAATATTTATTTTTCAGTTTTCAGTGGACACAACATCTTTGTTGTTATGTGGTGCTGAGGATCGAACCCGGGCCGCACGCATGCCAGGCGAGCGTGCTACCGCTTGAGCCACATCCCCAGCCCTAGTTTTTTAATCTTGAGATAGAGTCTTACTAAATTGCTGAGGCTGGCCTTGAACTTCTGATCCTTCTGGCTCAGCCTTTCCAGTCACTAGGATTACAGGTATGCCCCTCTACACCCAGATTCCCCTTAACTTTTAAGGGACAATTTTTCCAGATATAGAATTCTTGGAAAACAGTTTTTTGTTACTATACTTTGTATATGTCATCCCAGTACCTTCTGGCTGTCATGATTTCTTTAAAAAAAAAAAAAAAAGAGCTGTTAATCTCATTGAGTGTCCCTTGTACTTGATAAATCACCTTGCTCTTGCTACTTTCAAGATTCTCTGTTTTTGTCTTTCAATAGCTTGATTTTTATATGCCTCAGTTCCTTTTAACTTACTCTTGTCTGAAGTTTTTTGAGCTTCTTAGATGAGTAGATTTGTGTCTTTTGTCAAATTTGAGATGTTTTCAACCATTATTTCTCTAAATATTCTTCATCTTTCTTTCTTTCTTCCTGGGATTCTAATTATGCCTACGTTGGTATGCCTGGTGGTTTCACAGATTTTTTAGTCTCTGTTCATTTTTCTTCATTCTTTTTCCTTTCTACCCCTCAAACTAAATAATCTTAATTGACCTATCTTAAGGTTCACCTTCCTTTTGCCAGACCAAATCTGATATTTAACACTTCAATAGTGAATTTTTCATCTCAGTTATCAAGACTCTATTTGACTCCTTTCTCAATTTATGTATCTTTGTTGATATTCATTATTTTGTAGGACATCATTCTTAACAGTTTGTTTTAGTTCTTTGTAAGTGGTTTCCTTTAGCTGTCTGAGAACCTTTTTAAAAAATATTTAAAGTCTTTGTCTAGAACATCCACTACATGGGCTTCCTCATGAGTAATTTCTGTTAACTTCTTTTTTTCCTGTGCATGGGCCATAATTTCTTATTTCTTTACTTATTGAAAATTAAATGGTTTTCCTACTATAATGTGACAACTCTAGAAATCAGATTCTTCCATCTGGTTGGGGATCATTTGTTGTTTCTTATTGTAGTTACTTCCATTTCTTTAGTGACTTTTCTGAACAAATTTTAGAAGGTCTGTTATTGATTATCATGTGTAGGTACTAATGTCTATGTTCCATTAGCTTGGTGGTCAACTAATGATTGAATAGATGTATCCTTAAGTTTAAAGAACAAAAGCAAATAAACAAAACCTCCCACCTTTGAAAATGAACTTTGTGTATTTTGAGCATACCTTCACTCAACAACTCTATTTAAAACTCTGTACTAGCCCTTACTTCCTGATTATGTGAAGCCTGAAAATCAGTCAGGGGAGAAGGCTTAGGATCTCCTAAGGTTTTTTCCAAATATACACTCTGTCCAAGGAAAAAACTTGGGCCTTTTAGATTCCCAGAAATATGTGGGACCTTTACACAGCTCTTATTCCCCACAACATCTTTTTCTTTTTCTGTTTTAAACAGGGTTTTATTTTTTTAATTTATTTATTCTAATTCATTATACATGATAGCAGAATGCATTTCAATTCATAGTATACATATAGAACACAATTTTTCATGTTTCTTGTAGTACACAAAGTAGAGTCACACCATTTTGTGTCTTCATATGTGTATTTAGGTTAATGATGTCCATCTCATTCCATCATCTTTCCTACTTCCATGCCCCTCCCTTAGCTTCCCTCCCCTTTGCCCTATCTAAAGTTCCTCCATTCCTCCCATGCTCCCCCCACCATCCCTATATTATGGATCAGTACACACATATCAGAGAAAACACTCAGTATTTGTTTTTTTAGGAATGGCTTACTTCACTTCGCATGATTATTGTCAAACTCCAACCATTTACCTGCAAATGTCATGATTTCTATTTCAATGCTCAGTAACACTCCATTGTGTATATATACCACATTTTCTTTATTCATTCATTTACTGAAGGGCATCTAGATTGGTTCCACAATTTAGCTATTATGAATTGTGCTGCTAAAAATATTGATGTAGCTGCATCATTGTAGTATGCTGTTTTCAAGTCCTTTGGGTATAAACCAAGGAATAGGATAGCTGGGTCAAATGGTGGTTCCATTCCAAGTTTTCCAAGGAATCTCCATACTGATTTCCATATTGGTTACACCAATTTGCAGTCACAACATCTTGTTCCTTAGTCTTTCTGTGCTTTTTGGATGCTTTCTTGTTTGTTTCAACTGTTATGTCTTGCCCCAAGTGGCAGTAATAAAATTGCTTCTAAATGTTTTCAACAAACACCTCCATTCTGAGAAAGTTCTGAGTTAGATAAAAGAAGGGAAAACACTATAATTTATTATTTCATGTAGCCACCTAAGCAAAACCACAGTTCTTTGAGAATAATATCCATTATTCTCCCTCTGGTACTAGGTACCTATACTAGAAAATGAATTATTATCTTTAAAGCTGCCACCAAGCTGGCACTGTGGTGCATGCTTCTAATCCTAGAGACTTTCAAGGCTGAGGCAGGTGAATCACAAGTTCAAGACCAGCCTCCATAGTTTAGTATGATGCTGTCTCAAATAAAAAGGGCTGTGGCTATTTCTCAGTGGTAAAGAACCCCTGTGCCCCAGAACCAAATCCCCAATATCAAAACCAATCAATAAAAACCATTCAGGCATGATGGCACACATCTATAATCTCAGCAGCTCTGGATGCTGAGGCAGAAGAAGGTTCAAACCCAGCCTCACTAACTTAGCAAGGCTCTAAGCAATTTAGAGAGACCCTGTCTCAAAATAAAAAATTTAAATAGGGCTGGGGATATGGCTCAATGATTAAGTGCCCTCAGGTTCAATCCCTAGTACCAAAAACAAAGATAGGAAACTGGGTAAGGGAAAAAATAGTGTAAGTTAAAGTGCCAGAGATTTAGAGATTTAGTAGTAATAGTTGTAGTAGTAATTACTCCCCTGGTAAGTAACAAGATTTCAATTAGTTTCGAGGGTTAAAAAAAAAAAAGTTGATCTTGACATATTTTGTTTATTCTTCACTGTTTTTTTGTGGAGAAATGGACTTTAGGAGTTCACTGCTCTACAAATACAGCTTTTGCTTATGTTACTCAATATTGATTGATATTTAATGTTAAACCAACCTTGTATTCCTAAAAGGAAAACCCATTTTGTTGTGATGAATTATTCCTTTTACAAATTATTGAATCTAATTTGATCTTTTTAAAATGTTTGAATCTGTCTATCTATGAGGAGTGTTGACCTATGAGTTTTCTCTCTTGAGACATTTTGTGGTTTGGCATCAGAATAGCAGCCAAATACAAGGAGTTAGAAAATATTACTATCCTCTTCAGTTTACTGGAAGAATGTGTATCAAATTGGTATTATCTCCTTCTTAAATGTTTGATATAATTTTCCAATGAATCCATCTAGCCCTGGAGCTTTCTTTGTGGGAAGATTTTGAAATACAAAAAATCAACTGTTCTAATAAATATATATAGATTACTAAGGTTATTCACTTTCTCTTTAAAGAATTTTGATAGTTTGTGTCTTTATTTATTTGTTTGTTTGTTTGTTTGTTTATTTATTTATTTATTTGTATTGAAGATTGAACTCAGAGGCATTTTACCATTGAACTACATCCCCAGTCCTTTTTATTCTATATTTTGGGACAGGGTCTCACTAAGTTGCCAGGCTGGTCTTAAACTTGGGATTCTCCTGCATCAGCCTATGGGATTACAGGCATGGGCCACCATGCCCAGCAGTTTGTGTTTTTTAAGGAAATCTTTTTAACTTCACTTAAGCTTTCAAATCTATAAGTATAAAGTTATTTACGATACTGTTTTATTATCCTTTCAATATCTTTAGAATACTTATCATTGTCATTGGTTTCTTTTTATCACTGACTAGATGTTGATCAATCTTGTTAATCTCAAAGAATCCATTTTATTTCTTTGATTTTTTTCCTTCTTGTTCTTCTCTGTTCTCTATTTCATTTTTTTTCTTTTTACTCTGATCTTTATTATTTACTTTTTTCTGCTTAGTTTAGGTTTATTATGCTTGTAATTTTCCTATTTCTTAGTGTGAAACATGAACTAAGTCTATGATAAGTCTGAAGTCATGAATTTAAGACCTTCCTTATTTTCTTATATAGGCTTTTGTGTGTGTGTGTGTGTGTGTGTGTGTGTATGTGTATGTGTGTTGCTGGATTGAACGAAGGGCCTTGTGTATGTGAGAGAAGCACTCTACCAATTGAGATATATCCCCATTACTTATATAGGCTTTTAAACCTATAAATTTCCCTCAAAGTACTAGTTGAGCAGCAAATTTTAATATATTGTGTTTCATTTTCATTCTACTCAAAATTCAAATTGCCCTTCTGGTTTGTTTTTTAACCTATATGTTTTTTAGCTTTCAGTATTAGATATTTTCCAGATATGTCACTAATTTCTAATTTAATTCCTTTAACCAGAGAATATATTTGCATGATTTGAATCATTTTCAATTCATCAAGATTTCTTTTTTGTTACATAATTTGGTCCTATTTGGTAAATGTCTCCTGTACTTTTAAAAATGTGTATCCTAGTGTTGTTAGGTGTGGTGTTCTGTAAATATCAAGTTGGTTAACAGCTCAAGTTGGTTGATAGTATTATTCAAGTCTTCTCTATCTTTGCTATTTTCTATCTACTTATTCTATTAATTATTGAGAGAACACTCCTGAAACCTTCAACTGTAATTTTGGATTTATATATCTACATTCAATTCTATCGGTTTTATTCCTCACATATTATGAAGCTCCATTAAAAGAAACATAAACAGGATCACCGTCTTAACAAAATAACTTTCTTTTTTTAAATATATTTTTTAGTTGTAAATGGATCTTTTGGTTTTTTTATTTATTTATATGCGGTACTGAGGATCAAACCTAGGGCCCCAAAATAACTTTTTTATCATTATGAAATAATACTTTCTAATCCTAGTGACATTCTTTGTCTTGAACATACTTTTTTGATATTAAATATTCAAAAAATTTTGAAATCATTTTGACATTCTTTGTTTCAAATATAATTTGCTTGATATTAAAAAAGCCATCCCAACTATGGCTTTTAATATACTATGCCTCATGTTAGCATAGTATATTTTTCCAAACTTTTACTTTTAAATTATTTAAATGGGTTTATTGTAGGCAACATATAGGTGTGTCTTACTTTTTATTCATTCTGACAAGCTCTGCCTTTAAATAATAGTGCTTAAATCATTCACACTTGATGAGATTATTGACATGATCTGTTTAAAGTTGCCATCTTGCTCTGTTTAATTTCCTGTTATTTCTTCCCTTTTTCTTCCTCTCAAACTTCCTTTAAATTGAATATTCTTGTGATTCTATTTTACTCCTATGTTGACTTATTACCTAAAATTTATAGTTCTATTATTTTAATGGTTGCTTTTGAGTTCTTAGTATACACTTTTAACTTATCATACTTCTTTCAAGTAATGTACTAATTCATTCTGAGCTTACTACCTGATATCCTATGAATTATGAGATTTTTCACTCTAGATTTTTCACAATAGTTAAGCAGATGAATGAATATGAGTATATTGGCAAAATGCCTCAACAATAAAGAATCATAAACATCTGAGTGTTCTGATAGTAGAGTACAAGTATTGTCTACATGTAAGAAGGAGAACACTAATAATTCATTCACAGACACCTGTCATTTTTCTCCAACTCAAGTATTATTCAGTTCATGACATGAATTTCTATATTTATTTTAGGATACTTTTTTGGTCCTAAAAACAAATCCATATAACATCCTATGCTAGAAATATAACTAATTCTTCATAGCACTACTCTTTATCTCTTTCCAAACCAAGTATCTAACTTATTATATATATAAAACCTCTCTCTATATATATATGACCTCTATATATGACATATATATGTATATGTATACATATGTATATATATGACCTCTACCTAACACAGCAAATAAGCCCTACCTATGAAACCATTAATCCATTCCAAAAGGTCTCTTTCTAATCAGTTTTGCCTTTTTTTTTTTCGGTTTTTTTTTTTTTTTTGGTACCAGGTGTGTTTAGCCACTGAGCCACTTCACCACCTCTTTATATTTTTTTCATTTTGAGACAGGGTCTTACTAAGTTGCTTAGGGCCTCCCTGAGTTGCTGAGGCTGGCTTTGAACTTGCAGTCTCCTGCCTCAGTCTCTAGAGCCACTAGGATTTTTGGTGTGTGCCACCACAACCAGCAACAATTTTGCCAAATTTAACAAAGATTTAGTATGTAAGATCATAATTTCTGTACTATAGAAAAAATAAAATGTAAGCTAATCATTTTTTAATATTTTTATTTTTTAGTTGTACTTGGACACAATACCTTTATTTTTTATTTATTTTTATGTGGTGCTAAGGATGGAACCCAGGGCCTCACACGTGCTAGGCATGTGCTCTACTGTTAAGCCACAACCCCAGCCCATAAGCTAATCATTTTAAAGTGCAAGTTACTTTCTGCACTCAAAACCACAGACCACCATTATTGCCTAAAGAGAGAGATTAACCCCCTTCAAGCATTTGTAATTTAACTATTCTAACTTATATGTCTGAATTCTTTTTGAGAAACATCGTGGCATCTGCTGTGATATTTAGGAAGAATCAATCCAACAAGAACATAGTCATTTGGTTGTACTTCATATAATAGATGACTATTTGTTGTTTTAATGTTTAAGATAGGAATATTTTAGAAGGTATCATTGTTTATAACCAGAAATTTAATTGTCTTTCTATTTAAAATCTAAATCTAAGTCCAACCAGAAATTATAGATACACAAATGGTAACAATGGGTTTTTTTTTTCATTAGTTCTAGTCACATTTTGTCATTAATTAGATCATTAGATATATAACCTTGAATGAGCCATGTAACCTCTCTGAGCTTGAAATTTTCCTGACATGTATAATGAATATGTTGAATTAGATAATTTCAAATTAACTTCTAGCTATAAATATCATAGTCTTGTAATATATGCCATTCATTTACCAAATATTCTTTGAATACCAATTATGTTCTAGGTACCAATTTATTTTTTAATTTTTTTAAATTGTCAATGAACTTTATTTTCCTTATTTATATGCAATGCTGAGAATCAAACCCAGTGCCTCACACATGTGAGGCAAGTGTTCCACCACTGAGCTGCAACCTCAGTCCTCTAGGCACCAATTCAAATGGTGACAATCAAAAATTAATTCTACTATTTAATGAAAGAATATATATCAGGCACTGTAGTAAATGTTTTACATGTATCTTCTCATTTATTTTAGTCTCCACAATAGTCTTAGCAAGTAGATGTTTTTATAGCCCTATTTGTAAGCAAAAAAAAATTACAATCTAAAGAGTTTAAATAATAACTAGTTTCTAGCAGAACTAAGATCATTAGGGACTATTTTGAAAACTTATACTAGAAAATTCTAGAAAAATTGATATATTTCTAGACATACATGACCTGACAAAATTGAAACAAGAGGACACAGAAAACCTATAAACTAATAAACTAACAATGATACAGAAGCAATAATTAAAAAGCTTTCCAAAAAAAAGTACAGAACCAGAAAAATTCTCAGCTGAAAGAGAAGAACTTCAAAGAAGTTCCACCTTCAAAGAACTAATGCTGATACTCCTCAAATTATTCCATGAAATATAAAGGGGTGGATACTTTCAAATTCATTCTATTAAGCCACTATCATCTTGATATTGAAACCAGATAAGGACACATCAAGGAAAGAAAACTACAGACCAATATCTTTGATGAACTTAGATGCAAAAATCCTTAATAAAATATTAGCAAATATATTATTAAATTTATAATATAAATGTATGTATTCAACAATATAAGAAGACTATACCTCATGACCAAGTTGATTTTGTTCCAGGATTGCAAGGATAGTTTAACATATGCAAATCAATAAATGTAATACACCACATAAACAGAATTAAGGACAAAAATCACATAACCAACTCAATAGATTTAGAGAACACCCTTGACAAAATTCAGCACCCATTTATAATAAAAACAATGAAGAAACTAGGGAGAGAAGAGACTTACTTCAACATAATAAAGGTTATATATGACAAACCTAAATTCAACATCATAGTGAATGGGGATAAACTACAAATATATTCTTTAAAATCCAGAATAACACAAGGATGTCTCACCACTCCTATTCAATGTAGTACTAGTAATTCTAGACAGAGAAAGTAGGCAAAGAAAGCAAATAAAAGGGATTAAAAATAGGAAAGAGAGAAGTCAATTTATCACTGTTTGCAGATGATATGATTCTATACTTAGAAGATCCAAAAACCTCCATCAGAAGATTATTTTTGCTAATAAACAAATTCAGCAAAGTAACAGGTTACAAAATCAACATCTAAACATCAATAGCTTTGGGCTGGGGTTGCAGCCCCATGGCACAGCACTTGCCTAGCATGGATGAGGCACTGGGTTCGATCCTTAGCACCACATAAAAATTTTAAAAATTAAAAATAAAGGCATGCTGTCCATCTACAACTACAATATTTTTTATATCAAGAGCTTCCCTATACACCAATAATGAATATTCTGGGAAAGAAACCAGGAAAACAATCCCATTCACAATAGTCTAAGAGGGGCGGGGGAGGAATAAACATAACAAAGGAGATGAAAGACCTCTACAAGAAAACTAAAGAACACTGAAGAAATAAATTGAAGAAGACACAAGAAGATGGAAAGACCTCCCATGATCACGGATAAATCTTGTGAAAAATTTTTAAATGGCCATATTACCAAAAGCAATATTCAAATTCAATGTAATCCCCATCAACATACCAATGACATTCTTCAAAGAACTAGAAAATATAATCCTAAAATTCATTTGGAAGAATAAAGGACTAAGAATGTGGCCAAAGCAATTCTAAGCCAATACTAAGTACCACAATACCTGACTTCAAATTATACTATAGAGCTATAGTAACAAAAACTATTGTTCTGGGAAGAATGTGCCCCAAACAAACCAAGATACTACAATAATAGAATCCTTGGACAGCACAGTTGATGAAATGTCAGAGAAAGAGTTCAGAATGTACATAGTTAAAATGATCTTCAAATTAAAGAATGACCTAAGTGAGCAAATACAGGCATAAATTTATCACTCCAACAAAGAGATAAGGGAACAAATACAGGCAACCACTGATCACACCAACAAAGAGAAAATGAACAAATAAAGGGAGCAAAAGATTACTTCACAAAAGAGACAGAGATTCTGGAAAAAAAATCAGAAATCCTTGAAATGAAGGAAACAATAAACCAAATAAAAAATTCAATAGAAAGCATCACCAGCAGACTACATCACTTGGAAAACAGAATGTCAGATAATGAGGACAAAATATACAATCCTGAAAATAAAGTTGACCACATAGTGAGGATGGTAAGAAATCATGAACAGAACATCCAAGAATTATGGGATAGCATCAAAAGACCAAATATAAGATTTATTGGGATAGAGGAAGGCACAGAGTTTCCAACGAAATGAATGGACAATCTCTTCAATGAAATAATATCAGAAAATTTCCCAAACATGAAGAGTGAATTGGAAAATCAAATACAAGAGGCTTACAGGACACCAAATGTATAAAATTACAACAGATCTACACCAAGGCACATTATAATGAAAATGCCTAGCATACAGAATAAGAATAGAATCGTAAAGGTCACAAGAGAGAAGAGTCAGATCACATATCAGGGAGAGAAATTCAGATCTCAGTAGATATTTCAACCCAGACCCTCAAGGCTAGGAGATTCTGGAACAACATATACCAAGCACTGGAAGAAAATGGATGCTAAACAGGAATCTTATATCCATCAAAATTAAGCTTCAGATTTGATGACAAAATAAAAGCCTTTCATAATAAACTAAAATTTAAAAGATTTTACAGAAAGCCTGTACTACAGAGCATTCTCAGCAAAATATTCCACAAGGAGGAAATGAAAATCAGCAAAGGAGGGAACTACACTAAAGGAAAGTCCAATCAGAGGAGAAACCAAGTCAAGTTAAAAACCAAAAATAAATCAAAATATCTGGGAATATAAATCATATTTCACAAATAACACTGAATGTGAATGGCCTAAAATCATTAATTAAAAGACACAGATTGAGGGCTGGGGCTATGGCTCAAGCAGTAGCGCGCTCGCCTGGCATGCGTGCGGCCCGGGTTCGATCCTCAGCATCACATACAAACAAAGATGTTGTGTCCGCCGATATCAGGGAGGAGATAAAAAAATTCTTAGAGGTAAATGAGAACTCTGATACAACTTATCAAAAATCTATGGGACACTATGAAGGCAGTGCTAAGAAGAAAATTCATTGCATTAAGCTCATTCATTAAAAGAAAAAAGTCAACAAATAAACAACCTGACATTATATCTCAAAGCCTTGGGGGGGGGGGACACCAAAAGTAGTTGAAGACAGGAAATAACTAAAATCAGGGTGGAAATCAATGAAACTGAAACAAAAGAAACATTTTTAAAAATTGGCAAAACAAAAAACTGGTTTTTTGAAAAAATGAATAAAATTGACAAACCCTTAGTCAACCTAACAAAAAGAAGGAGAGAGGAAACTCAAATTACTAATTTAAAATTTAAAATTCATGATGAAGGGGCTGGAGTTGTGGCTCAGCGGTAGAGCACTCACCTCTCACGTGTGAGGCCCTGGGTTTGATCCTCAGCACCACATGAAAAATAAATAAATACACAAAATAAAGATATTGTGTCCATGTATAACTAAAAAAATTAAAAAATAAAATTCGTGATGAAAAAGGAAATATCATGACAGACACTATAGAAATACAAAAATTTTGGGGCTGGGAATGTGGCTCAGGTGGTAGCGCGCTCGTCTGGCATGCATGCGGTCCAGGTTCGATCCTCAGCACCACATACCAACAAAGATGTTGTGTCCGCCGAGAACTAAAAAATAAATATTAAAAATTCTCTCTCTCTCTCTCTCTCTCTCTCTCTCTCTCTCTCTCTCTCTCCCCTCTCTCACTCTCTCTTAAAAAAATATTTAAAAAAAAAAGAAATACAAAAATTTTGAAAATTTATACTCCAGTAAAATAGAAAACCTTGCAGGCACTGACAAATTTCTAGAGGCATATGATCAACCCAGACTCAGTCAAGAGGACATACACAATTTAAACAGATTAATTTCAAGCAAGGAAATAGAAGACACCATCAAAAGCCTACCAACCAAGAAAAGTTTGGGACCAGACAGATTCACAGCTGAGTTCTACAAGACCTACAAACTATTAATACTAATAGTCCTCAAATTATTCCATGAAATAAAAAATGAGGGAACCCTTTCAAATGCATTCTATGAAGTTAGTATCATCCTGTCTCTCTCTAGAGACATAGCAAGAAAAGAAAATTTCAGACCAATATCCCTAAACATTGATGCAAAAATTTTCAATAAAATTCTGGCAAATTGCATACAAAAACATATTTTAATAATAGTGCACCATGATCAAGTGGAGTTCATTCCAGGGAAGCAAGTTTGGTTCAACATACAGAAATCAATAAATGTAATTCATCACATCAATAGACTTAAAGATAAGAATCATATGATTTTATCAATTGATGCAGAGAAAGCATTTGACAAAATACAACACCTTTTCATGTTCAAAACACTAGGATAGTAGGAATGTACCTCAACAATGTAAAAGCTATCTATTATGCTAAACCCAAGGCCAATATCATTCTAAATGGAGAGAAATTGGAAGCATTCCCTCTAAAAACTGGAACAAGACAGGGATGCCCTCTTTTACCACTTCTCTTCAACATCTTCCTTGAAACTTTAGCCAGAGCAATTAGACAGGACAAAGAAATTAAAGGGATAGGATAAGGAAAAGAAGAATTCAAACTATCAATTATTTGCTGACAACATGATTCTATAATTAGGGAATTCAAAAACTCCAGAAAACTTCTAGAATTAATAAATGAATTCAGCAAAGTAGCAGGTTATAAAATCAATACCCATAAATTACATGCATTTCTATACATCAGTGATGAATCCTCTGAAAGAGAAATTAGGAAAACTACCCTATTCACAATAGCCTCAAAAAAATAAAATACTTGGGAATCAATCCTCCAAGGCAGGTGAAAGACCTCTACAATGAAAACTACAGAACACTAAAGAAAGAAATTGAAGAAGACCTAAGAAAAAGATCTCCCATGCTCTTGGATAGACAAAATTAATATTGTCAAAATGGCCATACTACCCAAAGCACTATACAGATTCAATGCAATTCCAATTAAAATCCCAACGTCATTCCTTATAGAAATAGAAAAATTGATCATGAAAATCATTTGGAAAAATAAGAGACCCAGAGTAGTCAAAGAAATCCTTAGCAAGAAGAGTGAAGCAGGAGGCATCAAGACCTTAAACTATACTACAAAGCTATAGTTACAAAAATGGCATGGTATTGGCACCAAAATAGACATGTAGACCGATGGTACAGAATAGAAGACACGAGACAAACCCACATAAATATAGTTAAATCATACTAGACAAAGATGGTAAAAACATTCATTGGAGAAAGGAGTAGCTTGTTCAACAAGTGGCACTGGGAGAACTGGAAATCCATATGCAAGAAAATGAAACTAAACCCCTATCTCTCACCATGCAGAAAACTCAACTCAAAGTGGATCAAGGACCTAGAATTTAGAACAGAGACCCTGCACCTAATAAAGGAAAAAATAGACCCAAATCTTCATCACATCAGATTAGGCCCCAACTTCCTTAACAAGATTCCTAAAGTAAAAGATATAAAATCAAGAATTTATAAATTAGATGGATTCAAACTAAGAAGCTTCCGCTCAGCAAAAGAAACAATCAACGAGGTGGATAGGGAGCCTATATTTGGGGAGCAAATTTTTGCCACACACATTTCAGATAGCACAAATCTCCAGGATATATAAAGAACAAAAAAACTTATCACCAAAAAAATAAACAACCCAATCAATAAATGGGCTAAGGAACTGAATAGACACTTCTCAGAAGAAGATATACAATTGATCAACAAATATATGAAAAAATGTTAAACATCTCTAGTAATTAGAGAAATGAAAATCAAAACTACTCTAAGATTTCATCTCATGCCAGTCTGTTGCCAGCTGGCCAGACTGAGGAGAAGAGCTGGGTTCAAGGAGCTGACTGTATCAATAACTTAGAAAACAGCAAAGAAACCACATAAACACAAAAATACCTTTTTCTCAATTGCTAGGGTTAGGGACGGCTCTGTGACCTCAAAGATCAGCTCCCATGCTGGAAAGAGGGCAAAAGGAGCAAGAGTGGCAAGCAAGAGAGTGAGCACACCCTGAACCACTCTATTTATTGAAGAATAGATGTTCGATAGAAAGTTCCACCCAAATAAGGCAAGAGATTGGGTTTCGAAGGGTAGAGTCTCGCTTAGTGATGTCTTGTGGCAAGTCACACCCATCTCAGGTGCTGTGTGGAATCACAGGCAGAGCAAGAGAAAAGGCACACTTGTGTTGCACAGCCCAATAAGCGCGCAACACCAGACCAGTCCCTTCATATGCTCAAATGTGCATAGCTCACACACATAGCCCATGGATGGCTCATGATAACAGTCAGAATGGCAGTTATCAAGAATATAAACAGTAAGTGTTGGCAAGGATGTGGGGGCAAAGACACATGCATTGTTGGTGGAACTTCAAAATGGTACAATCAATCTGGAAAGAGGTATGGAGATTCCTTAGAAAACTTGGCATGGAACCACCATTTGACCCACCTGTCCCACTTCTTGGTCTACACCCAAAGGGCTTAAAATCAGCATAATAATGCAGCCACAATGTTTATAGCAGCTCAATTCACAATAGCTAAACTATGGAAGCAATCTAGATGCCCTTCAATAGATGAATGGATAAAGACACTGTGGCACATATACACAATGGAATATTACTCAGCATTAAGAAAGAATAAAATTATGGCATCTGCAGGTAAATAGACGGAGTTGGAGAATATCGTATTAAGTGAAGTAAGCCAATACCAAAAAAACCAAAGTCCAAATGTTCTCTCTGATAAGTGGATGCTGATCCATAATGGGGGTGGAGGAAAACATGGGAAAAATGGAGGAACTTTGATTGGGCAAAGGGGAAGGAAAAAAGGGGAGCGGCATAGGGATAGGAAAGATGGTGGAATGAGATGGACATCATTACCCTAGGTACATGTTTGACTGCACATATGGTGCGACACTACATCATGTACAACTAAAGAAATGAATAGTTGTGCTACAATTGTGTACAATGAATCAAAATGCATTCTACTGTCATATACCTAATTAGAATAAATGAATTAATTAATTTTAAAAAAAGAATACAAAACAAGCCAAGTGTGGTGGAGCACACCTGTAATGACAGCAGCTCAGGAAGCCAAGGCAGGAGGATTACAAGTTCAAAGCCAGCCTCATCAACTGAGCAAGGCCCTTAGCAACTTAGTGAAACCCTGTCTCAAAATAAAACATGAAAATGGCTAGAGATGTGGCTCAGTAGTTGAGTGCCCCTGGGTTCAAGCCCTAGTATCAAAAAAAAAAAAAAAGAATACAAAACAATAATAGATGCTGGAGAGAATGTAGAGAAAAAGGGACACTTTACACTGTTGGCAGGACTATAAATTAGTATAAACTTGGAAATCAGCATGAGGGTTCCTAAAATAACTTAAAATGTTGGTTCCATATGACTCAACTATACCACTCCTCAGTATTCATCCTCAAGAATTAAGGTCAGAACACTATAGCAATACTTGTTTATCAATGTTTATAGGAGAACAATTCATTAGATAAAAATTATGAAACCAGCCTAGGTATCCATCAATATATGAATGCATAAAGAAATATGTTATATATACCCAATGGAGTTTTTTTCGGTCATAAAAAATAAAATTATGTCATTTGAAGGAAAATGGCTGGAACCTGAGAGACTCTGTGTTCAGCAAAATAAGCCAAACTCAGAAAGTCAAAGGTCTTTATGTTTTCTCTCATATGTGGAAGGCAGAGAATAAAAAAAAGGAAAGAAAAGTGTAGGAGGTGGGGGTAGGAAATCTCATGAAAATCAAAGGAAGATGGAGGAAAAGGAAGAAGGGCCGGTAAAAGAGATACACTGGTGGGGGGGCTGGGGTTGTGGCTCAGTAGTAGAGCACTCGCCTAGTACGTGCGAGGCCCTGGATTCAATCCTCAGCACCAACCAAAAATAAATAAATAAAAACAAAAGTATTGCGTCCAACTACAAAAAAAAAGTATTAAAAAAAGATACACTGAGAAATTATATTAGCCAAATTATATTGTTATATAGTGTATATGCACAATATACAAATCCCACCATTGTGTATAATTATAATGCACCAATAAAAATAAGAAAAAAATAAAATGGAAAAAAAAAAACGTTGGATACAAGGGCTGGGGATGTAGCTCAATGGTAGAACACTTCTAAAGCATGAACAAGGCCCTGAGTTCAATCCTCAGTACTGAAAAGAAACAGTTGAATAAATATTTTTATGGATATTTTCTACATGACACACTACATTTGGAGAATGAAGAATAAAATAACACATGGTGGGAAAAAGAAGAATCAGCACTCATAATTGAGATATTCAGAGGAGTATGTGTATCAAATTCCACAAAATACAGATACCACATTAATATCAATGCAGCTCACCAAAAAGGGCAATTCTGAAACTAGAAAGAACAGATACTTTAATTTTTTTGTCCCTGGCTGGGGAATCTGTTTTACTAATTTAGGACATGATAATCAATACTCCTGGTCCTTGATACTAACACTTCAGGGCAATGAACTGAGAGAAAATAAAGCTGAATATCCTAGTTGTGTTGGAACAATGGGAGGAACACTGTCAAAAATGGTTCTGATCATTTCACTCAGACCTGAAAACAAAACTTAGAGATCTTATATCAGACTATAGTGATAAGTAATTTCCAGTCACTTATTACAGAAAAAAGTGTCAACTTATTATAAATAGGCATATTTAAGGAAAGTGTTTTTCAAAATAGAGTTTACAGACCGCCTACATCATAATCATCTAGCATGCTTATAAAAAGACACATTCTTGGGCACCAACCCAGACCTCTAAATCAGAATCTCTGGAAAGAAAGCCCATAAATCTTTCTTTACAACATGTGCCCTAGGAAATCTTTAAGTAGTCTAATAAAACAAAACTAAATCTTTTTAAAAATACCTTTATTCTAATTATTCATTTGTATGTGGTGCTGAGGATTGAACCCAGGGCCTCACATGTGCTAGGTAAGCACTCTACCGCTGAGCTATAGCCCCAGCCCCAAGAAAACTAAATCTTTAAGGTAAATAAGGAACAGGAAGTATCTAACATGCACCACATGCACATATCTCCTTTGAAAAATTTTTGAATGTTTAGAGCAGAAAGGAAAATTCTACTCCTTCTCTCATCACTTTAATTATTTCCTCTTCCAAACTAATCATTCACATGTTATGCTTTCTAATGGTTTATAAACTAATGTCTCCATTTCCTTTCCTACTGCCCTGTCAACCCAAACTTTGATTACTGCAGTAGACTTTTTCCAATTCATTCTACACACTGGATTAATGTCTGTAAGATGTCATTCTTGACATAATTGCCCCCTATACAAATGATTTCAATAATTTCCAAATAATTACAAACTAAATTAACAAGCCCAGACTGCCAAAGTCTGCCACAATCTGAACCTATACTAAATTTATAGTCTTATTTCTTATTGTTTTCCTATACTAATCTGCCACATCAGCCAAGTTAGCTTTATTGGCTGCCTGTGGAAGAGAAGATTAGATGATCACCAAATATCCATATATTTATTCTTCTTCCTGAGCACACAGACTACATTTCACAGTCCCTTTTGCTGTTAGGTATGTCCATGTTATTGAATCTTAGCCAAGGGAATATAAGCAGAAGTAATAAATACCATTCTAGGGACAAACCTTCAATTACCAGGTACACTCTCTACACTGTTCCTTTCTGCCTTATCTAGGGGATGATTCTTTTGTGGGCAAAAGAATATGGATTCCTGAATCACTATGTAAAAGAAAGCTATCCAAAACAAGATCATCCATGTTGGATGGTTACATGAGAAATAAAGTTAAACTGCTCCAGAGATATTAGTCATTTTGGAAATTGTCAAAATTCTTCATAACACCATGGAAAGAAAGAAACTATACAATAATTAATTACCTAAGGGGAATAAGGAAGAAATGGGAGTCAAAGATGGTAGAGAGAAAAGCAGGCAAAGGGGCTAGAACTCTTTACTCTTCACTTCAGAGGTGTGTGTGTGTGTGTGTGTGTGTGTGTGTGAGAGAGAGAGAGAGAGAGAGAGAGAGAGAGAGAGAGAGAGAATGTATCTGTTTCAGAAGCCTAGTTTACTTTATTAATAGAATATCCAAACATTATTAATTCCACATATGATCTTTGGCTCATGTAATTGCCCTGCTAGAAATTTCTTCCTAATATACTTAATTCAGTTCAAGATCTTTCCTTCTTAATTTCTTCAACCACAGATCAACTTCTTTTTTTTTTTTTTTTTTTTTAAATAAAGTGTTTCTAGCTTTAATTTTTTTTTTTTAAAGAGAGAGTGAGAGAGGAGAGAGAGAGAGAGAGAGAGAATTTTTAATATTTATTTATTTTTTTTTAGTTCTCGGCGGACACAACATCTTTGTTGGTATGTGGTGCTGAGGATCGAACCCGGGCCGCACGCATGCCAGGCGAGCGCGCTACCGCTGAGCCACATCCCCAGCCCCACAGATCAACTTCTATAATGCGTATGATGCTATATTATTTATTACACATTTATCTCATATTATGTTTTCAAATTTTTGATATAAAAATATTTTTTCGCACTTCTATTATAATTCTTTAATGTCAGGAATTACTTTTCAAAGACTTGAATATTTCCCAATTTTCTACCTGAACATCAGTGTTTAAAAAATGTATGAATAGACTTAAGTGAGTCACTTTGGGGAGAATAAAACTCTGTCAAGAAAAAGATACATTAAGTTATTTTTTAAAATTGTTTTTAGTTGTTGATGGACACAATATCTTTGTTTTATTTATTCATTTATTTTATGTGGTGCTCTGCGGCTGGGCACAATTCAGGAGCCACTTGTCAAAAGAAACTAACTTTATTTTTAGAACTACAAAGGCCAAACAAAACAGCTCCTCAAGGAAAAACCCTCAGAGCCCAACTGCCACCACCGGCTTCCCACCAGCCTCTCACCCCCACACAAACCTCACCACCTCCCACAATCCTCCTGTTCTTGAGGCCGATTGGCTGGGTTGCGTGGGCGGAGCCAAAGAAGTCCCCCAATGAGCAGCTCCGTGGAGGAGCCAATCAGCTAGATGTTGCTGGGGCCGCTGTGAGCCAATCATCAGCTGGCAGTCTGAAGGGCAGGGAAACAGCCCAATGAACATCACCGCAGAGGAGCCAATCAGCTAGATGTTGCTGGGGCTGCTGTGAGCCAATCATCAGCCGGCAGTCTGAAGGGCAGGGAAACAACCCAATGAACATCACCGCAGAGGAGCCAATCAGCTAGATGTTGCTGGGGCCGCTGTGAGCCAATCATCAGCCGGCAGTCTGAAGGGCAGGGAAACAACCCAATGAACATCACCGCAGAGGAGCCAATCAGCTAGATGTTGCTGGGGCCGCTGTGAGCCAATCATCAGCTGGCAGCTGGTTGCTGGCAGCTGGAAGTTTGCTGGGGCCCCTTTGGCTGTGGCTCTCAACATCTCCCCCTCTCTGTTTAAACAACAAGCATGTGGCTTGGGGACCGTGCCTGCCTTAGGTTGTCCAATACTACATATTGTCCTTACCCGTCTTCGGATGAGCTGACCTCAGGGCGTCAGCCTCCTGTCTTAGGTTGGTACCATTGTAATTGGATCTTACCCGTCATTGACTACCGGTCCAGTATACAGCCACACCTGTGGAGAGGTCTTTGTCATGACAAGCAGAAGGGAGGAAGATACACCACACCAATTGACGGCTCTTGTTGGAAAAATTGTACGACCGATGACATCATCAGTATAAATACTCCAACACTACCACAAGTCGCTGCACCAACAGATAGTTCACAATGCATACAAGTGAGTTCACAATGCATACAAGTGACACATAGTTTAGGCAAGTTCTGCAAGCAGTTCAGTGATGGCTATTGCAGAAACTGTAGATTAGTTTTATCTTTGTCTTCACCGGCACTGGGATGAAGATAGGAATTCTGGCAATAATGGCTAAAGAAAAAATTATGTAACATTCCAGAAGGCACTAAAAGAAAACAATTTTCTTAACAATTTACATTGTCTTCACCGGCACTGGGATGATGATAGGAATTCTGGCAATAATGGCTAAAGAAAAAATTGTGTAACATTCCAGAAGACACTAAAAGAAAACAATTTTCTTAACAATTTACATTATCTTGAAGAGAATTATTAAATATAATGAAAAGGTAAGGTGAGAATTATTAAATATAATGAAAAGTAAAGGTGAAAGTAAACAAACAGATCTGTTAACCTCCTTTTTTGTTTACATATTAAAATAATTCTTAATAGTTATTTACCCAATTTAAATTAAACCATTTAAATCACATGAATAAAAAAAAATATTTGGATCCATTTTTTCATGAGCGCTCATCATATATGATATATGGACATACGTACATTCAAACATATAACACAAAACACAAGTGTGCACACATAATATAATACATATAACACATAACATAATAGTAAAGGCCTTATAACTTTTTACAGGTGAAATCTCCATTGCAATGTTTAAAAACTCTATAGTCAAAAAAAAAAAAATAGAACTGATCAGCAAAACATTAACCTAGGTCTGTATGAGCTCAAAAAACAAAATAGAACTTCATGATATGGGAAAGGGCAATAATAAAATAGATATTGAAAAAAGCATCCTGGTTCTGTCGCAGATGTAAGGATAGCTAAATTGGAGTTTTGGATATCAGCTGTTATGGATTTGAGCCAAATCATCTTCTTTTTGGTCTGTAGAAATCGCTTTAGTTAATCTCTCTGGAATCCAAATCGGCTGCTGTTTTCCCTGTGGAAATACACAAAAAGGCCCCCGACTCCAGACAATCACTGGGTCAGGACTTTAGTTAATCTCTCCGGAATCAAAATCGGCTGCTGTTCTTCCTGTGGAAACACACAAACAGACCCCCGACTCCAGACAATTACTGGGTCAGGACCTTTCCATTGTCCTGTTAGAATATCTTTCCAAAGTACCTTGGGCTTATGTACATTTTTTGGACACATATGCCTTTCTGCAGCACTAAGTCCTGATGAATCCAAATTTAAAAAGTTTAGAGTAAAAAGGGTTATTTTAAGTTTATCTTTGGGGAATATATACCCCTTCCCAATTCCGTCTTTTTGCTTTAATAAGTACATTTTAATAGTTTGATGAGCTCTTTCAACTATGCCTTGTCCCTGTGGATTGTATGGGATTCCTGTTATATGAGTAATGCCAAATGATGAGCAAAATTGTTTAAAAGAGCTAGAAGTATAACCAGGGGCATTATCTGTTTTTAACTGTTTTGGAATGCCCACAGTGGCAAAATTTTGTAAGCAATGAGCTATAACATCTTTAGTTTTTTCTCCGGCATGAAGGGAGCCCATCAAAAATCCAGAAGAAGTATCAACTGTAACATGCAAATATTTTAATTTTCCAAACTCTGGCAAGTGTGTGACGTCCATCTGCCAAATATGGTTAGGTATCAATCCTCTAGGATTGACTCCAAGATTAACTTGTGGTAAAAAGGTCACACAATTTTGACATTGTTTTATTATTTGTCTAGCTTGTTCCTTAGTTATTTTAAAACGCTTTTGTAAAGTATTAGCATTGACATGGAACCTTTTATGAAAATTTATAGCTTCTTCTAGTGTAGAGAAAATATGTATGTCATGTGTAGTTTTATCTGCTAAATCATTGCCCAAACTAAGGGCTCCAGGCAATCCCGTATGTGCCCTGATATGTCCTATAAAGAATGGATCTTTTCTGTCCCAGATTAAACTTTGTATAGTGGAAAACAAAGAGAAAACATTAGAAGAAGGGGAAATCCTACCAGCATCTTCAAGGGATATTATAGCATTAACTATATACTGACTATCAGAAAATAAATTAAATACAGAATCTTTAAACATCACAAAAGCTTGTAATACTGCATTAAGCTCTACCTTTTGAGCTGATTGTTTGGGTACTAAAAATGTAAAAGTTTGATCAGGTGTAACTATTGCTGCTGTACCATTATTTGACCCATCAGTGAATATATTTGGAGCATTCATGATAGGTGTTTTTCTTGTCATTTTTGGAAAAATTACAGGATGCAATGACCAAAAAGACAATAAAGGATTAGATGGTAAGTGGTTATCAAATGAAACATTAGATTTGCACATGATTATTGCCCAAGTATTTAACTCATTAGCTAATTCATCAATTTGATTCATAGTATATGGAGTAATAATTTTATTGGGAGAAATTCCAAATACTCCCTTTGCTGTTTTTATTCCTTTGAGTATTAATTGTCCTACAGCCTCAGGATACCTAGTAAGAATAGTGTTAGGAGAATAAGATAAATGTATCCATAATAATGGACCTTCTTGCCAAAATACTCCTGTAGGAATATTTTTTGTTGGTAGTACAATAAATAATAAAGGCAAACTTATATCAATTCTATCCAAATGCATATTTTCCATATATGTTTCAATGATTTTTAATGCCTTTCTTGCTTCAGGCGTTAACATTCGGGGTGAATTTGGATCTGATGGACCTTTTAAGATATCAAATAAAGGTCCCAATTCTCCTGTTGGAATACCTAGATAAGGCCTTATCCAATTTATGTCTCCTAATAACTTTTGAAAGTCATTAAGTGATTTGAGTTGATCTACTCGTATTTGAATTTTTGGTGGACGGACCATGGTTGAGGATAATAGAACTCCTAAATAATTAATTGGAAAATTTAATTGTACTTTATCTATTGCTACCTCTAGATTATAATTTTTTAATAAGTTTGTAAGTGTGGCATAACATTCTAACAATGTATTTTTAGCTTTGTGTGCTAATAATACATCATCCATATAGTGAAATATTTGTAGTTCAGGATTTTGATTTCTAAGTGGCTGGATTACTTTGTTAACATAAATTTGACACATAGTTGGGCTGTTAGCCATCCCTTGAGGGAGTACTTTCCATTCATATCTCTGATCAGGACCTTCATGATTTAGTGCAGGGATAGTAAATGCAAAACGTGGACTATCCTCAGGATGAATTGGAATTGAAAAAAAACAATCTTTAATATCTATAACTAAAATATACCAAGTTTTTGGCAAAGCAGACAATTGAGGAATCCCCGATTGAGCAGGTCCCATAATGACCATTTCATTATTAATGGCTCTTAAGTCTTGCAATAATCTCCATTTACCAGATTTCTTTTTGATGACAAAAATGGGAGTATTATAGGGAGATACAGAAGGTTGTATATGTCCTTCCGCTAATTGTTGTTTGACCAGATCATGGGCTACTTGTATCTTTTCTTTAGTCAAGGGCCACTGAGGAACCCATACTGGTCTTTCTGATTTCCATGTAATTTTTATTGTCTCAGTGGCCCTTTGTGAAAATCCAACCCATGTCTGTCTGTTCCTTGATCTATTTGTATTGGTGCTGCTATACCTTGTTCTTGTTTTTCTAATCTTTTTCCTTTCCTAAAACCTTGTCTAGCCATAATAGTGGGTGCATTTTGATTGATGTTATTTGTTAATGTCAAACCTAATTGATCTAAGACATCTCGTCCCCATAAATTTACGGGAAGATGATCTAATACATATGGCTGTATAGTTCCTTCACATCCTTCAGGATCCTTCCAATCTAATACCATTGCACTTCTATCGGGATTAGTCGCCACTCCTAGGCCTCGAAGCGTTTGAGTGGCTTGTTGTAATGGCCAATGTTTTGGCCATTCTTGACGAGAGATGATGCTAAGGTCTGCACCTGTATCCAGTAGCCCATTAAATTCATGTCCTTGAATATTTAGTTTTAGCATGGGGCGAGAATCTAAATTTAAAGAGAGCATAGCCCAATCTACACCTGTGGAGCCTAATCCCTTGGAACCTCTTTCTACAGCATGACTAGAAAATTTATCATGTAGGCTTGGTATTATTAGTAACTGTGCTATTCTATCTCCTGGTGAAATTATTGATATACCCTTTGGAGAACTGGCTATAATTTTTATTTCACCTTCATAATCGGGATCAATTACCCCAGGACTTATCAAAAGTCCTTTTAGAGTAGAAGAGCTGCATCCCAATAATAAGCCTACTGTTCCTTTGGGAAGAGGTACTTTTACCCCTGTGGGAATGATTTGAACTCCCATCTCTGGAGTTAGTACTGATCTGGCGGAGGCACAGATGTCCAACCCTGCGCTCCCTCTGGTTTGTCTGGTGAGGGATCTGATGGACAATGTGTCCTGGGCACTACTCTGATGGGGTTGCTGGGTTCCTCCAGTGCTCCGTATATTTGTGGTTTGGGGCCCCGGAGCATTGGGGCCCCCTGTCCATTTTTTGGCAACGGAGCCCGATGCCTTTGTCCACGATATTGTGGATAAACACCTTGTCCTTGTTCGTTTTTTAATGGAGTACCCTCTATGGTGGTTTGAGAACGGTATTCATTAGCCCAATGTAATGGAGTACCCTCTATGGTGGTTTGAGAACGGCATTCATTAGCCCAATGTCTCCCTCTACGGCATCGTGGGCAAATACCCGGTATTCTACTCCTTTGATACCTAGTTTTGTTAAACCCTCCTCCTATGGGGCAATTCCTTTTAAAATGTCCTGTTTGTTGACAATTGTAGCATGTTCTTGGCCTGGTATATAAAGCCTGTTTTACTGCAGCTGCCACAATTTGCCCTTGTTCATTAATGTCTCTGGCATCTAAAGCCTGTTTTACTGCAGCTGCCATGACTTGCTCTTGTTCATTAATGTCTCTACATAATTTAATATATGTGTTTAAATCTTCCTGTTTCCATGGTCTAATGATATCTCTGCACCAACGATTCGCTTGGTCATAAGCCAGTTGTTTTATTAATGGCATTGTTTGTTCTGTATTCCCAAAAATTCTGGTAGCTGTTTGAATAAGCCTATCTACAAATTCAGCGTAAGGTTCATTAGCTCCTTGTATTATCTTAGATAATTGACCTTGTAAACCTCCATGTCCTTGTAAAGTCTTCCATGCCTTAACTGCATCTACAGCAATTTGTGAGTATACGCCAGGATCATATGCAATTTGTTGCTGCGGATCCTCATAAGGTCCCTTTCCTAACAACATATCTAGATTTCTCTGAGAATAACCAGCTGCTGCATTTCGCCTAGCCGTCTCCTTGCAAAATTCCTCATTGGCAACCTTCCATAACAGGTATTGTCCTCCATTTAGCACAGCTTTACACATATTAGCCCAATCTGCTGGCGTCATGTTCAAGTTGTTAATGGATTCGACCAAGCTTACAGTGAAGGGTGCTTGAGGACCATAGGTTGTTACAGCCTCTTTTAGCTCCTTCACTGTTTTGAAATTTAAACCCTGGTAAATTCGCTGCCCTCCTACCTCAAATACAGGGCATACTTGAGATCCTGTCTCAGGATCCCAACTATCAACTGCGGGGGTTGGGAGTCTCCTAGCATATGGAGGTGGTGCTGTTGATTGGACACTTATGTCCTCTGGTGATAGAATGCTGTTAGTAGCAGTCTCCTGTAGAGGTGGTGCTGATGGTTGGACACTTACACTCTCTGATAGAAAGGTGTTATTAGCAGTCTCCTGTTGTAACTTTTCCCCTGATGGCTTTTTCTGCTCTAAACTTCCTTCCTCTGTCTCACTAGCTCGAAAGACCTTCTCTTTTACTTGAATCTTTTCCTCTTTCTGACTAACTTGAGAGACCTTCTCTTTTACTTGAATCAATATGTCTTCTCCTTCCTCTACCTTTGTCTGAATTGAAGGCTTTGGACTAAGCAAACCAGATACCAACGCCCACAATGTCAATGTGCCAACTGGCAGAGTCCCTGGGTTGTTCTTTTCTATTCTTTTTAAATCTTCACCATGATGGTTCCATTGTGATATATCTAACAACTCCTCCTTAAAAAGCCATGGGCTACATTGTTGTATTGTATCAACGTATGCCCTGACTGTTCTTGATTTTACTGAGATGCCTCCTTCCTCTAACAATTTACTTAACAGTCTTTTGGTTTGTTTTTTACTAATTTCTGATCCCGTATTTCTACTATAATACAACCCAACAAGATGATGCCAAACAAAACCGAGACAGAATGCAATAAAAATGGAACCACACAAAATCATTATATCAGCCTTTCTATCTTCCTGACATGTGCATCCGTCCTTTCTCCCTATCTGTTCCTCAGACGCAAATAGTTTTTCCTCAGATGTGAGCGGTTTTTCTTCCGTCTCACTCATCTCCAGGAACAGGCAACTTAAAAAAAAATGAAGCAAAACAAAAAAGGAAACTTAGAATGGCTATCCATCCTCTCACCCTGCCCTCAGGGGCGAGCAGTTTACTTACCCTCAGTCGCTCCCCGTACGGGCCACCAAATGCCGCAGTCTGGCTGGGCAGAATTCAGGAGCCACTTGTCAAAAGAAACTAACTTTATTTTTAGAACTACAAAGGCCAAACAAAACAGCTCCTCAGGGAAAAACCCTCAGAGCCCAACTGCCACCACCGGCTTCCCACCAGCCTCTCACCCCCACACAAACCTCACCACCTCCCACAATCCTCCTGTTCTTGAGGCCGATTGGCTGGGTTGCATGGGCGGAGCCAAAGAAGTCCCCCAATGAGCAGCTCTGTGGAGGAGCCAATCAGCTAGATGTTGCTGGGGCCGCTGTGAGCCAATCATCAGCTGGCAGTCTGAAGGGCAGGGAAACAGCCCAATGAACATCACCGCAGAGGAGCCAATCAGCTAGATGTTGCTGGGGCCGCTGTGAGCCAATCATCAGCTGGCAGCTGGTTGCTGGCAGCTGGAAGTTTGCTGGGGCCCCTTTGGCTGTGGCTCTCAACAGTGCTGAAGATAGAACCCAATTCCTCAAGCATGCGAGGAAGCACTCAACCACTGAGCTACAACTCCAGCCCCACATTAAGTCATTTTTAGAACAAGGTAGAGTATACATATATAAAAATAATGATGATACACACACACACACACACACACACACACACACACACACACACTTCTCAAAGGAAGTTTAGTTTGATCTGAACTTTTCAGTCCCACAGAGTTCACTATAACCTAAGGAAATGCAAGGTATTTCCCCCAAACTAATAAATACTTGGAATTCTCTGGACTTGCAGCATTAATCCCAAGTCAAAGATTAATCCATTTCACCAAAGAAGACATCAATATACATGCCTATGGTAGTCTGATAGATAATGGGAAATCTGAATTATAATTATACCTACAACACTCCTGTGATCACAAAAGAAATTGAGACTGTTGAGCACCCAGGTCAGTGTCATATAATAGAATTTTCTGCCATGATGGAAATGTTATATATCTGTCTGACTACTAGGCACATGTGATTACTTAGGACTTGAAATGTGACTGTGACCAAGAAAAAAATATTTAATGTTTGTTTCTTTAAATCCTATTTTATTTTACGTTATATATTTTTGAGACTGGGTCTTGCTGTGTTTCCCAGACTGGTTTCAAACTCATAGGCTCAAGTGATTCTCCTAAGTCTCCATAATAGCTGGGACAATAGGAAATGTGCCACCACACATGGCTTAAATCCTAATATAAATAACCACATGGTGGCTAGTAGCAACCATACCAGATAGCACAGACATAGTTGTTTTATTTTACTTGAAATATACTTTCATTATTTGGTAAATTATTTTTATTTGCTCTTTTAAGATATACATGACTGTATACCTTAAAAGAACATTTGTTAGCTACTATTCATATCTAAAACAAACTCCCAAATTGTTGTCATCTATGACTTGGCATTCTAAAGAAAAGCTTCCATGTGTATTTTGACATATTATACATACATGGAGCATAACTTATCCTAATTAGGATGCAATTTTTGTGGTTGTACATAATGTGGAGTCTCACTGGTCATGTATTCATATATGAACATAGGAAAGTTAAGTCCAATTCATTCTACTATCTTTTTTGAGTTTTTTCACTTTATAAACTATCAGTCATTTCTAACTTCTTATTAAGCTTTAGGCTTTAGTGTTGGATTTTACTTTCATAAAATCAATATTCTTGAAAAACTAACCAACTAAAACTGAAACTAAGTTACTTCCCCAACGCAGACCAAGGACTGAAGCCTAGGTCTCTTATTACAATTCTAGTGTACTTTACATCATACTGAATTCTTGTCTCCTAGCTTATAAATTCTAAACAGAGAATAAATCTTCCAAATGCTACATACTTTTTTTCAATTATTGGCATTTATTCTAATTTTAACAAGGATCTTATGGCCTTTGAAAGTCTCAGCAATCTGGCTCAGCAAAACAAAGTGACATGTTAACATTCAATATATAGCATGCAATTTAGATCAAAAGCTTATACTTGGAAAAAATATGAATTGAAAGGTTTTTTTATTTTTTTAATATTTTTTTTGAAAGAGAGAGAGAGAGAGAGAGAGAGAGAGAGAGTTTTAATATTTATTTTTTAGTTTTCGGTGGACACAACATCTTTATTTTATTTTTATGTGGTGCTGAGGATGGAACCCAGCGCCCCGTGCATGCCAGGCAAGAGTGCTTCCGCTTGAGCCACATCCCCAGCCCGAAAGTTTTTTTTTTTTTTTTAAGAGAGAGTGAGAGAGAGAGAAATTTTTAATGTTTATTTTTTAGTTTTCAGCGGACACAACATCTTTGTTTGTATGTGGTGCTGAGGTTCGAACCCGGGCCGCACGCATGCCAGGCAAGGGCGCTACCGCTTGAGTCACATCCCCAGCCCTGAATTGAAAGTTTTTAAAAACAAAGTATTTTATTATCTGGTTCCTGGAATTTATCTAAACCTGAAAGTTTAAAGGATCTTATTTAATTATTTTTAAATGTTTTTGAAATTTGAAGGAAATATTAATTTAGGAAAATACACAAATAATTTATAAATTAATAAAAGTTAAAATTGACAGATGTGTTTTATCATTAACTATTATACACACCAATGTTCATGTAATTTTGTTAGCTACTATTCATATCTAAAACAAACTCCCAAATTATTGTCATCTATGACTTGGCATTCTAAAGAAAAGCTTCCATGTATTTTAAAAATGCTATACCAGTCTTTTTAAACAGAGGTAGTTTCTCTGAATTACTATTTAATCCTTCTATGAAGTAAAGCATGTATCCATATTCCAACTAGCAAGTAACAAGGATGCAACATGAGGAAAGCATGGTAACTACAAATTATTAAATTTACTGTACTGTACATGATTTCCTGAGTCAGATCACTGGAAGGCACTTCCACATGTATCAGAATGCTCCTGTTCCAGGCCTCCTAGCAGTCCAATGACACTCGCTAGCTCTAAAATTCAGTCATTTTTTTTTTCTCTTTAGTCCTCCTTCATTCCCTCTGGACACCGAAAATGGAAAACTCTCCATTCTATGTCCACTGGCCAGCCTTCTTGTTTTCCTGAGTCCCCAATCTTCTGAAGGTGTTTGATGTCCCAGACACCTTCAGAAAGCCTGTGTTGTAGTGTAATATTTTATGAACAAGGAAAGAAAAACCCTGAATATTGTATTTTGCATCTCATCTGAAATAGTCCATGTCAAAGAAACTACCTATGCCTAAACATGTTTGTGTGTGTAATTTTCCTTTACATCTGTTTAAGAAATAGGTTTCCCTTGAACATTTAGCAAATATTTAACTAGCCAAATAATAAATAAAACAATTATTATCAGCCAACAAATGGCATGAATCTTTAATTTACTATAGCATTTAAAATATACCTTATATATTTGCACTTCAATAAATTACATGGCATGTACACAGCATGTGTTTTATTACATGATCAAACTGATTAGTTTGATATATTATACAGAAAACATATAGTTCATATATGGATTGATAACCATGAGGTATCCCAAAAGATTTCATATTCTAACGTTAAATGATCAAATTATACTTGCAAACTGGTTAGTATAAGATTATACCTGGTAATGAAAACATTTTTATGAATGCACTGCACCACTGTCAGAAATATTTTTTTAAATTTTTCTTTGATTACAAAATGGCTGGTGAATATTTTTATGAAAAAGGCTATTCAAGATAGAGACATCTGTGCCCAATTCTAGCACAAAAGGAATTTTTAATTACAAAGACCTATTTAAATTACAAAGAACATTTTCACTTTGAGTTTCTCAAAGTATTTCATAATAATATAAAATGGAAATGTAAACTGGAAAGTAGAGGGGAAAAAGACACTGTCTTGAATGCTCTAAGACCAAGAATATATCTTTGGCTAGTTTACTCCCCCATAAAAAACAACATTTAAAAAAATTTATCTTGTGCTTATTATCTTTTCTTTTTTTAATACAATGTGCTTAAACCTGACAGTTTATATTTTGAACTTTTTGCCATGGAGCACTACTTGTGAGCTCCAACACTGAAATTTTTCTATTTTTCTCAGGAGTTTTACTCCATACTATACCTAGCAAATAAAATTTACACACCTGTAATTTTTCTATTTTTCCTCTTACCAGCAAGAACTCAGTAATTTTTTTGGTACCAGGATTTAAACCAGGGGTGCTTAATCACTGAGCCACAAACCCAGCCATTTTTATTTTATATTTTGAGACAGGGTCTTGCTAAGTTTGCTTAGGGCCTTGCTCAGTTGCTGAGGCTGGCTTTGAACTTGCAATCCTCCTGCCTTGGCCTCCTGAGCTGTTGGGATTACAGGCATGCACCACTGTGCAAAAAATATTTTTTTAAATGATTGAATGAAGCTTAGCGAAGTGTACTGCCTTCTTTTACCAATAATACAACTTCCATCTTACTCTTTCACCCATGAATAGTTCCTGTTAAAACAAATCTAATTTGCTAAAAGAGGCACTGGTTTTTTTTATTGGTTGTTCAAAACATTACAAATCTCTTGACATATCATATTTCATACATTAGATTCAAGTGGGTTATGAACTCCCATTTTTACCCCAAATACAGATTGAAGAATCACATTGGTTACACATCCACATTTTTACATAATGCCCTATTAGTAACTGTTGTATTCTGCTACCTTTCCTATCCTCTACTATCCCGCTCCCCTCCCCTCCCAACTTCTCTCTCTACCCCATCTACTATAATTCATTTCTCTCCTTGTTTATTTTCCCATTCCCCTCACAACCTCTTATATGTAATTTTGTATAACAATGAGGGTCTCCCTCCATTTCCATGCAATTTCCCTTTTCTCTCCCTTTCCCTCCCACCTCATGTCTCTGTTTAATGTTAATCTTTTCTTCCTGCTCTTCCTCCCTGCTCTGTTCATAGTTGCTCTCATTATATCAAAGAAGACATTTGGTATTTGTTTTTTTAGGGATTGGCTAGCTTCACTAAGCATAATCTGCTCTGGTGCCATCCATTTCCCTGCAAATTCCATGATTTTGTCATTTTTTAGTGCTGTGTAATACTCCATGGTGTATAAATGCCACATTTTTTTTATCCATTCATCTATTGAAGGGCATCTGGGTTGGTTCCATAGTCTAGCTATTGTGAATTGTGCTGCTATGAACATCGATGTGGCAGTATCCCTGTAGTACGCTCTTTTAAGGTCTTCAGGGAATAGTCCGAGAAGGGCAATAGCTGGGTCAAATGGTGGTTCCATTCCCAGCTTTCCCAGGAATCTCCATACTGCTTTCCAAATTGGCCACACCAATTTGCAGTCCCACCAGCAATGTACAAGAGTACCCTTTTCCCCACATCCTCGCCAGCACTTGTTGTTGTTTGACTTCAGAATGGCTGCCAATCTTACTGAAGTGAGATGGTATCTTAGGGTGGTTTTGATTTGCATTTCTCTGACTGCTAGAGATGGTGAGCATTTTTTCATGTGCTTGTTGATTGATTGTATATCCTCCTCTGAGAAGTGTCTGTTCAGGTCCTTGGCCCATTTGTTGATTGGGTTATTTGTTATCTTATTGTCTAATTTTTTGAGTTCTTTGTATACTCTGGATATTAGGGCTCTATCTGAAGTGTGAGGAGTAAAAATTTGTTCCCAGGATGTAGGCTCCCTATTTACCTCTCTTATTGTTTCTCTTGCTGAGAAAAAACTTTTTAGTTTAAGTAAGTCCCATTTGTTGATTCTTGTTATTAACTCTTGTGCTATGGGTGTCCTATTAAGGAATTTGGAGCCTGACCCCACAATATGTAGATCGGAGCCAACTTTTTCTTCTATCAGACGCAGAGTCTCTGATTTGATATCAAGCTCCTTGCTCCATTTTGAGTTAACTTTTGTGCATGGCGAGAGGAAGGGATTCAGTTTCATTTTGTTGCATATGGATTTCCAGTTTTCCCAACACCATTTGTTGAAGATGCTATCCTTCCTCCATTGCATGCTTTTAGTCCCTTTATCAAATATAAGATAGTTGTAACTTTGTGGATTAGTCTCTGTGTCCTCTATTCTGTACCATTGGTCCACTCGCCTGTTTTGGTACCAGTACCATGCTGTTTTTGTCACTATTGCTCTGTAATATAGTTTGAAATCTGGTATCGCTATACCGCCTGATTCACACTTCCTGCTTAGAATTGCTTTTGCTATTCTGGGTCTTTTATTTTTCCATATGAATATCATGATTGCTTTATCTGTTTCTACAAGAAATGCTGTTGGGATTTTGATTGGCATTGCATTAAACCTATAGAGAACTTTTGGTAATATCGCCATTTTGATGATGTTAGTTCTGCCTATCCATGAACAGGGTATATTTTTCCATCTTCTAAGACCTTCTTCTACTTCTCTCTTTAGGGTTCTATAGTTTTCATTGTATAAATCTTTCACCTCTTTTGTTAGGTTGATTCCCAAGTATTTAATTTTTTTTTTTGAGGATATTGTGAATGGAGTGTTTTTCCTCATTTCCGTTTCAGAAGTTTTGTCGCTGATATACAGAAATGCCTTTGATTTATGCATGTTGATTTTATATCCTGCCACTTTGCTGAATTCATTTATTAGTTCTAGTAGTTTTTTTGTAGACCCTTTTGGGTCTTCTAGGTATAGAATCATGTCATCCACAAATAGTGATAATTTAAGTTCTTCTTTCCTATTTTTATGCCTTTAATTTTTTTCGTCTAATTGCTCTGGCCAGTGTTTGGAGAACTACATTGAATAGAAGTGGTGATAGACGGCATCCCTGTCTTGTTCCAGATTTTAGAGGGAATGCCTTCAATTTTTCTCCATTCAGAATGATGCTAGCCTGAGGCTTAGCATAGATAGCTTTTACAATATCAAGGTAAGTTCCTGTTATCCCTAGTTTTCAAATGTTTTGAACATAAAGGGATGCTGTACTTTGTCGAATGCTTTTTCTGCGTCTATCAAGATGATCATATGGTTCTTATCTTTAAGTCTATTGATGTGGTGAATAACATTTATTGATTTCCGTATATTGAAACATCCTTGCATCCCAGGGATGAATCCTACTTGATCATGGTGCACAATTTTTTTGATGTGCCTTTGTATCCGATTTGCCAGAATTTTATTGAGGATTTTTGCATCTAGGTTCATCAGAGATATTGGTCTGTAGTTTTCTTTCTTTGAGGTGTCTTTGTCTGGTTTCGGAATCAGGGTGATGTTGGCCTCATAGAATGAATTTGGAAGAGCTCCCTCTTTTTCTATTTCCTGAAATAACTTGAAAAGTATTGGTATTAATTCTTCTTTAAAGGATTTGTAAAACTCCCCTGTATACCCATCCGGTCCTGGGCTTTTCTTGGTTGGTAGTCTTTCGATGGCTTCTTCTATTTCATCCATTGATATTGGTCTGTTCAAATTGTGTGTATCCTCCTGACTTAGTCTGGGCAAATCATATGACTCAAGAAATTTATCGATGTCTTCACTATCTTCTATTTTTTTGGAATATAGGTTTTCAAAATAATTTCTAATTGTCTTCTGTATTTCTGTAGCATCTGTTGTGATATTGCCTTTTTCACTGTTAATTAGAATCAGTTACATAAAGATCAATGCATAAATTCCTGAGTTGAATGCTAGAGAAAAGTTTGCATCTTGTGAGAAATAGGAATTCTTGCTTTCTTTTTATAAGATAGCAATACTATACCAAAACACAACAATAAGAAAATAGGGGCTAGGGACATAGTTCAGTTATACGTGGAAACCTGCTTCATGAAAAGCAGTATAATAAATAAATCATAATCCATACTCTCCCACTTCTGTTTCTGTTGTTAATTACAATGCAAAAAATATAAACAGCCAAATGGGCAACAGAGTGACAACAAGCTAAACAAAGAATAGCAACCTTTTTAAAATAATAATTAACCATTTATTGAACATCTTTGTTCAAAAAAGGCATTTTGGTAGACATTTTACATATACTAACATAATCCTGCAAAGTAAGTATTATTATGCTCATGTTGATTTGAGAAAAACAGAGGCTCATGATACAGGACTTAGCACAAGGCAGGTATTCTACAATACTTGTTGAATGAGCGAAGTCCCCAAGTTATACAAAGGTAACAAGTTAAAAAGAGGTAGGTCATTATTACATTCACCTCAAGAGTTTCCTACAAAATACCCAAATTTGGAGTTTCATAAGTTAAAATATCTAGACTAGATCCTACCCAACTTAAAGGTTACCTTTAAAACCAGAGTTCAGTAATCATCTCTTCAGTATAAACCAGGGTACAAAATTACAGAGAATTTTTTTAAGGTAAGGAAATTTTTTTAAATTTTCCAGCAAGAATATTCAAATATTCTCTTGGAAACTTTTTAAAACATTATTTAACAGCAAAAAATCTATTTGAGATGAAGCAAATTGAAAGAAACTCAAGATCATCAGTCTTCCATCCCTTCTGCTCATTCTTTTAAGTTAGAATTTGCCCATATGGTATGATGAAGACATTCCCTTTTGTCTCTTAGAGAAAAAAATCAAGCTTTCCAATCAAATGTCTGAATTCCATCATTGATATCATTCTGTTAAGCACTGCTTTCTCCTATAGTCCTCTTTAAAAAATGATAGATATTAAGGGAGAAATAGCCTGATATCCAACCTCTTGGAGAAAATGAGTTGATCAGATCTTAGAATAACTAATATAAATGAAAGCTCCAGATGGCTAATAGGGAGGTGTCGCTGAAGGAAAAAAGGTATCAGAAAAATGACCAGGAGTGTCTTAACAAGTAAAGACAAAAGAATAGTTCCTTAATATCACTGTTTTCCACATACCTGTTCCTATTCTTCTCAATTCCTTAACTAAATTTATTTGCTTAACTAAATTTATTTGTTAAGTACATCTATACTTAACACATCCATATGTTTTCATCTTTTTTTTATATACTGGTGATTGAACCCAGGGGTGCTTAAACATTGAGCCACACACATCCCCAGCCCTTTTTCTATTTTATTTAGACACAGGGTCTCGCTTAGTTTTTTTAAGTGCCTCGATAAATTTCTGAGGCTGGCTTTGAATTCGCAATCCTCCTCTTTAGCCTCCCAAGTGGCTGGAATTACAGGTGTGCATTACCACATGTGGCTTGTTATCATCTATTTACTCTCTAGTTTTTAACCCTCATTCCCACTTTCTTTCCCACACAGAAGCCAGGCTCACGCCATAGATTTTTCAATCTTTTTTTAAATACTACTTGTCTTCTTGTTGCCACTCCTAACTTCTCTCATTCCCAGAAATTTCCTTTTCTCAAAATTTAAAAAGGAAAATCCTTTTTAAATACTCCCAAATTATCCCACTTATCTGCTACCTGACATCCACGGTTTCTTCATCCTATCCTACCTATTCTCAAAATCTCCAATTCTTCTTTTATTACCCCTCTACTCTTATCTTTCCAGAACATTTGTAGAATTTTTATATAACAGTTTAATGGAGATATAATTTATACAATATGCCATTCATTCATTGAAAATATTCAATTCAATGAAGTTTAGTATATTCACAGAGTTATGCATCTATTACCAGCTTTAGAAAGTTTTATCACCCCCAAAAGAAACCTCATATATTCATCTGTAGCTACCCCAGTGCCCAACCCAAAACTCATGCCCTAGACAAACACCAATGCACTTTCCACCTCTGTTGATTTGAGTATTCTAGACTTCTAATATAAATGGAATCAGTCTTTTGTGACTAACTTAAATTTAATAGAATTTTGCTTATCATTTTCTTATGATTCTCATTTTTTTTTAGTAATGGATATACCTTATCTTTCTGCTACACTTAAGCTCCTTGAAAGCAGAAGCATGTTAAGAACACCCTCAGAAAAAAAGAAAGAAAAGAACACCCTCAATGCCTGACACAATCCCTTATACACAATAGGTAATTGGTAAAAAAAAAAAAAAAATATATATATATATATATATATATATATATATATATATATATTGCAAGTGAATAAACAGATGCATGTTTTCACTATAGTTCTTATTCCTCTTTTTTCCTTTTTAGTTCATTGATCTTACTCTCCCCATATTACTTATTATGAATCAACTTTTTCTATTAAAAATGACAAATTTTTAATGTTCTTCTACTCTTCAATAACTAGGTTTTCAGCCAGATGCCTATAATCCCAGCAACTCAGGAGGCAGAGGCAGGAATATTGCAAATTCAAGGTCAGTCTTAGCAACTTAGTGAGACCCTGTCTCAAAATCAAATAAGCAAGGAAGGAAGGAAGTAAAAAGGAGGCTAGGAATATGGCTCAGTGGTAGAGCACCCCTGGGTTCAATCCCCAGCACCAAACAAAAAAACAGGTTTTTATTTTCTTTATTTGGATTCTCTCTTCTCTTATGTTGATTCTTTCTTTGGCTTACTCGAAACAATGGCCTGAACCCCTCCATTCCTTCATTTTATAAATATTTATTAAGTATATTCTGTTCACCAAGCACATTTGTCATGGCATTGGGAGTATAATATTAAACAAAATAAACCAGCCTCTTCCCACATAGAGCTATTGTTGTGAAGACATACAATAAACAAAGTATACAATAAATAAAATGGGTATAGATTGTGATTAGTGATTGGAAGGAAATAAACAGGTTGCAATACTAGAGAATTAGGGAAAGGGAAGATCCCAGGATCACCAAGAACTTTTAAACTATAAATGTCCTTGTATTCCTACCCTTAGAAAGGTGAAGCAAGAAGGCCGGGGTTGTGACTCAGCGGTACAGAGCTTGCTTTGCACGTGTGAGACCCTGGATTCCATCCTCAGCACCACATAAAAATAAAGAATTGAAATAAAAGTATTGTGTCCAACTACCACTAAAAAATAAATATTAAAAAAAAGAAAGGTAAAGCAAGAGAAGTCCTATGAAGTCTGATGTTTAGGTAATAAAGAATTCATTAAAAGTCTGATTCTAGAACGAGGTTATAACTCTGGTACAATGTTTGCCTAGCATGTGCAAGACCATGGATTCTGTCTTCAGCACCACAAAAAAAAAAAAAATCTGACTCTAATCCAAATAACGTTTATAATTTCACATGGATCGATAAAGGGGATAATGTTTAGATAATGTTACATTGCTTAAAACTACATTCTTTGATACAAATTGATCATGTAAGGTCAACTGATTAAAATTCAAACTCTGTTTTCTACAGATAAAGCTTAAAGATAGTATGTACTCTGATTTTTTTCCTAAACATAAAAATTAAATTGTTTTAAATAATCAAAGAAGTCAAACTTTTGTATTTTTATTAACACATTATTTAGTTGTTTTAAATACTTTACATACTCTTTTAATAGCATATCATTAGAAAATCATTTTTTCTACTATATCTACATAAATAAGCTATTTTTGCTATGAATAGGCAAAAATTCTCCTATGTCAAATTCATTATTATCCCTTTCTCTGTATTACCAGGGTTTTATTTGTTTGTTTTGCTTTTGGATAATGTCTTTACTTTCTGGAGGATAAAATACACTTTGGTAAACAAATGTATCTTTCCACAATACTGTTATCACTTTAAATAAATAAAACAGTTCAATAAAGACTAATTCTTAAAGGTAGTGGTCTATTTCCCATTTATAATCCATTTCTTTACTCTTTTCCAGTAGTAGTCCAAAATAAATGTCAAATAAACTTCTTAATATGAAATTTCAGTTTAAATGCCCACAAATCAAGCAAAGAAGTGTTTCATTTAAGACAGTCATTTTTTCCATTTTTTGTTTCAGACTTAAGAAATGAGATACAGTTAATTTCCAAATGTAAAACTTAGTAGACTATGCAAATCATGTCTGTGTGTCAGAAGAAAAATAACAAACTTAATGAGGAATGTTAAAAAAAAAAAAAAAGAAGTAGAATCCATTAGTTTAAAGATACATAGGAGCAAGCCAAAGATGACAAACATGCATAAAATTCAAAACATGGTGGGAAAGGGAATAGGCACTGAAACACATAAATCAGTGTTTTGAATTCTTTTTCTCTGTGGGTATAATTGTACCTTAGTTTCTTATAATGATTTATTGAGGTAAATATTCTGTATGGTTTAACAGCTACAGCTTCAAAGTGTCAGGCACAAGCTCTCCTTTATTCATGAGGCAGCTGAGTACTGGGATGTGAATTCACTTCTGTATTCTGGGACTTGGCAAAGTTTGTTTTTAAGGTCCTTATAAAGAATTCATGTTGATGTAGTCTATTCAAATGTGAAAAACACTGTGCTGTAATGAGTGAAATAGAAAACCTTTACAGTAATTCTGGAGAAAAAAGTAAATAAATTGAAGTAAGCCACACAGAATTACTTGTAGCAAAGTAAAGAATGCCCCTGAGTTCATCTCAACCCCCTTTTTCAGATTTAGGGATGCCTACAAACCCCATCATTGAATTACAACTAAATTGAGAACTGAATCTAATATCAATACAAAAAGAAAGTGATAGGAAAGAAATAGAATTAAGTTTCAGCAATATTAACTTAAGAAAGTCTTTGGGGCTGATTTTCAATTTGCACATGCTATTGCTCTGGGACCATAGTAAGTCAAGAGCAACTAGTAAAAACAATTGCACAGTATTTTATTGAAACTACTATATAGTTTGGAAAGGGGAAATAAGTAATTTACTAAATATATTTCCTTTGAAAATATGATAGTAGAAGTTATACATGGATACTTAAGGCACAGAAACCTAAATAAACCTCAGAATCTGTAGAACATGTTTGTCTATGCAAAGTCTTTCAGAAAAAAATTCAGATTTTTGTCATGAAATACCTATACCTTACATATATATACTCCACATGAAGTGGATATACAACCTGCCTTGGATGGTGTTCCATGATACATCCATTCTCTTACACATCTGCCAGAGTGGTTTCATGATTCTGTACAAAATGGTTTGCCAGTTTAGGTGTATAGGTGCTAACTAAAAAGCAAATTTTTAAAAAATTAAAACACAGTTTTAAAATATACCTATATTTTTGAAATGGGATTCTCTCATCTCCAGGCAATATATGTATATGCTTTCAAAAGTTGCTCAGTTTAGGGAGTATTTCACATTACCAGAGAGAGACAGAGAGCACGCACTAATAAATAGCTTTTTGCTTTTTGCTACATCTCCTTTAAAATGAAGAATTACCTAAAAACACTGCTTGCTAAAAGTCAATGACTAAGTCAATATAAGTTATAAACACTTTAGTTATCTTCATAGAGCCTATCATAGCCATGAATGAAGCATATCATCACATTAGAGTTTGTTAGTTTAAAATGGCTTTGGACAGTGTGGAGATTCCTTAGAAAACTAAGTATGGAACCACCATTTGACCCAGTTATCCCACTCCTTGTCATATATCCAGAGGATTGAAAATCAGCATACTACAGTGACACAGCCACATCAATGTTTATAGTAGCACAATTCACAATAGCTAAGCTATGGAACCAATCTAGATACCTATCAACAAATGAATGACTAAAGAAATATGGTATATATACACGATGGAATATTACTCAACCATAAAGAATGACTTTGTCACATTTGCCTGTAAATGGATCTGGAGACTGTCATGCTAAGTGAAATAAGCCAGTCTCAAATAACAAAGGTCAAATGTTTTTGCTGATATGTGGAAGCTAAACCACAATAAAGTTTGGAGGAAAGGAGAAAAAGAGAAGTTCAGTAGATTAGACAAAAAGGAACAAAAGGAAGTGAGGGGGACCAGGAATAGGAAAGACAGTAGAATAAATCAAACATAATTTTCCTATGTACACATATTAAAATACCAAGTGAATCCCACCAACATGCCTATCCAAAAGAATAGGGTCCTAATTAGAATAAGATGTATTCCATGCTTGTGTAATTTTATCAAAATGGATTCTATTGTCATGTATAAGAAAAAAACAATAAAAGTTTAAGCAAAATAAAATAAAACAAAATGGCTTTGGAAAAGTTTTATCACTTTTCAGATGATGTCTTTTTTTTCCAGAATAACAACTTCTTCACCAAAAAAAATTACATACACAACAAATAAATATACTATAAGATATGATATTTTGACATTACTTTCAGGCAGAACACTCACAACTTAATACAATTTCTAGTCAAGAATATCATGTAGAAAATTTTACATTGTGTACCACGTTTAAATGACCCCAATATTAACATAATATAAATGTTTTACATTGCCAATATAAAATGAAGAGGTAGCATCTTATAAAACTCTATAGATTTTTTTCAGTGCTATAACTTTATATTCAATTAATGTGAAAGCAAGATAATTATGAGCCTGTAGAAAACTGAAAACTTGGTGGAGAAAATGGAATAGAAAAAAGAACATACTTCTGAAAAATAAGTACCTCATACTCCTTCTTCACCAACTATCATTTATTATCAATCCTTTTCTTCCTTTGGAAAGAACAAGAAACCTCTATTACTGTGTAGTTTATATATAATCTACATTTAATTTACTTTTAAATGGTATTTGTTACTTATAGAAGCTTGTTTTCATTGCTCATGGACTGATGTATTTTTCTTTTTCTCTCTTATTAGTTCTAATCAGTTATACATGATGGTAGAAAGCTCTTTGATTCACTGTGCACAAATAGAGCAGAATTTTTCACTTCTCTGGTTGTTCGTGAAGTAAGAGTCACACCATTTGTGCAATCATACATGTATCTACGGTAATGATGTCCATCTCTTTCCACTGTCTTTCCTACCTCTTTGCCCCCTCCTCCCTCCCTTTTGCTCCATCCAAAGTTCCTATACTTATCCCATGCACCCCCTCCCCATATGGATTAGCATCCACTTATCAGAGAAAACATTCAGCCCCTGTTTTTTTTATATTGGTTTATTCGCTTAGCATGATATTCTCCAACTGATGTATTTTTCTACCTGTAAAAAGAGTTTGGATGAAATGCAACGCAATTTTTTCCATTAAAATTAGTGGAAATATTTTCTATTTTACAGCTTTTCACTAAAGAGCAAAATTTTCAAAAAAAAATTACATCTTTAAGTGAGAAATAGGTATACTCAAGTTTCAAGAGGTGTTACAAAACCAGATTAGAAAGGAATACCAACCAAGCACCCATATTGGCATACACTTCAGGTAAACAGTTTATTAATCCTTACAATAAGCATGTGTGAAAAGTACTGTTATAACTTTTTCTGAAGGTGAGAAAGCAGAGTCTCAGTGATGTGAAATGAAGTGTTCAAGGTCATACAGTCAGTAAGTAGCAAAGCCAGATTTCAAATCAAATGCTTCCAAATCCATCATAAAGCACTTACCTAATGCTATGGGACCCTGGGTTCAATCTCTTGTAGCAAAAAAAAAAAAAAAAAAAAAAAAAGTTATTCAAATGTTATTAAACCTAGTTGGTCATTTCTCTATGTTTATCCTAACTTTACTTCTTAAAATCTTCCAAAACAATCAACAACTCCCTGATTATTTAAACAAAGAACTCTCTTGGCCTCCAAATACTTTACTCTCCTGGTTTATTCCATCTTAAGAGCCACTACTTCTTAGCCTCCACTATTGAATCTAACTTTTCCAGCCTCAAAGCCTTTTCACATACTGTTTCTTTACCTAAAAAACTTCCCTATTTTTTAGAATGTAATACTGCTTAATTTTAAAAACATTTAGCATTCTAAATAAACAAAAAAATATTTCAAATTGTGTTTAAGTACAGAAGGTTCTTGAACTTTCATTGATGCAGCAGTTCTCTGCTTTCCTGACAATGAAGAGTTCTACAGTTTATTTAAAAACAAGTATCTCAAAGATATTATAATATTAATGTGTCCAAAGAATAAATCAAAAAAGAGATGATGATGATGATGATGATGATGATGATTGCAGAACGGGGGACTGAAATCAGGGTTGCTCTACCACCAAGCTACATCTCCAGCTCTTTTTATTTATTTATTTTAAATATTTTTAGTTGTAGATGGACACAATACCTTTATTTGTTTTTTATTTTTAATGTGGTGCTGAGGTTTGGACCCCGTGCCTCACACATGCTAGGCAAGTACTTTACCACTGAGCTACAACCCCAGTGCCTCTTTTTATTTTTTGAAACAGTGTCTCAACTAAATTGCTGAAGCTGTCCTTGAACTTATGATCTTCCTGCCTTAGTCTCCCAAGTCACTGGGATTACAGATGTGCATATCATAGCAGAAATTATGATACTTACACACCTAAATCTGACCTTCTTTCTCACCTGGGTAAGTAGAAATCCTGTCCATTGGTGGTTTAAGCCAGATATCCAAGAGCTCTCTTATTTATTCCTTCTATCATCCTCAATATTCAATCCATCAGCAAGTCCTGTTATTTCTACTAAAACATATCTTGAATTATTCTACATCTGTCCATCTTTACCACCACTTCTACCTCAACCCAGGTGCCCATTATCTCTCACCTGGACTATGTAATAGCTTTACTTTTACTCTTGACCTCCTCTAATCCATTTTCCATATGTAACAAAGTAAGTTTATTTTTTAAAATATTTTTTTAGTTGTCAATGGATACTTTTTTTTATTTATTTGTATGTGGTACTAAGGGTTATACCCAGGGCCTCACACTTGCCAGGCAATTGCTCTACCACTGAATCACAACTCCAACCCCCCAAAACATTTATTTTTAGTTGTAGATGTATGCAGTATATTTATTTATTTATTTTTATGTGGTGCTGAGATCGAACCCAGTGCCTCAACCATGCAATGCAAGAGCTCTACCACTGAGCCACAACCCAAGCCCAAAAGTAAGCTTCTTAAAACATCAAATTGATCACTCTTCTGATAAAAACTCTTTAATATATTAATGAAATAAAATTTTTAAAATGGCACTTCAGACAAAATCCAAACTCCATATCATGATCTACAAAGCTCTACCTATCTCTTCTAATCTCATATTATAACATCCTCCCCCTCCTTTCACTACACTCTAACATGCCCAGAACATACCAATATCTTTCCAGTTTCATTGCCTTTTCACATACTGTTACCTCTAGCTAAAATACTTTCCTATTTTTTAAAATGTGATACTGCTTGATCTTAAAAACATTTAGCATTCTAAACATACAAAAAATAACATTGCAAATTGTGTTTAAGTACAAAAAGTTCTTGAACTTTCATTGATGTAGTGGTTCCCTGCGACACTTGTGATATTTTGTAATTGTCTTCTGTATTTGTATTTCTGTTGTCTACCAAAATAGGACATAAGTTCCATAAAAGTACAGACTAGTTAGCTAATTTTTATATTATTAATTGTTATATTTCCCATGCCAAATACATTACAGCTCTCGAAAAATACTTGGAAATGAATGAATGAATGAACAAACTCCAAACCAATGTTCTTTCTACTATATCAAGCAGCCACCCTAAATGATCCAGAAAACAATTGATTTATCCACAGCCACCCAGTAATAAATTACAGAGCCACAATGAGTCCAGGGCTTCTGACTTGATTCTGGCTTTTTCTTTTATACCATATTGCCTTATGTTATAGCCCCACCCAAAAATATACCTAAGAAGTTTTCAGCAAATATGAGATAGTCCAAAACTTTTGGTAAATACATAAAAAATGAAATTAGAACCCTATCTCTCACCCTGCACAAAACTCAACTCAAAGTGGATCAAAGACCTAGGCATTAGCCCAGAGACTCTGCACCTACTAGAAGAAAAAGTAGACCCAAATATCTATCACATTAGTTTAGGAACCAAATTCTTTAACAAGACTCCTAAAGCACAAGGAGCAAAATCAAGAATCAAAAAATAGGATGGTATCAAACTAAAAAGCTTCTCCACAGAAAAGGAAACAATCAAGAACGTGAAGAGAAAGCCTGTAGAATGGGAATCTATTAAAAAGCCTATAGAATCTTTGTCACCTGCACTTCAGAGAGAGCATTGATCTCCAGGATATATAAAGAACTCAAAAACCTTAACAGCAAAAATAAATAATTAAAATAACCCAATCAATAAATAGGCAAAGGAAATGAACAGACACCTCACAGAATAAGAAATACAATTAGTCAGCAAATATATGAAAAAAAAATGTTCAACATCACTAGCAATTAGAGAAATGCAAATTCAACTACACTGAGATTCTATCTACTCCAGTCAGAATGGAAGTTATCAAGAATACAAGTAACAATAAATGTTGGTGAGGATGTGGAGAAAAAGGTACACTCATACATTGCTGGTAGAACTACAAATTGGTGCAATCACTCTGGAAAGCAATATGGAGATTTCTCAGAAAACTTGGAATGGAACCACCATTTGACCCAGTTATCCCACTCTTTGGGATATACCCAAAGGACTTAAAATCAGCATACTAGGGCTGGGGTTATGGCTCAGAGCTATAGTGCTTGCCTAGCATGTGTGAGGCACTGAGTTCAATTCTCAGCACAGCATATAAATAAATAAATTAAATAAAGGCTTATTAACATATAAAAATATATATTTAAAAAATCAGCATACTAGAGTGACACAGCCACATCAATGTTCATAGCAGCTCAATTCACAATAGCTAAGCTATGGAACCAACCTAGGACCCTTTCAAGAGATGAATGGATAAAGAAATTGTGGTACATATACACAATGGAATATTACTCAACCATAAAAAATGGAATTATGGCATTTGCCAGTAAATGGATGGAACTGTAGACTATCATGCTAAGTGCAATAAGCCAATCCCCAAAAAAACAAAGGCCAAATGTTCTATTAGCAAATGCTGACCCACAATAGGTAGTTGGAGGAGAGCAGAGATTCCTCAGATAGGACAGGGGTAGTGGTGGGAAGGGAATAGAATGGAAATAGGAAAGATGATAGAATTAAGTGGACATAATTTTCCTATGTCATATATGAATACACGACCAGTATAACTCCACATTTTGTATAATCACAAAAATATATACATGTTATACTTCATGACATATCATGGAGTATAACATGTATATATAAATATACATGGAGTATAACATGAAGTTATACTCCATGATATGTCAAAATAGATTCTACTGTCTGGGTAATGAATAGATTCTACATGTCAAATAAATAATTTTAAAAATATTTTGCTAAAAATTTCAACAACCAATGACAATCTCAGAACACCACAGAAAATAAAAAATACAATTATATCAGAGGTACATAAAACATTTGGTCATCCAAATCTCTCAGCACCCTACCCCTGCCCCTGTGGTTTTGGGGATGGAACTCAGTGTCTTGAGTATGCTAGGCAAGTACTCTAGCACAAAGTTACATCCCCAGTTCTTTTTTCATCTACTTGTTTTTAAAAGAAAAATTTGAAAATATAGACAAAATGGTTCTCTACGTTATATAAATTATTTACTTCACAATATTAACATTTTATTTCATATGGATAATATGTTTAGAATAAACTTTTTCAGGGAAATCATATCTAGTTTCTAAAAATTTACTTAAGTTTTCATGATAGTCAGTAACTCTTTCATCCAAAATATAAAATTTGTGCAAACTAAACAAAAAAAATAAGTACCTACAGTTTATAATAACCACATACAAAGGGTAAAAGAAGAAAGAACCAAACCCAGGAATACTAAAATGCCTAACTCCAGAATCCAATCATTGGTTTTCAAAGCACTTGACAATGTATCAATTTAATCAATCCATGTAGCAATGAGGTTTACATTATCACAACAGTATATTGCCTTCAGCTCCTTCTACCCTTTCAGAGCTGAAATCAGGTAGCTACTAAATCATCTCAAGTTGATATTGTCACCTGTTGACAGAGGAAACTTTGATCCCACTTTTCTTTGCTAACAACTTTTTGTTTTTTCCATTGTAGTTGGACACAATACCTTTATTTTATTTTTATGTGGTGCTAAGGATCAAACCCAGCACCTCGCATGCTCTAGGCAATTGCTCTACCATGAGCCACAACCCCAGCCCTGCTAATAACTTTTTACTTCACTATTAAGCACATTGTGTCCACACTCACTGGTCTACTTATGTATATATTTTCTAATTTGCATGATAAAAGTTAACTATCACATAGCTATGCCTCTATGTACCGCCTTACTCATCTTTTACATAGTTTTTCAAAAGCATTAGAAATGATGAAGTATAGATTCTTTCACTTTTAGGATTGCAACAATATTTATTACTGAAAAATAAATTTCAGCTATATTATAATTCAAATGTTTTTGTAGGTTATACTAGTAAACAAGAAAAAATATTGTACAGCATTGTTCTATGATTTTTTTTAAAAATCTGCTTTTATTGAACTTTTGTTTGACTGATTTTGAACTTCCCTAAAATTACTATACTAAATTTTCAAATATATTTTTATGTCCACTGTTTTTCCCTCTTAAAAGTTTCACAATTATTTTATATGTTTTTGTTACTCACCTACCAGTTGTTGTGCATGTTATGTCTTTGAATTTTCATTGGATCTTGTCCACTAGGTGCATTTCTTGCTGCAGCCCATTCTAATAAGCAAATTACCTCAGATTATATTAGTCCTTAATAGATTTCAAGGCTTTGATTTAAAAGTTATCATTTGGAATCTGTCAAGATAGTCCTGTTGGAAAAGTTTCAAAAAATAAATTTTAGTAGTAGAGTTTAGAAGTTTAGAGCTCTTTCCTACTTACTTTAGAAACTCAAAATCCTATGTCAAACATAGACTAACAATCCATTATTAGAGTGCATTACAATGAAATGCTGATAAGGTATATTTAGCAGAAAATCATGTCTACCCTGTATAATGTGGAGAACTCTTCTATTCCATCATGGAAAGCCGAAACCTGTGCTGTCCAATACGGTAGCCAATGGCCAATTGTGGTTTTTGCACACTGGAAATGTAATTAGCTCTAAGTGAGATGTAGTGTTAGATAAAATACACACCAGATTTTTGAAGACTTAGTACAGAGAAAATAATGTGAAATATCTCATTAATTTTTATTTGATTACATGTAATATGTAATTATGTTGGAACCATCAGGTTACATAAAATACATTAACACAATTGCACGTGTTTCTTTCTACCATTTTTAGTGTGGCTACAGAAATTTTAAAATTATGTAGTGACTCATAGTTGGGCCTTACTTTATATTTCTATGTATAAAGAAATATACTGTCCCATGATAATAACAGGATTTTTATAATTAAGTTAGCATTGGAAATGCATATTATTTCCCCCAAATAGCTTATAATTAATGTGTTATTATGGATAATCTGTAGGAAGCAAGATTCTTAAATGAAAATTTAGAGTTTCAATGAGAATTGGAATGAGGAAAGAGAGGAAGAAAAGGAGAGACAGAAACATTATAGGAATAAATAACAAATATTAATCTCCTCTTTGTTCAAAGCTGAAAATACTGAAGATATTGAAGAACATTATAACAGATAAAGAAATTCATTATTGATACATTATTTTACCAAGGAAGTAACAAAGAAGATGAAAACAATTGTTGAATGATTCTGAAATTTTACTTTTTTCCAACCATTCTTAGTTCTCTGAGAAAACAAAAATTAGCAATAAATCAGTTGCTTTTCTGTCAAATGAGAAGTTGTAAGAAATCCCAAAGTTATAGTACTGTGACATTTTCAAAAACAATCATTAGTGATTTTTATCAGTATCCACATATTATTTTCTTCTGGGAAAGTTCAAGTGTTTCATATTAGAGATCATTTCATTCTAATAGGAATAAAGAAACGTTAGAGAAAAAGGGAGTAAAAATTGGCATAAGCACTTTGGAAAACCTTTTTTTCTTGGTACTAGGGAGTGAATCTGGGGGTGCTTTAACACTGCTACATCCTCAGCCCTTTTTATTTTTATTATTTATTATTATTCTTATTTGGCTAGCAGGGATTGAACTCAGAAGGGCTTAACCACAGTGCCATATCCTCAGCCCTTTTTATTTTTTGAGACAGGCTCTCACTATGTTGTTTAGGTCCTCAGATAAATGGCTTTGAACTTGGAATCACCCTGCCTCAGCCTCTCAAACTGCTGGGATCACAGGCATGTGCCGTTGCGCCCGACTTCTTTTTTTATTTTGAGACAGGGTCTCACTAAGTTGCTGAGGCTGGCCTCAAACTTGCAATCCTCCTATCTCAGTCTCCCAATTTGCCGGGATTATAGGCATGTGCTACTGCCTGTATTATTCTCTACTCCTAAGCATATACCCAACAGCAATGCATGCACATTTATATAAAAAATACAAAAATGTTTATAGCAGGATTATTCCCAAGAGCCAAAAACTGGAAACAACTCATACAATGGAAGTGTGCACAGAAATAAAAGGAACAAACTACTATTACATAGTAACAGTGGTGATTCTCACAAATAAAACACTGTGTGAAAGAAACTAAATACAAAAGAAAACATAGGATGTGATCCTATATAAGTAAAGCTCAAAAACAGGAAACACTAATTTATGTTCTTAGAAGTCAGGAGGGTTACCTTTAGGGAGCAAGGCAAAGTGGTAATTGAAAGGGAAGGCTTCAGGGACACTGAAAATGTTTTATGTCTTAGATCCATGCAACAGCTACGTAGATAGGTTCATTTTGTGTTGAATGAGCTGTACATCCGTGATGTGTGCATTTTAATAAAAACATTAAAAAAGGTAAAAATCTGTGGTTATACTAAACTGTGGGATTTTTATTTTGTTTCTTGTAGTACTGGGTACTGAATGGAGGGACGTTCTAACACTAAGTTACATCCCCAGTCCTTGTCTTCTTTAATTTTTATTTTGAGATAGGTCTCATTAAGTTGCTGAGTTTACCCTCAAACTTGTGATCCTTCTGTCTCAACCTCCCAAGTTGCTGGAATTATAGGTGAGTACCACTGTACCCAGTATCTATAATGCTTTTTAATTTAATTTTTTTTTTATTTCAAGACGGGTTCCCTGAATTGCCAGAAAGATCTTAAATTTGTGAACCACCTATCTCAGCCTCCTGAGTAGCTGGGATTACAGAAATGTGACATTTTTATTAAAATCTGTGATTTAAGTAAAGTTAGTTTCCATTACAGTTTTGAACTTCCTCTGAAATCTATAAAACTATAAACATTAATTGTCAGTTATATATTCTCCATTTATAAAAAATAATGCAAAAATCATAAAACAAGGAAGGAAATTCACATTTGTTTTTTTGATGAAGAATTTTACAATTGACAATCCTTGTCCTTTGAACATTTTTAACTTTACTGTTCATAAAGATAGATACAGAACATTTGTGTTCAACCAAATACTGTTTAAAAACAGTATGGTTTCAATATACATAACCCTGTTTCTCTTTACTTTTTAAAAATATTTTTTAGTTGTTGATGGATCTTTTATTTTATTTATTTATTTATATGCAGTGCTAAGAATCAAATCCAGTGCCTCACACATGCTAGGCAAGGGCTCTACCACTGAGCCACAACCCCAGACGTGTCTTTTACTTTTTGTAATTTGTTTATAAACAAATTTAGGAGCTTGATTCCTGCTGAAAAATGTACCACATTTGAGCGGGTAGCAATTCATAAGATTTTCAAGACTATACCTACTTATTCTTTGTTTTCAAAAGACTTTTAAAATATGGCAACTCTTCTTCTTTGTTTTGTTTTCTTTCTTTCTTTCTTTCTTTCTTTCTTTCTTTCTTTCTTTCTTTCTCTTAAACAGCATTTCCTAAAGCTTTAAATTTTAAAAAAGCTATGGTAACATTCTTTTTGCCTAGTCTTTTCCAATTTAATCCCCATCCCTACCCCTACCCCCACCCACCCTCCCCCCAAACTGTTTTGTTTTGGGAGAGGAAAAGGAGGGAGAGTTCTAAGAAAGCTTTTATAACAGGTTCAAAAAGTATAAAAGCCATTTCAAGCTTCAGACACTTCAGACATTTGTAGCCTTCATTTCTTTAGTCCTTGAAAGGGCTTTTTAAATGTTAACTGCCAGGATAGAATTGCTTTCCTATACTGATGTTCCAGGCTTCATTTCCTTTGTAGTTTTGAGTTCTTCCTCACCCTCAAGCACTACCTCCCTCCCCCAATAACCTCTATGCCAGAGTCTTTTAAAAAACAAAACAAACAACAATATTTTTAAAAGATTTCATTCATCATGAAACGTACAGGTAGACTTCTAAGATCCTATACAAAGTGGCTGCCACTTTAATAGAGAATTGAAATCTTTTGCTCTAACTCTTCTATATTTGATGATTTAATGTGTCTATTTAACATGCTTTCATTTCTAAAATAATGTCACCTGCAAAGTTACAACAGCTAAACATTGGCCCCTCGCCTTAGAAATTCAGAAATCAATCTTCCACAATAACCATCAAAATCATGTTATCTGTACTCTTAAATTTTAAAAAGTAGGCTTAAATCAGTATGCACAGTGTTATCCTAGTTCAGACAAAAAATATATATATATATACCAAAAAAAAAAAAAAGTCTAAAGCCTTATATTCCATGGTCAACAATGATTATTATTCCTGATTAGTGAGATTATAAATGTTTTTATTTCAAATTTTCTTTTTTGGACATCACCTTCAAAGATGATTCATTATTTTTGACAAAGGAAAACATTAGTTTAAAAAATAAATATTTGGGCTGGGGTTATGGCTCAGTGGTAGAGCGCTTGCTTGCATGTGTGAGGCACTGGGTTCAAGCCTTAGCACCATGTAAATATAAATAAATAAAGTTATTATGTCCACTTACTGCTAAAAATTTTTTAAATAATAAATAAATATTTAAAAAGCAAATGTTATTTTATTATATTTCAGAACATCATATCGGTACTTTCTAAAAATCCATATACATGTATTTAATTACTTTTATCTTCATTATATAGGTAGATATTTTAAAGTATAATTTCCAAAATGATACAATCATTATTTTCATACAAACAGAACATGAGTTAAAATATTGTGTTGAATATTTTATTTAACTTATTCAGCAATAGCCAGGCAGAATGGCAGATGCTTGTAATCCCAGCTACTCAGGAGCTGAGACCCAAGGATCAAAAAAGTTCAAGGCCAGCCTAGGAAACTTAGTGAAACTTTGTCTCAAAATATAAAATAAAAAAGGCTGAATTTAGCTCAGTGGTAAAGCAACCCTGGGTTCAATACCCAAACCCCAAAGAAAACATTGAGGAAATCAGTAAGAAATTAAAGCCAATTCATTATAGAATTTGACTTACAGAGATTTAAATCCTCTACTAGACAAAACCCATTTGCATTGCCAAGAATAGGAATCATTTGCATTATTAGGGGCAAAACCCATATGCATACTTTTCATTTTTTAAAATTTAACTTTTATCTCTAGAGTAAAAGTAGTAAAAGTAAAGTAGCCTAGTAAATCAAAATAATCAAAAGTGCAAAAGAATGGAAGAAAATATTTGCCAACTCTCGATCTGAGAGGGGGTTCTTATCCAGGATATTTACGAAACTGTAGAAACTCAATAATACAAGGACAATAGATCCTAATAGACATTTCTCAAAAGAAGGCAAACAAATGGCCAACAGGTATATGAAAATATATTCAAAATAACAAAGCTAAATCCCTATCCCCCTTAACATCACTAATCATCAGGGTAATGCAATCAAAACCACAATGAGATTATCTCACTCTAGTAAAAATGGCTACTATCAAAATAACAAAAGATAACAAGTGTTGACAAGGATATGGAGAAAACTGAAGATGTGAAAAAAAGGGAATCTTTGCACACTGTTGGCATGAATGTAAATTAGTATAGCCATTATGGAAAACAGTATGGTAGTTCCTCATTAAAATGAAAAATAGAACTACCACATGATCCAGTAATCACCCAACTGGGTACAAACACAAGAAAATGAAATCAGTATGTCAAAGAGACATCTGTACTCCCATGTTTTCTGCAGAACTATACATGATAGCCAAGAAATGGAAACAATCTAAGGGTACAGCAATAGATGAATGGATAATGTGGCAGATATACACTTTAGAATATTATTCAGTCATAAAAAGGAATGAAATCCTGTCATTTTTGCACTAACATGAATAGAACTAAAGATCATTATGTTAAGTAAAATGAGTTAGGTACAGAAAGATAAGTATCACATGATTGCACTCATATATGGAATATAAAATAAGTTATCTCATAAAAGTTGAGAGTAGAATGGTGGTGTTACCAGAGGCTGGGGAGAGTACAGAGGAGAGGGAGAAATGGAGAGAGGCTGATCAATTGATACTAAGTTAAGGTTAGATAAGAGTAAGAAGTTTTGGTGTGCAATTACATAGTAGCTTGACTGTAAATGACCATAACAGTAAAAGAATGATTTTAAATGTTTTAACCCTAAAGAAATTTGAGGATATATGTCTAAAGAGAAAAAGCACATACTCATTTAGAATCAAAGGATCCCTGAAGAGTCCCCAGACATTCAGCATTCCCATAAAAGGTAACTGTTCCATCATTTTTGTCCATTTCAAAGTCTTTAACAAATTTTCCTGATATATTTTGCTAATAGGTAGACTGAGATCAAATCGTTACAATTAAATTTTAAATTTCTGAAAGGCAGAAAACATGGTGTTTCTTTCTTACGTTCCCTCTAGAAATATTCAGTAATGTTTTCTATATGTAATGTGTATTTATCACAATATTTGAGAAAGTACAGACTTTAGACAATCACTATTTACTGTGGCAGGCATTATGCTAGAAGCTACAGAAATAAAAAAATGGAACTGGAATAGTCTCAATCCCAAGAGATAGTATTTTAATAATTCAACTTGTGACAGTATCTTCTCGTTTTTACAAAACAAAGACCATTGCTGAGTTTCTATTCCACATACTTCTTCTTTTTAAATTTGTTCTAATTAGTTATACATGACAGCAGAATGCATTTTTTCATTGTATACAAGTGGAGCACAACTTTTCATTTCTCTGGTTGTACACGATGTAGATTCTCACCATTTGTGCAATCATACCTGTACCTCTGTTCCATATACTTCTATTACTGTATAATTTCATCTTTAACAATAGCTTTCTGAATACAGTAAAATCTGATCAAATGATCCAGTCTTTATTCCCTATGTTACTTTTTGGCTTGTGATTTTGCTTTATAGAAATTTGAAGACTTAGCCATCCAGGTGCCAATAATTCTGATAAGTAAATATTGCTAGTTCATTAAATCTTCTCTGGACTTTCACCAATTAGTAAAGTTAGAATTATTATGTAACTACAAACCTTATTTACAGTTCTTTCTATTTTAGAATTCTTTTTAGCAGCCTAAAGTAGCTATTCAGCCATCTCATTTTATTGGTAATGTAACTGAATTCTAAATGGCATATATTCGTTTGCCAAACCCATTGGAGGTGAACTGTAGGTCATCCTACAAAGCTCTGTAACTTAAATGTAGTATTATTCTAATTTCATTTGTAGAACATTAGTAGAATTACAGAGTTAGTGAGCAAAATATTTTAATTCTGCCACAGATCAAGCAACCACTTCCAAAAAAAAAAAATGCTTTTTCTCCTCAGGGGTTTATTCTTATCACAGAAATAATAGATTAAGTAGCTCTCTTAGTTATAAAATGTGGCCGTGAAATCTTTTTTATTATCCTACTTATTATTATGTTATTCCTATGTTTCCAACATAAAGAAAAAAGAATCTGCATCTTTGTATAAATTACTGTCTTCCACTGGGTTCAGTGATCATCTGAAATCTAGGAAAGTAATAATAGTTCTATGCAGGCAAACAAGAGTGGTTGCTGAATTCAGAAGCTAATAGGTTTTGTTTCACAAACTGCTCTCAGTACAGAAACTCACACTTAATATGTACTGTCGTACCTCTTACTGATATTTGCTTTAAAAAAAGATCAATTTTTTGATTGAGATCAGAAAGCTTCATAAACTAAGGATCCTGACACAATGTTAGGTTCAGGCACGGTTAAACATTCGGACACCTTAATATTGCAGGAGTTAGTTTCCAGTATTGAAACAAAACCTTTAGATATTTAGAGATTTTGGAGTAGGCAGTGGAGAGGGGATATGGGGTTGGGCCCACAAATGGGTACTGGAGTTTCTTTGGGATGATGAAATGTCTTGGGACTAGGTAGATGTGAGAGTTGCAGAAGGGTTTAAGGTACTAAAGACCATTGGATTGTATACTTTAATATGGTTAATTTTATGTTTTGTGAAATTCACCCTAATTTAAAAAATATTTTTTAAAGAAAAAAGAAAAAAAGAGGATTCTAGTGGAGACAGACTTGATGAAAACTTCAACCAGTATAAGGACTATAGACCACAGCAAGTCGGACTGGAGCATTCAGTCTAAGGCTAACCACACAGCCTTGTGGAAAGCGGTCCGGAATTCCCTCAGGTGGATCTGCTTCAATAATGGCCAGTTAACCAGCATTCAATATCAAATTGAATTCACTTCGGTCTGAGGAAAATGGCAAGACATTCGTGTGAATCTCCTAAAAGCCTGTTATGGGCAACTGAGAACACATACCAGGGTGGGAATGGAAGAAGCCATTTTTAAAAATGTTTTTTACCCTGGGTATTCAATTGACCTCAAGCATTACATTTAAACCTAGGTGCTTAACTATGAGGGATGCATTTGCCCGGGTGGCAACGTCTCAGTGAAATGCGAAAACCTACTAGGCCTCTTTCGGTAGGACGAATCTCTCTCTTCGAAGCTCACCACTATACCCTTCCGCGGGAAAGCTCCCTCCACAAGCCGAAGAAGGAGGAGCCTACGAGGGCACTCCCGCCACACAGCACGAGCTGGCCGCTGTGCCTCCTGGGAATTGTAGTTTTAATCACACACTTATCTCTTATTGAGGCCAGTATGGAATGAAGCCGGAAACTACAACTCCCAGGGTGCCTCGGACCGGCGAGCGGCCGCCGCGGTGACGACTGTGGCGGAGAAGGCCCGGAGGGGCTCTGCGTTCTGGAGTGGCGCTGCTTGGGCCGGTGGCAGATTGCGGGCTGCTGGTGTCGGGCTGAGGAGAACCGCGAGTGTTTTGGACATTTCGCGTCGGGATCCGCGCAACGATGAGCGCTGCCAGGGAGTCTCACCCTCACGGGGTGAAGCGTTCAGCCTCCCCAGACGACGATGTAAATAACAATGGCGGAGTGGGTGAGGGTTGAGGCCTACCGAAGGCTGGGGTAGGCCGGGAAGGGTGGACGTAGGGGGAAGAAGCGCCTGAAGTGGCTCTGAGGGGGAAGGCCAGTGGGGGGAATCACGAATTACTGGGAAGTGTCTTCCTTTCTTGATACGGATCGGAAGGTTTGAAGAGGGCCACATGCTGAGAGCCAGGTACCTGCGTAGAAAGGGCGATTGAGGAAGGAAATCCTGATAGGATCGAGAAGTGAAAGAGCTTAGTCAAGGGATCGTCATTTGCGTGTTGGATGGTTGATGAAGCTGATTTCATTGGCCTTTTTATTCACGGTAGAGACGGCAAAAACGTCCCTGTTGTTAGGTTTGAAATGTTCCTATGATAATGGCGAAATGTTCGTGCACATTTGAACACTTTCTCCGACCCGGAGTATTTTTGCAGTCTACTGTTGATGGTTATCTTTAATGTACTCGTAAAAGTGAACAGCTGCATTGAACCGAAAAAATTGTACCAGGGACGTAATTTGGTACCGATATTTGGTAAAGTGGTGAGGTCTGAGACAGTGAGACCCAGAAGCCCATTTTGATAGCATACCTTGTTCTTTCTTCGCCTTACCCCCAAACCTTTTCCTTATCAGTTTAAGTAACAAAAATAATAGTTCTGTAAAGTAACTCATTAAATATTGACTTCTAAGCTAGGTCTTGGGAATTAAAAGATGTAAGTGTGGTGCTTACGTTAAGCTCTTTTGCATATTTGGCCTAGCTCTAGCGCAATGTGATGGAAACTGCAGGTAACCAGTACTTGTAAAAAATTGTCCTTCATAGAATGAATAAAGGCCTTGGGAACACTGATAGGAAAATTATTGGGAAGGGGTCATGGAGAGGTCATCTTTAAAGACCATGGAAGGACATTTTTTTCCTCCAGTTATTGTTTAAAGCACTGTCAATTTCTGAATGTGTAGTTATTTTCAGTAATGCAGTTAAGTGCCTTTCACAATATCTTTGAACCACACTGGCTCAATACTATTTTGTGCTCAATGAGATGGTGCTAAGACCCACCTCTCTATGGGTGGAAGATGGGATGTGGACACAAATAGTAAGAATCTTTAAGGAAATTTATTTTTAGCTCTGCAGAAAGATTAGTAATCATTGGAGATTTGGGAATGATGGTTATACACATGCTTAGGTTTATTCATATCCCCTATTGTCCCTGCAACTGACATTGAGATTTTTTTCTTGTTAATATTGTAATTAAATATTTGTCATCAGTTTGTACAGGTCTTTTTAACTAACTTGGCTGTAATTTTAAAGGTTACCATATTGTTTTTCTCCTCATATTTAACTGTGACTCAATTGCTAGGATATCAGATTTCCTAAATTCAGAAATAAACAGTCTTTTAAACTTGACCAAAAAACTGCAGGTAATGTTATGTATTTAGCAGAAAGTTAAAGGGATATTTATTGAGTCTCTACAGCTTCTGATAACATCAATTTAAACTAGAAGATTTTTAATACCTTTTCCAATCCTATAAGCATCCCTATCTCAAAAAAGAAAAAGGACTAGGGTCCTAGCTCAGTGGTAAATAGCCCCTGGGTTCAAACCTCAGTACCCTCCCCTGTCCAAAAAAGGAGATGGTTATGGTTCAAGATTAGGATTTGGGGGCTGGGGTTGTAGCTCACCTGTAGAGCGTTTGCCTGGCATTCGTGAGACCCTGGGTTCGATCCTCAGCAACTAAAAAAAAAAAAAAAAAAAAAAGATTAGGATTTGGAAGCATCAAGTAAAGTATTATTCTAAAAATGATTATGTTGCTAATGTTACAGTACAGTGACCTGTACCTCTTTCATGAGATTTTTATTATTTTTACTGGTAATTGGGAGTTATCCTTAAGTACTTGTTTTAAAAATACTTGTTAAATCACATATTTTTAAACTAGACTTCAAAACTGTAGAAAATCAATTATAATTTGTAGTTGGTCAGCAGTTTCTAATGAGCAGCTACTTCTTGTAAAAAAAATAAGTCTTTTTGCCCACTGATGTCACATAATTGGGAGTAATAGAACATTTAAGAGATATTAAAATAGATATTAAATCAGACTACAACTCTAGGAAAATGCTAACAGTGTATAGTCACTAAGATATATATTGAGGAAAATTGACTGCATAGTAAAGAATATTAAGGATGATGGCAACTGAAAGGTTCCATCAGTTTGGTTGGAATGGAGACATGAAAACTACTTATAGGGAGTGGGGAGGTTCATTTGAGTAACTGGTGGAGAACCTCTAGAAATGTTATTAGACACCCGTGTGCTTTTTCAAATGTAGCACTTCAGCAAGGTACTTGTTAAACTTTGAAAGAAAGAACCGGAAAACTTAATGATATTATCTTTAAATTAGGATTAGTTGTTGTAGGTAATAGGGTTATTTATGTAAAAACACTGTAAAGCTGTTGCCTTTTGGTGGGGAATGTTGGTGCTAGGCATTGAACCCAGGACCTCAAGCGTGCTAAGCACCACTTACTGCAGAGCTGCAGCCCCAACCTTTGTTTGCTCTTTCAGTAGAAATAGAAGATCAGGAAAGTTGGTTTTTAGACCATTGTTTTTAACTTAATTCTCTACATTTTGTTCATAGACTACCTTCAATGTGCAGTTTTAATTTGGTCATGTACAGTATGGTGTGAAAAAAGCAGAGGACTTAGGGCCAGAGAACTGAAACAAATCACCTGGCTCTCTGAACCTCAGTGTCCTTATTTGTTAAATGAACTGTTATGAGGGGATTTTGAGAGACTGTAAGTGAAAAGCTATTCATAGATTATAAAACTTTCCAGGTTGAGTTTCCCTTGTGCTTAAGGCCAGATTATTTTAATTTTGAAATATATACATATGTATATGTAAATATGTATGTATGTGTATCTTGGGGATAGGCCCCACATTTAAACAGGAAATTAATTTGTTTCATGTGCATCTTATAGCCTGAAGGTAATTTTATACAATATTTTTAGGTGCTTCTACATTTTGATTGTGACCTGAACAGAAGATCAGATGTGGAATTTTCCACTTGTGGTGTCATGTTAGTGATCAAAATGTTTTGGAATTTTAGAGCTTTTCAGATTAAGGATGCTCAAGCTGTATGCAGTTCTTAGGTGTTATATTCTTAAGACAGTGTCTTAAAAGAGGTCTGTTTTTGTAGATCAGGAAATAAAATGAAATTAAATTTTATATCTAGGCTCACAGAGTAAATGATATAATGCAGCTGAAATCCAAAGCATCATTAGTACCTTTTAAAAAAATTTTAAACCATATTGAACCAGAAATAGTTAAGACCAAATGGCCTATAAAAAGATATGAGCAATCAGATGGAAAGAAGTAGAGATTTGTAACTTAGGTAGCCAAAATTATGAGAACATGTAATCCCTTCCACCAGAAAGAATTTAGAAGAACCACAGTGGGTCCAGTGTGTTACAAATGCTTTAACCCTAATATGCCCAGAAGTAATTCTCATTGTTTTTATATTCTTTTATACTTTTATGAATAATTTTCAGAAGAAAGAATAAAGAGGTAGTGAAAGGGGCCCTATTCAAAATTTTAATACAAATTTAACAATAGCAAACCTAAATTTCTCTTCTATGTTTTTCTGATTTTTAAATTTTTTTTTTCAGTTGTTCATGGACTTTTATTTTATTCATTTATTTATATGCGGTGCTGAGAATTGAACCCAGTGCCTCACACATGCTAGTCAAGTACTCTACCACTGAGCCACAACCCCAGCCCCATTTTTCTGATTTTAATAGTGTAAATACACAAGAGTTCACATTCTCTGAATACAGCTAATTGCTCATCAGCTGTTGTGTGTGAACCTGGAACATACAATTTAAGATTTAATGTTTATTTCTAAAAGCTTTTAGCTTTATCCTTACTTCTCATTCTTTTATTGGCAACATCCGACTAATAACACTTGAATTTTTTTTGAAATTTTGATTACTTAAAATTCTGTTGAGCAGGGGTTTATTGTCTTTGCTCCTTAATTACAGAACATTTCCATTTTAGACTATAACTCAATTAGAGTGATCAATGGATGGCTTTTTTCCTAAATCTTTTCTTTCATTCACGTTTGTATATACACCTACATTCAGCCTTTGTTTACTTACAAACACAACCAATTAAATTTTGGTCCACAAACATCATAAAAGATTAAATAAAGATCACACATCCTTTTTGAAAAATGAGATGATCCAAACTCTTATTGCAGAATATGGCAAGGTAAAGTTCTTCCTGTTGAATGACCCTCTGGATGCGTGTACCATTATTTCTTCATTTGTCCTTGTTTTGTTGTTGCTGTTTTTCTTTGTCTCACATCTCTTGATTTGGAGAACAAAGTCTAGTATTTCATCAACAAAGAACTCATAGTCTTGAGATTTTTGCACATAGTGAATTTCATCTTCATTTTTAGTTTATAGTTGTATTGCCTATCATTTTGCATTTGCCTGTATTTTGTTTATTTATTTATTTATTTATTTTTGTTCTAATCATGGTAAATTGCCTTCTGTCAGTTTTCCTCTCCTTGCCATTATGGGTGGAAAAGGAACAATTCTGAATTCTCATCTGAGTACAATGAATTCTAAAAGCAGACTACAGAGACATGATGACTTCTTGAAAGATGATGATGCAGTACTTTGGACACAATGAGAAAAGCCTTCCACAATTATTCTTGTTTCTTATTATTATTATTTAAGTCATTTTAACTTTGGGGGGAATAATTGATGAATTGCAATAAAATGATTCTTAACCTTAATTTTAAGATAAAGGGAAAAACAGGGCTGGGGCTGGGGCTTAGTGGTAGAGTACTTGCCTGGCATGTGTGAGGCACTGGGTTTGATTCTCAGCACCACATATAAATAAATAAAGGTCTATCAACAACTAAAAAAAAAAATTAAAAAGAATTGTCGCTGAGGAAAATTATCTCTTAACAAAGGGCGGGGGGAACAGTCATTAGAATTCCATGATATGTTTTAGGTTTATAAAATGATTTAGTGGGCCCATTGATAATGCAAGGTAGAATTAGTTTTTAGTCTGTTCTTTTAAAAAAAGAAGTAAATTTTCTTTGTTCTTTGGAAAATCTTAAAGAATAAAAGTGATAATATCTCAATTCTAACTAATAATAACTGCTCAAAAGAAACTGAAAAAATTAGGTCCAATGAATCCTGATTAGCATATCACTAAAGCCAGAATTTTTAAATTTTCAACTAAAAATTGTTGCAGCCTTTTGGGTTCAAAATACTAGATGCTCTAAGCCCCTCCAGGGTTCTAGGGAAGTAGGTATCAAATGTGATCTTCCCATCAAAGGCATTACTTGAGAATTTGTTAGAAATTCCCTAGAGGGTGGGGACATAGCTCAGTAGTAGAGTGCTTGCCTAGCATGCACAAGGCCCAGGGTTCATACCCCAGTACCTCAGGAAGAAAGAAATTCCCTACCACAGACTTACTGAATCTGAAACTCTGAGGGTATAGAACAGCAATCTCTTAACAAGTCCTTTGGGTGATTCTGATATATGTAAACTTTTGAAACTGAGAGCTCCGGCTGCAAAAGAAGAACTCAGCTCAGATGAAATAAAAAAGGAGCATATTTAAATTCAAATGTGACGTATGTCCTTAACTTTCCAAGCATGAACGACTATAGCTATTTATAGTTAAAATTGACGGCAGGGGAGACTTAGAGACTTTAAATTTTTTAATTCTTCTTTTTATGCTAGAAAAATAATCAACTAATTTCTTTTCTAGCTTGGATCTAGCAATTGGGAGGCAGCAGACTTGGGCAATGAAGAGAGAAAACAAAAATTCTTGAGACTTATGGGTGCAGGCAAAGTAAGTATCACATGGTATGCCTTTTTTATCTTTTCTGTGAAAATGCCTTTTTTTTTTTTTTTTTGGTATATGTTAAGTAAGAAGGACTGAATACACTTTGTTCCCATTTACCTGTTTTGCATGATTACTTTTGGCTTCGGAAAAGAAACCCAGCCTAATCAAGCACTTAAAATTTATAATAATTCTGAAACCACTTCCAGAATTCTCAGTGCTTCTGGCAGTATGGTTGGAGACTTCATAGAGAAAATGTTGTTTTCAGGAGATTCAAGCCAGAGGAGAAAGGAAATGTAAAAGTTTATGATTTGTTATCTTTTGGCCTGATGGTTTTAACAGAAGGTATTTCTGAACAGGTTATCTGGAACCTATGTGAAAAGTCTTTTATATTTCATAGCTGTCTCCAACTAGTGGTAGTAGCCACAACATTTTACTTGTTTAGTTTTGTGGGGGTTTTTTGTTTTGTTTTGTTTTGTTTTTGCATATGTGTATAGTATTGGGGATTGAATCCAGGCACTACGCTGTACCACTGAGGTACCTCCCAGCTAATTTTTTTAAATTTTACTTTGTGACAGAATTTCACTAAAGTTGCTGAGACTAGTCTTAATCTTGAGGTCTTCCTGCCTCAGCCACCTCAGTAGCCTGGATTACAGGTGTACACCATTGCCCCAAACAAGATGTTCAATATATTTTATTCAGTTTAATGAACATAATAGAAGGTATAAAATATGGATACCAAGAAAATGTCACCTATTGCAAAACCTTTTTTTTCCTAGCAATATATTTTTACGAGTAAATACTGTGGTCTCTAAACATTTGTTTTTTATTAGCAGGTAAACTAACTTTATGATATTTATAGTTTGTAGTCTTCCTACAAACTAAATTTGAAAGAAACAGAAAAACATTTTTTTTCTTTTTAAGGTACCTTAAACGAAATTCAGCCCTCATTTTGTCATACAAAAGAATACATTCATGTATTTTACCAATAATTATTGATTACCCACTACCTGCTAGGCACTGTATTAGATTCTGTGGGTCACAAATCAATAAGACATGTTTGGAGTCATTACAAAATAGAAGAAACTGGATAATAATAACAATACAGAATTATAATTGCCATGAGAGAGCCGTACACATGCTACTGTGGAGTCATGGATAAGGATAGCTGAGTCTGGCTTAGCAGTACAAGACAGCTTCCGAGAAATAGAATTGATCTATATCTGAAAGGATGAAAAGGAGTAAGCCAGACTGCATCAGTTGTTTTGGGGATAGGGAGAAGTCATGTAAAACATGAAGACCTATATATAGGAAGAATTTATGTAATATCTCATAACTCCAGATTTCCCAGTAATTTTTAGCTTGTCATATAATCTGTAGCTTGAGTTTCTCTTGTTTCATGCAAATAAAACCTTTGTTATGATTTATTAAGTAAGTAATAGATTAGGGGGCTCTCTTACCATGAGATATTCCTGGGGCATCAGAAATGGTGGAAAAGTTAACTCTTCTGGTACTTAGAACATTGTAACATAAAATTTTGAAAATTTAGCTATTAGTAAATAGGCTCTTTATCATACGTTAAATTCTTTGTTGTAGCAGCTAGGAATGCAACCTAGTGGTAAGTCACATATTCAGCATGTGCAAGGTCCAGGGTTCAGTCCTCAACACCAAAACACAAAATAGCACAAAAAGTTTTTTGCTGTAGAAGCCAAGATTATATTCCTGGTCTTCATATGAACTGTTTAGATATTCTGTTTTATGGCTACAAAATACATTCTTCATAGTAGCCAGCTAGCATGAACACTCTTTTGGTCATAGGAAGAACCAGTTGATAAAGTATGAACAGATAAGTACAATACTGTCATCATCCTAGAATAAGTTGATGCCATTATATTTATATTCAAACCTGTCAATGGGATATCTGTTTTGCAATCTACAGCAGCAGCACATTAAATCACTGATTTGTTTAAATGTAGATGGCATATAAGGTAATAGTGTTAATGCCTGAAGCTTTTTAGTGTTATCATCTTTTTGTGTGAATATGTCTTGCCATTGTTTCACAATAGGAAGGCTCCTTACTATATCTTCACAGAAGATTGGTTTGAGATTGCTTTACAAAGTTCCCTTTAATCATTTATTATATGTATTTCAGTGAATAATTTATTTTTTGATCTTATGAAACTAAATATAAACCACAGAGTAGATTGGATTAAGATTAAGTCTATAACTTTGAATCAAATTGTTTTTATACTTTCTAGTATTAGTATTAGATTGTTTTAGATTCTGTTCTTTTTTGATGGGTTGAGATTAGGAGTTTCTTATAGCCTAATAGCAAAGAGTTTTTTGTGATATATTGTAAACAGTAATGATTATTTTAATTTTTTGTATTTAAAAAATCTGTTACTTTGTACATTCTAAGTCTGTTCATTGTTTCATATTTCTTTACCTAGATAGACTCTGCTGTCTTACCATGAGATATTCCTGGGGCATCAGAAATGGTGGTGGAAAAGTTAAATCTACTCATTTACTGGACTTTTAAGACTGAATTTTCTAGTTATCTATCCATGTCACTTAAAATTTCAACCCGATCTCTACTCCTACTTTATACTCTTTCCCCTTATTTTGCTCTGCTTTATTTTAATAACACTACCTTCTCTACTGTGATTTGCTATTGATTACATTTGTCCATCTCCCTTACCCATCCCTTACCCATGCCAGAATGTAAGTTGCATAAAGGCAGAGTTGTGAATTTATTCCTTTGGCTCTACTATATCCCAGAAGCCTGGATTAGTTTTCATTACATAATGGACATTCAATAATTATGCTAAATTAGAAGACTCAAATTCTAATGTATTTGCTACTTTCTTATAGAAAGAACATACTGGTCGTCTTGTCATAGGAGATCATAAATCAACATCTCACTTTCGAACAGGTAAGAAAGTCAAATAATTAGAATGGAGGTGCTAAATTTGGTGTATGAAACAATTGTACATATTTTGGGATACTATTAACCTCTGTACATAGTTCTGTTAAAATTGAAATAGTAGAATTGCAAATGTATGTATATTACATGAAAACATGTCCCCTGTTTCATGTAAAGTATAAAATATGGGTTTTGCTTTAAAAGATAAGAGTACATATCATATATATAAATAGTCTAACCAAGAAATTAACCTTTTTCTGTTTTCATTTTTACTGATTAAGAATATATATTTTACTTGTATTGAGATTTTTATACCTAATCTTGCCAACTGTGATACGTATAGAATTCTTTTTCATTGTATCAGTTACTTACCATATAATGTATAGTTGGCATATATTACTGCTTTTGAGCTTATTTACTAAGTTCTGTCCTGAAATCTTTGAAGAATATACATTAATTGCAGTCTGAAGAAATAAACTTTTTTTTTCTTTTTTACTACTGAGGGAAACTTAATAAAAACTGAATTTGAATTTCGCTTGTTGAAAAGTAAAATTTTCAACTGTTTAAAATTGATCCTATTCTCCATTGGATCAATTTGTCTCTCATTGGATCATTGTCTCCATGGACATTATTAACAATGCATCATAACCTAGATTAAACTCAATTTTTTAAATCATTTAAGTTAATTTTATAGGTCTAATATATAGCACATTAGAAATTAATGGGTCTTTCATTTTTCTGATAAACAGTTGTCAAATTGATTTACTTTGCTACATAAGGCAAAAAAAAGAGCTTTGCAGAAAGAAAAAATATTTTAACTGCTGCATTTACTCTTAAAACTGGGAACTTAATGAATAAAAACAATGCAGAGCCCTACCATTTGAAGAAAACCTGAAATTCCTCTTATATTGATAAAACATGGCAAAGGAAATGCCATGGTAACATTCCCTTTCTTGGGCGGTAAGTTTGTTTATAGTTGTTTAGTATCCTGCTGCATAAATGAATTACAACAGAATTACATAAAATAAATATACAAATATCACATAATAATAATTTTTAAGTTTATGTTGCTTCAGTTAGCTGATAAGCAAAGACAGGCATAAAGGAGAACCATTCAGAGGTCATTTTTATATATTCATTCTCTGAATATAATTGTTTGCCTTTTAACTTTCTTTAAAAAATAGATGGGATGCTTTTGTTTGATGGAGATTTTTGTTTTGTTTTGTTTTAGGTGACTTAGAGAAAACTTTCAGAATAGTCATTATATATTTCTGTAATTCAGAGGGCTAATTACTAATAACTAATCATAAATACATCTTTCAGTTATAGAAACCTATCCACAAAATTCATTATAAAATTAGTCACAGAGTATTCAGCTCTGAATATAATGGCATCTGTATTATGGGGTTTTTTTTGTAATCAGATGTTTTTATTAATTTGACTGAAACATAACCAAAGTACAATGGACATGCAGGGGAAGAAGACAAGAAAATTAATGAAGAACTGGAGTCTCAATATCAACAAAGTATGGACAGTAAATTATCAGGAAGATATCGACGACATTGTGGACTTGGCTTCAGTGAGGTAGTGATTAACTTGTTTTCATTGATTGGGAAGATAATTTCAATTTGATATCATTTGTTTCTGTTGGATTACACTAGCAACCAAGTATCCTAATGTAGATAGCTTTCTTTGTACAGATATTTAAAATATTATTACCCAACCATGTTTAACACTTTAAATGTATTTTCCAATAGTGGCTTAAACATACACAAGTTAGACCAAATATTTTATATAAGGGTTTACAAGAGTTCTTTCTCAATTGTTGCTTAGGTGAGCTCTTTTTTGTTATGAGTTAATTTATTATGAGTTAATGTATAACTGGTTGTTCCACAAAATATAACATGTAAATATATGTATGCATAATATAATATGCAAAACATTGGTAACTGATTTCCACATAAACATCAATGGTTAATTTACCCTACTAAGAGTCTTTCCCATTTTTTATGCTGCCTATCCCAGTTTTGATGCTGGTTTTACAAAGAACCTCTTAATTGATGTTTTAGGTAGAAGATCATGATGGAGAAGGTGATGTGGCTGGGGATGATGAAGACGATGATGATGATTCACCTGATCCTGAAAGTCCAGATGATTCTGAAAGTGACTCAGAATCAGAAAAAGAAGAATCTGCTGAAGAACTCCAAGCTACTGAGCACCCTGATGAAGTGGAAGATCCCAAAAACAAAAAAGATGCAAAAAGCAATTATAAAATGATGTTTGTTAAATCCAGTGGTTCATAACTCCCAAACACTTAGTCTTTGTATTAAAAGTAAGCCTTATTGTTATAATGCACAGTGGAGGACTGCTTATAAAGCACAGACCTTTGTATTATAATTTTTAAAAAGGCCCTTTTAAATAATTACAAAGTGTTTGCTTTCAAATGCCATTCGTTACACTTTTATGGGCATGACTATAACCATTTTGTAAAGAGTAAGAGTTGTATAAAATAAATAAATACAGTACTCAACTTCCTTTCATATTAGTATCATCAGCCCTTTAACCTCACCTTTTACCCCTTCTGATGCATTGTGGGGAAGACACTTTTGTGTTTGGTAGCTATTTCATCCTTGTTTTTGTTCCTTCATATTTTTCTCTCATAAAAATTTGATACTGTGATGTGTTCATGAGAAATATTCCTAAACTATAGTTTGTTAAAGTAGAATTATTCATCATGGATATTTCTGCTGCCAATCACAATCTAAATTATTGTTGGCAAAAGATTAGCTATTTAGTTTACTCTTACCGATTCAGTTCTGCTCTTTTGGACCAAAACAGCATGAGAGCAAGTACGTTAATCAAAGTCCCAAGTTTTCAGTTCTATATAGGATGATGGGACATATTGGGTTAACATCTGTTGGGTGGGAATTCAACTGACATACATTTGGAATGTATAATCCCAGCCTTTATAATAATTTGGATTACATTGTATGTTGGGTTTTTGATAAAATTTGGCTAAATTTTTACAAATGAAATTATTTCTCTGATCATTTAGTCCTATCTATTTAGAAATATGTTAAACTGGATTTTTTTTTTTTAAGCAACATGTGACCAAAGTTCATTTTTTTCTCCTTAAGGTCTAAATAAAGAGAAAGCAGTTTCCCATATTTGGTTGTGATACCTTTGTCCTCGTTGTCTAAAAATGAGGAACGGGCTTATTGACTAAGAATCTGAAACAAGAAATTCTCTTCATTTTATCCCAGTGCTGTTACTCGATTGTTTAATTACTAAAAGAGGTATTAGTTTCTAATTTTATTGATTCTGTTGGAGTGAGATTAGAATAATCTGTGGTTATGTGGTTGATTTGTACAATGGATTAACATGCGTTATGGGTTAGTCAGTGGATCTGAATAATTGTTTCCAGTGTTTCCAAGTAACAGGTTCAAAGATGTGAGCCAAACCTGTTTGTGAAAGCTAAAAATTTTATATCTAGTTAACTTAAGTATGTATTTGATCGTTTTTCCCCCAAGTACTCTATCATTTTGTAATTTAGAATGTGCTAGAGTGCAGCAACTAAAACAGGTGATTTCCGGTTATAGACTGTGTCTTGCAATATTTTTCATATATCTGGCTCCTAAAGTATGTTTTTTGTTTGTTTGTTTTATACTTTTTTTAACTTCTTGTGTTGTTTGAAAAGTGCCACCCTACATATTTAAAATAATGAATTTAAGTGACAGTCAATATGTATGACATTTAACATACTTGGTTTATAGAAGTTTGGCTTTATTCAACTATTTTAATAAGAATGAGAGAGACCTGTGTTACATTCTAAAAAGTAAGCATTTTCATTAATTCATGGTTTAAACATGCTGGGTTGCTTATGAGTCTTGGTTCTGATGTAAACAGAAGCATCTTCTGAAATAATTACACTGGAAAATCATTTTCATATTTCTTCATCTCCACAGAGAAATTCTGATTTCAGCTCATGTGTTATTGGGCACTAACAATTCACGGTTAGAGTAAATTTAGGTCTGTTGGTTCATGTGTCCTGGCAGTACATTAAACATAATAGCTGTCTTTTTAAAAGCATAAACATTATGGATTTTTTTTAACTCAGATTGGAAGAAATATATTAAAAGAAGATGGATGTTATGTAATCTTTCTACCTCTGCTAAAGAAAAAAAAAATCAGGAGGGAAAACATTACTTTTGTACAGTGAACACTATTGAAAAGTTTCAGGGCAACTTTTTCCATGTCTTTGATAATTTCATACCTGAAATGCACTTCTCCCAAATTTGCCTATCAAATATTTACATGTACCAATAATCTAATAAGCCTTTTTATTGAAAATGCTTTCAATAACAGATTCCAATGTTATTTGTTATTAGGGAAAAGTTTCAAATATTTTTAAAATCTGGGAAAACAAGGTACAGAAAAAACCTGGGAATGATTAAGGTATAATTTGAAAACAGGTCACATTCAGCTCTATTCTTTACACCTGTTCATGTCAAGTCAATTCTCCCTAAGGGTTTAAAAACCTTTATTCTGAAACTTATGGCCCACCCCCCTGTCCCATACACTTCATGTGTCCTTGGCTCTGTAGTGCAGATTCTTATGTAGAAATTCCCTAATCCTCTACCTTGGTGTAACTAACCTCTAGCCTGACTTCATGTCTGGGTCTCCATTCCTCATAAATAAATTGAGGATAGCAGTGTGACCACCTCCTATAGTTAATGTAAGTAAAAAGTTATGTGCACAAGTAGGTAATGTGATTAATAAATGCAAGCAACTGTAAAATCCTTTGTATCTTATGAACCCAGTACTTTTGATTGTCTTTTGAGTCTTAGACCTCTTCTTTAACCTATTAGTGTTTTGTGGTCTGAAGATCAAATCCAGAGTCTTGTGCATGCTAAACAAGCAGTCCACCACTGAGCCAGCCACATCCCCAGCCCACTATTGTTTGTTTTTGTCAGCATTTGCACGTGTTTTACATGTTTTTTAGAAGTTTGCTCCCAGGTACCACACCATGTGCTTCAGTCTGATCCTCTCCACCTTTTGTATACAATTTTAATATCTTGTTTCTCTTACTGTCTAGACTTCTATCCCCTCCCTCAGTCCACTCCAATGGGACTTCTACCCACCTTTGACACACCACATTGAAAAATTTTCATCAAAAGTTCTTGTTTTCCTAAAACTTTTCTTGACTCAGCAGTTCTTGCCATTGTTAACAGTCTTCTCTGTGGAATATTCATACTCCCACTGTATATGAAGGGGTTCAACACAATTTCCCAGTCCTGTGCATTTACATGTACTTGTGCTAAAATTATTTCCTTTAAAACCAGTCTTTCACTGGAGAAGTCAACCTAATTGTTTAATAGTCCCAAGGAGTACAATCTTTTAAGGATCCAAAGGAACAATTTGAAACATTTTTGTTGAGGCTTGAGTGACTCTGGCAATTCAGATGGTGCTATATGGTTTGAATGTCTCCTCCAAAACAGATTTTTTTTTTTTTTTAATAAGTGCCTTCATGAATTCATTGACTCTACGGGATGAAGTTACGGGATCAAGAGAGGAGGTGTTGGCTGGGTTTGTAGCTCACTGGTAGAGCTCTTGCCTAGTATGCATGAGGCACTTAGTTCAATTACCAGTACTATGTGCAAAATAAAGGTATTGTGTCCACCTACAACTAAAAATATATTTTTTTTCACACATTTTCTTAACCCTTCCACTCTTCTGCCACCAACAACAGCACAGAGGTCCTCAGCAATTGCTGGCACTAATGTTCTGGCACTTGTATCTTGGATTGCCCAGCCTCCAGAAGTGTAAGAAGTAAACTTTTGGAGTTAATGGAGATCTATAACAAGGTCTTGCACACACTAGACAACACTACCACTGAGTTAAGTCACCAGCTCCCCCCCTTAAACAGTCCCTGTTTCTCAAGTTGACCTCAAACTTGGCTCAGGTGATTTCCTGCCTCAGCCTCCTAAGTACCTGGGAGTACCTGGGAACTGCAGGCACTCCACCACATCTAGCTAAAAATTACTTTCCACCCCACCCCAGTGCTGGGTTTTAAACCTATGTCCTCACATGCTGAGCAAGTGCTCTACTGCTGACCTACATCCTCAGTTGTCTTTTCATCATAAATTACCCAGTCTAAGGTATTGCTACAGCTAGAAAGCAGATTAACAGATCGTTTCCAGTTATGCACTCAGTGAAACCGGTAAAGAACTGATAGGTTTATTATAAATATTGATGAAAGATCACTGATTTTTTTTTTTTAACCTAAATTTTAAGATTGAGGGGCTGGGGATGTAGCTCACTGGCAGAGTGCTTGCCTAGCACATGTGAGGCACTGGGTTTGATCCTTAGCACCAAATAAAAATAAAGGCATTCTGTTCATCTACAACTACAATTTTTTTTAAGTTTCTAAAAGTCTATCATTGACCACTTTTTCATGTGAGAAAGATTTCTCAGTCCTTTTGTTTCTAGAAATAGCAATTTTCTCTTATAGGAACTCGAGTTACATACATGCTGCATCAACTATCTCCATGTCACTGTTGTCATTCCTATCTTCTATTCCTCTTGTGATTTGAGCACTGTATTCTGTCATTCCAATTTAATTTTCATTTTTATAATTAATTTTTAAATTTTGTCCTTTTCAACTATTTCATTCTTTGTTCTTTCATATCTTCTATTTCTGAAGTGGTTATTTTAAAGAGATGAATTTTTAACTAAGATTAGTTCTGTGAAATGTTTCATCATAACTTTCAAATGTTTTGAGGCAGTATTTTTCTGATAAGTGGGCTCATCTGCCATTTTTCTTTCTACTGTATCCTCATACAAAGCTTTGCTAGTTTTTTATTGTTTGATCAACTATAAATATTTATTGAGCATCTGCTGTGTACCAGGATTTAGGCACTGTGAGTATAGCAGTGAACAAAATCAGACCCTGCTTTAATGAAGCTTTCATTCTGTTGGAGGGGAGATGCATGACAACTATATGCTTTAGGTGATGATAAACATGAAAACAGAATAAGGAGATACAGTGACATTACTAGAATAAGTGAGGGGCAGCAGAGGGTTACAAGGTGAATTCAAAAAGATAGCAGGAATAAGATCATAAGAGCATGAGATAAACTTTGGTTTTTATTCTAAGGAAAATGAGAATTCTATTATTAGAGCAATATGATCTGATTAATATGGGTTAAGATGCTATATTTTAAGTACTATAGTTTAAAAGTTTGGGGGGAAATTTAGTTGGGAAGCCAACTAAACAGGCAGCACAGTTACAGCATTACAGCAACATTCTAGGTGTGCACAAAGGTTTGGACTAGAGTGGGAATGGTGGGAATAGTGAGACATCAATTGTAGATACGTTTTGGAAGTAGAGCCAACAGAATTTGCTAATATTGGAATGTAGTGTGTGAGAGGAGTCAAGAATGAGCTCTTGGGAGAGGGGAACTGCCATGCACATAGATGGACCCATCTCCCCCAATCACCAATATTTGGGATTGAACAAGGCCTGTGCATGTTAGACAAGTGATCTACCACTAAGCTACATCCCTAGCCCTTTTTGTTTTAAAATATTTTTTAATTGTTGATGAGCCTTTATTTATATGCATTGCTGAGAATCAAACCCAGTGCCTCATGATGAGGGGCAAGCACTCTACCACTCAGCCCCAGCCCCAGCCCTCCCCAGCCCTTTTTACTTTGAGACAGGATCTCACTAAACTGCCTGGGCTGTGTTGAACTTGCAATCCTCCTGCCTTAGCCTCCAAGTAGATGAGACCACAGATGTGCACCATTGTGCCAAGTGTCTGTGGGGATTTCATGTTGGGAAAGGGTCAGGCTAGCCGAACTTTCATGATTTAAGGTTGTGTGTATGAACCAATGCAGAGCAGATGTTATAGGATTGTTCCAAATGCAATGTCTTTTTGTCCCTGACATTTCAATAGACTGGTCCTGCAAACAGCTTCACTTTGAAGCACTCTGAGCGGTTTACTGAGGTCCTGCAGAAGCAGTCATCCTCTCCATACTCTGATATTCACTACCTTTCCAACTCTGACCATTTTAGAGTGAAGTTTCAGATGTCTCCTAGTTGTGTTGAAACTGGAGTCTGCACTTCTGTTTCTCATTCTGCTTGATGCTTTTGGGTGGTTTCCAAGGGAAGAGAGAAATGACTTCACTCTTCTGTCTCCAAACTGGAAGTACACATTAAGTTTTACACCCAATACACTTGTACACTGCTGGTGGGGCTGCAAAATGGTGAGGCCAATTTGGAAAGCAGTATGGAGATTCCTGGGAAAGCTGGGAATGGATCCACCATTTGACCCAGCTATCGCACTTCTCGGACTATTCCCTGAGGACCTTAAAAAAGCGCTCTGTAGGGATACGGCTGCATCAATGATTATAGTGGCACAATTCACAATAGCTAGACTGTGGAACCAATCTAGATGCCCCTCAATAGATGAATGGATAAAAAAAATGTGGCATCTATACACAATGGAGTATTATGCAGCACTAAGAAATGACAAAATCATAGAATTTGCAGGGAAATGGATGGCATTAGAGCAGATTATGCTAAGCGAAGCTAGCCAAGCCCTAAAAAACAAATGCCAAATGTCTGCTTTGATATAAAGAGAACAACTAAGAACAGAACAGGAAGGAAGAGCATGAGGAAAAGACTACAGTAAACAAAGACGAATGGGGAGAGAGAAACGGAGAGAGAAGGGAAAGCACATGGAAATAGTAGGAGACCTTCAATGATACATAGAATTATAAGAGGTTATGAGGGGCAAGGGGGAGGGAAAAAAAGGGAGAGAATTGAACAACAGCAGGGGAGGTAGAGAGGGTAGATGGGAGGGGAGGGGAGGGGAGGGGAGGGGGGATAGTAGGGGATAGGAAAGGTAGCAGAATACAACAGTCACTAATATGGCATTTTTTAAAAATGTGAATATGTAACAGATGTGATTCTGCAATCTGTATTTGGGGTGAAAATGGGAGTTCAAAACACAATTTGAGTCAAATGTATGAAACATGATATATCATGAGCTATGTAATGCTTTAAATAATCAATAAAAAAAAAAGTTTTACACCCAAATTACTATGGCTCAAACCCTATTGACTTACTTTCTGACTCTTCAATTCCCCATCCTACTCTCAGAAAGCATCCCACAATTATTTCTGGCACAGGAAAAAAGAAGGAATACCTCCCGAGAGTGTTCTCCACAGAGTATGTCCCTACCATTACCAAACAATGCTTTCCCTGTTCTCTCAACTCTGCGGACTGCTGTTCACTGCCCTCAACACTGCTTCAAGAAGCCAAACTTCTACCTCTGGAAAGGGGCTCTTATGCTGTTCCCAAAGCCAGGATGTTGCCTCCAAAGACTGAATTCCATACAGTGTCATTTTGCCTGCCAATCTCTTCAAGCTACATGAAACCATTCCCAAAAGGATTGTTTTATTGAAAACAAAAGATCAGTTCTGAGGTTCACATAGTTAACACATGAAACTCAGTTTTGAACTTCCAAATAACCTAAGTCCACTTATATGCTTTATCAAGCATACTATTTCTTGGTATTAAGTGTTAGGCAAAATTTATCATGTAGGTCTTTCTTGTCTGGAGTATATTATCTTTAGACCAGTGGTTCTCAACCAGGAGTGATTTTTGCCCCCTCCCTAATAGGAACATTTGGCAATGTCTGGAGTTTTTTTTTTAATATTTTTTAAATTTGTTGACAGACCTTTATTTTATTTATTTATATGTGGTGCTGAGAATTGAACCCAGTGCCTCACACATACCAGGCAAGTGTGCTACAGCTGAGCCCCAGCCCCAGCCCTGGAGATATTTTTATTGTGTCACAACTGAAAGGTGCTACTGGAATGTAGCAAATAGAGGCCAGGGATGCTGCTAAACATCCTCCAATGCATAAAGATCCAATTCCACAAACGAGTTATCTGTCTCTTCCCACAACCAAGAGTTCTCTGGCTCTAAGTGTCAATATTATTGAGATTGAGAAACTAGTTTTAGACTCAGGAAAGATGACCTCCCACTTTAAGACCCATGCTTTTGAGGGCCCTGCATGTCACAATACATATTTAGCAAAGAGCATGTGGTACCTCTATCACCTAGAATGTAGATGTGGCTCTGAGGACCAGTACAGTGTAGCCTATAGCCTTAAACATTTACCATTGTGACTAGAAATTTTTATTTGAAATAAAAGGTCACCATGTCCAAGTTTCATGAAGGTTGTAAGGAGTTTACTACTGCCAATGTCACTAAGAGACATTGCTTCAGAGTACAGAAGAATTTGAGTGGCAGAAGTGCTTCAATAAGAGAGAAAACTGATTTCTCAAATCCCTCTCCCATGGATGTAATACACTCTTGCAAAATGAAATATTGTTTCCCAGAGTGGTAAATAGAGTAAAAAGTCTAGCATTCATTTAACTGGGGAGTGCCTAAAAGACAAAGCTGAGAGGACAGGGAAAATCAATTTTTCAAGAGATAATGAATGAGAATCTTCCCAAACTGACAAAAGATATCTATCCACAGATTTGAGAATCACTACAAATCCCAAACAGGATAAATGCAAAGTTACACCAACGAATTCTGTGGTAAAAGTACTCTGAACCAAAGATGAGAAGTAAATGTAGTCAGAGAAAAAAGACACATTATCTTCAAGGGAACAGAAGTAAGACAGCTAACTTCTCCAAAAGAAACAAGAAACCAGAAGACAACGTAAGTGATGCCTTCAAAGCACTGAAATAAAAGAACTGCCATCTACAAATCCTATACCTGCTGAAAATACCCTTCAAAAATAAAGTTATACAGATTTGTGTTGCCCAACCCACACATGGCTTAGGATTATTAAGAAAAGGGACACATGTAAGGCAAATCTCACACTGAATTCTAATTTTCTCCCAAAGTAATTTTTCAAATTACCCTAAAGGAAATGGAGTCCACACCAGTGGCAATCTCGTTAGGTAGATGAGACAGAGGGGCACATTCAAGCCTTTTAAGGTGATTGGGATTTGGAGGGAAAATACAGGAGATGGGGGAGCATTAGAGTTCCCAAAATCTGTACAAAAATACTTTCTTGGGTCCTCAGTGGCTCCTAAACTGCACATGAACAGGAGACTTTGGGAGTCTATCAAAGCATCGCTGCTTGGAGACTAATGGTGACGTGGTTTCTGAGGCTCTCTGACACTCCTGTTGGGATGGGCAATCCACACAGGGGGCAGTGGGAGGCAGGGAGTGGTACCAAAAGTTCAGTTCCTGATCCCTGCCTTTCTTTCCTTGGCCCAAAAAAGTCATAGCTTTACTAGCCCTCCAATGCCTTCAAACGTTTTTTTGTTTGTTTGTTTGTTTCCCCCCTTTTGGTACTGGGGATCAAACCCAAGAGATCTTTACCTCTGAGCTACCTCCCCAGCTCCTTTTTATTTTTTATTCTGAAACATAATCTCACTAAATTTCCCAGGCTGGTCTTGAACTTGCAAACCTCTTGCCTCAGCCTCCCAAGTCACTAGGATTACAAGCTTATACCACTGTGCCCAGCTTCAAACATATTTATTTATTTATCTCTGTGATGCTGGGGATTGAACCCAGTGCCTTGTGCATGTGAGGCAAGCACTCTACCAACTAAGCTATATCTCCAGCCCCAAACATATTTTTTATATTTTGGTCTGCTTTTTCTACTTGTTCTTAGTGGGAAAGATGGTTCAAAGTAAATGTGCTTACCATTGTTGGAAACAATTCTTTGTCTACAAAACGTTTTGGAAAAAAAAAAATTCAAGGCCTAAATCAATAGGGTTGCATATATTGTGTGCATATATTAGGAGACTCAATATTGTAAAAGATGCAAATCTTCCCAAAGTAATCTACGTGGAAACCTGCTCAATTTAAAAGGAAAATCCTACTGAGATGGTGGATGAAAATTGACTATTGATTCTAAAGCTTATAAGTAAATATAAAAGACCAAAAAAACTTAAGACATTTGTGAAGAATAAGAAGAGTAAGATAGATGCTTTGCTTTCTGGGTATTAGAACTTACTATATATTTCTAATAATTAAAATATTATAATACTGTCACAGAGATAGACAAATAGAAAACATAATAGAAAAAAAGGCCCTGAAATAGGCTCACACAGATTCTTGATTTATGACAAAATCAGCATTAGGAAGTGACAGTTCTTCAGATGGATTGTAGATCTGTGAAACACAAAATAACAAACCTCCTAGAAAATACCATAGGAGAACATTTTTATCACTTGAGTATGGGAAGACTTTTTAAAACAGGAAGCAAAACAAACTATAGAGAAAAAGTTTACAAACTCAACTATCTTAGAATTATCCATGTCCATTCATCCAGACACCATAAGAGAGTGCAAAGGCAAGCCCCAGAGTGGGAGAAGAGATTTGCAATGCATACAATCCACATGGCAGAAACTTCTTGAGCTCTGCCTCACATCCTCTCAGTTCACATTTTACTCTGTTCCTGCAATATTACTGCTCCAGGACTGGACACAACTGTCCTTCTGACCCTGCTACCTCCATGATCATGTGAAATCACAGGTGTGTGGTCTGGAAAAGTCAGGGCCTTAACACCTTATGGGGGATCCTTGGTCAGTGGGGGTCTTGGACTAAAACATAAAAACTATCTTTCATAACTCAGGTGGATAATTTTGAGGTGCATCCTACATGGCCCCTCAGATGTCAGTGAGATTAAGCCCATGTTTTCTACAACAGTGACTGACTCAAGAAGATACCCTTCTTTGGTTTACCGAACTTGCCTTTCTGCTTCTGTTCCTAGACATATTTCCCAAATAAATGTCTTCCCTACAAGCTCTTGCTTCAGGCTGTTTTCTGGGATAACTTAGTCTAAATCTTTACTCCAGAACCCTACAATCCACTCAGAAAAAAAACACTGAAAAATGCTTTACAAAAAGTAAAATCCAAATGGTCAGTGTACGTTTAAAAAGGTGTTCAACAGGGCTGGGATTGTGGCTCAGTGGTAGAGCGCTCACCTAGCATGGGTGGGGCCCGGGTTCGATCCTCAGCACCACATAAAAATAAAGGCATTGTGTTGTGTCCATCTACACCTAAAAAAAATAGATATTTTTTTTTAAAAAAAGGTGTTCAACATCATTAATAATCAGAAACATGCTAATTGAACTTTTTTCATAGTTATCAAAATTACTTTAAAAAATTAACAAAAGGTTTTGGTGAGTATATTAATTATCCATCACTGTGTAACAAATTGTCCCAAGATTAATGGCTTAAGACAATAAACATTGATCATCTCACCATTTCCACAGGTCAGGAGTCCGGGCTTCCCGGCTACCTCTCGCTCAGGGTCTCTCACAAGGCAATAATCAAGGATGCAGCCTCAAGATTCCACTGGGGGAGGACCCACAGGCAGAAGATTCTCTTACAAGCTCACTTCTGGAGCTATTGAAGGTCCCAGATCCTCATGCTGGTTGTGGGTCAGTGACATCCAGTCCTCACTGAACGGGTCTCCAGAGGTTAGCGCACAAAATGGCTTCCCTCACGATAAGCAAGGAAAAAAAGTGAGGAAGGGTGCCCAAGATAGAAGCCATAGTCTTTTGTAACCTCATCTTAGAAGCGACACCCCATTATCTTCTGTCATATCCTAGCTTCAGCCCACACTTAAGGAGAAGGGGTTAGACAGGGTGTGAATATCAAGAGGTGAGAATCATTGGGAGCCATCTCAGAGGCTGCCTATCACAGTGAAGGTGGGAGCATAAATTAGTACTACTAGTTTGTCACTTTTTACCTAAGTTGAGGGTATACTTATCCTATGAGCTACCCCTAGGTATATACTAAAGAAATGAGTGTATATACCAAGATACACATAAAATGTTTACAGCATTATCTTTAGTAGCTCCCAGCCTGAAAAACCCAAATGTCCATTAACAGCACAAGTAAATGTTGAATATCCCTTTTATGGGAAATTAGATAGTAGGAAAAATGAGTAAAATACAGCTACAAGCTACATGGATATAATAAGCATGATATTAATAGGAAGAAACCAGTCACAAAGGAATACATTCTTTATTATTACATTTGTACACATTTCAGAAAACAAATTGAACTAAGCTATAGTCATTTGGTGATGCCTGCTTAAGACAGTAAACCATAAAGAAAAGCAAGTCAGTGAGTACCACAGAGTCCAGAAAGCCACTCTGTTGGGGAATAGGGGGTGGGCCTATGAGTGGGCTGGGCAGGAAGAAGACAGCCATGACCTGGCAAGTTGTCTCTTGACCGAATGTAGTTACACAGGTGTTTGCTTTCTGATTGCTCATGAACTAGCATTGACATTTGTGTACCGTCTATGCATACTTTATGTTTTGCTGTAAAGAAAGACTTCACCAAACTGCACACAAACCCACATCCTATCGGCCAAGCACAAAAGCGGGCTTTGCTGAGGGCCTGGCCTAAGTGCTTGTCACCCAGTGTCTGTTGTGACGCTCCTTCAGGCAGGAAATCCAGGGTACCTTCCTGTCTGTCTAGCCCCCTTGAACATGCCAGGCACTGGAAGGAAGGGAAGGCCCTGCCATTCCCAGCAGGATTTGGCCCTGAGAGGCTGAGGCCTCTCTCCCTTTGAGAGGTCCAGTCTTCTCTGGTCATGGCAGGAAGCAGAGAGTCTGAGGCCGAGAGGGGTTGGCTGAGGGGACTTGGTGTGAAGAGTCAGGGATAGAGAGCCCTTTTGGAGCAGTCACTAGAGCTCAGCTCTCAGAGACAACCTGCCTGCCTCATGTGGCCTTAGTGAGAAGACACGAAAACCCTCTCTAACTACCCTCCCCTGCCTTCAATGAAAGGTCAAGGGAATTTTCCTTCCCTTTAAATGGAACGACTCTTTCTTGGGCGCAGAAAGAATTATTTATCAGGTGTTCACGGCACTCCGCATGCCTTTACAGGGCCCAGCCATGCTCTGAGGCACAACAGACAACTTTCTTCCTGAAAGCTCGATTTATAGGCCAACTTCAAAGCCCAGGTCCTCAGAGCAGGACAAGAAGCTCCAGTTTGGGGACTGACATCAAAGGGACTGCACAGGTTGATCTGATGTCAGGTGGACAGCCGCAGGGCTGCAAGGGGAGGCCTCCAAGGACCTGCCTGTCCTTGGCACCTGAGAGTTCAGGGAGGCAGTTTGCCAGTGGCCTGGCTTCCTGAATCCCAGCTTCCAATTCCTAGGCCACTACATAGCTACTGTTGTAGAAAATGGCAGACAGAGGATGAGGGCAAAGGACTAGGGCAGAGGGAAGAGCAGACACCCAGGAAAAGAAAACAGGGTTTAAAAATGGAAGAACCACCTTGAGCCCTGCTGCTTATAAAGGATCATACATAGTGAACACTTATTGAGGGCTCCCCAGCAGCTACTGAGCATAAAGATCACCTCACTTTGTCCTCACAGTGGTCTGTGTAATACTATTAGTCTCCTTTTTCAGATGAGGAAACAAGTTTAGGGTGGTCAAGTGAATTGCCCTAGGCCACAGAGTTAAAAGGGGTGGATTTGAATTCCTCAACCCCTGTTTCTACTTACTGCTCAGGGAACCTAGAAAAAAGGAATTAGGGATGTTTTCTGAGGGCTACAGTAGAAGACACAAAACAGAGCAGAAATAGACAAAGTCATCTGAAAAAGAGAAGTCTCAGCTAGCCATGGTAGTACATGCCTATTATCCCAGTAACTGAGGAGGCTAACACAGGAGTATCACAAGTTCAAAGCCAGCCTCAGCAATTTAGAGAAGCCCTAAGCAACTTAATGAGACCCTGTCTCAAACCAAAAAAATAAAAATAAAAAGGGCTGGGGATGTGGCTCAGTGGTTAAGGGCCCCTGGTTAAATCCCCAATAAAAAAAAAAAAAAAAGCAAGAGAAGAGAGAGAGGAGTATCCCTGGCCAATAGGACTGTACTTCTTCATTCAGACATTCGTTAATGGAACAAATTATTTCTTAACACCTACTTTGTGGCAGACATTGTTAGGGATAATTGGATGAGATAGTAGACAATCAATGTCCTTGCTCTCACGCAGCTCAATTTCTTATAAGGGAAACAAGCAACAAAGAAATAAAGAATAAAACTGTGATACATGTTAGATGACTATAACTTATATGGTAAACAATAACCAATATGTATATTTTTTGTTAGTACTTCCTTCCTATGGGACCAGGAGCCATTATTACCATTTTCTATGTATTAACTTATTGACATCTAATGACTCTACTGAGGTAGGTGTCAATATAATCTCCTTACTTTACAGATTAGAAAACTAAGGCATAGAGAGCTGAAGTCATTTGCCCAAGGTCACAGGGCTGGCAAACCAGCATTTGGTTCCAGGCTACCTGGCTCCAGAGTCTGTGCTTGAACCTCTAACTGGCCTGCCTACTTTATATGGAAGTCTCCCTTAGAATTAAACAGGGCTGGCCAGGCAGGGCCCAGAAGCATGGGCATCAAATCTGTGGGATAGAAGGATCCTTTAGTAAAGACAGTCCCTCTGGCTGGTGTAGCTCACTGACATCAGGTCTCTCCAAGACTGCCCTGGTCCCAAGACTATCAGGAAATCTTATAGTCCACAGGCCAGAGCTGGTCATATGACTTTAAATGATAAACTGGGGTCAGGCCAGGCACAGTGGTGGCACACACCTATAATCCCAGCAACTCAGGGAGGCTGAGACAGGAGGATTACGAGTTCAAAGCCAGCCTCAGCAAAAGTGAGGTGCTAAGCAACTCAGTGAGAGCCTGTCTCTAAATAAATACAAAATAGGGCTGGGGATGTGGCTCAGTGGTCAAGTGTCCCTGAGTTCAATCCCTGGTAAACCGCCCCCCCCAAAAAAAAAATAATGGGGTCGTAATGTAGAAAATAATATATAGTTATGTTTACCACAGAGTGTCATTTGATAAATGCGAACCAGCATTATGATTAACCATAATAATCCAGGAAACTATTCTGATCCAATGTTAGCGAGGCTTCAAGTATGAGAGCAAATTTCAGGAAGGGGGAGAAGTGCTGGAATGTAACTGTGGATTGTGCATCCCAGGTCCCTCTGCCATCCCCTCCTGCCAAGTGCCAAGTCCAGTGCATCCATTGTGTGCTCACATGTCTTCACTTCAATAGCTCCCCATGGGCTTGCTCCTACTTTCTCTAGGTCTCTGCATTGTCACCCCAGAGCCAGCTCTCCTGGAATAGCAAGAAATGAGGAAGCGGGAGGTAGGCACCACAGCCCACTCATATGCTCCAATCCCTCCGTCCCCCAGCAGTCAGTGAGCATCCATAGTAGTGGGCACTGAGCGAAGGGCAGCTGCCCAGAGCCCACAGGGTGGCAGATAAGCCAAGTGTAATGGGGGCAGACTGCATGGCAGAAATTCTGACTGATGACAGTCACAGAAAGCATCCCACTTTGTGAAGCTTGTGCCCTAAGCACCTAAGAACGTGGAAGAAGTGACACTGCCAATTCCAGACTTAACTTTTAAAGGCCTGGCAGCTTTTCTTCCCTGAGATGCCAGCTGAGGTCAAAAGTCCAACTACCAGAAGCCCTTCATGCTTCTTCAGAACAGAAGACCAAGCAGCCACTGGGAGATGGAGACACAGTGATGCCCAGCCATGGTGGCACACCCAGCCATCCCGCTGTGGGTGGCTCACAGATGAATAAAGGAGCAAATGTGGACAGACATTCCAGTCCCTGAAGACCTTCACAGTTTAGCTCAGCCCAGATGGTAGAATCATGAGAAATAATAAACTCCTGTGGTGCTGAACCAACATATTTTGGGACCTTTGAACACACGACAATAGCTATCTGAAAGAGGGCTGAGTCCTGAGTGAGGAGAGGGACACAGAGGATGCAAGAGCCAGGCAAAGGAACACAGGCAGCCTTGATTTGAGGCCCAAGAGATTAAAAATGAGGGAGCTAGGGCTTGGTGGAGAGAAGAGTCATCAATACTTCAGGGGTTTGCAGCTTGGGGAGGAGACTACAAGCCAAGAAGGAACAGCTTTCCTGGAGTTCAGGGGCAGTGGTGAGAGGCCGCCCCGGGGGAGCTCATTGCCAGAGACATCTAAAAGCTGCAAGTGGGGGAACTTAAACTAGTGAGGACTGTTGACAACTTATACGAGGTGTGTCTAGGGACTCTCAGGAGTGATCAGTGGAGATACTGGCTAAGGCCCCCATGGTGATCAGAACTGGGAAAGGCCAAGAAATCTCGGTTGTTACTGTCATTTGACTTCCTTTGTGCCCACTGGCTCGTGTGGCCTCTAGAAACACAAGTAACAGCAGGAAGGCCTGAAAATGATAGCCAAGAAAATGAATTTCAACATTTATGTGGCTTCCCAGGACAAGGTGGCAGACTCTGGAGTGAGCTGGTGTTTCCACAACTGTGGGCAGAGATGGGCCCAGAGAACCACTGTTTTTTATTTTTATTTATTTTTTTTAATTATAATCCTGTCCTTATTGTGATCCCCTGGGTCACTGTCTTCTAGACTGGAGATTTGGCAAGGATTTTACTGAAAGGATTTTGCTAAGATGTCCAAACCCTGGGTTCTTTCCATGTAGGACCTGATTTTCCATCTCCTCCCAGGAACAAATCTGCCTCTGAGCCCAAATTCTGGGTCTAGGAAAAGAGGTGCTTTCTAGAGCCTAAAGGCCTCTAGAGACAAGCAGAGACAGGCCATCAAGAAGCCAGAAACTTCAAAAGGAGCCATGGTCTGTTCTGGACCACAAGGGGGGTAGAATGAGATTCTATAGATAGTTACAGGGCTCTGGGCCAGGATGCCAGATAGGACCATGGCTACTACCTACACAACTAGCAAAACATCCAATGATATCAAACCAGTTAACGATCGAGACACAGCTCAGAGTGAAGAGGGAAAGCATCTGTGACTGATCAATTTGATCTACCCAGGGCTAAGGGACAGAGGCAAATTGTGTGTATGACTGCAAACACTTACAGTCACTTCCTGTCTGATGCTGGGTCCTCGGCCAAAGGGGCTCTTTGCCTCCCTTATTCCTTCTCAGTTCTAAGGCAGAGCGAGAGAGAGAGTAAGCAGCTGGGCAGCAAGGAGACTTTCACTCATGACACACCCCTCCTTCATCAGAAGGAGTCCCCAGTCAGTGCTTCCTAGCTTCAGCAGCTTAGCCATGCAGCTTCTTCTCCATTGCTAAGCTGTCCCCCTTGTGCTCAAGGAGGTCTCTTTTAGGGTATACATTGCTTTCAAGCCTGGGGTTCTGCCCAAGGCCAAGCTGGTCCATACCCTCCAGCTACAGCCTCAGCCTCCACCCCTAGCCTCCCTGCTCCAGCCTCATCTGCATTTAACATGCCTTGTTGGGCTGTGGCAGAGAATACTCAACAGACTCATATTAAAAATGCCCTTTTAAAATTCAAAAGCTTTGAACTAAAGAAATACCTCAAGAAGTTTTCATGGAAAGTTCAGCTCTGCTGGTTCAATTCACTACACTTAGATGCACCTTTTCAAATAATAGGGAAAAAATGTAACAGGGTCAGACCCAATCAATATGCTTGTTCAAACAGAATTGCAGGGACTGTGATGTGTGCACATTTTGTGCTCTGCCTTTGTACCCCGCCACTCGCTCTGAAGAAAGGTTTCTTTGCTAGGGGAGCAATGAAAGTGGTAGCCTTTTGAGTGGAGGCAGCAAAGCAATGGTGTGTTTACTGTGCCGGGAGGGGCTATCATTTTTCATGTCTTCCCCAGCCTGGTCTCTTTGTTCTTTTCATAACGACATGCAACCCACATTGGCAAAGTCCCTTGCACAGCTCAGCATCTGACACGGAGTCTCAAGCAGAGGGCTCCCAGGATTGGCCTGTCATGTCTCAGAAATATGATTTGTGGATTAGACAAATAATTTGCTTCTTTTCCCACCCTTGGTGAGAACACAAAAGGACTTATCATGGAGTACTGCACTGCAGCGGTGGGAAACTCCCAGAGCCCCAAACAGGCTCCCGTCAGACTGAGACTGTGTATACCTCTGCCCCTCTCCAAACACTTTCCCTGCCAAAGCTGACCCCAAAAACCTTCAAGCCCCTGGAGAATGTCCCTGAACAGACAGATGAATCCCTGGCCTTGGACAGTCAATTAAAACAGCCAGAAAAATTCTGAAGAATCCAGCTTACCTGAAGGCAGCCAAGATCTCAGAGGGAGGGGAGGGACCTGTTATAGCGTACACAGCCCCAATCAGACACCAAGGCAAGCAGAATGGACCACAGGCAAGGAACAAGGACCTTCTTTTTGCATCCACACTAGTCTGGGACATCTACTTCACATGTCTTCAAAATGTATGTACAAGCATAATCATTTAAACGATGTCCCAGACAGGTTGAGAAAATTGGCAGTTCTGGAGATTCAAGTGGGGATTAAGGAAAATAAGATTTTATTCCTAACTCCTATTTAAGACTAGATCCTAAAATACTCTTGTTGGTTCATGCTAAAGACACATATCCTGGCGCCATTCTGGGTCTGGGTTAAAGGAATTAAAAATTAAACAAGTGGAGCTAGGCATGGTGGCGCACGCCTATAATCCCAGCAACTTGGGAGGCTGAGATAGGAGGATCGCAAGTTCAAAGCCAGCCTCAGCAACTTAGCAAGGCACTTGCAAGTCAGTGAGACTCTCAAAATATTTTAAAAGGGCTAGAATGTTGCTCAGTGGTTAGGCAACCCTAGGTTCAATTCCAGGTACCAACAAATAAAAATAAAAATTCAACAAGTGGGTACAGAAGCATATTCATGTCCCTTTGTCAACTGCAATTCCATTGTTTAAAATTTGGCTCAGGCCCTGGGGCTCCCTGTAAGTGAAGTTGGAATTGCTGGGCCACATGGAGTTCCCCAGAGTTGTCCTCACCCTGAAGTATGCCTGGTCAGCTAGTGCTTTCACAGATGGCTATATCTTACCTCAGGTATCCAGAGTCCTCTTGAAGGGTTGAGAAGGGCGAGGCCATGCTGCCTCTTACACACAGGTAGCTGGGATGTACCTTTTATGAACCACGAGTGCTTTCGGCTGAGTCTGAGCTGAAGGCCTGTCACTCTTCTCTGCAGACTAAAATGTGGGCCATGATTCTCATAGAGCAGGCTACACCTCCTTGCTGATGGCATACTCTGGAAACAGCAGCTATAGAGAGTTGCCATGTTCCTTCATACACAGGATTGTATGTGTGAAAGAGAAACAGACCAAGAGAACAAAAACTGTTGACATGTTTTCACTGAGAAAATGTCTACCAATGGCTACCCTGTGAGTTGGGTATTGCCTCCCGTGGGTTTGTGTTTGTTTTTATTTTTGTTGGGAGGCCACTGCATTCAGTAATGGAATTATCCCCCAACCCTATCCCTTTCATCGGTTATGGTGACATCGCCAAGTAATGTTTAAAACTAGAGTATTTTTTTTCAAAATTAAAAAATAATCAGTGGCTAAAAAAGCAGCAGTATCCTTTGTCCAGAATGCCTTGGAATCTACTTTTCCCAGTTTAAATAATTAGAAAGTCACCCCAAACCTTGGATTCTCTTCTTGGCAATGTAGAAAAACTGCCATAACAACAATCCTGGAAGTAGACACATCCCTCGACCAAACTGGCCTCTTGCCTTCTGTTTTAAGCATACATCACAAGTCAAAATGAATTAAATACAAATCTAGTTTACAATGGTCCGTCACTAACCCGCTTCATTGGACGGAGCCAATGGCATGTGGGTTGGAAGGGGGCCTGTGGTGTCCCCTGTGCTATCTCAGATTGGATTGCAGTCTGCCTGCCAAATCAGCCCCACATGGGAGTCCACAGCCTGGCGGCTCCTAGGCTGGGTGAGGTGGGGGCCACCGGAGCAGTTGCTAAGCCCAGCCAAGGACTGAGACGCCAACCCTCCTTTCCTGAGACTTCCAAAGCCAATCAAATGTCAAGGAACTGTCATCAGGAGAGGATTTTCATAGGTGAACATAAGCAGGGGTGAGAGCTAAGAAATGAGGACTTTCCCAAGAAATGGAAAAAAAATTACCACCACCACTTGTGAGAGAACACAGCCAGCAAGAAACAGGAAACATATCAGGTTAATATTTTAATCTGTACATCACATTTTTTTTTGCAAACCATCACACCTTTATTTAAATTAACTTCTTCTTGCAAAATAGTCATTTCATTTTTTTTCAACAAAATCTTATAAAGGCAAAAATAAAATTTTATTTTGGCAAATGTCATGAAGTTGATACTGGCAGCATATGGAGTTGGTTAAAAATAGATAGCAACTTCCAAATATATTCAAGATTTTTGTTTGTTTTTCTGAGCATAGTTAAATTTTGATCTAAAGTGTGGCTCCACCCAATGGAGGTTTTTGTGTCATCATTTTCGGTATAGAAAATATCATGATATAAATTAAATAAAGGATCATAAACACTGCACCTGGCTTGGTAGCCTCCTCCTCATTTGGGTCTGAAAGTCAAGTCCAAGTCCTGCCATGGTGGCCCCACTGGTGACAGGCCCATTGGGGATGGTGGAGAGCACATTGCTTGTTCTGTTGCTACCAGACCCAAGTCCTAGAGCAGCTGACCTGGGGCTCTCCAGGGCAGGCAGCCAATGTTCCCAACACAGCCTGCCTGAAGGGAAGCATTCAGTCAGGGATTTTCAGACAGATGTCACCTAGTGTGGAGCTTATTGCTACAATACAAAAAAATTGATTCATCTTACCTTTTCTGTACCTCAAAATGAATGTGTATGTGTGTGCATGTATATATTTTTTTTAATAAATTGCTTTTCTTCTGAGAAGAGCCCTTTGCTAAGGGAGCCTCCTGGGCAGGTTGGAGAGGCCAAAGCTCTTGATCACACTGTTGTCCCTAAACCAAAACCAAGGGCCAAGTTGTAGACTTGGGTTCCCCTTGCATACTGGTGGAGTTTCACCCAGAGCTGGTCGTCAGGTCAGGTCAGGTCAGGTCAAGTCAGGGATGGCTCATCTCTGCAGCCAAGGGGCCCTCTTTTCTCAGACAGCATGCCAACAAGATTAATGCTGGAATCCACTGGAAGCACATTGTCAATCCAACATTCCCCTGAGTTCATCAGTAGTTGGGACTGACCTCTTCTTGCCCTGCCTTTATCCCCACCACCCACACTTACCATCCCAACAGTACCTGAATCTATATGTGCAGCAACAAAATCCTGCATTCTCACCTTTCCAGCCACTCAGCCCTTGAGGTGAACATTATAAAATATATTCTGATTCTAAAATACAGTGTCAGTATTTTACAGTGTATATCAAAAGTGCTTTTTGTTGCTTGTAAAAAGGAGTCTGAATTGAAAAAGTAGTGTGTGTTAGGACTGAGCCCCATAGGGATTGTCCCATGATTGGTGGACTGCTCCTTCTTCCAGCCAGAACCCTTGCTCAGCTGGAAGGGGTTTCCATGGGGGCAGAAAAGCCGATCTCCTGGGAGAAAGTTGATTCCACTGGGCCCCTGGCTCCAGGCTTTTCTTCTGCACAATGGGTCACGGTTCCGTCACTGCCTGGGCTGGCAAAAAAAAAAAAAAAAAAAAAAAACATGAGATAATAAGAGGTTGTTGGGATCCCTCCTCATGTCTGGAAAGTAGGCAGTAGGCATGTCTGTGCACACACGACAGAGGATGGCAGACAGGCTTGACAGAGCAGCAGAGCACAGGGCTTAGGCAATGTGGCCGCTGCTGAGGGACCACTAGCTTCTAGGACTCTTTGGCTCTGGGCCTCACCCTGTTTCTGCTTCTAGGAAGTACACCAGACACATGCAGGTCCCTAAACTGGATCTCTGTGCAATAGAGCAAAGGACCTGGGCAAGACTCGGGGGTCCATTTATGGCCCTGCCCTTCATTCATTGAATAATTCTGTATAACTCAGCCTCTGTGGGCTGTTTTTCTAATCTAAAAATAGAGGATCATACCACCCTCCAAATGAGGCAGTGAGGGGAAGAAGAATATGGATGTATTATAAAAAGAGCATTCAAGGCCTATAACACCCCAGAACCAGAGTGGGTGAAGCCTCTTTCCTATCTCTCTGCCTGTGTGGTATTATCCCTCTCAGATCTCTAGGAGAAAACCACACCCTACCATGTTCCTGGAAGGCCCCTAAAGCATTTACAAAGGACCCAGCTGAAGCATCTCCCCAGGATTCCTAGTTCTGGGCTTCCTCACCACATCTGAATGCCAGGCCCAAGAAGGCTGACCTCTTCCTTCCACCCTCAGGCAGACTTGGCCAGGGAACCAAAACCTAGGGAATGCCCAGCTGGAGGACCTCTGCCAAAAATCATATTTCCACCTGTGGCAACACAAGTAGTGTCCCTCACTTCCCTCTCTTCAGACATCTAGAGCTCCTGGGGTGGCCCAGACAAGTCCATGAGTGGTGATGGAGAACAAAGGCTCTGGACTACACCAAAGGGCTTCAAACCCTGAAACTTACAAGCTGCGATTCCTTGGACAAGTCCCTCAAGGTCTCTGAGCTTCGTTTTCTCATCTGTAAAATGGGGGTAAATATCTTCACAGGGTTGTTGTGTGGGTCAAAAGAGACGTTTAGCACAATGCCTGGCACATAGTAGGTACTCAACAAGGTTAACTATAACAAATATTAAAGGAAAGAGAGGGAAATACTTTGCAAAATGACAGTGACATGGACTGTCAGGGGAGGGACCAGTAAGACCTCTATCTGATCCTTCCCTGTCCATGTGAGGCAGCAACTGGCACAGGACATGAGCCCACTCAAAACCCACCAGACGTGGGCCTCCTGGTTCCTGGTCCAGGGCTCATTCTCTACCCCATGCTGCATCTCACCACGGGGAGGGTGAGTGGGTGGTGCCAGACCCCCCCCCCCCCGACTGGCTGAGAGCCAATTGTATGTGGCTCTGGGCCTCTCTAAGTTGCTAAGTGATTAAAAAGGCAGTCCCAGTCCTTGCTCTGACATCAATGCTGTGTGACATGAAGGGCACCCAGCCTGCTTGTGCGCTGGCCTATCTGGCCTTTTTCTAGTCTTGCAGTTCTTCAATTTCTTTGGTTAAAGCCTGAAAGGCCAAGATCTAACTCTTCTTTTTCCAACCCCCAAGGCTGGCAGCCACGGTCTGTGCTGGTCTTTGGGTTGTCAAGTTGTCCTGAGGAAGGAGAATAAGATGTGTGGAGTGAGATTTCAGGGAGGGAATGATCCAGGTTGCGGTCTCTATAGTATGGGGGCTACCGAGGACAGAGTACCTAAAAAGCATCAATTCTCCAACCTGCCTACTATCCAGGTGGGTCCCTCCAGCGGCCACTGTGCCAACAGAAGGGGACATCAGCAGGAATCACTGCAATCAGCTCAGCAGGGTAAGGAGTTGGGGGCATGCTTAGCACTAGGAGAGGAGCAGAGAGCAGCGCAGGGGCACGTCAGGCAGGGGCTCTTACTTGGAAGGTGTTAGACAAAGGTGTAGTGGAGTCCGTTGCTTAAGGGGGAGTAAGGTGGCACCGTCCTGGAGGACAAGGGGGCTTTAGGCGGGAGGAGGGCCAGCTGCTGCGCTAGACGGAGCACACATGAATTAAGTGATGTTTTAGACTCATCTACTCCTGTAGCACAGACACCCCACTTGGCAGGATTGGGTGGCATGGGCCCTGCTGACCCCCCTAATGACCTGGGCCTGGAAGGATCCAATGCCTGTGGTTCCTAATAGGTCCTGAGACAGAAGAGGAAGCAAGAGCAAGGAAAAGTGCAGTTCATTACTGAGTTGGAGGTGAAAAAGGCCACCAACTGACCAAGGATGATGGAGCTGGAGTGCCCAGCTGCTGGTGGTAAGGGAGTTGAAGATGGCAGATCCAGAATTAGAGCAAGCACAGCAGAGAGGAGGGGCCTTGGGGTGAGGGTAGTCTCATGGGAAGGAGCTCAGAAGTTGCTGAGAGGAGCCCAAGGTCATTAGGAAGAGGGGTCTGGATGGTTGTCTCCTATGTCCTTAGCTGTAGAGCACCATGCTGACCACCTCTCAGCCCTCTCAGCATGTCTTTGAAGGGAGTGAGGATAGCAGGGATTTCAGGGACTCTACAGGGACAAAGAACAGTTTTTTGCTGAGACTATGAGCCCTCTCTTTGTCACGGGTCACTCCCATGGCCCCCTAAGGTCAAAGCAAAGCTCTACTTCCCACACCAGACTCCCCAGGGTGTCAGTCACCACAGGGCCCTGAAGGCCCCACCCTTCCATTACTAGATCCTATAGCCAGAGTTGGAAAACCTGTAGAGACTTGTGACACCACTTAAGGTTCTATGACCATCCCCACACCAGAAGGAGCACCCCTGGTCAGAGGCAGCACCTAGACACACAGAGGTCTCCCATACAGAGGGGAGACATGGGTGGAGGAAGGAGTCGGGAGTCCCCTTTACAAACACATGCACACACCCATGTGCCATGCAAACACACATGGTGATATTTCTTTCCATTTGGCTGTCAGAGCCTCACTTTCCAAGTTCTGCTTTCCGGCACAACATGCTCTGATGGGTAAACAGGGAAGAAGCACCAGAGGCTTTAATGCTCTTTCTTCATGAGGAAACAAACCTTAGCCCTGGCCCCTTGGCTCAGGGGCCTGACAAACCTGAAGTCGCACAGCAACACCCTCCAAGGACAGCACACCCTCTAGTCAGAGTTGGCTCTCAACTGCCAACTTCCACTGACTCCCTGGGACAGGCTGTGTTGGGCCCAAGCCCCAAGGAACAGCAGGTGGGAACTGGGTCTTAGAGGCTGGCATCAGGCCTTACCTGCCACCTGCTTACTGCGCTGGGAGGCCTCAGAGGCCAAGGCATAGGAGATGTTGATGATACGCTCCTGCTCTTGCAGCTGCGAGTCCAGGTCGGCCAGGCTGTTGTGGTCCTGGCCTGACGTTGGCTGCAGGTTGCACATGCTGCAGGGGGGCAGAAAGCAGATGATAGCCCCTCACCGCCCTGGGCATCAGCTCAGGAGTGAAGGGTTTTCCTGATCTGGAGGTTCTCAACACTTGGGGAGCATCAGGTACAAACTGTGGACTTTCTCCCAAGACTTAAGAGTACATGCTTCTCCCCAGTAATCCAATGATTATAGGAGGGTCACAGGCATTAAGTTAAGGGCTCCAGCTGGAGGCTCCTGTTAAATTCAGACACAAAACGGCTAACCTAGCTCTGAGAGGGAAGCTCATATATGACAAGTTTCTGAAGCTATGGAGGCAGAGGAGCCACTTCCTAGGGTTCCAGCCCAACATCCAGGATAGCGGGCAAAGCCTCTGGCACCCTCAGGACAAGGCTGGGGCCTGGTCTACAGGTCTGTGTGAGGAAGCAAGGGCCCAAATGCTGGGAGGGCCATCACTAGAGCTAATCTCCAACTGAGTCCACTTCAATTCCAAACTGGGCTCCATTTCTCACATTTTCTAGGATCGCCAGGGACAGATTTGGGAGTGAGAGTTCCTGTTGTATTTTAGGACTTTCCAGTTGATTTAGGTGAGATTTCTCACTGATCTGAGGACCTGACTGCTCCCTCCAATGAGTGGAGCTCATCTTAGACAGACATTGACAAAACATGCACCCCAGCCAACTGGCCCCGGTCTCCTCACATATGAGATGCCATGTGGGGCCAGTACTAGTGGGATATCAAGACTAGTAAGACAAGCAAGAGATGACCTTGACCGGGCGAGGATGTTGCGAATCTTCTCAGCTTTCCGATACCGTGCCTGCAACTCCTCCAGGCTAGGTGGCTCTTCAGGATCCAGCTCCACATAACGCTCAGGGATAGAGACCTTCTCTGGTTTGGATAGCTGGGGAGAGGACCAGGAGGTAAGGTGGAAGGGAAGGCTAAGATGTTTTGGCTTGGGACCTGCTTTCCCCACTGTCCCACCATGAGGAAGTCCACAGAGATGAAGTAACTTGCTGAAATCATAAAATGAGTCAATTGTGGATCAGGATTTGAACCTGGTTTGACACCAAAGACAGCTATACCAGACAACCACTTATGGTGGGGTTGATAACGTACCAACTTATCAACCTCCTCTAAGCTAAGAAAAGAGAAAGGCAAGGCCAAACGCCCACTGAAAGCTTTTAAGAGAAAAATGATAATCCTTAGGGCTGCCCTCAAGGCCCTAGTGATCTGGCCCCTGTGACTTCTCCAGCCACACTGACCTAGCAGTTCCTTAAGGGCCGCTCCAACAGTGGGGCCTTTCTTCCTGCTCTTCGCCTGACTGGGATGCTCCTCTTTTGCTTCACTGACTCTCATCCTTCAACCCCACCCCAATCCCTTCCCCAGTCCTTCTTCTAACCTCCATTACTCTCATTTTCTGTTTATCACTGTCTCTCACTGTCTAATGCAGGGACTGGCACTCAAGTAGTCCTTCATCATCCTCTTTGAATGGATGATGGGGCAGATGGATGAATGGATGGATGGAGAGATGGATGTAAGAAAGTGATAGTGGTTTCTGTTCTACAAAAGTTCTTCTGATCTAGATAGGAGGCAGCTATACTGTATCTGCTGCTTTCCAGGAAGGAAACAGACCTACCCCCAACCCTCAAAGTATTTAATTCACCCAGTGACCAACTCAATTTGGTAAAATAATGCTCAGGATTAAGAACACTAAAGGCAAATTTCGCAGGCCCTTATTAAAATGGGGTTGATTGAAGCTCCCCTAAAACAAGTTAAATCTGATCCTAGGATGAATCTAATTTTGGATTTATGGAGGAAAAAGAAAATAAAAATGGAATATCATTGGTTCAGCACACTTACAATGGAGTCAGGAGGCCCCTGTTAATCAGATCTCAGATTTGTCTGCAACAGATCCTTTGAACTGAGCTGCAAACATGCCCACCTAGAGGTGAGCTTATCTTTGAAATACTAATAGCTGATGACATTCTGTACAACAGATCCCTCCCCACAAACTATCCAGACTCAGACTGCATCCAATCCCTTTCTTACAAGAAAGCTTAATTTTTGTCAGCAACAATCATAATTCCTAACCCCCCTTGTGGTTTAATGCTACAAATGTAACCATCATTTTGTAAAACCTCAGAACATACTTTCAAGAATGCTTGAATCTTGTTTTCCTGGACTGCAATTCTAATTAGCCCCAAAGTAGTTTTTTTTGTTTTTTTTTTTTTTTTGGTTCTCAACTTGGCTGATTTAATTCACGGCCAACAGATTTAAACTCATGTAGCCCTTGCATTTTGCTGAAAGATGGCAAGAAATAAGCTCTTCTCTGTTATTTCCAATGAGGACAGATCTAGAGGAAGGAAGTAGATTACATTGTAGCAGGAGGGATTTGGGTTAGAGATAAGGAAGGATTTTTTTCCCTGGGCTGACCAGCAAATTAGGACGCTATAGTGCACATGTGTACTGCCAAGACAGCACGTGGAGGCTTCTTTGTGAATCTGAGAAAGTAAAGATCTTTGGTATTTCAGCAGCCAAAAAAAAGGTCAAGGGGCAGATGACCAAGCTTTGTTAACCCCTGAAGTCCCAGCTGACTCCCAGAAGCCAGTAACTCCATAAGCACCTATTTGCCCACATAAAGCTCCTTTGTTCTCAAAGCCCCCATGAGTGCCTAACCAATCAAGTCAGGTAGATCCTACTGGAAAAATCAGCTTGTGAGTGGTCTGGCGATGCCTCTTAAAAACAGGAGGAAGGTACCTGGAGGCATAGCTCCCCTTGGCACTCATTCTCAGACCAGACAAACCTGTGGGGGATGTTTATTAAAACCAAATCCATCCGTCATGTGGTGAGAACACTTCTCCTCATGCAGTTTCAGGGCAGGCCAAGTCTTTGTAAAAATGTTTTCTTGACATTTATGGGCCACGGTGATTCATTCAACAAAGTCTTCCTTCAGTAAATATTTACAGAGCACTTACTGGGTGCTGACATGGTGCTAAGGATACAAAGGTGAGTCAATAAGTCACAGACACTGCCCTGGAGAGCTTACAGATGGCACAATACAGGCCACAGGAGACCATGAATGTCTAGAAGACCCAGACTGTCATCTCCTGCCCCTTTCTTTTCCCTGGGACGGAGGTGGTTACTTGCTTTCCTAGGCCTGCCCTGTCGTGATACACACAAGCCACAAGAGGGCGACAGAGGAATTCAGACCAGAGCTATTAGGCACCATCTCTTCACTTTTATCCTGGCTGGAAATTTCAAGGTGATTTTCAAACCTGTCCCATGTTTTCCCCTCAGTCTGACAACACAAGTCAGCTGGCTGGACAGTTACAAGGTTAACTCTTGGTATTCTAGGGAACCTTTTCTAACAATAGCATCTACTGTCTCAACAAATATACTGTGTGTCAGGCTTTCTGATCACTGCTAAACCTCCTAGGAATTATATTGAGTTGCTTAATCCCACTTTATTAATGAGGATTGAGAAGTTACTATTATAATTTGTCCCAAATTACATCAAAACACCTAGGTTCCTTTTATTGCTTCAAGCTGCTATCCATTCATTCTCTTGGGCCAAAGTGAAGCCAAATCTTGTCTCCATTCAGGACATACCCTTGGTGGGAGGGTTGATCAGGATGGCAGTCCAAAGGCCATGCCTCCTTGTGTGGGGGGTGGGGGACATGAAGGGAGCCCCTGCCCTCACCTCTCTGCTGATGTCCAAGTCATAGTCTTGAGGTTCCAGGTCCAACTCTGTGACAGGCAGGGCCTGCACTTTCAACCAGCCATTCTCCTCCTTGTCTTTTCTTTCCCCTTGCATGGCTCGTTCCAGTAACTGCAGGTCAAAGTCCTGCTCTCGCTTCCACTGGCAACAGAATAAGAAGGTTAATTGCAGTCACTTCCTGACTGCTGAGAGACTTGTTGGTCCACTTTTGAATGAGTCCTTCAGGCATGGGGCCCTTGGGAAGATGGATCTGTGACCCATCAGGGAAAAGTATTGTGCTGTAACTCTGTATGTAATGGAGAACAAGGTCCTTGTTTCCTTCACATGGCCCATTTCACATTGCTGATTGCTCTCTGATCTGGGACCCCCAGAGTTCAAACATGCTTTCTGTGGGCAATATAAGTTTGTGATGGTCCCCAGGGATATTGAATGCTCCCACGTCTGAGAGCAAGACCCCCAAAGAGACCCTGGAACAGAGCTTCCGATGGTAGATTTGGCTTGTGTGCTGCCCCACAGGTGATAGGCCTTTTGGGTTCAGAAGCCTTATGTCCCAGGTTCAGAAACAATGAATAAAACAAGCCTTTAGGGTCTTGCTAAGCAAGTAGAATAACCAAAAACCTATAAGGTATTCCCAACAGGATCCATTTGGGGTGGGGGATACTGTACCCACAGCAGGGCTGAGGAAGTCTAAGAAGGAACAGGTTGGACCCAGTGAAGCAGACAAACTGTGGTGTATGACAGTATTTGGACGAGGCACTTTCTTTAGACTAAATTATGTATAATTGAAGTGCTAAATCAAATGTAATAATTCCAAGGCTGTTTCACAGCATCAACTTTGTAACAAGGAACTCTTCATAAAAGAGAAAATGTAATCCAACCATTTTAAGATCCAAGCACAACTGCTCAATTCTGTGGTGGTTCCCTGTTCACCCTGGGCCTGTGTCCTCACAGGCCTCTGACTGCTGAGCAGGTTGTTGAAAACAGAGCAGGCTCAAAGCCTCTCTTCTCTTGAGCAGGAACAAAGAAGGTACTTACCCATCCCAGGTCATCTCCTCCTCCCAACCCACCCACCTCAGAGCCCTATGCAGTCATGGCCCTCAAGTTGTTCCAAACCCCAAACCCATAGCCATATCAGCACATTTCACCCATTCATGCACAAGCTCTCAGTACTGACTCCAAACTATGTCATCGCCCTTGGGTGATGGTTTTCCAATTACAGGATTAGGTAGCTGAAGTTCAGGGATGAATTATTTTAATGATTCAAAAAGAAAATGCACATTCTCTTACACGCTCAAGTTCTCCAAATAGAGACAAGTCCTCATTTAAACCCGGCCTGATTGTTTCCACAAACAGGAAAAGTCCACTACACTCTAGAGAGTACCCTAGGGAAGAACCACGCCAATCCATTGTTATTAGGCAACACGTTTATTGGCGCTGATGCAGAGACTTACACAAGTCTTAAGAGAAAAATTACAAGGTATTCAACTTATGAGTTTTAGATAATCTCTACATTTGAGACATCAGGTTGTAAAAAGTCAGTATTAGCCCATATGACATTTGCTTATGAAGTTTAGAAGTTACCGGGTTTGCAGCTTTTAAAGGTTTGACTGTCCTGGGTCTTATCCCTTTGGTATCTGAGCTAATAGCTGCAGAGAGTCCCTCTGAATACATAGTTTATTTTGCTATCAATTCAAGTTATTAAATATTAGAAACACAAAAGGTTTTCCACAAGAAATTATGTGATAGAACTGAAGGAGTTAAAACCGAACAACCTCAGATTTGGTAGCACTTATTCAAACATACAATCTCTGAAGTCCATGTATACTGTCCAGGTATAAGGCATGGATTTTGATAAATTTATAATGCCCAGACCTCTGCCAATGACTGTGGTCCTCAGGCAGCAGGTTGGCTCAAGCTGTGGGGCAGCTTTAGAGTCAGTAGACCTGCACAAAGGAGGGCAACAGAAAGGTGAGTGACATCTGGGGGTGCTTGCTAAGCTAGGGAAACAACAGAGGCTATTACAAGCCTGGTAACAAAGAGCACAGGCCAGTTAGACAATGTTCTTTACAAATCAGAAGCTTCTGTAAACACAATCAGGCAGGATTAGAGAGGTAATGAGCGGTAACACTAAAAGCAAAAGAGCTTGTGCAATGAATTAGGGAAAGAACAGTCAGGCTAGAGGTCTAGGGAAACATGGGATTTCAAACAGAAAAGTTATATAAAATGTTTCCAAAAGGGACCTAAGGCGACTCTGGGCAGGATGCAGTGCCAGTGAGCACCACCAGGGGCAGCACCAATCCCCTGGCTCTCCTGGGCATCCTGAGGCCTCTCAGCACCACATGCTGCAGGAGACCACCGCCTTTGAGATTGTGGGCCACCAACCCTTGGTCAGCTGACTTCCTTTCCTCCAACATCTGTTTGGAAAATTGGGAGGCTGGTTGGTTCGCTTGCACTTCTCCTCAAATCATATCGCCATCTTCCTCCTCAACTCCTTAAACTCCAAATTCCCAAGTCCTTAATTCAGCTGAAAGATCTGAATGCCTGCAAAAGCCTCTCTCGTGCTTAGCTTAGAAAACTGACTGGATATTTTCTCACACTCCTGGAACTCTGATGTGGGATCCTCTTTCCTGCTCCAGTTCCAGGTCACCCTTTGACCAGCTCACACATGTAGACAGGGTCGAGGACAAATAGCCCCATGGGATGTTCTCTCAACCATCTATGTTAGTGAACAGCCCACTCACTCATGGGTGTGTCGTGCTTGTGTTTGGGGAACTTGGAGAAGCTGTGCTCAGTTCGAGGGAAAGCTCTGCTCCCTGTCCCAGCCCCGCCTGCCTAACATACTGAGCCAAGATCTCCAGGGAGCGGCTGGTATAGGTAGCGGGATGAGGGCAGGCCTGCCCTTTCTCCTTGGCTCAGTGTCTTCTTGCGCTCCCGGACCAGGGCCTTCTGGTGCCGCTTCATGCGCTCAAGCTGCTCCTCTGCACTCATCTTGCCCCGCTGGTGGTCCCCTGAGTACAGGCGCTCCAAGGCACTCTTGGGTCTCTGAGGAGGAGGAAGTGAGAGACACAGAGCAGCTGGGCTGGGAACACAGAGGGCAGCCGCCCTTCTGAGTTCATTCCTTTTCTTAGTTTCTCACACTCTCTGGTTGGACTCCTCTTGGCTATGAGATCCACTCTCTCTAAGCATCATGATGGTCCTCACCACCTTTCTGGGCAGCACCCCATTCTGCACATGCAAACACTGAGGCCCAGGCCTGTCCAGTTGGACACATATGCAGCTCACCAGGATGCATATTTCTTGGGCTCCCTCCCACGACCCTGCCAGACTGGAGATGAAAATGAGGGTCCTCAGAAAATAGAGAGGCAGGGCTTTCTTGACAGGCAGTGGGTGACAGGACCCTGAACTCCCAAGGGGCTGAGGTCACCTCAGAGGCTGTTCTTAGTGCTCATAGAATTGCTAGTCAATGTCCAGCTCAAGATCACTCACAAGAAAAGTCACCTTGCTATTTTCAGCATTTAGACCCCTCCGGAGCGTGACATAGGGAGCGATGGTGGACGACTGCTGGAGCCTTGATGTGGACCCTGAGAGCCCTTTATGAAGAAAGAGGAGTCAAGCATATTTGTGGTGAGGTAGACAGTCGTTGGCCCTTCCCTAATCATCCCCACTCCCATGAGGGACCAAGAGGGCACAGCCAACAGCCCATTCAACTTTTCCTTCATTCTCCTTAGAGCAAGGCCCTAGAGGATGTGGGTCAGTCCAGAGGTGCCCTCTGTCCCCAACAAGGGACAGACTCCTTGCAGATCTGTGAACTACTCTAGGCATCCCTTCCCTACAGGAGCCCTGGGCTGTGTGGGTAGAAGGTGCCAGTACCCTCCACCCCCTGCCTCCTGCTGCATTCTCACGCATCCTGCACTACCCAACTCGGGATAAGGAGGGCAGAAAGAGGGGTTCCACCTGAGACAGTGTTTAAGAAAAGATTGAGTCTTAGGGTGGCGCAAGAGGAGAAACCCCTCTGGAGGGCCTGAGTTAGCTTGCTGGTGGCAACAGCCCAGCACCCCAACCTGTAGGTCAGAGCCCTGGGATTGTCTTCTGACTCCCTCACCAATAGCTAACTGGCAAGTTATTTAACTTCTCTCAGCCTTAGTTTTCCCAAGTTCTAAAGTGGGAAGTAGCAATTCCCTCACAGCACTGCGAGTATGAGGTCTATATAAAGTACTTAAACAGTCTTGAGTTTTATAGTAATTGCTATTATCATTGTTTCCAGCGACAGATATAATAAAAGAGGAAGAGGGGCTGGGATTGTGGCTCAGTGATAGAGCATATGTGAGGCACTGGGTTCAATCCTTAGTACCACATAAACAACATTAAATAAACAAAATAAAGGTATTATGTTCATCTATAACTAAAAATATTTTTAAAAAATAAAAGAAAAGAGGAAGAGAATTGGGATATAAGTGAGAGGAAGAGAAACCAGGTCCTTGCTTTCATCAACCCAAGCCTTGGCCTAACGCTGCAGGCAGCTATGGGCTGAGGGGTGGAAGCAGTGTGTTGTGGGATTCCCCCAAAAGATTCTGTAGAGGGTCTTGTCTTACCTCTGCCTGGCAGTGTCTGGTACCTGCTCTCAGGTCCCTCAAGTCCCAGGGAGGGCTGAGTCATGTCCCCACTGAGGGTGGCCAGCTCGGGCTCACTAACGTATGACCGCAGCTCCACCTGTGAGCAGTGTAACACTGTCATACCTGCCCAGCATCACATCACCTTTCCTCTCCCCACTCTCAGTGGACAACCTCAGGGGTCCTTCTAGCTCACCCGCGAGTCCCCATTCACACACTGCCCCAGCTCTCGGTCTCGCTTCCTCTCATCCGACTGCCGCTTGAGGCCCCGCACAGAAGTGTGTCGGATGATAGTGGCCTCTCTTGGCAGAGGTGGCACAGCTGGAGGCTGGTCTTCTGGGCTGTATAGTTCAGGGAGTGGGGGTCTCGGAGGTGCCTCCTCTTCCTGGTTGGAAAAAGAACCAGAATCAGTGCCCAGTGGAACGGAGCTGGAGGGAGGACTGCTGAGTGGCAATGCCACACTGGTGACCTAGTGAGCTGAAACTTCAGAGACAGAACAGAGCGTGAACATTTCCTCTGGAGAAGCTGTGAAGAGGGGACATGCCTCTGCTCCAACTTTATTCTTCCCTTTGACTCATACATTTTCTATTTTTCAAAGTGTTATCTGTATGTACTGTGTCCCCAAATCCAAGACATAGGCTCCTGGTTTTGTGCTTGGCATTGAACCAAACTGTCTACTCCAGTTCTTTGGCATTCACCGCAAGAAGGCAGGCTGCTAACTCTGTGTCATTTCTTTTTCTTTTTCTTTTTTAAATATTTATTTAGTTGTAGATGAACACATAGTATCTTTATTTATTTTTATGTGGTGCTGAGGATTGAACCCAGTGCCTCACATGTGCTAGGCAAGCACTTTACCACTGAGCTACAGCCTCAGCCCCACTCTGTGTCATTTCTGAGCTGATGACAGTACCCACCCTGCAGAACAAACATGTTCTCCACCCCACTGTGCTAAGCCTTAGCTGGCCCACTGCTCCTGCACAGATTCTGGATCCTTCAACAGGGCAAGGATCTGAGCAAGAACAGAGTCTACCACTTCTTGCCCTTTCTCTCAGAAATGTGCATGGTTACAAACTATTTCTTCATTCCTGATTCCAGACACAAGAGTCAGTCATAGGATGAGCGACTCACTGCCCGCCCTGGGATGTTACAAATGTGACTGTTTTCCTTGAAACTCCTTGTTCACAGTGCTTTCTGAGGGTTGTGGCTCCTCTCCACATCTGCAGACTGGCCCCCGTTTACCATGCACACCCACTAATGACCACCTCGCCTCCCTCTTCCTATATTCATCTTTTCTTAGCGTCATTTGGCTTTGTTTTTCAGATTTTTGCAGAGTTCAGGAAAGGGTTCAGTCCAAGCTTGCTTTGCAAAGATTTACCAGAATTCTTTAAAGCAACACACTTCACTGATGTGTAGAAAGTAAACTACTTAAGATACCCACTAATTCTCTGAGAATCAGCAGTTTCCAAGCTTGACAAGACATGGGGATCACCAATTTTTACAAAGCTCTTCAGGAAGATACGCACAAAACACTGACTGCCTATGATTGAAGAGAACAGAATGTCTACAGAAACAGAGTGTGGGAGGGAGATGTTTTTTCATATATTTAGAAAATATCTTTTGGTTTTACACTCTTTTGGGATTATCTAATTTAAAAATGACATTAAATTCAATAGAAGAAGCCAAATAAAAGTGAAAGACCTATAGCTAAACGCAACGATGTGGATGATATTGTTGAAAAGATGCAAGATGAAAGGCAGTTCAGTGTTACATACCAGCATAATTAAAGTGCTCAGGGATGAAAACACAGATGGTCAAACTAAAAGAAAAAAGCCAGGGAATATTATACATAAATTAGGATCATGGTTACTTCTGGCAGAAAGGGAGGGGCCTGGAACTGAAAGGGGCCTACAAGTCTAAAGACTCCTTGAAAGTTTGTGGGCAAAGTTCTATTTGTTAGTCCAGATGTTAGTATAACATGAGTGGTCCCTTCATTGTTGTTTAATTATATTTTCTTGTTCTATGTTATTTTCAAGATGTTAAAAATCAGCATATGCAACGTAAGTGCTAACACTGGTAAGCCCACATGTACTACAACAAGGAGAAAAGACCCCCAGTGACCCTGATGCTCACCTGAGCAGAAACAGCCCTGCCCAGGAGCCATAGAGGACCAACTGTGAGAAGTCTGTGTGATTGTCTACTCAAGGGAAACTGAAGCTCAGAAAAAGGATGGACATACCCAAGGACACAGAGAGAGAACAAGGACCAGACTCCAGGCATCCGAGCTCCCAGGTTGTACCTTTCCCTCCTATTCCTCGACCCAGATGATGGGCACCCTGCTGTACATCAAAAGCCATCTGCCTCAGACATCTCTGCTCTCTGTTTTGGTATTTTATGGTTGGTGCTCCAATCTGCTTCTTAGATCTAGGACTATGAAGGAGATCTCAAAATGGGAAAATTCACAGTGACTCTGAATGGGTCACAGGCCACACCTGCATCTAACTCTGGGTCACAGGCCACAGAGGGAAGCAGGTGAACGGTGAGGTCCAGGGAATGCCTGTGCTTTCCCAGCACTGTGTGTCAACCTAATCAGAAGCCCTGGGCACACATAGTTCCAGGCAAGGCTCCTGCAAACCTTTGTTGGCAAAAACCAGGAGCCCCACATGCCAAGGTCCCTTCAGCTCTGGCTTCCCTGCCTTTGGGTCAGACCCCTTTTGTTCTCCACACAAGGCTGGCCTTGTTGTAGAGGTAGAGTATCAAGGCACCTGACCACATCTTCTATTTCTTTAAAATCTCCCGTGTTCCAAGATCTTGCCAAGAGCTTGGCTCCTCTCTATGCCAAGCAAGCCAAGGTGTTGGTGCAGGCTACCCCACACGGGCCACAGACTTGACCCAAGGACCTGGGATGGGGGTCCAGAATAAAACAGAAGAGTACAGAGATGCTGGCTTTAACATCTAATATGGAGACCTTTGGCGAGTTTCAACACCCTGGGGCTTTAGTTTTCTTCTCTATGGGATGGGGATACTGTCTTTCCTGTCCATACCCTATGAGGCTACATGCAATCTCACAGACCAGCACAATGCTCAACTTGGGGGTGGGAATAAAGATACTCTTGCTGGAAGGAGCTCCTTGCCCAATCCAGGCTGTGTAACTGCAGGCAAGCCTCTGCAGGCCTCCTCAGACCCTGTGTACGGACAGCCTCACCAACAGCCACACAACCCTCTACACGGTGCAGATCACAAATTCCACCCCACTCAGTCCAGTCACTTCTTGCTGGGCCTCAATTTTTCCAACAGCAAAATGGGAGGGTTGGGCTAGACTATCTCTCAGAACTCTGCCAGTCCCAAGAGCAAAGGCACAAGAGCAGGGTAAATACAACTCCTTAACTGCTCAGGACCAAGGACTCCAGTGGGTTTCTGTGTCCTCAGGTTTTCTACAGAACCTCTCTCCCAAGATAAGGTGATCTGAGGACAGAGAAGGGCAGTCAACAGCCAGAGAGGAAAACAAGACACTCAGCTCCCAGTCACCAGAACTTACCACTTTGGGCTTTGTCTTAGTTGGTGACTGAAGGGGGGATGTCACTTTCCTCAGTTGGGGTGGGTGAGGTCGGTACGGCACATAGGTCTGCAGCTGTGGGAAGAGGCGAACCTCCAAAGGGGTCCGCACAGGGCTGGTAGGAGGGCTGGGCTGCAGGGGTGGCTTGCTCTCAGAAGTGGAGAGTGAAGGCACAGGCGGGTGAGGGAACAAAGGCACCGTTTTCCTCTCTAAGGGACATGGAGGGAAATAATCATGGGATGGAATAAAGATGCTACTCTTTGGGGGACCAGTGGAATGATAGTACCACAAAGATCTGCACCTCCACCGCCATCCCACCCCCCCCACCCATTCCCCACACCCAGGGAGATGCTCCTCACCTGGATTTTTGACTGATTCCACCAGGATTCTATAGTTCTCTTTATTTGTGCTCAGGCCTGCAAGGACATCTTCGATCCTCCACAGATCCTTCTGTATCTGTGATTTCTCCTGAGGAAGGCAAGCAGGTGGTTCATTGCCTTCTTAGCTCCTTTACCAGAATTTTCTTCTTAGGATTTATCTTGCCATTTCATACAGTCCCTCCCCCTGAGGGGCAGCACCTGCTTTAGAAACTGTACCAGGACTAGGGTCAAGCCTGTTCACAGCCTCCTAGGGAAGTGGATCAAGGTCTAGGGAGAAATTCTGGAATAGCTTTCACCAGTTCAGTTTGCCTATTTCTACCTAATTTAAAAATAGACTGTTGTAAATATTATAGGATTCTATTTAAATACTGAGTGAAGTATCTAGAGTAGTTAATTTCATAGAGACAGGAAGTAGAATAGTGGCTGCCAGGAGTGGGGAAAGGGAGGATGGGGAGCTGTTTAATACTTTTGTTCAAGTGTAAAGTTCTGGAGATGGGTGAACAGCAGTGTGAATGTACTTAACAATATAGAGCTGTACTCTTAAAAATCGTTAGGATGGCCACGCATGGGTAGTGCATGCGTGAATTCCCAGTGGCTCAGGAAGCTGAGGCAGGAGTATCTTGAATAGCGAGACCCTATGCAACTTAGCAAGACCCTGTCTCAAAATAAAAAATAAAAAGGGCTGGGGATGTTGTTCAGTGGTTAAGCATCCCCGAGTTCACTCCCCAGTACCAATAAATTAATCAATTAAAAATGGTTAGGATAAAAAAATTTATGTTTGTATAGTTTAGCAATATATATATACTGTCTTATGCAACCATAGCAGCAGAGGAGGGAAGGCAAGGACTGGAGGTTAAATTACCTCTAGAATATTAACTTTTCTTTTTTAAAAAAAATATTTATTTTTTTTAGTTGTAGGTGAACACAATATCTTTATTTCATTTTTATGTGGTGCTGAGGATTGAACCCAGTGCCTCATGTGTGCTAGTTAAGTCCTCTACCACTGAGCCACCACCCCAACCCCTTAACTTTTCTTTTTAAAATCAGACCAGAATCCTGGGGTTTGAGGCTTAGTTAGAAGTACAATGGGCAATGGATATTATTTGGCCATAAAAAGTGTTGAAGTACTGATACGTGCCACAACATGGATGAACTCTAAAAACACTACACTAAGGAAAAGAAGCCAGGCACAAAATGCCATGTTATATGTTTCTTTTATGTGAAATGTAAAGAATAGGCAAAGCCATAGAGACAGAAAGTGGATTAAAAGTTGATGAGGGTGGAGTAGGGAATTGGGGAGATAGGGAATGACAGTGGGCACAGGGCTACTATTGAGAGGTGATGAAAATGTTATAAAATTGTGCTGACAGCTGCACAATACTATGAATACACGTTGTACACTTAAAAAGGCAAATTTTTCTGGGTGCGGTGGTACACTCCTGTAATCCCAGCAACTAGGGAGGCTGAGGCAGGAGGATCCCCTAATTCAAATCCAGCCTCAGAAACTTAACAAAACCAACCCTAAGCAATTCATTGAGACCCTGTCTCTAAACAAAATACAAAAAAGGGCTGGAAATGTGGCTCAGTGGTTAAGCACCCCTGGGTTCAATCCCTGGTACCAAAAAAAAAAAAAAGTGAATTTTGTGGTATATAGATTATAATATGGTAGAACTTTTTTTTATATAAAAAGCACAATGGGAAAAGAGCTATGCTATATGATCATATGCACAAATTACAAGCAAGATTGGATAGGATGAGGACCTAAAGGAGATGAAGAGGGGCCTGATGTGGTTAAGGGGTTGTGGCCATCTTCTAATGGGGTTGTGTAAACTTCAGATGTAGTTTTTTTGTGGTCCTGTAGATTGAGCGAAGGACATCACACATACTTGGCAAGCACTGCAACTGAGCTGCACCCCAACCCAGATGTAGTATTCTTTTGATTTTTAAGTTACAATGGAGGGCAGACAGACTTGGTCCCACTCGACGGACAAAACGAAAAGCAAGTTTCACACCCCCCATCTCCTCTCAAGGTTCTTGGATGCCCTTCAACCGGAAGAGTTCTCACACTACATGATACTTACCAACCTGCCCAATTCCACAACTAGATTGTGTGCTCCTAGCTCCCTCATAGGGTCTGGTACTTAGCAGGTTTTCAGTGCATATACATTGAGTGAAAATGTAAAATCCTCAGTTAATCTTCATGTAAAATCCTCAGTCAAATACTTTCCAACAGCTATGACAGCAGATGTCCAAAGGCTCCTGTGCCAAGAGGGCTCATGCTTCCATTCTCCTTGTCCCAACAGCAAAGTGTACCCTCGGGGCTGACAAGCAAGGAACAGGCTTGGAACTCAGCCCCACACTCAAGTACCATCCTGAAACAGGCAGGCGCACTGCTGCCCTTACAGTATGTAAGTTAACAGGGATGGTCTCCAGAATTGAAGTCCCCAAGCTGAGTGCTTGGAAAAAGTAAAAGGGAAAACATTTCTCCTCTTCCTTTTCCTTAGCTCTCAAGCAAAGCACTCCTGTCAGCCCATTCTCCTATCCCTTTTGCCTTTCTGACATTTCTACATGTAAAAGAGCAGGGAGGAGCAAAGGCCAGACAGTCTCTTTCTCCAAGGGTGATAGAATTTTGTAACTTAACAATGAGGTGTGGGGGAGCTTTGGGGAGCAAGGAGGTAGGGTTTTATTCCTGTATCCTTATACCCCATGGGTGGAAGGCTGTCAGCACAGGTTTGGACTCCCTGTCCAGGGTCGGGAAGGGAACACCTACAGGTAGCCTCACCTATCACAGCTTCTTGCCACACTGTTCCCTGGGTATTCTATCCCTTGGTTTCCTTAATGACTAGGCGGCCATGAAGACCTTTACAAATAAAGCTACCCACTTCACTGAAAAGATTATGAACTTTCTCACAGCCAAACCAGGTTAACAGAGATGAATTTCCAAGCCATTACTGAGAAGTTGCAGATGGGTTGCAAGCATACCCCCAGTGTTCATGATTTGTCTAGGGCTTTAACAAATTTGTCTGGCCTAGGATTACACAAAGAGCCTAGCACAGAGCCTGATCAAACAGGGCTTATGACTCCTAGGTCATTGAAGCACTCAGAAAGCTTGAGCAATGCCATGGAGCAACATTAACATAAAGCCATAGGCTTGTCCATCTGCTAGAAACTTAAAGGAATCAATTCTCCAGGTAGTTTGTAACAAGATCTATTTTACTCTGCAGATTCATGTTTTAGAGGGGAAAAATGATTCTGAGTCTATTATGTATTTAATCACTATGAAATAAAGCACAGTAGGAACACAAATACCCAATAATCATATTTAAAAATGTTTAACTTAAGCCTAGAGTGGTGGTATAAGCCTGTAATATCAACTATTTGGGAGACTGAGGCAGGAAGATTATAAGTTCAAGACTAGCCTGAGCATTTGAGAGACTCTGTCTCAAAAAATAAGAAAAGAGGCTGAGGCTGGGGCTCAGCGGTAGAGCGCTCGCCTAGCATGTGTGAGGCACTGGGTTCGATCCTCAGCACCACATAAAAATAAACAAGTAAAATAAAGGTATTGTGCCCAATATAGCTAAAAAAAATTTTTTTTTTAAAAAAAGGACTGAGGATATAGCTCAGTGGTAGAACACCCCTGGATTCAATCCCTAGTAAAACACACACAAAGACACACACACAGTTTAACTTACCACTAATTAAATAAATGTAAATTAAAGCAAGATGTCATTTTTAGCCAACAGACTGGCAAAAATTAAAAAGACTGATAACATCAAGCGCTGGCCAGGATACAGCAAACAGACTCAGCGTTCTCAGTCATGCGAATGGGAGAGTAAATTAGTGCAGTCTTTTAGAGGGCAATTTGGCAATATTTATTAACTTTTTTGTATTTAAAAATACTTGTGACTGTGGTGCATGCCTGTAATCCCAGCAGCTCAGGAGGCTGAAGCAGGAGGGGGTTCAAAGCCAGCCTCAGCAAAAGTGAGGCACTAAGCAACTCACTGATACCCTGTCTCTAAATAAAATACAAAATAGGGCTGGGGATGTGGCTCAGTGGTTGAGTGCCCCTGAGTTCAATCCCTGGTACAAAAAAAAAATTTCTTACTGATACATAAAAACATTAAAATTATACATACTAATGAGGTCCATGTAATGTTTTGATACATGTATACATTTTATAAAGTTTATATCAGGGTAAACATATCTGTCTCCTCCAATATTTATTATCCCTTTGTGGTAAAATATGTGAAATAATTTTTTTCTTCCTCCTTTTTTTTTGAGATGTATATTTGTATTATTGCTACCTACCGTGATATTTGTCAACTTGTAAGATGTGTCTCATTTCAACTTAGCAAGTCTACTCCTAAGAACCTATCTTAGAGAAATGCTTATGAATGAGTCTGAAAAGGCAATTACAAGTATGTTCATGACAGCACCATTTACACAAGCAAAATGCTGGAAATCACTTAAATGCCCACCAGGAGAGCAATGGCTAAATAAAATAGGGAATATCCAGGCTATGAAATAGTATGTTGCAATCAAGAACTAATTTACTTTACTTTACTTAGACTCTTGCTGTCCCATACAACTTTCTAAGATTCTGGAAATCTTCTGTAATCTGTGTTATCCACTATGATGGTTTCTAAGCATGTGGGATGAGTCTAGTATAAATGGAGAATTCATTTTTAATTTTAGTTGTAATTAATTTAGATACAAATATCATAAACTTGAGAGCATCATTCCTAGAAAGATTTCCGCAACATAAAGTTATAATAAAAAGGAAGTCACCAAATGGTATGTGTGAACCTCTTAAAGTAAATCTTTTACTTGCTCCCAAACCCAAATAAATAATATGATTCTATGTAGACACATATGCTGATAAATGCACACAAAATGAGCAGAAAGAGAACACCACAAACTGGCAGCCCTGACTACATGCAGGGAGGGTGAGAGGAGTGGGGTAGAACACAGAGAGAAGAGATTTTTTTATCATTACGTTTTTGCTTCTCATTGTGTGAATTTTTCTGAAAAATATATTCATGTATGATTTGTATAATTATAGAAAAATATGAATAGAACTATAAAAGCTAAAAAAATCCTGCTAAAATCAGCATGGATCATTGAAGTTCAGGGAAGGGAGGGAGGGAGGGAGGGAGAAAAAAACATAAGAAAATGTTAGCATAGATGAAGGAAAGTTGGGTTGTGGGGACAACAACAAGAGACAGATAGGTTCTGGGAAACCACATACCCCAGCCTGGAGTCAGAGGCAAAAGTCTCCAGGGAACAGTGGAGTCCAGGGAAAAGTCTCAGGACACAACAAACCTAAACTCTTTAGAGTTCACATATTCATTAAATCACATGAATGTAACTGCCTTTTCAGACTCATTCATAAGCATTTCTCTAAGATAGGTTCCTAGGAGTAGACTTGCTGAGTTGAAATGAGATACATCTCAAAAGTTGACAAATATCACAGTAGGTAGCAATAATACAATATAAATCTCAAAAAAAAAGGAAGAAGAAGAAATATAATTTACCATATATATTTTACCACAAAGGGATAATAAATATTGAAGGAGACAGACATGCTTACCCTGTTATAAACTTTATAAAATGTATACATGATTCAAAACATTACATGGTACCTCATTAGTATGTATACTTAAGTCTTCAATTAGTATGTATAATGTAGACTTAAGTCATCAATTAGCATCCCAACAAAATTGGCATGATATGGTACAAAAAAAGCCTCTATGAATACTTGCTGAATTCAATAAACAGAATTTATGTCAGAGTCCTGAAAGAAGGAGATAGAGATCTGAAGTTGATTTGGAAAGCAGGTCATTTTCCGTTTTTAAAAATGTAAGGGTGGGTAGAGCTGGGAAGGTTGCTCAGTGGTAGAGTGCTTGCCTGGCAAGTGTGAGGCCCTGGGTTCAATCCCCAGCATCACACACACAAGAAAGAAAAGAGAAGAGAAGAGAAGAGGAGAGGAGAGAAGAGAAGAGAAGAGAAGAGAAGAGGAAGAGAAGAGAAAAGAAAAAAAAAATTAAGAGTGGGGTAGAAACCTGGTTGGGCACCACAATCTGAGAAGGGCAGCTGGGGGACCCAACCTGGAAGAAGAGAAACCATACTGGGCTTTTCATTGTCTCACCTTTGTTGAGACAGAGGCTACTGTCCATGGGGGTGGCCTGGATTTTAAGGTAAGGAGGCAAGGCTCTAAAGTCACCTTTCCAGGTGAGGCAGGGGCCACAAAGATAGGTATCACCCAGACTGGCCTCCAGAAATGCAAATGAATGCCTGGAGACCAGAGGCACCTCAATGGACTGGTCATATTCCTCCTCAGGCAGAGGGATGATAGCATCTATCTTCAGGAATCTGAGGCAGGACTCAAGTGGGGCTTCCTGCTGCTGTTTAATCTGTCTAAGGAACTCAAGAAGGAAACACACATCACTCTCACAGCTCCATCTCTGTAAAGTGCTCCAGGTTGGTATTGGTCTACTTCTCCAAATGACCAGAAGAAAACCCCTTCCAAAACAAACAAGAGTTTGTCTCTGAGAGCAGAGAGGCAGGGGATCTTGGGTAAGGCTTCTCATCATGGCCTAGTTGAAGGAAGGGATCTCTCAAGGGAGAGCTTAAGGGGTTCACAGGGCTAAAGAAGAGAAAGTTCTGGGGTAGTGACTCAGAGGCAACCATACGTCAGAAGGATGAACAGCCCTTGGTCACCTGGAAAAAAAAGGCCCTTCTGTGTTGCTCCTGCAGGGTCTGCTTCAGCTGCGCCACATCCCTCTCCAACTTCAGGTACTCGTTCCAGGCATTTTCCATCTCCTGTTGGCCAAGGAAATGCTTCTTGTTCCAAGTTATCCCTGGCCTCCCAAGTGGCCTCAAGAGCACCTGAGCTCCTGACCTTGAGCTGACACAGTCAGGGAAAGTGGGAAAGGGACTCAATGGGCCTTCAGCAGGTCTGGTGGGTTAGAGACCAGAGTAGGAACAAATGTGCTACTTGACCCTGGCCATCTGCACTGTTCCCTCTTCCATTCAGGAACTCTTTAATTCCTTGCAGAAGGGCCTGCTCCCACATCAGACTCAGAAACGAAAACGTGAAAATTATGATGGCCTAGAATTAACTGCACACAGATCAGCCTACAGGCTGCTCTGAGTAATCTGGGTTCTTGAGTGTCCTCAGTCATCTGGAAGCCCCTGATATAAAACAATCTAAGGCACAGGTGGAAACAGACTTGTCACCCCTAAAAAAGCTGTTGTAGAGAGGTGGGCTGGAGAAGTTTTTCTATTCCAAGACTTTCCCCTGGCTACCACCTCAACTTCAGCTGAGGAGATGAGAACAGCAGCCCGTGGCCTGCCCATTCTGAGGGGAAGTGTCTGCCTCCCTCCCCACCCTCCACGCACAGTGGACTCTCTGGACAGCTCAGCTCGGATGTGGACAAGGTCCTCCTGCAGCAGCCTCTGCTGGTAGGAAATCTTCTCCAGGTGCTGGGGCTGGTCTCGGTACTGCTCCATCTGTCTGTGCAACACCTCCAGCACAGATTCTAGCTGGTCCTACACCAGAAAGGGTTGAAGAGCAACAGGATGAGAAAACAGCCCCCAGAGGCCTCTCCATACCAGGAACAAAGAAAGCTGCTGGATCTAACTAAGGCTGAAGACACCAGCTGTGGGCTGAGGGGCAGGGCATCTGATACCAGTTCTGATTCTATAGAAAGGGCCCAAAATTCTAACAGCTCTGTGCTTCTGTTTCCTCATCTATAAAATAGACATAAAGCCACCTAACTCTTTATGGGGTAAAGTATGAAGATAAATGAAAGAGTTGATGGAAAACTCTGGGCCCCTTCCCTAGGGCCTAGATGCCTGGGTCATCACATAGAAGCCAGTGGAGCTCCTCTCCCAGGCTCATCTCTCAGGGCCTCCAGGGAGAGATGGGCCAGAGCAGAATGGAGGAGTGAGGGTATCTAGAACAAATAGGCTGAGAGGAGAAACCCTCAAAGAAGCATCACTTAAAGCAAAGGCACTGTTGTGGATAAAGTAATCATGTTGTTCAATACTAAAATGAGAGTTCAGTCAATGTCTCAGGAAAAACTCAGTGACAATATGTCCCCCCACGCATCCCAAGATTATGCAAACTGATGCATACTTTGTTCTCCTTGAGGGCTCGTATCTTGTCTTCCAAGTCCTGGAGGATCCTGTCTTGTTCACAGAAGACACTCAGTTTGACCTATAAGCAAAAACAGGTTGGGGAGGGCCTGGGAGAACGAGAACAGGGCATAGCCTGGGGATGAGAGCAGAAAGCCTCTAGCTTCAGAACCATCCAAACCCTTCTGGAAGCTGCCCTTGCTGGGTCTGGGTCAGGAGGCAGCTGAGGGATCAGCCTGTCACTCTGCTCACTCACGTCAATGTCACTCTCCGCGATCTTCATAGGCTTCAGACTTCGATCCTTGAGAAGGTCTCGGCCTGTCATCTGGGAGGTGAACAATTAAAGAAGACTTAACTGTGGTTCTTAGAATCAGAACTCCGGAAGGAAAGTCAGCCCTACAGTGAAGGGGTGTGAAAGTCTGGGCAGTGGCAGGAGAGGGTCGTGGCACAAATGGGGCAAAAATTCAAGCAACATCTGCTTGATATCTATTTCATTTTAGGGAAAAACTAAAAATGTTTTGTGATCCTTGTAAATTTCTCAAACTAAAGAAAATGCAGATGTTCAAGTTACATAATCATCAATTTTAAAAGCATATACTTGCCCAAAAGGAGTGTGATAAGTCAGTATGAATCTTGGAAGGTATGCCACTGATAAAATTGAGGTTTGTTACTGAAACAGACACAGTTATAGAAGTCCATCACCCCCCAGCCTACAGTAGTGGAGTCAACAGGCGAGGAGGATCAAATTCCCTGAGCATTGTCAAGCCTCAGTTTAAGGAAGTCTGAGCAGCCTCCTTACTTGTGAGTAAGGCCCGCACACCCTAAACTAATTGAGAAAAAGACCTGCCCAAAGAAGAAGGAACCTGGATAGTTGACCCCTGAATAATTGAGGCTAGGTTGTACTTGCATAAGTTATAACCTTCCTCTCTTTCCAGAAGTGTCTGTAGAAAATAAAAAGCTTTTATATGCTGTCTTCAGCCCTGAGCCTTGGAGAGGCTTTGACACCCGCAGTTAGACTCAGGTGCTCAGGAGATGAAACTCTTAAATACTCCATAGATTTTCTCTATTAGGTCTCTTTTCAGAAGTGTCCATAGAAAAGTTACAACCTTCCTCATCCTCTCAAGAAAGGAAAACAAAGCCATCCAAATGTAAGGGTAAAAGAGGTTTGACATTTTCCGTCCTTCATTCAACCTGAAGAGTGCAGCATGTTGCCCATTTCTGACTCCCAAGAAGCTGAATCCAACTTTATATCCCAAGCTTCCATTTCTCCCCAATTTCTTTCTTGTCAAAAGTTGTAGAGGGGTGCAGGGAGTGGCTTTTTCACAGATGCATTCATGGCCAAGACAAGGTCAGGAATAGCAAGGCCTAATGAACCTCATGTATGGGAGATGATCTCTCTGACATGTTTTACAGTTCTGACTAGGAGAAATTAAGGGCAGGACTAACCATAGACAGGTGGTATATGCACCGTGCAGAGGGTCCCAGCATGAATGCACAGACAGGTGCTGGAGAGAGGGCCTTTGCTTTCTCCCCACTCCACTAGGGAGATCCAGCAAGTGAGTGTGAATTGGGAGCTATATATTAGCTATCCTTCTCCTTAGAGCTCAAGTGTGCCCAAGGGTCCTATGCTACTACTGAGAATGACCAATAAATCCTAAAAGTTAAGGCCAAGGTCCAAAGACTTCTTGCCTTGAGCTGAGAATTGATTCTGGACTGCAGAACTGCTCCCCGCTCCTCTCTCATGATCCCTTTGGTCACACAGTTCTGGGCCAAGACCAGTCTTATTTTTTGCAATATAGTCTTGAACATAAGGCCTGTCACAATGGAAGGCACTAAACAATGCTTAACTAGTTCCATGTAGATCAAAGGGAAACATGTAGGTCAGTGTAAGTTCCTGGAAAGAGAAGAACTCAGCCAAATTTGAGTCCCCAAACTGGCAGATTATGTGCATACACATGCATACATGGTCATAGAACACATGGATACCTACAATAATCCACAAACAGCATGTGTCTCCTAAGATGGGCAAGAAGAAAGGGCATGGAATTAATCCTGGTGAACCACAAACTGCTGGATGTCCTAGGCAGGACTTGGGCTTTGAACTCGGGGAACCCAGGAGAAAATGCAGATGAAAGTGGGTGAGGTCTTCAGAACCCTTTCATCAAAGTGGAGGACAGTGAACTTGTCTATTCTCCAAGGGGGCTGACTCTCACTCATTTCCTAGGTAGAAATCACTTTCAAATTGAGATATGCTTTGGGGATTTTTCCCTCCAGCAAAATTCTTTCCCATATTTCATTGAAGATTTTTACCAAGGATATCTTTTTGGTACTTAAATAACAAGGCAGAGAATCTAATTGAGCAATGCCTCATTTATCTAGCACTATCAGGAAAGAAATGAGATATTCTACAAACACACAAAAAAGGTATTTTGAAAAAGCTGAATCTTCTAAATTAAACTTTTTGATAGGAAGCTTTCTAAAAGCATGCCCTTCAATGCCTTCCTAGAATACTGAATATACATTCAACCTTTCTCTCTCTCTCTCTCTCTCTCTCTCTCTCTCTCTCTCTCTCTCTCTCTCGGGATATCAGCACTCCCTCTTTTCTAAGAAATATATTTCCATCTTTTTTAATGTGCCACTTATAAGATACTGTGAGTTAGGGATTCAAAGAACTTAAAAGCTCAACAGAGGCAAAGTACTTACATCTCTTCCCTCCCTTCTGACTGGACTTGGTGCCCTTTAGGATGTCTCACTCCACCCCTGACCCTACTTGTGTCCGTCATGACTGTGATACACAGCACATCAGATTACAATGCTCTGCTTACTCATCTACTCTCCCCACTATGTGGTAACCTAAGTAGGGGTGACTGTGGAGACTGGGATGATTTTCTCTGAATCCCCAAAGCACAGCCAGGGCCCAGTACACTAAGAATATTCAGAAAATGTTCACTTATTGAGTTCATGAACTTTTCAAAATAAGGTAGATTGTTACTATGGAGTAAAGGCCACAGGCTGCAGAGCACGGGCTACCTGATGCCTGTTCACACAGCTCAGAGGCCCTTTAAGTGTCTGAAATTAGTTCCATTTCAGAGAGTGGAGGCTACTAAGAAATATTATATCCATATGTAATATATTAAAGCTAAGTTTCCTTTTAAAATTATGCTTTGTGATGGCAATGTTTAAATCCATTTAGACATCAACAATGCAAAACCCCAGTATCTGTCACCAGAAAAAGTGAACATTCATGGTGCTCATCCATTGGAAAGAATCTTTGCACAAGAGGGGGAATCAAAGCCCCCCACCAGGCATCTTACCTCTCTTCCACCATATCCCAACACACCTTCTCAGGGCCCAGAATGGCTGGACACGCCACCTGCTTCCCAACCTGCAGCCTCCCTTGGAAGGCTGGCCATGGTGTAGTCTGTGGTTATTCTGTGTCAGTCAAAGTGGGTATGGGGTGGCTGGTTTTACTCTAGTCCAGCCACAGATTGTTATCCAAATATCTACCTGCCCTCAAGAAGAGGCCAGGGCCAAGGTGGACTCTTGAGGATACCCTGGCTCCTCCAAGGGACCAGTAACTGCTGTTCCCTCCCAAGAAACTCATGCTCAACCCTGTCTAGATGAGCCCTCGCCATGGAGGCAGACAAGTGAGAATGGAAACACAACACAAGCTGGAGGCAAGCCAGGCAAGCTCCCCACCCGCTGGCAGCACAAAAGATGGGAGTCACAGAGCACCACAGATGAGCAGCTCAGCCTGGTGCATCAGCCACAATGCTGCAGAGAACTTCATTTAAAGAAAATAAACCGAAATGACTTGCAGGAAGCCTGGGGCGATCAGGAGAGCAACTGGTTAAGCGAGTGATGGAGCCGGCACTGAGCTAGAAGCAATGGAATGGCCCCACTCGGAGACACGGATCAGATCATCTTACGCTTCTCCTGGGCCGACAGCCCCGTGCTGACTTCTTCAGCACTTTGTAAAGTACGTTGATCAAAGGTTCATTATTTTTAATCTGTTCCAAACAAAAAGGCAAATACAACAAAACATAACAGGTAAGACATCAGACAACACTTGAAGCAGCCAGAACCTGGGGAACTGGAGAAGGGGAACCTTAAGGAGGACGTGCGTAGCGCAATTAAAATGAATCTTGGTGATGCTTATTCCCAGCTGTGGGACCTTTCTAGACTCCTCTGTGAAATGGAGCACACTAAAGCCCTGGCCAAAGGGATCTTGTACAGGCTGTTTATGTGACAGGACTGCTTCAGAGCCCACATCCTTCCTGGTTCTGCCACAGAAGACAAAGGAGAATTTTGTTTCTTCCTTGCCTCCCTCAGCATGTTCTGTTCTCTAAGATATCAAATCTGTGTTTAGAGTTGTGCCAATGCATTAACCTCACTGCTGCCCCACGTTTTCCAACTTAAGTCCCTTTGGACTTTTCATCTCCACCCTTGGGATGCACCTAAATGATGATGTCTTACACCAAAGGTTCCAAATACTTCTAGCTCCTTTTAGGAAACATTGTTCTCTTCCTCTAGGACAGTGGATTTTTCAACCTTGGTTGAAGACTGGAATCACCTGGGGAACTTTTAAAAATACTGATCTCTGAGTCCTACCTCAGGAGATCCTGAGGTAATTGGTCTGGAATGGAACCTGAGTGAGCACTAGGGTTTTTTGTTTTTTTTCCCTCCAGTGTTGGAAATTGAACCCAGTACCTCATGTGTATGAGGCGAATACTCTATCCCTGAGCTACACCCTCAGTCCAGCATAGGGATTCTTCAAAGCCCTCTGTCAGGAGCTGCTCTGGAAATACATGCCCTTTAGTCCTGAGCAAGAGATACTGAACAATTATTGTGCCCAGCAATAACTTGGGCTTTACCTCCACTCGGGTAATGAGGTGTGGCTCCAGGAGTAGGTGTCACCGGGTGGGGTTGAGTCACACTCACCTGTTCCTTTGTAATCCCACCCTTTTGCCATTTTGGGGATAGAATGTTCCATGGAACTTCTCCTTGTGTGTCCCCTAAATAAGAATAAAGAATTCTAGTGGCTCGCTCTTTCCTCCAACCCTTAAGGTCAGAGAGTGGTCATGGATTTTGAAAAGGTACTTCTGTGTGTTTTTGCATGCTTTCTTTGCGGTTTTCTTAAGTTATTGGAATAGTCAGATTTTGTGAACCCAGCATTAGGCCTCCAGTTAGGATAAATGACAACAGCTCTCCTTGGTGATTCTAATGTGCAGACAAGACTGAGAACTAACGCTCCAAATCAATAATTCTTAACCTTTACAATGCCTCAGAATCACCTAGAGGGCTTGTTAACAAACACATTTGCTGGGACCCACCCTGGAGGTTCTCACTGAGCAGGTCTAGGATGGGACCTAAGATTTCTGCATTCCTAACAAATTCCTGGGTATTGCTGTTGGTCTGAAGATCTCTCAACCCTAGCTGCATATAACAAACACCTAAGGGATTTTCTTTTATTCTTTTTGCTTTTTTCAAAGAGTAATACCTGAGTATTAAATCACAGTTTCTAAGGAGTAGAACTCAACCATCTATATTCATTTAATGCTCCCTGGCAACTGGATGTGGTGGCACATGCCTGTAAATCCCAGCGGCTAAGGAGGTTGAAGTGGAAGGATCACTAGTTCAAATCCAGCCTCAGCAATGCAGCAAGGCCCTAAGCAACTTAGTGAGACCCTGTCTCTAAATAAAATTTTTTAAAAGGGCTAGGGATGTGGCTCAGTGGTTAAGTGCCCCTGGGTTTAATCTCTGGTACCTGAAAAAAAAAACAACAATAATAAAACACCTTCCTGGTAGTTTCAGTTCATGGCCAGGATTAATAATCTCTGCTCTAGAACAACAAAACTCAAACTTCAGTGAGCACAAGAATACATCAGAACTTGATTACTTAATTCTGGTACCAGAGGCTCTAAATCAATAAAGCCCTTCCCTTCAGATCTGTTTTTGGGTTTTTTCTTTTTCTTTCTTTTTTTGTTTTAAAGAGATGAGATTTCACTATATTGTCCAGGCTGGCCTCAAACTCCTGGGTTCAAGCAATTTTACTGCCTCAGCCTCCCCAGCAGCTGTGATAAGAGCACTCTACCATATCAGGCTTAGATCTGCATTTTAAAATCAAGCTTCCAGGTGTTCTGGAAGTAGATGATGTCCCAGATAATAACTTAAAAAACTCTGCCCCAAAAGCTGACTTTGGAATCAGACCCTGAACACAGAAGCACTGATTTTAGACTCAAAAAGAAAGAGTCCAGAGTCCAACAGACATGAAGTCATTGGTGGCATGTTCCTCACCAAAGACATTGGCCCTTCTGAAGTTGACCACAACTTTCTGATCTGCAAAGGCACCTCCTGAGCAGCCACAGACACCCTCCTCCACCTCACCTTCCTGGTTGTCCTTCACAGACACATCAAAACAACTCAAAACCTGTGCAGTAGAGTACACCTATAGTTTCAGCTACCCTGGAGGCTGAGGCAAGAAGATCACTTAAGTCCAGAAGTTATAGACCAGCCTGGGCAACATATTGAGACCCCTCAAATAACTAAATAACAAACTAAAAATAAATTGAAAATAAACCAATTCAAGCTGTCAATAACAATGGGTCCCCCACACCACCCACTCTTTTAAGCCAGCTAGGGTAGAAGGTTCTGAATAGCAGAACTTACATGCCAGAAATACAAGTCAAAGAAGACAACTCTGGGGTGGCAAAGTATATTGTATATGAAAAAAAAGAATGCAGGGGTGAAGTCATTTCCAGCCATGTAGCTTTACAGAAATTACTTAACTTCTCTGAGACTTGGGTTCCTGGTTAGTAAGACAGAGATAATAGTTTCTATGGCTCAAGGTTGCTGACAGGATTAAATGACATAAGTGGATACTAAGTCCCCAAACCCTGGGCCAGGCAGGGACAGCTGTCTGATCAATGTGGAGTCCTGTTCGCCCTGGCACAACCAAGTAAAATGCTGAGAAGTAAACACTCTCTAAGCACCCATTAGTATAGACTGTCTTCTAAGAGCCCCTGGAACATTGCTTCTGGATATAGGAATTGGTATGTTCCCTTTTTTGTTGTTGTTTTGTGATACTGGGGATAGAACCCAGGGCATTCTATTACTAAACCAATCTCTAACCCTTTTGATTCCCCCCCCACCCCCCACCCCCCCCCACCCCCCGGGGAAAGGATCTTGCTAAGCTGCCCAGACTGGCTTTGTGATCCTCCTGCTTCAGCCTTCCAAGCCACTGGTATTACAGTATATACCACCATGGTCCTGGTGGTATATTACCCTGTGACTTAGCAGATTGGTTGGGTTTTGAACACCTGAAACCAAAAGCATCCCACTTAAAATACCTAGCAATAGTTCTTCAGGCTCTAAATCCCTCTCCCCTGATTCAGTCTTCCCTTTGTCTGGATCCTGAAGTGGGACATTCTGGCAGGGGTAGCCTTTCTGGCAGTCACAGCAGACTGATGACACATATACACAGTGCAAAAGCCAGGACCTCTCCTCACAAGTGTTGCTGGTGAGCCCAGTCTACTCTACTATAGAAACACAGTAGTAGAAGCAATGTGGTGTGGAGATTAAAAGTACAGGTTTGAGAGAGCTATACCCAAATACAATCTGCCCCTCCCCATAACTGCTGTGGAGCCCTGGGAAAGTCATTTACCACCTCTGAGCCTCAGTCATTTAAAAGATGATACCACTACCTCTCATATAGGGCTACTGTGAGGTTTAAATAATTCAATTGAAGTCAAACGCAGTAACTGGCACACAAAACACCCTTTACTGTTATTAAGCTTTTTTTTTTTTGAGTCAGGACACACAGGTACTCCTAGTTCTGCTGTGTTATCCCACGCCTCAATTTCTCCTTCTCTAATCTCTCATAGCTCAAATTTTATGAAGCTGAATAAAACAAACTCGAGGTGTAGCTTCACTCCAGGACCACCTCTGAGTGTCTGCTATTACATTCAAACAGGAATTAGGAGACGGGTAATTCCTATAGCCGTTGCTCAGGCACTGTTTGAAGTTGCACTGTGCACCAGGCGCAGTTTTGTGTATGCCTGTGCAGCTGCTAAGCCAAGCCTCTCCCACAGGCCCAGTCCATTGTAGAGACTCCATAGGTACTTCTGGAGTGACTCCTTGGTCACAGGGTAGGGGCAAGAAGAACCTAGCAGGCGGCTATAATTGGTTATCAGAGAGACCAAGGAATGGGGATATGGTACTGCACAGAGCAGAGGGATATGGGGGCTGGTGAACCTCTCTCCATGGGCCTCATGAGAAGGACCCTGCCTTCCTAACAATGCAGGATGATGAGCTGGTCTGCCACATTCAGACCACACAGTCACATTTGAGCACTCTGAATCCTGAGGTACTACCTTATTTAAGTCACTTAAGCTCTGTGTGATCTGATTGTCATGTAAGCTGAAAAGATGTCCTGATCTTGGGGGCTGGTTGTGTAGCTCAGTAGTAAAAAGCTTACCAAGTATGCTTAAGACCCTGTGGTTCAATCCCTATCACAGCAAAAAAAAAAAAAAAAAAAAAAAAGAAAGAAAGAAAGGAAAGAAGGGAGACAGGGAGGGAGAGAGGGAGGGAGGGAGGGAGAGAGGAAGGAAGGAAGGAAGGAAGGAAGGAAGGAAGGAAGGAAGGAAGGAAGGAAGGAAGGAAGGGAGGGAAGGAGGGAGGGAGGGAGGGAGGGAGGGAGGGAAGGAAGGAAGATGTCGTGATCTGGAGAGTAATCTTCTACTTTTCCTCATGACCTCAACCAGGTTTGACTTTGTGCTAACCTTCCTTCTTAAGGACCAGGATAAGACCAGGACCCTGCCACTCCATGGCCCTTGCAACTTCACCATACTTGGGGTCTCCTTGGCTCCTGCTGTTCCCTTTCCTTTAATCTCAACCAACTCCAACCCCTGGCTCTTCAATGTTCCACACATCTGCCACCTTCTCCAAAAAGTCTTCCTATAAGTCCACAGTACTTTTCACAACTTCAGCTGAGAAGGGATCCAAACAGATCTTTATACAGTCATTGTACAAAAGTCTGTTATTTGGAGATTATTTTCTTTTCCCAGACAGTTTAAAAATTTGAGATCAGAAAGGCCCTAATGGTACTTAAGCATGAGACCCCACCCCCATTTGCCTCCTTGGGGCCTACCATTCATGCCCCTGCTCTGCAAGGCTGGATGGAGACCCCCATGTTAAAACATCTCAAACCAGGTACGCTTGGGGACCATGGGAGGCACAGCCCCATAGCAGTTGCCTGGGTGTCTCACAAGGTCCTCACCCACCCTTGGTTGATTAAAGGTCACATTCCTTCAGTCTTTTCATGGCTCAGGCCTAAGGAGTGCTGTTCACAGTGGGGTCTTTCAGAGAGCTGTGGGGAGAAACAAAAGCAGCTCTCTTTCAGGAGCCTTCACCAGTTCTCTGTGCTGTGCAGGCTGAGTCAATGCCTGGAGCTTTACCACCTACGGGGGGGGGGGGGGGTCTAGCATTCATCTCTAAATGAAGGAGGGAGGTTATTGGTAAGCCCTGAAATCACATATTTCCATGTGCAACTTGCTCCACAGCAACAAAACCAAATAATGCACCAAGCCTCTTATGGCTAAAATACATATCAGCGGCACCCCAGGAACCAAACACAAACCCCTGCCCCTACCAGAGGCTCTAAAAAAAGTGAATGGTTATTTTAGGGGGAACTTTGGTTCTGACCAAGGGGAGAAAAGATCAAGATCTTGGGCCCTCATTATGTAAGCCAGATCCCTTATAGCAGAATTAAAAAAAAAAAAAAAAAACCTGTGGAGAGCCAGAGTTTGAGGCTGTAAGAAATGAAATATTTCTGATTCATATAAGAGATTTCTTCATTTGGGATCCAGATTTGATAAGACTACATGGCCTTTGGCTTTGCGCTCAGCTCCAAGGAAGTGACACTGTCAGAAAGGTGAGTGTCAGAGGAAGGCAGGATCCCTGATGCCACTTACCTTTAGATCCAGGTACTCCAAGTCTTTCTTCAGCTGGAGGTAGGTATCATCAGCCTTCACAGGAAACACAGGGAGGTAAAAAAGAAAACCAAACAGTATGAATACCAAGACTTTTCATAACTAGGGGCTTCACAAGTGAATCATTTACATTGCACAGCTTTGGAAACAAGAGGCCATGGCAGACCAACACATCCAGGGCCACGGAGGAAGCACAAATGTCTTGCTATAGCTCACAGAGCTCTTTTGGCACAGTGGAGACTGCAGGTCACTGTGGGCAAAGCCAGCTTGCCCCCCCCATACCACTCCGCAGCATGACATTCTGGTAGAAAGGCTCCTACCAGAGGACTAGGACAGCAGAGTAGTTGAAGCAGATGCTGGGCAGAATGAGGGGGAGTCTACCTGGAAGAGCACATGTTATACCTGAATTAGGGTTACATCAGTTTCGATTCTTTTTTTTTTTTTTTTTTTAGCTGTAGATGGACACAATACCTTTATTTAATTTATTTATTTTGATGTGGTGCTGAGGAATGATCCCAGTGCCTCACATGTGCTAGGAAAGCACTCTACCACTGCGTTCCAACCTTAGCCATCAATTCTTGTCATCAAACCTTTGGACTGGGCCACTTCACATGCATGAAGTAAAATGACCCTGACTGGCATGGATGAATTCCTAGAAGAGTCAGGAAGATGACTTGGGTAACTCAGGAGGTCCCAATATGATGGTGGTTTCCAGAACAATAAGCATTGGCAGCCAGTGGAAGTTTCCTGAAGTCTTGCTCTTTTTACTCAGCATGAAGCCAATGTGGCCATGTGAAGAGTTAGAGGAAGAAGTCCCAGGATCAGACCTATCTGCTTGTGGCATCTCCTATTATCTGTTGAGCTCTTTGGTGTAATTACCAGAAACAGTGAAAATAAGCAAAAGCTTCTTTGATTCCTTAGAACTCATGCTCTCTTGTGAAACCAACAGTGAGACTAAGAGGCTGAGAGAGCTTAAGAATGGTCCAGGTGCCACATTTTTAGAAACTAAGAGAGGGTCTCCCAGTTAAACAAGCCAGGGCTGTGGAAGGTGGGATCATGCACAGCTCTGACATGAAACAATCACATTAGAAGTTCAGGTAGTGCTTTTAAACATGGGAAGAACTGAAGGACCACTGTCTAGGAAGCTTGTCGCTTGCAAGGTCTTATTTATGTCTTTACATTGCCCCTTTTCCATTCCTACTTCGCCAATCAGCCTAGTCCCTACTACTTTCCACAGGAGTAGAAAAGACAGAGCTGGAGAATGTTATTAAAAATCACCCAAACCACAATTTATGATTTTTGTATATGTCCCTTTACAATCATTTTTCATTTTCTTTTCCTTTTTTTTTTTTCCTTCAGTACTGGGGATTGAGTCCAGAGCCTTATGTATGCTAGGCAAGTGCTGTACCACTGAGTTATGTCCCCAGACCTTCTTTAAAATTTTATTTTGGACAGGGTCTCATTAAGTTGCCCAGTCTGTCCTTGAACTTGCCATCCTCCTGCCTTAGCCTCTCAAGCAGTTGTGGTTACAGAAATGTACCACCACAAAGCTCTTACATTCATTTTTCTAAATATATTCCTGAGTCTCTTAGTTCTTGCTAAAACAGGACAGGGAAGGAAGGTGACAGTTCCATCACCCTCATCTATCCCATCTACTTCTGTGCAGCCTGGAGGGACCAGCCTCAAGAGGCTGAACCTATCCCTACTTGAGGACAACTCAGGGGAGGAATCTGTTTCTTCGAGCTGCTCAAGATGCTTGGGAGAGCAACTCTCTGGCCAGTCCTCAAAGAGACTGACTGCAAAGCCTAATGTCCTGGACACTGTTTAGAACACTGCGACAGATAGGTTTTGCAAGGAATCCTGGATAAGTCCCCTCCCCTTCTGGATCTACTTGCTTTGTGTGTGTGTGATAAAAATTTCATCCCACCTAAGCTCTCCCATGGTACTGCAAAGCTCAACAGGATGAAATGTGAGATGCTTTGCAAGTCAGCAGGGCATTGTCCAGAATAGAGAAGGCCCCTGTATTCTCCCTCCAGGCTGACCCACATGTGTCTTTCAGCATCCCAAGGAGTGCCCAAAGTGGCAACTAGGCTGACAGCTGGCATAGCCCTTCAGACACAACCACACACCAGCTTCACAGTCACTATGTATGGCTTGCGAAGCCACGCTTCAGGTTTCTCACATGACATGCAGACCCCTCCCCAATGCCAGAGGGCAGGCTCCACCACTGGTGCAGCATCTGGTGGTGGCACCCAGAAGCAAACAGGCAGGGAATAAGGGAGAGAGCCAGACAGAAAAGACAGACCAGAGCACAGCACAGGGGATCATGGGCCAGCATGTCACACCCCGGCCCTGGGAGAAGCCACCAGTGCTGACCTGGCAGGTGGGAAAGGTCAGGTAGCGCTGCAGTAACTGGCCGACAGCGAAATCTCGCACACTGGCCAACTTGGCCTGGTGCCGCCGCAACCGGGTGAGAAGCAGTGAGAGCTCCTCCAGCTGCAGGTGTGTAGACACATCAGGAAGAAATTAGCCACCGCAGGGGCACGCCACTTTAATTACACTCTTCGCCCTGGTGCCGGGATAGCACTGATGCTACACCACTAAGTAATGATTGCATTAATTTTGTCATTAGGACAAATAAAGGCAGTGGTAGCAAAGGGCTACAGGAAGTTGTTTTCTCAGGAAAGCTGCAACCAACAGTGCAATCTCACCCAGACTTGAGGTTGGTTTAAAAAAAAAAAAAAAACTTTTTGTTTTTTGTGGTGCTGGGGATTGAACCCAGGACTTCCTGCACATTAGCAACCATTCTACCACTAAGCTACACTCCCAGGCCCCAGACTCGAACTTTGAAGGAAGAGTTAATTAATCATTATAAAGACCAGAGAAAAAAGGAGAGAAGCTACTGGGAGAGAGCAAGTGGCTGGAATATGCTTTTGACAAAATTCTATTCAAAAGAGAAGCCGAGTCCAGCATTCCCTTGGATTTCCCCTTAAGTTCGTCTTTGAAGGGCCAGCTGCATGATGCCAAGCAAGTCACCGGATTCCTTTGAGCCCGAGTTTCTTCATCTCTAAACAGGGGTTAAAGCTGCCTGATAGACTGCATGACTCAGGGAGGAGGAAAACCCCCAGTAGATAAGTCCTCACAGGCTGTATTCTATCATACACCTGGAGGAGGAGATGAGGGGCTGCTTACCGATTTTCCATGTAAACTGGGAGCACTGACAGTGTGGGTCATGTAACCCATCGAGGGCATGGAGCGTCGGTCCACATGAGAAGAGTTCTGCAGGTGGGGAATCAAAAAGTCACAGTGAGGCAAGGAAAGAAGGCCTTGGGCACTCTCTCCCAGGTCAGCCTACCACATGCCACTTCACCTCTTTGAGTTCCAGATTCCTGACTGTAAAATAGGAATACATATCTTCCTCAAAGGGTACAGCACAGAAAACTGTGAAAGCCCCTTGGAGAGTTAAAAGTTATGTTGGGCTGTAAATAACTGAACTGATTGAGCACAGACATCTTTTCCTGAGCAGCAGACTGTGTGACCTGTGCAAGTTATTTTCTCTTCAATGTCTCTGAGTTCTCATCTGTGGAATGGACCCATCACAGCACCTACTTCAAAGGGTTTTGGTAAGAATTAAAATAAAACTTTCAGAACTACACTTGCTTCCAAAAGTAATGCATAAAGTTAGCTGTTATTATTAGTTCCACTAGCTCAAATCTGTACTCAAGCCAGGTGAGGTTCTTGACACCCAAAGGCCAGACCCCAGGCACATGACAGGTTTTCAAGCCTCACCTTGATGGTATGGCCGCGTGCCTTTTTGGGAGAAGCCCCTAGTGAGATGTCCACACTCCTCCTCTGGTCCGGTGGCTTCACAGTAACCCTTTCTGCTGGCGTGTGTGGCCGCCGAGGTGGGAAGACCCTTGGAGGTCCGGGGGGAGGGATATCAGAGGGAGATGGAGGCACAGAGATGGAGCGGGGCACTTCCAGCATGCTCCTGCTCCGGCCCTGGTCAGAGAACTCCAGGGAGCCAGCACAGATGGGTGCTGTGGGGCTACCATGCCGGAACTGCTGGCGCTGCTGCCACTCATACAGCTGCCACACGGTGCCATCCCGGTGTGCCCGGCGCTCCTCACTAGACATCTTCAGGTGACTGGCTCGATCTTGTGCGTATTTGTAGTCACTTGGCAGGTTCCGGGGAGGGGGTGAAGAGCCCCCTGAGGGGTGTCGGGCACTCTTGGGCAGAGTCTGATAGTTTTCTGGGAAGGACAGTGGTTGGCTAGGACCCTGGCGAGGAAGTGTCTGGTCTGAGGGAAGGCTGAGGAGAAAGGGAAGGACAGGTCAGGCCACCAAGCAAGGGAACAGAGTTCAGTATATCCACAAAACCAGGCATGTTGGGGAGTCCTATAAGAACCCAAAATAATGATAAAGCAGACACCCAGGACTCCAGGCTCCAACTACTTTTGTAGAAGACTCCAAAAGTAGTTTTGTCTGCCAGCTCCCTACCATCTGCCCCATGTTCCTCTCTTCCAGTGTAGTGTGATTGAGTGGCCTAATCCTTCTGTCCCTCTTGCCAGCAGCACACATGGGTGTGCTCATGTCTAGAAAAGGCTTTTTGTACATCTGGGTTCCTGAGACTTTCCCTCTGCCTGGGATCCTAAGACCAAGTTCTGGAGACTCTTAAAGGAAATGGCTACCATAGTTCCTCTCTTTTCCTACTATTCTAGTCTAGATACTGATTAATGATCTCACCCAGATTACTGGAAGACCTTCCTAAATCATTCCTAACCTGAACAGTCACTTGCTCTGATCCAATCACTCCCATACTCCAAACTTCCCCATAGATTTATGAAATCAAATCTAAATTCCTGCACCTGGCCTCAATGCATCCTGCAGCCCTAGTGTTTTCTTACTCCTCCTCCTACCAGGGCTAGGACTCAGCTGGGGCAAGCCAGATGCCTAGGGCTCAAACCTTAAGGAGGCACTCTCTGTCAGGCACAGCCCCACACCTGCTGGAGCCTGAAAATGAGCTTCACCCTGGTCCCAGCCCACTGCTGTCCACACCCGATCAACTTCTCACAGGGAAAAAGCAGGTAGTTGCCAAGCACTACCATTCACTGGCTTTGCAACTCTAGGTGTCTTTCTGACTGCTAGGTCTCAGTCTCACTACCTATAGTGTGAGACAGCATTACCTGCCTCATACAGCTATTCTGATGAGTAAATGAGAACCTAAAGGAATATGGCATTCTCCGACAAGATCTTCCACCAGTGTGCACCATCTTCCCCCCTCTTTATTCTCATAACACTCTTCTTCCCTCCCCAATCTGTATAGGTTCTCCTCCCACTATTTACCCAAATCTTATTCTCCAGGACAGTGGCCCATGCCTTTCTGATGGGGGCCTTCACAATGCTGTAGCCTTCAACATTCCTCCTTTGTTTAACTTTGTTATCACACTGTCTATACTGTTTCCAAGGTCCTTTGTGGATGTGACCTTTTCATACATGCAAGAAGTGTCTTCCCCAGCCAAGATGAAAATTCTTGAAGGAAAAGAACTGTGTCTCATACTCTGTGGTATATTCCACAGTCTGGGGGAACTCCTGACACATATAACTAGTCCTTCAATAAGCGCTTCAAGATCTGGATATGACTTTGAAAACCACTAAGAACTTAGTCATCTTATTTTCTAAAAAGGATGAAAAACTCAGTAAGGGACAAATTATGGAGCTTTATTAAGCCTTAAAGTCTAACCTGTAAGTATGATTGTAAAAAGAGATCAGGTTTGGAGTCATGCCTGAGTTCAATACCCGATCCTGTTTTTATCAATTTTATCTAACAGACTTTGATATAGTACCACCTTGTGCCAGACACAGTTCTATGCCAATGCTATTCAAAGTGTGGTCCACAGACCAGCAGCATCAGCACCATCTGGGTACTTGTTAAAAATGTATGTTAGTGAAATAAATCAGGATAGATTCTGTATGACCTCACTTTTATGTAAAATATTAAAATGTGGAACTCAAAGAAGCAAAGAGCAGAACTGTGGTTTCTAGAGATTGGAAATAGGAGGATAGTGAGAGGGAGATGTTGGTCAAAGGGGACAAAATTTCAGTTAGACAGGAAGAACAAAAATTAGAGTTCTGTGGAATAATGTGGTGACTATAGCACATTTCAAAATTGTTTAAAGCTCAAAGTATTCTCAACACTAAAAAATAATAGATGAGGTGACATATTAATTTACTTAATTTAACCATTCTACAATATACATATATAAAATATTACATGTATCTCATATATATATATATATATATATAATATAATTATGACTTTTTAATTAAAAATAAAATTTTAAAGTGCAGGTTATCAGTTCTACCACAGACCTACAAATCAGAAGCTCTGGGGCAGAGGCTGGTCACCTCTTTTAACAGCCCCCCCTCCAGGTGATTCTGACTCTCCCTGAAGTTTGAGAAGTGCTCTTCTAATTGTCTTAACCTCAGTTCATTTAATAATTTCTAGTTACCTGAACTCAGGCAATGTCATTTCTGTCCTCTGAATCTCATTTTCCTCAGTATAAAAAGGGGATAATAAGAACCACTTAATAGATTGTTGTGAGGATTAGCAATACATATCATTCAAATAGAGTTTTTTTTTTTTAATCCCCTTTAATGGTTACTTTGCAGGTTGCAGAAGGATATTTTAAGATCTCTTCAACCCAGACCTGACCTGTGCACCAAGTGTGTTTGCTTGCCACTAGGTGGCAGGGTTAGCTTTTGATTTCTCAAATTTAGATAGGAATGTTTTCTCTGAGGTAGGCAGCACCTGCCTGCATCTGATGGAGGTGGTGGTGGGGGCAAAAACCAGGCTGAGGGCTTCCCCTGGGAAGAGCAGGACTTTAGCAGCCATTGTTCATTCTGCCTAAAGAAAACGTTAAGCACGCAAAGCATGTCCCAGCTGTGCTCCCACCCTCAACCCTTCCGTCTGGTTCTGCAGCTCACACTCTGTGCCTTCCTATAGCATCTGGAAGGTCTTAGCCCCTACACCAGGAAGTCCCCCAGACCAGGCCTGTCCTCTTGCATGTGATCTGCTCAGCAGCCCACTCTGGGAGCCTGTCTGCTGTGCCTGGATAATCAGAGGCCCCTACTGGGCAGCGCCCCAGGCCCTGAGCTCATCCTACAGCCTGTACCCTCCATTTACATAATGTCTACCACTTGAGGGTGACCCCAAGATATAAGTAAAATGGTAGGCTCTGACTTTACCAGAGTAAAAGACATGGGAGATAGCCAGAAGATGAGATAAAGACTCCCAGGAAGAGGTGGGAGCTCCCAAAGCAGCTCTGCCCTGACAGCAGATCTATTTGCTGGCCCCCACCCCAGTCTTACCCCCCCCAAAATGAGATTCAAAGTCTTTTGTCCTCATACCCTGATCTGTAGCTATGGGGTCTCCCCATCCCAAAAGGCACTAAGCAGGATATTCCAATAAACCCACTACAAATGTGTGTGAAATATTTCAAAGTGTGAAACCATTTTTTGTAACCAATTATTTATGCAGCAGAAATTCCTTCCACATCAAATTCAACTTCCACATCAATCATGCAGGACTTCCTACTGTTCCTTATAGCAGTGTTTGAGTCCCCTTCCCAGTCTCCATCTCTGCCTTTTTATTTTACAAGGATGCTTTACTTTAAACTATGCAGTGGGGGAGGGGGTATAAGGCTAGAATTTCAAAACAAGCTCTTAGAATGTACTAATACACTAAGCTATGACAGTCTGATTCCTATAAACCATATTGTAAAGCAGTTTAATGATGTGAAATATAATATATATCTCCAAGTACCAAAAGAACAGTTAGGAATAATTCCCTGTGTGGTCTAAAGTCATGAATACAGGATCACAATGCAATCCAAATACCTTAACGTGCTCAGTCTAATGATGAGATTAGCACAGTCTTAATTACACACAAAGCAGAGATATCCATCTTCTATATTTTCCAGTGGAAAATGGTGGAGGTTCCTTATTAAGCGGCCAGATCTATTTATCACATACTGTTAGAAATTACAAATATATCTTTAAGAAAAAAAAATCTGGGAATGCAAGATATAGACCTTTCAAGAAACAAGTGAAATATCAGTGATCTAAGCAGACTCAGAGATTGACAGCACTTTCTTCCCTGTACTCCGTCTTCGATTACTCTTATTCTCTTTTCAGCCCATTGAGATCTGCTTCCACTGCTAGACTGAAATTCCTTTGTGTGTCAACAATCTCCAAAGCCTATGAACAATGCTCTCCACAGACCCTGCTCCTTAGATAAGAATGGCTCAAATGCCAACCTCACATTCTAAGAAAGTCCAGTGACCTTCCCAGCCACCTCTCCTCTCCTTGTTGACTTATCCTTCAGCTTCTTGATGCTTACCCCTGTTCCCTAATACAGGTCATTTGTAGCAAAGCTTGTGAATTGCCAGAAATAGTTATGCTGTGACATTTCACAATTAACAACTTTAAATTGACAGTCACCCCTTTTTTGAAAGTCCTTTCACCACAAAAGAGTTCTCAGTGTCATCTCATTGGCTTCTTCCCCTCCTATGACTTTGTTTCCTGACCTACCTTTGAAATTCTCTATTAAGGACAGCAATACAGCTCTGTCCATTTAAAGACCACCCAGAAACTCATAGGAAAAAAAACCTGTAGTCATGAGCAAAAGACCAATAGAGACCCTGAAGTTCCAGACTTTTCTTTAGGGGCACCCACCTTGGAAGGTACCACAGCTAGGGAGAAGTCCTCATTCACAGCACCCTGCACTGCTGACCAAACTCCTTCCTATGGACACTGTCTCCACAGAACACTCCAGTTATCCTCCTTCATCTCCTGCTTCATTCTTTTTTCTTTGGGGGGAGGGGACCAGGGATTGAACTCAGGAGCATTTGACCACTCCCCATCAAACTCACTTCTCTGGCCTACACCTGAGCCACATCCCCAGCCCTTTTTTTGTATACTTAGAGACAGGTTCTTGCTGAGTTGCTTAATTTCTCACTTTTGTTGAGGCTGGCTTTGAATTCACAATCCTCCTGCCTCAGTCTCCCAAGCAGCTGGGATTACATATGTGCGCCACCACACCCAGCTCTCAGTTCCCTTTAAGGAGACTGTTTTTGCCTAGGCGTTGGCCTGGGGATTCCCAGGGTTCTGTCTTTGGCTCTCTGCTATAGCTCACTCTGAGCTAGGAATTCTCATCCCTGTCTGCATGTGAGAATTATCGAGGGAGGAAGGATAGGAAAGCATGTGCTTTTTAAAAATCCTGATGCCCAGGCTGTAACCCAGGCCAATGAAAGATTTCTGGGCATGGAAATGAGGCCTCCATCAGTGTTGAACCTCTCAAGTTAGGCTTGTTTAGCCAAGCAACAGTTTCTTAACTGTGGCCATATACTGGTGGGATCACCAGGAGAGCTCTTAAAACATACAATGCCTTGACTTTACCCCAGATCAATTAAAGCTCATGATCAAATTGCAAGGCCAGGATTAAGAATCATGGCTCTAAGCATTCTACCTTGGGTAAGTAACTACTGCCAGAGCCATCAGTTATCACCTCCAGAGCAATGACCACTAATCTCTCTACCGACTATACTCACATTCCTTATAACCTACTGGTCATTTTCTCCTGGACATGCCACATATACAGCACTCCCCATCAAGCTCACTTCCCTGGGCTGTGCATACACCTGGCTCAAGGCACCACATCTACCTATAAACCTGAACACCAAGTGCAGTTCCACCTGCAGCCCTCTCCACTGACATTCCAAAATGGAAATCCTGATTTTCTCCAAACCTATTCTTTGTTTAGCCTTTCTCATTTCAGCAACCACTTAGTTACTCAAGTCAAAATCTAGGGATCATCCTCATTCCTCTTTTCCCTTCAACCTGCACATCCAATGCATTAACAAACTTCATGATTTCCATCTTCAAAAATACCTCAAATCTTTTTATTTCTATTTCCATCATTACCAACCTGGACTATTGCAATAGCCTCCTCCTAGACTCTTATTTTCTTTGAAAAATATTAATCAGATCACATCACTTACCTGCTTAAAGACTTCCTGTGATTTCCCATTGTTTTTTCAAATAAAATTCAAATGCCTTACCTTGGAAAATGAGGACCCCACATGATACCACCCCTGCCAATTTTCTTTTTCTTTTTTTTTTTTAATTGGTTGTTCACAACATTACAAAGCTCTTGACATATCATACTTCATACATTAGACTGAACCAATTTTCTAACCTCTCTCAGCAGTGGGTCATCTTACACTCACTGCCTGAGTAGGGGTCACCTACCCCAGCACCAAGGAGAGCAGCTTCACTCCCCTGCCCGGGGCAGTAGCTTTCTATTTTCAATAAGACACAAAGTTGAAAGGGGAGGGGGAAAAAAAAAAGAAATGATACCTGGTCATTCCAAGGTGGGAGTGGGAAGGTATCTTAGTTACCAAATAAAAGGCCTTCCCTGGTTTGTTGCCTAGCTATGTCTCTCAATCACTTAAAGGGATTCCATTGTGATTTCTCTATGTCCATCCTCACAATAACCCAGCTAGACCAGATTAAGGGAGGGTCACAGCAATCCATGCATACAGCTCCACACATCTGAAAACAGGCCCAAACTGTTCCCTGAGGATTACCACAGTCTGCAGAGCCACAGGGAGACAGTCTGGGTCTCATCAACATTTTAGAACATGTCATCAGGCCTGTGGCACACTGAGCTCTGGTACATCTACCATTGCCTCTCCAGACCCTGGAGGGCTTTCTAAATTCACATTAGCTTTACTATCTCCTCTCCTTTCAGTGGTTTGTTTTCAGAAGGCTGAAGACAGTGAGGGAATTTGTCATGTCTTCATAATGAAGACAAAGTACAGTGGTTACTGGGGACAGCAGAGAAGCTGGGTGATCCTGGATTTTTCATGTTCATAAATGTGTCCTAATTAATTTAAAATTAGAATATGATGCAGATAGTGCTTTGCAAATAGCAAGAGATGCACCTCTTCTAAACAATTAAAGATCACTTCTTGAAGGAATGGGCTTGATAAAACCTAATGTCAACAGGGTCTGAGCACTTCTGCATGTGCCTAGAATGAAATCATGGATCTGTATTTACTTTCATTTCTACAAATATTTCTCAGGTGCAGAGAGAAAGAAGCAAAAGAGAAGATCCATTACTATCTCAAGAATGAATGGCTCAAGCATCTTCAAAGAGGAGCACAGACACCTTGGTGTAACTCTGTGTGGGCTTGGGAGACCCACAGACCCAGGTGTGAACTCTGGCTTTGCCTCTAGTCTCTGTACCCTGGGTAGGTTCCTTCACTTCTCTATGCCCCAGTTTCTCTGTCTATAAATTAGAGATATCATTCCTCCTTGCCAGGCTGTTAGAGGGATTTATGTAGATAATGGAGGTAAAGAGTTTAAGGCAGGCATTTACCCAGTGAGTGCTGAGGAAATGATAGCCATTGTTTCTACATTATTATGCCCATTATTAGCAAGATCCCGAGTCTACAACTGACCTTCTGCCATCTCCCTTCTGGGCCTTTGCCCAGGCCTCTGCCTGGGCCAGGCTGCTCTTCCTCTGGCTGTGCTTCTCTGGGTTGGCCCTTGGAGGAAAGGCCCGCTGGTACCCGCCAGTCCCGTTCTGCTCTCCTGGAGTATAGATGGGGAGCACACCATTCTTCTCTGCCCGCTGTGGCTGTGCCTGCTGGCCTCTCGGACCACTGGGTAAATCCACAAATAAGGAATCCTCCTCTGCTGGTGAATACGGGGACCTGGACTTGCTCCTGTCCCTCTTCCCCTCCAGTGGGTCCTTTTGAGAACGGTACCGCTCTTCCTCCTGCTCCCGCCTCTCAAAGCCGAAGGAATCATCATGGCCACAATGAGGACAATCTCTCGAATGTCCAGGTCCAACACGGCCACAGTCTCGACACAATTCTGTGTGGTTGGCTTGGGGCACTGCCTGCCGCTCCACCTTCTCCATGTCCCTGCAAAAAACAGCAACAAATTCAGCCAATTCCACAGCCAAGACTCCTTGATACATACATTACACTCACTCACCTCTGGGCCTTTGCACAGACTATTCTCTCTGCTTCAAACACCTTTCATGCCCCATCCTTCACTCTTTTGGGGATCTGGCTTAAATGTTACCTCCTCCAGGAAGCCACCCCTGACACAGACCCTTAATTTATGATGGCACCTTATGCTGACCCTATTGTTCGCTAATTATACTGGGAACCACACTCTGTGTTAGAGTACAGTTTCCTTTGGACTAGAGGCCTGATCATTGTGTATGTCCAGAACTTCTGCAAAATTACTGGTATGGAATGGCACTCTGTAAGTACTACTGCATAAAAGAACAAGTGATAATTTCATGAAATCCGTGACGTGTTCCCATCCTACTCTGTATTACTGATCCTGCCTTTCTGCTGTTTGTCCACATGGCTGTGTGGGGCAGTCCAGCTTGGAGCCCAAGATCCTGAGCCCAGGATCTCTTCTACTGGTGTCTAGCACAGACAAAAGTTAAACTGGCAACTTAATTAATACTTTTCAGATTTAGTAACAAGAGAACAGGCACCCCTCCATACAACCACTTTATCTTATCAGGGAACAGCTCAAACAGGAACCCAATAGCACTGACCTAATGATCCTATATTAGTCTGATTTTAGAGCTAAGGAAATGGAGACACAGAAGAAACCAATGATTTGGCCTAAATCATACAGGTGGAACTCAGTGACACCAGGGGTTAAACCCAGATGAACTCCAGAGCCCGTGTGCTCTAGCCTCTACTTCTACTGACTTTCTATATGTGTGTCTGTGGTTTGCCTCCATGCAAACCCAGCAATTATGAAGGAGAAGAGAGGATGATAGCTCAGGGTATGAACTGAGACTAGAGAAGGAGCTCTGGAACACAGCAGAGGGCTCATCTCCCACTGTAAACTGCCCCTCTTCCTCCTCCTTGGGATAAGTCCTAATTAAGTCTGCATTCCCACTGGAGTCTGAGGAACATACTCTAGCCCAGATGGACTAGAAAAAGATGCTAATGGGGCGGCAGTCCAGCTGCACTCCTTGGTAAAAAGGTTCTGGTCTTAAGCTGCTTCTCTCTCTCTCCCCTCTCTCTCTCTCTCTCTCTCTCTCTCTCTCTCTCTCAATTGGCCTATAGTTTTTATTTGGGAATATTTTTATCAGGTTTTGGCATTAAGATATTCTAGCTCTGTAGAATTTACTGGGGGAGTGTTCATTCTTTCCTATGATCTGAAATTTTTTTAAAAAAAAATTATTTGTTAAGATGCATCACTCAAAAATGGTCAAGCCAGTAGGGTCTCCATTTCAATCTCAGAAAATATAATGGAAATACTGCTACATTTACATCTCAACAGCCAGACCCCAGGTATCCTTGCAGCAACCTTAGAACCTCAGCTACTAACAATCAGCACAGTTCAGAATCAACCCAATCTGGGAAACAAAATATTAGTATGAAGTGAAAATACACTCCCAGCACAATTTAGGCATGGAGAACTGAGAAAAGCAATCATGCTTCTGTCAATGTCCTAATGCCCTTTTCCATGGATATCCTAAGACTTGTGAGAAAAAAATAATAATAATAATGCTCCTTAAGACCTCCCTTTATTCATCACTAGGGGACTTCCTTCCTTCCCATCCACACCTTCATCCATTGCCCTTCTGATAACAGCATTATTTTCATTTAGGGATCCCCCCACTCCAGTCCACATAGTTTGGGCCCTGCTGTCTCTGCTACTCTTTGTCCCCCTGAGGCCTCAGAGTTTCAGTGACTGGTTCATGGCCCAACCCAGGCCAATTAGAGTTAGCCCTGGGACTTTGGCTAGAGCTACTCTTGAGAGCTGCTGCAACTATGTGGAAAGACACTGAGAATGAAGCCAACACCAAAGAAAGCAACTAGAGAGAAATAGAGTCATACTAGGCCCGAGGTCCCAGATAGAGCCACACCTAAACCAAATACATTCTCAAACTTTCTGGTTGAGAACCAATAAACTCCTTTTCTCATTAAGACTTTGGTTTTTATTACTTATATTGGAAGGACTGTTACATCATTTTATAATGACACTCTGAAATAGTGACCTCTAAGAACCTCTCCACTGCTAACATTCAGTGGGTCTACCAGCTCCAGAAGTAAGAAAATATGAGAAATATTCAGGGACCTCTACTTCAAGAAAAATTGATTCTTACACAGGCTTAGGAAGGGGCACCTCTGTTACACAAGGTGTGCATATTGAAATTAAACTTTCCTTCCTTCCTTTACTCCTCATCAGTGTAACCCACCAGCATCCATCAAGTTGGCTAACATGGCTCTTATGTTCTTTACTATTTCAGGAAACCACCCATGGAGGATGTGCTCAGGCTGCCATTGAGATGATGAAAGCTCGGCCTTCTGGGTCGAGGAAGCTTTATGACCCAGCACACCACTTTGGATTCACTTGCTCCAATACTTCCAAGTGGTTACTCCAATTGGGAAACCCAAGTAACTATCTTCTTGTTATTCATACCCCAGAGACAAACAGCACCTTGTCATTAAGAGCCAGATAGGAAATAAACATGCCACCAACATGTATGGCATTAGAACTGAAGGGAAATGAGGGCTTCTTCAGCTTCAGAACCTAAGGATTATAAGTGCAATGTCTCAGCCCAACAAATTGTATTTGCTTTTTTTTTAAATTTTTAATTTATTTTTTTAGTTTTCAGCAGACACAACATCTTTGTTTGTATGTGGTGCTGAGGATCGAACCCAGGCCACCCGCATGCCAGGCGAGCACGCTACTGCTTGAGCCACATCCCCAGCCCCTGTATTTGCTTTCTTTACTAACCAACCACCATGGGTTTACTGAACACCTATCCATGCCTTATTGGGACAGACACCTGGGGTATAAGAAAGTAGTAGGGAAAATAGCCTCTGCCTTTAAAGCCATATGACTCTCAAGTTCAAGTTAGCCATGGTAACATTTAATAGTATTCTTATAAATACTTAACTTTACAACATGGAGTTTGTTAGTCTCCTCTAGCCTGGGAGTTTATTTTATAACAAAAATCATAGTCCTTACTGCATGTGTACGTATGAGGATACATGCTAGTAATTCCTGGAAATCAATTTTATAGGGATTATATATCCTTTTCTTCAGATTAATACCAGCACTCAATGCAAAACAAACCTTTAGAGGGTGGCTAAAAGGATGGTAGTCTGCTTGTCATCGAGCAGTTTACTTCTGGGTTATAAACAGCTCCTTATTCCCCCAGTTCCTAGGACTTACATAATATGCACCTTTGGTCCCACAATGTTCAGGTTGTGGCTGCAGGTGAGAAAGGTGCAGGTAATGTTCCATATTGCCCAACCTTCCCTGAATTAAACATTTAACATCCTAAGCTATGAGATCTAAGGCCAAAAAGAGTTTTTAGTTTCCTCCTTGCATTCTCAACAACTTAACACATAACTTCTCAAGTCAGGAGACTTATCACAAAAGAGATCTGCAATGCTCAATTCAGCACAATGGTGGGAAAGAATGAAGCACCCCTTGGCTGTCTAAGACTGTGTCATTCAGAGGACTTGGCCAGGAAGAGCACAGATGCTCAGCTAAGATGACACAAGCCTTTCCAGATGAGCTGTTGTTTCTGTGCAGGTCATCACTACCATCATGAACAAATAGATCAGTGATGGTCCAAAACCACAGAGAATTCCTGACACTCAGTGACCATTTTGTTCATATGTTTCACTTTTTAAAAACAACAACCCAGCAGGGAGTTGTGCCACACACCTGTAATCCCAGTGGTTTGGGAAGCTGAGAAGGAGGATTGCAAGTTCAAGGCCAGCCTCAGCACTTAGCAAGGCCCTAACCAACTTGGTAAAACACTGTCAAAATTTAAAAAAAGATAAATAAAAATTTAAAAAGAGCTAGGGGTGTTGTTCAATGGCTTAGTACCCGGTACCAAAAAAGATAAAATCAGAGGGCATAGGGCTTAGAGCCAGTCAATTGTGAATTCAAGAACAGACTCTATCACAGTTGAGCTGAGTGACCTTGGGCAAGTGACCTCTCCAATATCATGTTTCTCATCTGTGAAATGGGATAACAGGCTCTGCTTCCTTGTGAGAATTAGAGAGAATATACAGAAAGATGTTGTACTATCCAACATTTATTCTTTTCTTCTTTGCCCCATTTTTTTTTCAAAGCAACAGTATATCCAGCAAAAAACTTATATTTCCCAGTCTCCCTTGAAGCTGAGAGTGGTCATATGTAACACTGGCCCAGTTAATAAGTGTAAGCAGAAATTGTTGGGTGGGTCTTCCAGTAAAGTCCTTAAAAGAACACAGGCTTAGATAACCCTTCTCTTCTTCTTGCCTGAAATTTAAACTCTATTGGATGGCAAGGTAACAAAAATGAGGATGAAAATCACACACTAAAACTTGGGCATAAAGAACTCAGGGTTCCTGATAGCATCATGAAGCTACTGTACCAGCCTAGATACCCTACCTCCAGATTCCTGGAGAAAACTAAAACCCCATTTGATTATGCCACCTTAATTATTCCCCCAGTTCCTAGGACTTATTAGGGATATTTCATTGTTAGTAACTAAATGTACTTCCTAACCAAGGAGAGAGGCTAAGCTTATAATAGGATGAAGCTGGGTCCGTTCATTTTCTGCACATCACAAAATGCTGTGTCTGCTTAGAACAAATTCTTATTTCTCCCTGCAAATCGCAAGAACACTTATTTCTCATTGGCAATACTTATCTTATTCCTTTTCTTACCAAGAACTTGGAACTTAAAAGATCTTACCAAGTAGTTGTGCACTAACTATTATTTTGTCCTGTCTCTAAACCCTTTATCTTACCAGGCAATAAATAATAGAATTTCCTGCTATCTTAATTCTAAAAATACACAGACACACCCTACATATGTCAAATGTCATTCAAAGGTTGAGGCAGGAACAGGAATGACAGCATGAAGGGGCTTGTGTCCTCCTGGCAGGCACAGTTCTTCTATTGTATTACCATTGGAGGGATTTCCACCCCAATCATCTTACCTACATGGCCAAACTAGCAGTTAAGAACAGGGTCAGGCCACTGATGTTTTGGAGGCTTTGATCAAAGCCAGGTCAAGAGGGACATTCTGCCATGAGAAGCTGGCTTAGCCTATGTTGACAGATTCTGAGTTCTGAGCACTGATCCCCAGTCTCTGAAGCAGTGTAGGCTCACAAATCAGAACCCACCCTGGACACAATCAACAGACTTGTACAAAAGGTTGAAGAGAAAAGGGCCCAAAGTATCTGGAGAGCATTCAGGAAAGCTTGCTCGCTCAAATTAGTTCCTAGTATGTGAGGAAAGCGTTGGTGGAAAGTAACCGAGACAGAAATTGGTCTCTTCTTTCCCTTAGAGTTAAACAGGTCAGTCCCCCTGGAATGGGGGAAGATATCCTGATAACTTTCATGTTCAGCCTGCTCTACCTGAATTAACAATAGAGGGCCAAATGGCTCTGGCAGCACACTCCAGAACTCTCCAGGCTGCTGCCCCCAAAGATGGAGGCTGCGAAATAAATGAAATAGCCCAACTGCCAAGCGGAGGCTGCCTCTTGCATCAGCAGAGTGGCTATTGGCAAAATCCCTTGTGAAGTTGTAAGGACTGACAAACCAGACAAAGAAAAGAGAAAAGACATTCAATGGCTGCTAGGTCTCTCCACTATATTCATTTCTGCCTGAAGAATCCTTCTCTCTTCCTTCCACCTGGGCAAGTCACACAACCTGTCTTAGCTTAGCCTCAGCCAGTCTGAAGCTCTGGAACATGCTACCTTCATTGACTTTCCACCTCTCTACAGCAGTCAAGGTATTATTATTATTTTTTTAAATGTCCAATGTTTGGTTGCTGATATATGATGCGTCCTACTGTGTACCAGGAATTTGACAGAGACCATCTCGAATCCTTACAGCAATTCTGCAAAGTCAGGACTGTCAAGCCCAGAGAGGCAGAGGCACTCACATGAGTAAACATATTACTTATGATAAATTATCTCTAATGAAGGATAGGGACAATGGCAATGGCAGCTATCACTAACTATACATGAAATGAAAACCTGAGCTAAGCACTTTATTAACTCTTCTTATCACACAAATCCATAAGGCAGGAGATGTTATTATTCTTTCATTACAGGTAATGAAAGTGAAGTTCAAAGAGGTTGACCAACTTGCCCTGAATCATACACAAGTGACATAAAGAGGACTTGAATCCCACCTGAACTGACTCCAAAGCCCTGCACCAGGCTAAAAAACGTGTCTATAAAGTACTTATTCTGCTGAGGGTCCAAGGGGTTTATCCAGCCTCCGGGGTTAGCCTCAGGGGTTGCCCTGCCAAACATTACCCAAGGAGATCAGAATGTGAAGGCAAAAGATGCAATTATTCAAACAAGTACAGAGAGCCTGGTGTGTGGGGGCGCTTTCTGAATAGGCTGGTTCCCTATGCACAAATCCTAGAAGAGTGAGTGTTCAGATTGCTCCCAGTCATCCTAGGTCCTTATTTGAACGTCTTATAGGTGAAGGTTTCACAGCTATTTTGTTCATTCATTCATACCTGCTTGGCCAGCCAAACATCCATGCACTTATCCATAACTGAACACTTACTATTCTAGGCACTGATGAATGAGTTTATTGTTTTCAAGTAGCTTAAAGTCTGATAGGGATGACAATGAAAAAGTAGGCCCATAACTTAAGCACGAAAGATCTATGACTAAGGAACGAAGATCTGAAGAATGTGTTGGAGTAATCCTGGTAAGGGTGAGAGGGCTGGGGTTGAAGATGAGCAAAGCCCAGAGGAATCCTGGCACCTCATGTGAGACTTCTATCTTCCTCCCAGATCTTATCACAGTCTATTTTCCCTCTTGCTCACTTTGATTCAGCTACACCGCTAAGCTCATTCTTGCTTCAGGGCACTTGCACATGCCATTCCTTCTGCCAAGAATGCCTTTCCTCAAAGTTTTGCAAATTTGACTTATATCAATCTGGCCTCACCTCTACATCATCCTCTTATAGAGGACTTCCCCTGACCACCAAACAGAATGGGCTATTCCCTTTCCCTGGTCCCACCCTCCCCTATCTCATGTTTTACTGTCTTCATGCATAGATCATGATAAAAATTTTCTTGTTAATTCATCACCTGTTTATGGCTTACTTCTCCTCGCTCCTCTCCAGAATATAAATTGCACGGGACTTTGCTTCTCTCTTTAAACACTGCCACGTTTATCAGTGTTTAACCCACAATATGCCCTCAATAAATATGTATAGATGAATGCATGAACAAGCGCACTGGGTTTCACGTTGCTGAAATTCCAATATGGCTGAGACACGGAATGAGAATGGCAAGAGGTAAACCAAATATGTTTGTAGGGACCAGGCCCATACAGCCCTGCCAAGGAAATTGGATTTTACTCCAAAGGTGACTAGATTTTAAATTTCTTTGGTCCTGAAACAGAGTTACAGTAACACCAGAAAGGCTCAGAGACTGAAAAAATGGGAGAGTTGTTTTCTGCTATGCCCTTCTGTCTGAATCACTTGTCAGTTTTGAGAGCTGGGAAAGCAAATGGACCTCCTTGTTTAGTACTTCAGTTTGGTAGAGAGGACAAAGCACCCTTAGATAAATTGGGGATACAGATTTCAAGGAGGCTCTAGGGAATCAAAAATCAGAATCCAGGGTCAGATGAGTGGCAGAATATGGAAATGAAAGAGAAGCAATTATGGAAAGAGGGAGGGAAGCAGACTCTACTAGCAGGGCTCGCTGCGATCCCCTTAAAAGCATGTGGTGTGGGGTGAGGGCACTATCATGGGACTCAGAAGCCAGTGCAGAAAACAAGAAGACAAAGGTAGGAGGAGAAGCAAGGGACCCTCAGCTCTGCTCCTGAGCCACATAATTTTAACAGGAAGAGGCTGGAGGAGGCAGGAGTTGACGAGCAGGCTGGGGGTAGTGCTGCAGGGAGCCTGGACTGCCAAGCCACAACTCACATGGCAAGAGGAGGGGGACATCCTGGCAAGGGAAAGTGTGTGATTTGCTCACAGGACACTCATGATCAACATGATCTAGAGGATTAATGATGAAACTAGAAGAGTGTTTGGTGGGGGGAGGGGGGATATCACCAAGCCAAACATCATAAAAGCCAGCATATCTGCTATGGAGCACCTACTATGTCTCTCAGGCCTCTGCTAAGTAAGCACCTTATATTTTCATTCATTTAATCCTTGTAAAGATCCTATGAACTCAGGAAAACTGATATTTTTAAAACACACATAACTTGTATAAGAGTTTATAGCTAGAAAGCAGGAGAGTTAGGATTTGAACCCAAGTCTATCTGAAATCAGAAACTAAGCTCTAGGAGGAGACAAAAGAAACAGAAGAAATAGGAAGTGAGGGTGAATCAGCCAGCCTAGACAATGGTTGCTGGTGCACCCTTTACTTCATTTACTTCATTCTAACAAGCCATTCTGGGTCCTCTGTCCATAGCCCTGACCTTTCCTTGGAAACCCATCCTCTCCTCTCAATCCCTTATAGCCTGAGCCTTTGTCCCCAGAAGTGAGACATGCTAATCAGCCTGTGCCAATCAGCATGATGCATCCCTGGCCACAGTGGATGGTTTACAACATATATGTGCTCTCAGCCTGTCTACTCTGGATGGATCTCAGAGCTCTGGACAAGACTCTGGTTCTTTCCTGCTGACTTTAACCTTGATGGCCAAGTCTGGGGTTACTGCAGTTATCTTACCCCCATATCCTGGATGTGCCAGGGACCTTCCCGTGGAGCTCAAGACTAAATCCAACCTAGAGGTGGGCAGAGCCCAGGGCCTGAGAGAATGATTTATAATGACATTGTCTGAGCTCTGAACCCAGCTGTTCTGAAGCTGGATCTATCTTGAGCTTTTCAGTGACATGAACCAATGATTTTCCCTCTTTAAAGGTAGATTGTTCTATGCTTTCATTCACCTGCAATCATGAGTGCTATTAATACACCATCATTCACCAAGAAAGCAATACCTATATGAATGAGGACAGAAGGATCTGGGTGAGAATCACAGAGGGAGAGAACAAAAGCTACCCCTGGGGCCACCCACTTACAGAGAGTGGTTCTGCAATGCACAAGACCAGACTAGAGTAGAGGCAAGATTCAGTCTGCCTGACAGATAATTTTAACTAACCAAATGTCTGAACATCTTATTCTGGAAAAACAGAACATTTAATAAGTCTTTATTGCTTGGCTGACAATTTCTCCTCTCAAGAACTTAAGGGAAAATGTTATTATGTCTTTATTATTCTGGCTTGAAAGATAGAACAAGTTTTTTAGTTTTGTTTTTTATCCTTTTTCTTTTTTAAGAGGGAAGGAATCTTGGACAAACATGATCATGGAGTTTTAAGAGTTTATTAAAAGCAAAACAGGAATAAATTTCAAAAAGTTTAGAGAAAAGTTAGAGACAATACAATGGCCTGAGACCATAAAAGGAAAAGATCCCTTCTAAAACCAAAAGATGACAGCTAATTACATATTCTTCAGGTAAGAAGAGTAAAAAATATCCAAATCATGGCTAGCAAATTAATCCTCGAGAGGCAAATGTCATTTGTCAATCACAGCACCTTTTCCTGTTAAGGCCCATGTTATTCTCAAATTTTCTTTTACCCAGTACTCTAGTTACTAGTTGGCCACAATGCATTGAACAAAGCTGGAACATAAAAAGAAACCCTCTGACTTTACATAAAGTGTAAGGGCTGGGGTTGTGGCTCAGCGGTGGAACGCTTGCCTGGCACATGTGAGGCCCTAGGTTTTATCCTCAGCACCACATAAAAATAAATAAGTAAAATAAAGGCATTGTGTCCAACTATAACTAAAAAGTAAATATTAAAAAAATTTAAAAAAAAAGAATAATGTGTGTCTGGGGGGGAGGGGGGCATTAGGGATCAGCATGTGTACCAAGAATAAGTTGTGTCAAACCTATTCAGTTTCTTTCTCCTAGGAAATGCTAATGACATTGTGAACAAACACCTGCAGGCTACTTGGAGAAGCTTTCATGTCATCTAAGCACCACAGAATAATTCAGGCTGGATGACAATGCTAGAAGGTAGAGTCAAAACCGACTGAATACCTGTAGTAAAGAGCTACTGGTTCAGGGCCCATGGGGAAACTGCTCAGTCTTTGGTTCTGTCCTGCTCAGCATATTCATTCATTCATTCTTTCAACCTGTTACTCAATAGTCATTTGAGAGCTTGTGTCAGATGTTGTGCGGAAGACACAAAGATAATTCCCGTGTGGAGCCTAGGATACCGAAAAGACGACAGAAGGGGAGATAAAACCCAGTGTGATAAATGCTTGGGCTGTGGTGTTATAGGGAGCTCTGGAGAATAGGGCCTGACCCCAACCTGCCCTGTTGAAGGAGATAACTATATATCAATAGTTTATCTGCCTCGAGAAAGAGAGCATAATGCTGGGAAATAACATGAATGCCAAAAATTACACAATCGGAAGTTAGAAAAGGTTGAAAAGTTAAAATTCATCATGTGAAATTCATTTGTAGTCACTCAAACATTGCACTTTTAGGTTGCTGGAGAAGGCCCACTTCAAGCCTCACTGAAAGAACATTGTCCAAGGAGCCTGTACACCAATGGGACCCATATCCAATGAGGACTAGCTAAATATATACTAAACTTCTTTGGGGCTTTTCTGTTCTCTCTCTGAGTCTCCAACTCCGCTCTTACTCCTCCTTAGCATTTTCTCAGGGTGTCATCTATAACTAACAGACTCAGGAATTTCAAGATCCCCCACTATATCCTTGGTTGGGCCACTCAAGGAAAGAAGCACTAAACATGGTAGGCAGCTATAGCACACTTTCAGTTGGTAAGACCTTTCTTGCCAACCATGTTCCCTTCTGCAATCTGGTGCCCCGGTTGTACCCTCTACCACACAGAAAAGAATAAAAATAGAGAAGCACAAATATACCAGTTCCCATGGCTGTATATCCCAGGCAGCTGGTACACCCCTCCAGACCTTAGTGTTTCTATCTAGTAAAGAAAGGGGAACTTCCACCTGGGGTGGGCAACTTGTGTTAGTTGTTTATGGATTCTCCTAGAGGCACTCATTGTTAAAAAGAATTTCAAAGAGAGGAATGATTAGTACCAGGGAGTAAACAGTGGAATTTCAGGAATCAGAGGATTTATTTGGGTTCCCATCCCAGAGTAGGAAGCTCTGGCAGGGACACTCCATCAGAACTGACCTCTTCAGTGATGATCGAGATAGCACCTGTGCAGCCTGGTTCATGGCTCTAATCCAGGCATTCATGTCCTCCTGGGTGTCAGCACTGAAGTAGTAGGTCCTCATGCCTGACTGCTCAGCCTGAGAGCCCACCGTAGAGCTGTTGTAGATGAGTGCTCGCATCCCTGTGTGCACAGCCTGTAAGCATGGAGATGGAAATCCAGGACAAAGAGAGTTTAGTACACATTTCCCATCTAGGAGCAAGAAGGAGGAGACAGCTGGCCATGTTCTTCCCCTTCCAGACTAAAAACCGCAGCACCAACCAGCTTGGTTCCACACCTGGAAAATGTCAGGGGCTAGATTCTGCTTCCTTAGTGCTGTAAGGCCCAGTGAGAGCTATGTCTGTTGTCCATAAGAAAAGCCCTGCAGCTATTTCCTATTTATCCTATTTCTACTTACCAAGAAGCACAGAGGCTATGCTTATTTAAGAACCGTGTGTGTGTGTGTGTGTGTGTGTGTGTGTGTGTGTGTGTGTGTTGCTATAGACCAAACCCAGGGCCTCAAGCTTGCTAGGCAAGTACTCTCCCCTTTGCCACATCCCTAGCCCCAGAAACAGACTTTTTTTTTTTTAATCCCTATTCAGTAAAAGTAGACTCTTAGGATTCCCTGTTTTTGTTTGTCTGAAGCACATAATTCCTGGTTTGGCTAAAATCAGACAAGAACTGAGTCAAAATCAGCTGCAGCAACATGTGGCTTGGTGCTGACTTTCACCAAGAGAATGCCCCCTTCATATCTCACTGAAAGAACATTGTCCAAGGGGCCTTTATACACAGCAAGGTGTCTCTATAGAGACAAATGGGGCCCATGCCCACTGTGCTTCAACTGCACGGCACAAATGTGATGCATTTCCACCATAGAAGCTGGTATTCTGTCTCTTTGAATAGTCACTACAGAGTTGGAGAGCTAACCAACATTTGATTAAAAACTCTCGTGCATCTATTAAGTGCTTCTGTCTCAAGGTGCTTTCTGGGAAGAGGTGCTGGGCATGACCCCTGAAAAGCAACTGGGATGGTTTGCAAACCAGAGGCTACACTAGTTTCTCTCCCTGTGCTCTGATAAGTAGAGACCAATTTTTTTTTTTAAATTTGCAAGTAAAATCTCACCCAATATACATAGGAAGATGGTATAGAAATAAGATTTACTGAGTGCCTACTTGGTGTCTCCTAAGTATTTCCATGATTTCAGTCTCATTTTAATCCCCATAGCCTTGAGAATACAGACAGAATCTCTGTTTTACAGATGCATCAAATGAAGCTCTGAGATGTTAGGTAAATTTCCCAGATAGCAGGTTCTTCATAACACTTATCATTAGCTGGTACTATTAATTTTACACACTTGTTTGTCACCAGGTTATCATCTGTCTCTTCTTCTGGATTATAAATTCCACGAGAGCAGGAACCTTTTCTATCTTGTGTACTACTGTATCCCCAGGAAGAGTATTTGGCACATAGTAGATATTAAATAAATATGTGTTAAATGAATGAAGGAAGAGTTGGAGACCAGGTCTGACTTCACATCCAGGCTTCTCTGTACAATGCTTGCAGGTCCTCTCCAGAAATGAAGGTGATTATACAGATCACTGGTCCTATAATCTGTTTCCAGAATGAAAGGCAGACTCCACTAAGGACCAAAAAAAATTTAAAAAGTAAAATTAAAAGCAAGAAGATTGCACGCTTCCAAAATGGGTGAATGAAAACTTCTCAGATGAACCTTTAGAATTTATTTCTCCTTACATTTAACATCTGAGTCTAAAATACATATTAAATGTGGACCTCTTCTGATATTCACATGTCCGAATTCACCTAGCCCAGTGTCAAAGGAGTCTAGACAAACTTGGCCTTCATTCAAAGCCCCTACAGTGACTGAAGAAACCTTACATTCTTCCTTTGTATATCTTAGGGGTATCTCTGGTCCGAGGATGGATTCCTCCATCTTAGCAAGGTGGAAATGCAGCAATAAGAAAGAGAAGGAACTTATTCATGTCTTATTGAGAATCAGCATGTGTCTCCTGAGTATTCTTAGCGTTTTCTGCCTAGATACAGAGGGTTCTGGGACAGGTGCTCACCCCACCAGACACAACACAGTGAATTCTTAAGGCATACTAGAAATGGTAGGTCTCTGCTGTACAAGAATTCATGTAGCCAGCCTTGTCCAGGAATCAACCCAGGACATGCCTCAAGCATGCAGACATGAGTTTGCACATCTGTCAACAAATGGGCCTTGAGAGTTGCACCTAGCATCACAGAGGAGTTACGCAAGAAGACAAATATAAACTCATTCACTAATCAAACTGTAGGAGGTGTGTGCCTGCTGCTCTTGGCTCTGAAGAACAGGTTCCCAAATGCATGCTGCCTGTGCTGGTGCATATTAGATATATTAACTGTGAGGGCAAGAAGGACTGGAGCTCCCATTTCATCTGGCCAAATGACCCAAGCCCAAGATTTCCTGAGCCTAAGGAAGATGCCAGGGCCCAGATGACCTGAAGTCTCCTCTTTCCTCCCTAGTCTCATCTAGGAAATGACCTCTTCCTCTCTCTTCTTTGCTTCTTGGTTAACAAAATCCTACTTGGCAACTTATATATGACTGAACAGAAACCAGGCTATGCCTAAAAAAAAAAAAATGAGGCTATGAGCAAGGAAGCATTTCCCTCAAAAAACATAATGTACCTAGGATGTGACTGCTCTGCTGGCTCTTAAACCTCAGGTCTTGATACAGCAATTGGTGAAGGGAGCCAGAATCCTTCTACTTCAAGCCCCTCAGGACAGCCTTTAGAACAGGGGGGAAAAAAAAAAACTTATGTGGGAAATAAAGGAACACCCAGAAGGCCAGGGCCCACCAACTGGTTGATCCTCCTTGAGCTTATTCATGCAACAATAATTCATCATTTATTGTTTACTAGATAGAAAAGTGTGTCCTAAAAGTTGGAGGGGCAGCCTGAAAAAAGGCCATGACGGTTTACAGACAAGTAGGAGGAGCCCTAGGACAAGGATCTACAACCATAGTAAATGTTATCAAAAGGTTCAGGATGCTGTGAGAGGGCAATGGGAACATGGCCTGACCCAGAAAATGACTTAGAGGAACTGACATTCAAGCTGTCTTCCACATGATAAGCAGCTACTTAGTAGGAGTAGCAGGGCGGAGAGGCCACAACCCTAAGAAGGACGAGAGCACAGAGTATTCATCTTCAGGATGAAGCCAGCATGACTAACATAGAGAAGTGGAGGGAAGAGCACCACTGGGAGAGCTTCAGCTCTGCAGAGAGAAGAGCCCAAGTTGTGAGGCCCAGGACACAGAACACTGCATTTCTTGGAATGTCTAAGAACACAGATTCTGAACTGCCCCACAGCCCACTCACTAGCACCCCAAAGAACAATGCTGCAACCCAAAGGGAAATCTTTCTGTCTCAGGAAAACAATGCCTTTTCTGCAGAACCTGCTGATCATGACCAGATCTGCAGAAGCTTTCTCTGCTCTTTTAGACCCTGATGACCCCAAATACCCCTAAACACATGATGCCTTCTGTCTCCCAGATTTGGGAGATTTGGAGATTTGGAGAACATTCTTGGTGAAATCTGTTTTTTTCCTTTTCCTTTCTTTTTTGGGATGTTGGGGGTTGAACCCAGGACCTCGTGTACACTAGGCAAGTGCTTAACCACATTGAACTACATCCCCATCACTTGGTGAAGTCCTCCTAAGGAGGGATCAGGGAGAAAGAGGAGGGAGAGAGAGAGAGAAAGGGAGAAGAAGTTGTTTAACACACATATGTTTTCTTAGAATCTATTTTTATACTTCCCAATGAAGTGTTAAGATGAAATATATATAGTCACAATAAGTCACTCTAAGGACATTCCAAATGCTGCTCCATCCCAAACCATGTGCGGCATGTTTGCCCAGAAGTGATGCTCAACCCAGAAAGGAGGGTTTTCTAAGGAAGACTTTTAGGCTGCAAAAGGCAAGTTCAAAAGCCATTGAACAATATGATTTCAGAACAGCTCCTGAGTTACAAAGGAGAGTTTCTAAACAATACAATAAATGATCATTCAAACCTCCTTTTACCTCCTGCAATGTGCAGGAAGTGACTGAGAGAAGGCATGAAAGGAAAAACAGAGAAGAAGAGTAAGAAACTGTCCCTCCTTCCTGTAATTCAAATGAAAGAGAACAGAATTCAGGGTAGAGTGTGGCCTCCATCATCTTCCAACTTTGTGACTTTGGGCAAAGTTTCTAAAGCGCTCTGACCCCGACTTCCTTTATATATAAAATAGCCAATAATACTGACCTCTCAAGTTCTCCAGGAGCATTAAATGAGTTAACATGCATGAACGCACTTGGTTTTACAGATAGAAGGCAATACTATTCCATGCCTCAGAAGTGAAGGAAAATGCCAGAATCACAGATCTGTAGCAATTCTGGAGTAACACTTGACATGAGGGAGGACAGCTCCAACCTGCTGATAAATGAAGCTGAAGTATCAGCTTATTCTGTGCTCCCTTGGAAAGGGAAGGTAGCAGGAAAGTAGGTGTTATGGTTTAGATGTGAGGTAGCCCCCAAGGCTCAAGTATGAGACAATGCAAGAAAGCTTAGAGGTGAAATGATTGGTTTCTAAGAGTGTGAACCCAATCAGTGCCTTTATCCACGGATAGGGATTACTGAATGGTAACTGTAGGCAGCCAGGGTGTGACTAGAGGAGGTGGTCCCTGGAGGCATGCCTTTGGGGCATATATTTTGCCCTTGTTGAAAGGAGCTCTCTTTGTCTGCTTCCTGGTGAGATGTCCTAAGCCATTTTTCTCCACCATACTCTTCTGACATGGTGTCCCGCCTCACCTCAAGCTCTGAGAAATGGAGCCAGCTATCTATGGACTGAGACCTCTGAAACCATGAGCCCCCAAATAAACTTTTCCTCCTCTAATTATTCTTGTCAGGTCTTTTTTGGTCACAGTAGTGAAAAAGATGACTAAAACAGCAGGTGACACCATAGATTCAGTAAGCACCACCATAGATTCCAGTTCAAGATGCTGGTGCAGAAGATCACTTGCAAAAGCCTCTCACAGACTGAGGACCAAATGATAACACCCCAGCCACTACATGTTAACACTGGCCAGCCCTTCCAGAGAATGGCAGGTGTCCTGACTGGGCCTTTTCCATGGTCTTTCAACTATCTATGCCTGGAAAAGGTGACTCTGCTATAATGCCTGCTGCCTAATACTCACCTTGTACCCCCAACATAGGAGAGCCAAGTGAGAGGAGTAGTAGGGTCAGGAAACCCTACCCAGCTTGAAGTGCATGGCATTCTCTTTACCCTGAGCAGCTGTGAGAGGGCAGGGATTCTCTTCTACTGTCATCAGGGCTATTGCTGCAATGTTCTCTACTCCAATGCTGTAAACTGAATTGCCACTTAGTACAATTGATGATCCCCTCACCAAGAAGTACTGCAGTGAAGGAATCTGTGGAGGCCACCAATGGAGAAGGCCTCAGGACTCCCAGGTTTGGGACTAACCACCACCTTCCTACAACTTCCACACAAGTGTCAGAATGCACCAAAGGACTGTCACCAATGATCTCAGCCCGACACACTCCAAATGGCATGACACAAAGGAAAAGGGGTTCTGCTAGTGAAAATATCTGCCTGGGGATCCAGAAATTTTATCAATTTCATTCTAATTACTTTACCACAAGATAAATAAAGTGAACAAACCGGACAGTTTCTTCAACATGCAGGCTCCCATCCCTCAATGTGAGGACTCATAATTTAATTGACATAAATCCATTGTGGGGATCATCAATTATACTAAATGGGTGGATACTGGGTACACTGGCTAATTAAGTTGATAAGAAGGCAATATATAGTAGCGGGGGGGGGGGATGTTAATATTGAACAAATCTGGAGGACTCCAAAGTTCAGATCTACATGAAATTACTATTGACATATTATTCTAGTTTAAATAATTTATATATTTGTTAATCTGAGTCTGAAACTCTCTAGCTTCCTAACCGACTTCCCTCCTCCCAAAAGCAACTGTGTGTATAAAGGCATTTTTCAGAACAGCTTAACGTGGAATTGATGCAGAAGAGAGAGAAGGGGCACTACCTTAAAGGAGTACTTGCGACTTATGCGATCCTCAGGGGCCACAGGTGAGATCACATAGCTGGGTAGAGGAATGCTCCCCAGGACCACTTCTTCTCGGCTGTCTTTGAATGGAAAAACACATTAGAACAACCTTCTGGGTACCCTGTTCAGGGCTTCTTCTCTCTCCCCGGGACTATGGCCATCTCCTCTTCATGAATCATTTAGACACTCCCTGGGCACTTTTGTGCAATGCTGGAACTATTAAGGTGAACCACACAGGGCACTCCCCCCAAGAGCAGAGAGAATCACATGAGCACACTCAAATCAACCTGGAAAAGGGCAGTATGGCCCGGGCTGTGAGGAAGTTGAGAAGGCTTTAGAAAGTGTTTGAAGTCTTTTCAAGGACAGACAGGGAGGCACATTCTGGATGGGGCAAACCTCATTGGCAAAGTTACAAGACTGTGTGAAAAATCCTACCTTCTAGTTCTGTTCTCTCTTCCTCCAAACCATCTTCTTAACCAGTGGTGTCTTACTGCCTATGGAGAGGGTCCTGTTGCTCTAACCTAAAGGCACTCTCTGATTCCTCAATGGACACAAAGTCAAATTCGCCCTGTCTACGGGTGACAGTCCTTTCATTTTGGCCCTTATTCACCTCTGGGCTTTATCTTCTAGTATATTCTCCATGCAAGACTCACTTGGCCATAAGGTCTCATATACTTTGTTCTGCTCCTAGAACTTTACTCAAAGTTGTATCCTCTCTTCATGATGCCCGTTTCCTCCCACATAGACAAAGCTCTACCCATCCTTAAAAGCCCAACTCAAATCCTATCTCTAGAAGAGATATATAATTCACTTGTTGCTTCCCCTGAACCACCTAAGGACTTCAGATGTCTTTTAAAGCATCAATCATAGTCTAGTCTTGTCTGGTAAGTGCCTTTCTCTCCTCCATATGTGAGACTTCCTTCTCAACACTGCCCAGTCCCAAACTTAATGTAGTCCTCCATAAATACTCAGATGGTCAATTCAATTCACCAACTGCCCATCCAACATCAAAGAGGATAAATCCAGATGACGGGTTACAAAATATAATTTATCTATACTTCTCACCTCACCAGATTGCCTCCCAGGTGTAACTATATTTCAAGTAGGGCAGAACCTGATTTTCTGGATTTTGAGACCCTAAGTAGTAAACAAACTGGATTCTATTTCCTTGAAATCAATAGCCTCACTTTCCAGTGCTAAGACTGGTAAAAGTGAAGTCACCAATCATAAACATAAATAAAAACATGGCCAGGCACGGTAGCGCACACCTATAATCCCAGCAGCTCAGGAGGCTGAGCAGGAGGATGCAAGTTCAAAGCCAGCCCCAGCAAAAGTGAGGCACTAAGCAACTCAGTGACACCCTGTCTCTAAATAAAATACAAAATAGGGTTGGGGATGTGGCTCAGTGGTTGAGTGCCCCTGAGTTCAATCCCCAGTATCAAAAAAAAAAAAAAAAAAACAAAAAACCCACACTTGACAGGGTAATAGGCTACTAATTAGCTCAGACTATTAGTGTTAGTGTGTCTACTGGATTTAAGAAAACCACCAATTGTGTGCCCTTACCACCATTCTCTAACACAAACAGTTCTTGGTTGGCTGAGCCTTAAACTCACCTTTATAGTAAAACAAGCAGTAATCAGCAAGCACAAACCACCTCCTTTTCCACAGTCTCATCCCAGAACTGTCCTGCAAAGCAAAGAAAAGCAGTCAGGACACTATCTGAGCATACTGTTCCCCTCCAATCATGTACAACCTAATAACCTAATTCTGGATCCAAGACTTGCCCATATTCACTCTTTCAATAAATTAATAAATATTTTATTGAATAGCTATTCTTTGAATAGGGCATTGAATTAGATTCAATGTTGGTTTATCACAGGAGGGTTTTTTTTTTTTTTGGTCTCCAGGAAACAAATTATTATAATCCACCTTATTTTAGAAAGGAAAATGTGAATTCAAAAGTACAGGTCTCCTATTAATAAAGGGATCAGCTCTTAACAAAAGGAAGTTTTTTATTTTGTTTTGTGCTGTAAAAGATCTTCATTTGGGCTGATTAGAAAACTGAATTTGCATAGTATTGAATATAGTTTAAGTTAGCTAATTAATTAACTGAAGTAATGTCCCCTTTTAACTAAGCTCAGTTCTCTATGATAAGGAACTGATTTTGTTGTTGTTTTACTTCCATTCAATGTGGAGATTGGATTTTCTTTGCTATAAAATTTCCTTATAAAAATAATCTGGCTTTACTCATATGAAATGTAAAATTTTACATTTATTAAGAACATTTTAGTGGGGCTGGCTGGGGTTGTGGCTCAGCGGTAGACTGCTGGCCTACCAAGTGTGAGGCCCTGGGTTTGATTGATCCTCAGCACCACATAAAAATAAATAAAGAAAATAAAGGTATTGTGTCCACTACAACAACAACAAAAATAAATATATAAAAAAAGAACATTTTAGTGGGGAATGAGATTGATCAAATTATGTGTATGTACGAATATAGCATAATAAATCCCACTTATGTATAATTATAATGCACCAATTAAAAAAGAACATTTTAAAAATAAAAATAAAGGTAATGTGTTCAACTACAACTATGAAAAAAAAAGAACATTTTAAATAACTATGAAAATTCAAAAAATATGGCCAAGGGAGGAAATTAGCAATGTTTCTAGGGTCAGTTCTCTTCAAAACCTAAGAAAATCTCAGAGCTGTTTTTAGCTAAAGTTGTTAAAATTCATCTTCCTTATGCAGAAGTTGTTTGACAGGCTTGAATTAAAACAAAAACAAAATAAAACCTGACAATTTCTAAACCTAAACATGAGGTTTGTTCATCCTTCTATCAAACTGCTAAAACCAAATTTAACTTGATGATGTCATCCATTTATCAATTTTACCTCCTCCAAATTGACCAGATTATTTCTGAGGTCTTGGCACACAATACCTGCTTCCTTTTTAATGGGATTACCCATCCTGCCATACCTAGTGCCAACATCACTTATCTTGGGAAGCCTTTCAGAACTCCCCAGGCACAGCTACACTCTGCTGTGTCCAGAGTGTTCTACACAGACCTGTTATGGGTACAGCACAGTCACTGGGTCAGCAAGGGCATGGAAAGAGGGGAGAAGAATTATTTACAATCCCTTCCCTCTCCTTCCATGTTTCCAAGGAGCATCCTTTGTTCAACAGGGACAGTCATACACATGGAAAAAAATCAGAGATTAAATTACTCAAATAGAAAAGAGATGTAGCTAAAAGAGAGGAGAACAGAAGCTGTGAGGGGTGGTGGGTAGGAGCAATAGTTTGGGGCCAGAGGCAGATCTGACAGAAGAGACTGAGCGCTGTGAAAGCTGTACCAAGAAACAGAACTGGGGAAACACACATCAAATGAACTTTTTGGGAATGTTCCCATGTAGTGTGCAACATAATGTCCTTCTCTGACTTCCCACAAAGTATTTTCTAAAATGGATATCACTGCTCTTGGAATTTGATTGGTGGCTTTTGGGGATGCTGACAGGTAGCACAGCATAGGTAGATAGGATGCTATGACAAGATGGATAACAATGTGACACAAGAGATGTGCTGTTTCCCTTGGCAGATGATGAGCTCCTTGAAGACAGGAACCACATGTCACTTATCTCTTTATAGGCTCTGTGAGAGCATTCAGAACATGGCAAACGCTTGGGAAGCAAATGAATGAATGGCAAGGAGAGAAGAAAGGGGACAAAAGAGACACCATCCTGGGAGCTCATAGCCCAGCATGGCCATAGGACTACAAGGGGATAAACTTGGGGTTGGAGATGAAGCATGGCCTGGGGGAGACAGAGATATCACTTCCTCACTGAATGGAAGTGGGAGGAGGAGGAGCAGGTGATGGTTCTGAGGTCTCTAACCTGTGTGCCCAGGAGAGTAGGTATAGTACCCACATTATTAAGATCCAGAAAAAAACAGGCTAGGGGAAAGAGAAGTAAGGGGTGTGGAAATAATGAGCTGAGTCTGGCTGATTTGGAATTTGGGGTGCTAAAGATATGTGTGCTAGAAAAGAGAGAGGAAAAGATGGGACTTTTTCAGTCAAATGATAATAAAGACTTTAACATCAGGAAGGCAGGTTCTAGTAGAGATTGGTGGTAAGGCTGAATTCAGGCTGACCCATTCACACTATGGCCTAGGTCCCAGGTCAGCCGATAGTACCAGTGGTCAGAGGTTGAGTGGGTTTTGGGAGAGAAGCTGTAACCCTTCAGCAGCCAGTCCACTCATAAAAATGAACAGCAAATCACTCAGCATGGTGGGCAGAATGCACCTGTCCCCACACAAACTTGGGAGCAAAAACTTTGGTGCCTCTTCCTGTGTCCTAGGGCCAGGAAAAAGAAAGAATGCAGCAAGGGCCATCCCTCCACCTCCCACTCCTCAGCCTCCTCACCTGCTTGTGCAGCCAGCCCCTCACCACCACTGGAACATTGGGGTTTCTCCGAATGGCCTGTTCCCTCTTCCCAAAACTGTGGACTTTATTGCTGGACTTAATGATCTAGGAAAAAGCAGAGTTAAACTCTAGCAGCAAGGAATTTAGGGAGGCGCAAGAAAGCACTTGTGGTAGGAAGGCTGTTGGCTCTCGCTGCTTTACTCTAAGGGGCAGCACCCTTTGATCAAAACAGCAACGAGACAGAGAATAGGCATGCATATGGCCATAGCATTCTAATTAAAAAGCAAGCTCAAGACCTGGCAAGCCTCCCAGCTGGGTCACAAAGAAAAAATTTAAAGGGATTTTTCAACCAACTCACCAGCAGCTGTTGTCTCTAATATGTCTATGGCTCTCTGGTGTAAAGCTATTTTTTGGTCATAGATTTCTTGCCTATGTCCTGATCTTTACCCTCCTGTCTGGGTTTGCCCTTCAATACTCTCCCCCATTCTGCAATGCTGACTCTTCTCCCTGATCTTTAGTCAGTGTTCCCACACACTGAGCACAGGAACTTTGGTGCTCTTTCCAAGGACACCCTTCCTCAGGTCCATCTGTTACAGAATCTCATCAGGCTTTAACACACAGCCCATAGGAACAACAGTGTGGCCTTCTCAACACATGCCAGGAAAGTAGAGAATGTGTTCAAGGACCCAGATATCAGTCCTGGTCTTTCAGCAATCACCCATTTTCTTGGACAAGGGACATAATGCCTCCTGACCTCAATATCCTGGGCTGGGATTGTGGCTCAGTGTTAGCATTTGCCTTGCATGTGTGAGGCACTGGGTTCGATTCTAAGCACCACATATAAATAAATAAAACAAAGGTCCATTGACAACTAAAAAAATATTTAAAAAAAAAATATCCTGTCCTATCACTTAGGGAGGATACTTCTTAGGGATCTCCCTCACAAAACTATGGTGATGATCGAATGGGCCTCTGATTATAAGGGAGCTTGGCAAAATACAAAAGGGAGAGATGGAACCAGTGGCCAGGAACTCACCTTGGGTCCAGGCTTGGCCTCCAGGGTAGATGTCGTACCAGCTGTGGATGTTTCACTGACCATGCTGGATGGTCTTTGGTTTCTCTCTTGCTTTGACATATGTGGGTTTGGCCTGTGGGGAGACATGGGGAATCCAATGTGTTAGTGCCAAGCTGAGGAGTGGGAAGTGGTAGCAGAGATTTGTTCCATGTTGGAATTGGTTGCTTGGCCTTAGAACGATTCAGGCCAGATTTTTTAGAGACTACCTGACTCCAGACTACAGCCGAAGGGCCTGCCCTAGTGCTTCAGGGAACCAAGAGAAAGACAGATGGGCACATTTCCACAGCCAGACAGCCACAAAGGCGCCCAGACTGTCATCCCTGCCTGTTGTCCTAAGGTCCTCATACTTGCTGTCCTACTCGGGTGTCTGTGACAACTGCCCCATCAGATGGGCACACACTATTCTTCACAGGAGGCAAGAGCAATTCATACCCTTACACACACACACAAACACACACACCTCTATTTCCCTGACTCCCAAAAGAAACTGTTTATAATTAGTAACAAGAAATCACTTGCGCACACATGCACACCCCCATATACACAGAGAATGCTTACATAAATGCCGATGGGGCTTGCCTCCCAAAATAGACTACTCAACAAAGAGTACTATTCTGGGAACACTCCATTTGCCCCAAAATAGAGCCATAAAAGATATTAACCCCTTGTACTATGCCTGGAGAGGCAGAAGAGATGAAGCCTTCCATGCACCCCAATGAGGATCCCTGGTGCTTCCCTATCAGCATCCCAGAGATGCAGTACATTCCACTGAGAAGTTGCCCTGGGAGGGCCAGCACACTGGGAACATCTTGGCTCGACACTAAAGAGACACTTGAGAGCATTCTCCTCACCTGCCTCCACAAAGCCCCTGCATCTGCCAGTCTTTCAAAGCAGTAGTGACAAATACCTCCACACAAATTCAATACCTCTCTCGAACAGTTCAATACCAGATTCCAAGACCTTGCCAACTCCAGGACCAGTAAGCTTCCCTTTAAGAAGAAGTCTCAGTGTTTGGTGGCTGGGTTTTGTCCACTGTTCTGACAGGCAACAGGATCCAGGCAGTTTGATGCCAGTCAGACTATAATAAATTGAGACTCGCTGCCTGAAGAATAGAAAAAAATCTTTGGATTTTTTGGAGGACTGTACCAGGACCCTGAAGTGATGGAACTAGAGAATCCAGCCAGACACAGCCAAATAAAAAGCACTTGAGATGTTCTTCAAGAGGCTCACTTTTCGAGAGGTGTGATGGAGAAATTCCAGTTTCCACTGTAGAGATCCGATGCTCTCTTCAAAGAACAGTGCTGCTCAAAGGAGAAGTGAACTTTCACATGCTCTGAGCCAGAGCCCCAACCCTCTGTACCAGGAAGGAAATTCTCCACACAAGTCTCCGTGACTACTGTGCCCCCAGAGCAGTTCCAGCAGTAGGACCACTGTAGCAAGCTTTCCAAGGGGCCAGGCCCTGTGGGATGCTTGGCAGCTGGAGGTGCACATCCCACCAGCAGAAAGATCACTGGCTCCTTATCAGCTCAGGCACTTACTTCAGATTCCCCGCCCCCGGCCTCCATCCCAGCCAGACTTTTGTTATTGCTCCCCACTCAGAAGGAGAATGTCACCATGCTCTGCCGCTCCCCTGTTGGCAGACACTGTGTGCAGTGAGAGATAATCACCATTTGGGGGTGGGAAGGGGCTCTGAGAGGCTGCCTTTTTCATCCTCTGCTTCCAGGCAGAACTATGTCTGAAACATGGTTTTCAGCTGGTTTTACCTAACTTTAGATTTCCAGAGGGGGAAATAAGGAAGAAGAGCTCTCAAGTTAAGGCAGATGACTGAATCTCTAGTCAAAATTCAGGACATACAGTCCAATGACAGAAAAGATTTGTCTGGGATTTTATCAAATTTAATTTGCTCTCACTTAAGCTACTAATAGAGTCTTATTGTATATGGAATATTTGAGAAATATAAGAAAAAGATAAAAGCAGAGTAAATAAAATCACCCAGAGTCCTGCTATCTAAATGCTTGATAAATTTATATCCACTCTTTTTTTTTTAATGCCTGTTTTGGGTTTTAGGGGGGTGGGCACTTTTTGGTTTTTACATAATTGTGATCGTGAACTTACATCTTCATTTTTTAAACCACTGTAAAATCATCAACATGATTTTAAATGACTACCTCATTTTCCATCAATGGAAAATGAGACACCCAATATCTTCTCTGTAGGACAAAGATTTGTGATTGATCCTGGAAATCCAGAACAAATGGATACTGTTGCCATTTCTGTACCTTACAATTTTGAGTTCTAACTGCCTCCCCACATGTTCTAACCCCCAGCACTCCCCAGCCATTCCCTAGTGGAAGAAAGATGGCAGCCTTGGGTAAGCCAGGAAAGAGGGTATGACAGCCATGTGGGGAGCCATCTATGAACAGATTTTGGCTATAGAAGGACTGACTGTGGCTATAACTCTGGACATCAGTGAATGACAGCAGTAGATGGGGGAGGAAAAGAAAGGAACATACAATGACAATTCTAGTTCTCATGCACTGTGCTGCTCAGCCACACCCAAAGGAAGCTTATGAGAAGACATGATGAAAGTCCAAATTCAATTTGCCCCAGGGAAGAGACTGAGTTGTCTATATGAACACAGAGCATGTCCTCCCCAGGGCCTCTCACAGGCAGGGACAGCTCCCAACTCAAGCCACAGACTCAGCCAAGACCTGGTTCTTTGAAAGATCAAGGGACAACACAGCTACCCACCCTGTCCAAGTAATAAGATCTGTCTTCAGCGGATATTCCTCTGAATCTCCTCAACATGGATCATGGTCTTTCAGATCCTTCACGGGCGATAAGTCTTTAGAAATAACTACAAGTTATCCAGAATTATAAAGTAGAAAAAACAATGGTGGTCATGCTTGGGGATACCACTTGGCATTAAATAGGAATATGAAAAAAGTTTCCAAATAATTTTTTTTACTCGGCTGAAAAACTGGCTCTGATAGAAACTACTACTAGTGGTTCACCTCAAAAGCTTAGCAATGGGAACATCCTTGTGTGACACATTCGGAACAGACAACACTCCAAGGGATCTCTCTCACTTGGATATGGGAATGCCAGTACATTTGTTCCAGCCAATTTCATCTTACAGAGGTGTTCCCCACTTAAAAGCCTGGGAAGACACTGATTTGTCCTCAAGTCCTCAAACTGAGTGTACTGTACTGGTAAGTCTCAACCAAGAAATGTTCCCATCCCAGAGAAGAGCCTGTGTCCCTGAACAAAGCAACTGTGAAAAACACATGCCCCTGGCATGCCCTCAGGCACATTGATTCATGCAGATCCCTGGGACAGGAGACCAAACAACCTGCACATGCAGACTCTTGGTGTCATTAAACAAAATCTATTAACTTAAAAGTCTGCTTGCTGGGTTTCTGTGCTATCTGGATTCCCAGTACAGTGGGATGGTTTGAACAAAGACCTGACTTTCCTTGGTTTAAGCTACATGAATGCCAATTATTTTGCTGGAGGGCTGTGGGCTGAAGTTCAAAACAGAGAGCTAGAGTTTTTGCTCAACTGCCTCCCATGGGAAATGCACAAGAGAAGCAAGGACTAGATAAAGTCAATCTGGAAAAAAAAAAAAAACAGTTGAAGAATGACTAATTCTACTCTGAACTTTGTCAAGGATGTTTTAGGGGAGCCTAGGCAGGAAATGGCTTTCTCTATGCTTCGATTTCCCCATCTGTATAAGGAGCTGCCTTCTGCTTCCTGCATGTCCAGAACCAAATGCACATGACATTGATAGAATTAGCCAGAAAGGAAGGTTATGAGTACAGAAGTCTTTTTTTTTTTTTTCAGTAGGTCTGCATTTGGAGAAATTTGTTTAAGGAGCCTTAGCTGCCGCTCAATCAATGGCATGAACTGAAGCACCAAAGAGGGATCATAGCAAGACCATTCCCTATTCTATATGTCATAAGAGTTAGGACAAGGACAACCAACCCTGAAGGATAGGTACGAAAGGTCAAGCAGGTAAAGGGACTAGGTGGCACTTGTCAAGCACCTACTATGGCCCTTTCCCTGTATTACTTCAGTTTTACCATCTCCATTTTGTAGATGAGGAAATTGAGTCCCAGAGAGATTAATGACTTGCTTAAGACAATAGCTGAACCCTGAAGCCTGAGCTTTGCCACAAAGACTGTTCCATGACAAGTCCTGAGGTCTGAGAGAAGTGGGTTTTGGTTCTTAACCCCAAGGCCATGCCCAAACCAGTGGGATCCTGGGGTATTGGAAAGAGCAAGAGCCCAGGTAACTGGATCTCGGCCAAGCTCTGAAGCTTACTGACTCCCCCACAAATCACATCCAGATCCCTGAGTCTCTGTTTCCATTTTGTAAAATGGAGTGAAAATTGCCTTTCATCTCACAAGGCAATTATATGTATTGAAATGACACTTTGAAAACCATGAAGCACTGCATGAAATGAAACGCATTACTCGTGACTGTTACTAGTGGAGACCCCAGAATTTAAATCCCACCTACAGTTTATTTTTATTTTGAAGGCACTTCTCTCCAGAAAACTCAAGGTGCCAAACAATTAGTTTATAAACAACAATCACTTCCTATAAAAACAAAGAGTGCTTTATCTGTGAATTTTTTAAAAATATTTTTTATTAGGGGTTGGGGTTATGGCTCAGTGGTAGAGTGCTCGCCTAGCATGCATGGGGCACTGGGTTCAATCCTCAGCACCGCATAAAAATAAAATAAAGATATTGTGTCCACCTAAAACTAAAAAATAAATTAAAAATTATTTTTTAAAAAGTATTTTTTATTAGTTATAGATGGACATAATACATTTATTTATTTTTTATGTGTTGCTGAGAATCGAACCCAGTGCCTTACACATGCAAGACAAGCACTCTCCTACTGAGCCACAACCTCAGCCCTTTATCTGGGAATTTTTTGTTGTCATTGTTGTTAAAGTTTATAAACTCTGTGGAATAACCCATTCTGAAATAGTGTCAAGAGTCATTAAGACTACAGCAGGAAGTTAGAAAGCTATGGGGAAATAAGGATCTCTTACTGAAAATACCTCGTTAAAGGACACGTGTAGGCTACTGATAGGCCAAAAAAATGGGATCCTAGATTCATATCTGTCCTCAAGAATTCTACACAGGGAGCTTAGCTAAAATTTCTAATATGAAAGGAGGAGTACATGAGAAGAGGGCACAATTACAGACACCAGCACATTTTTTAAGGAGCTTACGCCCACCAACTAAGAGGTTTGGAAAAAGCAATACACAATGAAAATCAGGAAAAAAAAAGAAAGTTCTTGTCCCAAATAGGCATAGATACCTCCACACCCCCTCTTCCCAGAGAAAGAGACGCAGACAGACCGCCAACGCTCACTGTAAACTCCCAACACCCTGGGGGAGGCTGTCTGACATGGGATTTCATTCAGTAACTGTGGCCTCATTACTCAACTATGGCTTTCTGTGTTCCTTCTCCTTCCCCCTCAACTCCTCTTAAACACAGGCTACAATTCCTCATCCCACCCCAGGAGCTGGAGGCCAGCCCAAACAGCACCCCCTCACCTGGCATGAAAATAACCCTGTAAGACTTGCCCCTCAACTTAAATCAGAGAACTAACTGCCTTAGTTTTGGCATAAGTCCCTGCTCTGTGCATGACCTTGGACCAGTCTCTTCCACTGTCCAGGTTCAATGTGTATCTATGCAGGAGGAGAACTGGCCCTGAACCTCTACTGCTACCTCCACCTCTGCTCTGCTCTGCTCTGCTCTGTCTCAGAGATGCTCCAGTTCTAATCTATGTCTTTGGCAAGCCCTCTTATAACCTATCTGAACCTCCCAGACTAACAAGCAGCCACTTTTTCATTAGACAATGACATTTTCTAATGCAGATCTGAGCATTTCCCAGACTTGTGGGGGAAGTAAAGCAAGAGCACAAGAAGGAAAAAACAAAATTCATAGGAAGAAACAAAATTACTGTTTGCAAGAAGCAGCTTCCATTCTACACACAGCAAAGCCACCACTGCAGCATTTTCACCCTAGAGTCAGAGCTGAAGACATGGTTGCTGTGTGGCCGTGACTGCATCCCCAACGCCAATGCCGATGCCCTTCAAATCATCCACTACAAACATCAACACCTAGGTGTCTGAATGAACTAAGGTCCCCCTCCCCATCCCTTCCCCTACCTGTGACTGTCACAAATGCTGTTTCTGAATCCAGGTAAGAAAACTGAATGGTCAAGTTTCTGCATGTGTTTGCCAGGTGTTTCCATTTTTCCCCATTTTTTCTGCTGCCATGGCAACCAAATGCAACAGGCAAAGCTAGTCTAAGACTGTCAGCATCTAGAGATAAGGTTCTGGCTCTAACAACCACAGATGGAAACACCTCAGCCTCACTGCCCAGAGCCCAACAGATGAGCAGAAGGATGGACTCCTTTGGATGCTCTGGAGTACCCTCTCTCCTGCTCCCTTGCTGATAATCTCTTATTACCAGCTTTTACCAACTTGTAGCTACAGAAGGAGCAGGAGGAAGAGGAGACAGACATCCCATAGCAGCAGGAGATACCTAGCCCCTAGGCCTAGAATCTGCACAAGCCTTAGGAGAGTCTTGCCCTGCAACCTGTAAAATGAATCCCTCTCAGCAGAACTCAAAGATCAGGAAGATGACTCTTACCTTAAGCAAAATTGCACCTTTTAAAATGTTATCCTCCAAATACCACTTAACATTTCATGCAATTTCACTTGTGTTTCTTTTACAAATAATCCAATGATAAAAATAGAGAAGGGACAAACTAAACTCACCAGGACATCAGGGTGGGCAGGCCAGATAGGGCACTTTCCTGGTTAGGAGCCTCCATGGAGATCCTGCATGCTTTCCAGCTGACTGCTCAGACTGACAGAGGGCTTCTGAAGTTCCAGAGCAATCGCATAGTCTCTCACAACCCCAGGCCCCACCTCAACATGAAATGCTTGACAGAGCCTGGGGATCAGTGCACACAGCCTGCTGTCAGTCAGCTGCTGGCGTCACCACTAAGGAATGCTTCTCTCCCCTTCCTGAGAGCTGTAGAGGTGTTTGTCAGCAGGTTCCTGGGCTGCCCAGAGCCAAGGAGAAATTGCTCCTGTGCAAGAGCACCCAACACTGAAACCAAAGCCCTGGGCGTCCAATGTTAAGGATGTGTGTGGCACTTTTAGCAAAAAAAGGCTGGCTCCAAGCTCACAATTCAAAAACGTCACTAAGAATCAGGAAAGAGGCTTAAGAAGAGCACAAATGATCCAATCTCTGAAAATGAGGCCCTATAAGAAAAGGTTTGAGAACATTTTCTGCAGAAGAGATGGTTGAGAAGGCTTGGCATCTTTCAAGCAAGAGTGAAGTGACTATGGATTTTCATTACCCCAAATACAATTACAATTAAAAAGTCTATGCAGCAGTAGCATACTCAGCTGGCAAGCTGTTTGAGTATGGCCAACAACAAAGATTGTCCCCTGAAGAACACTCAAGTATGCAATATAGCATGTTGTTTAGAAGCACAACATCTGGGGCCAGAATTCCTGGATTTAAATCTTGACTCCAGGAGGAGGGGCGGTCGGCGGCGCGAAGCCCGCGGGGTCGCGGGCGCCGCTCTTGGACACCGTGAGCGGTGACTCCCCGCCGCTCCGGGGGGGGGGGGGGGGGGGGGGGGGGGCTAACCGAGATGCCTACTTAGAAGAGTGACAACAGCTGGTCTACATGTTTCAGTGCTAAACTGGTTCCTCAGGTATCCTGGCTCTGGAAATTGCTATGGGAGATTGGATGACTATTACAGATCCAGGTCTGTCTGCAGAAAGTAAAAATATCTCTCAATATACCTCAGAAACAAAGATGTCTCCATCAAGTCTATATTCACAGCAAGTGCTATGTTCTTCAATACCTTTATCAAAAAAATGTGCACAGCTTTTTCAGTGCCTTTTGCACAGAAGAGAATATTGAACAAAGTATTTCATATCTTGATCAGGAATTGACCACTTTTGGTTTTCCTTCATTATATGAAGAATCCAAAAGTAAAGACACAAAAAGAGAATTAAATATAGTTGCTGTTTTGAATTGTATGAATGAGCTACTTGTACTTCAGCGGAAGAATCTTCTAGCTCAGGAAAATGTGGAAACAAAGAATCTGAAACTGGGAAGTGATATGGACCATCTGCAGAACTGCTATGCAAAACTTAAGGAACAACTGGAAACCTCCAGGAGGGAAATGATTGGGCTTCAGGAGAGAGACAGACAATTGCAATGCAAAAACAGGAATCTGCATCAGCTCCTGAAAAATGAAAAAGATGAGGTACAAAAATTACAAAATATCATTGCAAGCCAAGCTACTCAGTATAATCATGATATGAAGAGAAAAGAACGTGAATATAATAAGCTAAAGGAACGTCTGCATCAACTTGTTATGAACAAGAAGGATAAAAAAATAACCATGGACGTTTTAAATTATGTGGGGAGAGCTGATGGAAAAAGAGGCTCCTGGAGGACTGGTAAAACAGAAGCCAGGAATGAAGATGAAATGTACAAAATTCTCTTGAATGATTATGAATATCGTCAGAAACAAATCCTAATGGAAAATGCTGAACTTAAGAAGGTTCTTCAGCAAATGAAAAAGGAAATGATTTCTCTTCTTTCTCCCCAAAAGAAGAAACCTAGAGAAAGAGCAGATGATAGTACAGGAACTGTTATCTCTGATGTTGAAGAAGATGCTGGAGAACTAACCAGAGAGAGTATGTGGGACCTATCTTGTGAAACTGTGAGAGAGCAGCTTACAAACAGCATCAGAAAACAGTGGAGAATTTTGAAAAGTCATGTAGAAAAACTTGATAATCAAGTTTCAAAGGTACATTTAGAAGGTTTTAATGATGAAGATGTGATATCACGACAAGACCATGAACAAGAAACTGAGAAACTGGAGTTAGAAATTCAGCAATGTAAAGAAATGATTAAAACACAGCAGCAACTTTTACAGCAGCAGCTCGCTACTGCATGTGACGATGATACCACTTCACTATTACAAGACTGTTATTTGTTGGAAGAAAAGGAACACCTCAAAGAAAAATGGTCTCTTTTTAAAGAGCAAAAAAAGAATTTTGAGAAAGAAAGACGAAACTTTACAGAAGCTGCTATTCGCCTAGGATTGGAGAGAAAGGCTTTTGAAGAAGAAAGAGCCAGTTGGTTAAAACAGCAGTTTTTAAATATGACTACATTTGACCACCAGAACTCAGAAAATGTGAAACTATTCAGTGCCTTCTCAGGAAGTTCTGATCGGGACAATCTTATAGTGCACTCAAGGACACAGCAGAAGAAGCCTCACAGTGTGTCTAATGGGTCTCCAGTTTGCATTTCTAAACTGACTAAATCTCTTCCTGCTTCACCTTCTACTTCAGACTTTTGCCCAACACGTTCCTGTGTATCTGAACATAGTTCAATCAATGCACTGAATATAACTCCTGAAAAAACTACACCAAATCAGGTTGGAAGAGAATGTACAAATCAGAAGTGGAGCATAGCATCAAGACCTGGATCACAGGAAGGTTGCTACAGTGGATGCTCCTTGACCTATACAAATTCTCCTGTGGAAAAAGATGACTTACCCTAGATGTGTGGATGGGATTTTTTTTTTCATTAACATGTTCATCAGATTTCACATCTAAGTTGAAACAGGGTATGTCATAAAGTCAGTCATCTCTAATAATTCAAGATGGTCTGAGTTGTTTGTTTGGACTTTCCTGTCTTCCCCCAAAGAGCTGAAATGCTAAATGTCTTTAAAAGGATATAAAAGCTTTGGATATGTATTTTTAGTAACAGAAACATCTGGTTCTGTGAATAAAGGAATGTATAGATGTTTGGATGGAAACAAAGCACTAGAATGAGTTTCCTCTTTATAGGTATTAAAAATAGCACTTTTAGGAAACTGATTATTGTAAATGTTTAATTTTTGTCCCAAATATAGTTGGCATTGGAAGTTTAACCTTTACTTGAATGTATACTGTAGATTTTTAACAAAGCAAGTTCTATATTTATTATGTTTAGTGTGATTTTGAAATTACCTCTTTCATATGTTTTAAATAAAATGAAATTTATGTATGTTTTGTACATAGATATACATGATTATGTTAAGAGGCTTTAAGACTTAAAAACTTCTACACAACCATTAGTATAGTAAAATTTTCAGTTGTATTCTGTTTACAGGTGTGTTAGGACCATTGCCACATTGCATTTAAGGTTTGTTTTTTTTTTTAATCCATATGGGCAATAAATATTCGAAAATCTGAAAAAAAATAAATAAATAAATCTTGACTCCACCACTTACTAGCTTGTACAAATTTATTGAGTCTAATGACTGATGCCCACCCCCCTTTGGAAACAAAGAACTAAGAACTGAGAACTAAATAGCATAATAGAAAGGGTGAAATGAAAAAACACGTACTCTAGTCATACAGCAAACATAACTTGTTGGCAACAGGCCCAAAAGTGCTACTTCCCTTATTAATCTGAACTGTGAGTTATTAAGGGTAATCATTAATGCTATCCAATAAAAATGTGTGATTTTTTCCCCCAGGTACATGGTGGATAAGCACTTCCCTACTTCTCTTGAAGTTGGGAGTGGTTCTGAGACTTGCTTTGACCAATGAAACATGAGTGGAACAGCTAGTGTATAATCCATTCAGGTCCCTTTTTCTTGCCTTTGGCAATTGTGAAAAAAATAGAAATGAAGCCTCCCTAAGTAAAGATGACAGAACATAGTCTTTCAGGTGACCTACAATGGACACAGAACAAAAATAAAAAATATTTTATTTTAAATCATTAAAATCTTGTTTCTTGTTATCACAACAGACCCTAGCCTATCCTGAATGATTCTGTATGATCGACCCAGAAACTAGAACACTTAGGGCTCTTGTCTTCTGTATCCATCAGACCATAGCTTTCTCTGTACCTCTCATCTGTAAGATAGAAACCGTCTTTGGGTGGACATGCACTGATTATTCCAAGCGGTTCAGATGAGTCCTACCTGCCAACAGGTGAGGAAGATTTACCTGTTTATACCCACAATGGCCTAAGAGAAGTCCCCATGGAGATGGGCCTTATAATTTTTTTTCTTCTCACAGAAAGAACCCAAGATTATTTGACTAAAATCTAAGCTTGCCACCACAGCCCAAAGAATGTTGGGTATCTGGAGAATACTTATGGGTGAACAGAAGAACTTGGGAATAACTAATGAAGAATGAGAAGTTTAGTAAGTTTTCTAAATCAGTGGTTTTCAAGCTTTTGCCTATATCAGAATCACCCGGGAAGCTTGTTAACAACCCAGATTAGTGGGCCCTGCCTCTGAATCAGCAGGTCTGGATAGGCCCAAGAACCTGTATCTTTATCAAGTAACCAAAAGACACCGGTTTAGAGACCACACTTTGAGAATCACTGCTCCAGAAGGATTAGCTTTAAGAAACCGGAGGTGGCAGCTTTGGTGAGGGGAATAAATGGGGTTATAACTCTCCAGGAGTTGGACTTACCAGATACTCTTTGGAGAAATAAAGGAAAGGCCCAGTTTTACCTTTTCCACCCAAGATACTCATTTGACAGTGCATGTACAAGAACACCAATGGTCATCACAGTCATTTATCCTCAACACATAACACCCTTTACAACAAAATTGAGTTTCTTTAAGGGAACAAAAGAGGAATGTCATTTATTTGCATATTTTTTTACCTTTATTTATTTTTATTTGGTGCTGAGGATCGAACCTAGGGTCTCTCACGTGCAAGGCGAGCGCTCTACTGCTGAGTCACAACCCCAGCCCCAATTTGAATATTTTCAAAACACTTCCTGCAAGAGGAAATTATGCCTTAGCCTCCAGAGTTTCTGCAGGAGATATATCTGGATGTGTTTCAGGAAGGAACAATTTAGGTAATTGGCTACAGCCTTCCTCTTCATCTCTATCTTCACACTCCCCTTCATAAACCTCCACTACAAGTCATTCTTCTTGACTTCTGACCCCACCAAAGCTGGTCATACCTTGCATGTGTTGTTCAGGACCCACACACATGTGCACACACACTAATCTTCCCAAATCTAAACTGTCCCCTTCCTTCAGTTTAGGGTCAGACTTCTTTCATCTTTACCAAGTCCTGTCAATTTCAGCTCCCAAGTATCTCCAGAATCCACCCAATGCTCTTAATTTCTCACTCTAGTTCAATTGGTGTAGACCTTCCATGTCGTACCCTATTTCTCTGCTATCCTCACTCCCTTCAAAGACATGCTGAGAGGGCTGAGAGGTGGTCAGCATGGTGCTCTACAGCTAAGGACATAGGAGACAACCATCCAGACCCTTCTTCCTAATGACCTTGGGCTCCTCTCAGCAACTTCTGAGCTCCTTCCCATGAGACTACCCTTGTTCATCTTGACAAAACAGGTTTCAATTTAAACTTCCCAGGACTGAGGGGCTTTCCACAGACCCTACAGCAGGTTAGAGTCTCCTTTGATCAATTCCCACAAAGCTCTATGTTTCCTCTACCACAAATAATTCATCACATTTTTTATCTTGTCATTATCTATCTTCATAAGCTCCTTGCCAACAGGACCACATTTGTCTTGCTCCAGAGTCCAACACAGCCCCAACACAATTTAAGTTTATGAATAAGTGTGGAAATCTTCACATTTGTTTTCTTTCCTAACCCTTTGTCTCAATGCCTTAAGCACAACCTGCCTTTTACAAGGAATATCCGACTACCCAGTGCCACCCAACTCCTGAGATAATCAGATATACCCATGACATCCAGGAAATGGCCTCAGAAAGAAGGAACACCTTTTCCTTGGAAACTGGATGGAATTGAAATTAATTAGAGATATTCTGGCAGGGGAAAAAAAGCCTACCTACTACTCAGAAGTAGTGAAGAGATAGTTTTCTGTTAAGAATGAAGGGAAGAAGAAATGTTTGTGACAGAATTGTTTAGTGATGGAAGCCTATGCATCTCTAGCAGCTCTTATTGAAGTTGGTAACTTCCTGCACCAAGAGTTCTGATGGATTCTCCATTCAAACCTTATAAAGATGGGTGACTGTCTCACAAAGGGGACCGAATTCAAGGACCTCCTCTCTTCAGAATTCTATACACAAACTCATTTGGGGCTGAAATTTGAGGAATTTACTCTCTCATACAGAAGTTCTTTCTCCATGTAGGAGACAAGACAAACTTGACCTTCTACTACTCTCAACTACAGGATGAACATCACTTATTCAAAATGCTTAGAATTCAAAGTGTTTCAGATTTCAGAGTGTTTCAGATTTAGGAATATCTACATGGACTTTACCAGTTGAGCATACCTAATTCAAAAGTCGTAAAATCTGAAAAACTTTTTTTAATGTATTTCTTTTTAGTTACAGATTGACATAATACCTTTATTTTATTTCTTTTTATGTGGTGCTGAGGATTGAACCCAGTGCCTCACATGTGCTAGGCAAGCTGGTGACCCATGACACCAGCTCCCCAAAAAACTTTTTGAGTGCCAATATAATTCTCAAATTTTTCAATTTTGGAACATTTCAGATAAAGGATGCACAACCTGTAGTATTAAAGTCAGACACCGCCCCCCCCCAAGGCCCTGAGCCTGGCAGTCATGTCCCATGGACCACCATTACCAAAATAATTTACCAAGCAATCTCTGACAAAGTCAGAGGCTGGATTGCCTGAAGAGAACACCACATAAAGACAGCAGAGACCTTAAAATCTAGCCATCCTTGGATGGCATCTGGCTCTCTACTTCTAGCCATCTGACTTTGTACAAGTGACTTTTATTTTTTTTGATTCCCGGTATCTTCACCTCTAAAGAGCAAGGATGGTCAACCTCTCAGGATTACTGTATTACATGAAATATGCATGTAAAGCCTCCAGCACAGAGTAAACATGCAAGAAAAGTCAGTGTCATCACAATTATAGATTTCTAATTTTAAAAGTTCTGTAGGATAATGAATCTAAACTGAAAATACTATAGAGATAAAATTACTTGTTTTGAATTTACTTCAAAATAATCCAATGGGTGAAAGTGAGGGTATGGATGAAATAAAATTATGAGCACATTGGAGTTACTACCTTCTCTCAACTTTTATATGTTTAAATTTTTCCATAATTAAAAAATTCAAAAAAGTTAAGTACTAAGGCAGGAAAATACTACAAAAATATAAATGCTGATGGTTTATTTTAAGATCACATTTTATTTAAGTGACAGAACATAGGGAAAAATTCATTTAAAACTTAAAGCTAATATCCCTTTGCTTCTCAAAAATAAATATTTTCTTCAGATAGAATTGCCCCAGATGAGAAGGGAGCAGAACAACTTATGCACTTTTCTTGCCTTCATTTTTTGGGAAAACAATATGTGCTGCTCGAGTTGTACATGTATTTTTAAGTAGACAATCCCTGGTGACAGAATCCACCTCTGAGCAACTAGCCAGACATCAGCTGAAACTGAGCTGTGGAGCAGGAAAGTTCCCATGTTAGGAACAGAGCAGAAAGGATTCAAAATATTCAGGGATGGTGGTATCACCAGCCTCCTCACTTGCAGACCCCAGCTTTGGATTCTCATGAGGCTTACCTGTGAGGCTGACTCTCAGTGTGAGGTTATATTTATTCTCATACCAGATGAGTGGTCTAGTCAGAGCACAGCTAATATGTTAGATGATGCTTCAGGGGAAAGGCAACTTTTAAGAGGCTCTGACTGTACCAACCTCAGCATATCCCTATATCATCTCTCCTTTACCACATCATCCTCTGATAGAATTCTGGAGACTGAAAAATAAAATTCTTCCCACATTTCACATTGAATCAACAGACCCACTCCAATAGTCCAATAAGCTTTGTTCTAAGCAAATACCTTTAAGCCCCCAAACTCTGCCTGGATAAGAAGAATATATGAAAATACTTACTCTTCTTGAAGAATGAATTCACTATTTTCTGGAGAAAACTGTCCGGTCACAGGATGCCTGAATGCTGTGGTGTGCTGGTTATGGCTAGAGAGAGAGAGAGAGAGATGATGATGAATAGAAGTCATGTTAATGAAAGGATTACAAACACAACCAGTCAGTAACGTCTGGGGGACCCTTGGTCACTATCACTCCTCACAGAGTGAGGGAAGTGGGCCTTTTCTCTGAGGCATTTAATCTCTCAAATGCAGTTACATTGGAAAATCAAGAATTTCCAACTCAGGTGCCAAAGCCCACCTTAAAGACAAGGATTTTAATTCCAAGGAAGTCTTGACTTCAAGAGAAGATTGTGTATCTTGGAGACATTTCATGAAGTACTTACTCTAATACACTGAGGGGCTGAACAGCAAATTATTTTAAGATAGCATGAGCTAAAATAAGAATGAAGGGAAGTAGACGACACTTTCAACGGCTTATAACAACCATAAAGCAGGGAAAGTATTCTAAGAATTAACTTCCCGCCCAGAAAATTCTATCTCCTTAAAATTCTTCTCTCTACTACAAAATGTGTTCAGTTCAATGATGGGATAATAAACATTTGGGCATGTCTCTGCAACATGACCTGTGCAATTTCAACACTGGAGTTTCTATCACCCTTTTGAGGTTAGCAGGGATCAGCTTCCAAGCCAAGCTGACAGACACAACCAAAGTCTGTAGGTGTTTTGTATGTTGACAAAGGCCGCCTGGTTCTTTTAGGATGGAGGAGTGAGCTCTAGAGGCTGCTAGCTTGTTCCATGAATAAACTAAACTAACATCCTCTTTTCTTTATTTAAAAAAAAAAGTTTTTAAATTTCCAATCACAAAATCAGTTATTTTCAAAATTTTATAAAATATGAAAAGGAAAAAAAATCATCCATGATGTCCCCATCTGGAGATATAGCTGAGTATCTTCTTATGAGTTGTTTTTCTTTTTCTTTCTATTTAAAAAAAAATGGTGATATATATTTTCTCCCTGCATCTTATTAATGTAGAAAATATCCTATTTCATTAAGGCTTCTTTATTTGAAATGATTAAATAATAGTCTTACCATATGGATACAATTTTTTTTTCATATAACTATTCAAAAAGTGTCACTAGGCACATGTATGCCAGGCAGTGCTATAGTTGGTACTAGAGACACAAAGGGAACAAAAAAGTCCCAACTCCATGGTGCTTATATTTTAGATCATAGTCTTCTAATGCTGGACATTTGGGGTGCCTCCCCCACTGCTACTATAATCCATGCATCTTTGAGCATAGGCTTTTTATGAAACTCAAATTATTTCCTTGTGTTAAACTCCCAGAGATGAAATTATTGAACCAAAAGTCATGGTCACTTTTTAAACCTCTTAATACAGACAACCAAAATGCTTCTGTTAGGAAATTATTGCCATCTCCAAATTGAGCCCTGAGCCTCCCTGGAGATTAGTATGTCTAAATCAGCACAAAAGTTAAAAAAGAAAAGTTCTTGAGACCTATAAAGTTTTCTTTACTCTGCCCAGTGCCTAGGATAAGCTGGGCACTCAGGACTAGAGCAGCCTGGATCCTAATGAGCCAAAAGTGAAGCGGGGTTTTCCTGGCCCTCCCACCATGTGCCACCCCTACCACACCCTTACCCACCTATCCAACTACAGCTGGCCTCTCTTTCTGGGCTCCTACTCTCAAGTGAGCGCGTGGAATTCTATGACCTTATCTGGCAGGCAGCAGCCTGGTCTTTTCCTAAGAAAAGCAGCTTTCAGGGGTGAGTATCTGAGGTAAAGGATGAGAAGTAGGGCCCCCTTTAACACCTGTTTCAGAAATCCCTGCATCATGTTCAAGGGGTAGGCTTTATTTGCATCCACTTTCTTCTAGAGTCATTTCTACTCACTGGGGAACTTGAAAATGCAAATTATAATCTAATCCTGCCTCTTTTGAGAGAGAGAGAGAGAGAGAGAGAGAGAGAGAGAGAGAGAGAGAGAGAGAGAGAGAGCGCGCGCGCGCGCGCGCACCCTGGTTGTAATGGGAATAACAATAAAGCAGTAACACCAATATCCACTATTACCTCTAAAGGACTTTACAGTCTACAAAGCCTTCTCTTAACAGCTCAGTTGTTAACATCATGAACCCCCATCTTTATGAATGAAGAAACTGGGCTCAGAGAGATTAAATGATTTGCACAAAAAGCTTTTGTTGGGCTGGGGGATGCAGTTCAGTTGTAGAACACTTGTCTAGCATGCACAAAGTCCTAGGTTCAATCCCCAGTATACAGCTAAATAAATAAATAACTCTGTCAATAACTGATAAAACTGGGACATAAGTGCAGGTCCTCTAGTTTTTAATATCTTTTTTGCACAATAACTGGACATTTCCTTCCCTTAGGGATCTGTGCGGCTGGCAGCTTCTTGGACATGATCAGAAAGCCCTAAAGACCTGAGAAAAATAGCACCACTCACCACTATTCCCTGTTCCTATCTCCAGTTTTCCTCTTGGACCCAGTGCCAAAGTTTGGAGTGAAGACACTTGTGCAGCCCTCAGTAGCTACAAGATCAGTTGGTAAATCTCTAGTAGATGAGGACATGGAGCCAAGTTTTCTATGTGCCTGAAGCAGATCCATCCGCTGGTAACCACCCTGTCATACACACTATCTAACCTTCAAAGCAATTCCTGGGCTCCCCATCCCCAATCTGTATCTGCTTAAATAAGCTCAGAGCTTGGGTAAATGAATACTGAGCTGCAAGGCCTAGGCACTAAATTGAATTTTGCATTCTAACATTAGAAGGAAAATAATTTTTAAAAGTTGACCAAAAGAAAATATCTGCCATCTGATCAAATCTAGAGGCAGCTCCCCAAACTTTCTTCCCTAATATGGAAGCTGCCCTCTGTGCTAAAACATTCCTGGCCACGGTACCATCACCACCCTTCTGCGTTTTCAGCACGCTCACATTTGTCATCTTATTGGATCCTGGCAACTACTCACTAAGGTAGGTAGGACAGATATTTTTATTCCCATGATACCCATAAGAAAAACAAGGCTCCAGGTTATGGGACATTATTTGAACACTAAATTTTAAAAACGGGTGGAGGGGCGAAGTAATGACATAATGAGAAAATACGTGAGCCAACATAATACTTCCTGAACACTGAGGTTTTAAAATTTGATTATTTTTGATCAAGTACACCCAGCTTGCTAATGGAAGAGTTCCTGGATCAGCACTCTTTGAGCAACAGAACAGGAGTCAGGTCCCTGGGTTATTCCACTCAATCTTCCCAAATACCTCGTAGGGCAGGTTATGTATCATCACCAGGCCACAAGTGAGGAAGGTGAGACCCACAATGGGTAGGCAGCTTGCCCACAGCCACAGTCAACTTCTGGGTTCTTTCCACATCACCCATTTCTGAACTCTTTCCACTCCTCCAGGCTCACCCTTTCCAAACAAAGGTTGCCCATTAAACTCATTTAGATTCTGCAAGTCCTCTAGCTTTATTTGCTTTCTCTGACCCATTGGTCCTAAAGCCCCCAGTCTGCTCCATTTTCTGATTCTAAAATCCATGAAGAGTCTCATATCCTATCACCCTGTCTTAAGCACTTAGCAGGCACAGACACATCCCCTGAAATACCCGTTCTTAAACCTGAATTGCCACCTTGCTCCCTGGTAATACAGAGATGACCAGGATGGGAGCCAGATGACTGGTTTCAAAGGAGCACAGAAACTCTTTCTCTTCTATACAAGCCCTTCTGTTTCTCTTCAGGCTACTGAGAAAGCAATTTGGAAAATGAGGTAAAACACAATGTAGTCTTCAATTTCAATACCTGCTCTTCCAGAAATGGCCCCTCAAAGAAGCATGGCAGGCAATCTCATTGGAGAAGAACCAGGGAACACATATGAAGGTGGCAAGAAAGGATGGTCTCCATGAAGGCGGGCCATGGGTAACCATCCAGGTAAATAAGCACGCCTTCACAGGCCCAAGGACAGAGAAGGACTGGGTTAGGCCCTACAGAAGCCTGGCAGCAACACAAGAGACATGGTAACAAAATAAAGTAAGGACTAGGGAGAACTGGAATTTGAGCAACGTAAGAATTAATCTACAACCACAAACAAGGCTAGTCAGAATGTAAAGTCCCACAATTTCTTGCAGTGTTTTATCAAGACCAATTTTGTATTCACATAGATTTTGAGTCTAATGTGAACAGTGAGTCTGTTTGGTTAAACACGAAGGTTCCAATTACTTATTAAGATGTGTTTTTGGCGTGGAAGGAATTTCTGGAGTTGTGTGAATGATGTCCAACAGTGGCAGTCAGAGAACCCTGATAAGTCTGATTTTCTGACAGTAGTGGTATTTGCATGCTAGTGGGATGAGTCTGCTCTGTCAATACTAGCTCTTCTCTGGCCCAGGCTCTAAAGGGAAAAAAACAGCTTAAAATATAAGAGAAGGACTCTATTCAGGATCTTCTCATTAACATGCTCAGCAGAACTTACCTCTTGAACCTTCTCCTCAATGTGGCTCCCTGAACACTTAAAAAGAGTCACCTCGCAGGTTAAAGCCACATCCAGCACTGCCTCTAGGTGTGTAAGGCAAAGATTTACAATCTTTGTTCTAAATCCAAGTGTCTTGATAAAACTGAGAATTCTGCATAACCTAATAATATTCCAAGTTTGGGCTGAAAACTGGAAATTGAAACTTCAAGAACACAAGAAACTGTCTCTTCCTCTTCTTCAGCTAATTTAGGCCCCTCAATAATGACATAGCACCAGATGCAGTGGTACACACCTGTAACCTCAGCAACTTGAGAGACTGAAGCAGGAGGACTACAAGTTTAAGGCCAGCCTTGCTAAGTGAGACCTGTCTCAAAAAATAAAAACAGCTGGAGATGTAGCTCAGTGGTAAAAGTCGCCTAGGTTCAATCTCCAGTACCAAAAAAGATTAAAAAAAAAAAAAGTAGCAATCAACAGTTGAAATGGCATTGCCACACTCACTCAGCATTTCTTGAGCTCCTTTTGGTTTATTTTATTTAACGCTTTTACAAAATAGCTTGTTTAGTACAGTGTCACCATGGTTAATGTGGCATTGCTAAGGAAGCTGAGACTCTTACTAAAATGGTCTTTCAAATTAGCACTATTTTTTAGAAGTGTTAAGATTTTATAACAGCTGGCTGCATATGGGCATTCCTCTGGCAGGCCTTTCTTCCAGAAGCATGGGAATCAGGCCTTGCGAGCCAATGCATGGTCCCCATGCTCTCTCCAAGTAGAAGCTATCAACTCAGCACTACTTGACCTTCTTCAACATCTGCCCCTGCCAACAAATCAACCCAGAGCTCTGAGGCAGAAAATGTGGGTTCCAATAAGAGCAAACCACCCCCTCTCTGAGCCTCAGTCTTGCATTGGCAAACAGGGGACACAAATATTCCAAAGATTGTTGGAAGGTTACAATTACAGACATATATGAAGAAGTCTTATACAACATTTGACATATAGAAGGCACTCAGTGTTTGCTGAACCTGACTGTGCCTTGATTATGGCAATGACTGATAGACATCTAAATTTTTTTTTTAAGAGAGAGAGAGAGAGAGAATTTTTTAATATTTATTTTTTAGTTTTTTGGTGGACACAACATCTTTATTTTATTTTTATGTGGTGCTGAGGATCGAACCCAGCGCCCCGTGCATGCCAGGCCAGCGCGTTACCACTTGAGCCACATCCCCAGCCCAACATCTAAATTTTAACAAGGAAAAATAGAATGATCCTTCTTCCCCACAAACCCAAGATTCATCCAGGCTTCCCAATTTCCAGTAACAGTCCAGTGATAGTCACTATACAAAACCCTGGAGTCATCCTCTGTTCCTTTCTTTACCTTAACCTCCCTGTATAAGATGTATGCACATCCTATTGCCTTACTGACAAAACGTGCTTTGCATTCATCCACTTCTTTCCATCTCTACAGCTAGCACCCTGCTCATCTCTTGATTTGACGTGGCAACAGCTCCTAATTGTTCCTTCTGTTTCTACCTTGGCCTCTGTACCTTCACCAGAAGCCTGTTGGATCTTTACAAATACAAGTTAGATCATGTTGTTTTTCCTACATTAAACCTTACAACAGTGACACATGACACAGAGTAAAAATAAGCTTCTTACCTTGGCTTACAAAACATGAGATGACTTGCATCCTGCCTAGTCTCAGCATCATCATGTAACATCTTCCCCTGGCCCATCCTGCCCCAGCCACAGTGTCCTCCTTTTTGCTCCTTGAATACCACGCTCTTTGCTACCTAACATCCTTTATACCCAATGTCCTTTTAGCCTGGATGTTCTCCCCCCCCCCCCCCCGGCCCTCTCATAGCTCGTTCCTTGTCATTCAGACCTCAGCAAAATTATCACCATCAGCAAGCCCTTCCCGGCAGTCCCTTCATATTACATCACCCTTTTTTAGCTATTACTAGGTGTTATTTTTCTCACTGAGGTACGTGTGTGGTTACTGTTGGTCTCCCTGACTAGCACATGAATTCCATGAGAGCAAGACCCTTGATGTCTTTGCACTACTGTATCAGCCATAACAGCGCCTGGTACACAGAAGGGGCCCAAAAAAATGTCTGCCAAAAGAATGAATGAGAAAAAATTATGAAGACTCTTACCTTAAATTTGAGGTTATACCTAGAAGTGAGCCAGGAATCCTACAGAAATCTGAACTTAGGTAAAAGAGAGATGAGCCATCAGCCATCAGAATGCCAGAGGAAGGAAGAGTGAGACACCAACACACCACAAACACTTGATCCTTGGCACTCCTGAACTGCGTTACAAAATAATTTGTAGAAATTAGCCCTCCCCTGCAACTCCCCCTCACCCTTGCAAATGAATGTTAATACACTCAACAGAATTAAAGAATGGAATACAAACACCCTAGAGGAAATTACTGAGTGATTAAAAACAAAGAAGGATAACACAAACATCACCTCTCTCTCCCTTTTGTGAACCAGAGAGTTTGGGGTGTGAAGCCTACAATTTGGTGACTGATTATACACTCTAGTATTGCTCTCTACTTACTTTTCAGGCATTTTTTTCTCCTCCCCTCTTCCCAACCTTCTACTCCGCAGCTCCTGGAGGGTTGGGAGCAGCCACTCCTGTCACTGCAGCACAGGAATGGGAATGCCCATGCTGCGGCACCTGAACTCCTGCATTTCAAGAACCTAGGCACAAGGCCATGACACCTCCAGGGAGAGGCTGATAGCAGCTACCCAATGCATCACAGAGCCTTAGAGAGTAGGGGAGACAGGGGCCCATAGGCTCTAATGAAGGATCCTATCTTGGGCTAGGAGCCTCCACCAGCCCCCAGAGAGCATGGAGCAGACCACAACAGAGCCTGCCTGCTTCCACGCTATCCAGATCTGACTTATACTCCACACCAAACTATGCAGCAGTCAAACTATGCAGCAGCCAACTAGGCCCAGTTAGGCAAAGTAGGTCCAGCCAAACCCAGGCCCATAACCTGAAGGGCAGTCATCAACTGTCCTCCTTATTCAAAGGTGCCAAAAGGGGCAAAGCCAGGCATAAAGGAGTCACAAACTAACTGAATACCTCACAAAAAGGGAAGTCTGTACTTTCCAAATCCTGAACTTAACATACTGAAGTGTTCCAGCTGGGAATACTGGTGGATACCTGTAGTCCCAGTGGCTTCGGAGAGTAAGGCAGGAGGGCTTAGAAGTTCAAGGCCATCCTGAGCAATTTAGCAAGACCCTCAGCAACTCAGCAGAATTTTGTCTCAAAATAAAAAGGGCTGGAAATGTAGCTCAATGGTGAATCACCCCTGGATTCTATTCTCAATACCAAAACAAAAACAGATTGAAGTTTTCCAGCATAATTTGAAAAACTTTGTTTCATAGGTTTCTCCAGAGATTTTCAGATCCTCTCAGTGGCTAACTCATTTTGTGAAGGAGCTCCTCTGTCCCAGTAACCTGGGCTGCAAACTGCTTCCTGAGGTCCCACAGGTTCTCAATACCCAGGAAAAGATTAGAGTCAAAACTCTTCATAGAATGAGGAATCAACCCAGAGAGCCATTCCCCTAGCTTTTTCAAAAGGAAATTGGCAGAGAAACAATGTAATAAGAACCAAGTATCAGTTTTGTTCTTACCAACCAGTTCCAGGGCTTGAACAAATCACTCAATGTCTCTGGGCCCTCATTTCCTCATCTATAAATTGAAGGCATTAGACACCCAACCTGGAAGGGCCACATGAGGTTTCCACAAACCCTAAAAAGATCAGAGTTGCGCAGAATGGAGTTCAAATCCCAGCACTGCCACATACTGGCAGTGCATGACCTCCACTGGTGGTTTGTGTGTGTGTGTGTGTGTGTTACTCTGTGTCATGTGTGTGTGTGTGTGAGAGAGAGACAGAGAGAGAGAGAGAAGAGATAATTCTAACACTGCAAAGGTGTTGTAAAGAGTATTGATGATGTGCCCAGCCCACAGAAGACACTTCAATGCCTTCTATGTTTTCTTCCGCTAACTCTAAAACGGCACTCAGAGTTGTCTTTTCCCATGTTGCAAATTCCATCAATATTAGCCTATGACAGGACAGAGGCTCAAGAATACATTTTCTTCCATTTGCATTAAGACATAACACCCAGCACCCTGTTTAATTTCTACTTAAAGAACTTGCCTGCCAGGCAAAGTGACGTAAGGTCAACAGGCACCTGCCTTCAGTCCCACTTCTGTCCTTCATAGAGTTGAGTCCTATGGTTCAGAAAGTGCAGCCTAAAATAATCTGCCTCCCCAGTAGGCCCATCTGAGCCAGGGTCACACATTCTACAGAAGTTGTAAAACTTCAGGGAAAACACTTTCAACCTCAGAATACTCAGTTTTATGTTTCTGTTTAGCTCTTAAATAAGTCAGGTTCCTTAAGTGTAAAATGAGAAGGCTGAACCAAGTGCTGTAAAGATCTTCCATTTGGCTGTAACATTTTAAGACACCAAGGATCATCTCAAACTACTGCCATCCAAGGAGCCACAGATTGAAATTTAACGACACTATCTGTAACTGAAAACACAAAGAGATGGAAGCACAACGGTGGTTCTCCCCACTCTCACCGGCCAAGAGAATGTTCTCTGTACTAATATCAGGGAGGAATAGTTAAAGCTACTTTTGTCCTATTTATTCCTAATTAAATTGCACTGTTTTTTATTTAACTGCAGGCACTCCCAACCATCAAAAACTCTCTGTCTCTATCATTACTTGGCTTTTACAAATAAAAATATATTGCAGCAAACTGAACCCCTACAAAACCAGTTCAGGAGTAACCTGCTCTCTTGTTCTTTCTGGGAAATGCAGCAAACAGGCTCACTCTCTCTTTGAGCTCCCTGTTCAGAATCATGTCTTCTCCAGCCACAGCCTTATGAAATCCAGGTTCAAGTCACACAGGGAGGGAGACTCCCAGTCCCCCAGTTCTCTCTCAATTTCACTTCGTGAGCAGCTGCTTCCCAAGGTGTTACAAATCCAGCAGCCACTTGCTCCTGCTCATTCATTCTCCCTCCTCTTCACCCCCTACACAAAATCTGGCAACCAGGAAGGAACACAGTTCTAGCTCTGAGTCACTGCCTCACTGTGGCCACAGGGAGCACTGACTAGTGGTAAAGCAAGGCAGAAGCCCAATGCTTTTGTTCCAAAGAGACTGGTGGGGGTAGGCTGCTTCTCTAGAATCAAAAGCTAAGCAACAACCCAACTTCTAGCTCTGGGTTGAAATAAGCTCCCAAACAGAGCCTATCTTTGGTGGAGAAACAATGACTCTTTCATCAATATTTCACACTAGTCAGGACAGGGAAGGAGTTGAGCAGTTTACAAGCCACCATACTCACACACCCTGATGATTGTTTCATCACTACTTGGGATGGCTAAGGCTCTCTCAGCACCAATTTCATCATCTGGCTGTCATTCTCAAAAACAGGCATGGAAAGGAAAAGGGCAGAGGGGCCAGAAAGAGAAACTAAGGCACCAAACCCACAAATCTACATGGAGGCTTTTTTCATTGCAACCTACGTAGGTCTGTGAGTTACAATGTAGGTGATCAACAGAATATAATCACAGGGCAAAGACTAATGCTTTTGCAGCTATGTCCCAATGCTCAGTAGTGCCCAATATATCCTCACTGAATGAGAATGGGGGGAAAATTTTTGTTTGGAGTCTACTTAGGATGACAGTTTTACTAAAACTTGTTTCCATTATCACCATTAGTTTTTTCCTTTTAGAAATCTCTATATCCTTCATAATTCTAATACTGCCTATAGTGCAATATTAGGAATATCTCTATATAGAGAGATGGTTAATTGTGACACTAATGAAGCTCAAGTTTTAGAGCCCCCTCCAAGGTCCCAGGGAAGGGCTCTATCAACACACTTTTCTGTATAAACCTCAAGTCCCACAAAATATTGATCTGCCACAGCAAAATAGACAAATCAATGACTTGCAAACCTTCTCAACATATATTCTAAGGGAATTTGCTTTGATAAAACTTGTTTTAGCCCTAGAAGAAATATATCATGGCCAATAGATACATCCTAATCAATCAAAACTCAATTGCTATAAAGACTGGATTAGGTATAAGAGCACAAAATCCTTATGTGTTTAGCACTCTGAGTGCTTCGGGGGTAAACAATGATTAATCACCCCACTGAATAGAGGTTTATAATCCAATGGATAGACTGATATGAACATCAACAGATACATATTTCATATGTATAACACATGCACAATTGAAGTAGGTGCCAATAGAATTGCAAAGCCCATCCACTAGCTAGGCATCAATCAACCTGGTTAGCCCAATAACCCTAGAGGGTGTGCTATTTGCTCTATTTTGCAAATGAGAAAAATCAAGGTCTAAATTAGTCAAGAGCCTTTCCAAGACCACATAACCAAATCTACCCAACTCCAAATGGGGACGTTTTCTTAGTGCTGATACATGAGTCAATGACCACATGCTTTACAGATTCTCCAAAATGTCTGGGAGTCATGTAGGTTTCAGAGGTAGAGGAGCCACATCAGGTACCAGCAGAGGTTGGCAGGCTTCCAAGGCTCACACTCTAGGGAGTGGAGGAACAGGAAGTGCCAAGAGCTTATTCATCAGGTACCTAGGTATTAACCCTCATTCACCAGGCAACACCTTAGCAGGAATCAGTGACAGCTACTTGGGAGTAAGAAGGGGCCACATGAGAGCAGTGACCCTGAAGTGCTGCCTCCAAACTCCCTGGTCCTGCTTTCCTTGTTGCCAGATGAATTGTGCTACAGCACAGTTCTGGTTCCATTATCTCCTACCCACACACCCTCCATGGCCACCCATTGCTGAAGCCTCCTTATCTCTTACCACTTCTCTATACCCCTGGGTCCTGCCAAATTTATCTGTCCACCAGTCATCTGCCTTTTCTACCCCTGAGCTTTGACTCCTGTTGTCCTCCTCCCTCATGAATTCTGCCCAATCTTCCAGGCCCCTTCTCTTCCAAGTGGCCCTTCCTGATCACTCCAGGCCACTCTAATTTTTTCCCTCTTCAACATTCTCAGCACCAAAGGCTTATATTCCTCATAAGCCATATATTCTTCCAACTCTTTGCATGTTATTTTCTGAAAATTATTTACATGTTACAGAAGGGTATAAACTAAAAAGCATTTCCCTTTTCTGCCTCTAATTCAGTGTCAATCCCAGAGTCAGCTTCCTTTACCAGATGCTTGTGTTGTTTTGGGGGTTTTACATTTATGAGATTTCTATGCATTTAAAATTCTATACACACATAAATGAAATACCTACAGAAGTAGAATAAAACTGTAATGTTATACAATTTGCTTTTGATTTTACTTATCATGGGCTCCTTCTCCAAATCTATATGCAAAGGTGAACATAGCAGCTCCCCTAGTGCCCCCACACCTCCCAGAGTAGCCCTTCAAGAGAGATGAACCAGGAGCTCATCCCATATGCCAGCCTACCCCCATTTGTATCAGATATTTCAAATGATGATTTATAAATTGTCCCCCAAATAAATTTTATTTGTGCTATATAGATGTTTAAAATTCAGCCAAAGTTTGAAAGTAGAAATTTTTCACATAAAAATCCAGCTCATTTTGGAAAAACAAAAACTGTAGAAACACTGGGCCCAATGAGAAGTAGAATGAACCTTTTGGTTCACTGAAGTCCCCACTACTTCCTACTGATTCCAAATGTTGAGATGAACACCTAGTGCTACTTATCATCACTCCCACATTTCTAATTTTCTTACAGTAATTTCTTCATACCCACATATCAGTCATACTGGGAAAAAAATATAAATGGGGTGTTATGAGTATTTTAAAAGCAAATTAGAGCACATACTTGCAGGCTACTAAGCCTCTATACACATTTGAGTTTTGCAACCCCCATCTTGTACCCACACCACTCATTTTAGAGAAAACATTCCTTTTAGGAAGAAGATTGTTTCAAGAGCAAAGATTTTAGGCTGGAGATGTAGCCTAGAGATAGAGTGCTTGCCTTGCATGCATGAGGCCCTGGTTTCAATCCTAGCATCACAAAAAAAAAGTAAAGGTTTCTTGAATTAGAGTAAGAATTAAAGGGAGATGGCACAAAATTGGTCAGGAGTTTTCCTTCTCACAAAAAATCTTAGAAAAATCTTCCCAACAACTAAGCAAGTACACCTACCCTTTGGCTTCCCTGCCTGGGCTCCCAAAGAGGCAAAACTCACACCACAACTCTTCCTTCCAGACACTGAAAAATCCTGAAAGGCACTATAAGTAGTGCCATCCCTAAAGAATCCAAAGGAAGAAAGGTGCCAGTGCATGCAGCCTTGACAGACACCCAAAGGGGCTCTGACAGTAGGTAGGGGCTCCAGAAGAACATCTGACCCAGTACTGCCTAGGACCAGATCACAGACCTCCCTAAACAACCCCCAAAATGCAAAGCCCAAGCCCTGGAATCCAGGCCTCAACAGCCCCTCACATCACATATAAGGAAACCGCTCTGGAAAACAATCATAAAAAGGTGCTTCTGTCTTTTTAAAATAATTGTTTTAACTGGGTGTTTAGGAGAAATCCTACGTGACTCATAATTAGCTCAGCACAGTGGCACACACCTGTAATCTCAGCAAATTAGGAGGCTAAAGCAGGAGGATCAAAAGTTCAAGACCATCCTGGGCAACTTAGTGAAACCCTGTCTCAGAAAAGAAAAGAATTACAGTAGATGGGGTAGAGAGAGAAGAAGGGAGGGGAGAGGAGGGGAGGGGGGATAGTAGAGGATAGGAAAGGCAGCAGAATACGACACTAGTATGGCAATATGTAAATCAGTGGATGTGTAACCGATGTGATTCTGCAATCTGTATACGGGGTAAAAATGGGAGTTCATAACCCACTGGAATCAAAGTGTGAAATATGATATGTCAAGAACTATGTAATGTTTTGAACAACCAACAATAAAAATTTTAAAAAAAACTTCACAAAAAAAGAAAAAAGAAAAGAAAAAAAAGGGTTGGGGAGGTAGCTCAGTGGTCAAGTACCCATGGGTTCAATCCCCACTACTGCCAAAACAAAAGGCTCATAATTACTCTATGATCAGACCTGAAACCTATTGCTTTACTCGCCCCCCCACAACAATAATGAGTAACATCAGTGTATCTGTACATTCATTTAACAAATATTTGAGAGCAGACTAGAGTCCAATCCCACAATATCTTACACCTGAAAGGTGAGTAACTGAGAAGAGGGAAGGGGGTATGGAGAAATTCAGTCTCTATATTCTGCTAAAGGTGAACAAAAGGGCAGAGTTATTCAGATTTTCAAATTCATGAATGATAATCTGTCTTCTTAGTCAAGAGCTATAAATTCTTAGTCAGTTTATGAAGCCAACTTGAGACCTATTTTCTCACAGAGGGTAATCCTTGCTTTCTCCAAATCATAATATTGAGAGTTTTAGAGCTGAAAATGACTCAGAGCTGGCCTCATCCAATCTCTGTTTTGTAGATGAGGAAACTAGGGCTTGGAAAGATTAAGAGAATTGCTGGAGGTCATGGGTATTACTGAACCATAAATTAAAACTAGGTCCTGAAAACAAGGGTCAAGGGGGGCGGGGAATCATACATCGTTTTAAAGTTAATTTCCTTCCTTAAATAAAATCCATCTTCTAGTAAAGAATTTCCACAAGCAAACATTAAAAAAAAATTTAGAGCTGGGAATCCCTGCGTCCAGCCAAAGGACCTTGTACAGAAATTCAGGATCCTTGGTCTGGATTTGAGTGGCCTATTAAAATCCCCTAGGGGAGAAGCCATATGAAGACAGAGGCAGATACTGGAGGAACACATACATAGCCAGGGTATGCCAAGAAATGCCAGCAGTCACCAGAAGCACAGAGACACACTGGGTTAGAACCAACCCACTTAACACTTTGATTTGGGATTTCTGGCCTCCAGAACTGGAAGAGAATGAATTTCTGTTGTTTTAAGTCACCCAGTTTATGACAATTTGTTATGTCATCCCTAGGAAACTAACACAGAATCTGTATTAGTTTAGTGGCCTTAATTTACTACAAACCCACTTAGTTAACAATGTGGAAAAACTGTCCCAAGGGCCACTAGGACCTTAGACTCAGTTAATACTAGAGTCGAAAACAAGGGACATAAAATGTTTTTCAATTCTAAACTGATCAGACACCAACCAAATATTGCTTCCATTTCTGGGAACCACATCTACAGATCAGAGTAGAAAGCTGGCGTAAGCCCAGGGGAGATGGGCCAGGCCTAGAAAGGCTCAAATGAATCAAAGCCACATTCACTGAAGGAACTGGAGTTTGATGGCCTCAGTAGGCTCAGGGCACACAACTGCTACCTTCATCTCTGAAGCACTATCAAGAAGCAGAGCTATTTTATTTGTTTCCTGAGGTCCAAGAGTTGAACTAGGATCTGTGTGTGGATGGAGCCATTGGGAAGCATATTTTTCAAGAATTAAGTGTCAACAACCATCACATTAGCTGGATGCATTCTATTGGTGGAAGTTTCTAAGTCCAAGCCAAAAAAAACACCTGGCCAGGATGTTGATAATAAAAGAACACAGCCCCCAGGCCTGTAATCTGTAGAGATGGCCATATGTTCCGCTCCAGCTCTGTGTATCTATGAATCCATGAAATACACCTATGCAGCAATTACATGAGTCCAGAGAAGTCTGAAATACATGAGTAAGATGTAAATACCCTGAGCATGAAGAGAAGCCTGTTGTGGGAAAGTAAAAGCAAAGTGCTGTCCAGAGCAATGGCTGAGAATCTATAGCCAGGCAGGTCCCAGGGACCTGGCAGCAAGAGCAGATGGTCACCGCCTACCACAGAGGCTATTTAAGGTTCTTCAAGCCCTTTCTCACAGGAGGCTTAGAAACTACAATTGACAATTTCTATGTCAAGATTTTCTCATTACTTTTTTTTTTTAATAAACATTATCATGTATTTCTCACAGTCCTGGAGGCTGGGAAGTCCAATATCAAGGTGCCCGCAGATTCAGTGTCTGGTGAGAACCCGTTCCTCATAGTACCTCTTGCTGCTTTCCTGATATGGTGGAAGGGGCAAACAACTCCCTAATGCCCCTTTTATAAGGGCACCAATCCCTTTCATTTTTCAAGTTTTCTCTTCCAGGCACACAGCTTTAATATTCCAGTTAATGACCAGGACCCATTAACAGACCACTGGAACTGCGACAAAAGTAATAGTCACCATTTCCTGAATACCTACTGTAACAACTATTCAAGATGTTTGTGTGTGTTGTGTGTTTGCCTCTGATGTACTGTCTCTAATGGTCACTTCAAAACCATAAGGTATTATCATCTTAGGAAACTGAAGCATAAGAGAGGTTAAATCATCTGTCCACGGCTACACAGCTGGAAAGATTTAGAATTCCCACTAGAAAGCCAAACTCTTCTCCTGCATCACGATGTTTCCTCTGTGTCTTACTGGGGGTATTTCAATTGTTTAAGGTAAGTAATACCAGACAGGTAGAAAGGAGACAAGTGGCGTTCCCTCTTAGACTTGTCACCTCATCTATAAAGTAGGAAAAGGTTGGAGATGATAAACTCAGGGAGCTCTTCCAGTCCTGAGAAGTTGTGACATTGAGGCAGGACCACTCTAGAACCCACTACAAGGAGGACACAGACAGTAATATTTCCCATGCTGCTTCAAAGTCAGAGCAGTAACAGAAGGAGGAAATCAAGAGCAGGCACAAAGTCAGCTGCATGACCTCAAAGGCAGGTGTGCAGTGCACAGTGACCCACATAAATCCTGACCTTTAAGCACTTTACTCGATAAACTGGGGCGTGCTGTAAAGTATCAGCACACAGATCTGAGGGCTCTCTGCACCCAGAGCCCAGGAGACATCTGTGAGGAATTAAAGCATAGGGTCTTTGTTTGGAAAAGAGTTACCAGGGTGTAAGAGGTAAAGCTCCAGTGGGAGGAGCTTCCTGAAGCTGTTTTCCCCACAATCTTCAACACACCCTGCTCCAGACCTCCTATTTCCCAACTGTCTCCTCCAAGAGTCTCCTAGCAATGCTATTGACAGAGCTTAGGGACTCCAGAGACCCAAGAGATGGGGAGGGGGAGTCTGCTAAGGGTCTGAGGTACTTCATACCCCGCTGAGGGGAAGGACTCCGGACATCAAGTCAGGGAGGGGCTCCCTCTGCCTATCTCACTTCCAGAAAATGGCAAAATGGGATGATTCTGGAAACCCGCCCAGTCAAACTAGTTTCCTCTTCAATTTCCTAGTGATGCCCTTTCAGGAAGGGAGTCCCAGCTTGAGGAACAGGGCAGGAAGAAGGTGCCTGACCCACAGAACCCCAAGTACCAGGAGTTTCCAGTAAGAGCACGCCACTGAGCCTACGGAAAATATCCTGATATACCTTTCTGGTTTTATACTAGTATTTCTTTCTTTTCTTTTTCTTTTAGGTCTTTCACAGAGACAGGGGTAAAACAGGAGAGAGGAAGGGGTAGGAGACAAGCACCAAGCTCAGTTAAAAGAGTCTGGAGCCAGAACTGGGTTCCAATAACAATTGTGTCCAACAGTGTACGTTCATAGATACTTTCTAAATCATGCCTGACATCAGGAGGTGAACCACAGGATAGATACTCTTGAGGGGGTCTCTTCTCCCTAAAGAAAACCTGCCAGCTCCCCATAGCCCTAACAGAGGACCCACCATGCCAGTGTGCTGGACTCTCCTGCAGATACCAAAAACTGGAAGCATGGGTAATGGATATGAAATCAAGTAAGATAAATGAGAGGTATCTATAACAGTGACATCAGTGAGCTTGTCATATGATATAGTCTAGGCTTTATCTCAGGAGGTAGGTATTATTATCTCCATTTTATAGATGGGGAATCAGAACCATTAAGGGGTTTGTGACTATTATACAGTTAAATAGGGGCAGAGCCAGGATTCAAACCCAGGCCTTTAGATTGCAGAGTTGTGGTCAAAGGTTGGACTACTCCCAGTGAAGACAAACATGACAAAATCAGTTCCTTTACATTTCCAAGGTAAGAAGAAAGCTCTATTACGGAGGATTTATAGACGTTACTAGGTTCTCCAACTTCTGAAAATAAACCCCCAGGCCCCCACATCCCTATCTGGAAGTCCCAGTACTCTGGCATGGGTACTGACTGGAAACCTGCAGGTTAGATACCAGAACTTGCTGATGATCTTTAACCTTTGAAGGCCATGTAAAGAAACCGGGAGTGCAAAGCATCCTTGCCTCTGCACCATCCACCTGTCCTGTGCACCTCTTACTTTGGAGAGAGTTGCACATCACTGATTCTGAATCACATATTTAAACTGTGTTTTTCCAAATCCAGACCCAATTCCCCAGCGTCAAATTGTGTCAGTGGGGAGGGATGCAGACTGCAGTGTGAGAGTGCTCACTGAATCGCATTCTCTGCTAGTGATGGTATCTGATGCATGTTAAACACCTCCCTGCAAATCCTCAAGTGTCTATTAATCAGTGAACCAAGAATACAGAGGGCACCAAGGAAAATCTGCCATTGCAGGGGAAAAGGCAGATTGTTAGAGGCCTCCTTACTGATGCACAAAGCCAAGGTGGTGATAATATCAGCCCAATCATTGAGACACTTTGATCCACTGGCCACAAAGCAAGATAATAAAAGAGTTCCCAATTCAAAAGGGATACTGGCTGAACCAAGGAGAGAATTGACCAAAATTGTTTAAAATAGAAACTTGGGCCAAGTGCAGTAGTACAAACCTATTGTCCCAGCTTCTCAGGACAGAGACTGAGGCAGGAGAATTGCTTGAACCAAGGATCTTGAGACTAGCATGGGCAACACAGTGAGATTCTGTTATGGTTTGGATAGATGTCACCCAAACGCTCATGTGTAAGACAAAGCAAGAAGGTTTAGTGGTAAAATGATTGAGTTATGAGAGCCTTAACCCAATCAGTGAATTAATCCCCTAACAGGGATAAACTAATTAGTAACTATAGGCAAGGTAGGGTGTGTGGCGGAAGGCATGCCTTTGGTGTATATATTTTGTCTTTTGTTGAGCAGAGATCTCTCTCTGCTTCAGGGAGACCAAGTAAGAAACCACTTTCCTTTGCCTCCCCTTTTCACCCCTATGTTCTACCTCAGGCCCCAAGGAATGGAGTCAGCAGTCTAAGGACTAAGACTCTGAAACCATGAGCCCCCAAATAAAATTTTCTTCCTTTAACTATTCTTGTCAGGTCTTTTGGTCATAGTGGTGAAAAAGCAGACTAAAACAGACTCAATTATTCATTCATTCATAAATTAATTAATAGCAAATAAGTAAATAAGATGAAAAAAGTAAGATGGAAAAATCATTTGCTCTTACAGAACTTTAATTTTTCCCTTACTGTAAAATAGCCCAAGAATACTATCAGATCTCTGGTTCACAAGAATAAGCAAGATCCATAATGATTCCCAAGGTTCTGCCTACCTGCTTTTTTATGCTATTCTCCTCCCTGGGAAAAGCTCACGCCCCTAAATCTGTCTCTGAGTGTTGCCTACTCTTCAGTCCCAGATCCTTAAATCCAGTTGTCTACAGGACACTTCTATCACAATGTCCTCTAGGCACAATTACATCACATATCCAAACTATTACCCATCTTTTATTTCCCATCTTGGTGAATGTTACCACCATTTAATGATTTTCTACCAGGGGTATTTGGAAGAATGGCACTGACATTTTTCTTATCACAACAACCGGGGGTGAAGGACATTTAGTGAGCAGGAGGCCCAGGATGATAAACAATACCATCCCACACAATGAAAATCTGTCCCTCCAAAATATCAACAGTAACGCCAACTAGGACTTGGAAGCTAACCTACATCTTTCCCTCACTCCTCATCCATCTTCAAGACTAGTCAACTCTACTTCCTACATCCCCAGTCTGGTCCATCCTCTCCCTCCCTACAACCACATTGGGATGACCACACTGGTCTTAAAGTCACCCTCCTATACCACTCACCCATTCCCAACTCACTTTCTTTTTTAAAATTCTTTTTTTTTTTTTTAACTATGGATTGAACCCATAGTTCAATCCATTGAGCCATATCTCCAGTCATTTTTCATTTTTATTTTAAGACAATGTCTCACTAAGTTGCTGAAAGTCTTGCTATATTGCCAAGGCTGGCCTCAAACTTGATCCTCCTGCCTCAGCTTCCACAGTCAAGTTGTGGAGATTATAGACACACACTTACCACACCTGGCCCTAATTCACTTTCTGTAATTCTCCCACAGCTATCTGTAAGACTTCTAAACTTGGAAGTTGTGCCACTCCTTGGATTAAAATCCAACAGCTCCCTCCCCTACTGCATTACAGCTTAAACCCAAGCTGACAAACAATGCCCTTTGTCTCTTCCCTGCCTCAGGGTTCAGCACTCTTACAGGGATACCCAGGTTGCGGGTGCCTCAGTATCTTTGCACACACAATTCTCTTTTATTGAAGGCTGGGTCCCTATTTCTTTAGCTATCTTCTATTTGTCCTTCAAGACAAATGCAAGGGTCACCTTGTTCTAGAAGCCTTCCCTGACACCATCCTGAGTTAAGGGCCTGCTTGTGCACAGTGGGATCACATTTACTGCCTATTTTGATAATTGCTGCCATGCTTACTCTGCCTCTGTTGGCTCAGAGCATCACATACAATGTAAGCTAAACAAATAGCCAATGAATTAGAATTTACAGCTTATAAAGCACTGACAGCTGACAATAACCTGAAAAGGTAGTTACTGTCATTATTACCGTTTTATGGAGGAAATAAAGTCTCTTACCCCAGGTTTAATACGACTGACTAAGGGAGGGAACTAAGACTTGAATCTGGTTCTCTGATGGCAAATTCTTTGCTGTTTGTCACAACACCATCCTACATGAAAGGTTACAGAATAGACATCCAGGTGGGTGCGGGAGACATCATCATCCTGTGTTCCTTAGACCTCACTGCAGACAGCTCCGGAAAACCCATCACATTACCCAGCTGCACCCCACTATCCTATACCCCAATCATACTGTGCAGAAACCTTAAAGCCTACCAAAGAGCCTGGTTTTACTGTCAGAAAGCCACACTCTACCAGCATGCAGCATGATGGCTCAGTATGCTGACTGGGTGCGGGGAGGGATGGGATTGTGGAGGACTGGTGATAAGTGGCAGCATTCAAAGTTGCCATGCATTAAGTTCCCACTGCTTTAAAGGGGCTACCCCACAGAGAAGGTGTTTCCTGCAAGACTTCTGAATGCCTGTGAGGGGAGGGGCCAGGGGGGGAGGCAGAAAGCAATCTGTCCTGCTGTGCCATTTTCTGAGAGTTTTCATGAGCACCTCACATATGCCATTTTGCTTCAGGAACACAAAGCAATTAGAAATGGGGCTTCAGACTTTATGGCTGTAATGGTGACTGCAGTGGTGAGCATTCCCTTGTACACACACACATTTGGCTCAAATGTGAATTTAAAAGGTGATTAAGGAAATATGCAGTTTGGTAAGGTAAGCCTCTCTGGGAGTAAGTAAAATGACAAATGCTCGTTTCAGGGCTCTGGGTGGCAATCACTACCCACTTCCATGATGTATTCAGACATCACCATGACAACCAAGGAAAGGCTTCCTTCCTCTGTGGCAAAGACAATAGAAATTTTAATTAAGGCCATTCATTTTTTTTTCCTGACTGATAGAAGAAAACATCTACAAAATGTTACCCAGAAATACATGACCAGGAACACTTTGAGAATTCAAAAATATTTTTGCTGCTTTCCGTGGAGTCACAAGACTCGCCCTACATTCCCACAGCGCACTCTCCCACCCTCTCCACAGCTCGAATTTTATAGATCTCATAAATTCAGACTTGTCTGGATCTTTTATCAAACATTATAAAACTAGGTAAACATTCCAATTTAATTTTCTGACTATGATTGAGAACAGGAATTTTAGTCATTTTTATTTCAGTCATAAAATTCAAAATGTCTGGTACATTTTCATAAGTACTTTCATAAATTCTCACATAGCTCACGATTAGACCTTAGTGTTCAGTGACCTTTGGACAGGAGCAAATTTAGATTTGAATACCAGCACTGTACCCTGTGTGACCTTGGGTGAGTTACTTAACCTTTCTGAGATTTTGTTTACTTGACTGGAGGACAGAAGTAGTAACTCCTAGTTTGGCGCATTACAAGGAAAAGCCGTGGTGACCATGACATACCAATACTTTGCCAGTTCAATAGAAAGTTATTAATAATAGCAGCAAGTTATTATTATTACTCTTTTTTTTTTTCCTGAAAGAATTAAAAAAGGCCCGTCTACTCTTCCTAGGAAATGTCTCTGGCATGGGTTGGTTCCTGTTCCTTCTCACAGTCTTAAACTCAGGCTCCTGACCTCTCTTACCTGGACTACCCCCTAAATGGCCTCCCTGATTCTAGACTCTGCTCTCTCTAGTTCACAGTGCTCATGGCCACCCAGACCAACATCCAGACCTACAGTGGTCACTCTGCTCTGTATAAACCTTCAATAGGACTTTCATAGGGAAAAACATGGATTTACTGAAAAGCATTTTCAAAAGCTAAATGAACAGAGAGCTGGGAAATGCCAATGTGGTAAAAAATGGTGATTCTTCCCTAAATTAATCTATAAGTTCAATGTGAAACCAATCGCAATCTCTTAGTGTTTCATGGATCATTGTAAAATGATCTTCAACTCTAAATGAAAGAGCAAAAGGACAAGAAGAATCAAAAACATTTCCATTACTGCAAAAATTTCTACTGGACACTGTTATTCCAGAATTAACAATTTTTTTTTTGCTCCAGTGGGTTTTCCTTTAGGGAAATGTGGTAAATATAAACTAAAATTTAACATAAAAATAGTAGGAGACAAAATATTTTCATAAAATAACAATAGGTAACCTCTGATTGGAATGAAGAAAACTGGGTAATTTTCTCTGCTAACCTAGTGCAGACATGAGGTCAGAGAATAAGAAGGTGAAGAAGAAAAGCAGATTGGAAGAAAGATAATAATCCTTACTAAGTGCTGCTGTTTCAAGTGCTGTGCTACGTACCTTCCATATGATTTGCGACTTCTGAATGTAAAGTATGTAAAGCAGGTAGGACCATTTCTAAGAAAGATTAGGAAAACCTTAAGAAGTGTGAGTGATTTGCCTAAAGGCAAAGATCTCTCATAAGCGGTAAACTGGGAACTGAACCTTGATCTCTGGGGTTTCTCTGCCTACCATACTTGTGAGCTTCTCCAGGCTGTTCTTGGTGGTCCCAGGTAGCAGCAGGGAGGCAGGGAGCCCTGGTGGAGCTGCTCCTCCCCTAACTCCCTATTCCCCACATTACTTTTGAAGGCCCTGGGCTTTGCTTTTGAACACTCTTGAAATAGTAAATAGGAAGGCCTGAAAGCCCAACTGTGTGCCACATTCAAGCCCAAGAAATCCAGGTCATGCTCCAAGTTGCCAACTTAATGCATAATGGGAAAAGAACTCTCTACATTTAAATCTCTTACAGGTTGTAAATCTTCAGCTTTGTTCTCTTTACATGATAGCATAATCTGCCTTCAAACATACAGTTGAATCTCAATAAATTTTACTTTCTTTATCCATAAACACTGTTTAAAAAAAAAAAAAATGCATGGTCCAGTTAGCCCTCAGTGGAGTGCAAAGGAGAGGACTGGAGTGAATTCTCTTTCTGTTAAGGCCTTGTAACTTTTATTAGGTGTTTTACTAGGTTGCAAGTAGACTATGAAGTCTGGCATAAGCAATTACATCTGTACAACAAACTGAAACAAATTACCTAAGCCCATAGACACTATTACATTTCCTCCTTTACTCCTATTCAACTTCACCTAACTATACAACTCCTCCCAGCACCACCACCAGATTGTCTTTTCCTTATAAACAAAGTTGCACACGAAATTGTATTAAAACATCAGATCATTACCAACTTGGTGGTCCTTGGGCAGACTTGAAGGACACGGGGGAAAAAATGAGAAGATGGAGGGCAGGAGATTCCAGGGTATGACTTTATAATGACACCAATCCAGCTCATGGATAAACTCTTATGTAAACACTTATTTTTGACCCCCCCAAAATCTATTTTCCTAGAACAGAAATTCTGCAACTAGTGGTACATCCTGCAGAAGCTACATATGATGTTCTTTTTGCATAACCCAATGGAATACATACTGCATGAAAAAATTTATTTCTGATTTCATATGGAGAAAAATGAGGGAGGGGACATAGAATAGCTGATAGCTGAAGGAGGGGAGGGAAACCCCAAACAACAACCAGAAAACACTTCTAGGTCTACCAACCAATCAACTGGGAACTAAATATTTAATTTATGCTAAATTTAAAATATTAACTAAATTTATGCTCAATTAACTATTTTTTCCAGGGGATTTTAGTGAGAACAAAGCAACGTAAGCCAAAAAATTTAAGAAAACTGTGTGGAGTTCATTCACACTCCTCTAAATCTCCTTTATTAGCTATTTATTTATTTATTTATTGTGCCAAGGATTGAATTCAGGGACACTTGACCACTGAGCCACATCCCCAGCCCTATTTTATTTAGAGACAGGGTCTCATTGAGTTCTTTAGCACCTCGCCATTGCTGAAGCTGGCTCTGAACTCGCGATTCTCCTGTCTCAGCCTTCGGAGCTGTTGGGATCACAGGCATGCGCCACGGCACCTGGCAGCAATTTATTTATTTATTTATTTATTTATTTATTTATTTTTGAATTTTTAGTTGTAGATGAACACCATATCTTTATTTTATTTATATATGTGGTGCTGAGGATTGAACCCAGTGCTCCACGCACGCGAGGCAGGCGCTCTACCCCTGAGCCACAACGCCACCTAGCAATTTATTTGGTAAGTATGGTCTTTCCCAAGAGAAAGTTGGGAGTGGTGGGGAATTTGGCAAACAGCTTTTCTGAGCTATAGTATACATATCAAAGAATTCACCCATCTAAAATGTACAATGCAAAGGTTTTTAGTATATTGAGTTATACAATCACCACTTCAATTTTAGAACATTCTATTACCCTAAAAAGCCCCTAGCTGGGTTAGTTATACACACTTGTAATCCCAGCTACACAGGAGGCTGAGGCAGGAGGACTGAAAGTAAGGCCAGTCTGGACAACTTAGTAAGACTCTGTCTTAAAATTTTAAAAGGGCTGGGAATGTAGCTTAATGGTAGAATGCTTGCCTAACACGTGCAGGGGCCTGGGTTCAATCCTCAGCAACACAAACAACAACAAAAACTATCTCTAGTCATCACCCCCTCACTCCATTCCTAGGCAACCACAAATCTACTTTCTATCTCTATTGATTTCTCTATTCTGGACATGTCTGTCATATTATAGGATCACACACTATGTCATTTTTTTATGACTGGCTTTCTTTCCCTTGCCATAATTTTTTTCAAGGTACATCCTTCTTGTAGCATTATATTCATTCCTTTTTATTGCCAGATAATTCTTCATTTTATGGATACACCACATGATATTTATTCATATCAGTTGATGGACATCTGGTTCACATCCACTTTTAGGATATTATAAATAACGCTGCTACAAACATTTGTTTTCAAGTTTTTGTGTGAACATATGCTTTCATTTTTCTTGGGTGTATTTCTAGGAGTGGAATTGATGAGTCATATGGCAACTCCACATTTAAACTTTTGAAAACTTGCTAACTAGTGTCCAAAGTTGCTCCACCATTTTACCAATAGCATATTGTTAACAGTGTTCCAATTTCTCCACATATGCTCCATGACTATTGATCATCTGTTTTTTTTTCCTTTAAATATGATAGCCACCCTACTTCATCTAAGATTTTACTTCCCACAATTTCAGTTACCCACTCTCAACAGTGGTCCAAAAATATTAACTGGAAAATTCCAAAAATAAAAAAATACATAAGTTTTAACTTGATGTTCTGAGAAGCATGATGAAATCTCTGTGGTGTTTCCTCATCCCACCCATGATGTGAATCACACCTTTGTCCAACACATCTGTGCTGATACACTAGCTGCCCATTAGTCCCTTAGTAACCATCATGGTTATCAGATCATCATGGTACCACAATGCTTGTGTTCAAGTAACCCATATTTTACTTAATAATAGCCCTAAAGAGTAAAAGTAGTCATGCAAAGGACACCCCTGGGCATAAAACATGAGCAGATAAACTCTGGCAACACTATTGGGCACATAGGAAAAAACACAATATATTTAGAGTTCAGTACCATCTGCAGTTTTGAATATCACTGGCAGGTTGGAACACATATCTACAGTACTGACATCCTGTGTGTGAACTGGTATCTAGTTATGATTTTGATTTGCATTTTCTTGATGATTGATGATGTCAAGCATCTTTCCATGTGCTTATCAGACATCTGTGTATCTTGTTTGGTCCAGCTTTTCCTTTAAGCTGCAAGCACCACCACATAGGAACATTACCTGAATTCAAATGTTATTTATTAACTGAATTGTCCTGGGCAAGTTAACATTTATTAGCTTCAGGTTCCTTGCCTGTAATGTGCAGATAATAATACTAACTATTAGAAGGTGTGTGGATTGAGATTAGGCATGCAAAGGGCTTAACACACAGCTGAGCACAAAGTAACTGGATAGCAAGTAACCATTATTAATAACAGACTTGATGATTAACATTTTATAACCCAAGATTAACACTTCATAATCCATGAATTCCTTGAACAGTTCTTGTCATATATGGAGAGTCCAAGCTTTGTGACAGAGAAGTTGGAGGCAGGGTACAAGGATAGTTCAAAAAGGAGAAAATTGGGAAAGTAAACCTTTTAATTAGTGGATCACTTTCATAGTCTTGTTTTGGTTGTCATTGTCAAAAGTTAGCCTACAGCCTGCTCCACTACCCGTCCAGTAATGATGTAAGCACCTAATTCACTGTATCTCACCCATTTCTGTCTAGAATAGCTACAGTAGCTCTCGTTCTGCCAGTGAACCTGAATGAAACAGGAAGGAGACAGGCCTTAGTTGAGGCTATATTCTACCGCCTATACACTGCATGACATACAGCATTAGGTGATTAATAGCTGCACTGAACCAAGTGGAATGAGTAAATATGTTTGGGATGTATGCTCAGGTAAGTGAATGGGGAATCCCTTCCAAAGAGGGTCCCAGAAAAGGGCAAGAAACTGCTGAGGACTAGCAGCTGAGTTTCTTCCTGACCCTCCATCATGCATCATCATCACACAGACATCTGCATTAAAATATTTTTCATTTCTTTGTTGCCAATTCTCAGGGATCACGGTTCCTAAAGAATGCTGCTTTCCTTTCTTAATTTCTTTTAGTCATGAGTGAAGAGGTAAAAAGGCCTCCACTTATGTTTCTTGGTCTATAAATAGCTCACAGCAGGAAAAAAAAGGGGGGGGGAGTCAATGGCTCCAAATTCAAAATAAAGGCAGGCTGCTCTGACAAGGTCCAAATTATACAGCACTCCAAGTAGAAATAAGGAGAGACAGTTTTCAGAGAAATTCTATTTTCCCATTAAATTCTGAAGGACAGTCAAATCAAGAAAACACTCTAGCCTCTCACAAATAGTTTCAGTTTCAGCAGCCATATATTTGAGCAGCACACAGTCAGACAGCAAACAGCCCTCTAGTCTATTGTTCTCACCATGTTCCCTTTCTTCAGGGACCACAAAAGTATTGCTACCACTTGATTCTTTCGACAAGGTATAAAGCCAAAGCAAGCTCTACATTCCTGCTGTCTAATTTTGCAGATGACTATCTATCCCTGATATTTTTCATAGCTGAAATTACAGAACCTTCTCAAAAACCTTGAAGCTATCAGAGTATGACAGGTTTGGATTTTGCGATTCATTTTGGAGTGCCTGTTGACAGGCCTTCGTTGCCTTTAAACATTCTTTATTCTTTCACGTTATCGTTTGTTGAAATCACTTACAGAACATTCTTTCACTCGTGTCTCTTCATTCATTAGGCAAAAGCAAATGCTGAGTACCTGCTGTGTACTCATCCACCAAGAATACAGTGCTTCTAAGCTCCATCATCATTTTTTTCCCCAAGGGTGACACTTCTAAATGCTGTTTCCTAATTTTTTCATAATAGTATTATATTTACAGTAAAAAAAAAAAAAAAGTGGAAATGACTATCAGGGAAGGGTTAACCAAAATAATGGTGTTTCAACTGGACAGAACATTGTATAGAAATTAAGAACAAAGTCTAACCTGAGAGTAGTGGTGAGTACTGTAGGTCAGCTACTCAGGAGGCCCAGGTGGGAGGATCACTTACAACCAGAAGTTCCAATACAGTCTGAGACAGTTAAAAAAAAAAAAAAAACTGATAGCACACACCTGCAATCCCAGCTTCCCAGCTCCTGAGAAGGCTAAGGCAGGAGGATCACAAGTTTGCGTGGAGTAAACCTGGGCCACTTAGTGACCCTGTATGGGGATATAGCTCAGTAGTAGAGCACCCCTGGGTTCCGTACCAGTACCACAAAGAGAGAACAAAGTCTTTTTAAAAATCTAAGTTAAATAAATGCTTATGTAATGAAGATCAGGCAAGATACATATTATATATAAAATATAATCCTCGGGGCTGGGGATGTGGCTCAAGCGGTAGCGTGCTCGCCTGGCATGCATGCGGCCCGGGTTCGATCCTCAGCACCACATAACAACAAAGATGTTGTGTCCGCTAAAAAATAAATATTAAAAATTCTCTCTCTCTCTCTCTCTCTCTCCTCTCTCACTCTCTCTTTAAAAAAAAAAATATAATCCTAACTGTTTATAAAATGCAAGAAATGAAGACTGGATAAAAATAGTTCAAAAGGTTAATTCTAAAATTATAGAAACATCTCTTCTACATATTTCTCTGAATATTCCTGCTCATTTGTGGAAATTTTAGAAAATAAAAGCTTAAACAAAAACCACCTGTAATATGCCACCATTTTTAGTAATTTGGTATTTTGTTGTCCATTATTTATACAAGAATGAAATTTCATAAATATATCTTACATCCATTGCTTTTTTAAAAAACTTTAAAAAAATCTTTAAAATGGAGAATATAGAATGTTGTTTGGACAGATGATGAAATGCTAACTGAAAAAGTCAAAACCATCTGTACAACATGACTAAAAGTCCTTGTACAGAAAGACTGCTTTGCCTCACTGCTTTGTACCCTGTCAAATTTGTGTCGTGTTATGCATACCTATTTAAAATAAATAAAAATTATTTCTCTACCTCCTCCAAAAAGCCATAAGATGCATAAAGTGAAATGGACATGGGTGCTTTTCTCTTTATTATCCAACTTTCAACGTAATGTAGTTATATTATCTTCACAGCAGAAAAAGAAAAAAAAATTAAATTCTGTCCTCTGCCCAAAATATCTATTAGGCAAGTTTCCTTTAAGCAACCTGAGTCTCCATCCTCTACCTCCAACTGCCTTCTTTGTGGCAACAGCAGAATGGGGCTCTCTGGGGCTGGGACCTGCAGGAACCCTCACTCCCCATCAGTACCTGTGAGCATTTCCTCCAGAAGGGACAGGGAAGTAGAAACACACCCACACACAGGGCCCATGGCACTGCAGGTGAAAGGTTAGGTGAGAAAGCCTTCAAAAAGCTGGAGCAAGCTGGGCACATTGGCGCATGCCTGTAATCCCAGTGACTCTGGGAGTTGAGGCAGAAGGATCACAAGTTGGAGGTCAGCCTGGGCAACTTGGCAAGACCCTGTCTCAAAATAAAAAAGATCTGGGAATGTAGCTCAGTAGCAGAGCACCCCTGGGTTCCAACCCTAGTACCACTAAGAAAAGAAAGGGGTGGGAGGAGTTGAGGGAAGGGAGACTCACTCAGTGGTGTGTTTTCCACCTGTCTATACTATATCCCTTTAAAGGTTCTTTCCCAAGCTCCTACTCTATCCTTTCCAGAATCATGAGGATTTTGGATTAGGCACTGAGTAAACCCAAATTCAGAACATTTATAACATTTTCAATATGAAGGGTTTCATTTACCCGAGACAGAAATCTTCTAGAGATGAGGCTCTAGGTTAGATCTGTCTCATCAAATCCAGACCCTAGCTCCTAAAGGTTGGGCTCCCCCTGGCAGCAGGCTTCTTTATTCCAGCATAAGAGGCAGCTCTTCTTCTTTTTCTTCTTCTTTTTTAAGTAGATACCACATTTTTTATACCTTTATTTTATTTATCCATATTTATGTGGTGCCGAGGATCAAACCCAGTGCCTCGCACATGCTAGACGAGCGCTCTACCACTGAGCCACAACCCCAGCCCAAGGCAGCTCTTCTTTAAGGGTCCTGACACTGCCAGGGGCAGGGAGGCAGCTCAGAGCTGGGTGTCACCCAGTCGACAAAGCCTTAGCAGTTCAAACTGGCCACCTAACAAACGGGCCTGCTAGGTGTTGAATTCTATCCCCCAAGAAAACTCAAATTGGAAGTCCTAACACCCCAGAACTTCAGAATGTAACCATATTTGGAAATAAGATCTTCATACCTGCAGTCCCACTTACTGAGGAGGCTGAGGCAGAAGACTACTTGAGCCCAGGAGTTCAACCCCAGCCTGGGCAGTGTAGTGAGACCCACCCCCTCCCCGATCTGGAAAACAAAAACAAAATGAGGGCCCTAATCCACTATGACTAGGGTTCTTATAAGAGCAAAATTTGGACACTCCAAAGAGGCCATGTGAAAACACAGTGAGAAGGCACAATTGCAGGACATGAAGAGAGGTCTCTGAAGAAACCAAACCTAGGAAAGCATGGTGGCACATGTCTGTAATCTCAGCCTCAGGATCACAAGGTTGAGGGAGATTGAGCAACTGAGCAAAACCCTGTCTCAAAAATAAAATGAGAAAGGTCTGAGGATGTAGCTCAGTATACCCTTAGATTCAATCCCCAGTACCATTAAAGAGGAAGCAAGGCACACAGGCAGGTAGGCAGGCCAACACTCTAATCTTAGATTTCCAGCCTCCAGGCTGAGAAAATAAATGTGTGTTGTTTAAACCTTCCCTGTGGTGGTACACAGATGGGTGGACTGTAATCACCCCTATAGAAATCAGGAGTTTAAGGGAAGAAGTAGGTCAATTTTGACTTCATAAATCAAAGGGATTTGATTCTCATTCTATTGTGACCTTGAGTATGTTATTTAACCTGTTCCCTCACTTACAAAATGGAGACAGCTATAGGGTCTTCTGTGTGAGAGGATTTAATGAGATGCATATGGTGCTAAACATTTCACATATATCAAGATGTAGCAAGTACTCAATAGCAGCAAGTATCAATAATACTAATAATATTAGTGATGAATATGGGAGCACATCAGAGAGGGAGAAACCGTGAGGATGGGGAATAGTGTTTCAGGTTACTGAAGGAAGGAAGCTAGCTTTGGCTTCTCAGGCTGTTTTCTTCTGTGATACATTCACACAGAAGCTGGAACCTTTATGTTCACTGCCTTCCCCCTCAAGATGGTCTGTTGTAAGAATCAGTGATAATCATGCATGTGCTATGTGTATTCTGGGGAAATTCCATCCATAAATTACTGAGCAGAAAGAGATCATTTCACAAGAAAATGAAGTGAAAGAAAGCACCCACGGCACCCTGAAGAGACAGGAGCCTCACCCCGACCTCACCATCTGAGGCAGCAGCATCCTATGCCAAGTGCCTGGAACCTGGAGAGCCTAGGTTTTTCTCTTATTGCCACTGGGACACCTCATACAAGCTCATTCTCTGACTCAGTTTCCTTATCTACAAAATAGAGCACTATCTGAGCTATTCTCCAAGTTCAGCTGCATGAGTCTCTTTGTAGACTGAGTCTTGCTTCACTACCTGAATTCAGGCATAATGCACCAATGACCTTGCATCTCCCTGGGTGCCAGCAATGAGGGAAGAGAAAGTGTCACGCATTTTGCTTTGCATAAAATATTTGACAGCCCTTCAGAAATCTTACCATAAAAAGAAACTAGCTCTTGCCAGTGAAAAGTAATAACCTAATGACCAATCTTGCAGAGACAATGACCCAAAAGAGATACTGCAATGGTCACCAAGAAGTGGAAGATTAATTTTAAATTGAGAAAAGGGAAGATTAACTTTATGGGCAAAAAGATGACGAGGGTAATATTCTTGGCCAAATACAAGTCTAGAATTGCTGTGCTGAGTTCTATACTTCTTAAATTTGAGAAAATCTCAAGTGCTGGTAATTAGACCTGAATCTTATCATTGCCACTTAATAGATGAGTAATGTTTTATAAACATTTCCACATCCAAGGTATCATTTAATTCTCATTCACAACAAACATTTCTTTCTATCATAATCAGATAAGGGAAGGCGATGGAGAAGGCTAAGCAACTTGCCCAAGATCACACAACTAGAAAGCACAAGGCTGGCAGGCAAACCGTGGATTGGAGTCCAAAGCCAGTGGTCTTTCCAGGTTGATTTATGCCTTTCCTCTGCAGGCCAAAACACAGATGAGAAGAGAGCTTATATTTTATGTGGCTTCATTTATGTGTATAATCTGGCACATTAGCTGAGTCAGAAAGAAGCCAACTATGCAAATTTTAAAAGTCAAGTCCCCAAACATAAAAATGTCGTAGGATGCCAATAGGGTACATCCCTGAAAGACAGTTTCTCCCATGAAAGCAGTGGTCTCAGCTGGGACAATTTTGTCCCCCAGAGGACATTTGGCAATGCCGGGAGACTTTTTTTTTTTTTTTCGTGGTCACTGGCATCCAAGGGTTAGAAGGCAGCGATGCTGTTAAACATCCTATAATGTTCAAGATAGCTCCCCACAGCAAGCAATAATTTGGTTTAAAACATGATAGTACTCTTCCATCTTAGCAAAGTAGAGAGGCAGAAGATGGGCTATGCCTTGCAAAGAACAAAGCTCGATGCAAATATGAGGGAGTGTTAACATTCTGGACTTGGCTTCAAGTTCTCCAGGTTTGACTCCAGCTCAGATTCACTATGCGATCCCAGACAAGTCACTTAACCACTCTGTCACATGTCCCTGCTAAAAAACGGTGTGTCTGTGTTGTGTTTGGTTTGGTTTTTTGTTTTGTTTTGTTTTGTTTTTTACTGGAGTGATTCTCAAACACAGGTATACCTGATTATAGCCTGAAATTCTTGCTAAAATACAAATTTCTAGGTTCTATTTCCAGGGAGTATGCATTTTTAACAAGTACCCCAGGGAATTTCTTATAGGTGATTGCCAAATTACAGTCTGAAATGTCACAAGAAAACTCAAAACAATGTAGGTAGCTTTTCCTAAGCAGGATCTGCAAGTTTGGGGAATGGTGCCATCGCACCCCAGGTATTAACCTAGAGGCCTCCTCACAATGAGAAAGTGACAAGGACTCTCTTAAGGAACTCCAACTTCTCCAAGGCAGAAAGGGCTGGGGAGGAAGCCCATCCATGAGACAGAAGAAGTAAAGAAGCAGATATAAACTGAAAAGTAGCCCATCAACCTGAGAGGCCACTCAGAGCAAAGTGCCAAATACCCCCAAATAATTGAGAGAAGGTGCTAGGACCTAGAACATCTAGTCAAATATATTAGCCAACAAGGATCATAAACATATTCATGTCATGAAAAGGAACCCACAGGCAAACTCAAACATGTGGCAAAGGGGCTCTATCCAATAACTTGGTCCCTTGTTAACTCCTTTGGGGAAAGGTGGCTTTAACATCCAAAAAGAAACTGGCAGAAACGAGATCTCAGGGATTCCAGTCTGGAAGGGATTTCAGGGAGCCAAACAAGTTTGAACATTTACTGCAGGCACCCAATCCTCTGACCTGTCTATTCTCTACAGTGCAAACTGAAGTCACCCTCTGCCATTGAAGCCCTGTCCCCACCTCTCCCACTGTGCTCTAAATGTTCAAGAAAAAAGTGCATCTAGGCCCTGGCTGATGAACCAAATATAAGTAGACTCTTATCTTACTTCTTCCCTTTTTCATCTTTAACCCTAACTAAAACACACTCATCCTGTCCACGTCACTTGCTTAATCACCAGGCAAGTGACACAGCCAGAGCATACCCCGCAAGGAGCCTCTGTAGAGGTTTCTCATCTCTCATGAATGGCCAGGTTCAGTGCTCTCATCGGTCATTTTATTCTTCCTTCTTCCCAAAAGGATGAGGAGCAAGCTTCCGTGGCAGCTATCACACAGGCTTCTCCTACTATCTTCCCATGAAGGAAACTGCTGACAGGCTTTGACAGACACACCTCACTCCATGTCCTTGGAGAATCAGTGACCATTAGAATCACCTGTGATATGTTTTTAAAATGAGGCCAGAGCCCCAATTCAAACCAAAGAAATTAATCGCCCAGCATCGGGTCCCAAATGTCAATACTCTTAGAAACTCCCCCAGGGATTCTAAGTGAAACCAGGGATAATATTCACTGGGCTAAGGCTGTGCAGTGGGAACCTTGGGCTCCAACTCCAACTGGATAAACTGAAAGTACCAGTGACATTCAGCACCAAAGAGAATCTGGGATAACAATAAAGAGAGTCAAGAAAAGGTTCTCAAGATACCATCTCACTCCAGTAAGATTGGCAGCCATTATGAAGTCAAACAACAACAAGTGTTGGCAAGGATGTGGGGAAAAGGGTACACTTGTACACTGCTGGTGGGACTGCAAATTGGTGAGGCCAATTTGGAAAGCAGTATGGAGATTCCTGGGAAAGCTGGGAATGGATCCACCATTTGACCCAGCTATCGCCCTTCTCAGACTATTCCCTGAGGATCTTAAAAGAGCGTACTATAGGAATACTGCCACATCAATGATCATAGCGGCACAATTCACAATAGCTAGACTGTGGAACCAACCTAGATGCCCTTCAATAGATGAATGGATAAAAAAAATGTGGCATCTATACACAATGGAGTATTACTCAGCACTAAAAAATGACAAAATCATAGAATTTGCAGGGAAATGGATGGCATTAAAGCAGATTATGCTAAGCGAAGCTAGCCAATCCTTAAAAAACAAATGCCAAATGTCTTCTTTGATATAAAGAGAGCAACTAAGAACAGAACAGGGAGGAAGAGCATGAGGAAAAGATTAACATTAAACAAAGACGAGTGGGGGGAGAGAAAGGGAGAGAGAAGGGAAAGCATATGGAAATGGTAGGAGACCCTCAATGTTACACAAAATTACATATAAGAGGTTGTGAGGGGAAAGGGGGAGGGAAACAAGGGAGAGAATTGAATAACAGCAGAGGAGGTAGAGAGGGAAGATGGGAGGGGAGGGGAGGGGGGATAGTAGGGGATAGGAAAGGTAGCAGAATACAATAGTCACTAATATGCCATTATGTAAAAATGTGAGTGTGTAACCGGTGTGATTCTGCAATTTGTATTTGGGGTAAAAATGGGAGTTCATAACCCAATTGAGTCAAATGTATGAAAGATGATATATCATGAGCTTTGTAATGTTTTGAACAACCAATAAAAAAAAAGAAAAGGTTCTCCCTTTTCAAAAGGAGGAATAACAATCTGATGTGGATATTTTTAAATGGGAGCTGAATCTCAGAGAAAAACCTCTTTATTAAGTGCATAGACCCCTGGGTTTTGTCTCTTAAATGCTGGTTTCATTTCAATCCAGCACTACCCTGTGCCAGGCACTAAAGGAGGAACAGCAGAGTATAAAACAAAGCACCTCTTCTTCAGAGCGTAAATCTTCTGGAAGTCAAACTGGGAGCATCAAGAGTTAACATTCAGGTGGGATCAGGATCTGGAGGAGGTCAGTCAACCTGCACCACATGCTGGTGGGCTTCAGCTCCATCTCCTATGGGCTTCCCACGGGGTGCAGATACTCCCACAGGTGCTGCAAGGGCTCAATTCCCAGTCTCTCTTCTGGAGACTCGCATCACCCTGCTGGGCTACTGCCAGCTAGCTCTAAAATGCCTAAGTAAGGGACGCAGGGGGACTCTTGCTGTCCATAAAGTTGCAACTATATTCATTTCATTTCCTTTTCAAATTAACATCCTATTGCCCAGTAATAAAGCTGTCAGCTCCCAACAAAGGACACTAGCAAAGAAAGGTGGCCCAGGCTATTCCAGCAAAAGGCACAGCTGCTGCTTGATGCTAAAGGTGGGCAGCCCAGGGTGGGATCCTACCTAGGACCCTACCCTCCTACAGTAACCACTGTCTGTCCTATTTCCAGCATGCCCTGAAATTCCCCTCCCTGCCTGCCCATCCTCCTTCACCACACATTTACCACTTGGCCAATGTTCTTGGGAATGAAACACAATTAATCCCTGCTCAGCCACATTTTTCCCCCAGAAAATGAATCTGATAGACCTGCAGTGTCAATAGGAGAGCACCACTCTGAATACTAATTGCCCCTGCAGAAAGCACCAGAGAGGCCGGCATGCAGGCCTCCATAGCATGAGCACTCCAGGATTCAGAAACCCTACCTGGTGTTATCAGTGGCAACTTGATGCAGGGACCGCCCTCCCCGTCCTGTCAGCAGTAGCCAGAGACCCTCGAGTTTCCTCCAGGGTAACATAAGGCTGGTGGCCAGAGTTGAGCAGGGCTGCCTCAAGATGGTAAACAGCAATGCTCTGCTCCACTCCACTGAGGGGAACTGGCAGCAGGTGAAGATTTAAAATGCAGCAGATGAGATTTAGGTTAGATTCACAGACAAACTTCCTGACAGAGGGAAGCACTGGAAAGGCTGACCCATTACTTAAATTTCACTGGGGAGGCACAAGGGGTTGATTGTACGGTCTGCCAGGAAGCAAGTGAGCAGTGAAGAGGCAGCCTTCCCTACACAATGGCCAGGAGCACAGACCTCACCCAGGCTGCCCACAAGCACAGACTCACCCAGGCTACCCACAGCTGCCTGAGGCACCACAGCTTGTTTTTTTTTTTTAAGGAAGGTAAATTGAACCGTCCACTAATAGTACTTTTAAATGTGCTAGTTCTTTGACCCAGGAATTTGAGTTCTAAGAATCTAATAGTAAAAAGTATAGTCAAATATTTTTTGTGTGTCTTTGGAGAAAAGAGGAAGGAACCTAAATGTCTAACTATTGAACAGACAGTGATGAAAAAAATTATGACACATGTATGCCACAGACTATTATGTAGCAAATAGAAATGCTTTTAAGGAATATGTAATGATCTAGGAAGTACGCTACAATAAATGAATAGGCAGATTAAATTGTGTGCTCTGTAAAAAAGAAAAAGAAAGAAAGTATGTTTATTTCAAAGAAGAATGGAAGGCAATACATCAAAATGTTAGTAGAATTCATCTCTGGGTAGGAAGGCAGTTGTTTTTATTTTCTCCTTTTTTGGAATTTCTCAAAAATTCTAAAGTAAGAATAATCAGAAAACTTTCACAAGAAAAAATAAAAGGGGGGGGTGGGCGGGAAGAAAGAAAATCTGTTCTCTGATATACCTTGCCATAAATCTATTTATCTGTCTAGCCATTATTCCCAGAAAGCAAAACGGTGACACTCAATCTTACACTTGGCAAGACAAACATATTCTCCCTTCCAAAATGGCCCAGCACACTCACTACAGCCACCCAAAAACCATTCTTCAGAGAATTGGAATATATGGTGTTAACCCTGAGAGGTATGAAACTATCAGATTTAATGTCAACCACTATTTACCAAAAGTCCACTATATGACAGGACCCAGATAGGTTACATTCACATGGCCCTTTTTCATACATAAAGAAACTGAGGCCCCCAAATTCAAAACAACTTGTCTCAAATCACACAGATAATAAATGTCAGGGCTGGGAGTAAATGTTGGTCACCTTACCCTCAGCCAGGCAAGGTTTTCATCATAGCCACCTCTAGGATTAGCATCTCCACAGAGACACAATGCAGACCATACCCCTCCTTTCTAAACTTAAACCCCTCACTCCCAATATCCCGAGATAGGCTACCTCACTGTTCCTTGCCACTACCCAAGGATGCAAATACTCTAGCTTCATGGTCACCTAGTGATGGATCCACTGTAGCCAAATTCCTCAACTCTCCTCAATGACCTTTAAGGATAACTTAGCACCATGAGGTAAGCTGCCTATCAAGGGCCTCTCTGAAGGTGTCAGACTCTGGTGAGAAGAAGAGCCCTATAGTTCAAAAAAAAAAAAAAAGCAGATGCCTTCAGGATCTCCTCCATACTTACAACATATGTGAAGGAGTCAGGCCTCTTACCCCTTTTTACAGATGGAGAAACAGGAAGGAGAATAGATTGACCAGCTCTAAGTCTAATAAGCAGCAGCCCTGGGACTCAACCTCAGGTCTTGTGATCTTTCCACCAGAAACACATACTGAGAACTCAGGCTCTGAGGCCTGGGTATATTGAGTTTCCTATTGTGTTATACCAAATTATCACAAATGTAATGACTTAAAACAACACAATTTAATCAATCAATCTATTAAGGAGGTAGCCATTTAAAAAAGCAAACAATAAGTAAAATAAATACATAAATTTGGTTATAAAATGTGTTAAATGTCATGGGAGGATAAACAAAAGTCTGTAATGTAGTAGTAAAGGGTACCCATTCAGAACACTTAAACAAGGTGAAAAGAAAAGGGGTTTATCACAAGAATGTGGTCTGTTTGAAATTGGTTAAAAATAAATAAATAAATAAATAAATAAATAAATAAAAGGAAACAACTTGACTGATCCTGAATAGGGGAACTGGTAAATAAAATTTCATGTATTTAGATAATGACTAATTAAGTTGAATAAATTAGATGTCTATACATCAACATGAAAGATCCAAAAGAAATGTTAAATTAAAAATAATTAATACATAATTTTCTCACAAACAAGTCGGTATATTGTCTATGGATAAAAATATAAATAAAAGTATGTAAAAGGGACTGGAACAAAAACATGTGCAAAGAAACATATCATCTCATGGTTCTAGATGTCAGCAAGTCTAAAAGCGTCAGCAGGGTACATTCCTTCTGTAGTCCTTAGAGAAAAATCCTTTCCTTGCCTTTTCCAGCTTCTAGAAGCTACCAACATTCCCTGACTCATGACCTCACATCCCTTCACCTTCTGCTACCCTTGGTATACTTCCTTCTCTTCACTCTCTCTAATAAAGATCCTTCTGATGACCTTGCAGTCACCTAGATGATCCAGGATAATTTCCCCATCCCCAAATCTTTCATCACATCTGAAAGTCTCTTTTATTATTTAAGGTAACAAATTGACAAGTTTTCAGAATTAGAACCCAGACACCTTTGGAGGTCATCGTTTGGCTTACCTCACTATCCCAGCACCTAGTGCACACCAGAAGCACAGTGACTCATTCATGAAAGAGTCTATGCTCCAAATGGTCTTAAACCCTTGAGAAGTAGGACTTTCTTGGCTGGTTTAGGAGAGACTCAAAGCTTGGACCCCATGTTTCAGTCAGAATCTCTCAAAGGGGGCCCTGAAAGTCATGTCTATAATCAAGGGCTCTGGATTTCTTCAGTTAACTTGGAAACAGCCTTCATCTTCACTTTCATACTGTTGCTCCAGGTAAATACCTACCAGTTGATTCTCTGAACTCTGACAGTACAGACAGATGACTCAACTCAAAAATCATCTAGTAATTGCCCTTTAGAGAGATTGATAGGCACAGTCTACATCTTCCCTAGAGCTCTAAATCCACATGGTATCATTACAGTGTGAACAGAAGCCAAATGGCAGCAGGATAAGGGTTCTATCACTTAACAGCATGAGTCAGATTTGATAAATATCACACATTCTTTGAAGTTTTATCAAAATCAAGCCTTAAATTAGCAGACTATGGTGGCAACCTAGCAACCCAGCCACATTCATTTCCACTTGAGCCTGATACCTGAACAAGATGTCACATCCCAATAGGAGCCAGACCCCAGAGGTGGGAGGCATGCTGGGTCCCCAATTCATGAACCTTATGGTATACAACAGGTGTCTCTAAGGGGCAATGGAGGAAACCAAGTTGGGACCCAAACTCTGACTTGCCAATATCTTTTGGGGTTTAATTGACCTTTCGGAGCTTTCCCAATATATGCACAATGAGCTCACTGACACTGACTCACAGGCCAGATGCCTAGCAAATAGTATATTTCCTTTCTTCCTGCCCCTGAAATGAGAAAGCTGGCTGGGCAAGTAAAAGCTTTTAGGGAGAGTGCAAATTGTTGTAAATGCCCTGTTTGTGTTAAATACACATCACCCACACACTGTTTCCAAAATTTCTGCCACATCCCTGTCTAACTTGTACTTCTGCTTTTTTCTTTAAACAGACCATACAGATTCTAGCCACATCCTAAGCAATAACAGCTCCTGAATAAGTAATAGTCTAGCTGTATTTTATTTCAAAGACACATGAAAAAGCCCACTAATGTACAAAACTATTAAACTAAAAAACATTCTCCTCTGTATAATGCCATATCATTTCACACCTCAGGAAACTGGTGCTGACTCAACTCAAAACTATTCTCTATGCCTAGGTCACTTCCCTTCTGAAACTTAGTTTCCCTCAATAAGAAAATAAAGACAAAGGTCCAAACAAAACTTTTCATTCTCTTCCAGTTCCAATATTCTGAGACTATCAATCCCCCAGCCCCCTCCCCCAAAAAAAAAGAATCCAAGCAGGAAAGTTTTTTTTAAATGTCAATAAATACCACTCAGTACAGTACAGTTGTCTCTCAGTATCTTTGGAGACTTAATTCCAGGACTCCCTCAAGTATCAAAATCTATAGATGATCATGTCCCTTATATGAAATAAGTGTTTCATAGTGTTTGCATATAACCTATGGACAGGCTCCATCTCCTGATTACTTAAAATGCCTAATACAATGTAAATGCTCTGTAAATAGCTGTTATACTGTATTGTTTAGGGAATAATGACAAGGGGGAAAAAAAGTCTATACATGTTCAGTACAGATGAAATTTCCCCAAAAAATATTTTATATGTGTAGTTGGTAGAATCCATGGATGTGAAACCTATGGCTACAGAAGGTCAACTGTAATTAGATTTAATACCAGAGACAGGAAAAAGGATAAGAGAGAATGACAGAGAGGAGTGCCATATCTTCATTTTAAAAGACTGACTGTGCTTCCCTTTCCTGGGATGTTATATCTGCAGCTTTTCATAAGAGATGGCACTTGGTTTTGTAATAAGACAAGCTAAATTTGAACCTCACCTTGGGTGGTTGTTAGTTTTATTCCCTTATCCGAGACTTTTAAAAATTCTTTTAAGATGTTGATGGACCTTTATTTTATTCATTTATTTATATGTGGTGCTAAGAATCAAACACAGTGCCTCACACATGCTAGGCAAGTGCTCTTCCACTGAGCCACAACCCCAGCCCTAGGCAAGATATTTAAACTTTTAGTTTCCACAGTTTTAAAATGGGCAATACCTCCTTCACAAGGTTGACTAGGAATTAAGTGTGAGTAATTTATATGAAGCCATTTGGGAACAGAGCTGGATACAGTAGATGTTTCCTATCACTATGAATGCCTACACTAATTAGTTGAATGCACTCTGAAAACAGGAAAGTCTTGCCCATCTTTCTCTCACAGTGCTTAGTATGGTGCTTCACACAAAATAAAGAATTTGATCTGAATCTGTTGGGAAACAAATCTTACAGAACAAGTATCTGCTCCGAGGCACGAAACTAGATATGCCCCAAGATGTATAGATAACAAGCAAATCTCCCCTGGCAAAAACAAATGTCCCCACTTCCTTGAAATTAAAAAAAAAAAAAAATCAGAAATCCACCCAAATGCAAACAATGGAACAATGGTTGTCTTTGGAGCTTGATCCACAATTCTCCCCTTCTATATTCCTTTTCTGATATTTAAAAATCTCAACAATGTATATCTAATAGGAAAAATTGTTAGACCTATTACAAGAATAAACAAGACTGCCTGAGTCTGAGTCAGAAAGTCAGAGACCTGGTGTCCAGTTTCTGCCATTAGTATCTGGCTACCTGACCTGAGGCAAGTCACTTTACTTTCTCATAAACTGACAGAAACTATACCCTCTCTGATGACATCATCAGGTGACTGTGGGAGCAGGGGATCCAGGACCATGCTGTAGAAACTCTTTCTGTGATAAGCAGAGTTCTGGAATCTCATGAGCATGCCTGGAGCCCTACCAGTTGCTTTTACTTTTTATTCCAAACCAGACATTTATTTCTTTGTGTCACACCTTCATAAATGTTGCTCTCGTCATTAATAGAGGGATAACCCACAAGGCTGCAGCCTTTTTTTTTTTTTCATCTTAAAAGCATGCCATAAAAGTAATGAGAATGAATTTCGGGCTGCAATCATAACTCTTACATAATGAGCACCACCCAAGTTCGAAACACCACCAGCTGTGAGCCCTTTTCCTCATAGGGCATTTAGTTTCCTTCTTCCTTTAATTTTTTTTTTCCCCTAACACATGGGAAACTTCAGACCTCAGCACACACAAGAAGATCATTTGGAGCAGTGGGAAGGAGGCAACACAGCTAAGCAGAGTATCAGAGAGAAAGATGGGACCTTGAAAACTCTGAGCATAATGGTCTGATTGCTCTAGACAAAACATCTCCCCTGCCAAATGTCAAATCAAACTAGCAACCACGTTCTCAAAGGCAACCACTAAGCAGGGTGAGCATAGGCCCCACAGGGCCTATGGATGAGTGGGGCACAGAGAGACACCAAAGAACAGGCTGACCAATAAAGACCTCTATTACCCATTTTACAAAATCATATCCAAATTTAGCCTGGGGCATCAGAATAGGTCAACAGGGAAAAAAAAATGGGAGGGTGAATAGGTCACACTCCCAATGGAAGAAAAGGAGGTTTCTATTTGTAGAAACTTTAGTTCATTTCTACTACAGGAGACAAAGGCCTTCAGATGCATGATTTCCAACAGAGGGTCAGCTACCCAAAAACAACAATGATAATTCCTAACAGCTCAACTTCCTTATCAATAAACTGTGGATAGTAATTACTTGTATCATAAGTTGTTGTGAGAATTCAATGAGATAACACAAAAAGGCACTTAGAACAGTGTCTGGTACATGGTAAGCTATCAATAATACATAATGCCACATTCAGTTTTGCATGTATTATCCCATTTGACCAAAGGAATATCTGTGTGAAGCGGGTTTTATGATTCTCACAGGACATTAGCTCAAAGAGATAAAAAGACTTATCCAGAGTCACACAACTAAAAAGCAGTGTGTACCCAGTTGCTTTTAGGACTGACACTGCACAATCCTGGTGTACCAGGAGTTTGGACATGCCACCTTTCCTAGGAGCCTGGCTGTAGTCTCTAGTGGCAACACAAAATGACATTTCTGACATACTTATTTTCTATATGACAAGCCAGTTCCCTCAATTGATGAGCCAGTGATTGTCTAGCTACCATCATTAAAACAAAACCAGCTGTGAATTCAGCAAGCACTGAGTTGAAGCCTTTACAAACATTTCATATGACCCTCATGATTACACTGGGAGGAAATGTCCTTATCCCATTGAACAGGCAAAGAAACTGACTGAGGGATGGTCACAGACACAAAGCTTATAAGCAGCACAGACTGTGTTTGAACTCAAGTCCTCAGAAAAAAATGCCATATATTGTTGCCTCAATTAACTCTTCATTCTCTCTGCCCTCATCCCTACATATCCCTATAGGACAGAGGCCTGGAAAAATATCTCTCTTTCCCTTCACAAGAAAGTACAAATCACAGGGAGGAACTTTTTGGTTTTGCAAACTAAGACAGCAAAGGCTGCCAGAGTCTTTATCCTACTTCTCCTCCCCATCTTGTCTGACTCAGAACAAACTTTCAGAGCACTCTTCTCTTACCCTAGAAAAAGGCTTCCCGCCACAGCTGCTGCTGAGGAACACACTAAGCACCACCATCAACCCAGTGCCTCCTTAAAGAGGAAGAGAAAAGGATAAGCTGAGGAGTGGTACAAACAGGCTGTCCCTTTCCCCAGGTCTGGGCCCCAGAATAGAGGCCTCGGCTGATGCCGAATTCAACCCAGCTTGCTCCCTGTAGGGTAGGCATTAGAAGCAAGGCGCATGGGGGAAATCTCCAATCATCCTTATTGCTGACCCCAAAACCCCTAGTGACCCCAACCCTCTCACCCCACAACCTCTCTAACTGCCTCACACTTTCCTCACAACCCCACAATCACAGGTGCCTGTTCAACTCACAGTGCACAAGAGACATTACTATTCACCTACTCCTTACAAAATCACCTTCAGTAGCTTCCCCAGGCAGTGGCTGGGCCATAATCAATGCACATTCAGCCATGACCAACAGGCCAAAAGGTAAGCAGACATCAGATGGCAGGCTTGAACCGACTTCCCATAACAGAAATAAAACTTATTCCACCTCCAAACCCATACAAGTTGCCAGCAGATCAAGCCATTGTGGGAGAAGGCAGCACTCTAAGAAATCAGAGCCCTGAGTGCTGAGGGAGGGTGCCCTAAGTGTATATATCACAAACCCAGGTGGAGTAGCAGGTGGCATGGATTCCCCAAATTGTCCGGGTATCCAGGTCAACAGCCTCTCTGAAGGCAAGCCCTTCCTCACTCATTTCCTCTCTAGAAGGCTGGGGTGAGATGGGAGACTCTGTTTTTGGATAGCAATCAGAGCAGCCCAGCCCATGGACACCACAGCAGGGAGGCAGATGAATACACAAGTCAAGTCACAAGTGGGCAAAAAAAACTGAAGAGAGGGCAGTGGGAGAGCAGAGCATCCTGTTTCAGATCAGAGCAGAGCAGTCTCTCAGATCACTGCCCAGTTATATGCCCAGTCTCCCTCAGGGTACTCCACCTCCCATAAGCCCACCACTCCCCACACTCCACCCTCCTTCCTTCATATAGCCTCCTCCTTTTTTCCTTCCCAAGAGCACCAGCTTCCAAGATGCTCTTTCTTCTCATCACACTTACTCTACAAATCCTTGAGCCCTTCAGTTAACAGAACTGAGTACTCTATCCTAAACTGAGAAGAATTTAATAGCTTCCCAGGTCTCCAAGACAAAATGCTGTGAGGAAGGCTGAGTTGGCAACTCTCCTCAGGCCTGCCTCCCACCAGCAGAGCCCAACCTCATTCATATCCTCCATTTAAGACCTGGGCCCTTCCACTTCCATTCCTTTGGTCCTACCCAGAAAATCCCCCAGCACAACAGCTCACTTTAAGCTTCAAGGTAAATTCACCCTCTCCCTGCCAAGAAGGGGAGGGAAACTGAAACTGCCTGAGGGAGGAGCTTCCCTGCGCCCTCGCCATTCCGAACCTGGATTTCTACTTCCTTTCCACTGAGGGCCCTGGGAAAGTCAGGTCAGGTGACCACCTGCCAGAGCTTTGCCTGGGCCCTTATTAGTGCTACAGATCTGGGGCCTGAAAATACTCCCCAGGCACTTGTGGAGTGTGTGTGGATGTGTTCAGGCTCTGGGGCCAGGACAGGGTAGCAGTTTTCAGAATGCTTCAAACTACCTGCACAGAGGACTTAGGTCTTACACATCTGGACTGGAAGTTCACTGGGAAGCTCAGGCAAGGGATGGGAGTGAGGATGGTTTCTGAAGGCAAAGGAGAACGGGTACAGTCTGTTCCAAAGAAGATAAAAACTGAGGGATGCTTCCTTTCTGCCTTTCATGGAGAACCGGGGCCATCCCTTCACTGAGCGCGGGTTGGGGGCAATGCCCACTTCCTGCTCAGGAAACACACTGCTTAAACCTTAAACCAAAAAGAGAAAGGGGAGGGTACCTGCAACCCACCAATCTCATTTTCAGTTTCCCTCTCCCCAGCTTAGACACATTAATAATTGACTTGCCTACCCAGGAGCTCCAGCATTGCCATAAAAGATGAGCTCCAGCCCCATGCCCGCGGGCTTCAAGGCTCAGGGCTGGTACAAGCTCCTGGAACAAAGCCTCTGCATTCCTCCAGAAAGGTGTGTCTGAAACCAGAGCTGTCACAAGCTAGCTGACCCCTTACCTCCTCTTTAGCCGGCTCCTCGAAAGTGTGAGTGGAGAGGCTCCGGGAGAAGAGGAGGTGGGGCAGGCACCCAGTGCGCCTTGCAGAATGCGTGGAGAGGTCGCCTCTGCCCACCTCCCGACCCCCACCCCCACTCCACTGCTGGCCAGCCGCTGTCCCCGCAGCCGCACACCTCCGGGGCGTGGGGCCCCCAACCATAGCCGATTTCGGAAAGCCGCGCTGTCTGCTGAGAGATAATCCTGTTACCAGGAACGCAGGCTGTACTTGGAGACCTGATTCTTAAAACAACAAGGCATCTCCCTCGGCGCCCTTCCCGATTAGTAACCCAAAGCCGGCTCAACGAATTCTCTCACTGTAACTCCAGGGACGAGCTGCGGTTCCCATGCCGATGGCCGGCGGGGAACGAACCTGCACCGGTTACGCCGCGCCCAGAGAGACACAAAGCACTGCCGAACGCAGCCCATGAATGCTGCTTGCTGCCGACCCTCCAGCCCGCAGACCCCCGAAAGTTATGGCGCGTGCACACACCTGCAGCCCCCCCTTGATGGATCCCGCCAGCCCCCTAGGGCGGCAAGGCACGTGTCCCGGGGCGGGCAGTGCCGCGGCTCCATGCGCCCCACTCTGCGAGCCCAGGCGGGCTACGGGTCAGCAGCGCTGGGCGACCAAGCGCTTCGGGGCCTCAACGCGCTGGCGGTGCATCCCGCACCCTACTCGTCCTCGCCGGAGCCTTCCCGAAGAACCCACACCCACTTGACATCAGCACCGACCAAAGCACGTGGCGCAGCGCCAGACGGCTGACCCTGGCAATCCAGAGAGTGCCCCAGGTGCTGCCGCTTGGCCAGGACGGCGCGTCCCAGCACGGCACATTCCTTTCCTTTGCAGAGGATGCTGCAAAAGCGAGGCAGTTGGGAGATGGAGGAGGGGGAGTGAAACCCGCGGAGGGGGCAGGACCTGCGGCCTCACAGCGGCGCCGCTCTGGCGCCCAGCCAACCACTGGCAGAACTGACAGCCCTTGCAGCAAGTACCCATCAACTGTGAAGACAAGGATGTAAATGACCCGGTGTGCTTTCCTGGTCCCGCTAAGGAGCCCTCCAAGAGCCCTGACCTTGAATTTTCTTCTTCAGAATGATTCAAGGAGGCCCCTGTTTAATAACACCTACTAAATTGAGTAGGCTGACTTTATATTAGACAGAAAAGAATGCCGGGTTGGATGTGGTTGCAGACTCCATAGGACAGGAGGCTACTATCAAGCACCCAGAGAAGCAGACCATACCCTCTGCCTTGTCTCCACACTGACAACTTCAAATGTCTCCTTTCTTCTCTCAGTGCCCTTGGCAATAGGGACCGCTCTCTGGGTTCTGCAGACAATCAGAAACAGCAACGCCTGGCAACCCACAAACTACTAATTCATTCATTAGCATCCATCCAAATATTCAAATATTGAAACATAAATAAAGCTCAGTATGTGCCAGGAGCAACAGAAGATAAAGTACCTGCACCCACACCCCTTACAATCTAGTCAGGGAGAGAAATACTAAATACAGTACAAAGTAATCAAAATGGTCATAAGGGTATTAAAGGTAAGCGGTGCTACAAGAATGCACAAGGGAGCAGGAAAGTATTCCCTGATACTTTTTCACTACTGAGGCATAAAGATGAAGGAAGTTCTGGCAAAGATACTGGTCATTAAGGTATAAGTGTTCATTCATTCACAGGGAGAGGTGATTAAGCAGAAGCAAACTGCCCTGCCAAGACAACTGAACTTTTGTCCAGGAGGGGCAGCTCATAAGCTCTGGAAGATAGCCTGGCTATCCATTCAGAGACCTTTATGTGTTTTCTCATTGTCCCCCACCCACCCACCCTACACACACACACCATGGCTGTCTCACTTTGATGAAAGAGCACTAAACAGGAATCAGTAACCTTCATGTATGGCTCCAACTCCATCATCAATTTGCTGAGTGGCCTAAAAAATTTCCTCTACTCTCTGGTTTCAGTGTTCTAAAATGAGGGATTGGATTAGGCAGTGCTTCTCCATACAATTTTCTCCATACAAATGTCATTACCATCCTGTAGCTTCTATGATGACAAGGTGCCAAATTATCTTCCAAATCAAAAGTTATAATGAATATGTTTTTTAAAACTGCATACACCCTTTAAGTATTAAGCAGTATGTCATCCTTCAAGGTCTGCTGAAGATAGCTTACAAGCAGAAGAAATGGCCTCCACGCTCACCCTTCTGTTATCTCTCTCACTCTCCCACATGAATCAATCACCAGCACTTATCATCTCTAGCCTTGTTTCTTTTATTTTCTTTCCAGGATAAATTGGACAGGCATGAACAACAGTACTGGGTCATCCCCCCCCCCACAAAAAAAAAAAAAAAAAAAAAAACGGCATGTTGTGGAGACTCTTTTGAGTGATAATTTCCAGTAACAGTGGGAAATAAATACTCTGAAGGAAGTATACAATGTTTCTGGGGACAATTTGGCAATATGAATTAAAAACCTTAATTCTTATATCCTATGAACCAGCAATACCACATTTAAGTATTATCCACAGACATAATTATGGATGGGCAAAGAGATTTATCCATAAGGATGCTCATTTCATCAAATTAACAGCAAATAATTGCAAATGACCTAAATATATAATAGGAGATTGGTCATTAAATTGTGGCATATCCTTACAATGGAACACATGCAACTTTAAAAATGGTATATATAAAATATTTACCATAAAATAAAAGATTACAAAACAAAACAAATGATCCCAGTTGAGAGTGTGTTTGCTTTGCTTGAGGGGGGGGTTGGGGGGAGTGATAAGGGACTTTCTGGAGTTACCTGTGTCCATATTTTCTTACTATCTTAGAACCTATGCCCCCAAGCAAAACATGTTACCACTATGGCTTGTCATCCTCACAAGTAAATCTGTTAGCCTACATTAAAGCTACCAAACCCCAATATTAAAACAGAATGAAATAAACCTTACAGGCAAGAGGAACTCAGTTCAATTCTTCCCCACCATCCACTCACCATTAGGGATTTGATAGTAATCTTAAAAGGCGAATGATTTTGCCCCTAGACTTTTCATTTCATATAGATTTTTCATTTGTTCTTTCCTTGTGTCTAGCTTAATGGTTTTCAAACTTTAATGTGCATTAGGCATTAGAATTACTGTCCATGGTGGACAGTAATTTAGGGTACATTTGACTTTATAAGATTTTTTTTTACTATATGCTAATTCCAGAATCTAATTACTGTAAGAAAGTTTGGTAAAACAGATAAATAGAAGGATATTTACCAATATGTTAGCAATGGTGGAATTACAGCTGATTTTTAATTTCCTTCCTTGGGATTGTCTGTTTTTGCCAAATTATCTAACAATAAACATATATTACTTTGGTGATCGGAACATAAAATGTTGCTCAAATATAACTGGGTTAAAAACTCCCCAAAAGATAAACTAAAAATAAACTATGGCTTGAGTTTAAAAAGGGTGACTGATCATGCCCTTCATATCCCTTCCCTCTGCAAGCTCTGACACTGCCCCAGTTGGTGCCCCAACACCCAAGGACAGGCAGTCCACCGTCGCTAGGATACCATGCAGGAAAAACTGGCAAGAAAATTATTTTTACATTTACCTCCTAGGCTGTGCTTGTAATAATGCTCAGAAGCTTAGAGTAAAGGTTCCAAAATGAAGCAGTCCTGACTCTCAGCTAACAGATCTGTTCCCTACTCCCAAAACTCTCTATCGAATATTCTGAGTTCTTAATAAGCTGAGAGCACATAATACACATATACTCTTAGTCCAAAAGATCAAAAACTGTTCAGCCTGTTTTCCTCAGACCTGGTAGGGTCACCAAGCACACAGGAAAGGATCAGCTGAATGAGAACAAGCCACAAATTAGACTGGGCTCTACCAACAGCTGGTTGGATGATCTATGTCTCAGTTTCCCCTTGGTAAATAGCCTAACAAGAAGAGGGTAGACAAAGCGAACAGTGCTGCTGCAGTATAGGATATTATTATTTAATGAAAGCACATGCAAGCACTTGTGGAGGGAGAAAGGAGCAAGCTAGTTGTAAGTTCTTCAGAATGAGACTGTTAAACTATAATTTGCCTCACATTTTGAGCTCTCTAAGAACCTAGAGGATCCAGAGACCAGAGAAAGGAGCAGAGGCAGGAAAGATAACTGCTGACTTTCTCTTGCAGCATAACTCAGGAAGTCAAGGACAGAAAGAAGGTGGCTTAAGCTCCAAGCTGGAGGCCCAGATTTCTGAAATCACAATTGGCAAAAAAACATCAGGATAGAATCTATAGATGAGGGATGCTTGTATTATTTAGTTACTTTAATTCAATAATCATTTAATCCCCTACCAGGCACTGCAAATACATTCTGTGCTAAAAATAAAATGCATGACTTCCAATCCAGACAGGGCTGCCATTAGGTTACATTTTAAATCCACCTAGAGTCTAATCAAGCTAATTTTACTGTTATTGTGTCTATTAAAACATGGAGCTTTTGTTTAGAGTGTGAACAGAGGGGAGGAAAACACAGATATTAAGGGCTAGGGATTTTGATTATTCAAGAATTGTTTCTGGGAATGAAGTAGCAAAAAGAAATCTGATTTTTAAAAGTAACTTTAGCAGGACCAAATGTATCAGAAGATATGACCCCTTTAGAGCTATCTCTGGGATCTAAATGAAGCCCCCTTGCCTCATCTAAGCTGGAAACATTGAACACAATGACCAAGAAGCCAACATGGGCCTGGGACATGGGGCCTAAGGGCCATTACCATGGGAAAAAAGTACACTTGACCCATGATCAGAGATCAAAACCTACCCAAATTGAGTTTTGATAAAATGATTAATAATATAGCTCTACAGATTTTTTTTAATCAAAGAAAAAATATCTAGTTAGAACACAGGTATAACCAATGATCTTCATCTTTTAATCGGAATAACATGACGTTAAAAACTGCAAATTTGGGAGGCCCACCAGAGCATCTAATGCCAACAGTCTAGAATAAGCCTGGTGCAGTGGCACATGCCTATAATCCCAGTAATTTGAGAAGATGAGCAGGAGGATCCCAAGTTCAAGGTCAGCCTGGGCAACCTAGTGAGGCTCTATACAAAAATAAAAAGGGCTGAGATATAGCTCAATGGTGAAGCACCCCTTGGTTCAACCCCCAGTACCACCACCAAAAAAAAAAAAAAAAAGTCTAGAATGAATCCAGGAATCTTCACTTTATCAAGTACCTCAGATCAGAGGCTCAGATGATTTAGCTGCTTGTGGTCTTAGTCCACACTGAAAAATTTTAGTTTAAAGGCCAGAAAAGTCTAGCACACTGTTTATTCTAACTTTCTAGTAGACATCTCCCCAGTAGACTTGAAGCAATTCATAATTGAAGCTAAATAGAATCCAACCAATGCTTCCTGTGAAATCTCTCCAAAATTACAACAAAACTAGAACATGAGGGGCTGGGGATGTGGCTCAAGCGGTAGCGCGCTCGCCTGGCATGCGTGCGGCCCAGGTTCGATCCTCAGCACTACATACCAACAAAGATGTTGTGTCCGCCGAGAACTAAAAAATAAATATTAAAAATTTAAAAAAAAAACTAGAACATGATGAACAATACCCGCCCTCAAAATGAAAATCCAAGTAAAAGCAGCACATAGCATATAGAAAGTTCTCTAAAACCATTAATTTTCAAAAGGATGTCAATGGGGTATTTTTGACACTGAAGTCTCATTTTCTATTCATAAGTCCATTAAGAACTCTGGCAGCCTTTTACCAGTGTTTATCACCTATAAAGTCCATGTACTTAAACAGACCCAAGTTAAAGTCTAGTCTCACCCACTTACCAGGTGGGTGGCCTTCGATAATTTTTCTTCCCAGAGTCACTATTGCTTCAATTCTAAAATGAGATTTAAAATATCTAATCCTGCAGTATTGTTATAAGGATTAAAGGACAGATTTCTGTAAGCGCAGAGGACATAGTAAGTACTAAATAAATAGTGGCCATGGCCGTCATTATTCTATTGCTTAATAAACATTTCTCAGGGCCTTTTCCAAGGCTGGCACTGAAGGCACAGGAGATATGGTGATGATGAAGGACAGAGGGACAGAAATATAAATAATAAACAAGTAAACGAGTAATTTCAGACATTGGTGTGTGATATGAAGAACACAAGACAGTGATATGTGGGGGTCAGGACATGCACCAGGAAAGGCCTAACATGTAGTATTTAAATGAAAAGCATTCCAGGCATGAGAACAGGTGAGGATAAATGAAGCATGCTTCAGGGAAGGAAAAAGGGCCATGAGGCTAGAGCTCTAGACCAGTGGGAACAGCAGTAAAAGATCAAACTTGGAGATAGGTTAGTGGAGGTTTTATCTAGAGCCTCATAACACCTCATGGAAATTCAGGTTCTCTTCCAAAGGCAATAGGAAGCCATGGATGGCTTTGAAAGACAAAAGAGGCATGATATGGTTTACTTCTTTAAAATATTTCTGTATCTCTCACATGGAGAATGACCTGGGGATTGGGGAAAATAAATAAAAATCTAATATTAATTCAGTGCTTAACAGTGTGTTCTGAACTACCCTAACACCTTAATATGTATGATCTCCTTTAATCCTCATGAAAACTTTCTGATATGAATACTATTTTTGTCCTGATTTTGCAGATGGCAAAATCTAGGCATAGCATGATCAGGTGACTTGCCATCTCAGTCAGTGAGTGGAGGGTCCAGTGTGTAAAGCCAGTCTGACTGCAGTGCCACTAACAATGCCTTTGAAAATAAGTAGGGAAAAGTAGGGAGACTGGATAAAGAGACCCCTGCAGCAGTACAGGCAGGACAGGATGGGGCTGGCCAACACAGCAGTGGTAAAAATGCTGAAAGGGATTCAGCTTGGCAAAATATCCCAGTGGTGGAGCCAACAGGACTTAATGATGTGATTTATAGTTGGAATAAAGAAAAGAGAAAAACAAAGATGACTTCCAGGTTTTTTCTTTGAGCAACTGAATGGATGCCAGTGCTATTTCCTGAGATGGTTTAGCCTGGGGAAGAAAAAAGTAAAATAAAATGGGAAGGTAGGAATTAAAATTAATCAAGATCTGTGTTTTGACCATATTAGCTGGACATGTCTATCAGACGGCTAAGTAGGGAAGTCACGAGGGGAATGAGCTGCAGGAGACTTCACTCAGGGAAGTGGTTGGGAGATGCAACCAGTGGTATCTCACTGTCCTGAGGCTCCTCCTTAATGGGTGCATGGGGAGGTAGGGTGGCTCTTCCATCCGTGGACCTCTGGGTGGCTGTGTCAAGAAAGGACAGAGGGACATCTCAGCACAAGATTGTAACTCACTCTGAGACTAACAGCACTCTGCCCAGCCTGCTCTCTGGTTCCAATAGGTTCCTGGAATCCTATTTAGGCAGCATTCTTTCAGGATGCTCCAGGCCAGCCCTCCAGAAGACAATGCAAAACACTCTGGTCCTGGAGGAGAGGTTGGAACAAGAGGAGAGCTGTAGAAGGAAGACTATCAAGCATCCTGCCGTTTTGTGAAAAGAGGACTTCTACACCCACCTTCCACTTCAACACTTCTTTTTTTGGTCCTCCTATCATTACAGCCCATCCGGGTGTGAGGCCCTGGAGCCACTTGCAAGAGCCTGAGTGTCATGATAATAAAAAGATTTCCAAAATAAGCTTCCCACAGTCTTCCCAAATGCCCAGCTGCCGCCCAGGTTACAGCATTTCCAGAAAAATACCAACCTCGCTTGATAAAATACTTTCATATTGACATCTCCTTGGCTCAGAGGAAGTGGGAGTGTGCTGGAGGTCAGGTTAGAGGTTGAAAGGAGGGAAAAAAAGGCAATTTTTTGAAGTTCAGCTGAAATGTCGGGAACATGAAGCAGCCCATGTTTACACAGAGCTTTCAAAAACTGAGAGTGGCTTCCAATAGCTTTTTAAAAAACGGCTACATCAATTTGTTCAATGAGCTGGCTTTTTAATTTAATAGAAATAGTACCAGGCTGTTCTCATTCTCCACATCTCCTTAGGCTTAATCTCATAATATAATTTATACTTTTGATGAACCTGAATGTTTTATTTTTTAATTCATATTTTATCCCTTTCCCATAAGGTGCCTAGAATCCCCTATGGAACAGGACAGAGTGGTAAATGAATAAACAAATAATGCACAGTCTTGACATTGCTGGATATTAAACTTTCAGGGCCGTGTAATCAATAAAGGTTGTTTATATGGAGAATAACTGAAGGTTAAAGGGAGGAAATATCAGGCTGGGGTTATGGCTCAATGGTAGAGCGCTTGCCTAGCATCATGAGGCACTGGGTTCAATCCTCAGCACCACACATAAACAAAAATTAAATAAAGGTATTGTGTCCATCTACAACTAAAAATATTTTCTTAACCAAGGGGGTTAATCCTAAATATGTAAAATATCTTGAAAATCTGATCTCTTTATGTGTAAAGGGAAAGTCTGGTTATAATTACCACCTGTATTTTTCATATTTTTCTCTTCCTAATTGCCTAAACAATAATTTATGGGGGAAATGAGTAAAATCTTATGCACTACATACGTATGGATGATTTTGTGGCTATTACCATTCAAACAGGAACAACAGGATACCAGCTCAATAACTGTGCTACTTCATCTTCCAAATAAGACTTGTCAAAGCCACTGCAGGGAAATAGGAATAAGACTCAATCTAAATCTATCCACAAGCAAAGCTGAAATCTGTCAGTCCTTTCTGGTAGGGGGAGGTAAAGGTATGTCAATGCCTACTGCTATTCTCTTGTGTCCTTCTAAATGCAGAAACAAGCTTGAGAATATGAAACAGCCAGCAGCCTGGAAGCACAACTTTAGAGACATAAAAATTATTAGGTTTTCTAAATTACAGCCATGAGCCAAAATCCTTACTGAGACTTGTGGCCCAAGATAGAACCAGATAGAACCAAAAGGCTTGTCACATTTACAAACATCTCCCTAACTGCCTTCTTCAGGGATACTTTCTAACACACACTGAATGTAGTAATTATTCAGATACTGGGGGCAGGCAATGCATGTTTTTTTTTAGGAGTCTGGTTCCCAAGGGAGCAAAGGGAAAGTGCTATTTTTTGTCTAGTATTTTTTAATCACCAGAAGTCACTGGAACCAGTGTCTCCGCACTCCTAGAGCACACAGTGCTGACAGATGCTTATAATGCATACCCTGAAGATTCGCAACCCTGTGGAAGAACAGACGGATCAAATTATGCCTTGTTGCAGTTTGAAATGTGTTTTATTGCTTTCTAATATTTTAAAGATTGACAGTCTATGCAGTACACAGTAGGTGGCAACACTGAGCCATGAGAACATCATCCCATTTACCAACCTTGCTGAATAAAGTTTAATAATGAACACGGTTCTAAAAATTAGGTCTCTATTAGAATAATGACAAGAGGGACAAGGTAATTAAAAACACATGCCTGATGAATCTGGACTCAAAGCACTGTCAAATGTACCTTTTGGCATGTTGTCATTTCCCACAATCACTGGGCAAATCCAATTATTCCTTGAGACACCCAAGTTGTGCCTCTCCCTTTCTCCCCAGTGGCTTTTATGAAAAAAAAAAAAAATAGTCAACTCTACTATGCCTGCATTTTAGGAGACAGTGTGACAAGAGCAATAAACACATTCAGAGACCAGGAAAAATGACTTTGCCAATCTCAGGTGTGGGCTTTCTTTCCCCCAACTCAAGAGAGACTGGAAGGCAGCAGCTGTCAGAAAGCAGCAAGGGCCTGTGCCAGAAATACCCTCACTGAGCTGTTCTAATTGCCAAAAGATAAGAGCCCATAACTCACACACACACTTGTGCTCAGGCTCAGAAACAACAGGCAGACAGGGAAGAACACAGCTCTGTGCAGATAAACAATGCTGCTACTCTAACCAATGACATGACCTTGGGCAAGCTGTTTCCCTCCCCTGAGCCTCAGTCTCCCCATCTGTGAGGACTACAGGCATGTGCAAAAGTGCCTACTACAGGACTGGACTTACGTCAGGTGCACTATAATTCCCTGGAGTGGTGACTGTCATTAGCAATCTCTGAAAGGCACTGTGGGTAAAATGAGCTTAGAATGAAGGTCAAGATCTCTGACAGAAGACAGTTTGCACCCTTGAAAGGGCCTTGGTTTTCTATGAAGGTACTATAAGAATCACTCACATAAAAAATCCCTGGCTGCTCTGGCCTTATTCATTTATTCAAACAAATATTTACCAAGGGCTTATAATGTGCCAAGATTGTGCCAGACACTGAGGACAACATGGCTCTAGATTCAGGTTTGTAATCTAATGGAGAAGACAAGCTTTCCAAATAATCACATAAGTAGATGTGAACATACATGTGCCCTGACATTAGAAAGGAGAGGTATATGGCTACCTCTAACAGGGCCACCTAAGAGGAAGAAAATGGTCCGGACTAAGGAGCCACCTGATGAGGAGGGATTAATATGGCAAGGAAAAAGATGAAGAGGGCTTTGTTTATAAGAAATTTAAACATCTGTAACCCCAGTGACTTGGTAGGCTGAGGCAAAAGGATCTTAAGTTTGAGGCCATCAAGACCCTTTCACAATGGGCTGGGGATGTGGCTCAAGTGGTAGCACGCTCGCCTGGCATGCGTGCGGCCCGGGTTCGATCCTCAGCACCACATACCAACAAAGATGTTGTGTCTGCCGAGAACTAAAAAATAAATATTAAAAATTCTCTCTCTCTCTCTCTCTCCTCTCTCACTCTCTCTTTAAAAAAAAAAAAAAAAAAAAAAAAAAAAGACCCTTTCACAAAATAAAAAGGGCTGGCAGTGCAGCTTGGTGGTAGAGTACCCCTAGGTTTGATCCTCAGTACCACACTCAGGATGGATGGATGGATGGATGGATGGATGGATGGATGGCAAGAAGGAAGGAAGGAAGGAAGGAAGGAAGGGAGGGAGGGAGGGAGAGAGGAAGTGAAGGAGAATAAATTAATTTAAAGGAACTAATCAGGAAGAACTTAGTTATCTCTGAACAACCAGGATGTTTTTCTTTTCTAACAGTAAAATCCAGGAAATCTATTCTGTTTCTTTTTGTTGTTGTTGTTTGTTTGTTTGTTTGTTTGTTCGTTCGTTCTGGCTGCCAGGAAGCTCCAAGTCAAATGTGGAACTTAGCAATAACACAACCTTTCGTGTGTGGGTCTTTGTATTCTTCACAGACTCCTTAGTTTGTTTTCTTCTTACTTGTAGTTTCCCTAGTTCTGATTTCAAATTCTTATTTCTATCTTATTGCATCTAGAATTCATGGATCTTTGGTGAAAGGAGGCAGGATATAAATAGAAACTTATTAATACTCTTTCTAAGGTTAAGGGGCTGAGCTGGAAAAAATGAAGAGGGTGCCCCTTGTGTCCCTAACCTTTTGTGTTACCCCCAAGACTTGTGGGTTGGTCCATTTTTATACAAGCAGTATTTTCTGTGGGTTTGTGTGATCCAGCATGATGGTGCTTTCTCCTGAGACACTTAGTCAAGATATATTTCTGGCCAGGTGCAGTGGTGCATGCGTGTAATCCCAGAAGGCTGAGGCAGGAGGATTGAGAGTTCAAAGCCAGCCTCAGCAAAAGTGAGGCGCTGCGCTAAACTACTCAGTGAGACCCTGTCTGTAAATAAAATACAAAATATGGCTGAGGATGTGGCTCAGTGGTGGAGTGTCCCTGAGTTCAACCCCTGGTACTCCTTTCAAAAGATATATTTCTGCCCCAACAAGCAGCTTTTCTTTTTCTAATTTTTTTTCTCTGACCTATATTTACAGTGAACCTACACTATGAATATCCTCAGATAGTTGCCCCCTACCTATTTGTTTTTCTACTTTATTCTTAAAAGACCATTTAACCATTTAACAACGGTTTTCTACTTATAACTTTTATATATATAAAAACCTTTCATCACCAGACACAGTGGCACACCCCTGTAATCCCAACAATTCAGAGGCTGAGACATGAGGATAAAAAGTTTGAGGTCAACTTCAGCAACTTAGGGAGACCCTGTCTCAAAACTTAAAAATAAAAAGGACTGGGAATGTACCTCAGGGGAAAAGTGCCCCTGGGTTCAATTCCCAGTACAAAAAAAATCCTTCATCAGACCATATATTATTATTATTTTTTTAATTTTAGATCTGGAAAGTCACCCTCCTCCCATGGTGAGTTAACCTTCACATATTGAGGGCTGAACACATACTGGATAGAGATGTGTGAGGAGGAGGTGTAGGAGAGGCCCTTATTACTTTTCAAAGTGTAGTTTTACCTCTCATTTAAAGAGGAAAAAAAAAAAAAAGCAAGGCACAGAAAGAAGTGCATGCCTGTAATTCTAGCAGCTCAGGAGGCTGAGGCAGGAGGATCACAAGTTCAAAGCCAGTCTTAGCAATTTGGTAAGACCATAAGCAACTTAGTGAAACCCTGTCTAAAATAAAATAAAATAAAAATGGGGTGGAGACATGGCGTGGTAGTTAAGTGCCTCTGGCTTCAATCCCCAGTACAAAAAAAAAAAAAGTAGAAAACTCTGCTGTTATTCCTGGGGAAAGGAAATTTTTGTAAGTGACAATCAAACAAAATTCCAGGAATCTCAAATTATGGTCCTGGCCCCTTTGCTTGATGAAAACTTTGAAAGTTTCTTTCAGGAAAATACAAACACAATTTTTAATTTCAGAGATTCAAAGTTGTCCTAGAAGAACAATCATGAACTTCTTAGGCAGACTGACCCTAAGAAAGCAAATACCTGAGAATGTGGCAAGAACATTTGAAAATATAAATATTATAAACAAGTATATATAACATAAAAAGTGAAGGCTCATAAAATAATATGAAAATTTTTAACTTATTAAGGCTTTTTCAAAAATTTTTTTTGTGGGGGAAGGTACTGGAGAATGAACTCAGGGGCACTCAATTACTGAGCCACATCCCCAGCGCTAAGGTTTTTGTTCATTTTATTTATTTACTTATTTATATTGGTGCCAGGGATTAAACACAAAGGCACTTAACCACTAAGCCATATCCCCCACCCCTTTTTATTTTTTATTTTGAGACAGGGTTTCACTAGGTTGCTTATAGCCTTACTAAATTGCTGAGGCTGTCTTTGAACCTGTGATTCTTCTGCCTCAGTCTCCCAAGTCTCTGGAATTACAGGCATGCACCACCATGCCCAGTCTTATTTAGTTTTTTTAAGTGAGTCAATTTTTAAAAAATAGATTATATACTATAGCAAAATTATATGGGTAGGACAAGAATGTCTGAAATTTGGGATGGTTAAAATTGAGGAAACACTGCACAAAGGACGTTCAAATTCCAGGTTTAATCCATGCAGATGAGAGTCTAAATGGAACAGCTCATTCATGAAGCAGCTCATTCAAGGCCACTGTTTTTCCCTTTTCCTCTCCTCATGTTCCCCCAGACCAGCTAGCCTGATACTACATACCCTCATATCTCCCTCATCCCACCAGGCTTTCCTTCCATTACAAACCAAGGGATTCCTGGTTTTCTACAAAGACCATGAAAGTTAACAGGTTGTGTTGGCCTAGAAGCATCAGTGTGATGAAGGAGTTGCCTAGGTAGAGGTGATAGGTCCTGGTGAGGCAGCTATATTTCACTGACATCCAGATCCAAAAAGATCCAGATATCAGCAGAGGAAATTAGTCAGAAACCAGCCAGAGCCATAGTGGACAAGGGCAAGCAGGTCAAGGAAAGGGCCACCAGGAGGACAGTCTATGTCTGTGTCTCCCTCTGCCTACACAACCAGAACTTAGAAGTTCCATAGTCAATGGAACTGAGCAGTCATCCCTGCTGAGCTATAATTCCTAATAAATGGGCCACTGGTGTCTGCTTTTCAGCCTTGAATGTCCAGCCCCTAGCACGGTGCACTAGTGGCACACAGGAGGCACTTTGAGGGAATGGAAGAACTTGATACTTAGGAGCAAAGGGAGAGAAGTATCTCATATCTTTCCTTCTTCCCCTTGTGGCTAGCAGATGCTACATGCCACAGATGCCCAGGAAAAGCTTCTTCAAAAGCAAATAAAGTGCCCAACATAACCATTAAGTGTTTAAAAATAATCATTCAAAAAAAATTTATCCAGTAAACCTTGATGTCTTGCTTTTTCATTTCCATAGGAAAGTCCAAGGTGGAAAGCCAAAACAGAGTGACTAAAACCAGAATTAAAAGTTGACTGTGGCTTCCCCAAGGCCGCAGACACTCCTCTATTAACCACTTGACCCTGATGTCATTTCAAATTGCTCCATTCCAAGGAAAGGGAGTTTAAGCTTGAGAGGTACTGAGACCCAAGTTCCACCATTTTCTAGAGGAGCAAATCACTGAAGAAGTGGCACACATTCCTCCAATTCAACCCTGGTACCTGCTACCTCCATGAAATAACTACATTCAAGAGAAGAAAACAGAGATGGTCACAGTGGTGCATGCCTGTAATCCCGGCAACTTGGGAGAAGCTGAGGCAGGAGGATCACAAGTTCAAAATCAGTCTCAGCAACTTAGTGAGGCCTTAAGCAACTTAGTAAGATCCTGTATCAGAAAAATTAAATTAAATTAAATTTAAAAAGAGCTAGAGATGTAGCTCTGTGGTAACACACCACTGGGTTAAATGTCCAGTACCAAAAAATAAAAATAAAAAATGTCACAGTGAGCCTCCCAGCCTGGTTGGCTGATGATCAGTCTTTGCCTAGGGTTTCTTTACTAAGTTGGATCAATGGCCAAACAGAGGAAAGGCTCCATAATTTCAAAGCTGGCAGCAATCTTCAGAATCACAAGCCTAAGAAGGCTCATCCCTCTATGACATCTCTACTAACTGTTCTTCCAGTTTGGACACCCCCATTGACAAGAGACTCTCAAGGTAACTGATTCCATCTTTGGGCCCCTCTATTGAAAGTCTGGGTGTCTACTGTTTTTCTCTGAAAATGAAGATTGTTTGCAAGCCACTCAAGAACAATGAAACCCATGGAGTGGGGCACCACAGGAGAATTTGATTCAATTTCCTCTTCTGCCATCCTGTGGAAGTTTTCATTTAGAACCACTGACTCAGAGTCTCTAGAACTAAAAGTGACAGCAATGGTAGCTAGCATTTATAGAACCCGCATCATTCACAGCATATGAGCCATGCATACGCTAAGAGCTTTACAGGCATTACCTCATTTAATATAACATTTAATTCTCACACTGTCCTTAGAGCAGGATATTATTTATTACCTTTTTATACATGAGAAAACAAAGCCTCAGAACTTGCCTAAGACAGTAAGGAAAGAGTGCCAAAGAGAAGGCCAAAAATGATAAGAGGGTTGAGTGGTGTTTTCACAAGTATTTCACAGTGGTTTGCTTCCAAGCCCATGGTTTTAAAATGAATTGCAGTGTCCACTGTAAAAGGCAGCCTTCTGGGTTTTTCTGCTCTGCAATAAAACTTCAATCTGAGCAAAACAATTTCTCCACTTAGGATATTTTCTTCTCACCCCTCCTAAAGATGTTAGAAGACTATCTTCTAAAACAATAACGCACTAGCTACATGCCCTTTAGATTAGATTTCATAAAATTCCCACTTTAAGGAATGCACCAGTGATAATAATGCTGCTAATGTTCAAGGTCAAGTTAAATGACTTAGAATAACTGTTGTGGATGTCCATTTCAAATTTGTACTGATGTAAACAGAGCAAACACTATAAACTTTTAAAACTGGCCCCCAAAGCTGACTTAAAAGCCTAACGCAAGCTGGATGCAATGGCGCACGCCTATAATCCCAGCAGCTCAGAAGGTTGAAGCAGGATGTTCAAAGGTAGCTCAGTAAGCTAGCAAGATCCTGACCAACTTAGCAAGACCCTGTCTCAAAATAAAAAAATAAAATAAAATAAAAAGAGGCTAGGGAGACTGAGGCAGGAGGATCTCGAGTTCAAAGCCAGCCTCAGCAAAGGGGAGGCACTAAGCAACTCAGTGAAACCTGTCTCTAAATAAAATACAAAATAGGGCTGGGGATGTGGCTCAGTGGTTAAGCACCTCTGGGTTCAATCCCTGATAACAAAAAACACAGCAGTGCCTGAAAAAATATGTCACATATTATGATTTCAAACTTTCTTGTAGCCACATTTTTTATTTTTAAAAAATCAGTGAAATTAATTTTAATATACTTTTTTGAGTCAACATAGTCCAAAATTATCATTTTCAACATGTAATCAGTATAAAAACATTACTGAGACACTTTGTTTAGTATTGTCTTTGAAATATGGGGGGTATTTTACATTCATAGCACATCTTGATCTAGACTAGCTGACTGTAAGACTGTAAGTACTTGATGGCCACATGTGGCTAGTGGCTTTTTTTTTTTTTTTTTTAACAGCACAGACCTAAAGCTTTCAAGTCCCAATTATAAACAGCTGGCACAGTCTCTCTCTCCACCTAATAGGGAAAGTGCCCAGCCAGCTTGGAATCAGGGGCTTTTTAACAGCAAGAATTTGCTGTTTGGCCAAAATACTGGCTCTTGCTTATTTTACAACATTAAATCCTGTCAAATCAACTGCAGACTTAGAAGATAAATGTTATGCTGTAGTGACTGTGATTAAGTAATCCAGGCAAAGAGTGGAGCTGGGAAGAAGGATTATTATAATAAATAGGAATTTTAACAATCCTGCACATTTTTGGAGACCCCATGGAGGAAGGTGCTCAAGTTCATCACCTCATCAGGTAGCCAGGCCTGATAAACCCACGACACCAAGAGTTTTAGTGACTGGAAGATCACCAAGGGGAAAAGAATGGGGCTGTTCAGAGTCTTGAGTTCTGTCCAAAATTCTCAAGCTGAGCCACAAAAGCAAAACCATTTTGGAGGCACTTATTTAAAATATATACTGCCAGGCTCTGCCCAGGTATGTTGAAACAATTTATAGGGTGTGGATAGGAACTTAGGATCTGGAAGGAGAAGGAAGGTGGGGCGGGGGTGTGGGGGGAGTGTAGGGGAAATGAGTGTGTGTTACTGTGGATTGAATGCAGGGCCACTGAGCTGCATTTGCAGCTCTTTTTATTTTGTTTTGAGACAGAATCTTGCTAACTTCAAGCTGATCTCCAACTTGTAATCTTCCTGCCTCAGCCTCCCAAGTTGCTGGGATTAGAGGCAAGCCCATTACTCCTAACTAGGATCTATATTTTTAAGATATTTCCCTAGTGGTTCTGATATTCTCTCTCTTTAGGATAGACTATATCAAATGACCTTGCAAGTATTAAAATACCTCTCCTTAAAAAAATAAAAAGTCTATGTGCAAAATCTCACATTAGACATAACAGGGTACTATTCTCCATCCTATTTCTCTCCCTGAACTGAATTATTGGTAGTTATTCTTTATGCTGAGGCCTAATACAACACACAGGTTTTATAAGACTCGTTGAGTTCATGTTGAGCAGATTGTCGAAGATATTTTCTCTGCAATCTCAGTAAATTTTTTCCAAGGATCCTAGAGAAAATTTCTTCTCTGACTTGAAAATAGAAATGACAGTCAATATTTATTGAGCATTTATTGTGTTCAACAAATGCATATTATCACATTTAATCCTTCACCTTATGAGGTTGGTGCTATCGGTTTTCTGTATTCAGCTTAAATGAGAAATTTGAGGCTCAGAGAGTTAATAATTTTAATCAAACTTAAATTGAAGTAGGTGTGTATAATAAAAAAGTGTTTATTCCTCCTATTGGTAAAAATTGCTATTTCTTTCAAGACACAGTGTGTCCTCACCCTACATTCACTGTGGATGCCACAAAAGATCTTGCCCACCCTTTACACAGGTGCCCCTCCTTTCATCTCATAGTCTCTGTAACTGACTTGTTCACCTTCCCCCAACAGCCTTAGAGTTACTTAAAGACAGCTCCTTTTTCTACCATATGTATACCCAAGAACTTCACAAAGCCTTGTAGTGCTTGGTGATAGATGGATGGATGGGTGAATTGATATCTGACAGAACAGGGAAGTCTAGGTCACAGAACTTTCATCAGCTGAGTCTGTGGAAGCTCTATCCAGTTTCTCAAGAGGGGATGGATAAAAAACTTGATGTAGGAGTATCCGGCACTCGCTAGTCATAAAGAACTACAAGGAGACAGGAGTGGGGGAATTTGGGAGGACCCACAGCAGATATGAAGGGAATAAGGCACAGCACCAGAATGAACCAAGGGCCACAATAAAAGACAGTTTTAAAGGAATCAGGGGTCTGGGTTCAGGAAAAGATTAAAACATTCCCCAGTACCAAAAAAAAAAAAAAAATGAAAGTAGGGGTGGGATATAAGGAATTATTATTTTTTAAATAAATCTTTATTTGACCCTTAAAAAAAAAAAGGCTAAAACATGGGCCCAGTGGGGAACTAATCAGGAATAAAAGTCCTACAAAGTCTGGTACTGTCTCTGGTGTCCAAGGACACTGCAGCTTTGCCCTCTCGCTTAGGTATCTAACACTCTTGGATTTAGGGGAAAACATATTCCTTAGGGGGAAACATGTTCCTTGCCTTGTGATTCCAGCCTGCTCGTGAAGGGGCCACAGACATAAACCTGTGGTTTCTGTCCTCACTTTAGGGGGAAGCCAGAGACTCCACAGTCAGGGAAGTTCCTCATTTTCCCAACTTCTCCGCATGGGGGCAGCAGTCACCATCTGTGTTCAGCTGCTACGGCCTCATGCTATTAAGGACCTAGGGTGACAAGGCTGCCCAGAAGACCCACCCAGACCAGCCTGAGGCTGAGGCTGAGGCCTCTGGGTTTTCTCCAGCACCTTTTCCCAAACAATCCAGTCACTCAGTCACCAGTCCTAAAGAGAGCTGGGCACCCCCATATGCCAGAACCCCCATTCCTGAGACCTCCCTAAAGTGTGAAGCCCTCTTTCCTCACAAGGCAGGATGATATCAACCTTAAAGAAAAGAGTAAGAGAACTTTGAAATTGGACATGGAATGTGTTTAGGGTTTGCCAGCCTCTGGGGTGTTGAATTGTTTGTGCTGCCTTTTTTTTGATGTGTTGGAAGAATTTCACTTAAAGTGCTTCCCAAGAGGTTTACAGAATCAGGACACACAGAGAGTGCCACAAACTTGCCCACAAAGCCCTTCTTCACTAATTAGATGGAAAATCAGAAATATTTGAAGGCTCTAAGTTTTCAAGTAGAATTTCTGTAGAAAACAGCATAAAAGCGCTCATTATTGACAGGCCCCAGCTTGTACTGGGTCTTAATGAGTGTTCTGTTGGACAGGGGCTCTCGCAACACAGCGATACACAGAGAAGACCTGGGGAAACATGCCTTTAGCCACATCCAAATCCATAAGATATTTTCCTCTCCACTGATCAAAGTCAAAGAAGGATGACATATTCCCAAGTTTAAAAAGCCCCATCCCAACTGAAGAACTTATAGGCTCCTAATCCCTGTGTCAAAGGGTAAAGTAACTAGGTCATCTGATCTCTAGTTTCAAGATGCAGCTACAACTTCATCCCATGGGGGCTTAGAAAGAATATGGAGGCCTGGGCCCCACGGGACCTGGAAAGCTGATGCATTTTCAAGCATATTTGTTAACCACTGATTAGACTACTGTTTTCTCAAATAGTAGATTGTGAAAACACACCTGAAGCATCACCTCATGCCCATCAGGACAGCTGTTATCAAAAAAAGAAAGAACACTACTGGACAGGATGTGGATAAAGGGGAATCCTTGCCTACGGTTGGTGGCAATATAAATTAGTACAGTCATTATGGAAAATGGTGTGGCGGTTCCTCAAAAAACTGAAAACAGACCTGTTTCAGCAATCCCACTATTGGTTAGATATCCAAAGGAAATGAAATCAGTCTGTCAAAGTGATATCTGCACTCCTAAGTTTACTGCAACACTACCACAAGACCCAAGATAGGGAACCAACCTAAGTATCCATCAACAGATGAACTGATAATGTGATACAGATATACAACGAAATACTATTCTGTCATAAAAAGGAAGAAATCGTCTCATTTGCAACAACATGAATGAAACTGGAGGACACATTTTTGTTAAGTGAAGCTAAACACAGAAAGACAAATATCACATGATCTCACTTACATATGGAGTGTATAATTGTTGAAATCATACGAGAGAGAAGAGTGGTAGTTACCAGGGTCTGGCATGTGAAGAGGGGTAAAGAGATTGGAGATATTTTACACAAAATGCCTATTAAGTAGGAGAAATAAGCTCAAGATCTATTGCATATTACAGTGACTACAGCTAAAAAACAAGAAATTACATACTTGAGAGTTGCCAAGTGCATATATTTTAAGTATTCTCACCACACACAAAAAAAGGTAAGACATCGTGTATCTTAAGTAGCTAGGTTAGCCATTCCACAATGTATTCGTACATCAAAACACCATGTTGTGCAAAAAAAAAAAATTTTTTGAATTTTTACTTGTCATTTACGAGGAAAAAACACCTGAACATATGAGAATACTGTGTACTGCCTCATCTGCATGTCACATCAGGAAGGTGAGAGTAGTAGCAGCAATGAGGAAAAGAGGAGGAAATGAGGATAGGTGAGATTGTATCTGCACACACACGTGCATGCACACACACAACATGAATTTGCTGGTTCACAGGAGCTGAAGAAAGTTAAAAAGCAAAGAAACTCAAAGAAAGAAGATATTTTCTCACATCAAAAATGAATGGATGGGGGCTGGGGATGTGGCTCAAGTGGTAGCGCGCTCGCCTGGCATGCATGCGGCCCGGGTTCGATCCTCAGCACCACATACCAACAAAGATGTTGTGTCCGTCGAGAACTAAAAAATAAATATTAAAAATTCTCTCTCTCTCTCTCTCTCTCTCTCTCTCTCTCTCTCCTCTCACTCTCTCTTAAAAAAAAAAATGAATGGATGGCTGGGGTTGTGGCTCAATGGTAAAGCACTTGCCTAGCATGTGCGAGGCACTGGGTTCGATTCTCGGCACCACATATAAAATAAATGAATAAAATAAAGTTTGTTTTTTCTTAAAAGAATGAACTGGGCTGAGGTTGTGGCTCAGTGGTAGAGCACTTGTCTAGCACATGTGAGGCACTGGGTTTGATCCTCAGCACCACATAAAAATAAATAAGTAAAATAAAGGCATTGTGTCCATCTACAACTTAAAAAAAAATGTAAGGGCTTGATCATGAGCTCCAGGATTCCCACAGTCCCCCATAAGCCCTTCCCCACTCTCCCACTCCAAGGAGCATCCTCAACCCAGAGGGAGAATGCAGGCCCTGCGGGTGGCAGGTCTATGTGGATGCCACACTCCAGCCTCCTCAGCAACATCTTCAGGGTAGGATGTCACACTCAGCATGACATTCAAGCCTCGTGATCTGAGTCTTTCCTCATCTGCTTCCCCTCATCACCATCCATGCAGCCAACCCAGGCCCACTGTCATTCCCATTCTGGATTTTCCACCTCCAAGCCTTGCTCATGTTGATTTATCCTCCCAGAAAGCTGCTCAACTCCCCCATTCATTCCAATGTCATGCAAGCCCTTTGCACTTGCATGAATATCAAGGAGAATTAGGGCTGGATCTTGCCTTCAGAGTCAATCTAATACAGGAGTTTAGACAGTAGGTATAAATCACCAAAGTACAAGACAGGAAGAAGCAAACGTCCCCATAGTACAGAGAACACAGAACTACAGAAACATAGAAGAGGGAGAAAACCTGAACTGGAGAGAGGAGGGAGGGTGGGAGTGAGAAACCAGAATAGCAAGTCAAGGTGAGGTTCCAGCCCAACTCTGGGTATGAGAATTAGGCCCATCAACAGCCTTTGGATGCGCTGAGTAGGAGGCCAAGCAGAACTCAGAAAGAGAAGAGTGAAAACCAGACAGTAAGTAGGGAGAGGGTGAGTGAGTGCAGGCAGAGGAGGGCCCTCAGAGAAGGAGCTAGGGGCAGGGGGTGCACAGTGAAAGCTGAGAATGACTCAGGAACCCAGAGAGGGTTTCCCCCTTCGCTAAAGACCAGGCCCTAGAATCTATGAGGTGAGAGAGAACCCAAGGGCTTGGCTTATCACTTCAGATAAAAATCTCAGGTTAAGGCAGAGCAGCCCTCAAAGAAATGGAAGAATTCCACAGCAATGGTGGGAAGAGGGGCCCAATCCGCAGATTTTAGTGATAACAGTTCTTGTCACAAAGCTGTCCCCTGATGCTCCAAGGAGCTGGAAAGAAAAGGATAAGAAGGCTGTACATATTCCTACTTTCCTCTCCTTTGGGAAGATTAGACATTTTTTTTTTTTTTTAATGAAAGAAAATCTCTGCTGGGTGCAGAATAGAGTCCCAACTTCTTTTTTTTTTTCTTTTTTATTTTTATTATTAGTTGTCCAAAACACTACAAAGCTCTTGACATATCATATTTCATACATTTGATTCAAGCTAAGTATGGTCTACAATTTAGTGTTCCAGTATCGGGCCTGACCTGCTCTAGTGGCCGGAGTACCTAGCCTCATACACTTAGCTTGGATCCCTCAGCCTGAGCCCCTCCCACCTCCAGGCCAATGTGCATGTGGCAACTCTGCATGGAACACCTTTTTCCAAACATCTTTTCCTGACTCAAATACACCTGCCTAACTCCCAGGCCTTCGAACCCCAGATCAAATGTCTCCTCCCCACTAACCGCACCCCACTGCCTATTCACATTTCCCAAACTACTTCCTCTGATTCTTTGTTCTCACAACAGAGAATACTCCTATCTTGGCACTCAATACACTGTGTAGAATTCACCCTTTAGATGCCTGCCTCCTGCTCAAAACTGTCAGCTCCCCGGGACTGGGACAGAAACCCAGGCGGTTTTGCTGTGCTGCTCAGCCTCCCCCATTCAGCATGGGAAGGTGTTCAGTTAATGTCTGCTGAGTGAAGAGGGACATCCAAGTCCTCCACTGGGCATGTCCCATTTGAGAGACACCAGGAACACAATACTAATAATAATGGTGCATTTTACTGAGCAGTGATCACACATTAGGCTCCAGGCTAAGGGTTACCTGGATTGTCTCACTAAATCCTTACTTTGTGAGGTAGACAGTTTTATTAGCCCCAATGTTTAATTTAAAAATAGAAGCCCAGAGATGATAAGTAACAGAACTCAGAAACAAACCCAAAAATCTAGCTCTGAGACCCTGATTCTTATCCACCGGGTCATGTCATCATCTAGATTACTTATGTAAATTAAAATTTTAAAATTCAGAAGCAATACAAAATGAGGAAAGGAAGAAGGTTAGACATTTCTGGGTTATTAACTGATCAGGGCCTCTGGGGTTTTTTTGTTGTTTGTTTTCAGAGGGGGTAGGGGGCAAGGGTTGTTGTTTACAGTGCTGGGGATTGAACCCAGAACCTCACATATGCTAGGCAAGCACTCTACCCCGAGCTACACCCCCAGCCACCATAACTGGTTGGTTTTAATTAAGAAATCCTTCTTGGAAGACTTGGTCCTCTGCTGCAGATTTTAAAGAAATAAAAATTAAGTTAGGGGCTCACAAAGAACAAGACTGTTGGATGACCATGTGCTGTTAACAATGTATCCATAATACTCAACTATATCTAAGAAGCAGCATCTCTGTGCTTCTATTTATCCTCAATTCTCATGGGGGTGGGGGGATTGAATCAGGAGAGCGAGCTCAAACTTGCAATTCTCTTGCCTCAGTCTCTCAAGTTGCTGGAATTACAGGTGTGGACTACCATGTCCAAGTGTCTCAATTCCTATTCTTATAAGAAAAAACAAGCATGATTTTAGAGAACACAAGATCCAGATAGGAATAGAACCTGTGAGACGTCACAGAGCACCCGGACTGTGATCTTGACTAGCCTTCCACACTGCTACGTATCAATGCACTGTATCCATGGTTGCAGCTAAAGTGGGCACATGCAGTTTCCCCAAAATCTATTCTCCTCTTTCCCTTCAGCAACAGACCACTGAATTTTAGGTGGTTGTTTTATAACCCAGAATAAAGATAATATTTCCACAGTGGTTACGTAAATAAGTTCTGACTAATGGGATATACATGTTTACAGGTCTTTGGGGAAGTATTCCTAAAAGTATTCCTAACAGTGTGATTTTGGAGAGCAAAAGGGGAAAGGGAAGTGATCAAATCCCTTATTTCCTGACATGCAGTCGTGATGGCTGGAACTTAAGCAGCCATCTTGAGCTTTGAGATGAAAGCCATGTACCAGAGAGAGCAGAACAGCAGAGTGCTTGAGGCCCAAAAGAGTTGGTGAAGCTGGCTTAATAGTTCTGGGATGACTACTTCCAGATTTATGTAAAAGAAAAATTTGTTTAAGTCACTGTTCTATCAGGTTGTCTTATCATTTGCAGCTAAACATAACCCTAACACAGATAAGAAAAGTCATTTTCAACTTAAAAAAATACTTAAATGTTGGGCCAAACACAGGGGCCCACACCTGTAAAACCAGCTACTCAGGAGGCTGAGGCAGGAGGATTACCAAGTTCAAGGCCAATCTGAAAAATTTAATGAGACTCTGTCTCAAAACGTAGGAAGGAAGGAAGGAAGGAAGGAAGGAAGGAAGGAAGGAAGGAAGGAAGGAAGGAAGGAAGGAAGGAAGGAAAAGGAAAGGAAAGGAAAGGAAAGGAAAGGAAAGGAAAGGAAAGGAAAGGAAAGGAAAGGAAAGGAAAGGAAAGGAAAGGAAAGGAAAGGAAAGGAAAGGAAAGGAAAGGAAAGGAAAGGAAAGGAAAGAAGGAAGGAAGGAAGGAAGGAAGCAGGCAGGCTGGGGTGCAGCTTAGTAGTAGAGTTCTTATATGTGTGAGATAATGGGTTCAATCCATAGTACCAAATTTTTTTTTTTTTTACACCCTGTCTCAAAATAAAAATTAAAAGGGCCAGGGATGTACTCAGTGGTGAAGCACCCCTGTGTTTAATCCCCAATATTGCAAACAAAAACAAAACAAAGAAACAAAGAAGAGGGGACTAAGACATATATTAAGCATAGAGCTTACACCATCTCATGCTTTATTTTCATACATTGTGCTTCCTTTGAAACCATTTCTACAAATGTCTACTTCCTTTAGTTATCGCATAGATTTTTTTATTTACTCAAATATCTTCCAAACGACTGTTATATACAAAGCACTTTACTAGGCACCCTGCAAAAAAGAAAATTTAAACTCCTAATGAACCATAGGGTCTAGACTACAGCAGGCTTACAACAGAGACTTGCTGAATGAACGAATGAATTTTTTTTTCCTGGAATACTCTTCCACCCCAACCAAATGGCAATTTTCCATCCATCCTTCAAAGCTCAGTGCAAATACTATTTCCTATTGAGCATTCCCTTTTCCATCTCCCATAGAATGGACCTCCACTCCAACCCCACCCCAATCTTTGCTCCTGTCGCCTTCTATACAAAACCTCACAGGATACCTGTTGCACATCTCGAAGGACCATGACTTACTCGTTCTTAATTCCCCACCCTGGCACCTGAAAGAGGTTTGGTTAGTGTTTCAATGAGTTGAATAAGTCAGTTACTTTCAGTGTAACAGAGGAGAAAATATATATACTTGAGATTAGAATCAATGACGCTTAAAGAAAATTACTAACCTAGACAGAGTCCTAAATTCTGAATTTTTTGTTTTGTTTTGTTTGTTTGTTTTCCCTTCCAAGTTATGCCAAACACAAACCAGTAGTACATAATGGGAAAATAGTAAAGATTACCTCCAGAAAGGCTGATAACCACCTGAGGGATCTAAAATGACTGGAGATGGTTACAGACCCTGGTACCTAGACAACTGGAGATTCTAAGGATCACCAACCCCTTAAAAAGCAAGAGGTAGGGGAGAATTGAGGGACTATATCCAGTTATTCAGTTTACAGAAATACGGGTCTTTCTGGACCAGGGACCAGGTGAACAGGCATATTCTATTGTCATCACAGAGCAGCTAGAAGAAAAGGTATGTGTGCACATAGGCGTGTGTTTAATGCCCACTCTGCACTGTGCTAGGCCTGGAGAGCAGAGCCATTAATGAGGGCCCAGCAGGTGCAATTCTATAGGGGACAGTGACCCCCTCAGGCATATTAACACCCAGTTAGAGTGCAGAGCACCTGATTCCCAGGAAGGAGAAACATCTAGGCCAACTCAGAGAGCTAAATCAGACCCCAGTTTAGCGTTCCTCCCACTGGCTGGTTCTGCGAATCCCTCAACCATCAATGGCCCTTCAGTGATTCCATGCTCACAAATGACACACAGTAAGATTCAAAGATGGCTTGTATTTTAACTATACCTCATCCAGGTCAGTGACACAGAAAAAGTGAAATCCTGTCAGTCCTGGGTTATGGGTTTTTGTTTTTGGTTTTTTTTTGCTTTGGGTTTTGGTTTTTGGTGCTGGGGATTTGCGGGAGGTCTGAGGCCTACTCCTGGCTGTGCCCCTAATCCAATCTTTCTATACAGGACATCCAGGAAGCCTCACTCTGACACTTAGTTCACCTGAGTGAGAGACCGGAAGCAGCACTGGCCAGCTCTGTCAATTCTCTCTGAAGCAGTTTAACCAGTCCATGCGAAAGTTACACTGCCCTTGAAGAACAGAAAGATTCAATAAAGACAGCCAGACAATCCCAGCGGAAATGGTAGATTTAAGTGCTACCTTTGTGTGATGTGAGGTATTATCACCTTCCCTGGTTTTAGGCAGCATTAGTCCCCCTTGTTAAGGAACTCCTTTGATGGGCAAGATGAGACTTTCAAAAAAGCAACACAGAGCCCAAAGGTTAGAGGCAAGAACCTTGCATTTAAACAAAAGAGATTACTTCACACCACCTGCAAACTAAACTATACGGAGATATTCAAGAATATGTATCCTTGCTAATCTGAGACACAAAAAAAGAGGTTGAGGCCCAAAGATTTTCAACACATTACTACTTACAGGTATTAAAAAAATAATAATAAATAAAATAAAAAAACTGGAAACAACATTGGTGTCCAAAAACAAGGGACTGTTTAGGTAAATTATGGTATATCCACGACAGAATCTCAGTTCCAAGACAATGGGACCTTAAGCTGAAGATCCAAGTCTGTTCCAATAGATTAATAAAAGTATATAATACAGCAATTAAAAATCATTCCTTGTGTATGATTCCATTTACATGAAGAATAAGTCTGTAGAGACAGAATGCAGATTGTCTGGTGGCCAGAAATGTAGAACTGGGGAAAAACTATTTAACAAATAAAGAGTTTTACTTTGGAGGAATAGAAATGTTTTAGAACTAATAGAGATGGTGGTTGTGAATGTACTAAGTGCCAATCAAATACTCACTTTAAAATGTTTTATTTTGTATTACATGAATTTCACCTCAATAAATCATTTTTACATATCATGGTTCAGAAGAAAACTTCTTATCCTGAAACATTTATCAGGTATTTTTAAGTAAAAAGAAAACAAAAAAGGATGTCTATATATGCATAAATCCAATTTGTAGTGAGGAATAATGGGCACATATGCATAAGAAAAGAAAACCTGGCAATGTAAAAAAAAAAAAAAAAACCTGGGGATTTGCAGAAGGTCTGAGGTCTACTCCTGGCTGTGTGGGCTATTAATTCTCCCTAGTGCAGCATCTTCCCTGGAAGGGGACACATGTTGTTTCAACCTGGGTCTTCAGACCCACCCTACATCACCAAAGAGGAAGACAGGATTCTGGCAGAGTCAGGAGTATGGAAGGTCATGGCATCCCTGGTGCACTTTCCTGGAGGAGGGTGGGCAAGCCACTGGTTTATGCATAAGCTGCAAAGAGTGTTCTCCTCCGAATGGATGAATGATCAGCATAATTTTTACTTTAATCTCTGTGCTTTTCCTCTATATTTTCTGAATTTTCTACAAAAATATATTATTTCTGTAACAAAAAAAGAGAAAGAACTATTCTGCAAATGCAGGACAGACATATATGAATGGTATTATATATTTATTAAGGTATCAATAATATTCTGAATGCCTGAAGCTAGGCATGGGGTGCACACCTATAATCCTGGTTACTTTGGCAGCTGAGGCAGGAGGGTCTCAAGTTTGAGACCAATCTTCATAACTTAGTGAGACCTTTGTCTCAAAATGAAAAATAAATAAATAAATGCCTTAAAAAATCTAGAAGGAATTTATGCTAAGAACTAGGGAAGCAGGATTGTGAATGATTTGTTTTCTTTTTGTCAATTCCTAAATTACATAGCAGATATAACCAGAGAGGAAAAAATATTGAAAAAAAAAGGAAAAAAACATGAATGCTTTAACCCAGAAGTACAAGCAGGACCCATTGTAAAAATGGAAGGATCAAGGCTGGAGTGGGAGGGTCCAAGCCCCTGCCCAACCCAGCAAGCTCTTCATCTTTACACTTGATATCACCAATCATAGGACCCTATCACACTTTCAGCCTGGCTTCACTGACACCACAGTGTGATTCATCTCCAGTCTCTCTCCTTTTTTTGGTACTGGAGATTGAACTCAAGGGTACTCAACCACTAAGCCACATCCCCAGCCCTATTTTGTATTTTATTTAGAGACAAGGTATGAGTTGCTTGACACCTCACTTTTTGCTGAGGCTGTCTTTGAACTCATGATCCTTCTGCCTTAGCCTCCTGAGCCATCCAGTCTCTCTCTATCCAGTGGAAACTGATGGAATCATTAATAAATATAACAACTAGGAAGAAAATCCAAAATCCATCATGTTTGTGCCAAATTATCTCAGGAATCTGCAGAAAATATGTTTTAAAAATATTTAATAAAATTCACACAGCCAAGAAATGTGCCTACATGGTTGGGTTTTCTTTCTAGGATCAGTACCCTTCAAGGGAACTGCCATGAATGGTAAACCAAGTTTGAAAAATTGGACCCAATAGAGCTATAAGTAATAACATCAGATCTGAATACCTAGGGTAGTAACAGACCAATTTAATGAACCTGAATTGGCTCAGTGAAACCACAGAAGTACTGAAACCACCTTGATTAGAAAGGCTCCTGCAACAAAAGGCCCACTCACAGTTGAAATCTAATCTGTGTTAATTAACGCCCCCAGAATGAAAACACTCCTTTATCAGTATGTGGTTGCTGGCTCCAACTCTCCCATAAGTCCTAGCTCCTGGGTGCAAAGGGCTGAGGGCTCTCCTCAGTGGCTGTGGAGGACTGCACCTGTGGGGTTGAGAGCTTCTAGGTGGATTCAAGAGGGGCCTACCTCTTGGGTCAGTCCCAGAAGGGGAGCCCAGCTAATGCTAGTGGGTTTTAGAGCTCAAATCTGATGTCCCCAAAAGACCCACCCACAGACTACAAGATGAGTAATGGCAGGTCCCACTGTGCTACCTCCTATGCACTAACTCCCCTACCCAGGCAGTGTGTATGCCCACACGTTCATTCTTGTCCATGTTCACTCTCACACCCTCCTATGCTCCTTGCTGTGAACCAGCTTTTCTGTACACCTAGGCACCTCTTCACTTTGGGGGGCTGACTCCTGTTCCCTTCTGTCCAGAATGCACAGCCCGTGCTCCTGCAGTCAGAACCCAGCCTCAAGTCCCACCCATCCTGGAGAAACCTTTTGCTATTCCCACGTGTCTGGCATCAGTTCAGGAGCCAAGGGCACCTAGGAGCCCAAGCTGGGCCAAGAAATGGGAATGAGATGAGAAGCTACTTAAGATGTAGATTCCAAATGTTTAACCCTCTATTTACTCCAATGTTTCCTGAAACCTGAATCTCAGGCCCCTTGGGGTTGAGGATGAGGATCTGGTCCAGGCCCAGGCCCTGATGTGGGGCAGGCAGAATTGGGGGAGGACAGGAGGAAAGAGCAGGAGAGGGGGACGTGTACCACACACAGGCATGTACAAGTGCTCAGGAGGTCATGAGATGTGGGAAGAGTTTCTATGGGGATTCCAGGAAGGCTTGTCAACCACCTGAGAATAACTTATATGAAGAATCTAGCTCACTGTCCCCAGCAGCAGGAGGTGCTAACTACAGTGACAGCAGGGTACAGAGGAGAAAGGGGACCCACAGCCCAAGGTGATACTCCACCCAGGTCACTTCTCAGCCACAGAGAGGTGCTTAAATAATAAATATCGACAACAATGACCGTGTAACAGCTACACCCTGTGGCTGAGGCTTCCCAATGCTTTGGGGCAGGAGCACAGCCATGAGGGTACTTCACCCCCAAGATACAGATGGGGACACTGAGGCATACAAGGAGTTAGCCCAGGGTGGGGAAGAAGCTGGTACTCCAGGGACCTATCAAGTCTTTAAACCCAAACTCATTCTCAAACTTCCAGTTTCCCTTCACCACCTCAGCCCCTAACTGCCCTGGTCTGCCCTCCCTGGGAAAGAACCCAGCCAGCACCCGCCTCTTTGCCCCTCCAGGAAGGTCACTGCCCACTGTGCCTCAGTCTCGGAATGAAGAGCCCGATACTCTGAATCATTCATTCCTTTTCATTTTCTGGCTAGTTTTGTTGTTGTTTTTTAAACCCCAAACACAATGTCCTCAAGTTTTAGAAATATCAGGTCATTTAGCAAAGTTTCCTCAATGAGGTCCCCAAACTGCCCTCATTCCCAGTTGGTTTCTCTGCCACTCACTAGAATGACTGAGGCTCCAGAAGAAAGAGAAGAATCCCAGCTGCTCAGCCAGGAAAGGCTGCAGAAGGCACTCCCAGCTTCTTGAGGTGGTCCTGACCGGTTTGCACAGCTCTTGGGAGAACAAGTCTCAGAGTGGACAACTCACATTCATCTCACACCTGCCCTGGCCCCTCAAGGCACTGAGCCTCCCTCAGGTTCCAACCAGGCCGCCAGGAGATCCAAAGAGTTTACAGTTACTGGGCACAGGCAACCGGAGAAGTGGCCCAGAAAAAATGTCCTCCAGCCCTGCACCCGCCCCTGACCACACCCAAGGGGAACACTATGGGCTATTAATTCTCCCTAGTGCAGCATCTTCCCTGGAAGGGGACACATGTTGTTTCAGCCTGGGTCTTCAGACCCACCCTACATCACCAAAGAGGAAGACAGGATTCTGGCAGAGTCAGGAGTATGGAAGGTCATGGCATCCCTGGTGCACTTTCCTGGAGGAGGGGGGCAAGCTACTGGTGTTGAAGTCAGATGGCCCTGACATCAAACTGAAATCCTGCCATTAATTAGCTATTTAACTTGGGCAAGTCATACACCTCTCTGAGCCTCAGTTTTCTCTCCTGAAAATTGGGAACAATAATACCTACACCTCACTGGTCGCTGTGAGATAATAAGTAAAACACCCATGAAAGGCTCTGACATATAGCAGATGCTTGATGAATGTGTCCTTGGCTGGCCTGACCAAAATGCACCAGGCAGAAAACAGAAGGCTGTGTGATAAAAATCAGACTGATGCCACCCTCACTCCAGAAGGGGTGTAAAGTGGGAGAAAGTAGGGCAATCATTATCCTATCCTTTTTCCCAAAATAGGAGCAGGAGCAGTGGGAGGGGTTGCAGGGCCCTGAGTCCCCAACATGTTTTCCTGTGCCTCAGGCAAGGACACAGCCCTGCGGCTTTGGCAGAAATGAAGAATGTACATGGTAGCTAAGTGTACAGGCCCTGGAGATAGAATGCCTGGGTTCAAATCCCGTCTTCACCTCTTGCTATCTGTGTGACCCAGGGCGGGACAGTTAGCCTAAGCTTTCTTACTCTTAGTGGGCACTGTCACTGTACTCATTTGATGAGGTTGTTGTGAGATTACTGTGTAAAGACCCTTGGAGGTAGGCCCAGCATGCAGTAAGCCCAGTATCTTTTGGCTGTAGTTATTATTTTCTCCACACAAACTTCACTTCTTAAAACAACCAGAAACCTTTTCACCTAAGATGCAAACTCAAGTTCTGACTGTAGCTTCAGACACCTTGATATGGCCCTTGAGCAGCTTCCTTTGAATTTGTTTCTGAGAATCTATCCAGCACCTGGGTCCACCTAACACCCAAAAGCAGTAAGAAAAAAAATCACAGAACCAAAGATATGGGGCCTGGTCATACCTGCCTTGGGAACTAGATAGCACTAAAGGACTCTTGAGTTAAAGACAAACAGCTGCATACTTGCTCCACCCACCTCAGGGCAATCAAAGGTGCCACCCTGTGAAAGGAGGTGTGAAGTATTAGGAGCAGGGGAAGTCACATCCCCCAGGGGGTAGATGCCAAGGCCTCTCCTGGGCTTGCCTCCCTACTGGTGGAACAGGTGGCTCCCCACTCCTTCCCAAGGCCTGTGTGTCCTGCCAGGACCCCTGTACCCAGCACCATCCCCTAGAGGGGACTGTTCCATCCAGCTGTATCTTGTGCAGCTGCAGCACTAGGATGAGGGTTGTGAAAACAGAAATCCAGGGAAGCAAGCACCTGACTGAGCAGCCACATTTGGTCTTTTCCAAATTTCAGCATCTTCTATTTTTAGAGGTATGTGTTCCAATTTGGAGAGGTATCTGCAGGTTCCGTATACCTCACTTAATTTAGGACTTTTTCTTTCTTTTTTGATGGTGGGATAGAAGTTAAACACAACTTTTCTCAGTCACCCCTGGATTCTAAGCCCTAAATTTAACTCCAAAGAAACCTGTCTGCCCTACTTCATGACTGGAGAGAAACCATTACCTACTGCTGAAAAGCAGAATCCTGACACTAGAGTACCAGAGAGATATGTCCTCAATCGCAGGGCACTAGGCTGCAGCACCAGAGCCTTCTCATCAGCTGACTGGGGAGAGGGGACAAGAAGGGGAACAAATGGTCCTACTTCATGACCTAAATCTTGATGATCATCTCCCCAGGGGGCAAGGAGAAGTATCTGTACAGCCAGTCAGAATGGCTAGGGTGTGGCCACAGGTGTCCCATTCTAACAGTCCTCGTGTCTGGCACTGGATACCCACAGGTATGGGGACAGCCTGGCTCTGATCAGTACTTTACCAAGTTCAAACAACAGAATTAACTATCTGCTCTCCCTCCAAGCCCCAGCCTCCTCATATTGCTTCCTTAAAGGTTTTTCATTTTTTTTCCTTCTTATTTTTACTATATTCACAATGTTGTACAACCACTGCCATTATTTCTAAAACTTTTTCATTAGCCCAAACAGAAATGCTGTAACTATTAGCAATAACTCTCTATTCCTTCCTCCCCCTGGCCTCTGGAAACCTCTAATCTACTTTCTGCTTCTATATATTTGACTGTTTTAGGTAGCTCATATAAGTGGAATCACACAATATTTGTCATTTTGTAACTGGCTTATTTCTCTCTTTTTTAAAAACAGCTTTTTAAAAAAATATTTTTTTAGTTGTAGATGGACACAATCTCTTCATTTTCCTTATTTTTATATAGTGCTGAGGATCGAACCCAGTGCTTCACCCATGCAAGGTAAGCATTCTATCACTGAGCCACAACTCTAGCCCTGGCTTATTTCTCTAAGCAGAATGTTTCTGAAATTCATCCATGTCTGGCATATAACAGAATTTCCTTCTTATTCAGGGCCAAATAATATTCAATTATATGTAGATATCACATTTCATTCATCCCTTCATCTGCTGATGTATATTTGGGTTCTTTTCATCTTTTGGTTCTTGTGAATATGCTATAATGAACATCCACGTACAACTATGTCTGAACCCCTGCTTTCGTTTCCTTTGAGTATATACTTGGAAATGGAATTGGTGGATCATGTGATAATTCTATTTAGAGCCTTTGTTTCATTTTGTTTTGGTTTTGGTACCAGAATTGCCTAGCCCTTTTTATTTTTTGAGACAGGGTCTCACTAAGTTAGCTAGGGCCTCACTCAACTCTGAGGCTGCCTTTGAACTTGTAATCCTCCTGCTTCAGCCTACAGGATCACTGGGATTATAGGCATGTGCCACTACGCCTAGATCCATTTAGGTTTTTGAGGAACAACCAAACTTTATATTCCCACCAATTGTGCACAAGAGTTCCAGTTTCTCCACATCTCCCACAGTCTTCAAGATATACCCAAGGCCATGAAATGGCCTTTCCCTTGTACCCCAAGATGTCTAAAAGCTGTTGGGGCTGACTCAGGGACTCAAGGATAACAGCAAATGCCTACAGCCATAGCAACAGTTAGCAGAGTTTCAATCTAGGTTCCAGTGGATTTGGAAGAACTCCAGGTGAAAAACCTGAGGGCTGGAAGAGCAGAGCCCCCCTGCTTCTGCAAATCAGAGCACCTGAAAATGGAGGGGAGAGTCAGGTGCAGGGGTCTCAGAGAGTGCAGGGCTGTAGTAGTAGAGCATTCAGCAGGTAAGTGGGGGGAGACCAGGGGTCTCCAAAGTATAGAGCACTCAATAGTGCCCAAGATGGATCACTGCAGTTCAGGAACAAAACAACAAACCAACCGCTTATTTTTATTTTATTTTATCTTATTTTAATTGAAGTACTAGGGATCCAACCCAGGGCCTCATGAATGCTAGGTAGGCATTCTAGTACTGAGCTATATTGTAGCCCTGTCATCTTTTTAAATATGTGAGTGTGGCTTATAGATACATTAGCTAAGCAGTTTATGTGTATAATTTATAAATGAGTATACACATGTTGAGGTACATGCTAATTTATTTATGGAATATACATAATTCATAAAGCTTGAAAATCCTTACCTTATACCAGCACTTCCCTATTTGCTATTTTCCCTTCCTAATTTTAATGTATTGTACCAACAGCAACAATAACATCTGGAGGAAATAAACTCACAGAACCCACCATGCTAATCCCTCGGCACCTTGCTCACAATTCTCTCTTGCCATCTCACCTCTAGGGCTCTCCTACTCCTGGGGGCATTGGGAGACAGAGGTCTACAGAGAGAGAGATGGGGGACAGGAGATACACTGAGGCACCTGCCCCACTCTAGCTCAAAGCCCAGAAAAGAGAAGCTTGTGGCTTAGAAATTAAGAGGTCAGTTTTGGAGTCAGAGATAATTCTGATATGACCATAAGTTCCTGTGAAAAATTAATTTTTTACTTCAATGTTTTTCTTGCCTGAAAAACAGCAACATAACACTAGCACCTACCTCATACAGTGGCTGTGAGAAGTACATGAGACAATCCACATCAAAACATTTAGTGCATTGCTTGGCTGGCACACACTAGTTCTTTTAATCAAACAGGAAGAAATGAAGATTCACAAGAGTCAGGAGAAGGAAAACTTCAGAAGGAATTGAAGACAGGGACTAATTCACATGTGCACATGTGCATGCATGTGTTTATGTCCAGGCTGCACACAGCTCTAAGTAGCCACCCCATGTGTTCCACAAATGCACAGAGAGCAACCACTAGTGTCAGGCACCTTGAAGAACGTAAATACAAATCAAGCAGAATTCGCCCGTGGAGCTCACTTCTGGTACAAGACCACGAGCTACAAGCCCACCATGGCCCCAGGAAGAGCAGGTAAGGCTCAGGGACATCTGGACTCACTTTCCAGAATGTGAAGTAAGACTGGGAGCTTAAGCTAGAGAGGGCCTTACCGTGATCCAGAGCCTTTCACAAAAAGTACCACTTTCCTAGAGTGACAAACACCATTTGGAATCCAAGTGAAGCCTTTGTTTCAGTTTCCTTAAATTTTCCATTCAGAGATTTTTTTTGGGGGGAGGAGGGTAACCTTTTCTTTTTTCCAAAGCAAACTCTGCAGAAGGACTTTGTCATCTCAGATATCAGACTAGAAACTCCACTCCCTGCTTTATTCCTTCAGCCAGCCCCACCCCTGCTTTGAGCATTCTCTGCTCTGGCCAGGAGGGTTTTATTGCTGTGCGTGCCTGGAGCATCTGCCTGCACCATGATTCCCACTGCATTTTCCATTGCTGCCACCTTCCCTATCTTACTAAGAAGAGCCACCCCAGCCTGTGGCTTTGCAAAATTGTGAAAATGGCTTCCTGGTTTATCTACAAGTGTCAGCACATTAAATTATTTTTCAGAGACAGAGAGCCAGGCATTAGGGCTTCCCAGAAAGGCCACCAGTGATATAGGGCCACTGAAACCCTCCTCGTCAGCACAAAATCACTGATTCCAACGCAAACTCAGAAATCACCCTAGGACACATGTGTTCTCAATGTCCTATTTTTAAAATCTTCTACCTTGTTTTTTAAATTGGCTGTTAAATTTCAGCTCAACAACTTACCAGGTATATTATTAACTGGCAAATGCTCTCGTGGCTTTGCTAGTTAAAGTTTAGGAAGTCATATTCCCATTAAAATATAATTTCTCCAGCAACCCCCAGAACAGCCCAGAAAGCATTCCATTAGGGCAAACCTCAACTAATCTCCCTACCCCCAGCTGATGCTGGATCTTCCCAAATTGTTTCTGTTCTCATAACAGAGAAAAGTGGAAATCTGGTTGATACAAACTGACCAAGTTGTGGCTAAGGGCTAGGTAGTGCTAATCAACATGTATCTCTGCCATGCTGGGAAAGGTGAAGGAAGAAAATAACTCTGTTTAATGCCACAAGGCCCTCCATTCCTGAAGCCCACCCCTCACAAACTGCAGCAGGGGCATAAGTCACCTCGTGCCAGGGAGTCCCAAAACCTATCACCTCTGCCTCAAACCCCACCCTTACAACACACAGGAGATCTCCAAACCAGGTAACCATGGTGGACAGGTCCAGAACCCAGGCCAGCACTTGTACCAGAGTGATTTCAGAACCCATGTTTGATACCCAGACATGTCAGCTTCTTGTCTCAACCCCACAAACACTACCAATACCAGACAATCTCAGCAATAAACCCTGGATTTTTCTTTGGACATACTGACCAGAGACAGGGGCCATTCAAAGATGAGGAAGTCATTTTCTGCCTAACCAACAGCCTCCCTGCTCCAACCTCCCTTGTGTGGAATGAAGTTAGGGCAGATAGAAAAGAGGAAAGAAACGGGGTATGGCCTATCCCAGCACCTAGGGAGGCTGAGGTAGGAGAATAGCAAGTTCAAAGCCAACCTCAGCAATTTAGAGAAGTCTCAAGTAACTTAGCAAGAACCTGTCTCAAAATAAAAAGGGCTGAGGATGTGGCTCAGTGGTTCAACCCCCGCATCCCCCCCTCCACCAAGGAAGGAAGGAAGGAAGGAAGGAAGGAAAGAAGGGAGGGAGGGAGGGAAAAAAGAAGGCCTGCAAAGAAGGGGGATAGGATAGAGTAGGAGAGGGAGAGGGAGAGCAGACAGAACCCCATTTATTTCAAGTCAAACCAGTATCTGTATGGTGCAAGTAGAAGGTTTAGAGTTAAAGGAATGGAACATCAAAATATCAAGAGATTTGGCAAACCCACCATGAAGTGAGAAAGATACACCACCCTCAACACTCATCAACAGAGATCTGTCCCCTTCTCCTCCCAAACAACCAAGAAGGAAACTGCTCCCAGATTCAGGTCTAGACACAGACATAATACAGCACACAGGAGGCTCCATCAGAGTGGCTGGGTGCATGGAAGACTGCTCTCCAGCCCCACCCCTGCCCAACTCACACTAGCCAGTGCCTAGATTGGACTCTCTGCTGGCCATCATCTGTGAACTCAGGCCCCCACTGTCCTCTTTCCCCAGGGTTCCTCCGGATGCTGATGTCCAACTCTGTTGGCTAGCTGAGGTGGTTCCCCCTGCACTACATCGGATGAATGCAACACACTGCCAGAAGTGCCTGCCCACCCTCTCTGAAGGGATGCTTTGTGTTTCTTGCTTGCAAAGGAAGAAAACTGTTTTTGTAGCTGAATAACACAGTTTGGAAACATTAATAGAGCAACAGAGGCCAAAAGCTACCCTGCACACCCATGCCCCCTCCCCCATAAGAGTGCCTGCAAGCAAAGGCTAGAAGAATAAACCAGCAGGCTCAACAAGACACATAGGAACATCCGACCTCTTGCTTAACACCCTATACCACTGCAGACTTCTCAGGAACACGCTAGTGACTGACAGCCTCTAACATGCCTTCCATAGTCACAAATGCCAAGAGGTTCTTAAGTCTAACCTGGATCCTTCCTACTTAAAATTAAGTCTGTTTGAGACCTCAGTAGAAAAGCATACTGCTTGAAGCCCTTCCTGGTGACCTTTGATATACCATGAACCCAGAAGGCTGATCTTAGGTCATGCAAAGGAAACTGTGGGAGAGCAGGAGTGGGGAGCAGGAGATGGGAGAAGATTCTGGCTTTTTTGATGTGGTTGCCTGCCAGGAGCTGTATTACCTTCTCCATCTCCCATCCCCACTGAATGTCAGCTGCATCCATCCTATCACCTGACTGCAGAATGCACTGGGTTGGGAGGGGGTGGCAGGAAGCAGATGACAGAATTAGGGCTAGAAGAAATCTCAACAGGCTGATTCTCTGGACCAAATACAGCCATATGAAACCTAACTGGAATAAGTTTAAAGTACAAGTCAAAAATCTCCCAGCAGAAACAATATAAGAGGGGAGAAACAGGCTGAGCAGAAGTTCTAGATACAATTTTGTATTAATAGAGACCTATTGTGATTTTAAGTTTCATTTTAAAAAGTATGATACTGCCAGGCATGGTCACCTACTACCCCACTACTTAGGATTACAATGACAACTGCTATAGCAAGACACTGTCTTTAAAAAAAAAAAAAAAAAAAAAAAAAGGAGAGATCATAGTCCATTTTGAGCTGACATGAAAGCCACACCTCCCCACATTGCAAATGAAGCCACTATGACCCACCAAACAGGACCAACCAAAATCTTCTCTTACGAAGTAATATTAAAAAAAAAAAAAAAAAAAAAAGGAATATACAAATCCTGAAAGAGTGAATATCTCTCTTCCTTGGCAGGAGTTTTAGCAGTACTGAAAGGTGGGGAGAGAATGGAGCCCTTAAATGCCTTTCAGCATAGGAACCCCACAGTGCCAAGGCCAGGTCAGTTGCCCCCTTAGAGTTCCCAGGTACTGGAGCCGACACATGTCCTTTTCTCTTGAAGCCAGTTTGACGTGGGTTTCAATCACTTCCAACCTGAAGAGTTATTAATGCACACACTTTAAGAGGATTACTGAAAAATGGAATATGCCCAAAGTGGTGTCAGAGACTGTAAGTAAACTAAAAGCCATGCTTTATGAGGGAACAAAGATGACTTAATTCAGAAAAGGGAATACTCATAGCCACAGGGAGCCTTTGCAAATATAGAAAGGGAGAAAAATTGTTCTTTGTGGAGATAGAGGGCAGAGCCAAAGATATCAGAAAGTGGAGGCTACAGAAAGGGGAATTTCTGGGAACTTTGACTAATACAACAAAACAGATGAATCTGAACTCAACTTTTATTCTGTTCCCTCACACTCACTGGGTTAAAGTAATTTTCCTTCTCACTCCAAGTAGTTTCTTATCTTGAGCAAATAGAAACTTCCATAAGCTTCATCTTCTAACCTGTACAATGGGGATAACAATCCCTCCTCTACCAGCTTCATGATGCTGTTTTAAAGCTCAAGAGTAAAAATGTAGGGCTGGGGATGTGGCTCAAGCGGTAGCGCGCTCGCCTCGCATGCGTGCAGCCCGGGTTCGATCCTCAGCACCACATACCAACAAAGATGTTGTGTCCGCCGAGAACTAAAAAATAATAAATATTAAAAAAAATTCTCTCTCTCTCTCTCTCTCTCTCTCTCTCTCTCTCTCTCTCTCTCTCTCACTCTCTCTTAAAAAAAAAAAAAAGAAAAGAAAAATAGGGCTGGGGATGTGGCTCAAGCGGTAGCGCGCTCGCCTCGCATGCGTGCAGCCCGGGTTCGATCCTCAGCACCACATACCAACAAAGATGTTGTGCCCGCCGAGAACTAAAAATAAATATTAAAAATTCTCTCTCTCTCTCTCTCTCTCTCTCTCTCCCCTCTCTCACTCTCTCTTTTAAAAAAAAGAGTAAAAATGTAAATACAAAGTGCATTATCAGACACTGATTCTGGGACACATCAATAATTTAATCTGTGGAAACAACATGAGATGTTCATAAAGACCAGGGTATTTTAAAACATCATTAAAGATAATGAAAAAACTGAAGACAACCTAATATTTATAGGTTAGAAGGCCACCTTATAGCCACTGGAAATCGTGTTGTAGAAGAACAATTAATGATAAGGCAAAATGTCTATAATAGATTAAAGAAGCAAGAAATCAAAACCATATGTACAACATGATCCCAGGTTTATAAAATTTGTATTTGCAATGAGAAATGACAAGAAAAAAAAGGGTAATAGTGATTATTCCTGCAGAATTAGAAATGTTTTCTTCCTGGGGTCATTTCTCGGTTTTCTTAATTATATAATAATTATGTATTCTTTTTTAAGTTAGGAAAAAGTCATCTATGCCTTAAAGTGCCTTATAAACTCTAAAGAGCTATACAAAGTAATGAGGGTATCAAATAGGTCTCCCTGATTCATCCCTTTTTTTTTGATCTGAACACAGCAACTGACCTTCAATTACAACTATTCTATTTTAAAAATAGAAACAAATGAGAATGAGACCAGGATCCCAACTGCTGTGTGGTCTTTAGATATGTCAATTTCCTCCCCGGTAAAATGATGAGTATGTATGTGGATTTAAACATTTATTGAAAACCTCCAAATGCCTGTTTCACAATTTTCTTTTATCTTATCTACTAATATACAGGGAACATTTTCAACATCCTTAGTTAATATTTCACGGCACCAATTTGAATAAATGCATAGTAATCAACTGTAAGAAGGTATCATGACTAATTTAACTGGTGAGTGGAAGGAGTTTTTTGTTTGGTTTGGCTTCTGAAATGGAAATATTTAATGTCTTCAGCAACCTTCTGAGCTTAGATGAGTTCCAAGTGCTGACTGTAGAGCAGATTCAGTAAATGTAACCTATTATTACTACCACAACCACCATTACAACCACCATCCAGTTTTTGATAAGGTACCCAAGTTCGGTTGAATAATTTTGACTATTGAAGATGCTTCTCTAGAACCCAGGAAAGATGTCCTAGCTGGAGATATGAATTTGAAGCACCACCAGGATAAAAATGTAGCAACAAGTGATTTTAAAACCCTGCCTCCTCCTTATTTCCAAACACCACCCAACATTCTGATGCACAGGCACTGACATATTGACAGCATTAACACACATGCTGGGACTTACAGCTGGATTTTCCTAAATGCTGAAAAACTAGGATCCTTCTGGCCAGTAACTATATATCTTGCCATAATAAAACAGTGTTTCCTATAAAACCTCAAGTCTTGGGGCTGGGGATGTGGCTCAAGCGGTAGCGCGCTTGCCTGGCATGCGTGCGGCCCGGGTTCGATCCTCAGCACCACATACAAAGATGTTGTTTCCGCCGAGAACTAAAAAATAAATGTTAATAAATTCTCTCTCTGTCTGTCTCTCTCTCTCTCTCTCTCTCTCTCTCAAAAAAAAAAAAAAAAAAAAAAACCTCAAGTCTCTAGCAAATCCATATGGACCTTGTTAGTTGGGTAGGAAAAAAGTAGACTAGCATAGCAATCAAAAGATAGATTTCACCCCAACTCTTTCCTTCCTTGAATCAAAGCACCTGCTAAGTCTGTTCCCCTTTTTCTCCATTTCAGGCCTGTCTGCCTTATAGGCTTGCTATAAGGACTGGGTGAGTCCATGTCTGAAAGCATCCTGTGAGCTAAAAATTACCATGAATATGCAGAGAATATCATGATCTCCCCCTGATCATACTAGGCATGTGCCATGCTCCAAATCAGCTCTCTTATGAGCTTTCTAGACCCTCCTCCCTCTAGATGGAGGACTTGGGCCACCAGAAAGCCATCAACTACATCGTCCAAAACTAGGAATCATCTCCAGCACAGGTAAAGAGAATATAGGGGGACAGCGTCCCAACTAAAGGACCCCCAGCACACAGACATCAGACTCCAGCAGGGGCCACAGAGGGCAGCCACCAGACCAGCCCCCTGCACACCACACTGCTCCTGCCTCAAACTCCCCACTGACTGCAATAGTGGGAGAAAACAAGGAGGTGGTAACATGTGGCTCTCCCGTGTTACTATGCTGAGTCGTGGGCTAGAAGAGCCAACTTACATGTTTATGGTCTAATCACAAGGTTCTTAATCCTGGCTATATATTAAAACCACCAGGGACCTTAAAACAAAATACTGCCAGGGGTCCAAACTCAGAAATTCTCATTCAGTCATGGGTTGGGGTCTGGACATCAACTACAATGGGAACAGCAGATGGCTCTAATGTGTAGCTAAGAGGCTAGACCAGGGGGAGACATCCATTCTATAGTGTGAGAGATGGGAACTTAGATTGGCACCTACTTCCTCTGCTGGGCTCTGGGCCTTGTGCTGGAGCACACAGGGTCTAAAGACTCCAAATTCACACCTTTCATACCACTACCCTGCCCCCTCGTTACTTGGCCCGAGTCTTCCTCTCCATCCACTGTGAAAATCAAACAGACAAGGCCCTGCTCAGCTGAGAGACTCCCCATTCCAGGTTCATCTACTTCTACCCCTTGTGGCCCAGCCCAGCCCTTGACACTCTCAGATGCCCCAGGATGATCCTGCTCATGTGAGGCCCTCAGCATCTTGACTGTTTGACAACCCACAACTTTCACCAATCAAAGGGCTACCCACAAGTTTCCTCTTTACCATCATATACCTTTCACAGTGTAAATGTACTTATTTATTTAAATATTTTATTTGGAAATGAAATTTTATCCTTGCCACCCCAATCAGGGCACAAAAACAGTTCCTTCACTTCACAGAAACACACCTTCTCCTGAATTCTCCACTTATCTTTTATTTGACACTATAATTTTGCCATCTCAAGAATTTTATATAAATTAAATCTTATAGTATGTAACCTCTAGAATTTGACCTTTCTTTTTTTCTCTCTTTTCCTTTACTCAGCTTAAGCAGGTGCTTATTTTAGAATCAGCTATCACAATAAAGACGCTCACTATTGGAAAACAACCCCCCAAAATCTTACACATTACTGGCTAGATAAATCATGATATGATTATATAATGAAATATTATACAGCTGTTAAAACTGATGATGTAAATATTAATTACAGAATTTTTTCTTATAGCTAAGTGAAAAAAAATACAAAACAGCTTATAGTTTTGCTATTATCTCATTCTTGCTAACACATGCACACATATGCATAGCTATATACAACAAAATGTTAACAGTGATGATTTCTATTTCTGGGTGATAGGATTACAAGGGATTCTTTTCTTCTTGTTGTTTAATTGCATTGTTTAAATTTACAGGGGCTGGGATTATAGCTCAGCTATAGAGCACTCGCCTAGCACGGGCGGGACCCAGGTTCGATCCTCAGCACCACATAAAAAATAAAAAAGGCTGGGCTGGGGATGTGGCTCAAGTGGTAGCGCGCTCGCCTGGCATGCGTGCGGCCCGGGTTCGATCCTCAGCACCACATACCAACAAAGATGTTGTGTCCGCCGAGAACTAAAAAAAAATAAATATTAAAAATTCTCTCAAAAAAAAAAAAAAAAAAGGCATTGTGTTGTGTCCATCTACACCTAAAAAATGTTTTTAAAAAATAAAAAATAATAAATTTACAACAACAAACATGAATAATACAATGTTTTTTAAAAAATGTTTGGATTATTGCTCCAATTCTGCCACCTTTGAAGTTTCCAGTCAAAATCATACCATCCCAGTTAGCAAAGTATTATGTGTGGATCTACATTCAGGACCCATTTCATTCAAAGGCTCAGCACAGCTGGCTGTGGGCAATTGGTCCCCACTTTAGGGAGGGGCTGCACTCACTGCGTGCCTCCCCATAACCCCTGGTGACCCAGCCCAATGGATCTGAGGCTGCACACATATTATGGACATAATAGAGCCAAAGCCTCAAGACTCAAAAGAAAGTCTACAGAATTTCTCAGGGTATCTGGCCTTCTAAAGTAAATGACACGGGGCTGGGGATGTGGCTCAAGCGGTAGTGCGCTCGCCTGGCATGCGTGAGGCCCGGGTTCGATCCTCAGCACCACATACAAACAAAGATGTTGTATCCGCCAAAAACTAAAAAATAAATATTAAAACTAACTCACTCTCTCTCTCTCTCTCTCTCTCTCTCTCTCTCTCTCTCTCTCTCTTTCTAAAAAAAAAAAAAATAAAGTAAATGACACACTTGGACTTTCAGAAATAAGCCCTGGGAGGGCTGGGGATATATAGCTCAGGGGTAGAGGGCTTGCCTAACATGTACCAGCCTCTGAGTTCAGTCCCCAGTACTGAAAAAAGAAAGAAAAAGAAAAAAGCAATTCCTGGGATAAAAAGTGACCTGCAAGTTGGTGCAGCCAATTTGGAAAGCAGTATGGGGATACCTTGGAAAGCTGGGAATGGAACCACCATTTGACCCAGCTATTCCTCTTCTCAGTCTATACCCAAAGGACAGCATACTACAGGGACTCAGCCACATCAATGTTTACAGCAGCACAATTCACAATAGCTAGACTGTGGAGCCAACCTAGATGCCCTTCAGTGGATGAATGGATAAAAAAAAATGTGGCATAAATACACAATGGAATATTATTCATCAATAAAAAAATAATAAGATCATGGCATTTGCAGGGAAATGGATGGCATTAGAGCAGATTATGCTAAGTGAAGTTAGCCAATCCCCCAAAAAATGCTGAATGTCTTCTCTGATATAAGGGAGGCGATTCAAATGGGGTAGGGAGGAAGAGCATGAGAAAAAGATTACCACTAGATAAGGAAGAGAGGTGGGAGGGAAAGGAAGGGAGAAAGGGAATTGCATGGAAGATGGAAGGAGACCCTCATACAAGATACATGTATGAAGATGTGAGAAAAAAAGAATTGCGTCACCTTAGAATGGGTAGAAAGAAGTAATGGGAGGGGAGGAGAGGGGAAGGGGGGAAAGGAAGGACAGTAGAAGGAAATAGACATTATTATTGCTGTATGTATACACGTGACTGCATGACCAATGTGATTCTGCAACCTGTACACTCAGAATGAGAAATTATATTCCATCTGATTCAAATGTATGATATGTCAAGGTCATTGTACTGTCATGTGTAACTAATTAAAACAAACAAACAAACAAAAAAATGGGTCTTCCCAAAAGTGAATGTGTTGAACTCTTAGAAATGATAGGCGGCTGGCGCTGGGGATATAGCTCAGTTGGTAGAGTACTTGCCTTGCATGCACAAGGACCTGAGTTCAATCCTTAGCACCATGAAAGAAAGAAAGAAAGAAAGAAAGAGAGAGAGAGAGAGAGAGAGAGAGAGAGAGAGAGAGAGGGAGGGAGGGAGGGAGGAAAAGAAAAGAAAAGAAAGGCGGCTAAAAAAAAAAAATTGACCAACCTTGGGGAACTGGCAAAGATCTGAGGCTGGCCAAATTTCTTTAAACCCAATTTGGGGGCCTAGCAGGGTGCTCCTCTGTGTTTGACCAGTTTAAAATGTCTTCCTCTTTCCATTTCTAAGATTCACCCTATCCTTCTCCTCCACCTCTTCTACCCAGGGTAGCAACCAGTCTGGCCAAGGTGAAGTATGGGGAAGCACACAGATTCCAGGAATGTGCTGTATAACCTGAAGCAATTAGCCCAACTACTGTGAGGCCCCTTTAACCCACCTGTAAATTAAAGGAGTTGGACCAATGTCTAAAGATCCCACCCCTCTGGGCAAGTGGTGCCCTGAGCTTCCCCTGTAAGAACACATCTTATCAGTGAGAAGCAGTGCTTTCACTCTGGAAGAACAGGCTGTTTTCTTAGAGCAGTTCAGATGTTTTTCCTGTCACTTTTTTTTTTTTCTCACATGACATTTAATCTCAAAGCCAGCTCCACAGTGGACGATTATATCTGTCTGCTCACTACCATACACTTAGCTCAAGTGCCACAGTAGGCACTCAATAAATACTTGCTGAATGGGTACATGAACACCCTGTTAAGCTGAGCACCTGCAAAGAGTGGTCACACACCCCAGGACACAGGGCACATTCAGCTATTTGCTCCTTTCTACTGTCAAGACCATTAGATTATCCAAATCAAGACCTAGATCTCCCAGTCCGCCTCAGCCAGGGCATCCCTACCCCTTCCACCATTAATCTTACAGTCAGGTAAACATCCTAGAAAGGTAAGACAACCTCCTCCTTTCTCCCTCTATACTCCACATTTTATACCACAGCCAGATGAATTATCCCAAAGCTCTTTCGCACCATGTCAACTCTGCTCAAAAGCTTGTAGCAGCTCCCCATAACTGGGAGAATCCCAGCCAACCAGCCTCCCACTTGTCACCTCTAAGAACACCCCCAGACTCTCTTCTATAGACCTCTGCTCACACCACTCCCTCAAAGAGGAGACATCCCAGCCACCTCAGTCCCTCTGCCTGCTTTTCTGACCTCTTCCACCTTTGGTTTTATGCCTCTGTATATGCCTCAACACCCCCTGCCATATCTCTTCAGATATGAAGAAGTGACTTCTACCAGATGGCTGACTCTTAGGACAATGCCATGTTGGCCTCTTCTCTGTATCTTTTCAGGGCCCAGCACCATACTGCATACACAGCAGATATGAAATAAATATCTGAATGTTTAAATCTCACCCCTGGCCCACCACCCTAAAGCCAAATCCTCACAGGCAACTGTGCTCCTCTGCCTGGACCATAGCCCTAACCCTGGTCCTCACAGCTAAAGCAAAAGCACATGGGCATGAGGACAGACAGACCTGTAGGCAAATCCTGGCTCTCTCAATTCCTAGCAGGGAAACCTAAGCAAGCCCTTCTGAGCCTTGGTGTGCTTATTGTAAAATGAGGTAGAGTATTTCCTTCATCTTCATTCTGCTGTGAAGATGGAACAAGATAAGGTAAGGTGCCCAGCACCCAGCAGACATGAGGTAAAGCTTCCCCTCCCTCCTTGCCACCCCAACAATATCCCACAGGTTTGCATTTTGTGAGCAAAAACCGGTTAGACAGCAGGCACACCTCATCCCCCTCACCTCCAGCTGGCTCCCTAAGGTAGAGGAAACAAAGCCTGAATTTACTCCTGCTCCCCTCAAGCAAGGAGGTCTCTGGAAGAAGTCTTTGTTAACACTACTGTAGTTTAAAAGCCTCTTTATGGGCTGTTCACACAGTTTCTGTTTGTAAGAGGGAGGGAGAATCAGCCTGCAGCTTAACATCACCTGTTGCTGATAACAAGGCCTTTTGTTCATAGCCCTCAATTAGATTCTACAGTAATTAATGGCCACCTATTCCTGCTGCTTGCAGGGAAATAAGAGGGTCAAGAAGGAGTCACTGTCCTTGTTCATAGAGATCAGACACAAAACAGTCATGGAGTAACACAGACAGAAAGTCACACTCAGAGAAGAAGAGGTGCAGTGGGCTTGAGCAAATCCAATATCAAAGGGCTTTTGAATCCCAGAATATTTAGGCTTCGTAGTGCATGTCTGAATTCCAGCTATTTGGGAGACTAGGTAGGAGGATTGTCAAGTTCAAGGCCAACCTCAGCAACTCAGCCAGACACTGCTTCAAATTAAAACAAAAAGGACTGGCCATGTAGCTCAGTAAGATGCTGGGCACCTTACCTTATCTTGTTCCAACCTCACTTGCCTAGCATGTGTGAGGCCCTCAGTATCATCCCCAGTACTAAAAATAAAAAAAGAGAGAATCATAAAATAATGGTCAAGGAGAGCAGGCTAGAAGCTAAAATGCTGCGCATGTGATTTTATACTTTATATATATATTTTAGTTGTCAATGTACTTTTATTTTATTTATATGTGGTGCTGAGAATTGAACCCAGAGCCTCACACACATGCTAGGCAAGCACTCTATCACTGAGCTACAACCTCAGCCCTGATTTTCTATTCTTTCATTCATATTTGTCTTGCTGTGTTCAGACAGATCTGCACATCTTTTATTTTTTTTTTATTTTTTTTTTAGAGAGTGAGAGAGGAGAGAGAGAGAGAGAGAGAGAGAGAGAGAGAGAGAGAGAGAATTTTTAATATTTATTTTTTAGTTCTCGGCGGACACAACATCTTTGTTTGTATGTGGTGCTGAGGATCGAACCCGGGTCGCACGCATGCCAGGCGAGCGCGCTACTGCTTGAGCCACATCCCCAGCCCAGATCTGCACATCTTTTAATAGCTGCATGGCTCCATAATTCAGGTAACCAATTCCTGATGGCCAAATAGGTTCTTCGCAATTTCTTAGTATTATAAACATGGCTACAGTGAACACTTTTTTATCTTTATCCCTGGCAATTTGTTTACTTACTATCCTGGAAGGATGGAGTTACAGTAATGGAACTCCTGGGCATCTAAACTTTTGATTATCTCAATAAACAACATGAGTATATAGTTTTACCCTTACTCAAAACATAAAATATAAACGTGTGGGGCTGGGGTTGTGGCTCAGCAGAATGCTCGCCTAGCACATGCAAGGCCCTGGGTTCAATCCTCAGCACTGCATAAAAATAAATAAAACAAAATAAAGGTATTGTGTACAACTAAAAAATAAATATTTAAAAAATATATAAACGTGTTTAGTTTGTGTGTATACACACACACAACTGTGCCTCCTCTCTTTCTCTATGTCCACACTCCTTTCTCAATTCATGCATGCACCATCTGTAATTTAAATGGTCACAGGAGTCTCTAGCAGTTCTCCCTGCCATTAGCCAGGACTCTCTCCACACAGCATCAGGATAAATTTTTGTAAAAATCAGTATCAAACTGATTCTGCACTCCAGTGCCTCAAGTCATTCTGCCCTCAGTCCAAACACTTTCAGGGCAAAGCTCAACCCTTAGCCCACCCCCAGCCTGACTCCAGGGAAGCCTCTTCCTCCCAGGCCCCACAACCCCATCTGCACACCTCAGCAGATTTCCACAGTGCCAAGTGTTTGCCTGTACCTTGAGCACCTGCCCTTTCTCTTCTATGGCCCACTTGAGAATCACCTCTTCTGGGAAGCTGCCCTGACCTCTCAGAGTGAAGTACCAAAGTACCTTCCTATGTCCCTGTAGCACAACACTTGCCAGATGGTCAAGCTTATGTCCATCCACTCACAATTTCCCACCCCTCACTGCCATCTCTGAGCTCCAGGAGGGAAGAGATCATGTACTATTCATCCTTGGATACCTGGCTAGGGGACACAGTAGATCTTACAAAGGTTGATTTAATGAATGAATAAATAAGAATACACAAGAATCACAATCTTTTTAAAAAAAAAATTTGTAACTGTGTATAGACAGCATACTTTTATTTTGTTTATTTTTATGCAGTGCTAAGGATCAAAAACAGTTCTTCACACATGCTAGGCAAGCATTCCACCACTGAACTACAGCCCCAGCCTAAGAATCACAATCTTTCCTTTTTTTTTTTTTTTTTTTTTTTTTTTGGTGCTAGGGATTGAACTCAGGGCCTTGTGCATGGAAGGCAAGCACTCTACAAACTGAGCTATATCCCCAGTCCAAGAATTACAATCTTATCTCCTGAAAACACCTATGGGAGGTGGACACACGTAGACAATTATTTCCATTTTATAGATAAAGAATCTGAGGCCTAATTTGATCAAGGTCACTCAATTGGTTGCTAACAGAATGAGGGACATGCCCCAATTCTCCTATCAAGCTGAATGACCAGAATGAGGTGGCATTAACCACATACATCACCACAGTTCCCCCCACTCTTTTTTTCCCCTACTTTCCTAAAGCCTTTCACTATTTTCAATGAGAGGTATCTGTAAGATACTCAGTCTTTGAGGATTTGATCCTATAAAGTCAGTAAGACAGAAATACAAGACATTTCCTCTTCTTGAGCAGAGACTAATATCAAGCAAAATCCAGTTAATCTCAAGCAAAGGCAATTCTTTTTGGTCTATAAATATTATTTATCATTTGGACACCTGGTGGCCCTTTCAGTAATAGGCAAGTCCTTTGGAAGTGAGCAGGTTTGTGTGCATAGGCGGCTCCCCACATCTTGTGAGGCCATCCTGTGCCTGTTGCCCAGCTCACACCACAAGTAGTGGCCACACTGTGGAGTGCATTCAGTGGCTGAGAAGCAAGAGATCCTGTCACAAACAGATGGAAGGAAAGCAGAAATGGCTATGGCCCACAGCAAGGGCCACAGCCACAGGAAGACTCAGGTAGGTCAAAGAACCCCTGATGAGGCCTCTCTGATCCATTGAACTTTGATTTCTGGATCCCCCAAAGGAACTCAGTCCAGTGTTAAGACTGGAAAGAGAACCACCCCAAACAGAAAATGCTGCCTCAGGTACTCACAGTAAGTCAGACACTGTTCTCATGCTCTGTGCCATGAGCTCCTCAAGCCTGTAGGACAGGTACTAATATTAGGGTGTGTCTAGGGCCTCACAGTGTATGTAATAGAGCCAGGATGCAAATGAGACCCTACGCCTCAGAGACCGCCTGACAAGTAGGCTCCTGCACAAGCTGTGTCCACTGGAGATGGTGGTTAGGGAGATCCCCAAATGCCCTGTCCAGCCTGTTTCCCAGGATCCAGCCACCTCTCACAGAACAATCCTGGCAGCAGGCAGAACATGCACAAAGGCATGGAGGATGAAGCTGATGAGATGTCAAAGTATAAGCTATTCTTGGAGACACTTAGGTTTTTGTTTGATTTGGGATTGGAGGGGTGGGGGAGAAAAGATGAACAAAACAGAGCCAATTAGTGAAGTGCTTCTCACATCGGTCTTAACTTTGGTCTTAAGCTAAAGGAAGAGGTATACACCAAGTGCCTGGTATTTAGCACACAGTAGGTCTTCAATAAACATAAGTTCTTTTCTCCTTATGCAGAGCAGCCAATGAGGACTCAGTGAGACTTTCTAAGTCAGGGAGTGATTAAATCAAATCTGCAATTCAGATGTTGCTCTGTTCCTCTTGTGGTCTCAGATGAAGTCCTTGCAGGGTAAATATATTCATGAGGATGTCATTAACATAATGATAAATATACTTACTGAGTTGGGATTTACTATATTCCAGGTATTATTAGCCTTAGCATTGTATATATGTTTTTGTTTTTGTTTTTTTTTTTAAGAGAGAGTGAGAGAGGAGAGAGAGAGAATTTTTAACATTTATTTTTTAGTTCTCGGCGGACACAACATCTTTGTTGGTATGTGGTGCTGAGGATCAAACCCGGGGCGCACGCATGACAGACAAGCACGCTACCACCTGAGCCACATTCCCAGCCCCTGTATATATGTTAAATTCCTTTACTCCTCACGATAATCCTGAGCTAAACATTATTACCTCCCTTGGCAGAAAAGAAACTGAGGCACAGGGTTCACCTAGGAAGTGTTACCACTGAGATTCTAACCCATCAGTCTGACTTCAGAGCCAGCACTCCTGACCACTAGGAAGCCATGGTCCCCAAGGAGGAGAGTTCCCTGGAGTCCCTACTGTCCCTTCTCTAGATCAGGCTCCAGGGATGTCTCCCTACTTTCTTTCCCTTCTCTTACTAACAAACACTGACCACCCCAGGCTAGAAACACCATTTCCCCCCAAAAGGCTGCTAATGGTAGGCAGAGGGAGAGGAAAAGGAACTGTAATAATTTGGCTCTGAAGCTGCAAAGGGAAAATGAACGAACAAGGAGGAATAGGCCACCAGATCCCCACAGATCTCAGGGTGGAAAATGTTCGGTTAAAATGCATTCTGCCCAAGCCCAGAAGCAACATTTCAACAGAGCCACCATTGTCTTGCCTAAACTATCGCTGCCCACAGCCCAGCAAGCAGCAAACCAAGAGCCTGTCGTCATGGAACCGGAATGTAGGGTCTTGGCCCTCCCCGATGGCACCAGAAATGCCACTCTGTTTACCCACGTTGCCCTTATTTAAAAACAAAACAAAAGCCCCACTCCACCCTCGGTCCTTCAGCATGCAAGACACCAGGGAAGAACAGATGGTGGTGGGAGGACACTCCACAGTGTGAAGCGGGTCTGCCAGAAGAGTTCCAATGATCCAGCCAGGCTGAGAGGCAGGTCTCCTCCAGGATGCTGGGAAAGTACTCTGGGGAATATATAAAAATCAGATACAAATAGATATCTGCGTGGGGCATAAACAGAAAGTGCTAAGCCCTGGAAGGGTCCCACGCCCCTTTAGAAAATCTTTATGCCCAAAGAATTTGGAATGTTTGGCCAAGGGCTCAAGTCCAGACTCCTATTAATGCAGACTCTCTGCCTAAATCAGAAACCCTGTAGGGCAGAGCCAGGCCTGTGTGTCCAGCCAACTGTGGTAAAGAGGCAAACTGAGGCCAGCTGGCCAGCTATAGCACCCTGGCCCAACTACAAGCTGGAGAAGGAGTGCTCCCGAGGCAAGGGCTTAGGGGCTGGCTTACCCAGTGCTAGCCAAGAAACGGAATGTCCAGAATGTCCATGTTCAAGGTGCTGACTTATTCAGCTCCACTCTGCAGAGGTCCCAAGGACAGGTTTAATCAGTAACCCCAGACCAGAGCAGGAAGGAGAGTCAGTGGTGCTTGCAAACATGTTCCTCAGTCCTAGGTGAAACTGGAAGCCTTAAAACAATCCAAATTTTAAAACCCACTCTTAGGCAGCCCTCTGACCTTGAGTCCACAACACTAGGCTGTTCGCTCTGGCTCTGGTCCACTTCTCTTACCTCTCTGGCTTCTCCTCCCTCCCACATGCTTGATTGATCCAGGGATGTTCAACTATCTAGCTTTACTGGACTCCGCATATCATTTAAAAACACTGCCTTACCTTTGACTCAAAGGCCTTTCTTGCCTTCCTGACCCCACTGCTCACTCTGCAGACCTTTCCTGAACCTCCCACCAGATGATCACTCTGAATAACAGAGCAAGAACTGAACACAGCCTCCTGGGAAACCAGGAAACTGTTCCCTCAAGAAGGTGAAGTAGAAAATGAGGGAAATGGGTGGGGGGGGGGAGGACTATAACTGAACTGTGTTCAGAACTAAAAGCACTGGAAGAGGTCAGAACAGAGATTTCAACTCATCCTAAAATGGATTTCCTAATGGGAATGTGATAATTACAGAAGCAGCTACCTCATCAAGTAGTGAGCTCTTCCTGTCATCCAAAGGAATCAAGCAGAAACAGTTTTTCAGTTCTGATGCCAAAGATCCTCTGTATCTGGTGAGTGGCAAAAAGGCATGAGAGACCATGTCAAGGACTCCATCTTCCCATAAGGGCTTAGATTGTAGGAGTGGAGGCAGGGAAGAGGGAAGCATTTCTGGTGGGTACAGCTTTGGTACTTCCTGGGAATCCTAGACAACCAGGGAAGGGAGGAGCATGATGGAGAAGAGAAAAATTCCATAAGCCAGCTGACCTGGGGCAGCCATGGAATTTACAGGCAGCTTCTGATCTCCTAGGTTCATGGAGGCTAAGAATTTTCTCCTGCCTCTGCTCCTATACCACCATCACAATCACTAACCGAAGATCAAGAAAAGTAGTCAAAGAACCAGTTACCTTCTCCCTCCTCATCCCCAAGCCCGGATCCCCATGTTTCTTCCTAGAAGAAAGCATCCTGGATGCTGTTGTTCCTGGGAGGGCAGTGGGTAGATGGGATGACAGCTAAGTCAAAACTAGCAGACTCAAAGGCTGATCTTTGATAGTATTTTTAACACCGTTAATGAAGACATATTTCACATCAGGCAATGTGCTAAACATGCTACCTACAGAGTCTTTGTTCAGTCCATTATATGGTCAACAACCAGAAATACCCTCTTCTAAATCAAATGACAGTCTCTGTTCAAAGCCCTCAGAAAGATACCACCTGACTCAGGTGAAAGCCAAAGCCAGAGGCCTGCACATCACCCTGCACACATACCTCCTGACCCCACTCCTTAGCTCTAGCCGCATGGCCGCTTTGCTCTTTCTTTACTCAACCAAGCACACTCCAGCCTCAGGACTTCTTCAATCCCTGCTTCCAATTCATGGAATGTTCTGCCCCTGGTTGTCCACATGCCCTATACAGGTGTCTGCTCAAATATCATCTCTACAGAGGGGCTCCTCTGACCACTCTACTCCCACACCCTCCCATTCCCTTTCCCTGCTGATTTTTCTTCACAGAAAAGTCATCCTCCAAGATTATGTACTTTACCTAATTTTTTTATTATTACTATTATTACTTGTACCAGGGATTGGTACCAATACTTAACCACTGAGCCATATTCCCAGCTCTTTTTTTTTTTTTTTTATTTTGAGACAGGGTCTCACTAAGTTGCCTAAGGCCTTGCTAAATTGCTAAGGCTGATTCTGAACTTGCAATCCTCCTGCCTCAGCCTCCCAAGCCACTGGGATTACACACATGCCCCACCATACTGGGCTATATTTGAACCATTTTGTTTGCTACCTTTCTCTCCCACTAAATTGTCAGCTTCGCGAAAGCAGAGACCTTTTCAGTTGTGTTCACTATACCATCCCAGCATCTGTAACAATGCCAGGCTCCAAGTAAGAACTCAGTTATATTCAATCAATGCCTGAATACTCTATAAAGTAGATGTTCCCACTAGCTCCTCATTACAGATGGAAACTAAAGCTCAGAAAAGTGGATTCACACAGCTGGCAAGAGATAGACATGGGACTGAAATCCAGGTCTGTCTAATACTCCCTTTTAATTCCATGGTGGCATCTTCTTTCTAAAAGGAAAGATCTGGGCACCATCCTACAACTCAAGTGTCTTGGCTGCCAGCCAGCTAGACACCTCCGCACCCTTCCTGCAAGTTCTTCCCCTGGGCTGGCATACAGCAGGAGCCCACCTAAGCACCTGATCTGTCCTTACATTTTTTAAAATATTTTTAGTTGTAGATGAACACAATACATTTATTTTATTCATTTTTATGTGGTGCTGAGGATCGAACCCAGTGCCTCACACATGCTAGGCAAGAGCTCTACTACTGAACCACAACCCTAGCCCCTGCCCTTATATTTTGATTTCTTTACATACTGCTTCAGGTATTGCTCTTCATTTTACTGAATGTAAGCATGGGCAGAAATTTCATATAACACAAAACTAAAATAGAAATGAATCCTGCCTAGAAGAAGTTTAGTCAGATGAGGGGGCAGGGAGAAGACACAGACACAAAAAGGTGTAATATGAAGCATAACGGCCATGTGAGCAACTCAAGATGCACAGGGGGAAGGGAGTGTGGATGGGAGGCAGGGAAGGCCTCACTCAAGCAGCTGGAGGGTTCTGCCCTAAAGGTGGGCTCGGAGGAGAGGAAGGCAGAAACCTGCTCCTTCATTCACTCATTCAACATTAACTTTTAAGGTTTCCATTGCCAGACACTATGCTGAGTGCTGGGGATAGAGAGATGGATGAATAAAACATAAGGAGAATTCACAGGCTAAAGCAAGACAGAGAGATCAGTATAAACTGAGGTGATGCAGTGGGTAAGACAGGACAGTACCCAAGCTCCTGAGCAGTCACCTCTGTTTTGTTCACCGCTGTACTCCCCGGCACCCACAGCACTGTCAGCCTCAGAAAGGTCCCTCATTGTCCAAGTTTTTAATAAATGCACATAAGCACCACCAACAAGGGATGTCACAGAGCCTCAGTGGTGGGTGGTCAGGAAAGCCTTCTGAAGATCATGTCTGAGTTTTAAGGAATACATAGGAAGCCAGCCGTGGTGGTGCACTTAGCAGAAGCAGGAGGATCACAAGTTCAAGGCCAGCCTGGGTAACTCAGGGAGACCCTCTCTTAAAATAAGAAATAAAAATGGCTGGGGGTGTAGCTCAGTAGTAGAGTGCGCTTGGGTTCAATCCCCAGTGCCCACCCCCACCCACCCCCAAAAAGCATATGAGGTATCTGCATAGAAAGGAATCATTCTTGGTGGTGGAAACTGTCCAAGTGAAGACACAGAAGCAACAGAGTGCTATAAGCATATGATGCTGTTGGAGTGTTCAAGCCAAGGAGAATGTTGTGATTTAGCAGGACACAGACCACATAAAAAGGAGCCCCAAATTAGAAACACCAGGAGGCACATTAAGGTGAGGTCTCAGGTCCCTGGTGGGAAGGAAGGACACCAGTCAAGACCAGCTGCACCAGTCCAGATACAAGTTAGTGAGTGCAGGGCATCCAAGAGCCACCAGAGAAAGGCATTCTTTACCTATCACAGGTGTCAGACCCCACTGAGAAGGGAGGTGCCCAGTGAGCCCAAAGACACTCAGAGCACCCGTAGGAGTGCAGCCACACCAGAGCCCTCATGGACAGGAGGAGATAATAGTAGAGCTATGTCACACCTTGTTAGTCACCTGAGCAAGGACCCTTGTGACTGTGGGGGACAAGTAGGAAGTCAGGAGAGAAACCAGAATAATTACCTGCTATTAATTTCACTTTCACTTCAAGCACATCAGAAGTTGTGAGATGCCCAGCCCAGAAGTAAAGAATCTTGGCTAGAGTCCCAGCTGTCACCAATGACCTGAGGAACACTGGGCTGATAACCTCACCCCTGGGGGTTGGCTACGTTTATAAACCAGAGTTGCCATCATGGTCCCCACCCATCCTCCCGCTAACAGCTTCCTGGAAGGGTTCCAATCAGATAAGTACCAGCTCTGCATGGCTACATAAAATACCTACTGTGTGTTCATCCTGTACCAGGAGGGGAGGCAGGAAAGGGACAGACCCTGCTCCTGCCCAGGGCGTGTTTTAACAAGGACCCGTGAAGGTTATGTAGGACACTGGAGAGAGTGTTCTGGGGAACACCCTCTCAGTTAGTCTTACTGCCCAGTTCTGGGAGGCAGAGAGGAAGTAGTGAGCTATTTTACAATCCATCAAATTAATTGCCCCAAATGGGAAATTTACAGGCCTCCTACAGCCTTCTATGTATTCCCTAATCTCCCATGGCCCTAATCTCCTGAGAAAGAATGTGTGGGCTGTAATCTGTTCAGCCCACTGTTCTCAGGGCCAAGCTTTGGAAAAACCTCAGTCCCTACCAATGATCACCCCTAACCAAAGCCCCCAGCTGGTAGCAGGCCAAGGCCTGACTCCACCCACCTCTACTGACCTGGCCTAGACTCTGACCTTTGGCCTTGCAAAGGAGACCGGTCCAACCAGCCCCTTTGGTAAATACACCTTTTGCTCCCTTGTCCTCATTCTCCTTAAGACAGACCAACCTGGCAGAAGGCAAAACCAGGAAAAATGTTTTGGGCAGACAGACTCAGTCTGGGCAGGGACTTACCTACAGGGCACAGAGAACAACCCTGGATGAAGTGTCTGTATTGGCTCTACCACAGCTTGCCTGACCCCTGCTAGAAAACAGCCTTCCCATCTCTGGGCCTTACCTTCATCTGAGAAATAAAGGGAATGTAAAGCTTCCACGAACTTCTCCCCCTGCCTCTTCAGGACCCAAGTTTCACCAGCAAATTGCAGTAAACTGGATCTCTTACAACCATCAAAGAAATGCAAGTTTCACATTCTGAGGAAGTCTCCCACCTGGACAGTGACACCTCCACCTCCTCAGGAAGATTCCAGACCTCTCCAGAATCTTATTCTCCCTCCCAGGTCTTTTTTACACCACCACGCCCTGACTTCCTCAGGTCTTTGCTTCTGCTATAACATTTGTCCCTTCCCTGCATGACAAAGTTTCTGGGCCCAACTCAAATGTCACTTTCCCCATGAAGTTTTCCTGGATCCGTCCCTCCTCAACATCTGCCTATCTCTCTGTCTCCTACATTCACTGGCCTAAAAGGCAGGGAATTCACACATTGTTAGTAAAGGAAGTCATCACAACACTCAGTGTTTGCATAGACAGGCTCCTTGAAGGTGATTACACTCCTAGTGGCCAGAGTTGCACATGTTAATAACCAGCGTTGGTGCTGGTGCCCTTTCTCCTTGACAAAGGATTTCTTTCTCACTGCCTCAAAAAAAAACTGCAGGGAGGGTGAATATGATCCTCTTCACAGAGAGGGCAAGTCTTGTTCAATGTCACACAGACATAAGGGGCTAAACCAGGACTCAAACCGGGCCTTCTAATTCTGACTCCAACTCTGCACAGCAGGAGGCACATGCAAGCAGACTCTGCTGGGAGACAGCCGAAGTGTTCTGGGCTTGGAGAGTTAGACAGTATGAATCCTCTTGGAGGAACCCCCAGCAGCAGCCACACCCAGAGCAGCAGAGGGATAGTCATAGTCAGGGACTTTGGCAGAAGAATAGCATTTACTCCATACTTACCACCTCCACTCCATGCTCGATGTATGAACCCACTACATACCAAGATATTTCCAAAGGTTCTGTGGTGGACATGGAGCCAAAACTTTTCTCCCCATAGTTTTCAGTGACAATGAGACTCTTCTATACGAGAGTCTTTCAGATATTTGCAAACAGTCTTTATGTCCTTTGGATCTCCTCTTCCCCTACTGAAATACTCCCAGTTCCTTTGGTAGCTCCTCAGAAGTTTCTGGTAAGTCACCCCTTTAGAAGGGCTAAAATGGCTATATACCTCTGAAAAGGGTGATCCCAGAGTAGGTCCAAATACAGCAGAGCAGCACCATCACCTTTTTATATTATGAGGATTATACTTCCACTAATGCAGCCTAAAACAAAATTATCTTTCTGGGTGGTTACATCATCCTGCCTATGGAGCCCATCTCAATAAACCCTGGGTCTCAGAGTGGCATCACCCAGAGGGCCCTTCAGCTTATCTGAGTGGAAAGTGCAGCGACTCTGGAGTCAGACCTGGATTGGAATCCTCGCCCTGCCACTTATTTACAGAGATCGTGAACAAATTACTCACCTTCTCCAAGTTTCAATTTCCTCTGTTACAAAAATGGAGAAAATTTTTATTTACCTTACTAGATTGATTTGAAGAATAAATAAGAAAAAAAGTACATAGTTACCTACCCAGACCAAGAACTTGCCCAAGGTTCAAGCTGACAAGTGGTTAGTTGAGATGAGATCTGAACCCAAGTCTAACTACCCAAAGCTTTATGGCCTTGGGTACCATGCTACAGACCCACCCAGTTTTCTTGTCCCATAGTCCTCACCTTGCTGACTAGCATTGTTGGCTTATCTCCCCACACTGAACTGTGAATTCCTTGAAGATTTCCTTGCTTTTGTAGCCCCAGAATCTGACATGGTGCCACCTGGCAGAATAGGAGCAATTAAATGATGATGGATGAATGAGTATAAGAATAAGTCCATTAAACTGGCTTAAAGAAAGCAGGTGCTCAGATAGAACATTAATCTCCAAGATATATAAAGAACTCAAAAAACTTAATACCAAAAAAACCCCAACCCAATTGTGGGGCTTGGTGGTGCATGCCTGTAATCCCAGTGGCTCAGGAGGCTGAGGCAGGAGGGTCACGAGTTCAAAGCCAGCCTCGGCAAAAGTGAGGTGCTAAGCAACTCAGTGAGACCCTGTCTCTAAATAAAATACAAAATAGGGCTGGGGATGTGGCTCAGTAGTCAAGTGCCCCTGAGTCCAATCCTTGGTACCAAAAAAACAAAAATAAAACACAATCAATAAATATGCAAAGGACAGACACTTCACAGTAAAAGAAATAAGAATGATCAACAAATATATGAAAAAAAAATGTTCTAGCAACCAGAGAAATGCGAATTAAAACTACACTAAGATTCTATCTCACTCCAATCAGAATGGCAATTACCAAGAACAAAAGTAACAATAAATGTTAGTGAGGATGTGGGGAAAAGATACACTCAAATACACTGCCGATGGGACTGCAAATTGGTACAACCATTCAGGAAAGGAGTATGGAGATTCCTCAAAAAACTTGGAATGGAACCACCATTTGACCCAGTTATTCTACTCCTTGGTTTATACCCAAAGGGCTTAAAATCAGCATACTATAGTGAGTGGTCACATCAATGTTTATAGAAGCTCAATTCACAATAGCTAAGCTATGAAACCAACCTACCTGCCCTTCAACAAATGAATGGATAAAGAAAATGTGGTACATATATATAATGGAATATTTCTCAGCCATTAAACAAGAATGAAATTTTGGCATTTGCCAGTAAATGGATGGAACTGGAGACTATCATGCTAAGTGAAATAGGCCAATCCCCAAAATACAAAGATCAAATGTTCTCTCTGATATGTGTATGCTGATTCCCAATAGGTGGGGCTGGGAGAAGGTTCACAGATTGGACAGAGGGAGTAGGGTAAAAGGTGAGGGGTTGGGAATGAGAAAGACACTAGAATGAATAGGATATAACTTTCCTACGTTCATATATGAATACATGACTAGTGTAACTCAACATTACGTACAATCACAAAAATGGGAAGTTATACTCCACGTATGAGTGATATGTCAAATTACATTCTACTGTCATGTATAATTAAAAGAACAAATTAAAATTTTTTAAAAAAAAAAAGAAGGCAAGTGCCTCTCTTGCCCCCTGTCAGCAGCTGCAGTCCCATCAGCACAGGTTGGGCAGGAGGAAGCACTTATTCCGTAAGGACTTGCAGTATAGAATTCTGCTGCCACTGTCCCCCACTACCCAGGATGTAGCACTATCTTCTCTAACCACAAAACCCCCAAAGCTGATGAGTTCCCTAAGCTGCTCCTGGATATGCACTAATCTGTGGGTACTCAGATGAGTGTTGACTGACATGGTCCTTGGTGACACCAAAATGGCACAGGTCCTCTGTTGGGGAGGGAACTCTCCAGAGTTCTCCAGCTCTCTGGGGCTTCATTACAAACATCCTCTCCCTGTTCCCAGGTCATTAATGACATGAAAAAGAAAGACACACCTGTTCGTACTTCACAGACCATTTCAAAACCATCCAGGCCTCACCTTACAGAGCACTCATCCTTCAATACTGTCAGTGCACAATGCCACACTGTCCCAGCAACCCTGTCCTTCATGGGCTGCTTGTGAGTTTCTCCTTAGAACCCTTCCCCATTGTTCCTAAGGCTCAAAAGTCTGTAAGAGCCTTGATCCCATCAATGCTGACTTAACTTCCCCATCCCATCAAATGGGCACACCATCATCAACCTCAAGGCTATAACCTGGCCAAGTGAGATAACTAAAAACATGGTGGCCATGTACAACACCCACTAAGTGTTTACTCACTGTTAATTTTTCCCTTCTGGTCTATTACATCCCAGAGCCTTGAATCTTATTGTTGTCCTTGTCACTCTTGTGGTCTCAGCAAAAGTCCCTGGCAACTGTAAACATGTCCTCAGGCTCCAGTCTGCATGGAACAATCATCACCTGTGGGTCACCCATGGAGAATCCTGCTCTCAGCTCCCGTGGCTCTCCCTGCTGACAGCCTGACCTCACAGGGCTATGATGTAGAGCCAGCAAGCACACAGAAGATGCTGGACAGGTAGTAGTGAGTGAATATGGAAACGAGTCCGGGACATTGCTTTCCTTCTTGTCTCTGGGCTCCCTGGACACGGACCAAAACACAGCACCAGGTGCAATGGTGTTAGAGGTTCCACTTCACATGCTTGTGAACATCATTTCACAGTTTCTGTCATACCCATAACCTCAGTTAAAGTTTAAAAGCCCTGCTCAAGGTCCTTTGGCAGACCCTGCATACAAATGATCAGCCATAGAAATAAGTTCCAAAGGCCTCAGAGAAATCAGACCAAAGGAAAATAAGGCAGTGGGCCTAGAAAAAAAAAAGGGAAAGCCTTCTCCATTTTTCCTGTCTCCTAGTGTCTCTTGGTGGATTTAAGGAAGTGAAGTGGGATAAGGGAGTACAAGGCTGTTAGAATCAGATAATTAAGTCTATGTCGTGTAATTAAGTCTATGGGGAATTATAGCAAACTGTGAAGAACGAAAAGTCTAAAGATAAAGAGGATTTTTCCTCAAAGTCATCTTCAGCTGCAGATGATAAAAGCATCAGTTTCATAAACCTAAATCCCTCACTCAATGCTCCCGTGACCTTCCGCTAAGTACCAAGGGCTCAGGCCTGGAAACCAAACTTCCTCTGTCAGCAGGGACAGGGCAGGACTTCTGTACAGGGTTGAGTGCTGTGAGGAGGAACAAGGGGAGGACAGTGAGCATGCCCTGGCAGCTGTCCTTAAAAGGCCCTGGCCTTTGGGTAAAAGTGAGGGCAGCCCTTACACTGCCAGGGGTCAGGTTCTAACTGGGACACCCCTCGGACACTCACACCACCCACCCTATTTCCATCCTTTCTATTTTAAGACAGGAGTGCTGCCAGGCTGTGGTGTGTGTTACCTGCATTCTCCTTATTTGGAGGCCAGCCCTCACCTGCTGGGTGGGATCTCTCATGTGCTCCAGCCTACTTCCCCTAACCCCACCCCTACAAATGTCCAGCATGAGCCGGAGCCTCAAAGAATGACCTCCACCCCCAGCATATTCCACCCTTATTGCCTACAGCCAAGGTGGGCCCATCTGAGCCCTGCTGGAGTCCCTTTCGGTATCCTCCTGGACGGCAAGATGAAGACTCATTCTGCAGCCTCCCCTCTTCCAGTGTCCCACAACATGTCATGCTCTTTCCTTTCCCTTTAACATCTGAGACTCTCAATAAATTCTTGCTTGGTTTTCAAGATCCAGCTCAGGCTTCTCCCAACCCCAAGCCTTCCCTGGCCATCCCTCCTCCATGCCCCTCCCCATGCTTCCCTTATCAAATAATTTGCACAGTATCCTCTAGTTATTAGCACATCTATGTCCCCTCCAGAACACAGGCTCCAAGGATTCCTTGAGGACACCAGTAGTGCTTTGAGTCATTATGTCAGCACCTGTTAGGTACCAGATATATTCTAGGAGCCAGATATTTAGCAGTGAACACAAATTACAAAATGGTGTCAAGGAGCTAACATTCTAGGGCTAATAAGTAGCCAGCACATAATAATACTTTTTCTATATTCAAGACTTGGGGGACTGGGGATATAACTCAGTTGGCAGAGTGCGAGTGCTTGCCTTGCATGTACAAAGCCCTGGGTTTAATCCCCAGCACTACCAAAAAAAAAAAAAAAAAAAAAAAAGATTATTCTGAGTACTTAATGTTAATGCACTGAATCCCCATCATAAGTATTATTATTCCTATTTTACAGATAAGGAAACTGAGAATTCAGATTATATATCTTGTTAAGAATCTCACCACAAATTAGCAAGTGGCAGGGCTGGGATTCAAACCCAGGCAATCCTGTACCAGATCCCATACTCCTAACCACTGGGCTATTCTGTCTTCCAATGCTTACTCTGCTTTCCATGTTTTGGTATCCAAGTGTCCAGGTCAATGCTTGGCATACACCAAGTGCTCTCCCAAATAAAGGGACTTTGAATGATAAAGGCTGGCCCCCTACCCAAAGCTCCCACTCATCTTCTCCCTACCCAATGCCACTTTACAAGACCCCACTACCACCAAGTCTTCCCTGACTTGTCCAGCTCCTGAACTGTTCCCTCCTGGGCACTTCTCTCCATGGGGCAAGTGAACTATTTATCTGAATGCTTAATCACATGCCACCTGACCATTCTGTCACCTGAAGCTGTGTGGGTCTTGTTTCACCTGCTCCCTTGGCTCCTTGATATGCCCCAGAGTACAAGAAATAATGGTGCCAGATGTAACAGCAAAAACAGATAAACAGATGCTAAACAGAATCCAACCTCCCCTCTCCATTTCATTATCACTAGAACACTTTCTCCTCCTGGCCAGAAGAAGAAAGGCAGGGCTCCAGTCTGACATAACTTTTGCTACAACTATATTCAGATTGACTAAATTCATAAGCTATAGCAGTCAAGGTCATAATTAGGATGCAGCTCCAGTGAAAAACAGCAAGTAAAGTTGTACATTTTTAACTCTTTGGTTAAACCATTAAGATGTTCAGTGCTATTAGAAAATGCCTATAACTTCTGGGCATGGTGACACACACATGTAGTCCCAGTTACTTGAGAGACAGAGATAGGAGGATAGTAAGTTTGAGACCAGACTTGGCAATTTAGCAAGACCCTGAATAAAAATAAAAATTAAAAAGGGCTGGGGTTTAATCCCCAATACCAGAAAGACTAACAAACTCAGCACAATATTGCACACCTATAATCCCCATAATTCCAGAGGTTGAGGTAGGAGGATCACAAGCTCAAGGCCAGCCTCAACAACTTAGTGACACCTTGTCTCAAAATATAATAAAAATTGGGGCTGGGGATGTGGCTCAAGCGGTAGCGCGCTCGCCTGGCATGCGTGCGGCCCGGGTTCGATCCTCAGCACCACATACTAACAAAGATGTTGTGTCCGCCGAGAACTAAAAAGATAAATATTAAAAATTCTCTCTCTCTCTCTCTCTCTCCTCTCTCACTCTCTCTCTCTCTCTCCTCTCTCACTCTCTCTTTAAAAAAAAAAATATATATTGGGGCTGGGGATGTGGCTCAAGCAGTAGCGCGCTCGCCTGGCATGCGTGCGGCCCGGGTTCGATCCTCAGCACCACATACCAACAAAGATGTTGTGTCCGCCGAGAACTAAAAAATAAATATTAAAAATTCTCTCTCTCTCTCTCTCTCTCTCTCTCTCTCTCTCTCTCTCTCTCCTCTCTCTCTCTCTTTAAAAAAAAAAATATATATATATATAATAAAATAAAATAAAAAGGACTGGCAATGTAGCTCAATGGTTCAGTGCCAGAAAGGGAAAGGAAGGAGAGAGAAAAGAAGGAAGGAAAAAAGAAAGCAGCAGGAAGCTGCAACTGAGAATCTGAGCTGACTGGACAGGATATACAGGTACCCTGTTGGTCTATCAAAAGACAAAGCGTTCCTGCAGGACCTAAGCCAAGGAATCACCCAAATATATCTAGACCAGCATAACCAAAAATATCTAGTATTCATGAAAATAAATGCTAAAATTTACTGAACCATACTATGTTTTAGGAATTAATACTTTACATGTATTTTTCTTAATCATTGCAGAAGACTCACCAGCATTTGCCACATTTTACAGAGGTTAAATAACTTGAGTTCTATAACTACAAAGTCTGGCTCCCAAGCCTGTGTACTCACCCACAACACCATAACTTCCCTAAAGTCCAGTGTGGAAACAGCTGAACCACGAGAGGCAAAAATCCGTACAGAAGACAGAGGCTCTCAGCGAGGTGGATACTTCTCCCGTTTCCCCTGATAACAACACATCAGGCCCACCTGGTTTTGAGGCCACATCTAGCTCCAGAAAGATTTCACTTAGGCAGGGAAGGGAGATCTGAAGACCAACCATCAGGAAGAAAGTCCAGAACTGAAGGTCCTCGGCCACTGAATGCTTAATCTAACTTAAGAGCTGAATCTCAAGAGCAGCCCTCTCCCCAGGTGACACCAGCTTCAAGTTCAGTGAGGACCCAGCAAGGGACCAAGCAAGCCCTCTTCCCATATGACACAGCACAACTGATGGACAAGTGTGTGGATCTGTCAGAACCCAGTGGATTCCCCTGTCCAGAGGTTCTGCTTCAGAGCCAGGACACCACTCCCACCAAACTCCCGAGGTGCCTATGGCACAAAAGAACCATACCTTCTCAGCCTAATTCCCCCTCCTCCCACCAGAAGTGTCCAAAGATAAAGAGCTGAGCAATGACCTGGAGGAGAGACAGCAGGAAAGCATGGAGTGAGATTTTTATGCTAACTCTCCTCAAGATTCCAGACCCTTCCTTGATGGTCAGGAGTTTATTTTCAAAATATTCTTTCCACTTTGGGTGGGGGTAGGGTGAGTATTCCATCTCTAAAGAGAGACAAATTCAAAACAAAAGCTTTTGGTTAACAGAGTTTGTCTCCTCTCCCAAACCCCACACTCCTCACAGGGATACTTGGCCTGCCAGATACAGGAGTGGGAGGGGACCCTAACCAGTTAGTGGTTTTTCTCTACTCAACTCACACTCAGTGGGCAGGGGACATGACGGCTGAGATTCCAGATGTGCCTTGGCCAGTCTCTGTGCTCTGGCGCAGCACAGCCCATCCTACCCTCTCTCCAGGGCCCACTGCAAAGTCCAGGGGGCTTCTCTACAGTCCATGTTTGGCGCAGGGTGACAATTCTTGCCACACCATCTGGGCTCTGTTCAGGAGCTGAATCAACAGAAGGCTTCACACAGCTCGCTTCCACTGAGTCCTTCACCAGCAGCCCAAGCCACCTCTCCTCCTCCCTGACCATGGCCACAGCCCCTAAGTAACCTGTGCAAAGCTTGAGCATTTCCAAAACAAATCAGAACAGCCTCTGTAGCCTGGCTCATCATGAGCAGGCACAGGGGGCTGTGATGACCCCAATTAAGGGCTGCTAGGCAACCCTGGCTCTGCTATTTACACCTGTGCATTGAGTCACTTGATGTCCTGTGACTCAGTTTCCTCACCTATAAAGTGGATAATATATACCAAATAGGAACTCGACAAAAGCAATCAGCTTCTCAGTGCATCAGTCTCATTGCCCCATCTCCCAACTCGATAGCACCCCTGATAGGCAAATCCAACAATAAGGAGAAAGAACAAATTCTCAAACCTTTTCACTGACTCAAGGAAGTAATCAATACCTACCAAGATCCCCCTTCCTAAGGCACAGCCTTCAAAGGTTGGGCGAGATCATCCCTCAACACATCGTTACACCCTCTAGCTAGGTTCCTCAGACACAAACAGCTTTTGGAATACAAAGAATATACTTTGGTTCTTATTTAAATATCTATCTATTCACACAACAAGAAGTCAATTACTTTCCACTCCCCTAAAGAATTAATATCCTCTAAAGAATTTTAGAAACCATCTGGTACCAAACAAAGAAACACATCTACACATTCTCAGGTGAGGAGGATTGGAAAGAGCCAAAATAGAGGCCAGCTGAGCTCTCTCTCCAGCTCCCACCCACACACCAAAACTAAAAGTAATGCAATTATTCAAAGCTTCAGTAAATGGATGTAATTTCAGGTACCACCAATTCCATTCATATATGCATTAATCATTACAGTGATTATAAATACTTAACTTCACAGCATTCATCTATCTACTATTTTTTAAATCCTCAGGTCAAAATGTTCTGAGAAAAATATCTTTCCAAAGACTCTCTCAGGCAGGGTAGGTAATCATTTCTCTTCTCCTTTCTTAGCCCCTGACCATTGACTTTGTGTCCCCACCCTCCCATCAATTTACAACCCCCCATTTACTCCTAACTTAAGCCCTCTTTCCTCATGTCAGTCAGTTTCAGGAGGGCTGGGTCAAAGGTTAAACCAACCCACACCTATTTGGCTGAGTGCTGACCTCATGCCAGATACTGTGCCCCAGAAGTTGAGAAGTTGTTCATGGCACTGAGTCACAATCCTGGTCCAGCACTGTATTTCCCAGGACCAGCTCAAGGAAGACTATAATGCCAGACATTTCCAGGACGTACACACCACCAACACTGTCTCTGTCTGTGGGCCACACTCAACCTCACATGCAGAGGAAACACTTCTATTTCTCTACCTAACTGCAGCCTACTGGCCCCCTCTGGCTCTCAGTGCCAATCAGGCAGAACAACCTTTCACCCAGCCCCTCCTCTGCTCTCAGGAAGGTCCCTCAGTGGTCCTGATCTTGTGGCCACCCACCAGGTAGTCACAGCCTCCATTCTGTGGTCACTCTCAAGGTCAGCTGGCCTGCCTCCTTCTGGGACTGACAGTATCTTTTGGGCAAAGGTGAGGGCAGCATAGTCCCAACCTCTATCGAGAAAACAAGACCAGGAACTTGGCTTCCCAAGACTCCCTGAGTAGCAGGTGGACACTGACAAAACAGCTATCCCCTACTAACACTCTCTTGAGACCTTTCACACAGCTTAACCAACTAATTAGGACAGATGCCCTCCTGTAATGAGAGACTCACAATTCCTGTACACCTATCATGTGCCAAACAGCATACCAGGAGTTTTAGATAGGCTATCACTTTTAATTCTCAAATAACTCCAGGCAGGAAAATAGTATCATTATTATAGATATGAGGAAGCGAAATCTCAGAGATAGTTTCACTTTCGGTGCTCATGAGAATCACCTATGGTGCTTATAATACATGCTGTTTCTCTTGCCCACCCCTGGAGGCTCTGGTTCAGCATTCTGGAACACTGCTCTAATTCTTCTCTATCCTTGCTGCCCCTCATTGTCTTAACATACACTCCAAGGAGGGTTACTGCTGCCCCTAAAATAAGCTAGCTTCCCTGCCAGGCAGTGCAAACACTAATACTAATACCTCGGAAACTCCTCCGCATGGACAGAGGCATGGTAGATAGGGAATGGAAATCATGTGTGTCTGTCATAAGCACGAGAAATCTGGTCATTCTCTGGGTGGACACAGCTACATGGGGCTTACAGATAAGGAATAGTTTTTGGATTATTTTTTTTTTTTATAATTAGTACAAACCATTAAATGCCCAGCTTCCATTTAAAGATAAGTCTCAACAAGAAAGCATTCAATCTCTAGTGCCACAACAAAAGAAACAAAAACAAACCAAAAAAAAAAAAAAAAAACAAGTAAGGATAATTCTCCTTCTAGCTAATCCAACCTTAGATATCCCTAAGGAGAGAAAATCCCAGCTCCTCTGCCAACTGTGCCACATCTTGTCTTGGGAAGGTGCTTTACAGGAGTAGAAATGATGACAGTTCATTCTCATGTAGCACGTACAGCTGCTAGGCACCACTCTAGGTTGGTAGGTAGGGCCATTGTCCCCATTTTACAGATGAAGAAACATTTGAAGACACAGAGGTTGAAGTGACCTGCCCAACCAGTAGCAGCGTCAGGACTTCAACCAGGCACTCGGCCTACAGAATCCATGTTTTGTAACCACCATGAGGCACTGCCCCTCAGAGCAGGAGCTCACCAACTCCTAGGGCAATGTCCCCAAATAAGCCACTCTGCTGAGGCCAAGCTACCAACACAGGTGCTACAACCCTCACACCACCCACAAGCTCCTGCCCATTTGGCATCTCCTGCCAAGGAAGCAGCTACCCTACTCCACAGCTGCCAGGCCTTTCTCACTTACCATCAGAAGCTCCCCAGGGCTTTCCTCATTACCCTCTCCCTGCCTCAGGTTCCCATACTGAAATTAGGCAAAGTCCTTTCCCCTCTTGGATGGGGCACTGCTGGCTGGAGTTAAGAATTGGTGACTCACCAATTAAAAAATAAATAAAAATTAAAAAAGAGTTGGTGACTGTTTCTCTCCATATGGGTACGTACCCACTGTGGAGATTGGCATATGCTTAACAGTCTGGTGACTGAACAAATGAATCCTTGACCAAAAGTCAAGGCTCCAACTAACTACTTCTCCAACAAGATGCTCACCACTAAGCTGGCCCACTGGTTCTACCTGTGGACAGGTATGAACAACTCAGTTTGCAAGTGCAGAGGATATGAATATTGCAGAGTTTATTGAATTAACCTAAACCATTGCTCTGGCCAGACCCCTCCCAGGAAGAGAACAGTCTCATCTCCTGCTTCACTCCCAGGGACAGAACACACAGAGGTCTATGCAGCCAGGGGCCTATGCAGCCAGGGGCCTATACACAGGGCTGAAATGGACCTCTTCTCTCTCCATCCTCCCAGCATGCTGTCCATGCCCACCCTGCATGACAGAGTATGTTCTGAGGAGGAATAGGAGGTGAACAGCAGCCCCATGAAGAGACTGCATCCCAACTGAAGCTGTCAGACTCGAGAGAGTAAGAGCTCTGTCTCAGCAGGAAAAGCCCCTAAGAACCCTGGTATGGCATGGAAACACTCTTCTGGTAAGACCTGAAAGACAGCTTGGCTCTAATCAGGATTAAGAGGCTCAACAGCCCCTAAGCTGGGGTCAGCTGACCTCTGGGGAGGAAGAGAGAGGAGAGAAGGGGGTGATGCTCCAGATGGAGGAGGTCTACTCTCCCAGAGCAACAGGGATCTGCCCACTCTCCTGCCTGAGTCTATCCATCCTAACATAATTCTTCTACCCTACTGTGTACCCAAGTGGGCTTCTGCCTTAGGATGATCAGAGAAGATGCAGAGAACCAAATATGGGGGAGAGACCCTACAGGAAGGATTCAGAATAGGACTAATGAGTGACGCGAGCCATGGTAGAAACTGCACAGAATTTGGAGCCAAGAAGACTCAGGTTCAAGTTCTAACTCCCCCACTGATGATCTGGCCTTGGGAAGATCATTTAACAACCGGTCCCCCCCCACTTCACATGCCCAGTCTGTACAACAAGGACAATCAAAATATCATCCTCTAAAAGGAAAGGTGTTTTTTAACTATAAAACATCACAAAGGAAACACTAGACAATATATATGTCTATCCTATAGTGGCTAGAGCTGACAACCAAGTGACTCCCTGGATTAAGGACAGGCATCTGTGTAGTGCTCTAAATGCCCAGGAAAGAGGCAAACCAAGAGCTATTTACCCACCCCAGTAGCCTGGCCTCTTGGTTCCCAGGCCCTGCAACCTAAGCAAGGTAACTGCGGCCTTGGGACAGCCTAGCCCTTGACAAACAAGGCAATATACACTGTTGTCTTTTAATTAACTTTTTATTTGGAAATAATTGCAATCTTACAGGAAAGCTTTAGGAGTAAGTGCCCCCATATTTCCCCTTACCTAGACTCACTGAACATGGTGTCCTACATACTATCTTCTACTTCCTCCTCCATACACACACAATTTTTTTCCCCATAACCACTTAACCACTTAAAAGCAAATACATCAGGGGCTGAGGTTGTGGCTCAGTGGCAGAGTGCTTGCCCACCATGTGTGAGGCACTGGGATACAGATATTATATATCAGTGTGTATTCTCAAGAATAGGGACACTCTTTTTTGTGGTGCTGGGGATTGAACCCTGGGCTTTGCACATGCTAAGCAAGCACTTTACCACTGAGCTACCTCCAGCCCCAGTGCCTCACACATGCTAGGCGAGTGCTCTACTGCTGAACCACAAACCCAGCCCCGGACATTCTTTTTTTTTTCTTTTTAAATAATATTTTAGTTGTAGATGGACACAATATCTTTATTTTATTTATTTGTTTTTATGTGGTGCTGAGGATCAAACCCAGTGCCTCATATGTGCAAGGCCATTACTGTATCACTGAACCACAACCCCAGTCCATAGGGACATTCTTTTGATATAAAAGTTATGCCATTTTATTGGTTCAAACCAATTTCTGAGTTGAGTTCTATCATTTGCATGCTCCTCACCCAGGCAACCCCAGTTCAAGGCCACCAAACTTCTCCTGCAGCAGCTAAATGCAATCAGAACTCAGAATTCACATCTCCACCCCACCTTGCAGCCATGCAGCTGTTGAGGAGGTTCCCATTCATTGGTCATTTACCATGTGCCATGCACTTGCTAAACCCGTTCCATCAATTAATTCTGTAATTCTCACATTGAACCCCACTGTACTGATGAGATGTGAGACTTAAAGGAACCTGCTAAGGTCAAGGAGCTATACAAGGTGGAACTGAAGTTGGAATCTAGGTGGTAGGCTCCAGTGCCCATACCCTCAGTCCTGCCTCTTTGCACAGGTTATCATTCATATTCACAAGCCTATACATTTTGAGTATGATGCAGTTGCCTGGCTGTGCCTTTGGGCTTCCAGAAAACCCAACACTGCTACCCAGGCCAGTATCAAGTGACTATGTAGGCTAGATGAGAGAGAGGTGCTCTGGCACATGTCAGTTTAAGCAAAAAACAATCTGAGGCCACAACAGCCACAGGTGTTTTCCTCAGACCTGAGCACAGCCATCTTTGGAGATTAGGGCCCAGAAAGACCAGAAGGTCAATAAGCCATCTCCTTATACTTCCCTCTTACCATGGACTTAAGAGGGAAACAGGGATCCCCTGGAGTACATGTTTCTGTTTAGGAAACACTAAATCATACAATAAACCCAATTTTACTACAATATTGATCTAAAAGGAAGATAAGAAAGAAGATCTTAGAATAAATCAAGTTGAAGGTAAAGTCTATAAGAATTTTTGCACAGAACCAACATTTTGATGACATTTTTGGCCATCCAGGATCCCAGATGAGTTGAACTTTTCCCTCTTCTGTCATTAAAGCTGTAGTCAAAAAGTTTGAGAAGCCCTAGTCTAGGGAATGCAACCAGGCCTCTCCTCTGAACCCTGAAAAGGCTGACCTAATACAGTATATGGCTTTAGGAAGATCACTTTACTCTAATAAGTCCAAATTTCCGCACTAGAAAAAGAAGTAATTATGAGACTTGAACCAGATAATGTTCAAGAAGCACTCTGTAAACAATAAAACATTAACTCAAAATACTTCTCATTTCAGAAAATCAAAAAGCAAATGTTTTAACAGCCATTTAAAAACAACAGACAAATAAAACCATATTCCTCCAGGTTTTCCCTCTGCCAATATTTACTTCAGAAACCATGTCAGTTTACTGAGATGATGCTGTCTTCCACACTGAGCAGAAAGATTCAAACCCATGCTGTCCTCTGAAGAGACAGAAAACTGGAGCAGGCACCTCATCAAATGACCCAGTCTTCCATATCCTGAAGTGCTCTCTTAAGGAATCTTCTTTTTCCAAAGTCCTCAATTTAGAAAGCCCCAAACTTATTCCCATAGGTATAAGAAGAGAATGGAAGAGTGCCATCCAGTCACAGGATTTTGTTGGTGGTGGTATTGGGGATTGAACCCAGGGTCTCCTACATGCTACCATTGAGCTCTACCACCAAACTCCATCAGAACCTTCACTAAGGCACAAGAAATCTAGACCCACTCTCTTGACACATGCCGTCCTGAAAACAGGGGGAACTCCCTCCCTCCCCTCAACTCTGAGACAAACTCCACCCATGGGTAAAAAGCAACTTGTAACATTTTTTTCTTGAAGAGGTTTTTCCAGATCTCTCAGGGAACTGTTCAGAGATTGCGGTACAAATCATGGCTCCTTCAGCTTTCTCTAGAATACTCACTGTTAGTCCCTTACCATGGAACCTAACACTTAAATCCATAAACCAGCTTTCACCCTTTACTTTATAAAATGACCAGGAAGTGAAAGGTAAAATGTGGAATTATGCCAGAACTTGTCAAACTGGGAGAACCTTTACTAACCCTTCAACAACGAGAGGCTTCAAATTTTCTACTTTACACACATAAGAGCTCCTAGTTTTCCAGAAATTCATTGTGAGAATATTAATATCAAGTTTGATCTGAAGTTTCTGGAACTGTTGGCCTGTTCAATATTCACTGGCTTTCCTGAAGATTTCTAAGCTTGGTGCCTACTGCAAATTGGGATCCCACCCAGATACCTGCCACACTTCGTTCATTCTTCCCTCCCCAGTTCCTCCTCTGTCCCTATGATTTCAGACTGAAAAAATGAGTTTGCTGAATGTAAAACATACATCGGAAACATTTGGCATTATCTGTAAAGTGTACCTCTGAAGGAGAGTGAAGACTCACTTCCTGCCTCTGGGAGACAGGTTCTTAACTGCCCAGCCTCTGAAACCCTATGCTCCACCCAGCTTCCGGGCTCCTCACTCTTGCCCAGGGGGGGGCCTGCGCACAGGCACTCATGTCCTGTTGAATCTGGGACATAGGAGTGGATATTCAGCATAAGAGGAAAGTGCCCTGATAACTACTTTTTTTGGTCCCAGAGATTGAATTCAGGGGCACTCAACCACTGAGCCACATCCCCAGCCCTATTTTGTATTTTATTTAAAGAGAGAGTCTCACTGAATTGCTTAGCATCTTGCCATTGCTGAGTCTGGCTTTGAACTCACGATTCTCCTGCCTCAGCCTACCAAGCCACTGGTATTACAGGCCTATGCCACAGCTCCCAGCTGATATCAGCATTTAAAGCTGTATTCCATATCAATACAGAGATAAAACTTAGTATAATTTAAGTGTTACATTTTTTTTTCACTTGTAACGACTTTAAAAACCACAACAAGGCTGGGCACAGTGGCACACACCTTTAATCCCAGTAACTTGGGAGACTGAAGCAAGTTCAGTGTTTAAAATCATGAGTTCAAATCCAGCATCAGCAACTTAACAAGACCCTGAGCAACTTAGCGAGACCCCATCTCTAATAAAATATATATATTAAAAAGGGGGTTGGGGGGGCTGGGGATGTGGCTCAAGCAGTAGCGCGCTCGCCTGGCATGCGTGCGGCCCGGGTTCGATCCTCAGCACCACATACAAACAAAGATGTTGTGTCCACCAAAAAAAAAAAAAAAAAAAAAAAAAAAAAAACTAAAAAATAAATATTAAAAATATTTTCTCTCTCTCTCTCTCTCTCTCAAATAAATAAATAAATAAAAATAAAAAGGGGGCTAGGGATATGGTTCAGTGGTTAAGCACCCTTGGGTTCAATCCCTGATATCCAAACACACACACACACACACACACACACACACACACACACAACAAGTTGAGGGAAAGACTACAGAAAAAAGGAAAAAGTGCTTTATTCCTTTTTAGAACAAGACTTTCATTTTATTTTCAATTTATCCTGGAGTCCTGCAAATTATGTAGCTGGTCCCTAGGACTTGCTTTAGGCCACAGAGCCAAGGAAGGGAAAGCCAGCCTTACTCTAGGCCTTTCTGGAAGTCTTTTGCAAGAGTCCCAAGGCCCTCACCTAGGAACTGGCGTCCACAGAAGAATGACACCTACACAGGATGGCCCTGCAAGGCCCTAAAAGGAAAACTGAGGGACTGAAGCTTGAAGGAACTTGTGCAATCAGCTGGTTCCTGTCAAGACCTTGGAGTCAAGTCAGGGGATGCCAAGGCCCAGCAGCTGGGGTGGAGGAGGGGGAAGAGATAGTCCATCGGCCAAGACACATCCTAATCTCCAGATGCAAAGCACTAAGATAATGAGGTGAAGAAGCCAGAAGAGGTTGTTCGAGCCTCCACTGGCTGGGTTCCTGCTTGGAATGTTGTTCTTAACAGAGACTGACTACATCCAAGCAACCTGGGGTCCAGGCACCAGCCCTGACAAGTCTGTTTCTGGCTTCTTGGCTTCTTCAACTTTCCCAGCCTCCTCTACACCCTAGTCTCCTCCCCAGCAAGGAGTTTTCCAAGACTTGGAATATCTGGTGCATTTACTGGGCCTCTCTCTCTCTTTTTTTTTTTAATACTTTTATTTTATTTTATTTTATTTTTTTATGTGGTGCTGAGGATCAAACCCAGCGCCCCGCATACACTAGGCGAGCGCTGTACTGCTGAGCCACAACCCCAGCCCCTTACTGGGTCTCTTAAAGAGACACTACTTCTTCCGTAAATACCAAGTGTCTGTGCAGTGCCTAGCCCCAGGTGAAGTGCCAAAGTGTCAGAACAGGGCACAAGATGCCCTCCCTCAGGAAGCAACCTTGGCAGAGGCAGGTTAGCCATGCCCCTCCTCTGCAATTCACCTTCCTTTTCAACTCAGGACCTAGTCAAAGTCTATTGTTCGAAAAACTCAACTTACAAGTTTCCATAAAACCCCTGAAGAGGAGCCCAGTGTAAATCTTGCTTTCTCATGTGTCCCATGTCTGAAAGGCTCTGTCTGCCAAAGTACATTTACTAAATAATAATGAACATCTTTTATTGCTTACAAATCAGAGGCACGCCAGCACCCTTAAGAATGGGAAACCAAGGGCTGCTATTCTTTCAAGCCCCCTCAATCCCCAGCAAAAGCAAAGGAGATGTTTGACCCTATTAACCTTGGGGCAGCCTAATTTAGCAATGGCACATGGGCATAAGATTCCTTGATGTACTGACACTGGCTTTCACCTGAGATCTGAGGCAGAAACCACCAGCACTACTGTGGCTACTATATCAGAGACTATTCTATAGGTAGAGGCTGAAGACCTATTGAAGTTCTAGTTTAGCTCTGACACTTTGGTCAAATCATTGAAATTTCATGGACCTAGTCATCATCTGAAAAATGGTGATATTCTCTACCTTGCTGCCTATAAGGGCTGTTGTAAAGGAAAAAGTCAACTGTCTTTTGCTGTAGGAATGCCCGGGATTACTGTGTATTTTCACAAATATAATTGGGACCAGGCATGGTCTCTATATCACCAAACTCTTGTGAGAATCAAATTAGACAACGGTTATGAAGTGTCTCCTAATTATTTGGTTTTGGTACTAGGGATTAAACCCAGTGTTGCATTACCATTGAGGTACATCCACAGCCCTTTTTAATTTTTTTACTTTGAAATAGGGTCTAAGTTATTGAAGCTAGCCTTGAACTTGCAGTCCTCCTTCCTCAGCCCTCAGGATAGTTGAGATTACAGGTATATACCACTACACTCAGCCTGATTTTTTTTTTAATGAATCAAAAAGATTGAGCTAATACATTATTACTACAACTAATATTGCTGCTTCTCTTAATGACAAAATTATCACAAGTACTAAAATAACTTGCTAACAAGGACTTAAAGTGGAAGAATCCTGGAGCACAAAAATTCTTCCTAAAGGAATATCAGCATCACATCATCTAGAACTGGGAGAATCAGCTCTTCTATCCCTCATTAATGCAAAATTGAATCAAAAGTACTAAAATCCACCTGCCTTACTTCAGGGTTTTTTACTTTAAGAAATGGCCTCTGGAGTGCATTAAAACCCTGCTAAACATTAGGAACAACTGATGCATCCTGAAAGCCTCACACAATTATCCTGTCCAAGAATCCATCAGGAAAAATAAAATCAGCCATGCCAATGAATTGTCTCTCTAATATTACTGACTAACAGTAGAGGACTAATCCCCTGAAAAAAAAAAATCAAACATTCAGAAATGTTCACAACAAACCTAAGAAAGCAAACTGAAGCAAAACATTTTTGTTGTAGGGAGAAGGAGAATAAATTCTCTCCAATCCTTAGGTCTCTCATGAAATTGTCAGAGGGAGACAGGAAATAACAATAGTTACCGTGGGGTCCCAGCCTCCTGAAATGGCTTGCCTTTGAGGGTACAGAACATATGTCATTATCACTGTCTTGTAGGCCTTCCCATAGGCCTAGGAGGCCAGGACCAAAGCCTTGGGGAATAGGAAGCCAGGGCTTGCTATAGGGGAAGGAACTACTAGGGACTTCACAGAGTTACCAAAGCAGAGTAACAGCAGGGATGAAGGGCAGGAGGCTGTAACTATGGACTTGTCACCTCCAGTACCCCAGTTTAAGGCTGTGCCTAGTACTTGAAGGCACTCACAGCCTTTCCTCCTGGTAAATGGATGTGGGGCCCTGCTCCTGTGTGAAACCAATGAGATGTGGAGTCCCTTCCTCTCACCACTAAAACACTGCTCTGGCAACTGTTCCATCTCTTTCTCCCTTTCTACTGCATGATTCCCATCAGAACAAATCATGCCTACAATTTCCCACCAAAAAAAAAAAAAAAAAAAAAAAAAAAAAAAAAACCTCATTCAATCCACATCCTCTCCAGGAACCAGCTAATGTCTCAACTTCACTTTGCACAAGAACTACTAGGAAAATGTGCCTATCCCTACTGACTTTGTGTCCTCACCCCATACTTCCTCTTCTACCTACTCCAGTTGGGTTTTGTCCTAGAGGTCCTGTGACCATGCCTTGCATAGGTTTTCCCCTACCTTTTCAGTCCTCTGTCTCCTATGCTGAATTTGCCTCTTTCCCAACCGCTGAACACTGCACTGTCCCAAAGCTTAGGTCATCTTCTCTTTTCTGTCCACACTCTCATCCTAGGTGATTTCATCTATTCCCATGGCCTTGAACAATATATATTATACCCAAATGGATCTTTTCAGTCCTCTCCCTCCATACTTCAGATTCATACATCTATTTGATACTTTCACATCCCAGAGGTATCATGGCAAAACCAGATCTTGTTTCTCCCCTGCCCGAACATGCTCCTCCCCAGCCTTACCATCTGAATGATATAGGCAGCACCCACTCAGGTATTTACGTCCCTAAGAGTCATCTTTGGCTCTTCTCTTTTTTTTTTTCACAAACTGCATCCAATACATCAGGAAGGTCTGCAGACACTACATCCCAAACACAGCCTGACCATCCATCTCCAGTGTTCCATCTTCAGGCCAGCCACTGTAAACTCTTGTCTGGACCACAGCAACAGCCTTCTACTGATCTTCTGTCTCCCTCTACAATTCCACCTACAATTCATTCTCCTTAAAGCAGACAGAATAATTTCCCTAAAACTGCAAATCAGAGCATGCCACTCTCCTGCTTAAAAAATCTTTCAATGAGTTCGCACTGGGCTTAGGATAAAGTTTAAATAAAAACTTATTACCTTGGACCACAAAGCTTTATATCAGCCAGCCACAGTGGTGCATACCTGTAATCCCAGAGGTTCTGGAGGCTGAGGGAAGGAGGATTGTGAGTTCAAAGCCAGGCCCAGCAACTTAGCAAGGTCCGGAGTAACTCAGCAAGACCCTGTCTCTAAATAAAATATAAAAAGGGCTGGGGATGTGGCTAGTTGGGTTCAATCCCTGGTACCAAAAAAAAAAAAAAAAAAAGCTTTATATAATTTACCTCTCTCCTACCTGTGGCCTCTTGTGGTGCCACTTTCTCCCTTCTTTGCCACCCTCCAGTCACACTGAACTTTTTGTTCCTTGAACCTGAAGCCTTGTGTGTGTGTATGTGCCCTGTAAGCCCTTATACTGGCTTGTTCCCCTTTTCTGAAATGTTTTGTCTCCTTGAAGTCACCACAGCATGGCGCCTTCCTGTCCTCCAAACTTTACTTTAAATGTCACTATCTCTAAGCCTGACATGGTGGCACACACCTGTAGTCCCAATGGCTTAGGAAGCTGAGGCTGGAGGATTGAAGTCAGCCTCAGCAATTTAGCAAGCCCTAAGCAACTTAGCAAGACCCTGTCCCCTCCCCTCCTCCCTCTCTCTCTCTCTCTCTCTCTCTCTCTCTCTCTCTCTCACACACACACACACATATACACACATGTATATAAATACATTTATTTATAAATTTAATACAAATAAATAAATTTATAAATTTATATATAAATGTATTAGTGTGTGTCTATGTATGTTTGGCTGGGATGTGGCTCAGTCGTTAAGCAACCCTGGGTTCAATCCTTGGTACAAAAAGGAAGGAAGGAAAGAAGGAAAGAAGGAAGGAAGGAAACACCTTTCTTAATCTCCCAATCCAACCAAGCGACCTGGTCGCTTGACGTCACATCACCTTATTTTAATTTTCTGCATAATAGTTGCCACTATCTGCTATTATTGTCTACTCTTTATTTTGTTGTTCCCTTCCCTCTCCACTACATTTCAAACTCCATGAGCAGTGAGAGGTTCTCACTTCTATAAGTCTCATCCATCAGTATTTCAACCACTGTGCAAGAGCCCAACTTGGGAGAAGAAGGCTCCAGATTTTCTCCTACTACTAACAGTGTTCCAATCGAGAAATGAATTCCGACTCATATTCCCCCAGAGTACACCCAGTACTAGTTGAACCACTGTCCAGACCTTTGGCTAGTTCATTCATTCAGTGAACAAACATTTACAGAGGGCCTACTCTATACCAGGCACTAGGGCAAAGGATCAAAGGCAGTTTTTTACTTCATAGAACTCACAGGGAGCAGGCAGAGTGAGAAACACTACAACACAGGTACCTTCCTGAAGTGGGGATAGTAAAGACTATACAGGTGTTAAGAGTGTGACCGTGCCCTTTACAGCCCCGCCATCAGATTTCTTCAGACCCTACAGACTCACAGTGACGTGGCTAGTGAGGCAAAGTTCCAGGGAACTGGAGGAAAAGCTACCACTTAACTAGGGGGCAGAAGTGATTGTTCGGGTCCAGCGCCTCAGCGCCAAAGGGAAAGGGCTGAAGAGTTTGAGGAGTATTATGGATTGAACGGTTCCCCTCCCCACCCCCACCCTACTCCCAAAGGCCGGACCTGAGGATGGAGGGCCCCGGAGCGGTTCCGAGTCTCCTAGACCGTCCCAGAGAACTCCATTGGAGAGGAAGACCTCCCTAGGCGAGAGTCACTTTGTCCTTTCCTACCCCTAGCCTCAGGCCCCCGACCCAGGACAGGACTCCTGGATCGACTCCCGCACCACAGCCTGTCGCCGGTCCGGTCCCGGCACCCGCCGGCTACGCGCAGCTCGAAACGCCGGCGAGGAGGCGTGGCCCGCCCTCACACGAGCGCCGTGGAGTTTTCAACTCCTGCCCCAGCAGCGGTACCGACCCGGGAAGTGGCCCGGGTCCCCCTGTGAGATGAGGACCCCGGCCGCCTCCGTCCCGGAGCCCGCCACACAACTCCTGCACACAAAACCCCAGAGTGCAGCCGCGGCGCTCTGCGCGCCAACTCGCCCCGGACCCGCGCGGGAGGACGGGGAGAGGCGGGGCGCCTGGCGGGAACCCCGCCGGCCCCCGCCGCACAGGTGCGAGCGCTGCGCGGTGCGGCCCCCGACTCACTCACTCGATGAAGTAGCTGGCGCCTTCCTCCGTGAAGCCCTCCTCCCAGCCGCGGGGCAGGTCTGCGGAAACACGAGAAAAGTCGAGTCAAACTTGGGGCCGCCGCGCCTCACGCTCCCAGAACGCCCACCCCGCGGACCTGGAGCCCACCTGAGCGGATCATGTGGCCGGAGTTGACTGGCTCGCCAGTGCGCGGGTGCAGCCAGGTGGTGCAACAGAGCTGGTCACTGAGGGGAGAGAGGTGCACCTGTTAGCGCCGCCGCCGGAGGACCCGGTCCGGCCCCCGGCCCCCGCTCCCCGCCGACCCCGCGCCCCCGCCCGAGTCTCCGCATTCCCACGCCGCACTTGATGAAGAAGACGCGGCCGTCCCGGCAGACGCCGTAGGACCAGTGCTCAGGTAAAGTGTCCCGCCCGACCGCCGCCGCCGCCATGTTCGCCGAGCTCGGAGCCGCAGCGGTCGCCGCGGGGAGGGGGAGAGGGGGCGGGGGCGGGGGCGGCGCGGGCGGCGCGGGCGGCGGGCCCGCGAGCTCGGCCGGCGCCGGGCCCCGCGGCGCACCCCGACCCTCCATGCGGCGCGGGCCCCTGGCTGAGCCGACGCGCGGCCGATTCCGGTCCCGGAGTCCCGCCGCCCCACTGACCGGCCCGAGCGCGGGGCCGGTGGCCTTTGTCCCCGCGTCTTCCCCGCCCCCAGCCCGTCGGCCCTGGCGCGCCCCTTTGCTGAAGCCCAGAGACCCGGGCGGGGCGAGGGGCCGCCGGCGGAGGTGCCTGGGACCAGAACGACTAGAAAAAACGGCGCGGCCCTCCGAATGCCCCAGTAAACCCCACCTGATCCCCACCACCGAACTTCCTTCCCAGGAACTGTACTTCTTTCTGAACCAAGAAACAGGTTACTGCCATGTTCCCAGCCTTGGTTTCTTCCTCAGTGAAATAAAGTTAACCAAAGCCTGCACGGGGTTATGGTGAATATTAAATGAAGTAACAATGGTGTAAAGTGCTTAACTGGAACCTGGTGGGTAGTGAGTGTTGTATTAATGCCAGGCTGAGCCTGATTTTGTTTTACCAAGTTCGCAAGCAGGGACTGCTGTAGGAGCGTGTAGGACCTCCCCCTACTCCATACACACCTCTGAAATTGCACTGATCACAGGTTTCTGCCTTCAGTTCCTTCCAGGTAACAGAAAGAAGGGGTTCTGAGGGTAAGGCTGCACCTGTTGAAAAAGCGGCCAGCAGGCGGGGCCTCTACAAGGCTCTTTACAACCTGCTCATATTCGTGTCTTTGCTCCCATCTCAGCTTCTGCGCCCCCTGTGCAAAGGAGACCCTTGTCCTTTTCCCTTCATGCTCCAATCCATTTCTTGTTTGCACTTAAATTGGCATTCTTAATTGTTGTATGTTTTCTTGTTTCAATTGTTGTAGCTTAGTTCATACCCTAAAACTAAAATGTCAGCTAGAAGAGAGAAGGGCCTTGGTCTGCCTTGTACCCGGCCATCCATACCGCTCCCCCACCAGTGTCTGAACAGTGCCTTAACAAAAAAAAAAAAAAAAAAAAAAAAAAAAAAAAAAAAAAAAAAAAAAACAAGGGGACCCTCTACCAGCTGAGCTGCCTCAATCCTTTTTTTTTTTTTTTTTTAATTTCAGACAGTAACTCTCGAAGTTGCCCCGCCTGGCCTCCAATTTACAGTCCTCCTGCCTCACTCTCCCGAGTCGCTGAGATTACAGGCATGAGCCACCAGGGTTGGCTGGAGCATTCAGTGACTCTTATGCAGTCAGTAAGTGTGAATGAAGGAAGAAGACACTCAGCCTCACACACTGCTTATGGACAGAGCAGAAAGCTGGACTCTGGGCAAGTAGGGCGAGGACCTATACAATGTAGGTTATTCAGAAAGGCTCCTCAGACAGGTGGGAGCTTTCCAGAGGGGAGCGATGGGGGAACAGGCAGAGTTGTGGAAGGGGCATGGGATGTTGAGACCCTAAAGGGACCCTTCTGGAGTAGACATTGGGGAAGGAGGTGATTGTGAGTTAGAAGATGGTTGGTGTGACTGCAGAGAACCCTAAACACCTGTGTTGTGAGGGATCCTTGCCTCTGAGGAAGTTTTTTTTTTTTTTTTTTTTTTTTGGGGGGGGGATACTATGGATTCAACTCTTGGGCACTCCACCATTGAGCCACATCCCTAGTCCTATTTTCACTGAGTTGCTTAGCGTCTCACTTTTGCTGAGGCTGGCTTTGAACTGAGCCGCTGGTATTACAGGCCTGTGCCACGGGCAGCCGACTTGAGGAGATTCTTGAACACGGTTCTTGAAAATAGTAAAGTGGTATTCTTGTTGGTAAACACTGATTTAAAACAACACACTAAGGTTGGGGTTGTAGCTCAGTGGTAGAGCACTTGCCTGGCATGTGTGAGGCACTGGGTTCGACCTTCAACACCACATAAAAACAAATAAATAAATAAAACAACACACTAAATGGGAAAGGATATAAACACACTGTTAATAGAAAAGTAATACAAGTAACACATTTAAGCAAATATGAAAAAAATGCTTGACCATCTCAGTAGGAAAAATGCAAATAAAAATTAAAGTGGAATTCTATTTTTTAAACGTCATGTTGGAAAAGATACATGTTGTGGAAAAAGACATTCTTGTTCATTGGTGGGGGTAATATAAAATGATTCATTCTCATTGTAAGCAATTTGGCAATTTAAGCTATTAGAACTTAAATGTGTATATTTTTGACCTAACAATTCCACTACCAAGAATTTAGTGTCAACTAGTCCTCACCCAGGCACAAAAACCTACATACTAGAGTGTTCACTGAAATGTTGTCAATAATTACAAAAGACACAAACAGCTTAAATATCTATTAAAAAGAAAAACACAGATTAACAAAATTATGGCTTACCCCTCAGTGGAATGTCATGTATCTTAAAAGGAATGAGCTAGATTTGTAAGTACTGATATGAGATGATTTCTTTTTTTTTTTTTTTAAAGAGAGAGAGAGAGAATTTTAGTATTTATTTATTTTTTATTAATATTTTATTTTTTAGTTTTCGGCGGACACAACATCTTTGTTGGTATGTGGTGCTGAGGATCGAACCCGGGCCGCATGCATACCAGGCGAGCGCGCTACCACTTGAGCCACATCCCCAGCCCATGAGATGATTTCTAAAATATTAAATGAAAGGCAGGATGCAGGTATAGTAATATATATAGTCCCTAGATTAAGTCAAGAAATAGGTAAGATGATTGCTTCTGAGAAACTATCAGGAATGGCAAAAAATTATTTTTCCTTTTGATCTTTTTATTCTGTTTGATATTTTACTACTAAAATCCATATTTAATAAAATAATACAGTTTGTCAGTGGACCCAAGAAAGTCCATGAAATTATCTCAACAAATGCCAAAAGATGAATTTGATAAAAACCAATATCCATCACTAATATAAAAAAGTATAATTGGGGGCTGGGGATGTGGCTCAAGTGGTAACGCACTCGCCTGGCATGCGTGGGGCACTGGGTTCGATCCTCAGCACCACATAAAAAAAAATTAAAAATAAACAAAGATGTTTGTCCGCTGAAAACTGAAACTGAAAAATAAATATTAAAAAAAAAGTATGGTTGAGTGCTTCCTAGTATGAATGAGGCCCTGAGTTGGATCCCCCAGACTGAAAATTTAAAAGCTAATAGCAAGTAGTAATAGAATCAATATCAAATACTGGTGAGCATGTAACTATTTCTGCTTTGTTTATGACAATATAAAATGATATGGGCACTCTGAAAAAATAGTTCAATAGTTTCTTGAACTTTATAAAACAATTTTATTAATAAAATGACAGGGCTGGTGTTATAGCTCAGAAGTAGAACACTCACCTGGCATGCATGAGGCACTGGGTTCAATCCTCAGCACCCCATAAAAATAAAGGTATCCACCTACAACTATGTTTAAAAAAATGACAGCTAAGTGTGGTGGTGCATACCTGTAATCTGAGTGACTGCAGCCTCAGCAACATAGTGAGGCCCAAAGCAACGTAGCAAAACCTTGTCTCAAAAAGTAAAAAGTGCTAGAGATATAACTCAGTGGTAAAGCACCCCTGGGTAAAGCAGCACTGGTACCAAATAAATAAATAAATAAATTATAGTAACTGGTAGCAGCATTCGCCTATAATTCCAGCTCCTCGGAGGCTGAAGCAAGAGGATGGCAAGTTCAAGGCCGTCCTAAGCAACTTAGTGAAACCTTGTCTCAAAATTTAAAAAGCCTGGGAATGTATTGCAGTGGAAGAGTGCTTGCCTAGCATGTGTGCAAAGTTCTGGGTTCATTCCCTCCCGCCCCCCAAAAAAGAGAAAGTAACAAAATGATGAGGATCTTTGTAGTGACTGAATAGTTCTTTATCTTGATTGTAATCATAGTTACATAAATTGACACTCTCAATAAAATAAGTATCCATCACAAATTTAACTAAGGAGAAAATGACTGTAAAAGTATATATATACATTGTATCAAGGCCAATTTCCTGGTTTTGATATTATACTATAGTTATATAAAATGTAACCATTGAGGAAACTGAGTGAAGGGTGAACAGGGACTTCTCTATTCTCTTTGCAAACCTCTGCAAATCTATAATTACCTCAAAATTAAAAATTTTTTAAATGTATTAGAGAATTACAAGTAACCAGATGTTTATTTTGTGAATATCTCTATTAGATATATACATTATTTTACAATGGGCTGGGGATGTGGCTCAAGCGGTAGCGCACTCACCTGGCATGCGTGCGGCCCGGGTTCAATCCTCAGCACCACATACAAACAAAGATGTTGTGTCCACTGAAAGCTAAAAAAAAAAAAAAAAAAAAATTAAAATTCTCTCTCTCCCTCCCTCTCCCTCTCCCCCCCCCCTCTCTAAAAAAAAAATATATATATATATATAAAAGATATATACATTATTTTACAATGAAATGTTAGAGACATTCCCACTTAAAAATAATTAAATAAATAACAAATATATCAATGTGTGATGTTATCATTTAGTGTTGTTTCAGAAGTTCTCACCAGTACAATAAGACCTGAAAAATAAAAAACTTAACAATTATAAAGGAATAAGATTATTTTAATTTGCAGACAATGTGATTTAATGCCTTGAAATGTGGAGAATAACTCCAAACTATTAGAATCAATGGACCAAAGCTGGATATGGTGGCACATGCCTGTAATCCCAACAGCTCAGGAAGATTATTCAGTCCAAAGCCGACCTCAGCAATGGCAAGGTGCTAAGCAATTCAGTGAGACCCTATTTCTAAATAAAATACAAAATAGGGCTGGGGATGTGGCTCAGTGTTTGAGTGCCCCTGAGTTCAATCCCTGGTACCAAAAAAAAAAAAAAAAAAAAAAAAATTATAATCAGTGTACCAAGATAATTATCACAGAATCAAGAGTCCCGTAACAAGTTACTGGATTCTCTCCCCCTTATATCAGTAACAAATATATCAAATTAGGAATAACCCTAACAAAAACATTTGTGTAAACCTATATGATACAGAGTTTATAGAGCAAGATGGTGAATATTACAATTTTGTTTTATATTGAAATGTGTAAGTCTGAAAGTAGCAGTAAAAACAATACTTACACTCTGTAAAGTTTAGAAATTCTTACAATTACTAGAACATAATCCAACAAATTATTAGCAAAAATGTTATATGTGTGTGTGTGTGTGTGTATATATATATATATATATATATATATATTTATTCTATCTGCCATAAGCCTCATGAATTACAGCTAGTTTTCACTGTCTGAATTGATAGTTCTCTATGTATAAAATGCATAGCATACCAGATATTAAAGATTTGGCACAAAATAAAATGTAAAAATCCTATTTATAATTATATTGTTACATATTAAAATAATATTTTGGATATATGGGATATATAAAATATATTATTAAAGTTGTGATTATTATAAATTTAAAATAATATATGTTCACTTTTGTGATTCACATTATATTTCTTCAAACAGTAATGCTCTAACTTTTTCATATCACTCTTTTGTGTGATGATAGATCTTATTGCCCATTAGAATTACCTGGGAGCTTTAAAAAATGCCTGGGCCCTACCCCAAGCAATGTAACTGGTGTTAGGTGACTTGCATGTTATTTAAATCTCCCCAGGTGGTTCTAATGTACACCCACGGTTAATAACCGCCACCATCAACCCCAACCTATCAAATTGTAGAGAATTCTTTTTCACATTTTTCATTCTATATAATTAAAGAGAGGCACTCTACAGGCTAAGCAGTAACCTTTAAGTCTGTGTTCAAAGATGATGTGTCATTTCTATTTTGGATTGATGGCTCCTAAGTTGATTGAAACAAGATGTGAATTTTCCCCAGCCCATTGCCTGGTCATGGAAAATTTTTCCAGTTAGTAAAAACAAAATAATGCTTTTCACATAGTGATATTTGGGCTGCTTCTGAGAGAATGGGGCTTACAGTGGACTGAAGACATTAAAGTCTGTGTGCTTTCTCCTTTTTTCTTTTCTTTTTTTTTTTTTTTTTTTTTTTTGTTTGTTTTGTTTTTGATAAGAACATCTTAGGAGAGACCTCCAGAGCATAAGGGAATTGTATAAGATCATGTGGCTAGTAATGTAAAATAGCCATGTCCTGGCATCTATCTGGAGCCCTTTCCCATCTATCTCAAGACAAATCACCAACTAAGATAAACAGAGCTTTCTGTTCAGAAACTCTTTCCCTTGATCAGCCCTAGTGAAGGACTTTATTTTACACTAGATAGTCCTGCTGATGTACATGACAGTGATCCATTAACTTAAATGCAAATTGGTCCATGTCCAAAGATGAATCCAAATGTGATTCAGTCAACCAAACATAGGCCCAAGAATTTTCAGTTTCCAGGTAACCAATAATTCATGACTATCCTTTTACTACCCAGAAGACAGCATAGCCTAATGGAAAAGCATGGACTTAGGAGTCAGACCGACCTAGGAGTGTCTCTGGGTGCTGCTCCCTGGATAAACTGTGGGACCCTGGGCATGGCACATTTATTTATTCAGCACCTGCTGGTAATACATATTACAAATCCTAGAGTTCCCTACCCTCAGGATTTCTCAATATTTAAAAGAAATGGGCCCTTTAAATGCCAGAAGAACTGCTCTGGTGCAAGTATTAGAGGGAAGAGAGGTCAGGAGCCTGAAGATAGAGCACCCAGCATGGACTTTGGCCAGTGCTCAATAAATGCTAGCCCCTCCTCCCTGCAAAGATGGTAGAAAGCAGCCTCCATGGAAGACAGTTCATGGTTCCCAGAGAAGTGAAAGGGCCCCATAAGGTCAACAAAGTCCTCCTCATCCCTCACATCTGTCATTGTGCTAGTCTTTGCTCTCTGATATGATCATGTAATTTTTTTTGTTTTTCATTTAAAAATATTTTCCTGGGGCTGGGGTTGTGGTTCAGTGGTAGATTGCTTTTGAGGATTGAGGATTGAACCCAGCACATGCAAGGTGCTGGGTTCAATCCTCAGCACCACGTAAAAATAAATAAATAAGGTATTGTGTTCAACTATAACTAAAAAAATATTTAAAAAATAAATTTCCTGAGGGCTGGGGTTGTGGCTCAGTGGTAGAGTGCTTGCCTAGAATGTGTGAAGGACTGGGTTTGATTCTCAGCACCACATATAAAATAAAGGTCTATTGACAAATAATTTTTTTTTTCCTGAGAGTCTACATCGAGTCAGTCCCATAGTAGGACACAGTGCAAGGGTAGACAGATAATGAGAAAATATGTGTATTAGGGTTCTTCAGAGAAACAGAGCTGGTAGATGGGAAGGAAGAAAGACAGGAAGACAGGGTAGAAAGAAGGGAGGAGAGTAGAAAGGAAAGAAGGAAGGAAGGTAGGCTAGCTTACAAGGCATTAGCCTGTGTGGTTATAGAGGCTAAGATCTGCAGCCAGGAAGCTGGAGACCTGGGAGAGCCAATGATGTAGTTCCAGTACAAAGGCTAGGAAAAAAAACCCTGATGTTCCAACTTGAAGGCAGTCTAGGAGGAGGAGTTTCTTTTATTTGGTTGGGAGGGTGGAGGTTGGAAGTCAATCTTTTGTTCTATTTAGGCCTTCAGCTGATTGGATGAGGCCCACTCACATTAGGAAGAACAATCTCCTTTACTCAGTCTATTCACTTAAACATTCAAACTCATACAAAAACACTCTCACAGAAACACCAAGATAATGTTTGATGAAATATCAGGGAATCCCATGGCCCACTCAAGTTGACATAAAATTAACCCTCACAGGGCTGGGGTTGTGGCTCAGTAGTAGAGCACTTGCCTAGCCCATGTGAGGCACTGGATTCCATCCTCAGCACCACATTTAAATAAATATAGTTCTTTATATAACCTAGAGATTAGTGCTCTATCTGATGTTTGAGGGGGTAAAGATTTGCTCCCAAGAAGTAGGCTCTCTACTCACCTCACAGATTGTTTCTTTTGCTTAGAAGAAACTTTTTAGTTTGAATCCATTCCATTTATTGATTCTTGATTTTAATTCTTGTGCTATAGGAGTCTTATTAAGGAAGTTGGGGCCTAATCTGACATGATGGAGATTGGGTCTTACTTTTTCTTCTATCAGACATGGGATCTCTGGACTAATTCCTAGGTCCTTGATCCACTTTGAGTTTTGTGCATGGTGAGATATAGGGGTTTAATTTCATTTTGTAACCCAATCAGTAAATGCGCCAAGGACCTGAACAGACACTTCTCAAAAGATGATATACAATCTATCAACAAATATATGAAAAAATGTTCATCATTTCTAGCAATTAGAGAAATGCAAATCAAAATTACTCTAAGATACCATCTCACTCCAGTCAGAATGGCAGCTATCAAGAATACAAACAAGGGCTGGGGATGTGGCTCAAGCGGTAGCGCGTTCACCTGGCATGCGTGCGGCCCGGGTTCAATCCTCAGCACCACATACCAACGAAGATGTTGTGTCCGCCGAGAACTAAAAAATAAATATTAAAAATTCTCTCTCTCTCTCTCTCTCTCTCTCTCTCTCTCTCTCTCTCTCTCTCTCTCCTCTCTCTCTCTCTCTTTAAAAAAAAAAAAGAATACAAACAACAGTAAATGTTGGCGAGGATGTGAGGGAAAAGGTAACCTCATACAATGCTGGTGGTGCAGCCAATGGAAAGCAGTATGGAGATACCTTGGAAAACTGGGAATGGAACCACCGTTTGACCTCTCCTTGGTCTATACCCAAAGGACTTAAAAACAGCATACTACAGGGACACAGCCACATCAATTATAATAGCAGTACAATTCACAATAGCTAAACTGTGGAGCTAACCTAGATGCCCTTTAATAAATTAATGGATAAAAAAATGTGGCATATATGGATTATTACTCAGCAATAAAAGAGAATTAAGTCATGGTATTTGCAGGTAAATGGGTGGAGTTAGAGAAGATAATGCTAAGTGAAGTTAATCAATCCCAAAAAAACAAATCCCAGATGTTTTCTCTGATATAAGGAGGCTGATTCATAGTGGAGTAGGAAGGGGGAGCATGGAAGGAATAGATGAACTCTAGATAGGGCAGAGGGGTGGGAGGGAAAGGGAGAGGGCATTGGGTTAGAAATGATGGTGGAATGTGATGGACATCATTATCCAAAATACATGTATGAAGACACGAATTCATATGAATATTATTTGTATACAACCAGAGATATGAAAAATTATCCTCTATATGTGTAATATGAATTATAATGAATTCTGCACCACATTTAAATATAGTTCTTTATATACCCTAGTGATTAGTGCTCTATCTGATGTTTGATAAATATATATAGTTTGATAAATATATTTGATAAATAAATATAGTTCTTTATATACCCTAGAGATTAGTGATCTGTCATATATTTTAAAAATAAATATAAATAAAATAAATATATATTGTCCATCTACAACTAAAATATATTAACCCTCACAATAAGGCAAAGTTATTTAATTAAGGATCTCTGTCACAGAAGCCCCATAGGTAGCACTTTGCCACTCTCAAACTGGAGAGGGCCTCCCCAGAAAAATTGAAGCCACCTTCCTGTGAGCCTTCTGTCTTCTAAATGAAAGTGAGGAGGGCTGGGGATGTGGCTCAAGCGTCGCCTGGCATGCGTGCGGCCCGGGTTCGATCCTCAGCACCACATACCAACAAAGATGTTGTGTCCGCCGAGAACTAAAAAATAAATATTAAAAATTCTCTCTCTCACTCTCTCCTCTCTCACTCTCTCTTTAAAAAAAAAAAAAAAAGAAAGTGAGGAGCCAGGTGTAAATAATCCCAGCTGCTCTCTAGGCTGGGGTAGGAGGATTGCTTAATCCTAGTTCAAGGTCAGCCTGGGCAACATAGTGAGACCCTGTCTCAAAAAATTTAAAAAAAAATCAAACTCAGAGATTAATATTGTCATATTACTACCGTCTAATCTTCAAACTCTATTCAAGTTTTGCTACTTATCCCAATATTTTTTTCAGCAAAATTATTAGGTTCAGGACCATAAATTTAGTTGTTGTATCTCTTTAGCCTTTAGTCTATAACTGTTCCTCATGTCTTTTGTTGACTTTTAAAACACTGACACTTTAAAAAAATTATTGAACAGTTATTTTGTTAAATGTTCCACATTTTTTTGGTTTCTCTGATATTTCCTTATGATTAGACTTAGCTTATGCATATTTGGCAGAAACACCAGATAAGAGATGCTGTACCTATGTACCTACTCGTTGTACCTATGAGGTGACATGGTTACAGGTTAACCTGTTACTGATGATGTTCACTTTGACCACTTGGTTCAGGTGGTTTCTGTCAGCCTTCTCTACTACAGTTACTCACTCCCCCTGCTTTTTGTTTGTTTGTTCATTTGTTTTGCAGTTCTGGGGATTGAACCCAGGGCTTCATACATGCTATGCAAGTACTCTACCACTGAGGTTGTCCCTAGCTTCCTTTTGCATTTTGCAAAATATTTATTTTACAAAGAAGTGCTTTAAAACTACATAAATAACCTATTCCTCATCAAATACTCAGTGATTTATTTATTCACATATGTATGTAAACTTACAGTTCCTTACCTTACTTGATAATTTCTAATCTGTTACTACCATTTTGAGATACAAATTGTCTCCAATGCCAATGTGAGCCCTTTGACTTGGCTTCTGTCCATTTCACAGTGTTCCTGTCATTCTTTTGAGTACTTCCCTAGTTTCTGTCACAATAAGATGCTCCAGGCTAGATGGAAGTGGTCATATGCCTAAGGGGCTGGCTCCTTGGGAAGCTAAAACAGGAGGATCTCTTCAACCGAGGAGTTCAGGGCCAGTGTGGACAACATAGCAAGAGTCCTCCCCACCCCCCCCCACCCCACCCTACCCTTTTTTTTTAAAGAAAAAAACATGTTCCAGGCTCATCTTATTCTTTTCTGAGCTAGCCATTTCTCCAAGGGACCTCAGTTTCCCTTCTTGGAAAATGCGATTTAGAAAACAAAGTCTGGGTGCTAAGTATGCTTGCTGCTATCGGGATGCTGCTATTCCCAGGTCCTTGCAGTGAACAGAACTCTGTTGCTATAATTATTTCTATGTTCATGTATAGATATATAGGTGTAAACCACAAGTTCACAACAGTACCTCCAATTATATTTCGGCGCCACAGGTGACTCCCTTCTCCAACAGTGAGAAACCTAGCTCTTAGGATCCCTGATATATTTACTCATTTAATCAATCCCCTGCATGTAACTAATCTTCCACTTGGTCCCCTCTCTACATGGGTGCCTTCCTGACCTCACCCAGGCTTGGACATCCCATGTCCTCCCACCCTCCCTACCCTCAAGCCTAGAAGCCCTCTCTTCCTCTTTCTGCCCTTGTTCCAGCTATGTCTGTCATCATACCCACCTTACCTACCTGCCCTCCTTACCTGTATAGGACTACCCTCTTTATTGAGCATTCTCCATATTCCACTTGTGTTCCAACTCCCCAGGCTGGGTCACACCTTTCAGGGATACCCTCCTCATACTGCTTAGCCTCTTTGATGCCCTGCTCTTGGTCAAGGAGCCTCCCTCCCTCTCCCCACTCCACAACTCAAAAATCCAACATATGCCTGCCTTCTCAGACCCCCTACTAGCTTTTGGACTGATTTTTTTCAGGAGGGAGAAGAAAGTTAACAATGCCTTCTGTCACTTCTCCCATTATCCTATCACCAGCAAACTTCAGTCAGCTTCTCAGATTCACAGGGAAATACAAACCCACACATCTGACACATTGTAAAAAGGTCTTAGACTGAAATAGCCCTAAATACTGCTGCACCTCTCAGGGTTGATACATTATATGCTTTGTCATGCTGCTTCAGTGACTACAAAGGCCAGTTTCTTTGCTTCTTTTTCCCAAGCACTCAGATGCACATACCTAGTCCCATGTCCCAGAGCATCCACAAATATCCTCAGGACACAATCTACAGGTCCTAATCATCATTTTCCATGTATTGCAGAACACATGGGACACATTACATTTAATGCAAAAAAAATAAAAAATAAAAAACCTCTTGATCATGCTTCTGCTTTAGCAACAATTCTCCCAGGTAAAGCACTCTGAATAGGTTATAGACACATGTTGCTTAACAATGGGGATAGGTTCTGGGAAATCTGTTGTCAGGCATTTGCATTGTTGTACAAACACCACAGAGTGACTTATATATACAGATGGCTATGGTGTCACCAACTGTTATTATGGAACCGGCATCATATATGCAGTCCATTGTTAACTGAAGCATCATTATGTGATGTATGGCTGTTCTTAAAACCAAATTCTGCTGTGATGTTTTGCTTGGTATCTTCTGTTTGACAACGGTCTAGTGTAGTCAGAGGAGTCAAGGATTAGGAGTCACATGGACGTAACTTCTCAGTCCTGATTCCATCAATTATTAGATATGTACTTGACCTGAGCATCTGTAAAAAGGGACCAATGATGATTCACAAAAAGTTACTTTAAGACTGGGGGTTTATGGGCTGTGGATGTGGCTCAAGTGGTAGCGCGCTTGCCTGGCATGCGTGCGGCCCGGGTTCGATCCTTAGCACCACATACCAACAAAGATGTTGTGTCCGCTGAGAACTAAAAAAAAAGATAAATATTAAAGATTCTCTCTCTCTCTCTCTCTCCTCTCTCACTCTCTCTTTAAAAAAAAAAAAAAAAAAAAAGACTGGGGGTTTAGCTCAGTGATAGAGCCCTTGCTAAAAATACACGAGTCCCTGAATACATGAGTCCCCGGGGAGCATCACAAAAAGAAAAAAAAGGGGGGCTAGGGTTGAGGCTCAGGTAGAGAGCTCACCTACCATGCATGAGGCACTGGGTTCAATCCTCAGCACCACGTAAAAATAAAATAAAGATATTGTGTCCACCTATAACTAAAAAGTAAATATTAAAAAAAAAAGAAAGTTACTGTAAGGATTAAATGAGAATGTACATTTATGCCTTCTGGAGAGAACATGCTTTACCACTAATGATCATCACATGTTACCATTATAGAGAAAGTACCAGCACTTACTGTTATGTTCCATTTGTAAGTCTGAGAGTACTTTAGAAGTTTTGACCTTGGACTCTACTCTCTATGCTTTGAGGATGAGGAGGAAGAAATTGAGAGAGTTCCTGAGGGACTGGTGTGGGAAAGAGATGGGAAGGGGCAGGCTGGGCCCCAGTCAACCCTGGCTCCCCCACTGTGCCCCAGTCAGCTCCTTAAGTGCACATAGCCATGGCAGAGTACATATCTGGCAGGGATAGCAAATGGAGGTCCTGCAGCTCAGCTTTTGCCCTGGATAAAAAGAAATGGATCAGAGATACACAGTCTTATTGCTAGAAAGGTCCTTAGAGATGACTTTTGGTGCCAGGCTCTGTGACGCACACCTGTAATTCTAGCAGCTCAGGAGACTGAGACAGGAGAATTTCAAGTTCAAGACTATCCTTAGCGGGGCTGGGGATGTGGCTCAAGCGGTAGCGCGCTCGCCTGACATGCGTGCGGCCCGGGTTCGATCCTCAGCACCACATACCAACAAAGATGTTGTGTCCGCCGAGAACTAAAAAATAAATATTAAAAAAAAAAATTCTCTCTCTCTCTCTCTCCTCTCTCACTCTCTCTTTAAAAAAAAAAAAAAAGAGACTATCCTTAGCAACTTAGTGATGCCTTAACAACTTAGTGAGACCCTCTCTCAAAATAAAAAATGAAAAGGACTAAGGATGTGGCTCAGTGGTTAAGCATCTCTTGGTTCAATCTCTGACCAAAAAAAAAAAAAAGTTGGGGGGCAGACTGGGGATATAATTCAGTTGGTAGAGAGCTTGCCTTTCATGCACAAGGCACTGGCTTCAATCCCCAGCACCACAAAGAAAAAAAAAAGGGGGGATAATCTTTGGCCTTCTATTTCTTCTTTCATAAAATAAGGATGCCAGAGTACTTATCTGAGGATTCAAGGGGAACTTTGTGATCAAAGCAGGACTAGAATCTGCAACTCCTGATCCTTAAACACTCCCATCCCCACCCCACCCCCTGTTCACAGACCCCCTTGGCTTGCCTATCCATCTGCTTTTAGAAAATTTCCACATTTACAGTAGAAAAATAGAGACCTAAAGAGACGGCAGGGGGCTGGGGCTGGGGCTCAGCGGTAGAGTGCTCACCCAGCACATGTGAGGCCCTGGGTTGGATCCTCAGCACCATATTAAAATAAATAAATAAATAAATAAGAGAGGACAGGACCTACACTAACTCAAGTGGAAAGGTCAGTCACAAGAGGTCCACCCCCTGCCTCCCTACGGATACAAGGCCATTGTGTTTGCCTTTCCTTGTCTACTATAAGACACACAGGAGCATTTTCTGCTGATGCAGATATTCTCCTTGTGCCCAGGCCACAGTGCAGCAGTTATCATGATGGATTCCCACACATACATATGTCATGGAATGGGACAGTGAACAGTATCTCATGACCTCCCAGTCTCAGTTTCCCCTTCTGTAAAAAAGGAAAAATAATTCTGTCTTGTAAGGCCATTGTGAAATTTCAATGAGACCATATTTAAAAAGACACATAATGTGCCTGGCCCACCTGTACTCATTATGTGGTAGGTAACTTGTAGCAGGAAGTTGGGAGTAGAGAAGATTGCCAAGAAAGGAAGAAAACTCACAGTTACCTAGCCCTTACTGTCTAAAAAGTCTGATCATCCCACTCCTTACAAGTGAGGGGAAGCTGAAGCGAAATACTGAAATATGAGTAATGATAATCCTTTTTCACAGTGGAAGAGAGGGAAAGCTCTTTTTTTATTTAAAAAAAAAAAAGCCAACTCATGAATGTAGACAGAATGAAAGCATTACAAATCACTGACAAGTACCCTGCAATAACTATGTTTTGGAAAGAATCATTGGCGGATGCTAAAAACATTTGGTACAAGATTATTGGGGAACATGGAGAACAGGATATTTCACATAGACTCTAAAGTATCATCCTGTGTAAATTACAAAGGGAGAAAAATACCTTTACAATGAAGAAATCTAGGGAACATCCCTTAGCCAAATAAAAATCAAGTAACACTCCCAGTATAGGACAAACTGATGTCATGTGCCCCTTTGGCCTGATTATGCATTGAGGACACACCACCTGTGTGGAATAACTGCCAGAGGTGTCTAAAGTATCTAATCATGAAGAAACAATCCAACCAGTCTATATCAAAGGACATTCTACAAAAAAATCCAGCCTGGACTCTTCAGAAATGACCGGGTTATGAAAGATAAACATTTGGAGGACTTTTCTAGATTATAGACCACCTAAAGGAAAAACCATAAAGATTCTTAAAGGAAATGGGAAAGTATCTTTGAGAGCTTGAGGAAAGCAAAGATCTTATGGACAGAACACAAAGTCATTAACCATATAAGAAAATGGTTATGGACAAATTGGACTTAATCAAAATTAAAAATTTATAGCCAGACATGGTGATGCACATCAGTAATCCAGTGACTTGGGAGGCTGAGGCAGGAAGATCACAAGTTGAAGCCAGCCTCAGCAACTTAACAAGACCCTTTCTTAAAATAAACATTAAAAATTGGGCAGGGGCTGGGAGCAAAGACTGGGGATATAGCTCAGTGATAAAGCCTTTTTTTTTTTTTTAAGACAGAGTGAGAGAGGGGAGAGAGAGAGAGAGAGAGAGAGAGAGAGAGAGAGAGAGAGAGAGAGAGAATTTTTTTAATATTTATTATTTTTTAGTTCTCAGCGGACACAACATCTTTGTTGGTATGCGGTGCTGAGGATCGAACCCGGGCCGCACGCATGCCAGGCGAGCGCGCCACCGCTTGAACCACATCCCCAGCCCAAAGCCTTTGCTTAGCATATGTGAAGCCCTGAGTTTCATCTCCAGGATCACAGAAAGAAGAAGAAGAAGAAAAAAAAAAAGGTCAAAAGACTTGAATAAGAACTTTACATGAAAAATATCCTTGAGTGACCAATAAGCATATAAAATAATGTCCAATACCACTTATTATCAGAGAAATGTAAATTAAGACTAGATGAGCTGGGCAAGGTGACATATGCATGTAATTACAGTAGCTCAGGAGGCTGAGGCAGGAAGATTGTTAGTTCAAAGCCAGCCCCAGCAATGGTGAGGCACTAAGAAACTCAGTGAGACCCTGTCTCTAAATAAAATACAAAATAGGGCTGGGGATGTGGCGCAGTGGTTGAGTGCCCCTGAGTTTAATCCCCAGTACCAAAAAAAAAAAAAAAAAAAAAAAAAAAAAAAAGGCTAGATGAGGTGTAATTTCCTACCCTCTAGAATAGTTAAAATAAAAAAGATCAAAAACCACCAAATATTGGCAAGGATGTAGAGTAACTGGAACATTGTTAATGGGAGTGTAAAATAGTATGGCTACTTTGAAAAAGTATTTTACAGTTTCTTATAAAGTTAAATATGTAGTTAACTGATGACTTATTTACCACTGGGTATTCACCCAAGAGAAATAAAAGCATATGTCTACAGAAGGACTTGTAAAAAATATTCATGATAGCTAAAAATTAGAAACAATTCCAATGTCCATCAACAAGGGAATGATTAAACAAATAGAAGTATATTCATACATTAGAGTACCACTTACAATAAAAAGGAACAGTTGATAACACAGACAAATCTCATAAACATTGTGTTAAAAAAATCTGAAATATAATTTAGTTCAATTTTATTGAGTAAAATAAATTTTAAAATACTTGTTTCTTGTGTTTTGTTTTGTCTCCTGTATTGGGGATTGAACCCAGGGCCTTGCAATATGCTAGACAAGCACTCTATAACTGAGTTACTTCCTCAGCCCATTTTTCTATTTTTATTTTAAGACAGGCTATCACTAAGTTTTCTGAGGCCACCCTTGAACTCGTGATCCCCTGCCTTAGCCTCCTGAATCACTGGGATTACAGGCATGCACCACTGCACCCAGCTAAAATACATATTTATTGACTTTATTTATATTAAAGTCAAGAACTAGCAAATTTTGGTGACAGAAGTTAGAAAGTAGCTGTATGTGTTGAAGAATCAGGATGGGTTGAATATAATTGGAAAGTGGCATGAGAGAACTTTCTGGAAGATGGAAATGTTCTATACCTTGTTCTAAGGTTTGAATTTATCCCCCAAAAGATTCATGTGCTGGAAGCTTGATCCTCAATTTAACAGTATTAAAAGATAGTGAATCTTTAAGAGGTCGGGCCTACTGAAGATGGTTATGTCACAGGGGCACCAGCATTAGAATGGAGAAATATAGTTCTCCAAGGATCAGGTTAGATCTTGCAAGAGTGAGTTGTATAAAAGAGTGAGCCTGGACCCTTCCTGATCTCTTGCTTCCTCTCTCACAATCTGATTTCTTCCTCATAAGCTCCTTACATGTGATATTATCTGAATCTTGTCATGCAACAATACCAGATGATGTGCTACATGGGTTTTCCAGCCATAAAACCATGATCCAAATAAACCTCTTTTATACTTGACCCAGCATCAGGTTATTTGTTATAGCAACACAGAACAGACTAAGATACTAAGACTAATACTATCTTGTGTAATGCCAACATGAGTGTTAAAACTTATGACACTGAACACTTAATATCTATGCATTTTATTGTATAAAAAATATACTTTAATTAAAAAAAAAAGACTACCTGTGTTGTTTTCTTCTTTTGAAAATTGGGAAGATGTTCTAGATTAGAGAAGACTAAACAAACAAGATTGACTTCAAGATACAATGGCATACGCCTGTAAACCTGGTGACTCAGGAGGTTGAGGCAGGAGAATTGCAAGTTGGAGGCCAGCCTGGGCAACTTAGTGAAACCCTGTCTCAAAAATAAAATAAAAAGTTTCAATCTCCAGTACAGAAAAAAGAAAGAAGACTAATTGCAATATGCAATCCTTGATTAGATCCTGGATCAGAAGGGATGAAAAGACTATAAAAGGAAATTGGGAAAATCCAAGCATGGGTTATATATTAGTTAACAGTAAGGCATTAATGAGTATGAGAATTGCATTATGGTTGTGTAGGAGAATGTTAGGAGAGACACGATGAAGTTATTTTTCTGCAGTTAACTCTCAAATGGTATAGAAAAATAAAGAAAATGTAGTAAAATGTCAATAATTGGTAAGCTTAGGTATATAAATATGCATTGTAGTATTTACAACTGTTTTGTAGGCTTGACATTTCTCAAAATAAAAAAAATGGAGCTAAAAAAGTTAAAGCAATAAAAATTAAATATTAGAGGCCTAGAAATACTAACATGCACTGTCAAAATATTAAATATTAAGATTACTAGTATAAGCTAATTAGACATATACAAATTTAATCTGAAGAAACTCCTCATGATGGCACATGCCTGTGATCCCAGCTACTCAGGACACTAAGGCAGGAGGATCACAACTTTGAGGCTATCCTGGGAAACTTCGTGAGACCCTATCTCAAAAATAAAAATTTTAAAAAGAGCTAGGTATGTAGCTCCATGGTAGAGTGCTTACCTAGCATATGTGAAGCCCTGGGTTTAATTCTTAGTATAGGAGGAAAGAAAGAAGAAGAATCGCACTTGCATCCTTTCCTCTTCTTCATTTTCTCCCACCAGCAGTATACACATTCATTCATTCAATTAATAAATAGTAATTTAATATGTATTGTGTGCTAGGCATGTTCCCATATGAGCTGCATATATAGTCCCTGCCTGCATGGACTTAAGCATTCCTATCCCCAGCACATTTCAATTTAATTCCTGTCTCCTAGACCATCTCTCTTGACAAACCTAAAAGACTCTCTTACTGTCCTCCTTAAAAACTGGACTTAAATTTTCCATCCAGGCACCAGCCCCAGGTGATAATTTCTGCAGAGGCTTGAGAGGAGTCAGGGCCCATGTTCTGCTGCCCTCTGGTGGATTCTGTAGCAGCTCAGGGCGGGTGCCTGGGCCCCTCTTTAGGACCTGCCCATCTCCTCTTTGGCATCTATTCCCCTTCAGCTGGCCCAGGCCTCAGGAGTCTGTGTACTCAAAGCATACTGGCTTCCTGGATCTGGGTTCAGGTCTATGATCTGTGAGACCCTAACTCTGAGCTTAAATGTTTCTAAAGGCCACTGTCTTTGTACAGTCAGTACTATCTGGAGATGGTAGTACTGCCCTGTGTGTGACAGCAGGTGAAATACCTTTAATAGAATTCTTCCATTCTTTCTTTTATTCTTTGTTTTATCTGTGCCAAAAACAATTCATACCTTTATAGAAACATGAAATTAAACATGCAAAAGAGGGATTCAAACAACTTCCATAATTCCACCTAAAGATGGTTTTTTCTCTTTCCATTTCTTGTACATATTGATGGGAGTTGTTGTTACATATTCATACATGCACACAATATAACAGAATAATTTGGCCAATATTGCTCCCCAACACTTACCCTCCCTCACCAACTCCCACTCCCTGGTCCCTTTCATCTACTGATCTCCCTTCCATTTTCATGAGATTCCTGCCTGCACACCTTTCTTTTTCTTCTCTATCTTCCATGAGGGAAAACATGAATGACCCTTAACTTTCTGAGTTTGGCTTATTTGACTTAACATATGATTTCTAGCTCCATTCATTTTCCTACAAATGACATAATTTCATTTTTCTTTATGACTGAATAAAACGCATATTCATTTTTATACTTCTGGAGTCTCGACTTACCCATATACATTTTCTTTTTCCATTCATCTGTTGATGGATACCTAGACTGGTCTCATAGTTTGGCTATTGTGAATTATGCTACTGTAAACATGGGTATACATATGTTAAACACCAAGAAATGGCATAGCTAGGTCATATAGTCTTTCTGTGCCTAGTCTTTTAAGGAACCTCCACAGTGGTTGTACTAATTTACAATCTCACCAACAACATAAAAGTGTTTCTTTTTCTCCACATCCCCTGGAGATGATTTCTGCTTGTACCTGGAGCAGAAAAAAGGGAAAATGGCAACTAAGCCAGGAGCTGGGAGACCTGCACTTTAATTCTTCCCTCCCCACTGTGTGATCCTGAACAAGTCTCTTCTGGAGTCTCAACTTACCCATATACAAAATGAGCCCTTCATTAAAATACCTCCTTCTGGCTTTACTCCTCTGTGATTCTAAATCTGTGGTCCACCAATCCCAGATATGCATCAGGATAACCAGGGAAACCTTTGAAAAATACAGATATTTGGTGCCCCCATCCCATTCTATTTGAGCTCTGCTTTCTGAAGCAGACATACACATATGTGCACAATTATTTTATTTTATTTGTTCTTTTTAAATATACATGACAGTAGAATGTATTTTAGCATGTTATACATACATAGAGCATAATTTATTCTAATTAGGATCCAATTCTTGTGGTTGTACATGATGTGGAGTTACCCTGGTTATGTATTTAAATACAAGGATAGGAAAGTTATGTCCCATTAATTATACTGTCTTTCCTATTATCCTCCCCCTGCACAATTATTTTTATAAGAAAGGAATCACTGTGTATATTTCAGACATTAATTTATGTAAGCAATCCACTACTAATTCCTTAGGTAGTTCTGACTTCCTACTATTACAAATATTGAAAAGCAGTAAAAGTAAGCTAAAAACAAATTATAAATAATTAGGAAAAAACCCTGAAATATTCTAAAAATGGACAGAAATGCTTAAAATCCCTAAGAGGGGTGAAAATTATCTTATGAAACATGAAAACTACCAACAATAAAGGAATGAAAACCCAGCGAATGGGGAACAGTCATTTTCAATCAAGTCATTATTTCAGTCAAAACATTGCATTCAAAAGACAACTGAAAAAAATTGCTTTCAGCGTGGTCATATGTCTCTGTGTGAGGCAGTCAGTAAGAACTTCCTTACAGTCCCCCAGTGTGCTTCGAAGAAGTTTGAGATCCCCACTCTTGGTGATTCTACCTGGGAAATAAACATCAGACCAACTGTGGGGCACATTCCAACAAATGTTCACTGATTTTCTTCTATGCCAGCTCTGTGCTGGGCACAGAGAATTAGGTAACTAAGACAGTTTCTGCCATCCTTCCCTGCAGGAGCTCACAAGCTAGTCTAGCAGGGTAGACAGATACATCCACAGGTAGTTCTAATACAGGCTGAGAGGGAAGGAAAACTGGGAGTGACAGTAAATGAGGAAAAGAAAGTGAAAGTTATTACACTGTCTCTCCAGTTGTCTTGGGGCTGTGGAGACATAGCCTCCCCTCAGCAAAATATTCTACTTACTTTTTCTCTGAAACAAATTACCCTAAAAGGTAGTGACTTCAAACAGTCGTTTGATTATGTTTGAAGATTCTGGAAGTCAAGAATTCAAACAGGGATAGAGTGCTTGCCTTACATGCACAAGGCTCTGGGTTCAAGCCCCAGCACCAAACACACACAAAGAATTCAAAGAGAGCCTGTGTGGTGATGATGCATGCCTGTAATCCCAGCTGCTTGGGAGGCGGGGGCAGGACGATCCTGAGTTCAAAGCCAGCTCAGCTGTTGGACTCTGCTGTCAGTGGCAGGAGACATAGGAGGGCTCTCCACACTGTGGAGCAACAGGTAATAGTGTTAGAAATAGTGTGACTACCAGGGAGTGTGGGATGCAGGAAACAGCACCAGTTTAGCTGGTTGCAATGGTGCACGCCTATAATCCCAGGAGCTCAGGAAAAAAAAAAAAATCAGTAGCTTGGAGCTGAAAGTCAACCCTTATCTCTCTCTCTCTCTCTCTCTACTGGGGATTAAATTTAGGGGTGCTTAACTACAGAGCCACATCCACAGCCCTTTTTATTTTATTTTGAAACAGGGTCTTGCAAAGTTACTTAGGGCCTGCCTCACTAAGTTTCTGAGGCTGGCCTCAAATTCGCAAACTCCTGCCTCAGCCTCCCTAGTTGCTGGAATTACAAGCATGCACCACCACACAATCTGGCAATCTTTATCTCTAACTAAAGGAAATGCAAATGTTTACTTATTGGTAACCAAATTAGAGAGGAGAGAGAGAGAGAGAGAGAGAGAGAGAGAGAGAGAGAGAGAGAGAGAATGAATATATAAAAGAGAACAGTGAGGACTTGGGTTGTAGCTCAGTGGTAGAGAATATACTCAGCATGCCTGAGGCACTGGGTTCTATCCCCAGCACCACATTAAAATACATACATACATACATACCAGTGACTAAAGTCTTTTAGATTTCTGGGAATTTTAACATTTGATTTGTCTAGTGGATATATCATCATATATTAGGAATTTGCTAAAAGTTAATAATTCTTAAGTTAATATAACTAGAAAAACATGAACTTTTATTGCATTTCTTCTTAAGAACTGAGAAAAAGCAATATAGGAGTCCATCAAAGTATTGACAAGAACATTAGACACTTTAGTGGCCTTAATTTGAGTCTTGAAGTTAATTACTTTTTTAAGCCTCAATTTTTCCTCATCTTTAAAATGGGGATGATTTTTTCAAGTAATGAATTTAGGCTCCTCCTTTAAATACATAAAGTCTGCTTTTTAGGACGTTATGAGGATCAAAGAAATAAGTGTGAGAGTTCTTTTCAAATTATTTTTTTTTAAATATTTTTTAGTTGGAGCTGGGGTTGTGGCTCAGTGGTAGTGCACTTGCCTGGCATGTGTGAGGCACTGGGTTTGATTCTCAGAACCACTTTTATTTATTTTTATTTTTAAAAATAAATAAAGGGGCTGGGGCTGTGGCTCAAGCGGTAGCGCTCTGGCCTGGCATGCGTGCGGCCCGGGTTCAATCCTCAGCACCACATACCAACAAAGATGTTGTGTCTGCCGAAAACTAAAAAATAAATATTAAAAATTCTCTCTCTCTCTCTCTCTCTCTCTCTCTCTCTCTCTCTCTCTCTCTCTCTCTCCCTCTCTCACTCTCTCTTTAAAAAATAAAAATAAATAAATAAATAAAATAAAGGTCTATCAACAACTAAAAAAGTATTAAAAATATTTTTAGGGGCTGGGGATGTGGCTCAAGCGGTAGCGCGCTCGCCTGGCATGCGTGCGGCCCGGGTTCGATCCTCAGCACCACATACCAACAAAGATGTTGTGTCCGCCGAGAACTAAAAAAAAAATCAATATTAAAAATTCTCTCTCTCTCTCTCTCTCTCTCATCTCTCTCCTCTCTCACTCTCTCTTTAAAAAAAAAATACTTGTGAATAAAAAGATAAATCTTTAAAAAAATATTTTTAGTTATAGATGAACTCAATACCTTTATTTAATTTATTTATTTTTATGTGGTACTAAGTATCAAACCTAGTGCCTCACATGTGCAAGGCAAGTGTTCTACCACTGAGCCACAGCCCCAGCCCTACTTTTCAAATTACAAGTAGAGGCTGGAGCTAGAGCTTAGTTATAGAGCACTTGCCTAACATGCGTGAGACACTGGGTTCAATTCTCAATACCACATAAAAATAAATAAACAAAATAAAGGAATTGTGTCCATCTACAACTGAAAAAGAAAGAAAGAGAGAGAGGAAAAAAAAGGAAACTACAAGTATATGGTAATGCCCCTGTCAGCATCACCAGCAACAACAGCAAATATACTACTACACCACCTAGTAGCTGAAATGAGTAACTGCATCTAAATACAATTAAAATATAGTACCATACACATAGGTGGGACAATTCAGGTCCTAACAAGGATTACTAAATTTTGGCTTTTTTTTTTCCTTTTTTTTTTTTTTTTTTTTTGGTGCTGGGGATTGAACCCAGGGCTTTGTGCATGCAAGGCAAGCACTCTGCTAACTGAGTTATGTCCCCAGCCCAAGGATTACTAAATTTGAGGACAACCTCTAACATAATAAACAGACAAAAGGAACTCAGAGGAAACACACTATGCAGGCAGAAAAAGCTTCAGGTTATCATTTATGTATTTCAGAGATAATATTGGGACAACAGGTTTTCATGAAAAAGAACTTTCAGGGTACAAAGATAAACTCTTGAGCAATGGTGAGTTGGAGCCAGCTTGTATGTATTCATAAGAGCCAACTGTTAGCCAGGCATATTGTTGCCTTCCTGTAATCCCAGCAACTCAGGAGGCTGAGGTACAAATTGAGGCTAGCCTCAACAATTTATCAAGATGCAGGATGTTCTACTACTGAGCCACCTCCCTAGTCCTTTTTATTGTTTTTGAGACAGGGTCTCACTAAGTTGGCCAGGCTGTCCATGGACTTGTGGTCCTCCTGCCTCAGCCTCCCAGTTCACTGGGATTACAGGCATGTGCCACCCTCACCTACTGGGAAGATGCTTTGTTTGATAGAGTGGTTGGGAGATACTTTCTGGTGACGTCATGTTTTAACAGAGACCTAACTGAAAAAACAAGCCATGTGGCACCTGAGACAAGAGTCATCTAGGTAGTAGATTTACCAAGGGCAAGGGCCATAGGAAGAACCTTTGTGTGGCCAGACTTATGTGATTGGGAAGGCTGGTAGACTAAAGCAGAAAGATATCTGGAGGCAGCCAAGTCACAGGAGTCCTTTGACTGGATACTTCCCATGTGTCCTTCCATGCTGCTCAGTCTCTACCTGCTCTGCTACCTGAGAAATGGAGGCTTATGGACCATACCAAGTTTTTTGGACCTCTGGCTTCTTTGTGAGATTTGGCCAGTGGGAAGCACTGGCCAGAAATCAGAGGACAAGAGGAATCTCTATCAAAGACCACGACTTTTATCAGGTGACTCCCACTAGCTCTGGACACCCACACATACTCATGGTCTTCAGGCCCAGAGGTGGGATTGCTTCCTGCCTCTCATGGCTACTAGCTCCAGGGAACCACGTGCAATATAATATACCTTGTTTTCCCAAATTCTACTTGGACCTTTGTAAAGAGCGACTTTAATAAACACTCTCCAAGTCTCTCAATTTGAGTGTGCCACACCTCTATTTCCTGCCAGAAACCTGATTTACTCCCTTATATGGCAAGATTAAGGACTTTAGAGTGTCTTCTGAAAGAGCTGGGAAGGCACTAGAAGTTTCTGAGCACATGGGACACAATATGACTTACATTGTAAAAAGATCACTTTTGGTGCTAGATATGGAAAGGTATGGGTGAAGCCAGGCACAGTGGTACATGCCTGTACTCCCAGCCACTAGGGAAGATGAGGCAGAAGGATTGCGAGTTTGAGGACAGCCTCAGAAACTTAGCAAGTCCCAACACAATTTAGGAGACCCTGTCTCAAGATAAAATTAAAAAGGGCTGGGGTGGTGGCTCAGTGGTAAAGCACCTCTGGGTTCAATCCCCAGTACCAAAAACAAAAACAAAAAGAAGGGTAGGAGTGGAAAAAGAGAAGTTTGCCTTTTACAATAGTAAGGGCAAAAGATGACCAGATCAGGGTAGTTGTAGCAGGGGTGATAAGTAGTAGAATTTAGGGTGTATTGTAAAGGTGGAATTAAGAGGACTTGAGGATCTAGGTTGGTTCCACACTTTAGCTATTGTGAATTGTGTTGCTATAAACATTGATGTGGCTGTATCCCTGTAGTATGCTATTTTTAAGTCCTTTGGGTATAGACTGAGGAGTGGAATAGCTGGGTCAAATGGTGGTTCCATTCCCAGCTTTCCAAGGAATCTCCATACTGCTTTCCATATTGGCTGCACCAGCATTATATGTGTACCTTTTCCTCCACATCCTTGCCAACACTTGTTGATTGATTGTATATCATCTTCTGAGAGGTGTTTGTTCAGTTCCTTGGCCCATTTATTGATTGGGCTATTTTTTTTTCTGGTGTTTAGCTTTTTGAGTTCTTATATACCTTAGAGATTAGGGCTCTATCTGATGTGCGAGTGGTAAAAATTTGCTCCCAAGATGTAGGCTCTCTGTTCACCTGATTGTTTGTCAAAAAGAAGTTTTTAGTTTGAATCCATCCAATTTATTGATTCTTTTTAAATTTTTTTTTAGTTGTAGATGGACACAATACTTTTATTTATTTTTATGTGGTGCTGAGAATCAAACACAGGGCCTCGCATGTGCTAGGCGAGCACTCTAATGCTGAGCAACAACCCCAGCCCCTAATTAATTGATTCTTGATTTTAATTTTTTGCTATAGGAGTTTTATTAAGGAAGTTGGGGCCTAATCCAACATGATAAAGATTTGGGCCTACTTTTTCTTCATAGGTGCAGTATCTCTGGTTTAATTCCTAGATCTTTGATCCACTTTGAGTTTTGTGCATGGTGAGAGAACAACCAAGATGCCCTTCAGTAGATGAATGGATAAAGAAAATGTGGTATATATACACAATGAAATATTACTCAGCAATAAAAGAGAATAAAATCATGGCATTTGCAAGTAAATGGATGGAGCTGGAAAATATAATGCTAAGTGAAGTTATCCAATCCCAAAAAACCAAATGCCAAATGTTTTCTCTGATATAAGTAGGCTGATTAATAGTGGGCTTGAGAAGGGGGCATGGGAGGATTAGATGACAAAGGGGTGGGAGGGGGCATGAGGGTAAAAATGATAGTGGAATGAGATGGATATCATTACCCTAAGTACATGTATGAAGACATGTATGGTGTGAATATATCTTATATACAACCAGAGATATGAAAAATTGTGCTCTATATGTGTAATATGAATTGTAATGCATTCTACTGTAATATAACAAATTAGAATAAAAATAAATAAAAAATAAATTACTGTATTAAATTTTAAAAAAGGAGGACTTGAGAATCAACTTGAGGGAGAGGGAGGGAGGGATATGTCGGGGTGGAGGGCAAGAAAGACTCAGGTTTTATGCCTGAGGATGAATTAAGTTGCCATTCACTGAGATGGCGCTATCTAGGCAGCAAAAATCAAGCATACAAAGTTGAGTTTAGAGCATAGGAAGTTCAAGTGTTTATGCAACTGTGGATGTGAAATAGACAGATGCACATCTACGTGTGGAGATCAGGGAAAGTCTGTCTGCACAGTAGGTGTGAATTTGAGTAATCTTAAAGATAGTATTTGAAACCACTGACCAGATGAAGTTAACTATGAGTTGATATAAAGAGTAAACAAGTTCCAAAGATTGGGCCCTTTCTTAGGTAACTTCTGAAGATAAAAGGAAGAGAAAAAAAAAAAAAACAAGAAAGGAAAACATGAGGAGGAAAGAGAGAACTTGACCCTGGAGGCAGAAAGAAGCCTCACTTTGATGGTGGAAGATACCAGAATTCCAAGTCTCAAGAGCAGCTTGTCTAAATTGGAGCTAGAGGATGAAGGGTCCTGGGAGGGATATTACCAAGAAAAAAAGCAAAATAGCAAAATTGTTTGAACACACTGAGATTGAAACTATGGCTCATAGTTTGGGAATAAATTATAAATAGGAACACAAATCACTAAGCAGATGGAAAAAAGATAATTACTAACATTTTATGTAAATATGTATTTACAGAAATGTAAATATAGGATTAACAAATTATATATAAAGCCATATAAATACCAACATAAAATATTGATTTGACCACAAATTATTACATGATTATGAGGATGCCAGGGAAAGGAATATGAGAAAACAAAAGAGTATAAAGTGTTAGAACTATTCTATTTCTAGATATATATATTTCAAAGAATTCAAGATACACAAGCAAGTCTATGCATGCAAATGTTCATAGCAGCACTATTCAAAATACACAAAAGGTAAAAAAAAAAAAAAGACAAAAAAAAAAACAAACAAGAAAACCCCCAAATATTCATCAGCTAATGAATACATAAACAATTTGTGGTATACAGCACATAAAAATAAATAAATAAAATAAAGGCATTATGTCAATCTACAACTAAAAATATATTTTTTAATATCTTTAATTTTTTATGTGGTGCTGAGGATTGAACCCAGTGCCTCACGCATGCCAGGCAAGCGCACTACCACTTGAGCCACATCCCGAGCCCCTAAAAATATTTTTTTTTTTTTAAAGAGAGAGTGAGAGACAGTGAGAGAGAGGGAGAGCGAGAGAATTTTAATATTTATTTTTTACTATTTGGCGGACACAACATCTTTGTTTGTATGTGGTGCTGAGGATTGAACCAGGCCGCACGCATGCCAGACGAGCGCGCTATCGCTTGAGCCACATCCCCAGCCCCTAAAATTATTTCTTAAAAAATAGAATGAAGGGGCTGGGGTTGTGGCTCAGTGGTAGAGCGCTTGCCTCACACGTGCAAGGCCTTGGGTTCGATCCTCAGCACCACATATAAATAAATAAAAATAAAACAAAGATATTATGTACATCTACAACTAAAAACAAAAAATAAAAATAAAAAATTAGAATGAAGAGCCGAGTGTGGTGGCACAAGCCTGTATCCCAGTGACTCAGAGGCTGATGCAGGAGGATTTTGAGTTCAAAGCCTGCCTCAGCAACTTAGCAAGGCCCTGAGCAAATCAGTGAGGCCCTGTCTCTAAATAAAATTTTTAAAAGGGCTGGGAATGTGGCTCAGAGGTTAATCACCTCTGGATTCAATCCCCAGGACCAAAAAAAAAAAAAAAAAAAAAAAGAAAGAACGTGAAGTACTAATACATGTTACATGAAGAATTCTGAAAAACATGCTAAGTGAAAGAACTCAGATACACACACAAAAAAAATTCACATATTATATGATTCTATGTATATGAAATATCCAGAATGGGTAAATTCATAAAATCAGAAAACAGATTTGTAGTTACCAGGGGCCACTGGGAGAAAATGGTAATGGCTTAGTAAATATAGGATTTTGTTTTGGAGTGATGAAATGGTTTGGAACTATATAGAAGCAGTGGTTACACAATATTATGGATGTAACAAGTGCTACTGAACTGTTTAACTGTTTAACATTTTAACTGTTTAAGTTAAAATGGGGAATTTTTCTGGGTGTGGTGGCCCAGGCCTGTAATCCCAGCAATTGAGGAGGCTGAGGAAGGAGGATTACAAATTTGAGACCAGCCTCAGCAACTTAGAAAGGCCCTAGGCAACTCAGCAAGACCCTGTCTCAAAATAAAATGTCAAAAGGGCTGGGGGGACTGGAGTTATGGCTCAGTGGTAGAGTGCTTGCTTGGCACATGTGAGGCATTGGGTTCGAATCTTGGCACCACATAAAAATAAAGATACTGGGGGCTGGGGATGTGGCTCAAGTGGTAGCGCGCTCGCCTGACATGCGTGCGGCCTGGGTTCGATCCTCAGCACCACATACCAACAAAGATGTTGTGTCCGCCGAGAACTAAAAAATAAATATTAAAAATTCTCTCTCTCTCTCCCTTTAAAAAAAAATAAAATAAAGATACTGCTGTCTATCTACAATTAAAAAAAAAAAAAAAAAAAAAAGGAGGGGGAGCTGGGGATATGGCTCAGTGGTTAAGAGTCCCTGGGTTTAATCCCCAGTACCAAAAAAGAAAGAAAAAAGCAGGTAGGATGGGGTGAGGATTTTATATTTTGTGAATTTTATCGTTTTCATTTTGTTTTGTTTTTGTGGTACTGGGGATGAACCCAAGGCCTTGTGTATACAAGGAAAGTACTCAAATCCCCAGACCCTCATGTAAATTAAAAAAAAAAGAGTTTTGTATATTGTATAAAAAAGAACATTCATTAGTGACCTTGCCTGTTCTAAACCTACATATCTTTAATTTTGTAAACTTCTGTATAACGTTTAGACAAAGCTCTTCCAGGCAGTGACACATGACTGTAATCCCAGCGGCTTGGAAGGCTGAGGCCTTAAGTAACTTAGTAAAACCCTGTCTCAAAATAAAAACAAAATAAAAGTGCTGGGGATGTGGCTCAGTGGTGAAGCACCCTGGGTTCAATCTCTGTGACCAAAAACTAAAAATAAAAACATTTAGACAAATCTCAAATCTATTTAGCACTAGATGTACTTATATCTCTATGTATATTTAAAGTATCAAGTATTATAATAATCTAAAGTGTTATTTAACCAGAGTTATAAAGCAATCAAGAATTTAAAACAAACAGGTATTTAAGCTGTAATTTCTTTTTTTTTAAATATTTATTCTTAAGCTTTAGGTGGACACAAGATCTTTACTTTACATTTATGTGGTGCTGAGGATCGAACCTGGTGCCTTATGCATGCTAGGTGAGCACTCTACCACTGAGCCACAACCCCAGCTCCAAGCTGTAATTTCTTAAAGACTTAATTCCCCTAAGTAATAAAACATAACAGATCTAAGAAATTATCTTAATAAGAACAGATAAATATTTCAAGAAAGACATTTTAAAGAGATTAAATAACTTAATTTTGTAGCCAAACTAATCATACACATAAATCTCCTATGATTTAGTTTCCACAAACCTTCTGTAGCTTGGATACTCTACAATTTGTTTACATCTTTAGTTTTGCCATCTCTCTTTTTTTTTTCCATCTTGGGCTTTAGGACAAAAAATTATTTTATTTCAAAAATATTCCCCTTTAAAAAAATGTTCTTTACCAAAATATATCCCCATACCTATAACTGTCTTATACCTTTCTCTTAGTTGACTTTTTTTTAGTTCATTTTGAAATAATACTTATGAAACTTCTGAACATTTTGCCAATTTCTTTTTTTTTCAATAAGATGAAATAGTTGCTTTTAACAGATTTTTTCCAATCAAGACACAGTTTAAATTTTTCGTATTTTTGCACAATTACTTCTGTTAATTATAATTTTAACTGAATAGGCTTGCTTTTAGTGAAGATACAGTAACAAATCTTAAACCATTTTTTCATATACTAACAACTTAGAAACATTTGTTCACAGACCCAAATATATATTCTTAGAGAACATAAGTCAAGATTAATTTATATTTAACAATTAATATTTTAGTATATTAACTTACAAATGAACCACTTTTCTTTTTTTTTCTTTTTTTGAGACAGTCTCGCTAAGTTACTTAGGGCCTCACTAAATTGCTGAGGCTGGGGCTGGGGATGTGGCTCAAGCGGTAGATCACTCGCCTGGCATGCGTGCAGCCCGGGTTCGATCCTCAGCACCACATACAAATAAAGATGTTGTGTCCACCGAAAACTAAAAAATAAATATTAAAAAAAGAAAAAAGAAAGAAACCAACATAGGATACAGGTAGTGTACTGCCCGTGAGCAAGACTGTATACAGTGTTTCCAAGTAGATTATCCAGATGGATGGTCACTAGACTGGTTCAAAATATATTAACTACCATTACCACTACATAAGTATCCAATGTAATCCTCACAATATATTGAGATTTCAGTTCCCAAATCAAACACAACTTTGGCAGGGCTCTTTCTGAAAATTAAGTTTGACTGTTCCCGACTATAATTAAAAGGAATGCATTTACTTCCTTTCCCCTGCATTGCTTTACATCTAGTGTATTATTCATTTTATTTAAAAAGCATTAGAAACCCTATATCATGTAGTCATTTTTAATACTTCCAGCATTTGTTCTTATTGGCCAGAATTATAAATATGCAAATATTTGCTTTCAAACAAAGTGCTCCTCCTGACTAGTTTTTGGTTCATGGTCTTAAGCTTATCAATACCTAAAATGTGTAGGATGTGAAAAATATTTTACTTGCTCAAGAATAAGAGATGCGTGCTGATTGTGCCACTGGAGCTCCATGAGATGTCTTTTTATTATGATAAGTTTATTTCTTAGCTTATGACAGTTAATCAATTTAAAGACATGAACACAAACACTTGGAATTAAACATGTACACCTAATGCTACCAAAAAGGCAGTACACTGATGGATGCTTTCCAAACCTGTTTGTCTTCTTTGTGAACCCTTTAGGGAAAGTGAAATAGTTCTCATACCTAGGCACAATATGATGGATATGTCAACACTACATGAGAACTCACAGGACTTGGAGATCTGTACCTGCAGCTAGCACTATCCAGGCTCTCAATACTAAGTTATGACATTGGTTTCTTGAAAACATGGGGTTTCACCTACTGATCTGAACAATTTTTATTAGTGCTTAGAGTAATGCTGAAGTAAAAGGCTACTAAGTAATGCTAGCAACAAATGCACCTGTAGTCCCTAAATACTTGGATGGGTCACTTTCTTCATGTTCAGTGTCCTTAAATTTGTTGCAGTGACAGACCTAACTAAAAGGTTGAAATCTAAACTTGCTAAACTTTTTATTTAAATTTCAACTGCTGCTGTTAAAAAACAAAACTATTAAATATAATTATTTAAGTGGTAAACTTAGAAAAAAGGTGGTACATACAAATGCAATACTGACTCAGTCTATAACTACTTTTGCTTTTTCTGAATTTTTAATAACATCCAGACATGCCATTTGTCATTCTGTCTCATAATCTCGAGTTTCTGAGATGTACTTCTCCCCAGCCCCACCTAGTACTAAGGATCGAACCCAAAGGCACTCTACCATTAAGCTACATTTCCTAGCCCTTCTTATTTTTTCTTTTTCTTATTTGTACTTTTTAGTTATACATGACAGTATATGCTACTGTGCCCAACTGATATTTGCCTCTTTTAACATCTATGTACATTATTAAGGATTAGGTAAACTAAATACTCTGACCCAAGTACTGTAGCACATACCTGTAACCCAGCTACTGAGAAGACTGACACATAATTATATGTTGGTCAGGCTGGGTAACTTAGCAGGACCCCATTTCACAATAAAAAGGGCTAAGAATATAGCTCAGTGGTTAAAAAAAAAAAATGATCATCAATAAAAAAACAGTCCTTACTTCCTGGTCTCTTTTAGTTCTCCTGTACATATACAGCATCAACCATCAGGTTACAAGCTGCTCAATTAGTTTAAGGAGCCAGTGAAAGAATGAGATACATGGATGCCATCACTCTGCTCCTGTGGAATCATAATACTAAGCTAACAAACTTTCCTATAATAAAGTCAACAACAACAACAAGAAGATCAACACATAATAATCACTGAAACATACTAGTTTCTGGATTTTCTTTTTCTTCAGAGAAAGAAATACAAAACATACTTTTAGTTAAACAATGCTTTTATTGTTTGAGTACATACATAAATTTATGCCACCAGGGCAGAGGCTGTGGATGACTCACTGAAAAGGAAAAAAGGGAAGAGAAAATTAGGATTAATATTGGTCCTCAGTATCCATTCATAGACTCTCACTGCTAATGAGACTATTTCAAAACAGCTAAAATAAACCCAAATAAATGCACCAAACTGAGTTTCAAAATAAGCTCATTGTGCTCAAGCATAATGAATAACATTGCTCACTCAGACATCCAAGGAAGGAATGGCCAACACGAGGAAAAACCTTTCTGGTGGAAACTGCGAATGTTGGATAGCAATCATCATAGTGAGCAATTCATGCAAAAATCAAAACTACATTAAAAACCTGGGAGAAGTGTGAAATGGAATTATTATTCCTATCTCAAAACAAGGGGGGACACAGGACTTACTCATGGTCCAAAGCAAGAAGCCTGTAAACTATGGCCCTCTATTTGTCTTTATAAATATCTACCAACTGAGCTATATTACATCCCCAGCTCTAAGAGCTAGAATCTTTATTATCAGGCTGATTCCAGTTAACGAAGGATAGATACTTACTATTTCCAATTTGGGGGAAGGACCCGCTTGGTCTTATAATACCGAGCCAATCGGTGAATTCGGCTCTCTATCAGAATCAGGCGGAATTTAGCATCCTTATCCTAAAGATAAAATTCAATACAATAAAAACTAGTGCAAATAATTAATTTCACAAGGGAATGTAGAGCTGCCATGCACTTTCTTTAATGAAAAGTTATCCCAATATCCTTGTACTAAAATCACGGCTGGGCCAGGTGTGGTGGTGCATGCCTGTAATCCCAGCAATCTGGGAGGCTGAGGCAGGGGGATTCTAAATTCAAAGCAAACCCCAGCAACTTGGTAAGACCCTATCAAAATAATAAAAAGGACTGAGGACTTGGCTCAGCGGTTAAGCACCAATACCAAAATAAACATTAAAAAAAAGTCCACCAATATTTTTGAGGGAGGGGGAAAAAATCTCTGGTAGATTTTTACTTAAAATTAACTGTAATCCTGCCTAACTTTGTGTCCTAAGTCACCTTAAATAATTCAAATCAGATGCATACTCACCAAAGTAAGTTTGTATAAGCAAGTCTACTTAGTAACAGATTTTATTTACCCTCTTACCTTTCTATTCCTCTCAAGATGCTTTCGAACAGCAACCGCTTTCTTAATTAAATGATAGAGATCCTCAGGAAGATCAGGGGCAAGTCCTTTGGACTTCAGGATTCTCAAGATCTTATTGCCAGTCACAAAACGTACTTGTGCAACACCATGTGAATCCCTCAGTATCACACCTAAAAAGAGAATCACATGATGTAACTTCCAACAAACACCAAATGCTAAATGCACATTAGGATTAGGTTCAGAAGGCAAGTCACCTTCCTATCTCTAAGATGGGGTCTACTTTGATAAATCACAGAAACCAATATGAGAAAGCATCTAAAGATCATGCAGACATCCAAAGGTTTGCCTAATACTAAGGGAAACCTTTCTGGTGGAAACTGCAAAATGTTGAAAGACCATCATCATAGTTGAGTTTGCTGGAATACAGCTGAACACACATATAAATCCATTTGTTTTTACAAACATCATTTCTTTAAAATGTTGTTACTTATGATCACTTAATAGTTGATTAAATGTTCTTTTAGTATGTCATACTTCCACTAGATTATAATCTCTATAAAGTAAGATATTTTGCCTTTTTAGTTTTCTCAGAACCCAACACATAGCAGGAAAATATTTGGCACTTGTAATGAAGTGTGTCAAACACAAGGTGTAGCCAGTTACAAGTTCTTTCTTTATAGATAAGATTTGGAGAGAGTTTTTTAGCTACACCATGCCTCAGCTTCTGCAAGTGTACAATAGAAAAAACTATTAACATTTACTTCAAAATACTGCCATCAGATTTTAACTTGAAAACTCAACAAAAAGTAAAGCCAGAAAACCGGGTAAATTATTTTGAGGGCACTTATGAGGCATATTTGCGCAGGAACCTTTTTCTACAAGTCAAAAAAGGCCATAGAGTATGCATTAGACACGAACACACTCACCGATCTGTGAGGGAGTCAGACCCTTCTTAGCCAGTTTGTAAATCTGCTCCTTCACGTCGTCAGATGTCAACTTCAACCACTATTTATGCAACAAAAAACGGCCTTAGGATGAGAAACGAAGGATGGCGCCGAAGCACGATGGCCCCCTCCACCCTCAAGACTTGTGCACACGTTTCCACACCCCGGAGTCAACTCCCTCGAGGAACGAATTCCACTCTCCTCCCCACCTTCTCCCCAGTCCCCAGTGCTACTTACGGTGGGGACGCTGCGGCGGTAGGGCAGAGCCGACTGGGACAGGCCCTTCCTGGGGAGAGAAGCAGACGGGGTGAGGTGGCGGCCCGTGCCACAGCACCCCAGAACATCATCCCCTCAAACTGCAGCCCACCCTCTCTCCTCTCCCCTATCCCTGCGACCCAATTCCGCAATCCAACTCCAAGCCACGCGCTCACCCGGGAGCATGCATGCGACCCATGATGGCGGCAGTCAAGGATCAAAAAGAGAGCGAGGGTGGAAACGCCGCAGGAAATCACCCCGCACGCAGGAAGTGACCTCATACGTCCCCACTTCCTCGCAGGGAAGCGTGTCTACGCTTCACAGCCACCGGCGGCGGCGTGACTACATATCCCAAAATGCATTTCGGCGTGCGCATGCGTCCGCGTTTGAGACGCAGCCCAGAGACCATCGGAGTATGAGCTGTTTTGCGGCCAGATCGGGAAATTGAGTAAATCAAAGTTCGGTGCTGCCAGCGCCCAACTCGTAAACGTTCAAATACTGGGCAGGAGTGGGGAGAGCTTAGATAGAGCTGCAGGGCTCAGCCATAACAGAGGGTTCATTCCTTCACCAGCGCCCCGTTGCTTCGTCCCTCTTCATTCATTTAAAGGCTGCCCCATCTTTTCTTTCAAGGGCACAATACTGTGAATTGTTATTCACATAACAATACTGTGTTATGAATGCTGGACTGGAATGGTTGGCAGCCGCCGCCCTGTCAAGTTCTTCCACTTCTTTAGATGCTTATCTAGTCTCGGGAGAGACCACTGACAGTAAAGGACCAAACCGAATATTCGAAGGACGAAGGTCCTCAGCAGCGCTTTTTTCCCTACGTCCGCCTGCAGGAAGCGTGGCTGGCGGAGAAGTGGGTTAGGCAAAGCCTTGCTGAGCGGCTTATCCAAGTGAGTGACAGCTTGGCGGGCAGGAATGAAATGATTGCCAGATCCGGGAAGATGAATATGAAAATGAGGCCCTTGAAATTCTTGGGAAAAGCAGCTCTCAGGAAGTTTAGATCTTCCACCACTTAAGAAGTTCTAAGACTGAACCAGTGCTTGTACACAATGCGTTTAAAAAGTGGGCCAATGAAATAGCTTTGTTCAAAATAACAAAACCCAAACCATGATCCTGGAAATGAGGAAGCTTAGTTAAAAACAAATTCCTGTCGACAAGTTTAAAGTGATTAGTGATAGGTTTAAAAATACTCTACGTGATTCTGGGCCCAGTGATGCGCTCTTGGAATCCCAGAGACTCAGGAGGCTGAGACAAGTTCAAGGCCAACTTCAGCAATTTAGCAACTTAGACTCTTTCCAAAAATAAAAGGGCTGGGAATGTAGCTCAGTGGTAAAGACACCCCTGGGTTAGATTCGGTACAAAAAAAAAAAAAAAAATCTCTAGGTACTAAAAACGTCCACCCTCGCTATTTCAACCTATCCCTATTTGCTGAATATATATATATTTTTCCCTCCAAAACATTAGGGACTTCAAACTGGATAATTTCTTTGGGTAATTTTTTTCCCTAGCAAAGATGTATTCCTATAATTCACCACATTTACATTTTTAGACTAAATAGATAGGTATCTCAAACTTGGCTCTAATTCTCAGTCCCTACCTCTAGCTACCACTCTATACTCCTTCCTTTCAGTACTTACTCCATTTGCTAAAAATACGTACACATTTTTTTCCTCTCCTTTCTGTAAGATAATCATCTCAGCACATCACAAAAAATATATCATGAATCCATTCTCTTCCCTTCATTTCCACTAGAACCCTTTACCCTAGCAGCCTTCATTTCTGATCTGGCAACTAAATGCTGTTCTCACTGTGCTTTTACTAGTGTTCTTCCCTGCTTTAAACACAATCCATACTCAACTTAGCAGTGAGTGATCTTTTAATGTTGTAAATCAGATTTTTTTTTAATGTCTTTTTATGTCTTACCACTCTCCACCCAATTCCAAACACTCCAGCCACACTCCTTTCTAATCCTGCAAGGTAACATGTTTCTTTTAGAGCTTTTTCTCTTGCTGTTGCTACTGCCTAAATACTATTCTCCAAGATCTCAAGTTTGGTTTTCAGATATTTGTAACAGTGGTTAACACTTTATGCTTTGATTGTATCTCTTGCTGCTCTGTCACCACAATTTATTTCTAAAATGGACATGTTTCTTTCTCTTCCTCTCCTCCTCCTCCTTAATCTCAGGGGAAACAGGATTATTTTCTTCCCCATCCTAGGCAGAGTTATCTGTCCCTGAGTATACACCAACCATAGGAATGAAGTAATTCAGATTTTGGGGATGGTACCAGAAGATCTCAGAAATGAGTATCTCCCAAATTAACAAGTGAATTACAACTTCCGACAGAGAACACATGGAATGCAACTTTTGAGTCATGTCTTTAAAAGCCCCCCTGTTCCTGCTGATGGGCAGAATCACATCCTTTGGGACAGGAGTCCCCAAGTGTTTCTCCTTTGCTAGAAAAGCAATAAGGCTTTTTCTTTTTTCTCAAAATAGTGTCCTCTTATTGGATTGGCATAGGGGACAAGGACCCACCTTTCAGTAACACCAGAAATTGAATGAACGTAAGGGCACTTAACCACTGAGCAATGTTCCTTTTTATTTTTTATTTTGAGACAGGATCTCACTAGGTTGCTTACAGCCTCACTAAATTGCTAAGGTAGGCTTTGAACCTGTGATCCTCCTGCCTCAGCCTCCCGAGTTGCTGGGATTACAGTTGTGGATCACTATGCCCATCCTTGAATTCATTTTTATATGTGGTATGAGGTAAAAGTCCTCCTCATTCTTTTGCATGTGGTCATTCAGTTGTCCCAGCACCATTTGCTGAAAAACCTTTTCTTTCCCCATTGAATGATGTTGGCAGTCTGTTCGTTTCTTGGATCATCATGCAAAAATAATAGCTGTTCTTTTTTTTTTTCTTAAACCCTTTTAGTTGTAGATGGCACAATACCTTTATTTTATTTACTTATGTTTATGTGGTGCTGAGGATCGAACCCAGTGCCTCACTCATGCCAGGCAAATGCTCTACCACTGAGCTATAGCCCCAGTCCCCCAAACAGCTGTTATTAAAACAAAGAATACAACCACCAAAATTTAATACTTCATAGAGAGAAGTAGTGAAATGGAAAAGAAGTTAGGTTAAATTATTGAGAATGTAGCACGTACCAACCAAAAAATGTGGGGAGGTGGGCTGGGATTGTGGCTCAGCAGTGGAGCGCTCGCCTAGCATGGGCGGGACCCGGGTTCAATCCTCAGCACCACATAAAAATAAAGGCATTGTGTTGTGTCCATCTACACCTAAATAATAAACATTAAAAAAAAAGTGGGGAGGAAAAGGAGGAAGGGAGAGGGAAAGGAAGAGGGAAAAAAGAGAGGTTGGGGAATATGGCAAGAAGTTACAACCACATGGAAGAGCGGCTCAGGAGGCTGAGGCAGGAGAATCACAAATTTGAGGCCTGCTTCAACATTTTAGGCTCTAAGCAATTTAGTGAGACCTGTCTCAAAATAAAAAATAAAAAGAGCTGGAGATGTAACTCAGTGGTGTAAGTGCCCTTGGGTTCAATCCTTGGTACAAAAACAAACAAACAAAAAGACATGGAAGAGAATGGTAAGGTCTATCATACATTTATCAGAGTTCTAAAAACAAAGGAGAATTTTTTTTTAAAGAGAGAGTGAGAGAGGGAGGGAGAGAAAGAGAGAGAGAATTTTAATATTTATTTTTTAGTTATTGGCGGACACAACATCTTTGTATGTGGTGCTGAGAATCGAACCCGGGCCACACGCATGCCAGGCGAGCGCGCTACCGCTTGAGCCATATCCCCAGCCCCCAAAGGAGAATTAAAAAAAAAAAAACATTTAAAAATTTCAATGATAGATGATACTACCAAATACACAGAATTGAGGAAAATTACTGATCCACAGATTTAAGTATCCCAAATAAAATAAAAATGTTTCTACTCCTAGGCACATGTTTAGTTAATATAGATCAAACAGGGTTAGTGCTAATAATTGTTGAAGCTGTGTGATGAATTGATTCATGGAATTTATTATACTCTTGTCTACTTTTGTATATATTCAAAGTGTATATAATAAACTTACCCCAAGGTCAATGAACCATGGCCTCATGCTGAGATTCCAGGATGAAGGTATAGGAGTAGAATTCACATTTTTCAATTCTGTAGATATATCTAGAATGTGACTGTTTACTTGGCTACTTAATATTTTAAATCAATTACCAAAGGCCAGTGACTCTAGGTATACATTTCTGATAACCTGCTATTGGGTTCCCTATTAGTTAGTCTCTCCAAGAATCCTGTTTCTATTCTTCACAATCGAATATATCCTATTCTTTTCATTCTTGCTTTCCATTGTCCTGTGAATTTCATTCTTCATATTTGTGTGACCAGAACCTGGAAAGAAGTTGGCAGTGAGCTGCTACAGTCTATTGCAACACTGGATGGAAGAGCCCACATTAAGAACTGCAACTTGCCACTCAATGGTAGTGGAGGAGAATTGGGCTTTGCCAGCTGTGACCCTAAGAGCTGATCCTGGTAGGCATTCCCTGCTGTGATTAGCTGCTAACACTAAAATACCCGTATTTGCAGAGGCCTGACACTTACACAGATTCCACCTGCCAACAGAAGTGGAGAATTGAGTTTTGTCTCAAACTCTGGTTTATTTGACACCTAATGTGGAGCACTCTTCAGAAGAATGGGTAATACTCTCTGGCACAAGTTCTCCTTTGAGGTGCATTTTGATAAAGGAAATAAGAATGGGATATCATAAAGGTAAAGGGAACACCAGTAATGTAGAAGAAAGAGATTGAGAGCCAGAGTTGAGGGATGAATAAGGGAAGACAATGCAGTATAAATCCTTAAAAATTATGCTATGTGCATATATAAATATACCACAGGGAATCTCACCTTTATGCATAAATAAAAAGAACCAATCAAATATAAATAAATAGATGAGCATAAGGAAGTCTAGTAGAGGAAAGAGAACAGGGGAGTGGAGGGAGGATGGGTGGGAAAAGGGGGGTTAGAAGAGGGATCATGAACTGAAATTTAATTCCATGTATGAGTTTATCAGCATGAACCAACTACTACATATAACAATAAAGCTCTAATTAAAAAAAATAAGATACATTTTTGAATCACTGGGATTCCTTTGACCCTCAAACCCTGAAGAAGCAGCACCTGATATATTTTTACGTACCCAAGGTTGGAGGATGGGGAAAAATGGCTCCCTGAGCAGTAAAGGTAAATGGGATTGATTCATAGATTAATCATTCTCAATTTAAGCCTTTCAGCTCAGAAAAAGACCCTGACAATCAACACATCCAGAGAGGAAAACACCAACCAATGTTCCTGTGAACCATTAAAGGATGAAATTTCTGTGCAAAAGGACCTGAGGGCCACCTGCATTTGCAGATAAGTAATGATAAAGAAATTCTAAACCAGGTGTTTAGAATGGCACATGCCTGAAATCTCAGCAACTTGGGAGGCTGAGGCAGGAGGATTACAAGTTCAAAGCCAGTCTCAGCAACTTAGCAAGACCCTTTCTCAAAATAAAAAGGGCTTGAGATGTGACTCAGTGGTCAAGTGCCCCTGGGCTCAATCCCTGGTACCAAAACAAAAACAACAACAAAGGACATTCTGATTAGCCCATATCTTTGCAATTCTTCTCATAATGTTGCATTGGTGTATGTCAAGATATATACTTCTTAAAGGGTGGGATGGCTTTTCCCACACCGCTATAATATTATTTTATATTGTATGAACATGGACTCTTCCCTTCTTAGCTCCTCTGTTATGATACTTAATGTTTGGCCTATGTTTACTGATTCTTCTTGTAAAATTTATTTCTTCTCACCTAGCGTCTATCCAACTACACATTTTATAAATGGAATCCTAGAAGAAAAATCCAATCTAGGGCAGTGGTGGGAGTGCAATAGCCATATTTCTGTAGGACACTGTGTCCCTTTTCAGCCTAAGGTGGTATCATCCTTTTCCCCTAATAGTAGTTAGGGTCACTTCTTTAGAGCGAGGTATGAAGCCATCCAGGAGGAGCTGCAGAGAGGAGGCTTGAGTGGGCTGGAGCACAGGCCATGGCTAGGCAGAGCCCACCATGCCAGTGTGGATCTGAAGTACAGCAAGCCAGGGCTGAGGCAAACCAGGGATCACCAACCTGTTACACTGTGGCAGCTTGGACCCTTTCTGGTCCATATGCCCACTCCACACAGCACCACAGTGGGAACCTCCAAGCATCCATGATCCTACCACCTCAACTTCCCACTTCTTGACCAAGGTTCAGAAAACAAAAGTGGGGCAGACACCTGAATGGAAGTTCAGATTCAAAAGTCACTGAGTAGCATTACTGCTTTTCCAAACTCTGATTGGCATTAAGACCAATAGTGTTGACCTAAATCCTAGACTAGCACACTCAGACCATTATTGAGCCCCCTCTTGGCTCTGCAAGAGTTGTTTCTATTCTTCACACTTGAATAAATCTTACTCCTTTTATTCTTCGATGGGGACAACGCTGAGAAGCATTTCACATCTAAGAAATGGTAATGAGGGCTATAGCAAAGTGTAGCAATCAGAGCTTCAAAGAATCACACACAAAAGTCAGACTCTATTTTCCAGGAAAATGACAGGCCCATTCTAAAATTCCAAGATTACTGAACTAGATGAGAAGCAAAAAATACCAATAGTGAGCTGAAAAGTTTGAAATCAAAATATGATATCAATAAGAAACAGCAGCAGTTTCCTTATTTCAGAAATATTTTAATATAATCATAGTACAGTTATGAAGTCACATTCAATATATTCAATTGAATATATTCAAAGTATTAATAAAAATATTATACATCTTTCTTCACTATCCTAATATAATTAAAGTATTTGGTTCTTATAGATGAGATTAGTTAAATTTATTCATATTTGCACTGCTAGTGAAACAGCATGTAAGTAAATCTATGGATTATAATAGTGGGGCTTCAATCCTTTTTTGACCCTAAGTTTATCAAAAGTGTTTCTTTTTTAAATGACACAAACTTGAATTTTAGAAAGAACAGTTAAACAATTTAAGGCAAGATTTTGAAACTTTTATACAACCTGAATTTGAAAAAAGAAATACTTTATCAAAGATCATATATGCCTTAACATTTAAGTATTTATAGATTCATATAAGGCAGTAATGAAAACTTCAGTGCCGGTTCTACACTGGGTTCCTCAGCAGAGAAAATAATAGGTTCTTGGGATGAACTATAATCTTCAGATCCCAAAATTCAAGAAGAAAGATTTCTTCTAGTACAAGACTTACATGCAGCAGAATTATTTTTACTCAATAAATTATAAAATATTGTCATTATGCAAATTAGTGTCTTTGCCAGTTTTAGACTTTTGTTTTTCAGATTTACTTTAAGTTAAAAAAAAACATTTAAAAATTTCAAATAATTTAGAATTGATGATAGTAGTAGTGCAAAGAGACTCCCCCTCCTTTTTCTTTCTTGTTTTTTGTTTGTTTTTGTTTTTTGGTATGGGCTGAAGCTTAGCATTTCACAAAGAAATAACTTATATTAAAATATAGGTGTTTTCATGACCAAAGAAGGCACAAAATGAGTTAAATTAAGAGAAAATATGACCATCATTCTGAACGCTTTAACTGTACAATATTAATCATAATATACACTTTTAGATATGAATTCAGATTTCTTGTAATTGAAAAGTGACATCACATTTTCTAGTTCTATTTGTGCTTAAAAGACACTGCTATGACAGAGTGCAAAAAAAGCAGTCCATATTAAGTCCAATAAACAATACCTTTTGACAAGATATTAGTATTTTTTTTTAACAGTACTAATTGACAACTCATGGAATGGAATTAGGTCTCAAAAGCTTAAGTGAAAATTTCTAGTGCTACACTACATTTACAAAACTACTCACACACTTCAAGGAAATGTTAACTGTACATGGAAAAAGCAAACAGTGGTGCTTTGATCTGCATTTTAATTAACTTAGTAAATATACAACACATTTTAACATTTTTAAAAAGACATAGAAAATCACACTCGTGAGTTTTCCAACAAATTATTTTTGTGGGGAGGGTGGGATGCTGGGGATCAAACCCAGGGCCTTGTGTGTGCTAGGCAAGCACTTTTCCACTAAGCTACAAACAGATCATTAGTGTTAGGCACCAAAAATTTCAAGTTTGTTATTTTAAAATGTTTATTTCTGCTCTGTAGGTATCATTCATATTAAACATTTGCATACTTTATAAAAATTCTGTTCTGGACAACTGAATTAGAGATTGTCTATCTTTGATACTCTTTTTTTTTTTAAAGCTTTTTTTTTTTTTTTTTAAAGAGAGAGAGGAGAGAGAGAGAGAGAGAGTGAATGAGAGAATTTTTTTAATATTTATTTTTTAGTTCTCGGCGGACACAACATCTTTGTTAGTATGTGGTGCTGAGGATCGAACCCGGGCCGCACGCATGCCAGGCGAGCGCGCTACCGCTTGAGCCACATCCCCAGCCCTCTTTGATACTCTTTACTGCATATTTTGTCAGTTTTCTCAGAAGGACCAGATTGCTACATCTCTGTTACCATTTTAAAAGTATCTGAATTTCCATTCTAACCATGAAAGTTATTACATATATGTATTTATCTAAACAAAATTATGTCTGAAGGTGAATAGTAAAAAAATGAGTGTTATACTTAATGGTTATAGTGTAATAATTTCATTTCTATCCCTTATGATTTCTGAATCTCACTGTATGATGGAAAATAATTCTTATATGTGAACATACAATGTTTACAAATGTCAATTTATAAGATGAACTCTCATAAAGATGTTTGGACCCTACAATCTTTGTCTGGTTCCTTTCTGTAAAGAGTCTATACTACTCATGGAGTTCTAACGCAAACAGGAATGGGCACAGGAGTGGACGATTTTCACTGGCTTAATGACAAAGTAAATATATATGGAAGTGAAATTATCCAGGTTCAATTTACACCCCAAGGAGTTAAGTGTAGGATTATTATGGAATGATAGAATTTATTATACAAGTATATCAACGAATCTTATTCAGTACTGGGCAATGAAAACTTAAATAGATTGATGGTTAAAATAAGTAACACAACAGAAGCAAAGAAAATTATGGTTTTTTGGGAAAAACATCAGTAAATGTACACAATGTTTTGTCCTTAATAAACTAAAAGTGTGGGGAAATTACTTGTTATTTATTAAGTCAGGAAAAAAAATCAGAAATTAAGTGCCAGTGATGCATATAAAGTTAAGTAAGGCACCATTATTTACAACTTCAGCAATTGGCACTTATTCTGAAAAAGGCTTTAACAAATGAATAAAAAACTTCTATTTTCTATAAACTACTTAGTAGTTCTTAACATAGTTATCTATTATTTGTGCTTTGCTTTTCAGCCCTACGAATAGCAGCTGCATTTTACGGTAACATTCTGCATCTTTTCATTACTTTGGTGTTTGTGAACTTAAACAGTGGTAAAAGCTGTAAAAGGTGCATAACAGAAAAACAAATGTACTATGTCTGTATAGGAAACAATGCAAAATGGATGGCTGAACTGATATAGTACTACTTCAAAAGTCTTTTTCAGGACTTATCAAGGTTAGGATTTGTAACATTTTAAATGACTTTAAAACAGTAATGGCTTCCTGAAATTTTTTTTATAAAATTTAGTTACCTGACTATTGGTCCAACTGATGTGTTAAAATACAGTAAGTATATTTAACTTTATAATTTTTGCACAAGTATAAAAATACTATACAAAATTCACAAATCTTCATGCATTCATGTATACACACATTTATAACTCTTCTTGCTTCCAAATCTGAGAAATTCACTAGATTACAAGTAAGTTGCTGCAGTCAGCTGATACCATTTAACTGTTTCTTTGCTCAAGTTGAAATCTTTCAAAGGCAGAGTTATTCCACCCAAGAAAAAATTCTCCCGCAGAGATTCTGCACTGAGTACACTCAGCTGAAGTTCTCTTTGTCTTAGGGTTTCTTTGCTATATCCATTGTACACAAGCTATAGCAAAGGATAAAAAGAAAAAGTAAAATTACATATTAACATTTTTGATTTCTTGGAATACTTTCAGCAAAATGTGAATAATGAATGACATCATGATGATATGGTTTGCCTCAATATTTCAGAAGCACATTTTCTATTTCAGGAGTCTTGGGTTGCATTATTATTCCTGTGAATGTTTGATATAAGAGATGTTTAAAGCAGAACCAATCCCACTGGTTGTCTAAAAAATAAAAACTCGAAACATGTTTTTTTTCTTAGATGGAGGTGATGGGGAAGGGAAAAGATATTACATGGCAGTTACCTTAAGATGATCTAATACATGGGAAAAGGGGGAAAAAGGAAGAAACTTGGGAGGGATAGCATAATTAACAATTATTTTACAAAAACAGAGGGAAATTTTTTTGCTGTGGGTAGTAAGGCAGTTGAACATAGGGCCTTGGGCATGCTAGGCAAGTGCTCTACCCAGCCCTTTATCTTTTGACTTATTAAACACCAATTAGGAAAAGTACTACTTATTAAACTGCTAAGGCTTACCTTGAACTGCCTCAGCCTCTTGAGTAGCTGGGATTACAGGCATGTACCATTGTGACTGGCTAGAATTTTCTTTTTGTTATCTTTTTTTCTGTAGAATCTATGTACCATGAAGTTATAATTTTTCATAATTCAATATGAACTTCTCATAATTAAATGACTTTTAGTAAAACTGTAGTTTACAGCAAACCTAGAGTGCTGCGAAGCTAATTCTATATCAAGTTCTCATCACAACATTTAGAATTTTAATTTTTCCATAAAGCCTCACCATAAATTCAAGAAACATCTCTTTAATCATAAGTCTTATTGATTGGCTAAAACAACTTAAAAAAACCTGTCCACATTTCATTTTCTTTTTTTTTTTTTAAAGAGAGAGAGAGAGAGAGAGAGAGAATTTTTTAATATTTATTTTTCTTAGTTTTCGGCGGACACAACATCTTTGTATGTGGTGCTGAGGATCGAACCTGGGCCGCACACATGCCAGGCAAGAGCGCTACCGCTTGAGCCACATCCCCAGCCCCCACATTTCATTTTCTTGACAGTATAACACTAACTAGGAAAAGTACTACTTTTCTGAGAATAATACCAATAGGTCTTTGCCAAGGATTGAATATGTTTTTAAAGAGAAAGCATCTTCTTAGGTTTTAATTTGTAACCATGATGAAATTCAGATTTCCTTCCTATAGCTATCCAGACACTTCTGTACAGAAGTAACATTAAGGTATAAAAATACTGTGATTTATACAAAAGAAGTGATTAAATTAAAGGGCAAGGGCTGGGGATGTGGCTCAAGCGGTAGCGCGCTCGCCTGGCATGCGTGCGGCCCGGGTTCGATCCTCAGCACCACATACAAAAAAAAAAACAAAGATGTTGTGTCCGCCAAAAACTGAAAAAATAAATAAATATTAAAAAAATTCTCTCTCTAAAAAAAAAAAAAATTATAAATAAATAAAAGGGCAAGGTAGAGGGACTTCAGCAGATCTAAGGTTAGTGAACTTATTAGTTGACCACAAGTATCTCAACTAAGTCACAGTTATGCTCCATACTGTTAGCTGATGATTTTCTTACTGCTTTCTTTTTTTTTTTTTTAAAGAGAGAGTGAGAGAGGAGAGTGAGAGAGAGAGAGAGAAATTTTTTTTTAATATTTATTTTTTAGTTCTCGGCGGACACAACATCTTTGTTGGTATGTGGTGCTGAGGATTGAACCCGGGCCGCACGCATGCCAGGCGAGCGCGCTACCGCTTGAGCCACATCCCCAGCCCTCTTACTGCTTTCTTTCTTTCTTTTTTTTTTTTTTTTTTAAAGAGAGAGTGAGAGAGGAGAGAGAGAATTTTTAATATTTATTTATTTATTTTTAAGAGAGAGTGAGAGAGGAGAGAGAGAATTTTTAATATTTATTTATTTTTTTAGTTCTCGGCGGACACAACATCTTTGTTGGTATGTGGTGCTGAGGATCGAACCCGGGCCGCACGCATGCCAGGCGAGCTCGCTACCGCTTGAGCCACATCCCCAGCCCCTCTTACTGCTTTCTTTTCCTTCTTTTGGTACCAGTGATTGAACTTAGGGGCACTTAACCACTGAGCCACATCCCCAGCCCTTCTTATGTTTTATTTTAGGACGAGTCTCTCTAAGTTGTTTAGGGCCTTGCTAAGTTGCTGAGGCTGGCTTTGAACTCGAGATCCTCCTATCTCAGTCTCCTGAGTTGCTGGGTTTACAGGAATGCTGCACTGTGACCGGCCTACAGCTTTTGATTTTGAGCACTCTATATTAAGAGGGTTACTGAGAGAGATTCAAACACATTCTAAGGGGCTGGGAACATAGTTCAGTGATAGAGTATGTGCTTGTTAGTATACTGGTTCAATCCCTAGCACCAAATTAAATGAGATTCAAAGGAGAATTATTTTAAAACTATAACCTATCAGATGAAGGAGAGAATACTGAAAATGTTTTACTAGGAGGAGCATTTGAACTCCAATTATCTGAAGGGCTGCCATGAAGAAGGAAGAAAGGAGTAGTTTTCTGTGGCTCCAAGAGGTATAACTAAGATTCCACAGGTGACTATATGGCATCAAGACTTCAGCTCAGAGCTGGGGATGTGGCTCAAGCGGTAGTGTGCTCGCCTGGCATACGCGGGGCACTAGGTTCGATCCTTAGCACCACACACAAATAAAAAAATAATAATAAAGATGTTGTGTCCACCAAAAACTAAAAAATAAATATTAAAAAAAAAAAAGACTTCAGCTCAGTATAAAAAGTAATCTAAGGGGTTAAGAATGTGGCTCTATGGGCTTGGATTGTGGTTCAGTGGTAGAGCATTCGCCTAGCATGTGTGAGGCCCTGGGTTCGATCCTTAGCATCACATAAAAATAAATATTTTTTTAAATATTTATTTATTTTTTAGTTTTCGGCGGACACAACATCTTTGTTTGTATGTGGTGCTGAGGATCAAAACCGGGCCGCACGATGCCAGGCGAGCGTGCTATGGCTTAAGCCACATCCCCAGCCCCCCCCCCCAAACAAAAAAGATTTATGGTACACTGAGTACTTAGCATGCATGAGTCCTTTGGTTCAATCCTAGTACCTCAAAACAAATCTTAAAGTTGGTAGTTGCCCAGGACAAACTAGATAACTGAGAAGTATTTAAACACAAAAGCAATGAAGAACAACTGCTTGAGAATATTGTAGAGGAGGTTCATGCATTGGAAGGGAAATTCGCCTGGCATGCGTGCGGCCCGTGTTCGATCCTCAGCACCACATACAAACAAAGATGTTGTGTCCGCCAAAAACTAAAAAATAAATATTAAAAATTCTCTCTTTAAAATAAATATTAAAAATTCTCTCTCTCTCTCTCTCCCCTCTCTCACTCTCTCTTTAAAAAAAAAATAAAAATAAAATAAAATAAAGTTGTTGATAAACCTTTATTTATCTATATGCGGTGCTGAGAATTGAACCCAGTACTTCACATATGCCAGGCAAGTGCGCTACTGCTGAGTCACAGCCCCAGCCCTTTAAAATCTTTTTTTTTTTTTAATTTTTAGTTGTTGATGGACCTTTATTTTATTCATTTATTTACATGTGGTGCTGAGAATTGAACCCCGTACCTCACACGTGCTAGCCAAGCACTCCACCACTGAGCCACAACCCCAGCCCAATACCTAAAATCTTTACATTTAAAATATCTTAAAATTTAAATCTCAAAAACAACAAATCTAGGAAATTTTTAGAAATGATTTTAACCTACCATTTCATTGAATGTTGGATTCCTAGTTTTTCGTGAAATTTTGGTTTTACGTTTGGATGTCTTGTGGGTATCTGGAAGTAGGTATGTTTTGACATATGGATTTGGATCAGCCCCATCTTCAGTAACCTATAAAGAAAAGCAATTCCTTAACAGTAATGCTTTCTACTAAGGCATCAATTTCTTCTATAACCATCATTATTTGTGATCACTCACAAGATCTTTGATGTGCATCACCATGATGAACAGAGTACCATTTCGGTAAGAGACAGATAACTTCACTGCTCCTCCTATTTGGCCTGGAGTAGGACTGAAGGGACCTGCACCTGAAAATACAAATATTTTTTCTCCTTATTTTATCCTGCTTGCAGTGGTTTAAGCTTCAATAAAACAATTTTGCTTTACTTCCAGAACCTCTGCATGTGGGTTGGGGAGACATACAGTAGAAGAAAGTAAAGAACCTGGTAGGTCACTGTTTGGAAAGTTAACTTTATCCAGAAGTAGACTGGCTTAAAAAGAATACTCTCTTCCCATTCTCATGGACCAGCAGACCACCTGTCACTCTACCACATTCACTGAGAAGTTAGATTTGCAGGCCATGAATTACCAACAAAGAGAAAAAAAGTAATCTCACCTGCAGACCTAGCTATTCCTTCAGCTTTCTCATCACGAATTAAAGGGTGGAAAAAAGTACAAACAAGATCACACTAAGATTGAAGAGAAAAAAGATTAATTAGTTTTATGGGGCACAAAGGATATATTATTATTTTATCACTTATTACATAGGAAGCTTACCTCTGCTACATCTGTTGAAGCACTCATCAAATTCTGTAAATAACTGTTCAACTCAACTTTCCTCTTGGCTGCTACATCTTTTATGTGTGTTCTTCCTAGAACCATCCTATTAGGAAAGCTATAAAATAAAATAAAATAAAAGGTGGAATTTGCCAGGTGTAAGTGGCACATGCCTGTAATTCCAGCAGCTCAGGAGGTGGAAGATCCAAAGTTCAAAGCCAGCTTCAGCAATTTAGCAAGGCGCTAAGCAACTCAGTGAGGCCCTGTTTCTAAATAAAATACAAATTAGGGCTGGGGATGTGGCTCAATGGTTGAATGCCCGAGTTTAATCCCCAGTACAAAAAAACAAAAGTGGAATTAAAATTATTTGATCTGGGGGCTGGGGATGTGGTTCAAGTGGTAGCACACTTGCCTAGAATGCATGAGGCACTGGGTTCGATTTTCAGCACCACATAAAAACAAAGATATCCTGTTCACCTAAAACTAAAAAATAATATTAAAAAATATTTGATCTGGAAATATTTATAGAATCAAGTACAATGCTTCCTTACAAATATGCTTTTTTACGTACTTCTTTTTCTCCCCCCCCCCCCAACCCTGCCCCATGGGGACTATACCCAAGGGCACTTTACCACTGAATTATATCCTCAGCTTTTAAAATTTTATTTTATTTTTTTTGGGTACCAGAGATTGAACTCAGGGGCACTCAACCGCTGGGCCATATCCCTAGCCCTATTTTGTATTTTATTTAGAGATAAGATCTCTCTGAGTTGCTTAGCACCTCACTTTTGCTGAGGCTGGCTTTGAACTTGAGATCCTTCTGCCTCAGCCTCTTGAGCTGGTAGGATACATGAGTGTCACTGTTCCTGGCTTAAATTTTATTTTTGAGACAGGGTCTCACTAAGTTGCTGAGGCTATCCTCAAACTTGAAATTCTCCTGCCTCAGCCTTGCGAATTGCTGGGATTACAGATGTGCAATATCATGCCCTGCTACTTCTTTACATACTTCAGGATAAAAGTGGATTCTTAAACAGTTATATAGTATTTTTTTCTGTAATTTATCTTCAAAGTACAAGAGACAAAACAATTCAATTAGCCATTTTCATTTTCTACTATTCTCAACTTTAATCATTCACAAATATTTATCAAATCTGATCTCTGAAAGAATCATTACTTAAATCAACCACAGCCATTGTAAAAATCAATAGAATACCCAAATAATGACAGGGCCTAAATCAGGTACTGAAAGGATAATCTCTTTGGTGGCAGTAGAAAGAAAAGACTACATATGGAAATTAATACTAATACCACTTTGCCTCTTTGTTACTTTTGAAATTTAGTCTGAAACGAATTTGAACAACTTGACACAAGAAATCTGTTCATTAAGCCACTATAAAACTAGGTTTCCAAAGGGTATCAGATACAAAACTAAGCCCTAAGATTGTGATTAACAGTTTTAGTGATATCTTTTTTAGTTTGTTAGTTATCAGAGGAGCTCAGTATGGCTCATGATTATCTCTGTAGTGATTCAGCAAGAGACTTTTTAAAATCAATATTACAAATTATCTTCTGTTGCTTGATATTGTAGAAACAACAAAGTCAAAAGCTTCAACTAAAATTAGGAGTTTGGAGAATTCCACATTTTAAGATCTTGATTAGGGCTGGGGATACAGCTCAGTTGATAGAGTGCTTGCCTCACATGCACAAGGCCCTGGGTTCAATCCCCAGCACCACAAATAAATAAATTAAATAAAGGTATTGTGTGTATCTATTAAAAAAAAAATCTTGATTACATAGACCTTTTTTTTCATTCAACAAAAACTTACAGCTCCTTGTCTATGTCAAGTTCTGTATTAGGCTCTCGTGATACAAAAGAAAATAAGCCAGATATTGTCTATAGTATATAAGTGCTAACATAAAGCTTTTAGCTGCATTTGAGAAAAATTGTTTCCTACAAAAAAGAATTAATTTGTACAAGAATGGGAACATACCCAGGTAACTTCCAAAGTGGAAAAATAATACTGAGCTTATTGTGAAGTTCCTGAAACTCGTCAAATGTCCGGAATACAAATGATGATTCAAGCTGTCCTTCTCTCAAAATTCGGACTACATAAATCTGAGAAGAAATCACACAACAAGTAGATTAAATTTATAAGAAACTTCCTTTCCTGACAGAAAAAGAAATTCATAGTCCAAGTGCTTTTATTGGTAAAATATGCCAACAACAAGAAATAGCAAATATGTCATTGTATTTATAGTACATAAACTGCATTCTAAGAGTGATAATAGCAGGGCATGGCAGTGCTAGCCTATAATCCCAAGTACTTGGGAGGCTGAGGAAGGAGGATTGAGAAGTTCAAGGCCAATCTGGGTAACTTATGGAAACCCTATGGTAGAGTGCCCCTGGGATCAATTCCCAGTACTAGGGGGGAAAACACTGGTGACCATAACCATTGTGAGGTATATAAATAAGAACTTGAAAGTAAAAGCCATTTTATTTACAGGATTAAATGTAATAAATTTACTTTCCAAATCTATAAAGTTAGTGCATATCCAGTAAAAATGGTAAAAAGTAAGTTAAGAAAGCAAATAGGAAAAAGGAAAATAAAACAACTATGGGGTGGGTGATGAACATTTAAACTATTATGTTATACAGTACTTTAAAGAGCATAATACCAGTACAGAGAAGTAGATATACCCATAGAAATCAGAAATAAATTCAGGGATAAGCACTTATATAAACTAGAATTAAAGGTGCCATGATAAATCATGAGGAAAAAAGTACTACTCAATAAGATGGTTAAAATAATGAATTTCTAAAACCTACCAATTCATCAAAAAATTTAAAAACTGAGTGCTGTGCTGAGAGATAAAAACATTAACACACGAGGTGGGTGTGTTAAGTCAGTGGTAGTGCTTACATAGGCACAAAGCATTGGATCTGACCTTCAGCACCACAAAAATGAGTGAATGAATACATAAATAAATAAATTTAGCACAAGGGTGAAAACACTACAGATGATAATGTATATTATATCATGTATAATATATCACATATATTCAAGTGGGTAAAAAATTCTATTTTTATTTAAAAACAAATTGTGTAGCTGTGTGTGCTATAATACTTTATTAGAGGGTAGAATGGGAGCTTAAAACTTTTTGATTTGATTTATATTGCTTAAAATGTTATAATTAGCAAAATTTACCTCTGAAAAAATTGAAGGAATGAGAAAGCATTACTCTTTTAGCCCTCATAATTTTAAAGCACCTTTAACAAGAAATAAATGTCAAAATACCAATAAATACCATATAAATACCACAAAAAATTAGGGATGCTTCAGATACATTTATTTTTGGCCCACCCATGGATGATATGAGCATGAACAGAACAAATCCCTGGAATTCTAGTAGAAGGGCATATGAAGGACAACAATAATGCATGCACAATCGTCTACCTAAAACCAAACTTACATAGTGTTTATCGGGGTTGTATTTCTTATGATATGTGAAAACAGAAACTTCCTTGATTCGACCATCTTGTCTAAAAGAGTATGTTTTGGGTGAAAATGAAAGGATGGGCTCATCATTAGAAGGAAGACCAGAAAAACGTAGCTGAGCAAGATTGTGAATGAAGAAATTAAACTTTGTGGCAATGCTTCCCAAACTTGATTCAATCAGCCTGCAAAATAATCAGAAAATGTGTTAACAGCAAATCTCCATGGAAACATATGCTAAATTCTTTCAACATAATATCATATGAAAACACTTTCATTTCTTTTTTTAAAATATTTTTTAGTTGTAGATGGACACAATACCTTTATTTTATTTTATTTATGTTTTTATGTAGTGCTGAGGATCAAACCAATGCCTCACGCATGCGAAGCAAGCACTCTACCCCTCAGCTACAGCCCCAGCCGCCATTTTCATTTCTTTTAAAATATTAAGCCAATTCTCACTCTCCCTGTGTTCTTTAGGCCAAAGACCTTTTAAAATATATCTCACCCCAACAAAAAAATTTTTACCACCAGAAAGAAATGACGCTTTTTGGAGGAAGGATTGAACTCAAGAGCCCATGACTACTGGAGCCACATCCCCAGTCCCATTTTGTATTTTATTTAGAGACAGGATCTCACTGAGTTGCTTAGCACCTCGCTAAGTTGCTGAGGCTAGCTCTGAACTCTCAATCCTCCTGCCTCAGTCTCCCAAGCGGCTGGCCTTACAGATGTGAGCCACCACACCAAGCTTATTTTTCTGAGCCCTATGAGGTGCAAGACTAATTAAAGAGCTATTAGGAATAGATGATAACAGATAATTCTAAAAAGATGACTTTGCTATTTTATTATAAAAATCCAAATTTAAAAAATTATGTCAAATAATAGAATGTAGAATTTGGTGTCAGATTTCTTTTGGATAATCACAATTTCACTCATTTAGGAAAAAAAGATAAAATGGAGAGTTTGGCAGAGATAATTTGGAAAGTAGGCCTGGATAAAACATTTCAGATAAGAAGACAAGATTCAGAAACTGGGTTAAGGAACCCAGAGAATAAGAGATTCAGAGAAGCATGAGAACTTCCAACACAGGTTTTGCCTTGCTGTGGACTTGAATGTTTGTGTTCCCTAAAATTCCTATATTGAAACCCCAACCTCACCGTGAATATATTTGGAAATGGAGCCTTTAAGGAGGTAATTAAAGTTAAATAAGGTCATTAGGGTGAAGACTTGATCCAACAGCTGTGTGCTTATAGGAAAAGATGAGAAAGAGAGAGACACACAGACATACAGATACACACACACAAACTATGTAAGGACAAAGCAAGAAAGTGTCATCTTCAATCTACAAAGGGAATCCTCATCATAAACCTAGTCAGCTGGCTTCTTGATCTTGAACTCTGAGATAATAATAATGGCAATTTTGTTATAGAAGTCCAAATAGACAAATGCATGCCTGTTTTGTAGTCTTGCCTAGGGGAGCCAATGAATCTCTTTCAAAATACAAAACAAAGCCAGTCAATACCTAAATTGTCAGGATTTGTTCAGAAGGCTATACAATAGTCAGCTCACTTCAATTCAGTTTGGCCCAGATTGCTAAGACTAGGGAAGTCCAGGGTAATATTACAGAACTCCTCTCCACCAAGAGGAAGAAACCAAGAAAAAAAAAGAGGGAAAAGAATGTGAGCTCAGTCAGGAATGACTGCACATAACTATAATCCCAGTGACTTGGGAGACTAAGACAGGAGGATTGAAAATTTGAGGCCAGCCTAGATACTGTGTCTGGGCATGGAATGTAGCTCAGAGGTAGAATGTTCCTGGGTTCAATTCTCGGGAATTGGAGAAAGGGGGGGGGGGCACAGAACATGACCTCATGTGTCCTTTCCCGGTATGGTTTTATGATGATGTGGCAGCAGTACCCAGTGACCAACCAGGTTACCAGACTTTGAGAACATATTTGCCAGGAAGATCTGCTTCTAAGGCAATAATAATACAATCAAATGCCCCACTGGCATATGTGTTTCAAGTACTATGTCACACAGTAAGTTTACTAAGGGCATTGTCCCAGAGTTTGCTGTTTTAAGCACTTAGGGTATCTGTGAGAACTGTTAAGGTAGAATCCTGAAAAACAGATTAGCACAGAAATCAGTTCAGAAAGAAACCTGAAAGAGGTACTTGGTCCTGTAGGAAACATGCTTCTTAGAACTAGTTCATAAATAGAATTTTATAACTGGGTCCATACATTAAATAACTTTGAGATCATATTTTGAAATAAATTATTTTTAAAAGACTATTGCAAATCATTCACATTACTTCAGTAAGTAAACTTTTTTTTTTTTGGTTGCAATGCTGATGATTACTCAGGGCCTCATATGGTAGGCCTGTGCTCTATCACTGAGCTACCTCCCCAGCTTAAATAAATTTTGACACCTATTATTTGCTAAATACTATGAATCATAATTTTTCCCTCTAAATCAGATTTTTGGTAAATAGTATTTGTTTAAATTAGGTAAAGTTAATATTTAATTTAAAGGTAAATTAAAAAGGTAAAGGGCTTGCTAGCATGTGTGAGGCCCTGGGTTCAATTCCTCAGCAATGCAAAACAAACAAAGAAAGGTAAAACAAATCAAAGCCAAATTACATGTGTCTTCAACAATATACTTAAATATACCATACCTAGTAAAAAAAATTGTAGCTTCTGCATCTGTGGTTTGGGGTTGAAGAGCATCTCTAACATATTTCAAGTCCTGAACACTTGTAAGTTCTGGTAACCCTGAAGGAATCATCTGTAGGAGAACAAAAAAAAGTTATGTGAGTTAAATTTTCTGCTGATCAAGTATTTAGAAATAAAGCAAACAAAAATAATCACAGTTTTGAGAAATCTGTTATTGTTTAGGGGACCTACGTGATTCTCTTACAAATGAGAAAATCTAAGCAAAAGAAGTCAAATGACTTGATGAATCACAAAGCATGTTTATGAATAAAAGTTATGAAATCCAGACCTCTTTTTGTTTAGGTCTCAGATTCTACTACCACATCAATTTTAGTCAAGATAATCATAGCACAGGTTATTTTTTTTCATCTTTTACTTAAGTATAATACATATCCACAAAAGTACAGAAATTCTAAAAGTACATACAGCTTGATGAATGTTCACAGTCTGAACACACTCCAGGTCAAGACACAAAATATTCACCAGGCTTCCAGATGTTCCTCATAGGCTTTATTAACTTCTCCTCATTCTCTGGGTCACTACTCAGTTGACTTATCTCTTACATTTTACATAAATGGAGCCACACAGGATATACTCTAATATTTTTTAAATGTTTGCTTATTTGACATAGCTATAATTTTATAATATTTCAGTTAATAATAAAGCTGACATTTGTGACTATAGTAAACTTTATTCCAAAATCACAAAATATCCTTTTTTTTAGGTATTATAACACAAATGCACTTATAGAAAATTAATTAAATGCTTTTAAAGAACGGAGTTACCAGTGAAAGTAGGTTAAGAAAGAGGTTTGTTTGCTTTCTTATCAAGTTGTAGGCCTGACAGCAAAGGTCCACAAATAATTGGAAGCGAATGGTTGGCTTTTCACCCCCATTGATGACATATGCCATATCAGACGTAAGCACAAAAGGAGCTCGATCCCTGTTTAAAATGAAAGAACACACAGAATATTATTATTTTTTAAATTTTTTTATTTGTTTTAATTAGTTACACATGACAGTTTAGTGACCTTGACATATCATACATTTGAATGAGATGGGATATAATTTCAACACCCAGAATATTATTTAGAGTAGATATGTAAGTAGTGCTATTGCTGTTGCATGATTATTAAACTAAGTCATCTGAACTATAGCAATTTCCAAGTAGGAAAGGTATCAGGAAGTTTTGAATTTCTATAATTCTTGAATATTCACATTTTCAGAAAAGCCAAGATATAATATTTTCATTACTTAGACAGAAGTTATATGTGAAATTTTATCCAAGATGATATTTATAAATTTACATACCTAAAGACAGATCTAACAGTATGTACAAATATACAGAAAGAAGTTATGAAAATGAACTACTTCTAACAGCACCACAACTATATATAATAAAATACACGACAATTCATTTCAACAAAGTTTACATACACACTCACAATTGCCTATTATGTGGTAAAGTTATCTCTCAGGGACTTTTCATCCTTAATTAGGCTCAAAAAGAGACACAAAGCAAAGCATAGGAAAGGGCAAGGTTTGAGCCATTAATTTGTGACACAAGACATGTGTCTTTTCTTTAGTAAAAGTAATATTAAGAATATAATATTATACCTTTTGAAGCTACCAAACATCTGCGCATGGCCCAAAAACTTCCCAAAGTCAATGTGGAACATATGTCCTGTACTTCGAAGCATTATATTATCATTGTGTCGATCACAGATGCCTAAAACATAGGTAGCTACACAGCATCCAGCACAAGAATAAATAAAATTTTCAGAAGCCTATAATAAAGATAAAAAATTATATTAAGAAAAAATTATTTTTATTTGATTTATATGTGTGTGTACACACACACACACACACACACACACACACACACACATACACTCAATTATTTTTTAGTTGTTGAGGGACCTTTATTTATTTATTAATTTATATGTGGTGCTAAGAATCAAATCCAGTGCCTCACACATGCTAGGCAAGAGCTCTACTGCTGAGCCACAACCTAGCCCCGAAAAAATTATTGTTATAGGAGACAATGTTTACAAAGATTAAAGTAGTTCATCGCTCTTTAAAAACACAATCATTCTAGGCATGGCATCTGCCTGTAATCCCAGTGACTAGGGAGGCTGAGGCAGGAGGATCACAAGTTCAAGGCTGGCCTCAACAATTTAGAGAGACCCTAACTTAAAATAAAAAATAAAAAGGGTTGGGGAAGTAGCTCAGTGGTCAAGTGCCCCTGGTCAATCCCTAGTACAAACAACAAATAAACAACAACAAAAAAAGCTGTAATCTACTTTCTCAGCTTGTATAGGTTATAATAATAAAAACCAGCCTTTTCATATTTCAAAAACAAAGCCACTCTAGCTTTTTTCTTCTACAAGGTAGAGATCTTGCTATTCCCTACCGTGAATAACTTTGAAACACCATGTTTGTGGAACCCTGCTCCACATACCCTTGTGCTCCTTACCACAAGAAGCATTACTGGGACAAAAATTAATCTAAATACAAGAGTTTTATTTTCTCTAGTTGTAGGAAAGACTTGTGAAACAAAGTCAGCTCAGGGGCTGGGACTCTAGTTCAGTGGTAGAGGACTTAACCTAGCAAGCCTGAGGCCCTGGGTTAGATCCGCAACATCAATAGGGGTAGGGGAAAGAAAGTCAGTTTATACCTTGAAACATTCAATAATAACAATTACTGTATTTTGTGACTTCCTAATGTGTCATCAGAAAATTTCTTGAAGGTAGACACCTTATTTCACTTCAGTTCTGCATGTCCTAGGGACTATTAAAATTACTAATATCATACAGATACAGCAAGATACATATAATGAATATTTTTACATTTTATTCTCAAAATACTGTATTTCTGAGGGCTCAGTCATATGGCTATACTTGTCCATGTGGTTAAATTTTATTCTATAATCCTCCAGAATCATTAACAAAGATGATGATGTGATAACAGCAGGAGTCTAGCACAAACCAAGTGCACAAACCTTTCTCTGTATACATTAGCCTATTTAAAATCTCACAACAAACCAATAACTCAGGTATTATTATTACTGTCATTTTACAGATGAGAAAAACCGAGACAGGTTAAGTCATCTACCCAAGATTACATAATTGGTTAGAACCAGGATTTAAATCCAATGTGTCTCCATTATGCTATATTCCTTTTAACATATTAAATTACATAAAAATGCACAAAAGTTACTTAAGATATGCTACTTGACAATTATTTTGTTTCAAACAACTTACCAAGAATCACAAAAGAGATAACATTACTATGAACAAGCACTGACCTCTGCTGTATTGCTTCCTCCAGACCACAAAGAAAGAAAAGGGAATAATCTTACAGTTTAAAATGACCCACAAAGGAAAAAATTATCTGCTTTACCTACATAAGTCAACAGATGGTACTTTCATATCCAAAAGTGATACAATAGCCAGGGCATGGTGGTACATGCCTGAAATACAAGCAACTTGGGAAGCTGAGGCAGGAGGATCTATAAAAATTTGAGGCCAGCCTCAGCAATTTAGTGAGAACCTCGGCATCTTAGCCAGACCTAGTCTCAAGATAAAAAATTAAAAAGGAGACGTAGTTAACTGGTAAAGGGCCCCTGGGTTCGATCCCTAGTACCACAAAAAGAGGAAAGAAAGGAGAGAGAAAAAAAAAAAGATGTGACAGAATAATGGTATATAAACTAAGCAGCTAAATGACATTAAAACTGGGATCTTCTATCACTATGCAAGAGTTCATGGGTCATTAATTTTTTAATTTGCTTTAATTAGTTATACCCATGGGTCTTTCTTAAGCCAAGTTTAGGATCACGACTGGTCTATATCCTAATCCTAAGAGATTGCTTTTTTTTTTTTTTTAGCAATTTTTAAAAATATTTATTTTTTTGTTTTATGTGGACACAATATCTTTATTTATTTTTATGTGGTGCTGAGGATCGAACCCAGTGCCTCACACATGCCAGGGCAGCGCACTACCACTTGAGCCACATTCCCAGCCCCGAGATTGCTCTTTTTGATATGTAATTCAAATTAATACTAATACAAAAAAAAAAAAAGATACTCCCAATAATACAATTTTCTCTGTTGTGTGTTCTCTCATGCTCTCTTGTGCATGCTCTTCCTCTCTTTATATACACATGCAATACACTCATTTAATTCTCATAATAACCTTATGATACTATCATTTTTACAGCCATAGTATATACAATAATACCATAATATAAACTAAAATAGTTTACAGCAGAGTTCATTGAGGCACAAAGAAGTTAAATAACTTGCCTAAGGCCCTGTAGCTGATGAGTAACTTGGGGCCTGCATTTAAGCCCAGAGGCTAGCCCATAATATATGCTCATAAGTACAAACCATTTAGCTGTTCTTACTCATTTCTACAACTTCTTCCAAGGTCTTAGGAAAGCATAACATTCTGAGTTATAAAAATACCGCTGGTTTGCTGACCTTTAAGTACATGTTTATAATATTTTGAAGGTAATTTAGCTTAAATTCACTTATATTCCTGCCATTAAATTCCATCAGTTTTATATTCTTTTCTATACCTACAGAAAGACATTGTTTTCTTGACTTAGAATAAACAGTTACTCTCCAGAATTGTACAATGAACTCAAAATCTTTGTAATACATTTTTGACAAAGTTATTAAGAAATAAAGAGACATGCTAATCACCTTTTCATATTCTTCTTCAGAGGGATTGTATTTCCTCAGCCATTCTGCAAGTGGTTTATCCTTAAAGGATCCAGTCACACCATATTCCACTTGGATTTTTCTGAGGGTATCTGAAGCAGGAACTAGTTCCACCATGCCTTTTAACAATAAAATATTAAACTATGTGAAAACATCTCCCAAAATTAAGCCTTTTAAAAATTTACAGCTAAAAAAAAAAAATTTATAGCTTTCACTGGGTATGGTGGTGCACACCTGTAATCCCAGTGACTCATGAGGCTGAGACAGAAAGATGACAAGTTCAAGGCAACACAGTGACTTTGACTCAAAAAAAAAAAAAAAAGGCTGGGGATGTAGCTCAGCAGTAAAGTGTCCCTGGGTTTAGTCATCAGTACCAAAAGAAAAAAAAAACAAAAACCAAAAAACAGAAAATTACAGTTTGCAATCTTGGACAGAAGGCATCAACTAGCAACTATCAGTTTCAAAGAAAATCAAGTCTGGCAGGGTATGCTAAAAAAAGTAAATAATCATAATTGTTTTGTATTTCCAAAGAATCCAACATGTGAAAGTTGATTTTTTACTATATGAGACTCTATAGTCTATACTCATGTGCTAATTCCCAAGTGATAATAATTTTGATTACAAACTAGATGATAATAACTTCACTGGTAAAGTTACTTACAGATACATAATGTTCCATTTCAGCATGAAAAACTGTCTCTCATTGTATATTTGGGAAGATAAGAGTATTTCAGAAAATATTAGGCCCTTTCAATGGGATGAACAGATTAAGACCATCCTTGTTATATACTTAAGTCTCAAATATGTGTTTTGTCTTCCCAACGAAAATGTTGCTGGCTTGGTAAACTGTTTTACCTTATCTCTGCAATTCCTTTAAAACAAGTTATCAAATAAATAAATTATGGCATATCTATACAATGGACTATAGTGAGGTGGGTCTCTATATCCTTAAGTAGGACAGTCATTAAAATAATGCTTTAAAAATAAAATCCAGATGAAGAACTGTAATGCTTAAAAAGAAAAACTGTTGGAACATATATAAAATAGTTCTTGAAGACTATGTAAATGGTAATACCTTGTAAGCACGATGCCTAGAATTAAGAATAGAGAGGTATGGAAGAAAACCAACATTTACTTTTACATAATTTACAAATTACATAATTTATATATTTTTAAATGAAGGATATATATTTGTGTTAAAAAATAAATGAGTGGAGTTGGACGAGTGGCACAGGCTTGTAATCCCAGCAGCTTGGGAGGCTGAGGCAGAAGGATTGTGAGATTGAAGTCAGCCTCAGCAAAAGCAAGGTGCTAAGCAACTGAGTGAGACCCTGTCTCTAAATAAAATACAAAATAGGGCTGGGGATGTGGCTCAGTGGTTGAGTGCCCCTGACTTCAATCCCTGGTCGCCCTCCCCCACCAAAAAAGATCTGGAAACAAAGATCTGCTTCAGATAAAAAGAGAGTGGAGGAAACCCAAGTTGACCAAAGCCTCCAAGGACACCATGAAAGAAAGTATGCAAGGCCAAGTTCTAATTCTAGATTATATTTTGGTTGTATCATCTAGTTTACAGTTCATAGTGACAACATTTTTCAATGAGTGCCCCCAATTTTAATTCTATGTCTAATGATTATGTACAAAACAGTGAATCAATGTGTGTAAAATATACAAAGTACTAGATACATTCCCTGATCAGAGAGAACAGATCATCAATCCAGTGGGGAAGATATAAAACATGAAGAAAGTAAAACTAATATAAAAGTTAATAAAAAATTAATATAAAAAACTAATATAAAATTAATGTCTGGTGACTATAGAATAAAACTGCTCAGTTTAGACAAAAGAGACAGTGGTATAGGCTGAATTGCTTGTGAAAAGCTTCACAGAGGATGTGTGCTATGATTTCTTTTTCTTTCTTTCTTTTTTTTTAAGTTGTCAATGGATTTTAATTTTATTTATTTATATGCGGTATTGAATCCAGTGCCTCACAAATGCTAAGCACTCTGCCACTGAGCCACAACCCCAACCCATGATTTCTTCATTGAGAAATAAGGATATAAGTTGGGTGCAGTGTCACACACTTGTAATCCCAGCAACTTGCGTCACTGAAACAGGAGGACTCCAAGTGCTAGACCAGACTCAGCAAATTAGTGAGACATTGTCCCCAGAAATAAAAAGGGTTGGGGTGCAGCTTAATAGCAGAGTACCCCTAGGTTCAATTCCCAAAAATACAAAGAAAAAAAAAAACGAAGGATACAGTGAAATAATACAAGTAGAAAGCTTATCACAGGATAAGACACTTAAGAATTTCAAAATGAGAATGAGGAAGTCCAGCTATAGAAACAAAATATGGTAACAACAAACAATCTAATTGAGATGATAAGCTTGTACTGAGAAGTCTTGATAAAATAATTCACATTTATATGAAAATTAATCAACAATAATTCTTTTTTTTTTAAATTTAACTTTTATTCATTTTTAGCAAGAATTCTTTTTCTTTTCTTTTTTTTTTTTTTTTTGGTGGTGCTGGGATTGAACCCAGGGCCTTATGCATGCAAGGCAAGCACTCTACCAACTGAGCTATATCCCCAGAATTCTTAAATTGACTTGATTTCCTAATCTTTTTTTTTTAAAGCCTCCCTTTTCTCAGAAAGTGATTTTATGAGAGAGAATTTTTTTTAATATTTATTTATTTTTTTTAGTTTTCGGCGGACACAACATCTTTGTTTGTATGTGGTGCTGAGGATCGATCCCGGGCCTCATGCATGTCAGGCTAGCGTGCTACCGCTTGAGCCACATCCCCAGCCCTTGATTTCCTAATCTTGACAAGATAAAGTCTGCACATCTAAATTTGAGCAAGTAAGGTTATAGACTCTAATGTCCTGATGGATAAGAGAGAGAAATATGGAAGCGGGTGATAATACAACGAAGACAAGTAATTAAGTGGTAAAGCACTTGCCTACCATGAATGAGGCTCTGGGTTGGATCCCCAACACCACATGCAAAAAAAGAAGAAAAACAAAACAACCTAAATTGTACTTGAGGTAGCAATCACCCCAAGGGAAATTTCTCGTGGCACATCACCAGGATTGGTCCTTTGGCTTTTCTTGGTAAACGCTTTTCCCAATGACTTAGCAGAAGCTATGGAATATATGTTCTTTAAGTTCATACAAACTAAGAAGTTCAATAACAGATGGTAAGAATGAGAGTTTACGCCAGGCATGGTGGCACACGCCTGTAATCCCAGTGGCTCATGAAGCCGAGGTAGGAAGAATCTGAGCTCAAACCCAGCGCCAGCAATAGCGAAGCACTAAGCAACTCAGTGAAACCTGTCTCTAAATAAAATACAAAATAGGGCTGGGGATGTGGCTCAGTGGTCGAGCATCCCTGAGTTCAGTCCTCAGTACCAAAAAAAAAAAAAAAAAAATCAGAGTTTACTTATTTTTTTAAGTTGAGTGAGTGTGTGTGTGTGTGTGTGTGTGTGTGTAGTACTAGGAATTGATTGAACCCAGTGCTGAGGCTCAAGCACTTTCCTACTGAGCTACAACCCTAACCCTAGGATCAGATTTTAAAAGGAATCAAAGAAAGTGAAAAGCAGTGGATCAAATATAACAAAGTTAATAGTTAATGTCTACACGTGAGTCTAAGACACAAAATGTACAAGAACAGAACAGTCAGGACATGACTTAGGAGCTACTATCATGAAGACTTATTGGTTTTAGTTGTATGTAACCTTTACGTGTGAGGCACTTTGCCCACTCTTTTGTATTCTTCCAAATTCAGGTGTCTCTCCTAGAATGGATTGCTTAAACCCTTTTACGAGGAAAACAACCAGGTGATAAGGTAATTTAAAGTCATCTATGATAAATAGCTAAAGAATGCAGAACTCAAGATCTGAGGCCACAATACCAGCAACCTTTAATGAGGGATCCAACTTAATTATATAATATTCTATGAAGAGATCTGGAATCAATGGGTAAAAGATATCAACAATCAGTCCTAGTATTCAATTGAGTACAAGAAAGAACTTTACAGCTATCACCTATTCTGGATAGGATCAATTGCCTTGGACTACAATGAATTCCCTTCACTGTTAAGTATTTAAGTACAAACTTTTTTTTTTTTTAGAGAGACAATTTTTAATATTTATTTTTTAGTTCTTGGCGGACACAACATCTTTTGTTGGTATGTGGTGCTGAGGATCGAACGCGGGCCGCACGCATGCCAGGTGGGCGCGCTACCACTTGAGCCACATCCCCAGCCCTTAAGTACAAACTTAATGGCAAATATTAGAAGGATGACTAGATAAGGTAATATTTCAGGTGACTTCATAGTATTCAAAAAACTATTTGTTCAATAATAATAATGAAGGCAGGTGTGGCGGCACGTCTGTAATCCCAGCAACTCTGGAGACTGAGGCAAAAGGGTTCCAAGTTCAAAGCTAGCCTCAGCAACTTTGAGTCCCTAAGCAACTCAGCAAGACCCTGTCTCAAAAATAAAATAAAAAGGACTGGGGCTAGAGTTATAGCTCAGTGGTAGAGTGCTTACCTCACACTGTGAGGTACTGGGTTCGATCCTTAGCACCACATAAAAAATAAATAAATAAATAGATAAATAAATAAAGATATTGTGTCCATCTTTAAAAAAAGATAAATAAAAAGGACTGGGGATGTGACTCAGTGGATAGGTACTCATGGGTTCATCCATAGCACTAAATAAATAAACAAACAAATAAATAAAAAATGATGATGATGATTGCCATTTAGTGAGCCCATAATACATAAACAGCTAGGTTGTTTAGCATTATCTCAAAAACTTATTTGATAAAAAAGTAAAAATCTGCTCTTAAAAAACTTTTCAAATTACTCTTTTATTCTGTAGAAATGAAACAAAGTTGGTTTCACTTAGATATGGTTTTCTTTTTAGTTCAAAAGCTAAAGTCTATAAAGTCCTCCTTGAGTTAATTAATAGATACCTCTGAGAACTACAAAGCATTTATTAGGGTATACACTGAATTGTATTTTTAAAGCAAGTAATCATTAACAATTGAATGAATAAAGTAACACTAGATTAAAACAAGAAACAAGAGAAGCCATGGTGCCTCTATATCAGGACCTTTATGACAGATACATTCTGAGCTGAGTGGGGGGTGGGGTGGGGTGGGGGGGGAAGGATACCAAGATACAGCGAATAGACTTACCTCGATCTCTGCCAGTTGAAAGACATTTGAAAATTACCATCCTCAGGTCTAGTCCTTCTTTAAGCCAGATCTTATCCATAATCTTTATCATTTGTAAAGCTAACATATCCTGCCGAAGATCTTCACCAACCTTGAAATCAAGCAAACAAAATGAAACTTGCACTTTTCCAAAAGACTTAATAGATTACATACTATAAAAGCTGGGGGACAAGGGAAAAAGAATAATAAAAAGTGAACAGTGAAATAATCAGAACTGCCTTTTTATTCTTTTGTATTAAATCTTTTCAAGTCTCAGTTTCCTAACATAATAATTTAAAAAGTTGAATTTTAGGGTATGTGAATTATATTCAATCAAACAAGAAGTGGCAGAGCATGGCTGTGCAATAGCTATAATCCCAGCTACTTGGGAGGCTGAAACAGGAGGATCCTAAGTTCAAGGACAGCCTGGACAACCTAGTGAGACACTATCTCAAAATAAAAAATAAAAAGGGCTGGGGGGGCTGGGGATGTGGCTCAGGCAGTAGCATTCTCGCCTGGGCATGCGTGCGGCCGGGGTTCGATCCTCAGCACCACATACAAACAAAGATGTTGTGTCTGCCGAAAACTAAAAAATAAATATTAAAATTCTCTCTCTCTCTTAAAAAAAAAAAAAAGGGGGCTGAGGATGTAGCTCAGTGATAGAGTACACCTGGGTTCTATCCTTAGCACCCCTCCCCCCAAAAAAAGGTGTGGGGGGGGCAACACAAAGATCTTTGTGAAGATCTGTATCCTGACTGTATCAATGCCAATATCCTGTGATATGTGCAATAGAGTTATATATGATGTTAATCATTAGAGGATCATTAGAGGAAACTGGGTCAAGAATCTACAGGATCTCTCTATAATTTTCTCTCTCTCTTTCTATTTTTTTATTTTTTGGCACTGGGAATTAAGCCCAGAGGCACTTAACCACTGAGCCACATCCCCAGCCCTTTTTATAGTTTATTTTGACCCATAGTCTTGTTAAGTTGCTGAGGTTGGCCTCAAACTTGCAATCACCCTGCTTCAGCCTCCCGAGTTGCTGGGATTACAGGCATGTACCACTGTGCTCAGCTATTTATAATTTCTTATAACTGACCATTTATCTTTAAAGATCTCAAAATAAAAGGTTACTTAAAAAAATATTAGGCCTCCCCAAATGAATTAAAATTCATTCTTTGTTCCTTTCCCTTTCTTCCCTTTCGACACTGAGGACTGAATATCCAAAGCCTCACTCATGCTAGATAAGTGCTCTTACCAATGAGCTACATCCCCAGCCTTTTTTAAAATTTTATTTTGAGACAAGGTCTCACTAAGTTTACCAAGCTAGCCTTCAACTTGTGATCCTTCTATCTCAGTCTCTAGAATAGCTGGGTTCACAAGTGTGTGCTATCACACTCAGCTTATTTTTCTTTTATAAACTGGATAAAATAATACATAATAATACATTAAAACACGTAATTATGAAGTCATTTTTGACAATAGTCAAGAAAATTATAAAAAGAATAAGAGGGATTTGCCTTAGTATACATTAAGATGAAACATAAAATTTTGATAATCAAAACAGATGGTAAGGGCTGGGGATGTGGCTCAAGCGGTAGCACGCTTGCCTGGCATGCGTGCGGCCCGGGTTCGATCCTCAGCACCACATACCAACAAAGATGTTGTGTCCACCGAGAACTAAAAAATAAATATTAAAAAGCTCTGAAAAAAAAAAAAGATTAAAAAAAAAAAAACCAGATGGTAAAGTTTTAGAAAAAGGCTTCTATATCAGTAAAAAAAAAAAAAAAAAAAAAAAAAAAAGAAGTTCCATATGAGACCTGAGTATATGGGAACTTGCTACAGAAATCAAAGGAAGCTTAATAGAAGCTACCTTTATGAACCTTCACTTATCTAGTTGAATTAATTAAAACACAAAATTTTTTTTCAAAATATATAAATTATAAGCACAATACACAGAAGTCTGACATAATTATAAATTATGTATATGTAATTGGTATGTTTCTAAAAACAAGTGCCATTGATCATGTTTTGTAGTTTTGTCCGCCCAACCCTGGGAGACACCATTTGCACTACAGGCTGCATAAAAGGCACTGTCTCGAGTTACGATGAGCTCAACCCATGTCAATTGTAGTAGATCTATCCCAGAGTTGCATTTGTTCCCAAATGTGTTTGGGAAAAGTTTATGTCAGTGATAAGACATACAAAACTGCCTGGAAAAGAAATTTAATTTAAAAAATATTTTTTAAATTGCCATGAAAGAGAGGGGAAAAAAAAAAAAGGATTCCAGGCGTGGTGGCACATTCCTGCAATCCAAGCAGCTCAGGGAGCTGAGGCAGGAGGATTGCGAGTTCAAAGCCAGTCTTGGCAACTTAATGAGGCCCTAAGCAACTTCTTGAGACCCTGTGTCACAATAAATTATGAAAAGCGCCGGGGATGTGGCTTAGTGGTTAAGTGCCCTGTTTTTTCTTTCTTTCTTTTAAATTTTTTTTTAGTTGTAGATACACACATACCATCTATTTATTTATTTTACTGTACTAAGGATCAAACCCAGTGCCTCACACGCACTAGGCAAGCATTCTATCACTGAGCCACAACCTCAGCCCAGTGCCAGTGCCCTGATCAACTGGTACCAAAAAACAAAAACAAACAAACAAAAAACTTATTTGGACATTGTGGTGTAAATTTGTAGCCCCAGCTAATGGTAAGGCTGAGGCAGAAGGATCAATTAAATAAGCCCTTGAGTGCCAGGACAACCTGGGCAACACAGTGAAACCCCCATACCTCCCACATCCCAAAGTAACCCTATTTTGCTCACCTTAAACATGACATTAATTTCTTCCCCAAAAGGATCAGCATTCACCATTGTGACTTTTAGGGGCACAGCATTAGAACTGAAGAATGAACATGACTGCAAATATATCATTTAAGCATTAGAAAGATAACACTGGCATAAAAATTAGTTTATTACTTTTTGGTTCTGGGCACTTCCCTTTTCACTTGTTTCACTGAACTATGGAAAATGACATAAAAAGAACTGATTTTTAGATGATTTGGCACACAGTTTGTATGTACACATTTATATATATACATACATATATAGTATATTTTTTAAAATTTAAACATAGCATACTTTTAGTTTGAGTTTGTTTGTTATTGTTTGGTTTGGTTTTGCTGTGCTAGGGATGGAACCCAGGGCCTCATACATGCCAGGCATGCACTCTACCACTGAGCCATATCCACAGCCCTTTATAAATGTTTTTTGTGGTTTTTTTTAAGAGAACCAATTTTTTTTCAGTTGTTGATAAACCTTTATTTTATTTACTTATTTATATGTGGTGCTGAGAATTGAACTCAGTGCCTCACAAAGGCAAGGCAAGTGCTCTACTGCTGAACTACAACTCCAGCCCCTATAAATGGTTTTAATTCCTCAACAAAACACAGTTTTGTGATACTCATTCTGATTGGCGATGAAATCTTATCATACTACTATAATTAATTATATATGGACTCAAACATTGATTTAAAACTTTAATATAATTTCATTAGCAAAGGTTAAATCTTATTTTTAAATGAAACTAATTAACAAAAAAGTTAATTTAAGACAATAAGGCCAATTTAAGATAAACAACAAATAAAACCCAAGGAAATAAATAACTTTACACTGTCATTTTGGAATACTGATTAGGTAAAGAATGTTGAGATAAATATGGATCCTAATGACAAACAGAAATCCTTTCATACATACTCACAACGAAACTATGCAGGTCTTATCCTTGTTTGCCTTAAGCATACCTGCTCATTTGCTTTTTTCCTATGTATTATTTTGAAATTTAATGTGAAATTTTAAGTATTTTATCACCTTAATATTTAACTCCTTTGCCACTAGACTTGGTTTGAGAGGGAGACGGCATTTATTTTTCAGAAAAAAGGACTGTACTCGTTCCATACTCCTCTGGAGGACGACCTATGAAAGAGATTGTTATCATAAGTACATAATAAAAATGAAGGTCTGTTTTTAAGACAAGGAAATGTGTTGCAGACACAATTCATAAAATGTCCAATTTCCAAATGGTCAAAAAGTTGTTGCTTGCTAGGTGCAGTGGTGCACACCCATAATCTAAGCTACTCAGGAGGCTGAGGCAGAAGGGTCATAAATCAAGACGAGTGTGGGCAACTTAGCAGGAACCTGTCTCAAAATATAATTTATAAAAATGGCTGGGGTGTAGCTCAGAAGCAGAATGCTTGCCTAGCATGCGCAAGGCCCTGGGTTCAATCACCAGTTCCAGGGGAATAAAGATACAGATTGCTGCTTAAAGGGGTTGTTACTGTAAAAGTAAATTAGAATAGACAAAAGCTATAAACACAGGGTACGGGGGGATGTATATATGGCTAACCAATATACATGAAAATGTTAAAGCTCAATATTAGTCAACAAAATCAAAATTAAGCAAAAATGAGATGCAACTTTTATCTATCCAATGAAAATTTAAGACAACAGAAGTGGTGGAAAACAATTTCATAATCTGTTGATGGGGAGAGAGGTGTACACACGCATAATTTATTTATTTTTTGGAGAGCAATCTAACAAAAACTATTATTACTAAAAATGTACATAGCTGGGGCTTGGGCTGGGATTGTGGCTCAGGGGTAGAGCACTTGCCTATCACATGTAAGGCACTGAGTTCAATCCTCAGCACCACATAAAGATAAATAAATAAAGTATTGTGTCCATCTACAACTAAAAAATATTTTTTAAAAATGTACATATCTTGGGCTGGGATGGTTGGCTCAGTGGTGGAGTGCTTGCCTAGCATGTGCGAGGCACTGGGTTCGATTCTCAGCACAACATATAAGTAAATTAAATAAAAGATTCATCAACAATTAAAAGAAAATTTTTTTAAAAAGTACATATCTTCAACTCAACTAATTTGCCTATAGGAGGAATATTCTATAAAGAAATGCTAAAAAGCCTGGTATGGCAGTGCATGCTTACAGTCCCAACTACTTGAGAGGCTAAGGTAGGAGGATCACATGAGTCTAGGAATTCAAGACCAACACGGGCAACTGGTGAGATCATGTATCAAAAAAACAAATACTAGCAAAGAAGTAAAAACTTACATACCAAAGTTCATTGTAGTAATGACTGGAAAAGGAAAAATGTGTAACAACCTACATAGACGTAATGGGTCAGCCAGGCATGGTGCCAGATACCTGTAATCCCAGCTATTCAGGAGGCTGAGGCAAGAGAATTGCAAGTTCAAGGCCTCAGAAACTTAGTAAGATCCTATCGCAAAATAGGGTCAGGGATATAGCTCAGTAGTACAACATTCCTGGGTTCAAAGCCCAAAACCAAAAAAAAAAAAAAGTAGTAGTAGTGGTAGGAATGGTTCACAATTTATGCTATAATACCTTATAGTATTATATACCAACTAAAAATCATGAAGTAAAACTACATTGCTGATATGAATATCCAAGATGAAGTTTAAAAAAAGCATTTGCAAAAAAGTAAAAACCCAAAACAAACATGTAGTTCTTACACAAGATGCTGGGTTCAATCCCTAGTACTGTAGAACAAAATAAAACAAACAAAACCCAAAACAAAAAAGGTTTCATTATTGAAAGAATTTGAGAAGATATAAATAAATGGGAAGACATCTTGTGTTCATGAATTAGAAGACACATATCATTAAAATTATAACATTTTCCAAATTGACTTATAGATACAACATAATTTTTAACCAAACTCCAACTGTCTTTTTGCAGAAATGAACACAATAAACCCAAGGAACACCAAAAAGCCAAAACAATCTTGAAAATGAATGAAGATGGAAGAATTATATTTCCTCCATACTACTAAACTATGGTAATCAAAACAGTATGATATAAGGCTGGGGCTAAAACTCAGTGATAGAACACTTGCTTAACTATGTGTGGGACCCTGGATTAGATTCCCCAGGAGAGGGAGAAAGAGAAGAAAAGCAGAGAAAGAGAGTGAAAGAGGAGAAAAGAAAAGAACAGTATGGTTTAAGGACTGATATATTGATGCATGAAAAAGAAAGTCCAGAAATATATATAAATTTCATATTACATATATTTTTTCCTCCAGCTGTTTTTTGACAAGGATGCCAAAACCATTCAATGGGAAAAAGGAATCTTTTAACAAATAGCCTAAGACAACTGGAGAGCCACATGCTGAACAATAATATTATTTTCAATAGCCAAACTATGGAACCAGCCTAGGTATCCATCAATAGATGAATGGAAAAAGAAATGAATAGATATATACACAACAGAATTTTATTCAGTCACAAAAAATGAAATTATGTCATTTGCAGGAAAATGAATGAAACTAGAGGCCATTATGTCAACAAAATAAGTCAAACTCAGAAGGTCAAGGGTCATGTTTTCTCTCATATGTAGAAGCTAGGTAGGAAAAAGAAAAGTTTGGGGGCCAGAATCTCATGAAAACCAAAGGGAGATCAGTAGAGGAAAGGGAACAAGGGTATAAGGCAGGAAGGTAGGAGGGATGTGCTGGGGAGTGATATTGACCACATAACATTGCTATATTGTGTGCATGTATAAAAATGTAACAACAAATCCCATCATTATGTACAACTATAATGAATCAATAAAAAATGTGGAAAAAAAATGACACTGGACTCCTCCTTCACTGCAAATGCAAAAACTGACTCAAAAATGTATCAAAGGTCTAAATATAAGAGCTAAAACTATAAAACTTAGATAAAAATACAGGTGTACACCTTTGACATTGGATTTAATGAGAAATTCTTAGACCTGACATCAAAAACACGAACAATGAAAGACAAAAACAAAAACAAAACAAAACAAAACAAAAACAGATAAACTAGACTTGATCAAAGTTTAAAAATAAGCCAGGAATGGTGGTGCATGCCTGTAATACTATCTATTTAGGAGGCTGAGGTAGGAGGATATTTTTTGGTTCAGTCTTGGAAATAGCAAGATCTCATCTCAAATCCCCTACTAAACAAATAAATTACAGTGCATCAAAGGAAACTATCAAGGAAGTGATAACCCACACAATGGAAAGAAAAAATATTAACAAATAGTGTATCTGAAAAAAAAAATAGTGTATCTGATAAGGGTCTAGTACCCAGAATATATAAAGAATGCTTAACAATTTAAGACTAAGATAATTCAATTTTAAAATGAGTAAAGTACTTGATTAGACATTTCTCCAGAGAAGATATACAAACGGCAAACTTGCAAAAATACATTTAACATCATCAGTCATTAAGGAAATACAAATTAAACCAACTAGATATGACCTCATACCCACTAGAATGGCTATAATGAAATCATTAAAAAAAAAAAAAAAAACAAGATGGGGGGGAGAATGTTGATGAGGATGTTGAGAAATTAGAATTCTTCTATACTGCTGGTAGGCAGAAATATAATATGGTAGGACTGCTAGAGAGAGCAGTTCAATAACACCTCTGAAAAGTTAAATACAGATTTACTATATAATTCAGAAACTTCATTCTTAGGTGAAGTAAAAACAAGGTGTCCATTGAACACCTTATCAGCATTATTAGTATTAGACAAAAAGCAGAACAACCCAAATGTCCATCAACTCATTAACAAATAAATGAACTATATCTAAACAATGGAATATTATTTAGCTATAGAAAGGGATGACAAACATTCTAGAACATGGATGAACTCTGAAAACATGCTAAGTGGAAAAAAAAAAACAGATACAAGACCACATATTATATGATTCATATAGAAACCAGATACAAAGGGCTGGGGATGTGGCTCAAGTGGTAGTGCGCTCGCCTGGCATGTGTATGGCCTGGGTTCGATTCTCAGCACCACATACAAAGATGTTGTGTCCGCTGAAAACTAAAAAATAAATATAAAAATTCTCTCTCCCTCTTTTTCTCTCTCTCAAAAAAAAAAAAAAATAGAAACCAGATACAAAGATCAAATATTATGAGATTCCACTTATATAAAGTGTCCAGGATAGGCAAATTCATATAGACAAAAGCATATTAGTAGTTGCCAGGGGTAGAGAGGAAGGGAAATGGGGAGTGAATGGTCCATGGGTACATGCTTTCTTTTGGGTATTATAAAAATACTGAAAAATTAGATAGCAGTAATACTTGTACAACACTACTGTATATGTATTAAAAGCTAATGATTATACATTTTGTTATGGCTAAATTTTATATTAGGTGATTTTTACCTCAACAAGAGAAACGCGACTGTGTGTGTTGGGGGGGTGAGAGAGCGGAAGGGGGAAAATTCTGTTTTGTAAAACTAAAACAACTCCCCAAATTCATGTGTGTGTATGTGTGTGTGGGGCGGGGGGCGGGTATATATATCATATGACCAAGAAGAGTGTACAGTAAACTATGAACTGGAAGAGTGAATTGGAAATAATACTAACTCCTCATTTTTTAATCTATAAACTTTATTACCTATTTTTTTTAAATCAAAAATCAGCACTGATACTTTGCAATTACAAAAAATTTTAAAGACAAGACAGTGAAAAACAAACTTGAGAACAATTTTAATCAGAAAGGAATTAATAAGCATAGGAAATAAAAGCATTGCTCTCCTGAATTATGGAATTTTTCCCATATATTTTAAATAGCCTTTGAATCTTTTTGTTTAAGAGAGAGAGAGAGAGAGAGAGAGAGAGAGAGAATTTTTTAACATTTATTTTTTAGTTTTTTCGGCGGACACAACATCTTTGTATGTGATGCTGAGGATCGAACCCGGCCGCACGCATGCCAGGGAAGCGTGCTACCGCTTGAGCCACATCCCCAGCCCCTAGCCTTTGAATCTTATCTGTCCAAAATAGTACAGGTATAGTTAGAATTCTATTGGGAATCTATTGATTAAAAAAGTTCATTTATTGCACTTCGAGAAAAGATTAATTTGGGAAAAATTTCTTTTGACACATTTTCAGAATTAAAATAATTCTTCATTTTCTCTATTTCAAAAGAAAAAAAAGTAGTACAACTTAATTTGTCAGCACCATAAAGATCATTTACAAAACATTTATGTTCTCTTTTGAGTACATACCTGTCTGGCTGATCCACTAGCCTGCCTTACTTTCTCTGCTACTCCTCCTAAAAGCTGTACAAGTTTTGTCTGTTTAGAAAGTTCTTCTCTGAGTCCTTTTCCTCCTACTGAGAGTAGAGCACCCAATACATGTTCATATCGGACACCAAACTGTGTATCATGTAGGGCATCCTTGAGAAGCCTAATATAGCAAAATATTTATGTCAGCCACTTTTGATAATTGAATGAACAAAACTAACTTAACGGGTTCATTTTTAGTATTCAGAAATTTATGGTAAGCTATATAAGCAAGTAAAGACTCTATTTATACAGTTATCACATGCCAAATATTTTGCAACAGAGGGTTTTGTTATTTTGGGGTTTATTTCTAAACACAAAAACTTAGCTTCTTTAAAATAAATAAAATATCTAGTATTTATAGAAAATATTCTGAGCATACTATTTAGACTTACAAAGTATGGCATCTCTATAAATATTAACAATGGAAACAAAGTACTTCATAAAAGTTAAATCTTACCAATATAAACTGTGTGCTATCTGGATATTTCCCAATGCTCTGGACAGAAGAAAGCGCACTAATGAACTGTTCAAGTAAATTTCATATTTCAAAGCCTATTTATAAAAGAGAATAAGGATTACTAGTGGTTAAGTCCCTAGTAAATTGTTCAAATAAAATTATTAAAAGATAAATTCTATAAAGCAAGTATAAATTTAACAAAAAGATGAAACTTACAAAAATGAAACAGATGAATTAATACAGGCCAAATTAATAAAATCAAGCACAGGAATAACCTCAACAAAATATGCATTAGCTATGTTTCACTAATAAAGAAAAATCAAGGAAAAGCTCAAGTCTGCTTTATTTTGAGACTTTAAGAAGTCTGAGAATTAAAAATTCATCTACAGATATATAATATTCAAGATAACAATAGTGGAAAAAAATTCACACTAAATCCTCATGTGATGATCCCCAACATTATAATAATACAAAAACTACTTTTAATTAAAACAGCAGGTAAACTCTAAGTTCCTTACTTTTTAAAATCAGGTGGGGTGTGAGGCATAAGGAGGGAGGTAACCTACTAAAAAACTTACTTGTACAAACTGTGGAAGAAGATCTGTTAGCTCATCATCACTAATAGCCTCAATCCAGGTCACAGCCAGGGATCTTACTTCCTGATCAGCAAATCTAAAACATCAGAAAAATTCTGATTTGACAGAGGCTTCTTTCTAGTAAAGCTGTATTTCCCCCAAACAATTTCAATTTATTCCTGACAAAGAATACACAAACAATTCTTTTTTTCTAAAGCAATGTGTTTCTTCTTTTTTTTTTTTTCATACCAAGGATTGAACTCAGGGGCACTCAACCTCTGAGCCACATCCCCAGCCCTATTTTGTATTTTACTTCGAGACAGGATCTCACTGAGTTGCTTAGTGCCTACTTTTGCTGAGGCTGACTTTGAACTCAATGATCTTCATACCTCAGCCTCCCAAGCAGCTTAGATGTGCCACTGCGCCTGGCTGTTTCTTCCTTAAGAAGAAAAAATATTAGTTTTTGGTATAGGGGATTGATCTTGGGGTGCTTTACCACTGAACTATAGCCCCTGACCTTTTTATTTTTAAATATTTTTTAGTTGTAGATGGACACAATTCTTTATTTTATTTATTTTTATTTGTTACTGAGGATGGAACCCAGAGCCTCACATGTACTAGGCAAGTGTTCTCCCGCTGAGCTACAACCCTAGCCAGCCCACCTTTTTATTTTTTGAGACCAGATCTCACTAAGTTATTGAGGCTGCCATTGAACTTGTGATTCTCCTACCTTAGCATCCAAGTCTCTGGAATTATAGGCATGTGTCACTTTCTTGGTATTAGGAAGAAAATCTAACTGTGTTATTCAGATTCAATTTTGGAATTATTCTGAAACCTTAAATATATGAAAATGAATTTTGGCTCATATCATTAAAATACAACAAATTGTTAAAAATATACAATCTAACCATTCCTTTTATATATATGTGTGTGTGTATGGTAGATGGACACATTACCTTCTTTTAATTTTATTTATTTATTTTATGTGGTACTGAGGATCCAACCCAGTGCCTCACACATGCTAGGCAAGTGCTCCACCACTGAACTATAACTCCAGACCCACAATCTAACCCTTTTTTTTCGGTTAGTTTTAAATGACATAAAATGCTTTTATGAAAATTTCAATGCAAAAGGTTATGTTTGAATAAAGGTATATTTACTTTTTTATATCATATTGACTGTTTTTGTGTTAAAAAGGAAGAACTACTGCAATATAACTGACAGTAAAAGAAAATAAATATATTTTACTTACTTTGAATCAAGAAGCTCCAAAGCAGCCAGTGGGTACAATGGAGGCCACTGGTAAAGCAATGAGTATGTTCTGGCAAGATTAACCCATTTCCAGTTTGGGGCACTTGCTAGTATTTTAGGAAGACAATTTGGGTATTTGAGGCAATAATAACGTTTCTCCCACAAAAAGGCTTTATCTTCTTTAGAAAGTCTGTGTACATAATAGAATTAAATTACTTCTCAGTGATATGATAATGCCATAGATAATCTCAATGATTAAAAATACAAAAATATTTACTCATTTGAGAAAGCTGCTTCTTGATGAAATCATTAATACTAATTTGGAATAGAAAAAATGCAAGATATAACAAACACCACTAATCTACTCTAATTTGAGAACAGAAAGAAATTATTCTGCCTTAATAAAAGAGCCTTAGTTATGAAAATGAGGGATAATTCAGTACAATAAAAATTTATTAAAGCCAGGCACAGTGATGCATGCCTGTAAACCCAGTGGCTCAGGAGGCCACGACCGGAGGATCTTGAGTTCAAAGTCAGCCTCAGCAATGGCAAGGCTCTAAGAAACTCAATGAGACACTGTCCCTTAAAAAAAAAAAAAAAAAAAAAATATATATATATATATATATATGGCTGGGGATGTGGCTCAGTGGTTGAGTGTCCTGAGTTCTATCCACAGTATCACCACCCCTCCCCTGTTGCCAAAAAAAAAAAAAAAAAAAAAAAAAGCTACCATAATATTTTAGAAAATTAATACAGTTGAATTGAGAAATAGTCAAAATGAAAAGGACTCAGTTTAGAAATTCTAATTGCTTTAATGACAAATATTTATGTGAATGAAATTATTTCACTGTTATACTACTAACTCATTTATACAACACATATAAATTGTATTCATTTCATGTGGAATACTGAAAAAATTCAAACACTGCAAAAGGAGCAGTGAAGTCTCTCCTACCAATCCCCCTTCCCAGAGGCAACCACTTAAGGTTATGTATGCTTCCAGAGACAATCTATTTATAGACATACATATGTGTGTTTTGTGTTTTTTTTAGCATTAAAATATCTGTTTTTTTAATTTTTCCTTTTTAGCTATACATGATACATATGGATATTTTTAGGTTTTCTTTTCCTTTATGTTAATGGCAACAAACTATTTCACTATTCTCTTCCTTTATGTCTTCATTTAAGATATCCTATGTATTAGTACATATAGTTATGACCTCATTATTAATATTTATAATTCTCCACTGGATAATTTAACTGCTATTGACGGACATTTCCAGTCTTTTTCATTTATCCAAATAAATATTAAAATGAACATTCTTATCTCTAATAATCAAATACATAAGAATTTTCTCTTCAATTCATTACTAGAAGGGGCAATTCTGGGTCACAGAATATACCACATTGTAACTTTAATAGATTTTGCCAAACTGCTCTCCAAAAGGGTTATGGCTTTTTATAGTTCTTCCAATAGAATAACTCCCACTTTTTTATATCCTTATCAATACTTTATGTGATGAGGCCTTTTAAGTTTTCACCACTCTGATGGGTATAAGCGTATGTTGTATAAATTTACTTTTCTTTAAGAGATTGAAAATCTTTTCAAATATGTAAAACACTCTGCATTTATTTCCCCAATAATTGACTGTTCATATTCTCCCTCCTTTACTATAATGGTCATTGATCTTTACCTTATTGATATAAACATGTTCTTCTTCTTTTTTTTTAATATATAGATTTTATTAGCAGTAATTTCTGATTTTGTAATATGGCTAAAAATAGAATTAGACACTTATTGGAATGAAATAACCAGAAATTATCTCTTACAATTATGGATAATTTAAACACAAGACTTTCAAAGTGTGAGTGACTGTGAATGTACAAATAGATAATATGGCTAAGAGAAAATTATTTCTTGTATTTTCTCAAATCTCATGGTTTCTAGTATTCCTTAGCTTGTGACCACAAATTCTTCTCTTCTGAGTTGATGGAGCACTCAAAACACAGAAGAAAGATAAGCTCTCTCACAGGGAAGATGGTAGTAACACAGCAGGGAATTATCCTCAAGTCCTACAGGGTCTGAGAACCATATTTTATAATATGGAAGACCCTGCAATAGACTGGCTCTTCCAAACATTGTTTGCAAAGATAGAGAAAAGTCAGTTCATTGCACAAAATGAGTGAAGTGGGGTCTGTGCCTCTGTAGATGAAAATAAGTTGTAAAAGAGCCACAAAAATGAGTTCAGGACTGGGCATTACAGGACATAGCTGACAAAATCCTTGGTGTAGATCTCGGTGGGGAACCTCCAATCTGCTACCGCTGTTTACCCGGTGACGAGTCCTTGTTTCCCTGATGCTGAAGTATAACACCAGAGAAGCACACCGAGGAAAGTGTAGAGTGGAAAGTAAAAGCTTTATTAAAGGACAGTAGAAAAGACTTCTCCCTGGAGGAAGAAGGGGACCCAAGAGGTGGAATCCCACATGTTCTTTTTTTTTTTTTTAATATTTATTTTTTAGTTGTAGTTGAACAAAATATCTTTATTTTACTTATTTATTTTATGTGGTGCTGAGGATTGAACTCAGGGCCTCACACATGCTAGGCAAGCGCTCTACTGCTGAGCCACCCACCACCCAAGCCCCATAAACATGTTCTTACAGGAAATTATTTCATTGATATTTAATATATTTCCCAGTCTGTTTGCCTTTTGATCAAATAAAAAGTTTGACGTGTACATGATCTAACTTTTATGTAGTCACACAGTCTTTCTTTTTTTGTGGGACTTGAATCCAGGGCTTTATCATGCCAGGCAAGTGCATTACCACTAAGCTACACCCTCAGCCCCCATATAGGCTTTTAATACAATTTTAAAAATAAGTTAAATAGAAAGTGTTCCAAAACAAGAGCACTGCTAAATCATGAACTAAATCAGGGCATTTAATACAAGCTCTTAACATGAGCTTTAGATTGTAGGAGATACCCAGGCTACAAACAGAATAAATGAAGCATACCCAAGTGATGAGTCTCTGTGAAGAATATTGAGAAGTTTCCCTTTTATATCATTCTCCAGTGTTTCTAAGTTGTGTTGCTGTGTAATGCTTCTGTCAACTTGAGGAGTTGTATAAATTATATCAAATGTAGAACAAGGAAAATCAACCTTAAAAATTGAACAGAAGTTGATCAAAATATAGAACATTAACGTGTCTTTAAGAAAATTGACTTTTTTTCCTCCTTAACAATCAGGGTGGAGTTACACTGAGATCATATTAGTGTTTCTCGGGGTTTTGTTGAAAGTGATTATCAATAGTTGGTAATTCTCAATAATACACATATATTTCTTGGAATAGATACAATGCATGTCTTACTGTATCCTCAGAAATTGAAAATGGTTTCATGACATTTAAATTGAAGATAAATTCTGAAATTAAAACGGTCAGTTAGGCTTCTTTAATAACGCCCAAATAAAAGATATATATTTTTTTTTCAAGAAATTTAAATTTAAACCTCTCCACATATCAAGAAGTACCATTACCTGTAGCACTATTCTTTCCATGAGATATCCTTTTTTAGGGACTGTTCCAGGAATACAATTTGTAGATGATGAAGTCCAAAGATAGAGAAGTTTGGTTCCACATGTTAAAAACCTTCATGAATATAAAAAGAATAATTTTCATTTAAAAAACTGACACAACACATGATAGTCAATCTGAAATGTTAGTATTCATTAACATTCACTAAATAAAAATATCATCTTCAAGAACATATCAGAAGAAGTAACTCCCAAACTGTAATGAGACTTTAAGTAAATGTATTAAAGTATAGGATGGGAACAAAGAGGGAGAATGAAAATATTTATCTCGAGAAGAATAGTAAATTCAGAATCACCTGTCTCCCAAACAACTTCTATAAATAGGAAGGGGTAAATGATAGTGTTTCAAGATTTTCTGTAAGGGAATACATCTTAGGGTGGTGGTTTGGACTACCACCTGGGGACTGCTTCATGGCTTTTACCATTAGAATATGCCAAGAAAATGAATAATTTTCTCGTGTTAAAGCACCAATCATGTGAGATGAGAATTATCTATATCCTTGTCAGCAAACTTTTCCTGTAAAGAGCCAGTCAGGAGCTGGGGTTGTGGCTCAGTGGTAGAGTGCTGGACTAGCATATGCAAGGCCCTGGGTTCGATTCTCAGCACCACATATAAATAAATAAAATAAAGGTATTGTGTCCAACTACAACTAAAAAATAAATATTAAAAAAAAAGAGCCAGTCAGTAAATATTTTGGGCTTTGTGGGTCACTCATCTCTGTTGTAAAGACTCAACCTGGCAATTATAATGCAAAATAAACTATACATTCTACATAAATGAATATGTGTGCTAGGTTCTAACAAACTGTATTTATAAAAACAAACAATGGGCTTGAACACGTGGACCCTTGGCCTCGACTACCAATTTATGTTCTACTTAAATTAAAACACTTAGTCAAAGATATTGATTTATTTTTACATAGAAGAGATATTTGAAAAATATAAGATTAATAAAAGCAGGAAGTTATGAACTTTGTCAAATCTTCATTTTATTTAAACATAAAATGTCCTTTTCAGAACTGAACTCCTGTCTTACTATTTTCTCTTGCCCACATTAATAACTTTTGAATGTTTGATATATTTTAAGCTGTCATTTCTAAAAATTACCCATACACCCAACTAGATTATTTCAAAGCAAATCTTATTTATTTTACTGGGATTGAACTCAGGGGGGGTACTTGGACACTGCCACATCCCCAGCCAGCATTATTTTGTATTTTATTTAGAGACAGGGTCTTACTGAATTGCTTGAGCCCCTTTGATTTATGCTGAGGCTGGCTTTGAACTCGCGAGTCTCCTGCCTCAGCCTCCCAAGCCACTGGGATTAAAAAAAGCATGTACCACTGTGTCCAACTTCAACTTTAAGCCAAATCTTTTTTTTTTTTTTTTTAAAGAGAGAGAGAGAGAGAGAAAATTTTTTAAATATCTATTTTTTAGTTTTCGGTGGACACAACATCTTTTATTTTTATTTTACGTGGTGCTGAGGATCGAGCCCAGCACCCTGCAAATGCCAGGCGATCGAGTTACCGCTTGAGCCACATCCCCAGCCCTAAGCCAAATCTTAATTGCACTATTTGGTCTATAAATTTTGTTACATAAGACTAAACATCAAGTTTCCCTTTGAAGTAGTTATAATACCATTATTTCTCCTAAAATAATTAACAAATTACTTATGATCATAAAATATCTAGTCAGTTTTCAAATTTCCCTGAATTTTCTTTTTTGTTGTTGTTGTTTTTTACCATTGGTTTGTTTGAAACAGGATCCAAACAAGGTCCAACAACATTTGCATTTGGCTAAAATCTTTTTTTTTTTTTTTTTTTGTGGGGCTGGGGATTGAACCCAAGGGCCTTGTGCATACAAGGCAAGCACTCTACCAATAGAGCTATATGCCCAGTGCCAGTTGAAATGTCTTTTTAAGCATCTTTTAATTCAGGTTCAGCAAAGTCCTGCCACCTAGTTTTGTAAATAAAATTTTATTAGACACAGTCATGCCCATTTGTTAATGTATTGTCTATAGTGGCTATTGCACTTGTGACTGCTTATATGGCTTTCAAAGATGAAACTATTTGCATTTGGCACACTTTGTCCTTTCCCTTTTACCCCTGTCATTTATTTGCTGAAAATACAGGTCTTTTTTTCTATAGCAATTTCTATTTCATGAATTTTGCTGATTATATTCCTTTGGTGTCTTTTAACATGACTTCTTGTATTTTCTGTTAAGTAGTAATTAGATCTAGTGGGTTGATGTGATTCAGGTTTAGGTCTTCAGCAAGAATACTCAGTATCTGGGGCTGGGGATGTGGCTCAAGTGGTAGCGCGCTCGCCTGGCATGCATGCGGCCCGGATTCGATCCTCAGCACCACATACAAACAAAGATGTTGTGTCCGCCGAGAACTGAAAAATAAATATTATAAAAAAATTCTCTCTCTCTCTCTCTCTTAAAAAAAAAAAAAAAAAAAAAAAAGAATACTCAGTATCTCATAGGTAGTATTGTACACTACTGCCTACTCCATCAAATAAAGAGGCACACATCATTGGGATTACCTCTTCCTCTTTCTATAACATTATGATTTATTAGTTTGTTCAAGTGCTAATAATTTAAATCATCTACTATAAAATTTCAGAAAAGCTAAATGGCTTTAAGAAGGTATTGATGATCATTGCTTAGATCAATACTTCTCTATGGGGGCCTATGTTCCCAGCAGACATGAGGCAATGTCTGCAGAAATATGTAGTTGTCAACTTGGGGGTACTACTAGAAGTCAGTGGGTAGAAGCCAGGGATACCGCTAAACATCTACAATACACAGAAGTCTCCTATAACAAAGAATTATCTGTCCCAAAATGTCAATACTGCCGAGACTGAGAAACCTTGGTCTAAATCTATTATTTTAGCAGGGGTTTGAAAACTTATTTTTATATTTATTTTTTAATTGTAGACGGACACAATATCTTTATTTTATTTCTTATATGGTGCTGAGGATCAAGCCCAGGGCCTTGCACGTGCTAGGCAAGCACTCTACAGCTGAGCCACAACCCCAGTCCCAAGGTTTGAAAACTTTTGATATTCAAATTTCTGCTTCAATTAGCTAGAACTTTTCTACTAAAAACTTTATCACAGCTGCATGTGGTGGCACATGCCTATGTAATCCTAGAGGCTGGGGAGGCTAAGGCAGGAGGATCACAAGTTCAAATAAAGTTCAAAGCCAGTCTCAGGCAAAAGCAGGGAGCTAAGCAACTCAGTGAGACCTTGTCTCTAAATAAAATACAAAATAGTGCTGGGGATGTGGCTCAGTGGTCAAGTATCCCTGAGTTCAATGCCTAGTATCCTTCCCCCCCAAACCCCAAACTTTCACATCAATTATTTGATAAGATACAACTCTAACAGGAAGGCAGGTTAAATGCTTAAATCTCCTTATATGCCATTTTCAGAGAGGCTGACTCAAAAGGTCTTTGAGTCAATTGGTTTCTGTGACAGTGACTCCATCAAGTTGTATGAAGGTTGTATCTTAACCAGAAATAATTTAAAAGGAACTGCTAGAACAGAGTTACTAATCACAGTATGCTACCTGAACTAGATCATTAATACTTAGCTTCTCTGTATATATTAATGTAAAATCATCTTCCCTCTTAATTTGAGTATGAAGTCCTAACATTACCAGAATGACCGCACTACTTGTCAGTCTTGAGCTTAATGCCATCTATTCACCTTATGAGTGTTGGATGCAAACTATTTCAAAATATCACAGAAGTCAACTGCCTTTCACTTTATAATCTCTCAAATTATGAAAGAATCTTACATCATTCATAAAAAAACATTTATTAGTAGACAACAATAGTGACAGTGATGGTACTTTCAAGAACAGAAATGTTTTCAAACTAGCTTATATAAAAATTAATGTTAATGATGAAATCACATTCAACTTTCTCACATAACTATTCTGACACAATTTATCAAAGACAGTTGAGGACATAATTCCTCTCCTTTGTAGCGCCAATGATATCATATCAGTATGTTCTATTTCAGAGAAGTTATAGATTATATTAAACAAAAGGGTTCTGAATACTCATTACTAATCGTAATCACTTCAACTGCTTTTCTCTAGCCTTTAATGGTTCAGAATTGAGTCAGTGGTCAAAATTTGAATCTACTAGATAATAAATCTTATACTGCCTCTTCAAATATGAGGAAAATAATTAGAAGAAGCATGGTTCACATAAGTACATGGGAAAATATCAAGAAGAACATTTGTGAAGTCAGCATTTTGAACATAATTTCAAAAATGATTACTGGAAATTCAAACAGTGCTTCTCTCATTTAAGAAGAGGAAGAAAAGGGAAGCAGAACTAGATTAGAAGATATTTTTCATTCTTAATATTAAATTTTTGATTTAGTTTAAATAGATCTATTATTAAATAATTTTCCAAACTGTCCCAGTATTTCAAAAGATATATTGTTGAACAACAAAAAAGTGCTATGGTATTAAATAAGTTTGAGAATGTAAACAAAGGATAACATTTGAAAACATAGACCCTGGATCCAGACTGCCTGGCTCAAATCCCAGTTCCACAATTTATTAAGTAAGCACCAAGGCACTTAGCCTCGTACTTTGGTTTCCCTCTCTAGAACAGGGGGTAATAACAATATCTCCTTCACAGAGTTGTTGTGGAGAATATAAGGATATTTGTACAGCACACAGATAATACCAACCCTAAGTGTTATAGAAGTATTTGTTATTAGACTAAACATATGGTTATAAAGCTTAAATAGGCCTTTTTGACTATAGAACTTAGATACTTTAATATGCCCACATGCATTATGAAGCTGTACAACATTCCCACATACTATATGTAATATATCTCAAACTTACTCAGTTGTTTGTTTTTCCCTTTAGGATAACCTTGCTATTCTAAGAACTATTCCTTTTGCACTTCATCTATTAATCCATTATGTCCCACTGTCCTACACATAGGACACAAATAAAAATTTAAATTTAACAATCTTATAGGTTTTTATAGGTGTCCTATATATTGGACAATGGAATAGACCACAGTGGATATTAAAAGATTCTTTAACCCTGAAGCATAGGGGGAAAGAAACCCATAATAGTTTTTTGCATACATGTGAAATATTTGGAAATTAAAGACAAGAGGGACCCTTAACAGTAGAGACAGATGAGTCAGGCAAACAGAATTAATATAGGGCATAATGTGTGCCTTTTGAGTGTCTGAAACTGGAGGGCAGGAAAGGGATGAAAAGCAGAATTCTTTTAATAGTATCAAGGGAACTGATAAAATCATGGTATTACCTCAATAATATAATACTTTACATAAAGACAGAGAGTCATTGACTGCTGCTCCTCTCCTAGAATAATGAATGGCAAACAATCCTCTGCATATCCAGACAGACAGTTCAGACTACAGCAGAACAACTGGTTTCCTTTGTTCTGTGTCTTTGACCTGATCTTCTTTTATCACATTGAAAAAAACTGAGAGAGCTCCTTAGCTCATGTTTGTCATTGTTGCTCATCCTCTCCTCCAACCAATACTGATGTGTACATGTATCCACAGTAACTTACCATCAAAATTCAGAAATACTTACCGCTTAAAGTCAAAAAGAGGTAAAGAAACTCTGCCCAAAGCTTCTGGCCCCTTTCTCTGCTTATTAGAATCAGGGGAACTTCCACTGCTCTGATTTAAAATTCCAAAAAGAGTAAGATGAAGAACTGATTCTAATGGCAATTGTGATATCTGGATGGGAAAAATGATTCTATGGGGGAAAATGTATTAATAGAAAGAACAGATTAGATTGAATGTGAAGTTTAACCTTTTAATGGATTGACAATTTTAGGTATTTCATTTGACTTATCAAATAATCTTTAATCCTGAGTAACCTGTATCTTCGTAACAAGTTTGGTTAACTTGTACTGTTAAAAGTCTTCAACAAATTTCATTAACAGTATAAATTTCAAAATATAACATTTTTTTTCTTCATAAAATGTGTTAGCAATTATACTTAAGATTTGCAGTGACAATTTCCTGGCAAAATAATAGTAGTCATTTTTATTTATTTCCTTTAAGACAAATCAGATTAATGTTTATGAGTATTTGTTTTGGGATGTAAATATGAACATATATAAGCAAACATACATACATATATGTATATATATGTTTACCAATACATTTTTCCTTCAGAGTCTGAAAGAACAGATGAGGTCAATAGGGGTCAACTCTAAGATCAGGTGTTGTAAATAGGATAACATTACTTTTGACCCTATTTGCATTTCTGTATTATTTGTCTGCTTTCACAGATATATATTAATTTTGTAATTTAAAAAAGAGCAAAAAAAGGCTGAGAATGTAGTTCAGTGGTAGAGAGCTTGCCAAAGCCCTGGGTTCAAATTCCAGTAACACAGAATGAATGAATGAATAAATAAATAAATAAGTTAACATTACCAAGTATCATCATGTACACAAATTTTAGGTTACTCTTTTGATTATCTATTAATAATAGTGCTAGATTTTTATGAAGTATTAAAAAAATACTAAAGTAATGCTACAAAACAACAACTCTCTATATAAATTTATATCTTTAACAATAAAGTCTAGGAAGAACAAATGGCATATTACTGCAATTTAATAAAATGTAGTTAAATGAGTATTTCAGATTTTTTTATGAAAATTTCAGTTTGTTCTATAGAATCAGGTCTAGGAGAGACCTTAGGACATTAGTAAGAATTTAATGAATTTCAGTATAAATGGTAAAACTGAAATTAGGATGTATAAATTGAAAAAAGTACAGAACAGGGTACAGTAAGAGAATTAAAAAGCCAAAAATTTCACTTACAGTTCATCCCATTTAATAAGATAGAAGAAATTCTTATAAGTGCCAACCTTCTTAGATTGAATAGGTTTAAAAAGATCCTTTCCATTGTGTGACAAGGAACATATCAAGTAGTATTTTTCGTAACTGAGAAAAGAAATTTGATTTGATTTCTAACTTAGTAACATGAATTAGCTAAGTAATACAAACATATTAGCAGTTCTTTCCCCAAAGTGACTAATATCTGAAATTAACTGGTCACCATTCATTTAATTTTAAAAAATCTATCTGAATTTAATCATTGCAAATTTTATGAACACACAGAAGTGGGATGGCCAAAGGAGTACAGAGGAGAACATATATTCCTAGGTGAAAGTCTCAAGGTACTATAAATGATACTGGCTGAAGAACTTAAGTGTTGTGTTCATAACTAAATAACTAATGCTACTAGCTTTAGATTTTAGTTAGATGACAATGCATAATTGTACTTATTCATTTCCAGGCAAATTCTAGAGAGAGCATAAATATTACATCTTCCCTAGGTGCCATTTTCTTTTTGCTGAACTACTAAAATAGGATCAGCTAAGCACATAATAGTACAGGGGCTGGCTTGATTGAGCCAATCTTTTTACTGTATAGGGAGGCTTCTACCCATGGGACAGATCCTGTTATAGTCTCTCATTAGATAGGAATGACAGCCCCAAACTACCACAAGGACAAAACTGGTTAGAAACAGTAGGGCAATTCTGTATGGCAAGAGTCCTGGACTCAACTGTATTTCTACATATATTCTAATTTATTGCTAGGTTTACAATTTAACCACTCTATTCATATGTACAATCTATGCACATATGAATATGAATCTCTTATGAATATATTCCAAATTTCATTTCATTGGTCCATACAATACCCCTTGCTAACAAACTAATGGATTACTTTTAACTTCATTTTATTTTCCCTTTTTTTTTAAAAAATGTCTTTTTGTAGTCATAGATGAAAAGCATGCCTTTGTCTTATTTTTATAATTTTTATTTGGTGCTAAGAATTGAACCCAGTGCCTCACACATCCTAGGCAAGCTCTCTGCCACTTTACAGCCCCAGTCCATATTCCCCACCCCCTTTAAAAAAATATTTATTTTTTAGTTATAGGTGGACACGATAGCTTTATTTTTATGTGGTGTTGAGGATTGAACCCGGTGCCTCACGCATGGTAGGTGAGCACTCTACCTCTGAGCCACAACCCCAACCCCACATTTTCCCCTTTTTATTTCAGCATCTTATTAACTTTCTTTCCATCTTAATTATCACTTGTTTTCCATATTTTCTTCTACTGGGTATTTGTTCATATTTTGTCTCTGAATTTATGAGTGTGTATAAGTGTGCATGTATATGTATGAACCCGTGTGTGTAACAATGTGTATGGAGCAGTAAACTAATATCTTTAGAAGACAGTAATAGCCATATAAATGTTGGAGGAAAGCAGTACTGAGAATTCTGCCCATACCTAGTACTCAGTAAATATTTATTGAAAGAATTAAAATAATAGCTTTCAAGTTATATCATTATTATTGGTGGTGGTGGTAGTGGTGTTATTTTAACCTAAAATTCAATTTAGCAAAATTTATGTTTGATATCTCTGCATTGAACTACAACATTAAGTTACTGTGAAAACTATTTCACTAAAAATATTCATTTCTAACTTTTCAGTTTATATTAGTCATTTACAAATAAATTAAAATTGGCAAACATTTGCTGACTTAAATGCATTGACAAAAGAAAAAAAGTTGAAAAAGGAAAACCCATATTAAAAATTCAATAGAAGAAACATGCTCTTGTAGATTTCAAAGATTATCAATCAGTAGTAGATTGTAAGATACTAAACAGTGGGAGGAAAAAAAAATCGCAAAATTTACTCCCATTAAACTGTTTCAAATGACCCTAGTTTTTTTTTTTAAAGGAAAAACAGCAATCTTATTAACTAACTAACTAAATGGTATTTGCTCTAGTAAATTTCAACATATATTTTCCTGTCCTTTCTGTATGTAGAAGGAGTACTATTTTTTACTGGAATAGCATCAAACACCTCTGCAATTTTTATGAAAATCACAAAGGTATAGTAATCGCTGTAATATCCATTTAAACACCAAAATAATGGATGTGACTAACATTTTACAGAATAGCTTTTAGGTAAAGCTGTGCATATGTTCTCTTAAATGTTACTTACTTTGATACCCAGTTACTTGAAATTCCATGTGCAGCAAATATAGTAAACTGGAGCTGTTCTGTTGTGGTCCATGCCTCCTTGATGCTCCTGCTGTTGTGAATACTGTCTGCAGTACTCCTACTGGAACTTGCATGGAGTCTGAGAAGATCATAAATTGCTGCAGTTAATTGGTCCATGCTTACTTGAACAGGATTTTCAGGATACAGTGAGCCTAGATTTAAAGAAAATGTTAATATTATTCTCTGGAAAAGCAATAATTATTGCTAAAATGTAAAGAATCTAAAAACATACCCCTTGTTGAGCTCTTGCTAGTATCTCCTCCTCCAGATAGTGAAGTCACCTACATACACACACATCAGTTAGTCAGAAATTGCCCACGATGTAATATAAAATGTTTACCTGTATCTTTGATACATTTAATTAAATGTTATATCAGCTGGGCTTGGTGGCGCATGCCTAATGTACTTAGCAACTCAGTGAGACACAATATCTAAATAAAAAACAAAATAGGGCTAGGGATGTGGTTTAGTGGTCGAATGCTCCTTAGTTCAATCCCTGTGACCCCCACCCCACCCCCCAAAAAATAATAAATAAATAAATAAATGTCAAAGAAATCTTTTCTAGGGGAAACTTCCCAAAGTGTTTGTAAAATTAATAAAATAATGAAAACTGAATGCAAGAAAGGAAAACCCCAACCAAATAAAGAGGTGATATTAATATCAAGAAAATCAGAGAAACTCAAATTAATTTGAAACCCAGAAGTGAAGTATATTAATACAGAATTCTATTTTCATTAGTTTCTCTATAAGAGCATGATAAGAATATCCTTAAAGAAAAAAAAAAAAAGAATATCCTTAAAGAAAAAATCTAGATTTCTATTTATTATCACTTGGTGAAAACAAAACAAAACAAAAACCTCTTTTCCTTTCTTCCCCTATCCCCCAAGACTGGTGACTAAACCCAACTGCATTCTACCACTGACCTTCATCTTAGTCCTTTTTTTTTTTTTTAAAGTTATAGGTGGACACAATACCTTTATTTTATTTTTATGTGGTACTGAGGATCAAACCCAGTGCTTCATGCATGATAGGAGAGCATTCTACCACTGAGCCACAATTAGTCCTTTTTTTAAAATTTTGAGACAGGGGCTCACTAAATTGTCTAGGCTGACCTCAAACTTATAATCCTCCTGCCTTAGTCTCCTGAGTCACTGAGATTACAGGCATGTGCCATAGCACCCAGCTTAAAAAAACCATGGTTGTTGATAACTTCCCAAGTAATTTCGTATGTATTTTCTTAAGTTCTAAAAAGTAGCAAAAAAGAAGCCCCCTCCCTGCCAAAAAAGCCCAAATCTCTATATACTATATGGATAGGATCTGTGTGAGAATGAGTGGACTAAAAACTTACCTTATAGAGATTGAGGAGCACACTAGTGACATAACTTTCCCTTCCTTTAAATTTATAGTGGCTTGTAACACCCACCCTTCCTCTTATCTTTTCAATCTAAGATATAAACATATCTATGAACAGACTTCACTAAATTAGCATGGAAATACTGTGAAGAAAAGCTCTTACTAAAGGCTGACATGACATAAGGAAAGGGCTCATAACCTACACCTTCTCAAGCAAACCAAGCCTTCTTCAGAGGTTTCTTAGTCTTTTCAATAGAGAGGTGGTATGTCTGATATCCCCCACTGACAATCATGCATATTTCCATCGAGAGAATGATTACCCTCTAGATCCTCTCAATTCAGGATCTATCTTTAAATCCCTAACTAATTCATTTATGTCAGAGTTCTTCTTCTACACATACAGGGTTTATAGTTTGGCATCCACCTATTCAATGTCAGTTCTCACAAAGCTCTTCTAAGGCAGTCCAAACTCTTTACCAATGAATTCCCCATCTAACCAAAGAAGTGACCAACTTAAAAAAAAAAAAAAAAAAAAAAAGCCAAAGTTAAAAATATAATATTTTGTCCATTAGAAGACAAAAGCATTCCAATTCAAGTGACACTTAAAGACATAAAAATACTCACATCAGCACTTTTACTCCTTGGAAGGTTAACTGCTCTCTTTAGCTTCTTTACTGATTCAGTTATGGCAGGAGTCTCTACACCATCTAAAGCACTGCATATTTTTCTAACAGCTTTAATTACTTGATCTACGGCTCGGTGCTGGTTCTATAAAAGTTAAAATAAACAGAACTATGTAAAACTTAAAGGACCAATTTCAGAGATGAAGTCAGAAACTAGATATTTCAGATGTGCCTAAAAACAGCTATCCTCTACTGTTTGTGACAAAAAGGAAATTAGATGGCTTTTCAATTATATGGTTTATTGTGAAGGCAACTAAAACTAAAACAGGGCTGGCATAATTTTTCACTTTGACAAAATTATTTGTATGTAAATGTTATTAATTTCATATTAGAATCAGAATTAAAGGCAATAAGTTAGTAATAAATTACTAAATCCTTAGAAAAATTCCGAGTTATATTTTGGTGGGAGATACTGAGGATTGAACCAAGAGGGACTTTACCACAGAGCCACATCACCAGCTCTCTTTTTTTTTTTAATTGAGATGGGATCTTAATAGGTTGCTTAGGGCCTGGCTAAGTTACTGAGGCTGGCCTTGAATTTGCAATCCTTCTACCTCAGCTTCACCACCATGTCCAGCTGGATTTCTTTTCTTCTCACTCTCACATGGGCATAATTTGCACATTGAAAACAACACTCCTTTCCTTCCTGCAAAAATCTGGTATCAAAAACTAAGTTTTTGAGCATGGCGCACGTGTGTAATCCCAGCAGCTGGAGAGGCTGAGACAGGAGGACTGCAAGTTCAAGGCCAGGCTCAGCAACTTAGTGAGACCTTAAGCAGCTTAGTGAGATCCTGTCCCAAAATAAAAAAAAACAGGGTTAGGGGATATAGCTCAGTGGTAAAGTGCTCCTGAGTTAAATTCTCATTGCCAAAACAAACCAAAACAAAACCCAACAAAAAACCACCACCACACCACCACCACCAAACAAACAAAAAGTAAGTTCCTAAGAAGTCAGTCACATATTAATAACACCGGGAAATAGCTACTAGAAGTGAGTCAACTTTCTATGTACAGTCAAAGACTTTCAAAGTTTTTTCAAGATTAAAAAAAACTTTCTTGAAGACAATTCTTCTGTACCATTCCATTACACTTGATTTCACCATAAAAGTTTGTCAGAAAAGCCATAGAAACATATAAAAACAAATTCTTACAGATGTATAGATGAACAGGAAGAATAACTTCTAATTGTTCTCTAGTATAATAGGATAATTATGGTGGACAACAATTAATTGTATATTTCAAAATAGGTGGTAGAGAGGATTCTGAATGTTCCCAACACAAAGAAATGATAAATGTTTAAGGTGATGAATATCCCAATTGCCCTAATCATTACATATTTTACACATGCACTGAAATGTCATACTGTAACCCATAAATATTTATAATTATTATGTTGATTATAAATTGTAAAACTTATTAAAAAAATTTTTTCAAGAGTTGGGGAGAATATAATCGAATGCTAGTGTGCTTGCCTGGCACAGATGAGAACTAGTTCAATTCCCAACAATCCTAGCCAAAAAAAGAAAAAAACAAGTGAAAACAATGCATATATATAAAATTAATTCATAAAACATTTATGCCAAGTACTGTTAAAAAGACTGAAACTCACTATTATACCATCCCTTAAAAATTTAAAATTTCTTTTTTTGAGGCTTAGCTACCATAAACCAACATAAATGTTCCCTTTACCTTTAAGCTTGAATAAAACTATCTTGTTTTCTTAAACATCCAATCATTCTGCAGTTCTCAGAACCTGTTTTCTAGCTCTCCCCCTTGCTTACTTGACTTATATTTCTACTTCCTTTCACTTCACCTATATACAAAAACCATTCCAGTTTAAAGGCTCATACCATTCATTCTCTGACACTATTCTCCATCATTTATCAATGTATTGGTCTATTTCCAACTCCACCCTTCTTTTGTTGTACTTTGTGCTACTGGAATTAGACTCATATAAACATTTCTTTGCAGGCCAGTATATTGCTAGGTTTTGCAAACAAAAGGCACTGAATAGATACTACAAGTCAAAAGTAGCAGAGAGATACTTCCCATCTGGGTTCTAGTCCCATTTTTTTTTCTTTTTTTAATTCAGTGAGGACGCCCAGAGGTCCTCAAAGACAGTATCAGACCATGTTCTCCCTATGTGACAGTTCTGGCTAAGCACAAAATCACGAGCCACTCAAGCAGGAACAAACTTTATTTCCAAAACTTCCGCGCACGCCACACACGCGGCCTTCTCCCGGGCCACACCACACCAACCGGAAATCCCTCCTATGGTACTTCCCCAACCAATGGGAACTCTCCGGGAGTCCCGCGAGAGCTCCAAAGTACCAGGCGGACAGCAGGGGTCTAATATCCAATTGAATGTACATCTTAACATAATCATTATCATCTCAATGGCTTGCTGGCATCATCTTTCAACCAAAAATGCCATGTGTCATTCCTACTTGGCTATGGCTCTTAGCATTTAGCAAGTTTCTTTGCCATGTGCAGCCTATATGTTCCTGTAATAGTCATGTGCTTTTCCAAGAGGCTGAATTTCAGTCTGGAGTAAGGGGGAAAGGCCTCCTCATGTTAATTCACTATCTATTTTTCCTCAACATAGAGTTGATAGCTGTCTTTTTGTGCTTGCTACCTCTGGACCCCTTAGAGCAGGGTTGGCAAAATTTTTCTTTAAAAGGCTGCTAGTAAGTAAATATTTTAGATTTTTTTGAGCCATATATTCAAACATAAGTTAAGGTTTGAAGACAGACACAAGCAATCCATAAGTATATGACTGTGGCTGTGGTCAATAGAACTTTTTCTTCTTTTTTTGGGGTGGTGGTGGTGGTGGTGGTAGTAATACTGGGGATGGAACCCAGGTCAGGCCACATACATGCTAGGCAAGCATTCTACCACTGAATAACATTTCCAGATCTTTTTATATTTTTTCACTTTCAGACATGGTTTGCTAAATTGCATCTGGTCTCAAATCTCTCTCTCTCTCTCTCTTTTTTTTTTTTTTTTTGGTGGTACTGGGGATTGAACCCAAAGCTAGGCAAGCACACTTACCATTGAGCTACATTCCCAGACCTCTTATATTTTTATTATGAGACAGAGTCTTATTTAGTTGCCCAGGCTAGTCTCAAATTTGCTATCCTTCTATCTCAGATGCCCATGTAGCTGAAATTACAGGCTCTGGCCACTGTGTCTGATAGAAGAAAACTTTAAAAACGGGTATCAGGAGCCTGGAGTTGTGGCTCAGTGGCATGTGTGAGGCACTGGGTTCAATTCTTAGCACCACATATAAATAAATAAAATAAAGGTCCATCTACAACTAAAAAAAATATTAAAGAAACAAAACAGGCATCAAGTGAGACTTGGTGCATGAGACGAGACATAGTATGCTAATTCCTGCCTTAGAGTCCCCTTTTACTAAAAAGGGTAAAACCATTTTTTACTTATGATTCTTTAAACTTTTTGTTCAAATAATGTACAGTCTCTGTCTCCTGGATGGCCCATGACTGCTAAACCTTACTAATGATATATAGTTATTTTCCCCACAACATGTCATATTTTTCTCTGTTTTTTTTTTTTTTTTTTTTTTTGGTGTGTGCTGGGGATGAAACCCAGGGCCTTGTGAATGCAAGGCAAGCACCCTACCAACTGAACTATATGCCCAGCCCTTTCTCTGGATATTTAATCTGACTTTCTATTCTATGTCCTGTAATAACATCTTCAGTTATATAAATTTCCCATGTAGAAGAATGACATTTTCAACAAAAAAAAACTGTACCTTATTAGAATCTTATCTACAATATCATATTGTTATCATGACCTCCTTTGGTCCCAGTCTTCAATCCCTCATTCTGATCAAACTATTTGTTGAACACAGATGCTTCTTTTCTGTTTCTTCTATCAGGAAGCTGAACACTTTTTAAGAAAACCTCACAATCACACAATTCAACAGTTCCCAATTTCAGCAGGAACTTCCATGCCACTTAATAATCATTTTATCTATCCTTGATAAGTTTTCTTTCCCATTCTCCTTAGACAATTACTAACCATTATTCCTTGCCTCAAAAGCCCTACTGCTATCATAATCTCACTTTAGCAGAATGAATTAACATCTTATCTTTAAGAAACTAAAAAGCCAGGAGCAATGAAAACTTTTTAGTACATGGAAATTTTGGAGAGTGATAAAAATGTTCTAAAATTGGATTGTGGGGGCTGGAGTTGTGGCTCAGCGGTAGAGCGCGTGCAAGGCCCAGGTTCATCCTCAGCACCACATAAAAATAAATAAATAAAGATATTGAGTCCAACTACAACTAAATATAAAATATTTTTAAAAATAAATAAAATTGGATTATGGTGGAACATGTAGCATTTATTTTAAAAAAATCACTGACTTTTGTGCATACAAAGGATGTTATACATAAATTACACCTCGATTATAATAAAAGTATAAAAAATAAAGGGGGTGGTAAATATGATAGAGAGTTGCTATTTTAAATAAGTATGCCAGTGAAGAGCTTTCCGGTAATTTTTGAGTACTTCACTTAATAAAACAGTGAGCCATGCGAATATCTAGGGGAAGAATGGAAAAACAAAAACAAAGTCCCCCATGGGGAGCATATCTGACAGAAAATCAACCAGAAATAAAGAAAGAAGATAGTAGTAAGGAGCCAAATCAGAGGCAGTGGGACAGATAAAACAGGACTTTGAATTTTACTAAGATAATAAATAAAATTTTGAGCAAAAGAATGGCATAAAATAATATCTTTTTAAAGGTTATTCATTTTATCCATTTTTACAAAAAAAAATCTTTTGGCTTTGATTTTCCTTTATTTTACATTTGCTTTATGCTCTTTTTTACATTTTTTAAATAAGCTTTTGTTTTGGAATAATTTTAGATACAGAGAGTTACAAAAATAGCACAGAGAGTTCCCATATAAACTAGGTTAAGTAACAACTTTCATAACCATGTTGTATTTGTTGAAATTAAAACTTTTTTTTTTAATTAAAACTTAAATACTGGTACATTACTATTGAATACATTCCAGATTTTATTCAGATTTATTAGATTTCCCACCAGTAACCTTTTTTCTTCCAAAATATAATCCAAGATACTGCATTACATTTAATGTCTTACTTTTAAAAGATCATTCTGGTTGCCCGTGAAAAGCAGATTGTAGAAGGACAAAGATACAAGTTAGGAGACAAATTAAGAAATGAATGCAACCGACTGCACCTTTGGTAGTGATAAAAAGTGTTCACATTCTGAACTTGCTTTAAAGGTAAAACTGATGGGAAATAGACTGAATGTGGGATGTCAAAGATCTTTTTCTTGAGAAGTCAAGGAAGATTTCAGTGTTGGCCATTGCAAATGAATAGTGCTGCTTATTAAGGAGAAATAATGCCCTGGGTAGGACAGTTAAGTATATGGAATATCTCTGTACCTTCCTCAATTTTGCTCTGAAGCTAAAACTGCTCTTTAAAATATAAAGTCTTGCCAAGCACAATGGTGCACGCCTGTAATTCTAGTCACTCGGGAGACTAAGGCAGTAGGAGTCCAAGTTTGAGACCAGACTGGGCAACTCAGTCAGACCCTATCTCAAAAATAAATAAATAGATAGATAGATAGATAGATTGATTGATAGATAGATAGATAGAGGTGAGAATGTAGCTTAGTGGTAGAACATCCCTGGGTACTATCCCTAGTACTAGGGGAGGCAGGTGGGAAAACCCATGAAAGGAAAGACTTATGGATGAACAGATATAAAGGGTAAAGTAAAAAATTCAGTTTTGTGTATTTGAGATGTTAATTAGACATTCATATAAAGATGCTAAGTAATAGATATTTAAAAGTTCAAGGATGGAGACAACAATTTAAGAGCTGTTGTCAGGATAGGGATATAGCAAAATCCCCAAGGATATGAATAATAGGAGAGGTCCTAGAACTGAGCCCTGGGACATTCTACTTTTAGGGTCAGGAAGATAAGGATATCATAAGGAAGAAACTACAAGTCAGAGTGAGACAGAGCAACCAATAGGAGTGGGTGAGTCAAGAAGATACTATCCCAGAGGCTAAGTGTTTCAAGATGAAAGAAATGATCAATTGTTTCAAAAACTACAGAAAGATAGGAGGAATAAGTTCTGGTGTCTAACGTTTAAAGATGATGATAGTTAACAATAACATATTATATATTTCAAAATAGTCACAATCGAGGATTTTGAATGATCTCACCACAAAAAAATGATATTTGAGCAAGACATGCTAATTACCCTGATTTGATATACAAAATGTATACATGTATCAAAACATCATACTATACCCTATAAGCATGTCAAATTATTTACAAGTAAAAATAAGATAAAAACATTTTTTAAAAGTGCACACCTGGTGCTGGGGTTGTGGCTCAGCAATAGAGCACTCGCCTTGCTTATTCGAGGCCCTGGGTTCAATCCTCAGCACCACATAAAAATACATAAATAAAATGAAGGTATAAAAAAATTCATATGTTTTTTAAAAAAGTGCACATGCACACACACACACAACTACAGAAACATTGATAAAAATAAAGAATAAGAACTTACTACTAGATTCAGGATCATGTAAGTCCTTGATGACCTTAATAGTTGTGGTTTTAGGGAAGAGCTAACAATGAAAGTGGGTTAAGAAGAGAATGGGAAAAGAGGAAACGGAAGCAGCAAAAACCAAATAACTTTCAGGAGTTTTGGTGCACAGAGAATAAAAAGTGGTGTGGCTAACACTGGATTATGTGGATTTTTTTGTCTTAAAATGGTTTAACTCTTCCCTCCCCACCTACAATGACTTTCTTGGGCATTTCATTAGTCTACAGCTGCAAAATTCCATTTATATTCTGATGATTCCCAAGTTTATTATCTCCAGCCTGGATCCTGCTGTACTGAAATCCAGATTCATATCAACTGCCTATTCAACTTGTTTGGATAAATAATAACCATCTAAACCATAACATCCAAAATTGTGTTCCTGATATTCACCCAGTAACCTCTCTTCTCAGTTTACAACATCTCACTAAAAGGCAACTATAACTTCCAGTTACTCAGAAAATCTTGGGAGTTACCCTAAACTTTCTCTTCTCATGCTCTATATGCAATTGCAATCTGTGGGTAACCCTCCTAGTATTAACTTCAAAATATATCCCAGAATTCAACCCCTTTTCATCACTTCTACTGTAGTCATCCTGATTTAAGCCATCATTACCTCTCCTGTGGCTAGCAAAACATCTTCTGAATGGATTTGTTTCCAGTGTTGCCCCTCTCCCTCACTGTTTTACAGCCACAAGCATCTAGACAGCTTCTCCCCTCCCTTCCAATGCCAATTTTCACTCAAATTCATTTTCTCGACGATGTCATCTCTGAGACTACCTTTTTGAAATTACAATATTAGCCTCCTTCTATATTTTTCTCTATAGCACTTACATATTTTGCTTTCTTGGGGGCGGGGAGGGGTACCAGGGATTGAACTCAAGCTACATCTCCAGCAGTATTTTGTATTTTATTTAGAAATGGGGCTCACTGAGTTGCTCAGCGCCTTGCTTTTGCTGAGGTTGGCTTTGATTTAGCGATCCTCCTGCCCCAGCCTCCCTAGGTGCTGGGATTACAGGCATGCACCACTGCGCCCAGCATATTTTGCTAATTTATTTTATTTTGTCTCCTTCAGCTAAAACTCTCTGAGGGCAGGAAGGCTTTTTGTTAACTTCTAATATCTTTAGCACCTACAACACTGCCTCATAATGAGGAGATAGTAAAATCTTACTGAATAAATACATTTAAATACTGATAAGAATTTCTAGTAACTAAAATATGGAAACCTACACTGTTTCTTCTCCATGCTCCATCACCCACCCAAAAAATTTAATCTCACAACTATTGTTAATCAGTTCCTTCCTTTTCACTTTTATCATGCAATTTATTTATTTTGGTAAAGTACCCATGGGCACTTTACCACTGAGTCACATCACTCATCTCTTTTGAGACAAGCCTCTCTAAGTTCCTGAGGCTGGCCTCAAACTTGCAATCCTTCTATCTCAGCCTCCCAGAGTCACTAAGATTACAGGTATGTAATACCATGTCTGGATCAATTCATTATCTTTATACCTGGACTACTATAACAATCCTTCCCAAAGGATCTCCCTAACTACTGCCACTCTTAAATGGAACTTCCACAGTATGGCCACAGTGATTTCAGAGCTTAGGAATAAACAAATTACCTATCCACCTTACTCCCTATCCTTAGTTTAAAAAAAAAAAAAAAAAAAAAAACCTTAAATACTTAGACTGATATTTTCTGTAAAGAATCAAACAATAAATAGTTTTAGACTCTGCAGAACATGGTCCCTATTCCAACTACTTGAGTATAAATAAAAATGACAATAGACAATATAAACAAATGGTATGGTTGCATTTTAAAAATTATTTATTGCTGCTGGACATTGTGGTACATGCCTATAGTCCTAGAAACTTGGGAGGCCGAGGCATGAGAATCACAAGTTCAAGGCAAGCGTGGATGCAACTTGAAGAGACCCTGTCTCAAAAAAAAAAAAAGAGTGCAAGTACTGGGGCTCAGAATGTGGCTTAGGGGAAAAGCACTTGCCTAGCATAGGCAAGGTCCTGAATTCAATCCCCAGAACCACAAAAGAAAAATTTTTACAAAAACAGAAAATGAACTGATTACGGTTCCCTGACCTAAAGGATAAAGCAAAACTTCATCATGACAATTATAAGGTGGTAACTTATATCTATTTCTTTTTTTAAATATTTTATTAGTTGTTTTTGGACCTTTATTTTACTTACTTATTTGTTTGTGGTGCTGAGAATCAAACCCAGTGCCTCACACATGCTAGGCAAGCACTCTACCACTGAGCCACAACCCCAGCCCCGATTTCTATTTTGAATGTCAGCTCTCCACCTTCATTTCAGACTTGTATGCCATATAAGTATACACATCACATGTGTATACTTTTTTAAATATGGAAATCCCAGCATTTTTCTGACTAACTCATTTAAGAGTTGTTCCAGGTAACATTCCTTCTAAGAAGCCTTCCCTAAACCCTTAAATTAGGTAAGGTAACTACCTTGATCTCGCAAAGAACCTCAGTTCATACCTCTTTATTAACATTTATGATATTCTACTAAAATTTTGAACTGGGCATGCTGGCATGCACCTACAATCCCAACTACTTGGGAGGCTGAGGCAGGAGGATTGTAAGCTTAAGGCTAGCTGCAGTAACTTAGCAAGGTCTGTCTCAAAATAAAAACAGAAAAGACAGGGAGTGTAGCTCACTGGTTGAATGCCTGTGGGTCTAATCCTCAGTACGGTGGTGGGAGGGTGTTTAAATCCTCCACAATTAGTTTTTGAGTTCCTGATCCACAGAAATTACATCATTCATTTTCATAAGTGAATAAATGTTTCTGAATTGAAGTGAGGGGTCCAGAATGAAGTTGAAATGAAATGAGGTTTAACATTTTAACACAAGCATTTTAACTAAGAATCATTGTTAATAAAATGGGTGAGACAAAAATACCACACATTGACACCAAGAATACAATTTAAAATGTCTTTAAATATTCAATCCAATGCCAATATTAGCATTTAAGAGACAATAGAAACAAGAATCAACAGAAACAAGTCATTATCCCAAAATGTGGATTAAAACTTACTTCAATTTTAAGGGCCAGTTCTACTTGGTTGTGATAAGAATCTAAGAGTTCTTCAACAGGGTGTCTGAAACAAAGAACAGTTGTTGTGGCTGAAGAATACTATACACAAAAATGACTGCTTTCATAATCAAAATCAATGTATTCACACCCAAAATGAAGTTTGAAAACCTGAAACTAATGCTTTAGATGCATACCTTGTCATGACTTCTTTATAAGGTTTTTCTATTTGATATAGGTATGTGTTTAAATCCACAGGTGCTTCATCATCTTCTGCCTAAACAAACATATATACACAAATGTTTACCAAAAAAATCATTGTCTTTATTGTCAAATTTAACATGGTTAAATGTATGTATGATACAGTCTTGAAATTAATCTTTCAGAACTAAAGATAAAATACTAGCAAAATTAAATATAATTTATAATTGACTCAAAAAGTGAGTCAAATATTGTGAAAAATATTTAATTTTTAAGTGTAAATGCATTTAAATCTAGTTTCTTTTCTTTCTTTCTGTCTTTTTTTTTTTTTTTTTTTTTTTTTGTACTGGGGATTCAACTCAGGGGCACTTGACCACTGAGCCACATCCCTGGCACTATTTTGTATTTTATTTAGAGTCAGGGTCTCATTGAGTTGCTTAAGCCTCATCCTTGCTGAGGCTGGCTTTGAAATTATGATCTTCCTGCCTCATCCTCCTGAGCCGCTGGGCCCAGCAAGTCTAGTTTCTAATACATAAATAACTCTTAAATGAGGGTGGGACCAGATGGGAAAGAGATCATCTGGATTTCTGCTTTATTTTTTCTGATGATAATCAAGATTTCCTCCCACTTCCTACTGACCCCAACAAAGGAACAAAATCTTGGACTCTTCCGCCATTCTACATAATGCAAAGAACATTATTCCTTAAGAAACTGAACAGAAGCCAGGCACTGTGGCAAATGCCTATAATCCCGGGTACTCAAGAGGCCGACAGGAGGACCACAAGTTCAAGGTCAGCCAAGGCAATTTGGTGAGACCCTGTCTGGAAGTAAAATATATGGGCTGAGGATACAGCTTAATGGCAGAGTGCCCATGAGTTCAATTCCCAGTAATGCAAGAAAAAAAAATTTTGTTTAAAGAAACTCAAAAGACAAGTTACTAATGATTGCCAAAATCTACTGAACTTTGTGAAATAGTTTCTACCCAACTGAAATAAATTTTACCTAACACAGGAGCAAAATCCTGGAAAGAAAACATTTTTCTACCTAAAATTCTACTAAATGAAGAATAATTCTCTTTACAGATTAAAAATCTTCTTATAAATTCACCACGGGTTTATGTAGGAAAACGAAAGTGGATTTTACTATGGATTTCACAAAGTGGGCTTTGCTACTTTACAATGGCTAAATATTGTGCTTTAACCTAGTTGGGTTCAGAGGTGCACACTTGTAATATCTGTTTTAATCCAAAAATTAAGTACTGAACCCTTTTTTAAAAATAAATAAATAAAATTTTTTTAGTTGTAGATGGGTATAATACCTTTTTTAAAAAATATTTTTTAATTGTTGATAGACCTTTAATAAGCTAAGAATCGAACCCAGTGCCTCACACATGCCAGGAAAGTACGCTACCACTGAGCCACAGCCACAGCCCGGGTACAATACCTTTTATTTATTTATTTTTATATGGTGCTGAGGATTGAACCCAGTGCCTCACATTTGTTAGGCAAGTGCTCTACCACTGAGCTTCAACCCCAGCACCGAAAGTACTAAACCTTTAAAACACAGAATTTATTTTCATTTCATGAGAAATAATTCCTTTTTATCAGTTTGGTGTAAAAGTCAATATGGATCTTCTTTCCTCCAACCTATATTTAGTATTTAAAAATATTTCTAGTTTGGTGCAATGGCGCACACCAGTAATTCTAGTGACTCTGGAGGCTGAGACAGGAAGATCATAAGTTTGAGCCCAGCCTTAGCAACTTAGCAAAACCCCATCTCAAAATAAAAATTAAAAAGGGCTAAAAATATAACTTAGTGAGTGGTAAAGTGCCCTGGGTTAAACTTTCAATACCAAAAACAAAAACACTTTCCTTTCCTCCCCATCTTATTTCTTCCTGACTGACCCTGAAATTTTCACTATTGTGTAAAACCACTATAAATAACACTTTTTAATTCCTTCACTTTGTTCTTCAATATGCCTCTATCTCTAAGGAGAATGCTACATAAAATTTCTACAACTGAAAAATGTCCTCTCATCTACATACACACACACACACACACACACACACACACACACACACACACTTACTGTTCGAGCCAGATTCTGGCACATTGCACTGAAGGTCAAGAGTTGTAACTTAATCTCTGTGTCCCATTTTCGACAGTTTTGAATATGTTCATGACTTCCAAGGCAATGGTTACTGTTAAAATACATTAATTATTCACCAGTATTATTCCTCTCAAATCAGAAGTTATACAGGTGAAGGTAAAATTTATAAATTGCATCAGAAATCAAAGAGAATGATACAATACAGATAGTTTTTAAATAAGTGTGAGCACTTAAGCAGAGGGATTACTATATATGAGAAGAGTGAAGAAGAAAGAAGATGCAGACAAAGGAGAAGAAGGAATAAGAAAAATTAGGTCAGAACATTTTTAGAAGCCTAGGAGAGTGAAATTTGTAAAGCAATTAGACTAAATGCTACTTATAACAAATTACCTGATTAAATAAAAGATCATGATAATTATTTCAGGCAACTAAAATGAAATAATATCTGAATACTGTACATAAAGAATCATGCATACTACAAATGGCGAATAGAGTCTATAATGATGTATTGACTCTACAGAAATGTCCATTACAGTCACTTATTAAACAATTGCTCACAATGCTTCCTGCATAAGAATGTAAGCTTCTTAAGAGAATACAGTGTCTTACTTATCTCTGAAATCCCACCACAGTCTTAGATATGACACCTTAGATGTGTTCAACACAAGTTTATTGATTCAATGAATCAATTCAATAGGACCCAATGTATTTTTGGACTATAAGTTTTAATTAAAGCTTTTCTTATTTTAAGCCAATAAAAATAAAAATTTTCGAAGATGTTGCTCAGTAGTTAAATAAACTTACTTCTGTAGCACCTCCTCTTGACCACAAACTTTCAGAACATAGCTGCCAAGATCTACTTGATTCAAGTCATCATGTACCCAGCAAAGGGCTTGCATTATAACAATCTCTACAGTAGAACTCACTGTAAAAAAGTCAGTCATTATTTTCATTTTGTTCATTTACTTCTAAATATACATTTATTCAAGATCATATTACTTATAATCTAAGACAGCACTATACAATAGAAATATAATACAAGTCACAAATGAAGGACACATATAATTAAAAATTTCCCCATACCCATGTTGAAAGTAAAAGGGGCAAAACTAATTTTAATAATCCATTTGATTTAACCTAATAAATCTAAAATACCATTTCAACACATTATCCACTTTAAAAATTATAAGATAATTATTTCAAACAAAGGCTTTGAACTCCAGTGTGTATTTTGGATTTATAGCATGTATCAATCCAGATTAGCCACATTTCAAGCATTCAATAGATACCTGTGGCCAGTGGTTACTGTGTTAGATAGTGGAGGCCTATCCTAAGACAACCATATTCTTACTACAGACTTCTTCAAATAGGATTAAATTCAGCAGTGTTCAGCAAACAGCTTTAAAACAAATATGAAATGTTTGACATCAGCCTGATAAATTTTCCAATCAGAATTAAAATATAGCAAGTAAGTAGCATTGTTCAATTATCATTCTTGGCAAAGAAAAAAAATTGCATAACCGTAAAAACTAAAGCTTTTATAGTAATATGTTTCTATACTTACAACTCCTCCTATGTTCAACTTAAAAAGGATAATGACTAACTCAAAGTTCATGAAAGTTAATGGGCTGGCAGAAAAGACCTCTAAATATAATAACCTTAAGATAACAATTATTATTTTTTGGTAATACTCTACCACAATACGGTTATGTAGCTTAATAGGAATGCACATTGTAAATGTGAACACTTATGATTAACCAAATAGAAATTTGAAACACTTTTTTTTAGATTAGCCAGATTTTAATAAATAACAATTTGATAGAAATCAGAACATAAGCTATCAGTGCTCACTCATGCATATTTCAATCAAAGTGACTACTGAACTTTTCTTTTTCTTTTAATTTTAACATTAATTCTTACTCCATACCTAGACTTAAATGTCCCAGACCAAAATGTTAGGTATGCTGAAAAAGAGTAATTCTTCATTCAGAAACTAAAAAAAATGACCTTATAGTTGGCCAACATTTTTCTGTTTCAGATATGTATTTTTTTCAAAGGGCTTTCCAAGGTGCAAAGATAGAAATAATCCAAAACTGGACATATTCCTACTCATAACATTAAAGAAAAAAAATGGCTTAATTTTTAGGTCAAAGTACTATGGAAATATGGCTCTTATTCCACTGTTGGAATCCCATTATTATGAATGATAAACAAACTGAAAGAAAACAGAAGTAGTATTAAAAACTGTAACAAAAATAATGAACCAATAAAAAATTAATTTTAAAAAACTGTAGCAAAAATTTTTCTACACACCTTGGGGAATACAGCTCTAGAAGAAATACTCATGCCAGGTTTGGAAGGGAAAATTAAAAACAAAGGAAAATTACCTTCTCCTTAAAGGAGATTAGCAAGGTAACTAGAACTTCAATTTCTCTGACAGTTCTTTATACACAAGCATTTTTCTTGCCATACTATGGAGGGGAGGGTGGGAAGAACTCAACTACAATTAACTTTTTTATCTAATTCTTTTGAGCCTTGGCCAAGAACTACTGATTATGAAAGGTCATTTCACCTTTTTTTCGGAAAAATATGTAGTTATAAAAGTAACCTGTTTTCTCATTAGTCCTAACCAGAAAACTATCCAAATGAATGTAAGCCTTTTAAAAAGAACACTTAACGATAACAAAGTTGGTTATTAAAAGAAAAGGAATACGGATATTTTAAACATTTTCCTTTAACCAAGCAAAACAATGCTTGGGGAACTATGAACCTACCATCGCATGTAAACGTAACTGGTAGCTGAAATCCTTCAATTTCAATGGAGACCTTGACACTAGCATTTTCTCCACATATGTTTCTTTGCACTGTGACTGGACTTAACAAATAGCCTGGATTTGTGCGGTGATTGGTATATGGAAATTTGGTCTTCAATCTGTTCATAAGAAAGAAGATATTAAATTATTTTAGGAAAAAGTTGCATTTGAGAGCCTAGAACAAAGCTTTATGTGCTTATAGCCACTCAAATCTGTATCTTTGTCCAATTCTAGAGTAGCTGGTGAGAACTGTAATGAATGAATTCCTGTCAAAACCAGCATTTGTCTTTTCAATAAAAGGAACCCAAGGAAAAGGAAGAGATTAACTGCCAGGGTATCTTTGGTAACACTAGCAACACTAGCTAGGCATACATCTGATAACTGGTATAAAATAAGGTTTTCTGCTTCTGATTCTTTTGCCACACAATACAATTACACAAAATGGTACATATTTAATGAATTATTGATAATAATATAGACAACAAAAACTTAAGAGTTGTAATGGTCAGAGGGATAAAAAGTTTGCTGTCATTTTAAACCCACCCTCAGGACATTTTTTCTATAAACACTGTGGTTGCTAGACAAGGAAAAGAAACAGACAACGTGTTTTTACACTGCTGCAAGGGTTTTTACATTGCTAAAATGCCTTTATTCCCTCCAAGTAATTTCTAAAAGTCAGGGAATTAGAAGAGTGCATGAAGGTGGTGCACGGCTCATCTCTAAAAAGCAATCCTGGTATCAAGACAAAGGGGTAAAAAAATAAGCCTTATGACCCACAAAAAAGGTGAGGGGGGTGGGTGTGGTTTGACAACTTCTTTAAATTCCGGGCTTCATTAAACTTTTTCTAGAGGTTAGAAGACAGGTTCCAGTGCACTCCTGTTTTTCTTTCTCTCACTCCATTTTTTCCACTTTTTCTTTTTGTGGATCCAGGGGCTGAGCCCAGGGCCCTACGTATGCTAGAGATGCACCCTACCACTGAGCTACACTCTCAGCCCCTATCTGTTTTTCATAAGGCTATAAATGGAATGAATACTAGAAAAATTATCTATTTGCTTCTGTACAGATTAAAATATCAAGTCATAAGTATAAAATAAAACAGGGATGACAGGAAGAAAGATTCTGAAGAGGTAGCAAACGTAACAGTACAAAACTTCTACAGTCAGACCACCTGATTTGAATTCTGATTTTACTACTGATTAGCTGTGTAAATTAAGGCAAGTTATTGAGTCCCCTATTGCATACAAAGCGGGATAACACTACCACTTACCTGGAGCCTACCTAGACTTAAAACCAGCTTTCAGAAGCTCCATCTATGGGAACTCCTCTCACAGAACTCTAATAGTGACCCCAGCTGAGAGTGGAGCAGACAACACTCTATAATGGCTCTACTTAATACTGCCCAGAAGAGGAGGCAAGAATTTTTGAACTCCAGCTGGCAACCTGATGAACAACACAAAAAGAGGAAGGATCTGGCCAACTGTAGCCACTACTCTTGTGCTCAGTACATACCTTAAGAAAAAAGGGAAAGAAAGATGTTTGTGAACAGACAACAGACATTCTCATTGACAATTTTTGATCACTGCAATGGAAACAATTTCTTAATTTTTCATCAGGAACCTTTCTTACAATTTTTTATTTTATTTAATTTTTTTCTTTCATTTTGATTGTGTGCTAAATAGTTCATGAGCATTTATACATATACATGTTTGTCTCTCTTTTCTCATTTCTAACATTTTTTGAAGGTAGTTATTTCTCATGACTCTGTCTTTTGAGGGCTAGGGTTTTTGATTAGTATATTTGGTTTTGTTTTGTATTGTTTTTTACTTGACTATTTTTCTCTTGATTCTCTCTTTGCTTTTGCCAAATGCTAGTGTTCTTCCACTCTTCCTTCAAGCTTTTACTTCTATTTTCTCTCATCATTTCTCATAATCATTACATCCCACATCTCTTCTGCCCATACCCTGTTCTTCTTTTGAAATTGCAAAACCTTTTGTAAACTTGCTGTTTTAACTGTTGGCAATTGCTTATCAAACCATTTTTATTTATTGTGCCAATCAACATTGTAGACATCATACATAGTAGGAACTAAGTATTTAGTTGAATGCTGTATATTGTTTGTTTGCATTGGTCATTATTATTATTTGTCTTCCTCCAAACTGTGAGGTACCAGAAACATTCTGATACAACTGATCTGTGAGGTAAAAAACAAAGGAAGGAGTAAAATCAGAGAGAAAGTACAGAAAGCAAAAGACCACTTCAATAAAGATATAGAGATTCTGAAAAAGAAACAAACAGAAATCCTTGAAATAAAGGAATCAATAAAACAAATGAAAAATTCAATGAGCACCACAAAAGACTAGACCACTAGGAAAACAGAGTTTCAGGCAATGAAGACAAAATATATAATCCTGAAAATAAAGTTGACCATGGAGAAAAGATGTTAAGAAGCTATGAACAGAATTTTCAAGAAATATGGGATAACCTGAAAAGACCAAATTTAAGATTCATGGGGACAGATGAAGGCTCTGAAATACAAACTAAAGAAATGCACAATTTTTTCAATGAGTTAAAATCAGAAAATTTCCCAAACCTTAAGAATGAAATGGAAAATCAAAATACAGGAGCTTACAGGACCCCAAATACACAAAATTACAACAGACCCACACCAAGGCACATTATTATAAAAATGCCCAACATACAGCATAATATTAGAATTTTAAAAGCTGCTAGAGAAAATGGACAGGTCACATAGAAGTAAACCAATTTAGATTTCAAATGATTTCTCACCCATACCCTAAAGTTAGGAGGTCTTGGAATAATATATACCAACCTTTGAAAGAAAATGGATACCAGCCAAGAATACTATACCCAGCAAAATTAAGCTTCAGAAGATGAAATAAAAACCTTCCACAATAAACAAAAGTTAAAAGAACTCATAACTAGAAAGCCTGCACTACAAAATATATTCAATAAAATATTCCATGGAGAAGAAATGAAAAATAAAACTGAAAACCAGCAGAGGGAGGAACTACACAGGAAGAACTAGGAAACACTAGTTCAAATTAAAAACTAGAAGTAAATCAAAATGAAAGGGAATAAAAATCATCTCTCAGTAAAATAACACTGAATGTAAATGGCCTAAACTCATCAATCAAAAGATACAGGCTAGCAGAATGGATTAAAAAACAAGACCTGGGGCTGGGGCTGGGGCTGAGCAGTAGAGTGCTCGCCTAGCATGTGCAAGGCACTGGGTTCAATCCTTAACACCACATAAAAATAAATAAAATAAAGGTATTGTGTCCAACTACAACTAAAAAAATATTTTTTAAAAAAACAAAACAAAACAAGACCCAACAATACGTGTCCCCAAGAGACTTACTTCATAGGCAAAGACATCCACAGACTAAAGGTGAAAAATAGGAAAAAAAAAAAAAAAAAAGAATATTCACATGGATCTCATAAGCAAGGGTTTCTATTCTCATATCAGATAAGGTGTATTTCAAGCCAAAGTTAATCAGAAGGGACGAAGAAGGTCATTTAATACAGCATAAAGGAATTATTTATGCCCCAAACAATGGAGTATGTATGTATATCAAACACACACTGTTCAATATCAAGAAGATGGTGCATGCCTGTGAATCCAGCAGCTTAGGAGGCTGAGACAGAAGGATCACAAGTTCAAAGCCAGTCCCAGCAACAGTGAGATGCTAAGCAACTCAGTGAGACCCTGTCTCTAAATAAAATACAAAATAGGGCTGGGGATGTGGCTCAGTGATTGAGTGTCCCTGAGTTCAATCCCCACTACAAAAACAAAGAATCAAATAGACCACAGCCCAATAATATTGGCTAACTTTAACATGCCTCTTTCATGATCACATAGATTTTCCAAATCAAAAATAAAGAAGCAAAATACAATTAATAATTTAGACTTAACAGACCTATGTGGACTATTTCATCCAAAAAAATGACTAAATATACTTTCTTCTCAGCAACACATGCATCCTTCTCTAAAATACACCATATCTTAGGCCACAAAGCAACTTTTAACAAATACAAAAAAATATATAAATACCTTGTATTCTATCAGATCATAATTCCATTATGAAATTGGAAATCAATGATAAGATAAAAAAATAGGTTGAGAAGGGGCAGTGGCAGCAGAGGCGGACCACACTCTCTGTCGACAACCTTGAAACTAAAGTGACAGAGGAACTACTTTTCAAGCTTTTCCACCAGGATGGGCCAGTAATAAAGGTGAAAATTACAAAAGATAAGGATGGTAAACCAAAGCAGTTTGCATTTGTGAATTTCAAACATGAAGTATCTGTTCCCTATGCTATGAATCTTCTTAATGGAATCAAACTTTTTGGAAGGCCCATCAAAATTCAATTTAGATCAGGAAGTAGTCATGCCTCACAGGTTGTCAGTTTGTCATATTCCCAGCATCATGTTGGAAATTCAAGTCCTACTTCTACATCTCCTAGCAGGTATGAAAGGATTGTGGATAACGTGACAGCATCGGCACAAGTAATACAGAGATCATTTTCTTCTCCAGAAAATTATCAGAGACAAGCAATGATGAACAGTGTTTTGAGACAGATGTCATATGGTGGGAAATTTGGGTCTTCACATGTGGATCAGTCAGGATTTCACCATCAGTTCAGTCACATAATCATACTTTCAACCAGTCTTCAAAGCTCCCAGTGGCGCCAAGATGCATCATCATCACAGCGTAAAGTCAAGACAGAATTCTCATCCCTACCTTTCAGATAGACATTATAGCTGTGAACAGCGTTACACCGATCATGGATCTGATCATCATTACAGAGGAAACAGAGATGATTTCTTCTATGAAGATAGGAATCATGATGGCTGGAGCCATGAGTATAACAAAAGAGACAGCAGTAGAGATGGAAAATGGCGCTCCTCTCGACACTAACTGTTAGTAAACGGACATTGTTTCATGGGATCATTTTAGGCCTGTTTGACTAAGTTGGTATGGAAATATTTTGAAAAACTATAAAGCAGCTTTACAAGTTGCCACATTTCTTTATATAAGTTTTTTAAAACCTAGAGCTACAGTTTAATACAGAAATTAGAAGAATTGTGGTTTCAATTTTATTACATTAATAACATTTCACCTCAGGGCTTTATGAAGAGGAAAGGATTTTATGCAAAAGAAAGTGCCACAATTCCTAATCATTTTAGGTAGTTTAGGAAGGGTGAATTGTATAGAGTGGTTATATTATAAAGCAAATATTTTAATTATCTGTTATCCTTTTGTATTGCAATTTGTTAGTAAATCAGATTTTGGTGTATATAACAACATCCAACTTGATAGTCTGCAAAGACTATCTGTATTTTGTTAATAAATTAGAAAAAACTTTTCAGTGATACATTTTATTTAGAACGATTATTGGGTTAAGTTTGGGGATAAATCATATTGCATAACTGAGAGAATTTAAGTGTAAATTTTATGACATGCTCTTTTGAGTTTTACCCCAATTGAACATATAAATGTACACATACTATTTCAGTCTAAAATTATAGAATTTGTTCATTCAATCATGTTGTATGACTGGTCTCAGGAGATGAAATATCTTTACATGTATATTTTACATTAAAAATTATAGTGTTAGTGTAAATCTTTTTCAGGAAGAACAAAAAATATCAGTGCATAGTCAGATAAAATGGAAAAATGTTTTACTGAAAATACTCTTTTTTGGGGAAAAAATTCGTAAAGCCTTTAAGTGCTGCATCTCTCACTCAGACTTTAGAAATTTTAACATTTTCAATGTGCCCAGGATGTGAATACAAAGACACATTTTATTATCAAGGAGATTGTACAGGTCGCTCTTTTCTTGTTTGAATATTGGAAAAGGATGTAATGTTAACATTTTCTGGTTTTAAAATTTTATTTTTTTTTTTTAAGAGAGAGAGGAGAGAGAATTTTAATATTTATTTTTAAGTTTTTGGTGGACACAACATCTTTGTTTTTTTGTTTTGTTTTTTTTTTTGTATGTGGTGCTGAGGATCGAACCCGGGCCGCACGCATGCCAGGCAAGCGCGCTACCGCTTGAGCCACTACCCCAGCCCTGGTTTTAAAATTTTAAAATCAAATTGTTTAACCAAACTTTTATGTATCAAGATGCTGTTTCCCTTTCATTGCAGAATTGTTTATAAAAATTCATTCCTGAAAAATTTGAATCCTTTTTAATACCACACCATTTGTACTATGTTGCTTTTTAATATATTAAAAACAAAGGGAAAATAAAATAGAAGCTACTCTAACACCTGGAGACTAAATAACATACTACTGAATAATAAATATTCAGAAGAAACCAGAGGTTAAATACAAAAATAGAAGTAAATGAGAATAGTGATACAACATATCAAAATCTTTGGGACACTATGAAGGAAGTTCTAAGAAAACAGTTGATACCATTGAGCTCATTCATTAAAAGAACAAAAAGATACCAAATAAATAATCTTACATCTCAAGGCCTTAGGGGGGAAAAAAAAGAACAAATCAACACCAAAATCATTAGAAGACAGGAAATAATTAAAATCAGATCCGAAATCAATGAAATTGAAATTAAAAAAAAAAAAAAGCAACAAAACACTGGTTCTTTGAAAATAAACAAAACTGATAAATCCTTAGCCAAGCTACCCAAAGAGGGAAAAAAACTGAAATTATTAAATTCGTGATGAAAAAGAAAATATCACCATAGATACTACTAAAATAGATAATCAGAAATTATCTTGAAAATCTATACTCCAATAAATTAGAAAATCCTGAAGAAATTAATAAATTTCTAGACATATGACCTACTCAAATTGAATCTGGAGGACATAGAAAATTTAAACAGATTGATTTAAAGCAATTTCATTGCTTAAAAGCCTACTAACAAAGAAAGACCCAGGACTGGATGGATTCTCAGCAGACTTCTACCAGACCTTCAAAGAAGAATTAACACCAATTCTCCTCAAATTATTCCATGAAATAGAAAAGGAGTGAACCCTTCCAAATTCATTCTATGAAGTAGTATCATCCTGATACCAAAAGTAGACAAAGATATCAAGGAAAGAAAACTTCAGACCAATATAATGGATGAACATAGATGCAAAAATTCTTAATAGAGCAAATTCCATACAAAAACATATTAAAAAGAGTACAAGTGGGTTCAGCCCAGGGATGCAAGGTTGGTTCAACACATGAAAATCAATAAACTAATAATTCATCACATCAATAGACTTAAAGCCAAGAATCGCATGATTATCTCAATAGATGCAGAAAAAAAATTTGATCAAAAATACAGCATCCATTCATGTTCAAAACACTAGGAAAAATAATAAGAGATAGTAGGAACATACCTCAACACTGGAAAAGCTATATATATTAAACCCAAGGCCAATATCATTCTAAATGAAGAAAAATTGAAAGCATTCCCTCTAAAAACTGCAACAAGGATGACTTCTTTCACCACTTCCATTTAATACAGGCCTTGAAACTCTAGCCAGAGCTATTAGAAAGAAGACATTAAAGGGATACAAATAGGAAAAGAAGAACTCAAACTCTCCCTATTGTTGATGACATGATCCTTTATTTAGAATAATCAAAAACCTCCAGCTGAAAACTTCTAGAATTCATAAATGAATTCAGCTAAGTAGCAAGATACAAAATTAGTACCCATATATCAATTGTGTTCCTAGACATCAGTGATGAATTAGCTGAAAGAGAAATTAGGAAAACTGTCCCATTCACAAAAGCCTCAAAAAATTAAAATATTTGAGAATCAATCTAACAAAATAGGTAAAAGACCTCTTCAATGAAAACTACAGAACACTAAAGAAAGAAATTGAAGAAGACCTTTGAAAATAGAAAGATCTTCCATGTTTTTGGATAGGCAGAATTAATATTGTCAAAATGGGCATACCTCCCAAAAGCACTATACCAATTTAATGCAATTCCTATTGAGGTTCCGATGACATTCTTCACAGAAATAGAAAACAAAGTCATGAAATTCATTTGGAAAAATAAGAGGCTCAAGATAGCCAAAGTAATCCTTAACGAGAAAAATGAAGCAGGAAGCATCACAGTACCAGACCTTAAATTACACTACAGAATTATAGAAACAAAACCGGCATGGTCTTGGCACCAGTGAAGACCAATGATCCAGAATAGAAGACAGAGAGACAAACCCACATATAGTTATCTCATACTAGACAAAGGTACCATACATATATATTTGAAAAAGATAGCCTCTTCAACAAATGGTGCTGGGAAAACTGGAAATCCATATGTAGCAGAATGAAATTTAACCCCTATCTCACATCCCGCACAAAACTCAAGTCAAAAGTGGATTAAAGACCTAGGCATTAGACCAGGAATCCTGCACCTACTAGAAGAAAAAGTAGGTCCAACTCTCTACCATGCTAGCCTAGAACTGAATTCCTATATAAGACACCTGATGTGCAAGAAGTAAAATAAAAAATCAAGAAATGGGATAGTATCAAAAAAGCTTTTCCATAGCAAAGAAAACAATCAAGAATGTGAAGAGAGAGCCTACAACATGGGAGAAAATCTTTGCCACTCGCACCTCAGATAAGGCATTAATTTTCAGGATATACAAAGAACTCAAAAAGCTTGATAAAAAAAAATAGCATAATCAATAAATGGGCATAGGAACTGAACAGGCACTTCACAGAAGAAGAAATACGAAACATCAACAAATATATGAAAAAAGTTCATCTCTAGCAATTAGAGAAATGCAAATTAAAACTATACTGAACCCAGTGTGGTGGCACACGCCTGTAATCCCAGGGGCTTGGGAGGCTGAGGCAGGAGAATTGAAAGTTCAAAGCCAACCTCAGCAACTTAGTAAGGCCCTAAGCCACTCAGTGAGACCCTGTCTCTAAATCCCCAGTACCACCCCCCCCAAAAAAAAATATATATACATACACACACACACACAAGTAACAATAAAAATTGGCAGGGATGTGAGGAAAGGGTATACTCATACATTGCTGTTAGGACTGCAAATTGGTGCAACCACTCTGGAAGGCAGTATGGAGATTCCTCAGAAAACTTGGAATGGAACTACCACTTGACCCAGTTATCCTACTCCTCAGCAACCCCAAGTAATTAAAATCAGCATACTACAGTGATGAGGCCACATCAATGTTGATAGTACCTCAATTCACAATAGCTAAGCTATAGATGCCCCTCAACAGATGAATGGATAAAGAAGTTGTGGAGGGGCTGGGGATGTGGCTCAAGTGGTAGCGCGCTTGCCTGGCATGTGCGCAGCCTGGGTTCGATCCTCAGCACCACATACATACAATGATGTTTTGTGCGCCAAAAACTAAAAAATAAATATTAAAAATTCTCTCTCTCTCTCTCTCTCTCTCTCTCTCTCTCCCTCTCTCTTTAAAAAAAAAAAAAGAAGTTGTGGAATGTGTAAACAATAGAATATTACTTAGCCACAAAGAAGAATGAAATTATGACTTTGCCAATAAACGGACATAACTGGAGACTATCATGCTAAGTGAAATAAGCCAATTCCAACAAACCTAAGTAAGGTCGAATGCTCTCTCTAATATGTGGATGCTAACCTACAACAAGGTGGGAGAGGAAGAAGAGAAGTTCAGTGGATTAAACAAAGGAGAATGAAGGGGAGAAAGAGGGGGTAAAAATAAGAGAGACAGTGGAATGAATTGGACATAACTTTCCGGTGCACATATATGAATATACTACAGTGAACCTCAACATTGTGTTCATCCACAAGACTGGGATCCTAACTACAATAAGATATATTACATGCTTATATAACATATGTAAATAGATTTTACTATCATGTACAACTAAAAAGAACAAGTAAAAAACAATAAAAATTAAAAGCTGGGAATGTAGCTCAATGGGTGGATTGCTTGCCTAGCATGTATGAATCCATGGTTTGCCAGCAGTGAATTAAAGAAGAGAGAGAGAGAGAGAAATTGATTGATCAAGTTTCAGCTCTTAGTAGCTATTCTCCCTATCTTCAAAAGCTCCATTTACAATGGGAAAAAATGAAGCTACCCTGCATTGAGAATGGGCAGAGGAAGAAAAAGGAGCAAAGAGGAAAAAGGAAAGGGAGCAGGAAAGGAGATCCAGAGGGGAGGAAGATGATTATAGATGTGAAATTTCTGGATCTTGCTGTTATTGAACTCTGCTCTACCTTTCCTTTTTCTGGTATAGGGGATTGTGAAATAGTATGTTACCTTTCTGGTTAACTTAGTGCAAGCTGTGTTTCTAGCACTCGTAACGTAAGTTCTGACAATACCCTGATATAAGAAAATACACTTAGCCAGAGGCAAAGGAGACTTAGCTTTGTATTGACTACAAGAAAAAAAAACCTTTGTTAGAATACTTTTCTAATCTATAAAGGATGCAATATTGGACAGATTTATGATCGAGAGTGCAGCACAGTGGCATATAACTATAATCCAGCTATGAGGCTGAGGCAGGAAAACCACAAGTTCAAGGCTAGCAACTTAGCAAGATTCTGTCTCAAAATAAAGAATAAAAAGGGTTGGGGATGTAGTTCAGTAATAAACTGCCCCTAGATTCAATCCCTAGTATCACCAAGCAAACAAAAAAAGATTGAAAAAATATTTTAGAATGGCTTTTTTTTGGGGGGGGTGGTACAACCATTCTACCACTGAGCTACATCCCCAGACCTTTTTATTCTTTATTTTGGGACAGGTCATACTAAGTTGCCCAGGCTGGCCTCGAACTTGTGATCCTCTTGCCTCAGCCTACCCACTAGCTGAGATTACAGCTATGTACTACCATACCTTCTCAGAATTGCATTTTTCTAATATTCAGAAAATATATTTGTCCTCCTAACCTTGCCTATTATAAATAAATAATACTACCTCTTAAATAAGTAGAGTAGTATTTTTTATGCTAGAAAGTTTATGGGAAAGTTAAATATCTCTTAAAACAAAAGCAGACATTTCTAAGTATAGCAAAATTTACGTGTAAGCCATAGTTTTGCTAGTTAAGAGAGTATCAGAAATCTACTCATGGGACTGTGAGTACAGTTCAATGGTAGAATATTTGCCTACACAAGGCCTCAAGTTTGATCCTTAGCACCACAATTTAACAAGGGGGAGGAGAAGGGAGGGAAGGAGGAAAAGGTAAGGAAGAAAAAAGAAGAAATTACCCCAACCTCAATTTTTTTCTTTTTTTTTTTTAGAGAGAGTGAGAGGGGAGAGAGAGAGAGAGAGAGAGAGAGAGAGAGAGAATTTTTAATATTTATTTTTTAGTTCTCGGCGGACACAACATCTTTGTTGGTATGTGGTGCTGAGGATCGAACCCGGGTCGCACGCATGCCAGGCGAGCGCGCTACCGCTTGAGCCACATCCCCAGCCCCCAACCTCAATTTTTCTTCTAAATATTCACAAACCTTGGGCTGGGAATATAGCTCTGTGTTAGAGCACAGAGCACTGGCCTAGTATAAGGCCAAGAGTTCAATCTCCAGCACACAGAAAAATACATAAATAAAAAGCAGAAATCTAGGGGCTGGAGATGGTACTTGCCTAGTGTATGCGAGGTTCTGGGTTCACTCCCCAGTGCTGCAAAAAGAACCCAAAAAAAGCAGAAATCTACCAAGTAAAGATATAGCATCATCTGTACTTTGTGGAAATAAGTCAATTAACTGACAAACTCAAATTTTAGCCACATAAAGAAAATAATTGCTAAAATTTTAGAATTATTATCATTAAGCTGGTTCAAGTTTGTTTTTTTTTTAAATAACACTTGAAGAATCTGTAATTCACAAAGAAAAGTCCTTACTTTGTAATGGATTGACAAAAAGCTGCCACCTCCTCATTCTGTACTTCAATTTCTTGTAGAAGTGATCTTCCAGTTGGCAAACTAGTGGTCCCACTTGAGTCTTTCTGTAACTAAAAAAGTGTTTTTATTTTAAAAGTGAAAGATCTCTAAAAGATATACAGTAGCATAGCACAAACATTTTTATAAAAACACACACAAACTTATAGAGGCAAAATAAATCGCAGTAGTATTAAGTTTTAAATATGGATTCCTATCTCAGTAAGTTCTTTGGTTTAACTTGTCCAAGAGTAGAAACATACTGTATTGATTAGTAAAAGCGGAATGCTAAAGACCTTTCTTCTCAAAGTGTTCCTGAAATTAACACTTAAGTAAATTAACAGTTAAATGAAATTAAAGGACTACCTTCTGTTTTAAAACAATGAAGAGATCAAACCTAATTGGATCTCCACTAATACACCACGAATTCTATATATTCAACTTAGACTCCAATTCCAAGAGAATGAGTTTTAGAAGCAAATGAATGGGAATTTTCTACATTAATAAACTTATATAAACATCCTAATATTCCTCCAAAAAGTTAAGTCTGGTAAAAATTTGTTTGCAATGTTGAGGGAGATCCATTTGCCACTCAAAAATAGCCAAACTGGAGAATCCATTTAAAGGTTCTTTAATATACTACATAAAAATACTTATTTTGGCAGAAATTTCAAGGGTAAATATCCTTTAAAACTAAAATACAAACATTCTCAATTCAAAATGAAATGAAAAAAATCACAATGTATAAATTTCAAGAGTTGTAACAGATTTCAACATATGTAACACACAAGACTGATTAAACTGAAAATTTTAGGCAATGATTCCTTTAAAAGGTGGCAGAGCCCTTTCTGCTAGAATATCACATGCACATTTTTGGGGAAGGGGGTACCTGGAGTTGTACCAAAAATCACAATTGAAAATAAAATGGCGCCTGGGGAAAAGAGTTAACACAGACTACTCAAAATCAGTGTTAACTATACAACCAAAGCCCTGACTAAAAATACTAGCACAGTTATGCTTACTTGTATTTGTACTTAGCATTAAGGTCTTCAATGTTTTGAGGCCTAAAACTCCGAATCTCTTGAAGTTAAGGACTGAGATGTATCTCAGTGGTAGAGCGCTTGCCTAGGATGAGGGAGCCCCTTGGTTGAATTCCCAGACACACACATGAAGTATAATACAGGAATGTAGACTTCTTCAATCAACCAAAAAACAAATAAAAAAGCTCATAATTCAAAGGGAAATGTCTTCATAGCTTCTTTGCCTGCATCCACTGTTTCAGTAGACAGTTCAATACTGCAATTCAGTTCACTCTTGAAGTCACCCACTTTCACTAAAAAAGAACACTTCCGCAGGATTTTCAGTGTTTTTCTTAATAATTTCCTCTATTGTTAAAGCTTTCTCTTGAATTTCTTTCTTTAAGTTTTATTTTTTAGTTGTAGTCAAACACAATACCTTTATTTTATTTATTTATTTTTATGTGGTGCTGAGAATTGAACCCAGGGCCTTGCACATGCTAAGCGAGAGCTCTACCGCTGAGCCACAACCCCAGCCCTTGAATCTCTCTTGATTGCTTCAAAAATGTTAATATGCTGGGAAAGATTATGTCTAAACTAATGCTACTTCCTTATTATACTAACATCTGGAATGACCAATCACATATCAATTATTGTGTTATAGAAACAAGAATGGTAGCAAATAAGACTCTACTAAAGAATGGGATTTGATATTTCCTAGCAAATCCTTTTGATCTGATATCCCAAGTCTGCAACAATCTAATCCAATATTATTTCCTACAACTTCCCAAACAATATCTATGTTCCAGTTAGTCTGAACAATATTCTGTTTCAATAAAACACAAATGGAGCTTATCTTGTCTAGGAATCCTGTTCTTTGTCTGAAATGTTTTCCTCTCAATCTACCTCACAATATATCAATTTTTGGGGGGTGAGGGCAGTACTGGGAGTTGATCCCAAGGATGCTCTACCAATGAATTACCTCCCCAACCCTTAAAATTTTTTTAATTAATTTATTTATTTGCAGTATTGGGGATCAAACTCAGAGACATTTTACCATTGAGCTACATCCCCAGCTGTTTTTAATTTTTTATACAGGGTCTCAGTAAGTCGCCCAGACTGTCTTCAAACTTGCAATCCTGCTTTACCCTCCAGAGTTATAGATCACAGGCGTACACTACTGCACCTGCCTAGATATTACATATTTCAAAGACAGATTCTTACACTTCTTGGGGCACTTAAAAAATTTTTTTTAATTAAAAAAAGAAGAAATGTCTACTTCCCAAGTCAGTTGGTCCAGACAAAGATGACCTCAGCTGCTTCTAACCTGACTGCAGTATGGGGATTGTCAGGTGCATCCTTGACTTGCTGCTGGACCTCTACTTCCTCTCCAACATCCCCATCTCTGTCTGTGGACCTGTAGGTGGTGCTGCTACAAGAATTCTACTAAGTTTAGAAACCTGCTGATTTGGTATTCTAAAGATTTCAAATACCTTCTCATGCAGAGCACCCCAGTGTGGTTTAAGTGTTTTGCAAGCTTTTGTTTCAGCTGCCTTTATTTCCCCATTGCAACATATGCCTTCTTCAAAGGAAATTGCAAGTGGATTCACATCTCTGCAATCATCTACTCAGTTCATACCCTAACAACTTTAATTCTAATTCTCTCCACATTGCTATTTGAGGATTTCTCCAAAGCCAGTGGTTTCAAAAGACAAGATCCTGTGACTTTCCATGAATGAATAACTCTCACAGGCATCTATCCCCCCTTTCTCACCTTATACTTATTCTTATATACCTTATACTTCTGTCTTTTCATGTTGAAGAACTCCTACTATGAGGAGAAAAGGAAGAAAACGAGGGAAACAACCACTGGCCCAGGGGAGAGACACTCACGGGGCAGTTGCCTTTTTGCCCCAATACAAAAGGGTCTGCTCTGGGGGAAAAATGTTTTTTGAGTTCTTTATATATCCTGGATATTAATGCTCTACCAGGTTGGTTCAACATTTGGAAATCAATAAACATAATTCATACAAAGGATTTATAAAGAACTAAAAAAACCTTAACATAAAAAAACCAAAACCAAAACCAATAACTCAACCAATAAATGGACTAAGAAACTGAACAGACACTTCACAGAAGAAGAAATAGAATCATCAAACAAATATATGAAAAAAATGTTCAACATCACTAGCAATTAGAGAAATGCAAATCTAAACTACTCTAAGATTTCCTCTCACTCCAGTCAGAATGACAATTATTAAGAATACATGTAACAATAAATGTTGTGAGGATGTGTGGGAAAAGGTTCACTTATACATTGCTGATGGGACTGCAAATTGGTGCAACCATTCTGGAAAGCAGTATGGAGATTCCTCAGAAAACCTGGAATGGAACCACCATTTGACCCAGTTATCCCACTCCTTGGTTTATACCCAAAGGATTTAAAATCAGCATACTATAGTGATACAGCCACATCAATGTTCATAGCAGTTCAACTCACAACAGCTAAGCTATGGAACCAACCTAGGTGCCATTCAATTGAAAAATGGATGAAGAAAATGTGGTACATATACAAAATGGAATATTACTCAGCCACTAAAAAGAATGAAATTATGACTTTGCCAGTAAATGGATGGAACCAGAGGCTATCATTCTAAGTAAAATAAGCCAATCCCCCCAAATCAAAGGCCAAATGTTCTGACATGCAGATTCTGACTCACAATAGGAAGAGGGGAGGGAGGAGTGGAAGTTCACTGGATTAGGATGGGGGGACATGGGAGGAAGTGAGGGAGGATGTGAATGGGAATGACAGTAGAATGAATCAGACATAACTTTCCTATGTTCATTTATGAATAAAACCCATATAACTCCATATCATGTATAACCACAAGAATAGGAAGTTATATTCTAAGTATGCATGTCAAAATATATTCTATTGTCATGTATAACTAAAAAGAACAAGTTAAAATTTTGTTTTTGCAGTGCCTTTCAGAATTTGGTACTTCCTTTTAAGTTATAAGTTTTGATAATGACAGAAATACATTAAAATAAGCAACTAGTCATTCATCAAGGTAATAAAAGAATCTGGAAAGTTAACTCAAATGTTCTGTCCATGAAACATAAAAAAATAGCTGGACTTAAACATACAATCATTTTCATCTTCCTAATAAAGCTCTTTTTCTTAAAAAAAAATAGCTGGACTGCCAATTATTTCACCCTCAATATTAGCATCAACATTTTGGGTACTTTTTTCCTCCATTCTTTCTGGAACAATAAGAAAATTTTATACCTAATTCCTCAAGTCAAGTCCACACTTCACCCACCAACTTCACATGAGCAATCATAAGTATAAAATCATCTTTTTACTCCATTAATCCTGAAGATATTTCTTATGTGGCACTCTAGGCTTTCTATTTTTTACTGCATTTATACACACATCTTGTCCTCAACCTCCAGCTCAAGATGTTTAAAAGTGAGGTATTATGGTTTGGATGTGAAGTGTCCTCCAAAAGCTCACATGTAAGACAATGCAAGGTTTAGAGGAGAAATGATCGAATCACAAAGTCCTAATCCAATCAGTGAATTAATCCCGATGGGATTAACTGGGTGGTGCTAAAGGTAGGTAGAATATGGCTAGAGGAGTTGGGTCCCTCCGGGTATGCCTTCGGGGTACATGTATGTATGAATGTATATATGTATGTATGTATGTGTATGTGGGTACACATTTTTTTGTTGTTTTGTTTTTTAGTACCAAGGATTGAACACAGGGATGCTTAACCACTGAGCCACATTCCCAGCCCTTTAAAAAAAATATTTTGTTTAGAGACAGGGTCTCCCTAAATTGCTCAGGGCTCACTAAGTTGCTGAGGCTGGCTTCTGCCTCAGCCTCCTGAGTCACTGGGATTATAGGTATGTGCCACCACTCCTGGCTGGGATGTATATTTTGTATCTGGCAAATGGAGTCTTTTTCTCTGCTCCCCTCTTTCACACTCTTCCACCATGATGTTCTGACTCACCTCAAGCCCTGAGGAATGGAGGGGGTTATCTATGGACCACAACCTTTGAAATTCTGAGGCCCCTAATAAAATTTTCCTTCTATACAACTATTCTGGTCGGGTCTTTTAGTCATAGCAGCACAAAGCAGACTAAAACATGAGGTCTGCAAATGATTAATATTTGCAATACCTACATTCCCTCAAACGTGTCAAGGAATGAAAGAGGCATAATCAATACATGGACCAAAGAACGAAGAAGTTTGTAAGGGAAGATACTGAGTTTTCTAGTAAATATGTTGTGTCTGGAAATCCATATAGGTCATAATCTGAAAATATTCTATTCCAGCAACATTCTATTCTAGAAATTCTTTTCCAAGCTAGAAACAAAGTTTTGGGGTTTCTATAAATTTTCTTCAGGAAAATTTCTCACTTTGCTAATTGCTGTCAGCATTCATCAGGAACATTGCAAGAATAACACCTTAGTTAAATAGGACTTGGGACTAAGTTCCATCAACAGGGGACAGTCTCTTTATGACGTTGGGGGGCATAGAACTGGTATCTCCAAGAGAGAGAAAGAGAGATTGGTTGGTTGATTGATTTAGTTTGATTGTAAGATTGTAAGGAATTAACTCATGCCATTATGGAACTGACAAGTTTCAAGATCTGTAGTTAACAAACTAGAGACACAGGAGACACAAATGTGCAGTTTTGAGTCCAAAGGCAGAAACAAAACAAAAACACAATGTCCCAGCTTGAGGGTGGTCAGATGAACAAAATTCTAAATTATTCTTTGGGTCCTCAAAAGATTGGACAAGACTCACCTACATTAGAATGGGGATCTACCCTACTCAGTATACCAATTCAAAAATTAATCTCATCCAGAAATACCCTCATATATATCCTCAGAATAATGTCTGGCCAAATGTCCATGGTCTACTCCAGTTGACACATAAAATTAACCATCATAGCATATTAATCATAGACAGCCAAGGAATCATATCACTCCAAGCATCTAGATCAGTAGCTTTTAATTTAAGTACTTTAGAGTCTCAAAAGTAAAGTACGGGGCTGGGGATATAGCTCAGTTGGGAGAGTGCTTGCCTTGCATGCACAAGGCCCTGGGTTCGATTCCCAGCACAAAAAAAAAAAAAAAAGTAAAGTACTGACCATGGGAGAACAATCTGTTTTTAAACATAACCAAGACAAAATTTTTGGGAAAATACCTACATTGGAAGGCTAGACAAAGGAGAATGAGTCAAAGATCACAGGACAAAAACTAGGAAGTACATTCATCACTTGGAAAGTAGATGGTCATTGAATTGGAAATTAGTATTAATGTTACCACAAAGAAGTCTCTCTAACATGATGAGGCCAGAAGGATAGCAAGAGAGTAGAAAGGCAGTAAGTACAAATTTCTCTTTAAAGAGTAATGACTTTGGGAAAATAGGAACAAATGCAATAAGGTAAAAGGATTAGGCTTTTAAAAATGGAAAGAATCTCTTCCCTCCAAACCAGAAAAAAAGAGGGAAATTTGAAGTGGATGAGTTAACATAACTTCAGTTAAAATAAGCACATAAATAAGTGTGTAAGTGTGTGTGTGTGTACATCTATATCTATATTATATATACAGATGAGGTGGTAGGTTGTAGAGGTAGGTTTGGGGATTCAAGGAAAGTCATAAAGGTTTAAAATAACTCACAAAATATTTATCAGTACATTCTGTGATAAAAAAGAAAAAGCAGTTACAAGAGTACTGTATAGGAAAGCTTCATGCCTATAAGAATTTAAAGGTTTGGGTCATATCACTCAGAAATTAGTTGGAACAAAGCACCAAATTTTCAATAAATGTACCACAAACATTAAGTATATCAATTACCATTTAGAACAAAATTGGTTACATCCTTATCTGGATTTTTAAAGATATTCCAAAGAGACTTCCTTCAGTGAATTATTCAAATACACTCGGTTACACAATAAAAATCATATTTTAACTTTCCTTCTTTAAAATTAATGATACATATCCTGCCAATGAGGATATAAATGCTTATACTGTTAATACAATTAACTTTTAGAAAGAGCCAAAATCCATAGAACTTTGCAAAAGCACTTTTACAAAAATAATTTGATATATTACTAAAACCTTTAAAAACTGATCAAAGTAGCTAAATTCATAGCTATTATCTGAAAGTTTAATTTAAACTTAAATTGCCAGAAGATAGTTTTAAGTATTGTTTCTTCTTGTGTTGGTCACAAAATATTTGAACTGAAGTATTTAGATTATTATTAACAAAACAAAAGACACTAGAAGGAAACAGGAAGTAAGCTTGCTGAGTGAGAAGAAAAATACCCTTCTGAATTTTTACCACAAAGCAAATTTCTGACAGGAAATGAACATTTAAGTACATAAAGTAATTATTAAAAAAAAAAAAACCTTAGGCATTGCAATATTATTTCCCAACAAACAAAGTATGAACTTCAGGGAAAAGTTTGTAAATGGACAGGGATAAATGATGTGTGAAAAATTAAAAGTTCCATGCCAATGAATTCTGCCACAGACTTCCTGAATTATTAATATTCCTTTACCTCTCCCTTTTGGTCTATATCAAACCAAACTTTTCTTCTTATACACAAACAAGATGAAATCTTAATATTAATAAAAGGGCTTAGAACTTCTCTTTAATACAAAAATCCTTCCTGTAGGATATGTAACAGGTACATATCGAGCTTCTGATTGAATGCCGCTAATATTTCTGTTTACAACCTGAGAGTAATCTGTATGAAATAGATGTTCATAAATTCCTTTGTAGATATTTAACCATCCAACCTGCCTCCTTAAATTTTCTTCTCCATTAGTCCTTGTTCTACTTTTTTTAGGATACCAAATTTAAAAATTAAGCACTAAACTGATTTTTTAATTCATGCGGAGAAATAATATAAAGAAATAGGATTTGCTCTATTTTTAAGCTTTACTATACAACATATTTTAACTTTCAGCATCTGCTACCACTTGTCTTGATTAAAATCTAGCACAAAGCAGGTACAGTGGCACAGCCTGTAATCCTAGCTACTCTGGAGGCTGAGATAAGAGGATGGTAAGTTCAAGGCCAGCCTCAGCAATTTAGTGAGCCCCTATTTCAAAGGGAAAAATATAAAGGATTGGGGATGTACTCAGTGGTAGAGTGCCCGAGTACCAGGCACAATCCCTAGTACCAGACTCTTCTTGCTCCCAAAATATATATGGCACAAATTGTCATCTAATGTAGCACAAATATGCTCAATATATTAAAAATTTTAGTATTCTGTATTTCATTCTATTTTAAAACAACATAGTGACTTTCAGATATTCTGCTCCCTGGATTGGCTTGAAAACCTATGTCCAAAATACAGAACAAAACAAAACAAAAATTCACTTTCTCTTTTACATGGCAACTTTCCAAAATTTAACTATTATTCCCCAAAAGGCCCTCAGAAATCATCTGGTCTAACCAACAATTTCATAAATAAAGAAAACTCAGATCAAGAAAGTGACTTTTATTCAATTACTATTTCTTCGACAAAAAGTCTGTATAACTTCTAGATCCCGAATACTGTAGTCTTCTCTTATTGAAACACATTGGTGAGCCCTCTTAGAATGTAGTGCTCAAATATAATTATTAGATAGGGTTTTCATAGAATTGATTGTAATGTAACAACTGTATAACACCTCAGTCATGCATCAGATAGACTTCTTCAATCCTTTCCTCATACTTTAAAATCTAAGAACATGTTCCTGTTAAAACTGATCCTGCACAGAAGCCTAGTAATAAATTTCTAGAGTTTGAGCAATTAGCAGTTCTCTGTGACAACCATGTGATCTGATTACCTACATCTTGTTGGGGAACATCTTATCTTTAGAAAACAACTTACCTTCATTATTCCTGTAAAATACTTTCACCCAAATAAAGAAAATATAACGATGGTTTTATGACAAATAATAAAAATGAAAAAGAGGGACTGGGGCTCAGTGGTAGAATGCTTGCCTAGCATGTGTGAAGCACTGGGTTCAATTCTCACAAATAAATAAAGGTACATCAACAACTAATAAAATATTTTTTAAAAATGAACAAGAAAAAATGTATGCGGGGAAATGTACACGGGTATCACACCCCTACCAAAGGAAAGGGTGGAGAACACATATGTTGAACTGGAAGTGATTAGTCTAAATTCAAGAGGGCAGCAGGGAAAGGAAGTTGAGTTTCACAATAAAAGCATTAGCAATCTATGTTAGGGATTTGGGTCTAAAATGAAACTGTTCCCAGGGTACTCTATTTTTATACTTTATTATTAGTCTTGCCACATTCCCAATTTCATAGGCTCCTGAAGCATGAGGACACTTAAGTCATCTTGTCAAAAGGTCCCAAATGCCACACCAAGGGAGCAGACTGGTTGTATCAGAATCACTTAGGGAAAGTTTTTTAAAGACAAGACATCTTTCCACACTCTCTCCCCAACGCCACAAGAATCCTACAACAATCAGAAATGAGTAGGTCTAAACTTTGCAGGAAACTGTGACCTATCACTAAGTTTAAGAAGGTGACTCTCTGAATATCTCCTGTAACAAGGTACTATTCCCAAAACAACATGAATATCAGACCTTTGCTTTTTACAAATAGTCTGTTGCCTTTTTCTTGACCTCTAATTTGTTATAATGGAAATTCTCAAAAACACACACAAAGTAGGTCAATATAATAAACATCCATGTATCTATCATCAGCTTCAACAATTATTAACATGGCCAATCTTGTTTCATTTATAAACTTAAATACCAACATCTCATCCCAATTTATTAAAGCTACAAGTAATATGATTACCTTTGTAAGTTTTTCAAAATATACATCCCTAAAATATAAGAGCTCATTCAACTAACTGAAATACCAGTATTATACCAAAATATTAACAATAATTCCTTAGCTTCTTTGCATCCCAGTTTCCTCAACTATAAAATTGGGATGGACTACTCTGGCTTCATAGGATTCTTATGAATTTCCTACTGTCTCAGTAATTATTGGGGAAAAAAAAAAAAGTAGGGTGGGGGAGTTCAGTTTGAATATGTACAACACATAAAAAGCATGTAAGTTTTTGGATCAGAGTTCCAGTCCTGGATCTTTGAGCAGGAAATAACCTGAATACCCAGAAACCTCAATTTGTTTAAAATGATAACTGTATCTTAACAAGGGGGAAGAAAGAACTGAGAAAGACTAATCAATTAATACTAAGTTATAGATAAGAGTAAGTTCTGGTGTTCTACTTCACATTGAGGTGAACATAAATAATAATAATCTACTGCATATTTAAAAAAACTAGAAAGCATTTTGAATGTTTCACCATAAATAAATGATAAATGAGGTGATAAAGATGTTTAGTCTGATTTAAACATTACAGAATATATACATGCATCAAAACATTACATGGTACCCCATAAACATATGACACTTATTTTTTATGAATCAGTTAAAAATTTAATAATTAAAAAAAGGAGAAGATAACTGCAGTCAGTATATTTGGAATGGTAATCTCTGCTCACCAGGGATAATGTTTCCTTTAGTATATAAATGGACATTTTAAGGTTAAAAATTAAAATATATAAACATTGAGATAAACTAAAGCCATTTAGAAACATTTCTATTACCTTTAAGCTAATCTATCTATTGTGGCTATGATGCATACATTGTAGAATTGTGAATGCATACATACAGAAATGAGATATAAAGAGCAGGATTGTTTCAAAATGACCTGGATGCTCATTTTGGATTATCTGGATAATCAGGGGGTCTGTCTTCTATGAATGGGAGGGTTGAGCCTGTTCTTAGCTCCCTACACCATCAAAGGCTTCCTTTTTTTTGATATTAAGTCTGCAACTTTCCAGAACCCAAACATCTCCAAGTTCTAGGCAGCTACCCATCCCCCCAAACTGAAAATATTTGACATCTCAATCTCAAGACTAGACAAATACTACAAAATTTGTTCTTCCTTTCCTAGATGTTTGTTGACTCCCAAAACCAAAATAGTAGGTAAGGTGCTAATTTAATTAGGCAAGTGATGATTCATACTAAAGTGATGAAAATGAGACTTATAAAGTGAGGATGAGATTTAAACATTCCCAAGACACACATATATTATTTTGAGGTATCATCTTAAGAAAATTAAAAAAAAATGAATAAAAAGGGCTGGGGATGTAGCTCAGTGGTAGAGGGGTTCAATCCTCAATATTGCAAGACAGGAAGTGGGGCGTAGGGAAGAAGGGGAGAAAGAAGAAATCTTACATGAGGAAACAGAGACAAAAAAGATCTTAAATGCCTCTTGGTGACAATCAGATCCTGATTAGGTCTTTATAATCTTAGAAAAGACAACATTAAAGGTAAGGGATTTTTCAACTGGCCTCTTCACATTTAATTATTTGCCACACAACCAAAGAATTAAAAGAATCCTTGGGAGCAAATAAAAATAAAATTCTAAATGAAAAATATTTCTTTTTCCCAATAAATTATGCACACAAATATGAACTCTTATGTTTCACTGCTAAATTTGAGTAGTAAGAAAAAACTATACCTGTATTTGGCCCTGGACTTTAGTAAGCTGAGTTGCTCGAATATTTAAAGACTGGCTTCTTGTTACAGTTGCCCCAGAAAGGGAATTTCCATTCACCTTTCTTTCAAGGTGACAACTTGCTGGTGATCGTTCTTCAAGAAGAACAGCATCCCAGGGATCCTTTGCTAGCAAACTTGGAACATTTCTGTCTTCTTCATGGTCTACTATTTCCACATTGTCCACTTTTGGCTTACTTAGAGGATCCAGGTCTAACCAGTCAAATTTACTGATGTCCTCAGACTTTGGAGATACCTGTAGATTGCTGACTGTAGTTTTTGAATTTGTTATCTCCAAATCCGTCCTTGCTTTCCCATTTTTTAAAAATTCTGATGTGCTAGCTATTTTGTCAAATAGTTTTGCCATGTCAGGACTGACTACTGGTCGATAGATTGGTAAAGTTGCTTGTGGATGAAAGGATGTGGCAGGTGTCAAAGGATATGGAAAATACGGAGACTGTCCTGGAAGCCTTAAATATATAGGTTCTGAAGATGGAAAAGTAGGCATTCTTGGGTTGAAGCCATTCTGGAATGCAGCCTGTTTACTGTAAGTTGAAGGATAAATAGAAGGTAAAGTATAAGTGGAAGGCCCAGATAAGCCAGGGGGCCACTGTCCTCTCTGAATACTAGGTCTAAGATAGAGCTGTGCTGAAAATGAAGGGCTCAGAACAGGAGTAACTGGCAATACAGGTGTTCTACTTTCAAAACTGTCATCCAACAATAGTTTTTCAAGCTCGGCTTGGGTGAGCTTTTCTACATCAATATCAACTGCTCTTTTTTGGGAATCTGATTCAGGAAACACCATGAGATCATAATCCTGTTTACTAAAAACTTGTGCTTTTTGTCTGGTACTGCTTGACAACTCAAAGTCTCTCTGCTTGTCAGTCACTTGTCTGTCCTTTTGCAGTTTTGCTAAAGCTTCTGCTTCCATCTGTAATGCTTCTTGTTTGTCCACATCTTTTGTTCTTGTTGGTTCCAGCTGTGAAGAACACTGTTTAAATCCATTGTTGCTGGATATCTGAGCCATGTCCACTAAAAAGACCAAACCTTCTCCTATCTACTTTTTTCTCGTAGCTTCCAAAATAGCAAGACCTATACATAAAAATAAATAACACTCAATTAGATTTTCTAAACATAAATAAATTTTATTTTGTTTGAAACCTACCCCCATATGATTTAAAATTTCTGGCCACTTACAAAAATACACTACCAAGTAAATAAAATAAAATGAACATTTAGGTGAAATCTGAATGAAAGAATCCTTAAGACCTGATACACTACTGGTTAAGTAAGATGTTTAGACACACATGACTTTATTCCATTTGCTGACCTAACAGGAAAGCTGGCACAATAAATGAACTTAAAAAGTTTTCATTTCAGCTGTCACATGACTGCCATTAACCAGTGGTACTTTTAGCAGAATTCTTGGCATGAAACGTCTTAAGTGCTAGTCACATATTTTCAAGAGTTCAGATAGGGTTTACTGTTACGAAAATAGCAAGTCTAAAATGGGTGCAATCCTTTTGCTATTTGTGAGCCTTTTGCTATCAAATTGCTCAAAAGCCAACTAGATACCTAGTCAGTAAGATAAGGAATGATTATTTAATCAAAATATGTGAAAAAAACTGATTAAGAATTTACACTATTCTACACTTACTAAAAATGTACACTGTAATGTAGCTTACAATAATAAAAGTGTTAAGGCCATAAGAACCTGTAAGATTCTACTCAGGGGCTAGGGTTGTGGCTCAGCAGTAGAGCGCTCGCCTAGCACATGTGGGGCGCTGGTTTCGATCCTTAGCACCACATAAAGATAAATAAAATAATGGTATTATGTCCAACTAAAAAATAAAATATTTTAAAAAAATAAAATAAAGGTATTGTGTTCAACTACAACTAAAACACAATATTAAAAAAAAGATTCTACTCAAAGGTTATGACTAAATTGTCACATAGATTTGATCACACTTCTGTTCTGATTATCTGCAGTTAAGTCAAGTTATAATATCAAAATTTTTCCTTTAAAAACCATTAAATCAGGGTTGAGGATATAGTTCAGTTGGTAGAGTGCTTGCCTCATATGCACAAGGCCCTGAGTTCAACTCCCAGCACCATACACACAAAAAAAGTCCTTAAGTCAGGCACAGTGGTGCACACCTGTAATGCCAGTGATTTGGGAGGCTGAAGCAGGAGGATCTCAAGTTTGAGGTCAGCCTCAGCAATTTGGCAAGGCCATAAATAACTTAGTGAGAACCTATCTCAAAATAAAAAATAGAAAGGGTTAGGGGATGTAGCTTAGGTAGAGTACTTGCCTAACATATGTGAAGGTCTGGATTCAATTCCCAGTGCTGGAATTTAAAAAAAATTATCATATAGATTAAATGAAATAATGCAACTAAAATACTTATGTTGACCCTGAGCATAAGCACTAAATAAATGCTATTTATTATTAATCTAATCCAGTCTGCAATATACTTTGGATACCTAAAAAGCAAGAAAGCCTCTGTTTATGTCCCATGTTTTTCCCTCCTAGCAAACATGAATGTTTTTCTATAATACATGTTCAAGAAGAGTCTGATGAAAGGAGACAGGGAAAAACCCAAAATAAATTCAAATTAATATAATACAAATGAAAATTTAGGGGGCTGGGATTATAGCTCAATGGTAGAGCGTTCGCCTAGCATGCACGAAGCACTGGGTTCAATCCTCAGCACCACATAAATGTAAAATAAAGACATTGTGTCCACCTAAAAAATAAATTATGAAAGAAACAAAAGATCTTATTTTAAAAAAATGAAAATTTAGGTGTTGAGTTAATAACAGGAAAAAAAAAATGTTGCTGTTGTACCTCAGTGGTAGAGCACTTGCCTAGCATATGTGAGACACTGGGTTCGATCCTCAGCACCATATAAAAATAAATAAAGGTATTGTGTCAATCTACAACTAAAAAAAGTATTTAAAAAATGTTAACAATGAGGACATACAGAAAGAGGTATTCAAGGAATATCCCCGTAATGTCTTTGGACTATTTGCAATTCTTTCATATATTTGTTGAAAAGTTATTCCAATTTTTTACCTTCCACAGTAGACTGCAAAACATAGTCATGATGTATACTTGAAACTTGTATGCTTCATTATACTTAAATTTTACGTCAAGAGAAAAGGAAAGACAAAGGCTGGGCACAGAGGCACAGTCCTATTCCCCTAAGCAATTTAGTAAAACTCTGTCTCAAATTAAAAATAAAAAGGACAGAGAGCCAGGAATGGTGGTGCATCCCTGTAATTCCAGCAGCTCAAGAAGCTGAGACAGAAGGATAATGAGTTCAAAGCCACCCTCAGCAACAGCCGAGGCACTAAGCAACTCAGTGACACCCTATCTCTAAAAAAATACAAAACAGGGCTGGGGATGTGGCTCAGTAGTTGAATGTCCCTGAATTCAATCCCTGGTAGGCTCACCGCCGCCCCCAAAAAAGGGCTGGGGATGTAGATCAGTGGTAAAACATCCTTGGGTTCAATCCCCAGTACCAAAACAACAACAATAACAACAACAACAACAAAAACCCAAAACAATAAATAAACATCGAACTCTTGATAATACTGCACACAGAGTATTCATGTGTGCAACTTACTTTTAAGTGCATAAAAATATGAATTAATGGACAGAGGGATGACAGATGGATAAATATGTGATAAGGCAAGTATAGGAAAATGTTAATAGAACAGATGTTAGGTACATGGGTATTTTGCTTTACAGTTTCAACTCAGCTGCTATAACTGAAAACCTTCACAATAAAATGTTCAGTTGGGGGAAATGGGCACAAATTCACCCACTTGAATACACACATTCCTTTACAACATGATTTTCTTGTCCCACTAGTATAGACTTCTATTTCTCAACTCTCTTAATCTGAATGGGTCTTGTGACTTGCTTTGACCAATAAAACATGGGAAAAGTGATAGTGTTGGAGTTTCAAGACTAGGTCATAAGAGACCTTACTGAGTTCTTCCCTCTTGAACTGCAACTACTGTCATCTGAATTAATACTCACTGAGAATGAAAGAGAAGTAGGAGAGAAAAGAAAGCTTGGCCAACAGCCAGCAAAAACCACTAACATGTGATAAAGCCACCACTTAGACCATCCACCACACTCCAAATGACATCAGACTCATGATTGACCCAAAGTAAGACACAGAAGAAACCACCCAGATAAACTCAGTCCAGATAGCTAATCCACACAATCATTCTGGAATGGTTTATTACAAAGCAGTAACTGATAAACCTTTTCTGATTCATTTAGTTTTTATTTTATTTTTTCTGAAGTGCTAGGAATAGAACTCAGGCAATTACTTCAGGCAAGTGCTGTACCACTAAACCACAACCCATTCATTTAAATTAATAAAACTAAAGCCACTTAAAAACTAACAATGCATTTTTGTCTTAACTTCTGCTACTGCTGCCATCACGACCATTTTCCTTCTCTAGAAGGAATACTTTTCCTTTCTCAGGCTACCTTCTCCACTCATATCCTTATTAATCTCACTGAATTCCCCTATACTTCTTTATCAGTGGTTGCCTCTTTTGCACTGTTAATTTCTCCTTTAGTTGCCGTAAAAATGCTTAAGTGTCCTCCATACTGAAAAGGGGGAGGGAAATCTTAACATTCTGTTTTAAGACTATAGTGGCTTTCATTTTAATTTTCTACTTTCACTGCCAAACTTCTCAAATGATTGACCTAGAAACTTCTCAAATGACTGACTCCTTTCTTTATACATTGTGCCTTGAAAAATTCTACTTGCCTTTCAGGGCCCAATTAAAATACCATCTCCTCTCTGAAGCTTTTCCTAAGCACTCTCATCAAAATTTATGTTTTTAGCTCAACAAAAAATTTTTATCAATTCTTTTCTTTATTTTTGGCAGTTCTGTGGATGGAACTCAGGGCCTTGAACACGCTAAGCCCACACTCTACCTGGGGAAAAAACATGGGACATAAACAGAGGCTTTCTTGCTTTCTAGGTATCCAAGGTAGATATACTGCAAACCCTTTTGCCTACTTGGTTGGCATCCTTGCATCTAGTAATAGGACCTCTAGCTTCTTTTTTACAGATTGTTTATCTCCCTTTTATCCCATTTAATTAAAACAGGAATAGTCCATTCTTTTTTTCTTTAATATATATTTTTTAGTTGTAAATAGACTTAATACATTTATGTATGAATGTATATATGTATGTATGTGGTGCTAAGGATAGAACCCAGTGCCCCACACATGCCAGGCAAGTACTTTATCACTGAGATACAACCCCAGCCCAGAAATGGACCATTCTCAATCCCCACATTTTCACACCCTCAAATGCTTTGGAGGATCCAAATCCAGCTCATCAGTATTAACACCAGGACTTCTGCTGAAACTATTTGGAAAGGCAACTTTTGAGACTGCTAAACTGATGGGATGTAAACTCGCACTGTTATGCCCATCTTTGTCGCTACTTAAGGAGATGCCTAAGAATGCAGAAAACAGAGGTAAATGAGAAATAAGATGTATTCTGGATAATCTTACATTAAGCATTTGGATCTAACCATGCTCTAGGACAAACTCTTCATTGTATAAACCACTAGGTTGTTTTGTTTGCTTAAGATGGTTTCAAATGATGGTTTCTGCCATGGTAACCCAGAAAGTTCTGATTAACACACAATCTATGAACTTGTACATCTATTCAACAGTCTAAAATAGGCTTAAATGCAAAGACCTACTTGTTCATTTGCCTAGTTCTCCACATTTAAAACCATTTTGAGACAGGAACTAAGTCTAATGTGGTGGCACATGCCTGTACTCCCAGCTACTGAGGTGACCTTGGCAGGAGGATCTCAAGTTCCAGGCCAGCCTAAGAGCAACTTAACAAAACCCTGCCTCAAAAGAAAAAAGGGTGGGGATGAAGTTCAGTTGCAGAGTACTTGCCTAGCATACATGAGGGTTTGATGCCTAGTACTAAGGAGGGAAGGAAGGAAGGAAGGAAGGAAGGATAAACTTAAATTATTGAATATATGTTTTAACACAAGGGAATGCAGGCTGTTAGAATTGTAGAAAGCATTTCAGATGGCATAAGAGTATGAATAATATGACAGGAGCAATGAGTAGAGTGTAATCACCTGTTATTGAATACCATATTTTCCTATTCTTTTCTTTCTCTCACTCTCTCTTCCTCCCACTCCCCAGTTTTTCAGGATTGAACTAGTGCTTCACAAATGTTAAATAAGTATACTCTCAATGTCACTAACCCAACATTTCCTATTTTTCATATAATCATGCATTAAAACAAAATAGCATTTTACAAAAAGATACCTAACTGTAATTCACCTTCCACAAGTATAAAGCCAATTTGTTATTTAAGTCTTCTCATGCTTACCATAATTGGTAATGAATGACAAAGGGGGACATTTCAAATAAATGTCAACTCATTTACTAACAAAGGTATAAAATAGTTTGAAATATATTTTAACTATGAATGTGTTTTTGTTTTCACATCACCAATTTATTTGCTTGCTCTATCTCCAGTACCAAAAATCAAAGGTAATCATATACTAAACATAGTAATTGAGAGCTATCTGTTGGCAGCTAAATTACCATATTTTAGTTTTCCAAAGAATTATCATCCATGTGTATTCAAACGACAATAAAAGGACTTAAAAGATTGTCCAAAAGTAACCCTGTGCTTTAGCTATTTTTCTGGGGCTGCTACATTGGCATGCTCCATTAATTTTTAAAAATAAAGCTCCATTTGATGGCAAACATTTAGCAGGAAACAATTTCCCACATGCTAATTCAAAATAAAAACTTGGATGTTAATGTTCCCCTAATTCAAGATGGGAAAGATAACTCGATTTTGAATGAGAAATGTATATCATCTGCCAAAATTTTCCCAACATAAAGAAACCCAGTGAAAAACACAAGGCTGTAGCTACTTTAAAAATTCTTAAAAACAACAACCAACAAAAAAATTCTTTTAAAGAGGGCAATTAAACTTTTGGACACCATTTGCATATCACAAAACAGATTATTAAAAGCTCTTGCCTTCTTAAGTGACATTCATTCATTTACAATTTAAATTTAAATCTCAGAAAAAAAAAGGTCAGTCTTGCTACCCATCTAATGCTTTCTGATTTTAAAAACTAGAGATACTTAAGAAAAAGGAGTAACTATTACTTGAGTTCAATAATAGATAACTCCTGGGGGGCTTGGGGCTTTCCTCAATGGTAGAGTGCTCCCATAGCATGGGTGAGGCCGTGGGTTCAATCCTCAGCACCACATAAAAATAAATTAATTAATTAACAATATTGTATCCAACTACAAGTAAAAAATAAATATTAAAAAAATAGATAACTCCTCCTCTAAAATAACAATGAACCTTAAAGAAAACTAAATTATGATACCTATGTGGAATGGAATATAATACCATCACTCATGATGACTGAGTAACCATAGAAAATGTTTGATAAAATTGTAGTAAATATCTACATATCTTGCCTGATGGGGTGGTACATGCCTATAATCCCAGCAACTTGGGACACTGAGGCAGGAGGACCACAAATTTGAGGTAAGCCAGCAATTTAGCAAGATCCTGTCTCAAAATAAAAATAAAAAGGTGGTAGAGCATCCCAGAGTTTAATCCCCAGTACTGCAAGAACAAAACAAAAACTACACATCTCTAGGTAGAGACAGAAATGCATAGATGCTATATGGTATACATTCCTTTAGTTAATTAACTCCTTAAATTAACTAACTTTCACAACTGTTTTTAATATATTTTTTATTTGTTCTAAGTAGTTATACATGACAGTAGAATGCATTTTGACACATCATACATAAATGGAGTGTAACTTCTCATTCATCTGGTTGTACATAATGTAGAATTACACAGGTCATGTAATCATATACGCACATAGATAATAATGTCCAATTCATTCTACTATCATTCCTAACCCCACGCCCACTCCCCTCCCTTCACCTCCCTCTGTCTAATCCAAAATACCTCTATTCTTCCCCTCAACCCTCTGCACCTCCCGGCACTGTCTCACAACTTTTATAAAGTAACTACTATTACTATCCCTAGTTTACAAAGGAAGAAACTTGCCAGGCCACGCCATAATCCCAGTGACCTGGAGGCTGAGGCAAGAGGATCACAAGTTCAAAACTAGCCTCATCAACTTAATAATGCCTAAAGCATTTTAGGGAGACCCTGTCTTTAAATAAAATATATTTTAAAAGTGGGGGAGAAGGGTAAAGGGGGTTGGGGATATGGCTCAGTGGTTAAGCACCCCTGGGTTCAATCCCAGGTACCAAAAAAGAAGAAGAAACTTAAGCACCTAATGTATATGATTTTAACTAAACTCATAGACGCTAGCAAGTGGTATATTCAGGACTCATATTTTTAAGTCATACACATATTTTTTAAGTTATCTCAAATCGGTACATGTCTAAATTAACACAATTTATTCCTTATAAATATTAACTTTCAGGGTTAGGGTTGTGGCTTAGTGGTAGAGTGCTTGCCTTGAATGTGTGAGGCACTGGGTTCAATTCTCAGCATCACATCACCAAATGACTAGCAAATTGGTAATTTCACTGAGGACAAGAACTCTTACTTTATGAATCCTCTTCACTCAAGACTTCTAATGGTTGTTAAATGAATGCATCAATGACTACAGAACAAAAGACAATATTCCTTTCATCAAAGAAAAGTTCAATTATGAAACCAAAATAACAGGTTAAAAAACCTCTATGTATTAATAATTCAACATTTACTGAAAAACCTTTAAGTGGTTGAGTTTAGAATAAATAAGTGCAGGGAATCGGTTATATTGAAAACTAGGAGGGAGATGGCAATAGAAAACTAAAAACAGGAGGTGTTCCACCACTGTTAAAAGGAAAAACCCAGTACATGAGAAGATAATATTCTCCTATCACTGATTCATAGAAGAAAGAAAACTTATCTAACAAAATAAATAAGTAAAAAACTATAAGTTCTTTGGTATTAGACACTGTACAAATTCATCACAAAAATAAATGAAGAGGGCTGGGCTTGTGGCTCAGTGGTAGAGTGCTTGCCTAGCACATGTGAGACATTGGGTTTGACCCTCAGCACCACATAAAAAATTAATTAACTAATTTTAAAAAATGTATCAAGCTTACTGAACACTTTTAAAAACTAACAATTTAAAATAAAGAGTATCCAGACTCTGGGTGTGAATTTATTCTACCCAATAAAAACGGAATGCATGCCACATATAACTTAAAATTTTCTATGACAACATTAATGAAAACAAATACATGAGACTAACAATACATTAATTTTACTTAATCTTGTTTTTCCAAATTATCATTTCAACAGATAATTGATACAAAAATGAGTGGGATATTTTGTATTCTTTAATACTAAGTCTTCAAAATCTAGTGTATATTTTACACTTATTACATCTCTATTAAGACTAATCACAGGGCTGGGGATGTGGCTCAAGCGGTAACACGCTCGCCTGGCATGCGTGCGGCCCAGGTTCGATCCTCAGCACCACATACCAACAAAGATGTTGTGTCTGCCGAAAACTAAAAAATAAATATTAAAATTCTCTCTCTCTCTCTCTCTCTCTCTCTCTCTCTCTCTCTCTCTCTCTCAAAACACACACACACTCTCTCTCTCTCTCTTAAAAAAAAAAAATAAAAAGACTAATCACATTTCAAATACTCAAAAGCCAAAATGGTCTAGTGCAAGATTAGCAATTATAAGTTAAGGAACAGGAACCAAAAAGAATGAACAAACATCATTACTTTCCAGTGAAGAAAAATTAATGTTCCCAGCAGTATTATTTTCCTCTACCCCAGAAAAATAATTCAAACATCTGTTTTTTTGTTGTTGTTTTGGATTTTTAAAAATATTTTTTAAATTGTAGATGGACACAATACCTTTATTTATTTATTTTTATGTGGTGCCAAAGATCAAACCAAGTGCCCTACATATGTCAGACAAGGATGCTACCACTGAGCCACAACCCCAGCCCTTGTTTTTTGAGAACAAAAATTTCTTCTTATTTAAGCCCCCTGAATAATCCACAGACTTTAAATAAGGCCTACCATTCTGGATTTTTGTTTGTTTGTTGTCAGAACTGAGGACTAAATCCAGGTCCTCTCACACACTAGCAAAGTGTTCTACCACTAAGCTACATCCCCAGTCCCATTTATGGCATTTATTTATTTATTTATTTATTTATTTATTTATTTATTTATTTATTTATTTTTGTGTAGTATGGGGATTGAACCCAGGGACCTTCTACCATTGAACTATATCCCCCATGCTTTTTATTTTTATTTTGAGACAGTGTCCAAATTACTCAGACTTTAATTTGGCCTTAAATTTGCAATCTTCTTGCTTCAGCCTCCTAAACTGCTGGGATTACAGGTGTGTGCCACTGTATCTAAGTACATAAACATTTTAACAAATAACTTGTTTTATTTTTAATTTTTAGTTTTCAGTGGACACAACATCTTTATTTTATTTTTATGTGGTGCTGATGATCAAACCCAGTGCCACGCACATGCCAGGCAAGCGCGCTACCACTTGAGCCACATCCCCAGCCCTTAACAAATAACTTGTATGACAAAAAGAAATAAATCATAGAATGTATTCACATCTTCAATAAATATTCACTGGATGTATATCATGTACCAGGCATTGTTTTAGGTGATGAAAAGTAAAAGTAATTTAAGAAAAAACTTTTTGCTACTCAGATTACAGAGAAAGAACTAATCTTCCTAATATATAACAAAAGAGTTATTAAATTTTAAAAAAAGCAATCCTGTAGAAAAACAGCTTGAATAAACAGTTCACAGAAAAGTTAAGATGCTTATTATCCTCACTCCCGTTGAAACAAAACAATTAAACTACACTAAACCTACTTGTACACCAAATTGATAATAAACACACAGGAAAAGGAAAAAAGTATTCATTGTAAAAAAAAATGTGTTAGGTACATAAAAAAGAGTACAGTTTTTAACTTTAAATGAAAGCTAGAGGGGCTGGGGATGTGGCTCAAGCGGTAGCGCGCTCGCCTGGCATGCGTGCGGCCTGGGTTCGATCCTCAGCACCACATACAAACAAAGATGTTGTGTCTGCCGAGAACTAAAAAATAAATATTAAAATTCGCTCTCTCACTCTCTCTTTAAAAAAAAAAAAAAAAAAAAAAAAAGCTAGGTGTTATGGTCTGGATGTGAGGTGTTCCCCCCACACACACACACACACAGCTCATATATGAGACAATGCAAGAATGTTTACTTAATGGCAAAAACTTGGGAGTTTTTCCTTTGTGCCTTAAAAAAAAAAACAAAAACAAAACAGGATGCCAATGACACTTCAGCTTTTTTTTTTCTTTTTTTTTTTTTTTTTTGAGGTACTGTGGATTGAAAGCACTGAGCCATATCCCTGCCCTTTTTATTTCTTGAGACAGGGCCTTTCTAAATTGCTGAGGCTGGCCTTGAGCTTCAGATCCTCCTGCCTCAGCCTCCTGAGTAGCTGGGATTACAAGTGTGTGGTACCACATCTGGCCCTACATCAACATTCTATAGAACCCTAGACAGCACAATAAGAAAAAGAAATAATAGAATCAAATTTCAAGAGTCAAACTATAGGCTGAATATCCCTTATCTGAAAGGTTTAAGACAAAACTATACTTACTTCCTCCTTAGCATTTAATACCATCCATGATATTACATCTTTATACACACACACACACACACACACACACACACAACATTTATTTATTTATTTTGGTACTGGGGATTGAACTCAGGGGTGATTAACTACTGAACCACATCCTCAGTCCTTTTAATTTTTTATTTTGAGATAGCGTTTCATTATGTTGCAGAGTCTGGCTTTGAATTTGGAATTCTCCTGCCTCAGTCTCCCAAGCCTCTAGGATTATAGGTATTTGCTACTGTGCCCAGCTTACTTGTGTATTTTTATTGTTAATCCTTTTTCTCTGGACTGTGAAGTTCATGAAGCTAAGATTTATCTGTTTGATTCACTGCAGCATCCCCAACACCCTAGAACTGGAACAATTTCAAAAGCTTTCATTCAAGTATTTGTTAATCAAATAAATGAAATCAAATCAAATATGGACCAGATTAGGAAGGAAATTTTCACTGTGGGGCTCTAACAGCCTATCAGATACTTAGCACAGTACAGTGGTACATGCCTGTATCCCAGCAACTTGGAAAGTTGAGGAAGGAAGATTCCAAGTTTGAAGCACTCAGGCAACTTAGACCCTGCCTCAATATAAAGATTTAAAAAGATGTAGGTGTAGTTCAGTGCTCATATCCCTAGTACTACCAAAAATAAAAAATAAAAAACCTATCATATACTGAAGAATACATTCAAATGAGTATTTTATCCTAAGAAATATAGCATGTAAATTTTTAACCCACTCTTGTTGCATTTATTTTCATTTAAAGTATTTGGAAACCATCTTGAAAATGCCAAATAATAAGTCATCAATTTCTTTCTCCAAAAGATCAAAATCAGACCAAAAGGTCAGAATCAGACCAAGAAGTACTTGTGAAAAATACAGTTCATATCTGCCTGGGGATTAGAAATACTGGCCTTGGGTTCAACAGCAATTTGGCTAGAGATAAATCTTTAAATAGTATATATGTAGAGCTGAATATCTTAAGTCATGGAAGCAGGTAAGATTGCCCTGGAAATATGTAGAGAATGAAAAAAGTATCAAGAGGATGATCACGAGAGTCACTAATACTTAAGCAGGAAAAAGGAGGTTGAAGGAAAATAACAGAAAGGTTTTAAGGTTGACGTCAGAGTAATACAGAGAATAAAATGTTCGAAGAAGAAAATGATCAGTACTGTCAGAAATTAAAAAGAAGTGGGGCTGGAGTTGTAGCTCAGTGGTACAGCACTTGCCTAGCACATGTGAGGCCCTAGGTTCGATCCTCAGCACCATATAAAGACAAATAAATTAAATAAAGGTATTGTATCCATCTACAACTACAAAAAATATTTTTTTAAAAGAAAGAAATTAAAAAGAGGTGACACAGAATGAGGACAGGAAAAAAATACACTAAGTCTAAGAATTGCTCGATGATTTTTTTAAGTGATAGCTTTATTGAGATATAATTCACTTATTATAAAATTCACCCTTTTAAAATACACAGTTCAGTTATTCTTAGGATAGTCATAGAACTATATGACCATCACTACTCCCAAAATTTCAGAATACTTTCATCTCTCCAAAAAAGAAATCTTTTACCCATTGGCAGTTACTGCTCATTTCCCTCCATGAATTAGTGGTTTTTGAAGAGCAGTTTTAGAGAAGCATGGAAAACTAAAGGAAAAATAAGGAATTACATATAAAAAGAACAAATTATTCTTTCACTTCTTTGACAATAAAGGGAACAAAGCTAAATAGGTAAAAAGGCCATGGTGTAAGGTATTTAAAATGGGAAAGGCCTTCAACATCTGGTAGGCTGAAGGGAAGGACATCAGGAGATAAAGACAGAAGATAAATACCAGCTTAGGCATTAGAAAAAAGGGGAAAGTATACAATCAGAGGCACAGATGGAAAGGAAGAGATACTTTAGAAGACTGAGGTAATGAAAATAAGGAAATACTAAATGATCTAAAAATGCAGGTAGGGGAATGTCTCTAAACTTTGGTAGAGTTTTTAAATTTTTCATCATTGAATGCTTTATTAATTCAAAACAAAGGTGATAAATGTGTAAAATAATTTTCACTTATTAGGATATCCAACATGGCAAGAGATTGTCACTCTCACTCCAACAACAAAGAACAAGCTAAATAAGCTAAAACACTAATAGTATTAAGACATCAGAGAGCAAAGGACACACAAAATAAAAATTTTAAAAACTAATGAATTAAACTTCAGAAAGTGATATCCTTCATTGAGAGAAAAGCCCACCACTACTCTCCTCTCCAGGATAGCAGCAGAAAGAAGAATGCACTGCAGACAGGGATAAGAGGAAATAAGCCAGACTTTTTAACAAATTTTAACAGCTACATATAGGTTGGCATAATGGATGATAATTCTTAAGAGTAGAAGAGGTAGCTAAGTGTTCCAAAATGCTGGATAAAGACTTACACGGAGCCCGAAGCATGGAACAAATCTGTTTCCACCCACCAACTCTCCCAAAGGTTTTAACAATGTTACACAGGTAGCACACTGAAATCTGGGGATACTGCAAGAACTGAAAGAGATCCCCTTGTAGTACAAACGTCCAAGGCAGTCATCTTCCAAGGAGGACTAGCAGGTGAACAGAGAGAAATCTGTCTAATAGCACAACATTTCAGCTATCACAGCTTGAGATGAGACAGGAGGGCTAAGGAAAGTCTCCATGGCACTGTAGGCCTTCACAGAATGTAAAACAGCTGCCCTCCAGAGGTTAGGGTAAGGACAGCATGCTAGGCAGAGCTCCTAAAACACAGGCAGGAAGCAGAACTACACAAAGAGAATTTACCAGGGATCTGAAAAGCTGGCCAGCTAGGCGGCAAAATAGAGATCCCTGAAATCATGTCAAGGTTCAGATCCCAAATCCTGCTGAACAGAAAGTCACAATTCTGCTACAGAGTGTTTTGTTGTTGTTTATTTTTGTCATACTAGGGATTGAATTCCTCACCCCAAAATATTTGAACACAGTGAAGTGAATCAAACTAAAGCTACAACAAAGGACAACAAAGGACTAAGCTACAACAAAGGACTTAAGCCAGGGCAGTGGCGCAAGGTACTCCAGAGGCTGAGATGGCAGGATTGAAAGTTCGAAGCAAAACCTGGGAAACACAGCAAGACCCTTAAAATAAAATTGACTGCAGCTCACCAGTAAAGCGCTTGTCTAGCATGCAAGAGGCCATACTGAAAAAATGGGGGAAAAAAAGGCAGACTCTCATTTTACTTTTTAAGTCAGGCTTATTCAATTTAGTCACCTGTCAGAATAAAGGCCATGAAGACATATATTAAGTAAATAATACTTCAGGCTCTAATATTGCTTTATGTAAGTTGACTGGCATACAATCAAAGATTATGATAGAAAGAAGCTAGAAAATGTGACCCAAGGTCAAAGAAACATTGAAAATAAGCAGATAAAAAGATGGTCCCAGGGGCTGGGGGTGTGGCTCAAGTGGTAGCGCACTCACCTGGCATGCGTGCGGCCCGGGTTCGATCCTCAGCACCACATACCAACAAGGAGGTTGTGTCCGCCGAGAACTAAAAAAAAATAAATATTAAAAAAAAAAAAAGATGGTCCCAAATGTTGGAATCATTCAAAAGGAGTCTTAAAATAATTATGATAAAGATACTAAATGATCTTTTAGAAAAGATGAGTAACATATAAAAATGTAAGGAATTTCAGCCATGATGGAAATTATTTTTTAAAAAATACTAGAAGGGAAAATATTTCAGAAATGAAAAATTAGAGAGATTTAATAGCAGAAAAAAAGGAGTGGTAACCTAAAGACACATCAACAATTGGAATAATCAAATTGAAACAAACGGAAAGAGGCTGGGGGTTTGAGACAACCGCATATCTGAGTTCTCGGTGGTCTAACATAACACATTTGGAGTCCAAGAAGGACAAGGAAAGATAACTCAATCAAAGAAATATTTGAAGAAAATATCCAAGGAATAATAATAATTTAAATATTGTCACTGAAAAATACTTTTATTTATTACAGGTTATCACTAGTCAAACATACATAGCAAATATATTACTTGACTTTAAACATTTAGCCAACTACTCCATGTAATAGCTGTTTTCGTAGTTCTTTGAATAAAAACTAATTCTTTTTTTTATATTTTTTTTTTAAAGAGAGAGTGAGAGAGGAGAGAGAGAGAGAGAATTTTTTTAATATTTATTTTTTAGTTCTCGGCGGACACAACATCTTTGTTGGTATGTGGTGCTGAGGATCAAACCCGGGCCGCACGCATGCCAGGCGAGCGCGCTACCGCTTGAGCCACATCCCCAGCCCGAATAAAAACTAATTCTGATGTAATAGTTTTCCCTCTGGAGTTTGAAGCTGACATTTCTGAATATTACTTCCTTAGAAATCAGCTTTCCTATTCAATCAAGCTTTATATCTGAAAAAGTTTTATATTCTTAAGTCTAAAGGTATTAAGAGAAATTCAACTTAAAAAACTACTAAATATAGAACTGGGCAGGATGGAGCATGACTGTAATCCCAACAACTCAAGAGACTGAGACAGGAAGATCGCAAGTTCAAGGTCAATCTCAGCAACTCAGCAAGACCCTGTATCAAAATAAAAAATACAAAGGGCTGGGGATGTGGTTCAGTGGTCAAGCACTGAACCTTATTAAAAATAAGGCCAGGTGCAGTGGCACATGCCTGTAATCCCAACAATTCAGAAGGCTGAGCAGGAGTAGTTCAAAGCCAGTCTCTGCAACTTAACTAAGTCCTAAGCAACTTAGTGAGACCCTGTCTTAAAATAAAAAATCAAACGGGCTGGGGATATATATAGCTCAGTGGTAAGGCACCCACCCCTGGGTGAAGGGGAGGGCAGAGGAAGGAGTAGGAATAATAGTTAACTTTCCAAGCTCAATTATCAAAAACAAAACCCTCCCTGGGGGGAAAAAAAAAACCTTAAAATCTCCATTTCTCAATTAGAATGGGAGTGGGTGGGGAGACACAAATAAACTTAATTATTAGATGTAACAGGAAGCCAAAGGTGGATTTTACTTACATTCACCTGATGTGATTTACATTGTTCAAAGATTGCTCTATGGAAGTCCAAACAGAAAAACAAAAGTGGAAACTGGGAGATCAATTAAAAGGTAACAAAGAGACAAGAACCAATAATGACTTATACTAAGGATCTTAGCAGAAATATTACGAAGTCGTTTGAATCAAACAAGTAAACAAATGTTTAGACAGCAAATGAAATGGAGAAAAAAAAATCATTAGTTGGGGGGGAATACTATTCTTAACAGTATAGTTAGAGAAAAAAATGAAATTGGACTCACAACCAGGACATAAAAAGAGACGTGGGAAAAGCTAAGGAGAATTTTCCCAAGCTTTTCCACAAGTGTAAAGACTGTGAGATTAGCCAGTTTCCACTCCATTCTTTAACTTCCAGTTCTGCTCTATTATTATGATAATGCTTTGTGCAAGTGCTACAAATACATTAATAAAGAGCTTAATTCTTGTATTTTGACAAAAAGCAATGGCGACACTGTAGTCTAGTAAGTATTAGTAATCATTATTCCACCTTGAGCCCTGAGAAGCAAGATTCACAAATGGAATAGATCTAGAACAACCTCCTATGTCTGCTTGTGTATCATTATATGTGATCGGGAGGAGGACAAGAAAAGAAGATAAAGACGCAAAGAGACTCCTACAGAAAGGCATTTTGCTGAGCAAGTAGTTTTCAATCTGACGCAGTCTCTCAACAAAAGTACTACTTTTTAGAGATAATTACTGAACTTTGGACTACTTTACTGTTCATTCAATTGACATGAATCATTAAACATAGTTTGACATTACCACAATTCCAACATGACAAATAACAGTAAAGCTTTTATGCTGTTACGGTATATATCTGCATTTCCAAAATGGCTAAAGATAGGGAAAAAAATAAAACTGAGTTTCAATTAAAAAAATCCAAAATAGCCAACCTCAGCAACTTAGCAAGGCCCTAAGCAACTTAGCAAGACTCTGTCTTAAAATAAAAAATAAAAAAGGGCTGGAGATGTCGCTCAGTGGTTAAGCACCCTTAGGTTCAACCACTGGTTCCAAAAAACAAAAAGAAAATAAACCCAAAACATTAAAAAACTGACATGAATACTCCTAGAATTTTCCTCCTTCCAAACTCCATCACTTTATATGACTAAAAAAACCTTCACATGATAGCAATTTGCATGAAATGGGTAGTTTCATAAAACTGTGATAAAAACAAAAATCATATAATAGCAAGACCCAAGCTCAAATATTGGACATCACTCTTATTAACTGTGTGATCCTAAGCAATTTAATCTTATTTGGTCTTTAGTTTTCTCATTTTTAAAGCACAGATAATACCTCTTAGTGTTTTCAAGATTAAATAAAATCTTATACGCATGCACACAAAAATGCATAACAATATCTAAAAATAGTACACAGCCAGGCTCAGTGGCACATTCCTGTAATCCCAGCAACTAGGGAGGCTGAGGCAGTAGGATTGCAAGTTCAAGGCCAACCTTAGCAACTTAAAAATAGTATATAACATTTAAAATCACATATATCTAAAAATATCTGTATGTTCCTATCACTAAAAAAAGGAAGTTTATTGCCAAAAAGCATATGAAAAGATGCCCAATATCATTAGTTACTAGAGAAATGCAAATGAAAACTACAATGAGGTATTTCAAACCTACTTGAATGACTGTTAACTTTTTAAAAAAGGAAAATACAAAGCAGTAGAAAGGCTATAGAGAAACTGAAACCCTCATACTTGGCTGACAGAATGTAAAAAGGTGCAGTTACTCTGAAAAACACTTTGGTGTTTCCTCAAAAAATTAATCACAGAATTACCACATGACCCCAAAATTCCACTCCTAGATATATATCCAAAATAACTAAAAACAAACACACGTATCAATATAATACTCTCACACCGGCATTATTTATGGTAGCCAAAAGATGGAAACAAACCAAGTATCCATCAACGAATGGATAAACAAAATTTGGTACATACATACAATGGAATATTATTCAATCATAAAAAGTAATAATACAATATTGTATACATGTACAGATATATAACAACAAATCCCATCATTATTTACAACTATAATGCACCAATAAAAAAATGGTAGAAAGAGGAGAAAAAAACGTAATGCTTTTTTTCATGCTGCAACTTGGATGAACCCTGAAAACATTATGCTAAGTGCATGAAGGGTCAATAGGTCAGATATGATTATACTTATATGAAATATCTAAAGTAGGAAAATTCAGAGACAGAAAGTAGATTAATGATTATCAAGGGAAGAAGGGAGAGGGGAATAGATAGATAATGATAATAGGTTCAAAGTTTCTGTCGAGAGGGATGAAAAAATGTGGAGATAGAAGTGGTGATAGTTGGCTGGTTGCAGTGATGCATGCCTATAAGATTTTAAAAAAAAAAAACAACTAAAAAGTGCAGTGTTACATAAGCATTTCGACATACATGGAATTAGTCTGATAATTGTCATTACGAGATCTAGTCAGATTAAAGTAGGTTATTCCATATTCCCTGGAGCCAAATAGCAGTTAGCAAAGTAACTTAGCAAATAAATCTATGTAATTATGTCTACTCATACACTATGGCTTTGTTTATAGGAATAATCAGGTCTCCTTCAGAGCTTATCTTGGGAAGATGTATGTTTTGAATCACTCCAAAAACTATTAATAGACTATTTGAAAAAAGTGTTTTCTTATTTCCTAATTGGACCAGCATTTTCTAAACAAAGTAGATTTTTTTTTCTCTCTCTCATCAATATTCTCAGTTTTTTTCCACCTTACCATTTTTTTTTTTGAATTTTTAATATTTATTTATTTTTTTAGTTCTCGGCAGACACAACATCTTTGTTGGTATGTAGTGCCGAGGATCGAACCCGGGCCGCACGCATGCCAGGCGAGCGCGCTACCGCTTGAGCCACATCCCCAGCCCACCATTTTTTTTTTAAAGAGAGAGTGGGAGCAAGAGCGAGAGCGAGAGAGAGAGAATGAGAATTTTTTAATATTTATTTTTTAGTTCTCGGCGGACACAACATCTTTGTTGGTATGTGGTGCTGAGGATCGAACCCGGGCCACACGCATGCCAGGTGAGCGCGCTACCGCTTGAGCCACATCCCCAGCCCTCCACCTTACCATTAAGTACTTACATTTATTTCCCTCTAGTCTCCTCTCATTCATTTCCCATACACTATTATCTTGAAAGAGAATTTTTTTAAATACCTTTATTTTATTATTTTTATATGGTGCTGCAGATCAACCCAGGGCCTCACACATGCTAGGAGAGCGCTCTACTGCTAAGCCACAACCCCAGCGCCTTGAAAGAGGACTTTATCTTTGCTTTTTCCTCTCATTCCATAGAACTTTAATAATACCTAATTTCTTCCTGCATCTACTGGTATTTTCTGACAGTAAACTGACAATTTGTCTACCTCACTACTAGAGCCACAATGGATTCATAGCCTTGAGATAAAATTTCCTGAATCACCCAAACAATAAAAAGTGTTGATCATAGGTACCCAGAGGTCTATTCTCACATCTTCACTTCTATCCTGTCCCATTGCTTGAAATAAGCCTTGTAAATCCTTCCTTAAAACTATATTTTTTCCTTTATCTAATTTTCCCCCAAAGTCATTTCCTGCACATTAAATAACTCTGACCTTGAAATTTCATCCCCTTCTTCTTTCTCTAGTAACAGATTAAGATCTAAATTCTTTTTCAAATATCTTTCCTAATATACTCTCATCTGTTTTCAATGACACATCTTTTCTTTCCTATAAACAATTTTTTATACCTTCAGTACTTTCTGCTATATGGATTATAGTTGGTCTCTCCTAGCTGGTATATGAACTTGCTCATTCTTTAACACACACTCAAAAAATCTGATATGTGCCATATGTCTAAACATTCAAAAGCCATTATGAAGACATGCAATGAAAAGAATACTGGGTCTAGTACTATAAGATGTGGGTTCAAGCATTACCTCTTACATATTATGCTAAACAAGTTACAACATTTTTGGATCTCATTTTCCTCTTCAAGAAAATAAAAATAGGGGGGCTGGAAATGTGGCTCAAGCGGTAGCGCGCTCGCCTGGCATGCGTGCGGCCCGGGTTCGATCCTCAGCACCACATACCAACAAAGATGTTGTGTCCGCTGAGAACTAAAAAATAAATATTAAAAAAAATTCTCTCTCTCTCTCTCTCTCTCTCTCCTCTCTCACTCTCTCTTAAAAAAAAAAAAAAAAGAAAGAAAAGAAAAGAAAAATAGGGCTGGGGATGTGGCTCAAGCGGTAGCGCGCTCACCTGGCGTGCGTGCGGCCCGGGTTCGATCCTCAGCACCACATATCAACAAAGATGTTGTGTCCGCCGAGAACTAAGAAAAAATAAATAAATATTAAAATTCTCTCTCTCTCTCTCTGTCCCCCTCTCTCTCACTCTCTCTTTAAAAAAAAAGAAAAGAAAAATATTTACTTATTTACTGACTTAACAGATGAGGGGAATATTAGCTAAAGAATAATCATCAATCAACACAAACTTAAGGCATTATTTAAATTCTTTTGACAAACTTATCTTGTCTAATTAAGCCTCTAGTTTTTTTTTAAAACTAAACTCCATACACAGCAATAAAGTGAATCAACATTGCAATTACTTTTTTATATCACTAATGTTAACTACTAGACCCTAAGACTAAAACAGAAAGATTTATTTCTTATTTTAATAGTAAGAATATTAGTTACATAGTATTTTCATTCATTTTCTTTTCGTTCGTTCTTTCTTTTTTAATATTTTATTTTTTATTTTGAGACAGGATCTAAGTATCTGAGGTTGGCTTTGAACTTGGGATCCTCCTGCTTCAGCCTCCCAAATCGCTGGAATTACTGGTGTGGTTCACCACACCAGCCTCTTCATGCATTTTCAAGGTTAAAAGGTAAATACTAGCTGCTAAGCCAACAATAACTGCTTTCAAATCTATTAAAAAGTGTTTTTAAAACTGACTTGTTTTTACACCCAGGAAGCTAAATTTAAAATTTTAAGAAATCCAAAAAGTGGTTTAAAATTGTATAAATCTCATTTTTAATTGCCTAAAATGTCCAGGTGCACAGTCTTGTTGAGTCTATTATTTTAGAAATACCAAACTGCAAGATGGGCATAGTGGCACACACCTGTAATCCCAGAGATTCAGGAGGTTGAGGCGGAGGATCACAAGTTTGAGGCCAGCCTGGGAAACTTAGTAAGAACATGTCTTAGAATAAAAAATAAAAAGGCTGGGGATGTAGTACAGTGGTAAAAGTAGTGCTACTGGATTCAATCCTCAGGGCAGGGGGTGGGGAATAAGAGTGGGGGGGGGACATAGCGGTGAGGGTTGGGGGGTATCATTAAACAGACTACAGAGAAAAGCAAAGATACAAAATACACATAAATGCACAAGACTACTGACTTGTAGTATAAAGTATAATCATCAATCAATACAAACTTAAAGGCATTATTTAGTTTAAATTTTTTTGACAAACTTATGTTGTCTATTTAAGCATGGGAATTGCTTTCAGTCTCAACCACAGTCTTACTAACAAACTAAAAGACACCTAAAAGAATATTTCCCAGTATAAAAATTATTATCATCAAAAGAACATTATAGCCAGGCACAGAAGCACATGTTTGCTATAATGCCATATAGCTATTCAGGAGGCTAATGCAGGAGAATTGCAAATTCAAGGCCACTTAGTGAGACCTTGTCACTAAATAAATCAATAAATAGGGATGGGTATGTGCATGTGCCAGGCCATGGGTTCAACACCCAGTATCACCACCACCAAAAAAAAAAAAAAAAAAAAAAAAAAAAAGGCAACACAGTTACAAAACATTTTTTAAAAATGCTTTATGGAGAGAATGTAGAGAAAAAGGAACACTTTTACACTGTTGGTGGGACTATTAATTTGTACAGCCACTATGGAAATCTGTACGAAGGCTCCTCAAAAGATTAGGCACAGAACTACCTTATAATGTAGTTATACCACTCCTCAGTATTGATCTTAAACAATTTAAGTCATCATACTATAAGTGATACATGTATAGCTATGTTTATAGCAGCACAATTCACAATAGCCAAACTATGGAACCAATCTAGGAGTCCATCAATGGATGAATGGATAAAAAAAAAAAATGTGGTATATATACACAATGGAGTTTTATGCAGTGATAAAAATGAAATCATGTCATTTGCTTGAAAATGGATGGAATTTAAGAACACTATGTTAAGTGAAATAAAAATGATAAGGTAGAAAAGAAAATCAAAAGGAAATCAGCAGAATAGAGGAAAGGGACCAGGGAGTAGAAGAAGGGGAGGGAGGGAGAAAATACTGGGGAGTGATATTGCAAAATTCTATTGTTATACTATGTGCATATACGAATATGTAATAACAAATCCCTACATTATGTACAACTATAATGCACCACTAAAATAATGTGGGGGGAGAGGGGAAGAAGTAGAAAAAAAAATGCTTGTACCACTATTGCTTTGAAAGGTTAGTCTGATGCTTGGATAAGAACTGTGAGTTCTTGGGAAATTCAACACTCACTTTAGGTATAAGTTCACTTCATGAATGTGCTCAGTGCAAAACAAAGTGTTGGATTAAGGAAAGATTCCTAGACGTGGAAACTGATGCAGCAATTTAAATGAAAAAAATTAACTTATTGATGGCAGAGGAAACAAAGAATCATAATACACATAATAAACACATTAAGTTATAGTAGTTTCTAAAATACCTAAAGCAAGCATGCCAATTTTTATATTCTTTGAAACTGAAAAAAGTGTGAAACCTGTGGATAAAAACATTAAAATATGTTATCTGCAAAGAAGTAGCATGCAAGCAACATGCATACAAAATAGCAGAGATTTTCATACGGAAAAAGAATTTGCTTTATATTTATTAATTTTTTTTAAGAGAATTTTTTTAAATATTTATTTTCTAGTTCTCGGCGGACACAACATCTTTGTTTGTATGTGGTGCTGAGGATCGAACCCGGGCCGCACGCATACCAGGCGAGCGCGCTACCGCTTGAGCCACATCCCCAGCCCTATATTTATTAATTTAGCACAAAATTATGGGATTGGTGGAAGCTCTATGTGTTTTGTACATACATAAAATTGTTTTTAAAATCAAGTTTCAGTTAATAAATCTCTATTTTCTCAATATTATAACGTGCTTCAGAATTCAAACACTGTCTTAAATATCTTCATAAGTTTGTACATCTCAACTAAAACACTTCAGTCTAATTTGAAACGGTGAATAACAGCACCAAGTCCAATTATGACAGGACTGCTAAAGGCCTCCAAGGAGGCAAAGGTACAAAGTCTCCCCTGGAATCAGTGTTCCTGGACCTCTGTGTAGTCTTCTCTCATTATACTATGTCTTCATCATTCCTCTAAGAACAGTTTTGCTTTTTCCCCCTCCTTCTTGTGGTCTTTGATATTAATCCAATATACTAAATGATTTTTCCAACAGGACCTGAAACCCACCTGGAAAGGTGTTAGGATACTTCTTTAATAAGTAATCGTGTTCAAAGAGTAATGTCACATTCGTTTCCCTCAATTCAAACGCTGTTTAAAATAAAAATATAATTAAAATTCCAATTTCCATCAGGCTAACAAACCGAATTACCCCAGGCTCTCTTTTCAGGTTATATCCAGGCTTTCCTCCTCACTTAGTTTCTCCTTCCTCATTTTCCTCCTCAATCCCTGCTCCCTGAGGGGGGGCGGGGGGGAGGAATTCTATAGCTGGAGAATCTCGTGTTCAAAGCCAAACAATTTTGCGAGAAAAATAAGTATGGTTTTTATTCTTTAATTATTTATTGTTCTTCTGTCACGACTCAGGAGCAATTAAGCAAATATTTTTAATCTAACTGCACTTTCCCAGAAGGATGATGCGCTAAATACACACAAATAATAGTGCCTTTCCAAAGCAAGTGGATTCCGACAAAAAGGGAACAGGATGGGGGAGGGGGATCCCGGGAGAAGAAAAAGAATCATTAGCCCCAAGATCGAGTTGGGACAGGAGGGGAAAGGGGCCATAACTGAGAAATGCAACACATACACACTCGCCAGAACTTCACGAGAAGAAGACCGGACACTGTGGCTCCAGTTCTGTCCCTAGGGACCAGGAGGTGGCCTTCCCTCCCGCTCAGGTCAAAGCTAACTCCCCAGCGTACCCTCGCTCCCGACAAAAGGGGCCTGGTAGAGATGCGGGCCCCTCGCACCTCCCGCGGGACGTTGGCAACCGCCTTAGTGGAAGCAAGGCCGGGAGGGATGTGAGTCGAGTTGGGTAGCGCCAAGAGTACCGGACGGAGCGTCAGAGGCGGCCACCGGCGGTCTGGGGGAGACGGCAAGGGACCCTCCCATCCCGGGATCCCACTGCGCCCTCGGAGGGCAGGGTCCCCCGTACCGGCCTCAAGATGTACCCCGGTACTGGCCCCGGCTACTACGACCACTTCTCACCTCACGCTGCCTGAGTCTGTCCTTCCACTGCAACTCGAGCCGTCGCAGCCGCCACGGTCCGAGCCATTTTCCCTCGGCTAACTCAGCCGCCGCCGAAAGCTCCGCCGGACTCCGCGGCCAGCCAAGCACATCACGTCACTTCCGGCAGGCAAGCACCGCCCTCCGCGCCCAGGCGTCTTGCGGATTGGCTGCTGTGCGTGGCCTACCTGAGGTGGTAGGCGGGGCCGGGACGCGCCCTGTGAGGCTGGAGCTACCGTGCTGAGGCTTTTGGCTACTGGCCCCGGACTTCCCTGTGTGCAACCCCTGGGCAAGTAGCGAGCTCGCTGGATCCCCCAGCCAGCCTCCTCTCCGACCCGGCATTCGAAGCCCGGCCAAGCGTCTCGGGCATCGAAGTAGCCTATTGTTCCTATGCCCTCTCTCAGGACTCCGCGCTTGCCTTTACTCGGACTGCGGCTCCCAGAATTGTGGTAGTGGCCCCGGGCCCCCGGTGAGATTAGTTTGCATTGGAAGACTGAAACGTACTGGCAAGACAAAATCGTTCACTCCAACCCCCATTTACCTAGTCTTCACAGTGGATGAAGTGCTGTGGAGTGTGTAATTTGTAATCCATCACGTGGTTTCTGTAAAGTGCTTTCACGTTAGTGTCTCATTTAGTCTTTGGCCACAGCTAGGTAAGGAAGATAGCCCAACAATAACTCACAGCCACATTGCTTTCTGTATTACAAAATATCTCCACACCCAAACTCCATAATAGAAATACCTTCTTATGAGAACTCAATGAGACTAAGCTTGTGAAGTGTTCAGCCCTCGACTGTTCACATAATGAGGTGAAGCAGATTGGAAAATTGTCCCCACTTTACAAATGGTGAAGCTGGCTGCCTTCCGGTTCAAATTTGGTTTTTTAGCGGTTGGTTGTTTGCGTTTGTGCAATGCTTGGGATTGACCACAAGCATGCTCTATCACTGAGGTATACCCCCGGCCCTTATTATTTTATTTTATTTTGAGACAGGGTTTCGCTCAATTGCCCAGGCTGGCCTCACATTTGTTGTCTTCCCGAGTAGTTGGGATTATAGACACAAGCCACCATGTCCAGGTTTTTACAAGAAAAAAGCATTGTATAATGATTGTTCTTTAAGCAAGGAATCAGTACCTTCCAAAATTTTATTGTAATGTGGCATATTGATTTAGATTGCAGTTCTCACGACCTCTTTCCCCATCAAAGAGGACACACTACATAACTAGTTTAAGGATAAGGAATAGCAAATTGGCTGCTTCTACTTGGGGACCAAGGATAAGGGGATCTCTAAGACGTTTTTTTGTCAGGGGCATGGGAGGGGGTAGCCAGGAATTGAACTCAGGGGCACGGACCACTGAGCCACATACCTAGCCCTATTTTGTATTTTATTTAGAGACAGGGTTTCACGCCAGTTTTTGCTAAGGCTGGCTTTGAACTTGTGATCCTCCTGAGCTGCTGGCATTACAGGTCTGTGCCACTGTGTCCAGCTATTTCTATCTTTTTAAGAGGGGTAGGGATAATGTGGAGTAGATGAAGTCCTCTCCTCCTTTCATTGTAATATACATGCCTACACCTCCCTGGAGATGGGAAAATTGAATGTAGTTTTTATTCTGTGATTATAGTCTAGCTACTTAGAAGTTGAGGCAGGAGATCACTTGAATCCAGGAATTTGAGACCAGGTTGAGCAACACAGGGAGACCCCCATCTCTGAAAAGAGAAAGAGGAAAAGGTCCTATTATTCTCTGAGGAAGCCTAGAAGCAATTTATGGCTGTGGTAACTACCTCCTGTCCACCTTCTCTAACTTTTCACCAAACCCAGGAGACCTTCTGTACACAGGCTCTTGCAAACTTTCCACACCCTAGAAGAATGTCCCTTAGGAATCCATTTAGTTCCACAGCATTGTTCTTCTTTATCTTCTGATCAAAGGAGGAATTTCTGGAATTGGCCATTCTTTCACAAGATTAAAAGGGGTGGGGAAAACTATCTCTGGGCTTGTTTCCTACCTTCTGCTTGAGAACTAAGTGTGCCTTCAGGAAAGAAGAAAGAGGCCTTGAGAGAACACTGAGTCTTCAGGGAAGATTAACTATTTGACTTTTTTGTATCTCTTTTATTTTTTTAATGAAATATTTTCTGGATCCCAGGGGGAGGGAAAAAAAGGGCCCTGGTCTTTGAATCAGTTCCTTGTTGCAGTTCTGACTTGTTTTTGTTTTTGCTTTTTTATGGCTTTTGAATGGCCCTTATTTAGTAAGATCTATTAACTAGAAGGGTAACAATAAAATGAAGAGGAAGAGTCTGATGACCCTCCAGATTCTAAGAAAGCAGCATTTGCAAATTGTCAGGTGTCAAGAATCTGAACATGTAGCCCTCCCTTAGCATGCCGCATCTGTCTGGCAATGGCTTGTGAAAAAGCATGTTAAACAATATGAACACAGATCCAAGAGAAGGTAAAAACTGGCACTGCTGTTATTTAGAACCAAGTAGAACATAGCTAGCGCCCACTTATCCTCTTTCTTTTCTCTCCCACTGTCCTCAGGTTTGACTTGGTTGTAGGGAAAAAGATTGAGGAGGAGGAAGAGGCATTACATTTTTAAGTGTTCCAACTCTAACTTCCCACAGAGAACTTCACACCACACAACTATTCTCAAGCTTCTTCCAGTACCAAATGAGAAACCAGCAACCTTTTTCTTTTTCTTTTTTTAACCACAGGTTTTAAAATGTGTCTAACATTTTGTTGAGATTTCCTAAGACCAGGCCCTGTTTTAGGTCTTTGTGAGTATTATCTCATTGAATCCCTCCAGCAGCCTTAATAGAAAGGTGGTATTATATCCTTATTTTATAGTTAAGGTATTTGAGGACCAGAGAGGAAAGTAACTTGCCCAAAGCCACATAGCTATTACATAGTAGAGCAGAGATCAAACCACAGCTCACAGTTCACACTGCACCTAATAAGCCAAGGGTATTTTAACAGGTATTGAGGTTATTAATAAGTTCTGTTCATCTTTCCCTCCCCCAGTGCTATATTCCCACAATATAGGAGGATTCTGCTAGATACTACACCACACAATTTAAAAGTTGTGGTCTCAACCTCTCAGAAATCATTACCTAAGAGAAATGACACACAGAACAAGAAATGTGTAAATGATGATATGAAATTTGTAGAAGGAAAGGGAAATATCTGTCTTTAATTGATTTAAGAAGGAAAAAAATGCATTGAGTTCCTACTTTCTATATCAAGCACCAGGCTCTGTGTTGGGAATAGAGTAGTAAACAAGACATATCTTTGCTCTCATAGAGCTTAGAGTCCAATAGGGGAAACAAACATTAAACACCTAACTAAGCAATCACTTAATCTCTTTGTGATAACGGTGTGAAGGAAAATTAGTGTTTTTCTTCTACTTAGAATGGAAGGAAGGAAGTCCTTCTCTGAGTACATGACATGAAGCTGAGACCTAAACAATGAGCAGAAATTGAGTGAGAATGGAGAGAAAAGTATCCCAGGCAGAAGGAACAGTGTGTGCAAAGAGAGTGAGGGGGAAGGAACATGGTTCGGCAGAGGAACTGAAAGACCAATGGTGGTGTTATACTGGGAGTACGGGGGAAGTGATATTATTATGATTATTATGAGTATGAGAGATATAAGTTGCTGAGGCTGGCCTCAAACTTGTGATTTTCCTGCCTCAGCCTCCAGAATCACTGGCATTACAGGCATCTACCACAACACCCGGCTGGAAAGTGCTTTTAAAATGTCATAGTGAGACAAACACTTCATACCAGGCCTCAAAGGCAGTGTAAGAATCAACTTAGGTCTTTATCTTAAGAATGAGGGGAAGACGGGGTAAAAATGGGAGTTCATAACCCACTTGAATCAAACTGTGAAATATGATATATTAAGAACTATGTAATGTTTTGAACGACCAACAATAAATAAAAAAAAAAAAAAGAATGAGGGGAAGAGCCAGGCACAGTGGTGCATACCTGTAATTCCAGCGGCTCTGGGGAAGCAGAGGCAGCAAAAGCGAGGCATTAAGCAACTCCGTGAGACCCTATCTCTAAATAAAATACAAAATAGGGCTGGTGATGTGGCTCAGTGGTTGAGTGCCCCTGATTCAATCCCCAGTACCAAAAAAAAAAAAAAAAGAAAAAAGAAAAAGAAAGAAAGAAAGAATGAGGGGAAAAGATTTTTTCAAGATGGTGGAATAGAGAAGGTTGCTTTCCTGGCTGCTCCATGCTCTGAAACCAAGAAAGAAGATAGGCAGCTTCTCAGCAAGATGGATGAGAAAGAAAAAGGGTGAGTGTGTGCTTTACTAGGATTTAATACTGGGCATTCAATTTATTATATCCAATTTCATGATCAGGGACTCATGAAATTGGATATAATAAAATAAGAAATCCCCAGTGCCATTCTTGTGGCTATGACTAGAGGCAGCAGCCAGAGTGGTCCATCTGTGAGCAAACTGGAAAGATAAGGGAATTAAAGGGACCGGCAGCCTGAGTTGTGTCTGGGTATAGAGATATTAGAGATAAAAGATATTGCCCAACTAAACTGAAAGTTGTGCTACACAATATCCTTGTGTGGGAAAGAAGCTACATCTCTCCCAGCTGCCCGTGGAGGAGAAATGGAACCATATGGCATCCATAGTCTGGGGGCTAGCAGCTCGGGGAGCCAATTCCTGACAAACATGAGTTTGGCCCAAAATATAGGCCTGCCAAACCCACTCTGCATGACATAGAGTGTGCTCAAGTGACCAGGAGAAAATCAAACTTGGAGAGGGGTTTACAACCCCAACCCGCGATCCAGCCAATTGAAGGACCTGCTGGGAGAGAGGAACCTGGCTGGGAATTCAAAAGTGCAGAGGTGGGAGAGATTGAGTATGGAGACTGAACCCAAGAGACCAGGAACCTTGGTGTCCATGGGTAACAGAGGGGACTAAAAATTGGCTCCTCCATCACACAAGTGGAACCCAGGAGAGATCCCCGGGATGCAGTCTTCCAGTGTTGACCAGCAATTGCTGGGACCCAGAGGTCAAATCTTCAGACCAATCACCATTCAACAAAGAACCTGGAGCCTACCTTAGCCTAAACTCCACATCCAGGAACTCTGCTTATGGAATTTCCCCTCTCTGGGAACCCCACCCTGAGGGTAGAGCAGATAGGCATACAACACCAGCCCACCCCACCTAAAGCTGATGAGAATCTTTTGAACGCCAATGGAAACAACTCTTTAAATTTTTATTGAAATCTATTTTTTATTTTAATTTTAATTACTTTCCTCTTTTTTCTTTTCTCTGTTTAATTGTGACCTAAATGGTTCATGGACACTTGTACATATTCATATTTGCTTTTCATTTATAGCATTTTTGAAGCCAGTTATTTTTCATGGATCAGTATTTTGAGGACTAGGGTGTTGATTAATATATTTCAGTTTTGTTTTATATTATTTTATTTTTATTTTTTTTATAATTTTTACTTTACATGTTTTCTCTTACTTATCTATTTACCTTGATTCTCTTTCTCTCCTTTCTTTTGCTAACAGCCAATCTCTATTGTTCTCACTTTCACTCTTCCTTAAATTTTTTACTTCCATTTTCTCTTCTCCTCTCTTATAATCTTCACATCCTATATAACTTCTGTTATGTCCCTAGCCACCATTCAAATTTTAAACCTTTTGCAAACTTACTGTTTTTACTGTGGCAATAACTGATCACATCATTTTTTTATTGTGACAATTAGCATTGCAGATGTCATAGCAGTAACGGTTTGGCTTATGTTGTATACTGTTTCATTATTATTTGTCTCTCTAAGTAGTGAAGTCTGGAAATCTTCAGGGACACTATAAGTCCACAGGTAGAACTCTACTGCCTCAGATCCATACTCTTAGGTGGATAGAGACACAAACAATGTGAACAAGCAAGGAAACAAATCATCCCAAACAAACCAAGATACTTCAATAACAAAATCTATGGACACCACAGTGGAAGAAATGTCAGAGAAAGAATTTAGAATGTACACAGTTAAACTAATCTGCAACATAAAGGATGATGTAAGGAGCAAAATCAGAGAGAATACAGGAAGTGAAAGATAACTTCAATAAAGAGATAGAGGTTCTGGGGCTGAGGCTATCACTCAGTGGCAGAGTGCTTGCCTAGCATGTGTGAAGCTCTGGGTTCAATCCCTTAGCACCACATAAAAATAAAGGTATTCTGACCATCTACAACTACAAAAAAATCAAAGATAGGGACAATCTGTAAAAAAATCTATCAGAAATCATCAAAATGAAGGAATCAATAAACCAAATTAAAAATTCAATAGATCTGGGTGTGGTGGCATATACCTGTAATCCCAGTGGCTTGGGGAGACAGGAGGATTGAGAGTTCAAAGCCAGCCTCAGCAATTTAGTGAGACTCTAAGCAACGCAGTGAGACCCTGTATCTAAAATATAAAATAGGACTGGGGATGTGGCTCAGTGGTCAAGTGCCCTGAGTTCAACCCCATATTCCCCCCACAAAAAAAAAAAAAATCAATGGAAAGCATCACCACAGATTAGACTGAGTAGAAGACAGAATTTTAGGCAATGAAGACAAAATATATAATCTTAAAAATAAAGTTGACCATGGAGCAAAGATGTTAATAGACCCTGAACAGAACTTCCAAGAAATATGGGATAACCCCAAAAGGCCAAATGTAAGATTTATTCAGATAGATGAAGGCTCTGAAATACAACTAAAGAAATACACAATCTTTTCAATGAAATAATTTCAAAAAATTTCCCAAACCTTAAGAATGAAATGGAACAAATATAGGGGCTTACAGGATCCCAAATATACAAACTTACAACAGACTCATACCAAGGCATTATGAAAATGCCTAACATACAGAATAATAAAATTTTAAAGGCTGCCCAGAGAAAAATGACAGGGCACATTTGGAGGGAAATCAATTTAGATCTAGCTGATTTCTCAACCCAGACCCTAAAGTTAGGAGGTCTCAGAATAGTATACATATCAAGCTTTGAAAGAAAATACTATACCCAGCAGAATTAAGCTTCAGAATTGAAGATGAAATAAAAACATTCTACAATGAAAGTTAAAAGAACCCACAACTAGAAAGCCTGTTCTACAAAATGTACTCAGTAAAATATTTCATGAAGAAGACATGAAAAATAAAATTGAAAACTAGCAAAGGTAGGAGCTACATTAGAAGAATAGTCAATCAAAGGATAAACTAATTCAAATTAAAAACAGAAGTAAATCAAAATGACAGGTGTTAAAAATAATTTCTCAATAATAACATTGAATGTAAATGGCCTTAACTCATCAATCAAAAGACAAAGACTGGCAGATTGGATAGAAAAACAAGACCCAACAATATGTTGTCTCCAAGAGACTCATGTCATAGGAAAAGATATCTCAGACTGACGGTAAAGGGATAGGTCATTCACATGGACCTATATTCAATAGAAATACAGGAATTTCTATTTTCATATCAGATAAAGTGTAATTCCAGCCAAAGTTAATAACAAGGGACAAAGAAAGTCATTTTATACTGGTTAAGGGGATTATACACCAACAAGACATAATAATAATAAATATTTATGCCCCAAACAATAGAGCATCTATAGATATCAAACAGATCACAGCACAATAATAATGGGTCATTGGGCTGGGGATGTGGCTCAAGCGGTAGTGAGCTCGCCTGGCATGCATGCAGCCTGGGTTCGATACTCAGCAGCACATACAAACAAAGATGTTGTATCCGCCGAAAACTAAAAAATAAATATTAAAAAATTCTTCTTGGGGCTGGGGATGTGGCTCAAGCAGTAGCGCGCTCGCCTAGCATGCGTGTGGCCTGGGGTTCGATCCTCAGCACCACATACAAACAAAAGATGTTGTTCGCTGAAAACTAAAAAATAAATATTAAAAAAATTCTTTAAAAAAATTCTTCTCTCTCTCTCTCTCTCTCTCTCTTTAAAAAAATAATACTGGGTCACCTTAATATGTCTCTCTCATCACTGGATAGACCCTCCAAACAAAAACTAAATAAAGAAGCTATAGAACTAAAAAAAATACAATATGATTCAAATGTATGATATGTCAAGATCATTGTTCTGTCATGGTAACTAATTAAAACAAAAAATTTTAAAAATACAATTAATAATTTAGACTTAACATAAATATATAGAATATTTCACTCATCATTGAGTGAATACACTTTCTTCTCAGCAGCACATTCACCTTCTCTAAAATAGACCATACAATAATAGGCCACAAAGCAACTCTTTGCAAATACAAAAAATAGAGATAGCACCTTGCATTCCATCAGATCATAATGGAATAAAATTAGAAATAAATGATAAAATAAAAAATAGAAGTTCCTCTAACACCTGGAGACCAAATAATACACTATTCAATGACCAATGGATAGCAGAAGAAATTAGGGATAAAATAAAAAAAAGTGTTTAGAGGTAAATGAGAATAGTGATGCAATATATCAAAATTTCTGGGACACTATGAAGATGGTTCTAAGAGGAAAATTGATATCACTGAACTTATTTATTAAAAGAATAAAAAGTCACTAAATAAATAATTGAAAATTACATCTTAAAGCCCTAGGGGAAAAAAAGAACAAATCAAGACCAAAATCAGTAGAAGACATAAAATAATTAAAATCAAGCAGAAATTAATGAAATCTAAACAAAAAATTCAAAGAATCAATGAAACAAAGAATTGATTCATTGAAAAAATAAATAAAATTGATAAATCCTTAGCCAAACTAATGAAGAGAAAAAGAGAAAAAACTCAAATTACTAAAATTTGCAATGAAATCAGAAATATCACAACAGACACTACTGAATATAGGCAGTATTCATAAACTATTTTGAAAATCGATATCCAATAAAATAGAAAATCTTGGCGACATCGACACATTTTTAGAGACATATGACCTATGAAATTGAATCAGAAGGACATAGAAAGCTTAAACAGGTCAATTTCAAGAAATGAAATTGAAGACACCATCAATAGCCTACCAACAAAGAAAATCCCAGGGTCAGATGGGTTCTCTGCAGAGTTCTACCAGATCATCAAATGAGAACTAACTCAATCCTCCTCAAATTATTCCATGATATAGAAAAGGAGGGAACTCTTCCAAATTTATTCTGTGAAGTTAGTATCACCCTAACACAAAAACCAAACAAAGAAACATCAAGGAAAGAAAACGTCAGATCAATATCATGGATGAACATAAATGTAAAAATTCTTAATAAATACTGGCAGATCACATTAAAAAAATATTAAAAAGATAGTGCATTATGATCAAGTGGGCTCATCCCAGGGATGCAAGGTTAGTTCAATGTACAAAAATCAATAAATGTGATTCATCCACATCAATAGATTTAAAGACAAGAATCACATGATTATCTCAATAGATGCAGAAAAAGCATTTAACAAAATACAGCATCCATTCATGTTCAAAACACTAGAAAAACGAGGAATGGTATTTTTTGATACTATGAAGGAATCAATAAACCTAATTAAAAACTCAATAGAGCTGGGTGTAGTGGCACATACCGGTAATCCCACTGGCTCGGGGAGAACATATCTCAACTTTGGAAAAATTGTTAAACCCAAGGCCAGCATCATTCTAAACAGAGAAAATTTGAAAGCATTCCCTCTAAAAACTGGAACAAGACAAGTAGGCCGCCTTTTACCACTTCTGTTCAACATAGTCCTTGAAACTCCAGCCAGAGCTATTAGGCAAAAGAATGAAATTAAAGGGATATTAATAGGAAAAGAAGAGCTCAAACTATCCCTACTTACAGATGACATGATTTTATATTTAGAAAAACTCAAATATCTCCACCAAAAAACGTCTAGAACTCATAAACAAATCCAGCAAAGTAGCAGGAAATAAAATTAATATCCATAAATCAATTGCATTTCTATACATTGATGGGTAGGAACTACACAATAACTGAAATGTATGGTGAATGATAAGTCAACTGAAAGAGAAATTGGGAAAACTGTTCCATTTGCAGTAGCCATAAAAAATAAAATATTTGGGAATCTATCTAACAAAAGACGCGAAAGACTTCTACAATGAAAACTACAGAACACTAAAGAAAGAAATTGAAGAAGACCTTAGAAGATGGAACGATTTCCCATAGTCTTGGATAGGAAGAATTAATATTGACAAAATGGCCATACTATCAAACCTGCTATACAGGTTTATTGCAATTCTTATTGAAACTCCATTAATGTTATTCATAGAAATAGAAAAAGCAGTCATGAAATTCATTTGGAAAAATAAAAGGCCCAGAATAGCCAAAGTAATCCTTAGTAAGAAGAGTGAAGCAGGAAGCATCACAATACTGGAAATGAAATTATACTACAGAGCCATAGTAACAGAAAATGGCATAGTATTGGTACCAAAACAGATGTGGAGACCAATATAACAGAATAGAAGACACAGAGACAAACTCACTTAAATGCTTATCTCATACTAGACAAGGCACCATAAACATATATTGAAGAAAAGATAGCCTCATTAACAAATGGCACTGGGAACACTGGAAATCCATATATAACATAATGAAATTTAACCCCTATATCTCACCCTACATAAAACTTAACTCAAAGTGAATCAAGGACTTAGGCAAAACCAGAGACCTGTGCCTACTAGAATTAAATATAAGCTCAATTCTCCATCCATGTCGACTTACAAACTGACTTCCTCAACAAGATTCCTAAACCACAATAAGCAAAATCAAGAATCAAGAAATGGGATGGTATCAAACCAAAAAGCTTCTCCACAGCAAAGGAGACAATTAAGAATATGAAGAGGGAGCTAGCTGCACACAGTGGTGCCCACCTGTAATCCCAAATGTTCAAAAGGCTGAGGTAGGAAGATCACAAGTTTGAAGTCAGCTTCAGAAAAACAAGGTGCTAAGCAACTCGGTGAGACCCTATCTCTAAATAAAAATCAAAATAGGGCTGGGTATGAGTCCCCTGAGTTCAATCCCAGGTATGAAAAAAAAAAAAAAAAGAACTGAAGAGGGAGCCTACAGAACAGGAGAAAGTCTTTACCACCTGTACCTCAGATGAACATTAATCTCCAGGATATATAAAGAACTCAAAAAACTTAACACCCCCCCCCAAAAAAAGAAAACCCAAATAACCCAATCTATAAATAGACAAAGAAACTAACAGGCATTTCACAGAATAAAAAATATGAATGGTCAACAAATATGTGAAAAAATGTTCAACATCAGTAGCAATTAGAGAAATGCAAATTAAAACTACACTGGGATTTTATCTCATTCTAGTCAGAAGGTGATTATCAAGAATACAAGTAACAATAAATTATTGGTGAGGATTATCAAGAATAGAAGTAACAATAAATTATTGGTGAGGGTGTGGGGATAAAGGTACATTCATGGGCTGGGGGTGTGGCTCAAGCGGTATTGCGCTCACCTGGCATGTGTGCGGCCCGGGTTCGATCCTCAGCACCACATACAAACAAAGATGTTGTGTCCGCCAAAAACTGAAAAATAAATATTAAAAAAAAGAGAGACACAAATACCTTTAAAAAAAAGGTACATTCATACATTGCTGGTGGGACTGCAAATTAGTGCAACCACTCTGGAAAGCAATATGGAGATTACTCAGAAAACTAAGAATGGAAGCACCATTTGACCCAGTTATCCCGCTCCTTGGTATATTCTCAAAGAACTTAAAATCAGCATGCTATAGTGGCACAGCCACATCAATGTTTATAGCAGCTCAATTCACAATAGCTACACTATGGAACCAACCTAGGTGTCCCTCAACAGATGAATGGATAAGGAAAATGTCCTATATGTACACACTGGAATATTATTCAGTCATAAAGAAGAATGGAATTATGTCATTTGCCAGTAAATAGATGGAACTGAAGGCTATCATGCTAAGTGAAATGAGCCAATCTCAAAATAACAGAAGCCAAAATTTATCTTTTATATGCGGATGTTAACACACAATACGGGGTGGGGGAAGAAGAGAATTCAGTGGATTAGACAAAGGGGAATGAAGGGGAAGGGAGGGAGGGTGGGCATAGGAAAGACAGTAGAATGAATCAGTCATGACTTTTCTATGTTCATATATGAATATGGGACCAGTGAAACTCCACATCATGTTCAAGAATGGAGTCCTAATTAGAATAAATTATACTCCATGTATGTATAATATGTCAAAATGCACTTTACTGTCATGTGTATCTTAAAAAAATGAAGGGGAAGAATTTTAAGCTCTCACAAGTTCAGAGTTGAATTTTTATAGCTTTCTTAGGGTTAGTAGGAGAACAGGTTAGAGAGGGGCTAGGGAGAATTTACATATCCCAGTTTGGAGATAATTGCAACTAAATGTGGAAGTGATGATGGTGGCTTGGATTTTGTATAAAACACGTGAATATAAAGTTGAATGAACCAAGGTTCCTATTGCAAGAGAGCTATGCCATTAACACACCACATTTGTGTCTTTCCACAATGTCTGATTTTATTGAACAACGATAAATTCACAAGCTATACTACTTTCATTGTTTGTTGTTCACCAAGTACTTGTGGGTCAGCTCGTAGTCATAGGCCATGCAACCACGTGTTCTTTATTCTAATCTTTATTTCATTTTCTTGTGTTTTTTTTGCAGTACTGAAGATCAAATCCAGGGATGTTCTACCAATTAGCTACATTTCCAGCTGATTTTATTATTTTTATTTTGAAACAGCATCTTCCTAAGTTGCCCTTGAACCTATGATTCACTTGCCTCAGTCTCCTGGGTTTCTAAGATTATAGGAGTGCGATATCACAACCAGCTCCAATCATAATTAACACAATGATAAAAAGAAAAGAGTTAAGGCAGCCACTGGGTTATAGGATCCTGTGCCAAGAGCAAAGTCTGGCATAGATACTATGTAAAGACTCACTATAGGTAGTCAGATAAGGGTTTTAATGACCCAGTTCCAAAGAGTGGTCAAGGCAGGATCAAGGAAGATTGCAGTTTCAGGATGTCAGCTTGAAGTATTAATTTGAGGTGTCAGCTTAGAGTGGACTGTGTGTTTTCATCACGGGAGAATTGAATTATCTGAAGCTTGAGGATAGAGAATTGAAGTTTCATCACTGTGGTTATTTTCCTGGTGAAGGCTCATAACAAGTGACTAGATGATGAGATCAGTGTATCCAATCTTGTGGTGTTCCTCCTTTTATGGGTCTCAAGTTAGAGGGTTGCTTTATTTGGTGGTCTGGTGTGTTTGACAGATAACTTCAGGTGCCTGGCTTATCTGATATGTGTTTGATATGCCCATGTATTCATATGCTTTTGATTTAATTTGATAAGTACATGAGAGGTTATTTGAATTTTAAATTTTTGCAGTACAGGTAATGGAACCTACGACCTCATGAGTGCTAGGCAAGCACTTTAACACTGAGCTACATCCCTAGATTTGGGTGGCCATTTTATTAGCACAATTAGTTTATTTATCATTTGTGCCATATACTAGGCATATGGTGGTTGTTTACCTGGACAAACAAGGTTTATAATTATTCTGCCTTGGGTCTTATACTCAAAATGGAGTAACTCATGGCTTTACAAAGAGGAGTAACTCAGGGTTAGGCACAATCTGAAAACTACTGTTCTATTCATTATGGAGTAACTCAGAACAGGGTACAACCTGATCTCTACAATTCCTGTCCTTGGAAATAGTCAAAGTTGGGAAAGGTGACTTAAAAAAGAGAGTGTGACAAGCATTACTAGAGATATGTCCAAATAACTTTGGAAGCACAGGAGAGAAAAAGAAGGAAGATGGAAGGAGTATTAGTAATCTATATAGTATATTTAACTACCCACAAACTTAGTAACTTAAAGTAACAAACATTTGCTACCTCACAGTTTCTGTGGATCAGGAATGGAGCATAACTTAGGTGCTTCTGTGTCAAGATCTCTCACAAGGGGCTGGGGTTGCAGCTTAGTGTTAGAGTGCTTGCCTCGCATGCATGAGGTACTGGGTTCGGTTCTCAGCACCACGTAAAAAATAAGTAAATAAAATAAAGATATTTTGTCTATCTACAAGTAAAAAAAAAATTTAAAAAAGCTCTCTCACAAGATTGTAGTCAAGCTCTCAAATGCTAGTCTCATTCAGTGGCTTAAATGTGGGAGAGATCCACTTCCTTCACTTACATGGTTGTTAGAAGGCCTTTATCTCTTTCAACATAGGTCTGTCCCCAGGGCTGCCTCACATATGCCAGTTGGCTTCCTGCAAGTTCAGCAACTATAAAAAAAAGCAAGAGAACAAAAATGTGTGAGAGAAATCTTTCCTGGAGAGAAACCAGAGTCTTTTTGTAACCCATCTCAGAAATGATAACCTATCACTTCTGGAATACTCTGTTCATTACCAATGAGTCAATAAGTCTACCCCACATTTGTATTAGCTATTCATTGCTCTGACCAAAATACCTTACAAGAACAATTTAGATGAAGAAAAGTTTATTTTGGCTCATAGATTCAGAGATTTAGTCCATGGTAGGGCAACTCCATTGCTCTTGAGCAAGGCAAAACATCATGGTGGAAGGGCATAATGGAGGAGCACTGCTCACCTTATGGTGGCCAGGAAGCAGAGAGAGCAGGGAAAGGGGGCTACAAGGAAGATGAACCCTTCCAGAGTACAACCAAGTGATCCATCTCCTCTACCCACCCCATACCCACTGCCTACAGTTGTACCCAATTAGCCCATTTAAACTGGGATGGACTGATTAGGCTACAGCTCTCCCAATCCAATTATTTCACCTCTGAAATTGCTCCACATTCCTTCATTAACATAGGAGTTTTTTTGGAGGGGATACCTCATATCCAAACCATAACAACATTCAAGAAAAGGGGAATACACAAAGGTATGAAAACCAGAAGGTATTTGCGTACAGATCACCAGAGTTCATCCTTGTGGCTGCCCACCATTGAAGGGCTCACAGAGGAGGCAGCATTTGAAGCAACTGTCCTGGAGTTTTTCAAGGGCATCTCAGAAGGAAGGGTGTTCCAGGCAAAACAAAGGGCATGTACACAGATACAGAGGCATGAAAGAACTTCATGTGTCTGTTGCTGGACACTCCATGAACAGATGAGAGGAGACTGAAGTATATTGTTGATTCAGTTGAGGAAACTTTTCTTTTTTTAATTTATTTTTTAATTGCAGTTGGACACAATACCTTTATTTCACTTACTTATTTTTTATGTGGTACTGAAGATTGAACCCAGGGTCTCGCACATGCATGACGAGTGCTCTACCGCTAAGCCATAGCCCCAGCCCTGAGGAAACTTTTCTACCTTTTTTTTTTCTTCTTCTTAATCCTGAGGATTGAGCCCAGGGCCTTGCATGTGCTAGGCAAGCAATCTGACATGAGCTAAATTCCCAACCCCAGGTGAGGAAACTTTGAAGAAGAGGCAAAATTCCAAAATTTGGTTGAAAAATGATAAAGCTAATTCTTTGAATTCTACCTATATACTTACATCTTTATTTACAAATAGCTGGGCATGGTGACACAAGCCTGTAATCCCAGCAATTTGGGAGGCTGAAGCAAGAGAATTTCAAGTTTGAGACCAGCCTCAGCAACTTAATGAGGCCCTAAACAACTTAGGGCGACCCTGTTTCAAAATAAAAATAAAAGGCTGGGGATCCAGCTCAGTGGTAAAGTGCTCACTAGGGCTAGAATATATATAACAGTGAGATTTATTATTACATATTTGTACATGCACACAAATTTGTCAGTTTCATTCCTCTTCCAAATTTATTGTCTCAAATTCTAGAAGCTAGAAGTCTGAGATCAAAGTGCCAGAAAAATTGGTTCCTTCCAAAGAACCATCTGTGTGCTGTGAGGAAAATGCCTGTTCCAAGCCTTCCTGCTTGGCTTGTAGATCTCTCTGTCTTTTCCTTGTGTTGTCATCCCTTCTTAATTATCTCTGTCCAAATTTCCTCTTCTTTTAAGGACATCAGTCATATTGGATTAGGTACCATGCTACTGATGTCATTTTATCTTGATTGCCTCTATAAAGATCCTATCTCCAAATAAGGACACATTCTGAGACATTAAGCATTAGACTTCATCAGATGAACATGGAAGGAGACACTTCATCAGAGAACATAGAAGGAGACACATAAATCATATGGTAGAAAAAGAATGAAAACAACCTAAATGTCTATCAATAGAGAATGAATTAAATTGGTGATGATATGTTAAAAAATGTACCATTGGGGCTCGGGGTATAAAGAAGTAAAGCATGTGCTTAGTATGGGCATAGCCCTGGGCTCATTCTCTAATTCCCCCTCCCCCAAAATGTGCCAATAAGGAAAAGCTTCCAACATGGAATTATCTCCAATATATTCTGTTCTTTCTTTTTTTAAGGGGGTGCGTACCGGGGATTGAACTCAGGGGCACTTGACTTCTGAGCCACATCCCCAGCCCTATTTTGTATTTTATTTAGAGACAGGGTCTCACTGAATTGCTTAGCCTCTTGCTTTTGCTGAGGCTGGCTTTGAAATTGCAATGCTCCTGCCCCGGCCTCCTGAGAGTATATGCAATTGCACCCGGCCTATATTCTGTTCTTTTTCCTTTTTATTGCTGCATTATAATTATACATAACTGGGAGATTCATTGTTACATATTTATACATGCACACACTCTAACTGTATAACTTTGTCAATTTCATTCCCCTTCCAAAATATTTTATAAATATAAAAAGATGAGTTACCAAATGATTTGTGGCAGGCCAATATTTATGTTTTAAAACATGGAGTGTGTTGTAATAGTACAGGATACCTTTGGTAAGGTACACAAGAAACTGGTAATAGTGGCTGTCTATAAAGGGAAACTGGAAGGCTAGGCACTAGGATGAAATGAAATGAAATAAAAAAGGAGGGACCTTTCTTTTTATTACATAATCCTTTTGCACAGGCTGACATTGTTACTATGAGCATGCATTACTTACAAACTAAAAGAAAAAGGTGTATAATAAGAGAATTTAGTAATTTGGGCATGTGGGATATTTAGACCATAATGGATAGCTTTTGATTAAGAGCTGAATGATCAACAAAAATGAAGAAGATGAAACACAAGTCTGTTTGAAAATAATGTAAAACAGCTCAGGATATACATCGAGTTGTGTGGACTAAGAGGGTCAGATGAGAGATGGGCTTCTGATACATAGTTCTTATGGTTTATAAACCTGTTATAAGGTTGTAGTAGAGCTGTTATCAGTTCTTCAAGAACATGTGTCCAGGATTTCCTAGCACAGTTGTAATATTAGATTCAATTGAGTTCAATAAAAACACTGATTGAGATCAGTAAGGGGTAAGCTTGGGTAAAAGGGAAACAAAAGGTGTATATAATCTTGCCCGACCCTGAAAAGGCTTACAGTCTAACCAACCCAAACCAGAATAGAAAAACACAAATGTTACATAATAGAAAATTCAATATACTGTAATAAAAACAATAGCAAAATTGTGTACCAGGTACCAGTAGTGGAGGAGCACCCAAGCCAGCTAGAGGGGAAGATGGGTTAAGGGAGGCTTCCAGAGGAAGTACCCCTGGAGAATGAGTAGGAGTTGTTCAGATAAAGGTAGAAAATGATGCTTCAGGCAGAAGGAGGAGCCTAGAAAGGGTATAGGGGCTTTAGAATGGCTTGGGGATGTGCTGTGACCAGAGCAGTCAAATTAGCATGTCCCAGTGAGGGGCAACAGAAGATTAGAAAAATAAAGACTCATGTCTGCAGATTTTGAAGATAACAGTTGGGATTGGGTGGAGTGCTACTTTCTGATGGAGAAGCTGGTCTAAAGAATTATGCCAGCAATCTTTATTATATATGGCTCATTAATCAGCTTAAAGATTGTAAGTATTATTCTTTATATTCATGAAAGTTACAGAGTTAGCAACATTATGCAGCTTATTCTTCAGTTACATACTATAGTTGCAATGTTGCAACTGTAGCTCTCAAGAAACTCCATTGTTTAAAGTTACTGTTATGTGGGCAGGTTCAGGAGCAGCAGAGCGGGTGAAACATTGTGGTTGTCTTAGTAAGATAATTTTTTATTTTCAGGAGCTGTGTGCTCGAGATCAAGGTCGAAACTGATAAGACTCTAGCACAAAACCTCCTCATGGAGGGCATTACCATAGCAACTGGGCATTCTGCATCTTTTTACAGAAACCTTCCCAGGCATCAAGCATGCCACAGCCACGAAATCATCAGGGACCTCAATTTCAGACACTGCTCTCCCATTCACTGTCACCACTCTCCACATTTATCCCTTTTCTGTTTTTTAAATATAAGTGATGGGTAAGACTTGAAGTCGTTTAATTTTTCTTTGGAAGATTTGGCATCCTATTGTTACAATACAAAAGAGAATTAGTAGCAAACAAATAATTCCAAAAATGTACCACACAGAATATTTTAATGTATTCCAGGGATTAAAGCCTTTTAAATCATTAAGTATTTGATTAGCAAGCCATGCAGGATCCACAGAATCAACCTGACTTTCTTGAATACTTTCCTGGGTATGGTGATGTAACTCCATAAGATTCAGGCTGTCATTATTTTTCTGCCAAATGCCCATTAGATGATTTTTAACTTTTTCCAAGTCCCATTGAGAAGTGTTATATTTTGCTGCTGTAACACAAACATATATATAGTTAGCATGGCAGCGAAGCTTTTGTCTAAATTTAAGGGCAGCAAGTTTATTTCTAATATTAATAACTGTAGCTTCTAAAGAATTTAATTTTGCTTCTATCTTATCATCAATATTTGCTTGATTTTGTAAAGCTTTTGAAGTATCCTTGCTAAATCCTCAACAAATTGAGCATTATGTATGCTATAGCAGCAGTCATGACAGAGACTAGAATAGATATCAAAGCAACTACTCTAACTACTATAAGGCCAAGAATATGGCTTTGTCTATCTAACTGAGCATGAATTTTCTGTAAAACTTGAAACTCAGGATCAGAATACCAGGACTCTGAAATATTAGCTGGAGTTATAATAAAAGAAGGTTGTCCTAATACTAGTATACCTTGTCCTTTATTATATCTAGTAATATAGTTTGTCAAGTTGCAATTATAGCAAGTTAGATGATATTTTTCTCTTATCCTATTTACTATAACATTTCTAGTAATTAAAACATAAGAGGATTGTACACAGGCTCACAAGCCATACAAGAAGCCACTTTACAGCCTTATTGATATGATCAGATAAAGGAGTGCCAGTAAAGTTAACAAAATCTTGAAGCAGCTATCAAGCACCAAGGATCTCTTTGTATGCCACCACCACTGGAGGTTAGAACATTATTTATAAATCCTCCAGGGGTCATAAGTTTTTGATACAAATGCCTTTCATTGACTTTATTAGACCAATTCAAGATGTATTCATTACTGCTATAGATGTTTTGACCTACTGGCCAAGTGTTGGCTCTCGCCCATGACCTGCAAAGACGAGACAAACTGGGTTTAAAGGAGCTGGCTGCAACATTAAACTAAGAAGGCTGTGAAAAATCATGCAATACAGTTTTTTCAAGTTGAGGTCGGGATGGCTCTGAGACCTTAAGGGTCAGCTTTCACGCTGGAAAAGAGCCCTGGGAAGAGAGTGTGAGCCCACATTTCCTTTATTTTATAGCAGAGACATCAGAGGCAGGGATAAATTTTCAAGGGTGGAGTCTTGCTTTGTTATATCTCATGGTCAGCAGATTGATTAACATCTTGGCAAGTCACACCCATCTCAGGTGCTGTGTGGGATCTTAGGCAGAGCTAGAGGGGGAGGTGCACCTGCATCTTGTGATTGCTCTGGAGCTCTCAATGACAGGCCTATATCCTTATTTGGCTACTATGCACTATAGTTCACACACATAGCCCATGAACTGATTGTTACAGTTGGCCCAATCATTTAGAAAAGGCACCCAATTCAGTAGTAGTATGATTAGGACAGTAAGGTAAAGGTGGGTGTTCCATAGGGAACACGTCATATGATTGTTTAGTCCCATTTTTATAACTGTCTGAATATATTTAGTTATATCCCAAAGGCCAGTAATTTTGGCCACCTTGGCTCCCCCATATGTTGTTTTACCTTCTGGGACCACCTTTAAACAGCCAGTATTGTCATCATGGTAACAACATATAGATAAGCTCCCACTGAATTTAGTATAATTAAATCCAATTGAATGGACATGTGTAATATGTGTATCTGAAAAGCCTTCCATCATGTTCGTGTCATTAGTAAATATAGATTCAGATCTTCTGGTCCATACAGCTGGGTGTACTAAAGGTGGATCTGGGAAGTAAGTAGGTAAGTTTCCCTAAGAACATCACTTACCTAATAGCTTAGTAAAGCCAGCCTGGCCACAAACATTGTGGCAGGATATTTTATATTCCCCTGTTGATTTACCATCTGTTCAGCCTGGTGCATCAGATTCTTCAAATGTCCTCATGTTGGCAGACCAGCTTTTTGGGTTTGTTGAGTTTTCTTTCGCTTTTTTACCAATGTCTCATTTTTTGGTGGGTGTCGGAATCAACACTTCTGGTGACAGTTTCAGTTGTTCGAACTGTGATTTGAGGCTTTCCATGATGATGACAAATAGCATGTTCAGGTACCCAAATAGGATGAACTGCACTTTCTGGAAAAACACAAGCATGACCTCTACCCCACATAATCACTGGATCTGGTCCATTCCACTCTCCTGTTTGTAAATCTTTCCACCAGACCAGACTTGTTGAGCCTGCTGTTGTATGAAACATATGTCTCTTAGCAGCAGTGCGACCTTCAGCATCACAATTCAAAAAAATTAATACAAAAATAGAGCATGATTTAAACAATTTTTTAGGGTCCTATTTTCCACTTTTTGTTTTTATAACTGTAATTTTATAGATAAATTAGCTTACTTCACATTAGCCTGGCCCTGAGGGTTGTAAGGTATGTCAGTTTGGTATTTAATACGCTATTGATCACAAAATTGTTGAAAAGATGAACTAGTAAAGGCTGGAGCATTACCAATTTTAGTTTTTAATGGACAGCCTAGTAAGAGCAGCCAAATGGTGGGAAATGACTTAATATGAATTTTTACTGGTCAGGAAAATTAGTAAAATTTACCTGCCAGGTATATAGTTACTGTCAAAGATGATATTGTTGTTAAACTGAAAAAGGCACCACAATGAAAGGAAGCTCAGCTTTTGTTTTTAACAAAATTGTGAAATGAAGTTAAAGATTTTGGAGGAGAGTAAGTAAGGTGAAGCTATTTAATAAATTTTGAAGATTGCCCCTATAGGGGTTTGAGAAGTAGGAAACATTAACACACGTGAACTAACTTCAGTAAGTTGTGTAGTTTTGATGACAGTTTTAACTTTTGATAAGGCAGTTTTAACTTTAGTAGTAAGTTGTCAGAGGAGATGCGGGAAAGGGATCTCCACATAATGTAGCAAACCAAGTTCTCAAATCAGCAGGAGATAATTATCAACTAGGTCTGAGATAATATCTCTCAGTAGCTTTTGAAAATTATTGAGAGTATATAAGACATCAGCTTTAGTCTATAAATTTTGTGTCCAAATCACATACCTATAATTAGTCTGTCCAAATATAAAAAAATGAGAGGCTTTCTGTAAGATACTGACAGTTTTAAAGTTTACAGGGAAAATATAAAATAAATTGAAACAGTAAGAAGATTTTTAGATTATACAATAGTTATGAGCCAATAAACATGATTTTTAAAATAATTTCAAACCCTCTATTTAGTTATATAATTTTTAAAATTTATTTTAAGATAACAGTAATTTTTTATAATAAAAATCTATCTTTTGAACTTTAAATGAACTTAGATGAGATGTAGAGACTTAGGTGAGTTGGCTTCTTGACAAATTGAGGTAAGTTTTTTTTTTTGAAACTACAGATTTTTTAAAAATATTATTTTATAAATAATTTTTTGAGTTTGTGTGAATTAGTTAACATAATTCAATATTACATCTGAAATATAAGTTAAACAAGAGAGTTTTTAACACTTTTGTGGGAAAGAGGCAAAATATCCTTACTACTTATATTGTGAAACTTTAAATAAAACAGACTCTCTTTATTGTGTATTAAAAGTATATTTGAGGGCTGGGGTTGTGGCTCGGTGGTAGGGCATTTGCCTAGCAACGTGCTGGGTTTAATCCTTAGCACCACACAAAAATAAATAAATAAAAATAAAGTTATTTTGTCCAACTACAACTAAAAAAATTTTTTAAGTACATTTAAGTTCACTTCTCAGTGTAGAGAGTAACACAAAATTTTATTATGTATGACAGATTATTTTTATCTAATTACAGAATGTTAAAATTACCTAAATAAATTTTAACTAAATTTGTTATCTTTATAATAGACCATTGTTACAGAGAAGTTAAATTTGGAGAACACTAGTTTTATAAAAATGTTTTCCTAAACCTTACATTTGAAAGACTTTATATGAATACTTTTAGAATATAAAGAAACAGGCTAACAGCACCACAATTACACTGATGTTTATAATTGCACTAATGTTTTTATATTAATGAGGTTTAACTTTTGAAGAAAAATTTAGAACCTGGAATGTAGTATAATACTTTAAAATAATAGTTTATCAGAGTTGGACAAACAATAATATTTTAAGACCTATTTTTTGATAAAATTTTACAGACATAAGAAATTATCTTGATAAGTAAAAGCAATTTAATGTTTTAAGAAATTTTTATTACTTTAACATGTAGAGTGTTAAACTTTGGTTTAAATTAGTACATTAGTATTTTACTTGTGTCTGGGGAAAGGATTAGTATTTTATTTTTTCTCACTCCCTTTTTAGAAGTTTAATTAACTATTGATCTCTATCTTTTGAATTGGAAACAACTGTCCAATTGTTTCAGTTTGACTGCTTGTTCTTGAAATGTAACAAATGTTTGTGAAAAGAGCAGCTTTTTGTTATCTGTTTTTATAAGGAAGTTTTATGCCTGAGACCCTGTTTAAGGCATTTAGCCTCATACATTAGGAATTTGTTTTTGAAAAGAAGAAAAAGCCTTCAATATCTTTGATTGTACTAATTACATATAACCAATTTAGTTACACACAAACTTTTTGATATTTATTTTTACAAAAATTTTACAACTTACACAAACCTTTCTGTTACTTACTCAAATCTTTTCTCTCTCTCTCTCTCTCTCTCTCTCTCTCTTTTTTTTTTGAGAAACCTTATATCTATTTTATTACAAACCTTATGTTTGTTTTTTATAAGCCCTTTTATAGTTCTATCCTAGCTGTTGGGTTTTCTTTTTAACTTTATATTTTGAAACAATCATTATAAAATTTTTGAACTATTTTTAATTACTCTTTTTAATAAGATGAAATACTTTGTTATTTACAATACTGTAATTGAAAAGCAGCTGAAACTTTTTGGGTCTTTTGTATATAGAATTACACCTATTGGGCTGGGGTTGTAGTTCAGTGGTAGAGCACTTGCCTCTCATGTGTGAGGCCCTGGATTTGATCCTCAGCACCACATAAAAATAAACAAACAAAAATAAAGATATTGTGTCCATCTACAAATATATATGTTTATATTTATATATTTAAAGAGAATTACACCTGTTAGAACTTTAACTTTTAGTAACCTAGTTTTAGTGAAGACCCAGAAACAAAGTAGTGTTAAACTTTTTAAAAAAATTTATTCATTTAAGAAAACATATTTATGAAAATTAATCTCATTTATGTTAAATTTAATTTACTTATATTAATTATAAAATAAAAATATCAGAAAAATGTAATTAACAGTATTAATCATCACTCTCCTGTTGGAAAAAAATCTTAGAACCAATCGATATTACATTACCTCTGCATAGAAACTTTTCCCGGCCATCAAGCATGCCACAGCCATGAAGTCATCAGGGACCCTAATTTCAGACACTGCTCTCCCATTCACTGTAACTGCTCTCCACAGGGATGCAGGAATCTAAATATTTGCAATGAAAGTGATAGTTTAAAGGGCTGGGGATGTGGCTCAAGCGGTAGCGTGCTCGCCTGGCGTGCGTGCAGCCCGGGTTCGATCCTCAGCACCACATACCAACAGAGGTGTTGTGTCTGCCGAGAACTAAAGAATAAATATTAAAAATTCTCTCTCTCTCTCTCTCTCTCTCTCTCTCTCTCTCTCTCCTTTCTCACTCTCTCTTTAAAAAAAAAAAAGAAAGTGATAGTTTAAATAGATGGCTGAAAGTTATTTAAATCTACAGAGCTTTACACATTTTTTCATGTGTATATGTTAACAGATTTGTTTTAACCCTTTGTCATATGATGGGTTCTGATTTTTAATGGGAAAATATGGTCACCATGGTTGATAGTAATCTCTATTTTCTGAAATCCTAGCTCCAGTTACTTCCTCAGTTTAGTCCTTAATTATTTTATATTTTAAGGTGTTTTTAGAATGGAGTGCATCACCCCCGTGTACCGAGTCACTGCGCGGGTGAATGACGAGTTAGAACGGCCAAAAACTATCTTGTTAGGAATTTCCAGCAAAATTGGGGTGCACCGAAACCTAGAAGAAGGATTTCCATCGCCTGAGGATCGGTTACTGGGGCTCAACCGCGAGAGATTTGTCTGCCCGAAAATTCAAGCTGCTTATTCAGCGGCTGGCCCCGCTGCTAGAGACTGCGGTGTGCGCCGGGAAACAGTGTCCCTAGAAACGGCGAACTAGCAACGCATAGAAATGGCGCTGCTGATTCTGCGGGCTCCTGCCGGCTGTGCCCTCACTGTGCTCAGTGCTAAATTCTGGGTTTGAGACGGGGAAGGAAGCGGTCCAGTTCTGTCCTCCACACCGGTCAGACCACCGAGGAAGCCAGCGGCCACCATCTTGGAAAGCTGATGTCACCATCGCCAGTTGTCGACTGATCGAAGCTCATTCAGCGATACAACAGGTCTGTGACATTTAGTCCATCTCCCATACAGCGGGGAAATCATATAAAATCTCTCCCCGGCTTTCCCGGGCGTGATTAACAGAGTGAGCATGAATAGACGCATGGGGAACAGTAAAGGCACCTGACCTCCAACTCCCCCCTCCCACAGTGTTGGAAAAACGAAATCTGTCGTGCCAGCTCTCGGAGGAGGGGCTAGCGGAGGGAATCAAAACAGTAAGGTGCTGGTTCCCAAAAGCCACGCTCCTCGTCCAGGAAACTGCAGGCACAGAGTGCAGTTTGAACTGTGTAGAGGTATCACACTGGGAAAGGCCTGGCTGGCAGGAGAAGCGAAGTGACTAGAGACCAGGAATAAACCTAAGCTAACAGGTTTTGAGAGACACCAGATGGGGGAGGAGGGAGCGGCCTCACACGGATTGTTTCCTACAGCCGGAGGGCAAAATCTTGGCCCGGAAGGCACAGAGCCACCCACTGGAAGCGAAGAAAGTAGAAGCCTAACAGTGCCCCCCCTTTTTTTCTTTCCCTTTTTTAAATTTTAATTTTTTTTCTTTTTTTAAATTATATTATTTTTTAATTGTAATTTTTATTTTACTGCATTTTATTATTTTTTTATCATTTCTTTTTCTTTTTTATTCTTTTCGTTTTCTTTCCTCTCTCGCTCTCTCTTTCTTGGTTTGCTTCCTTACCTTTTCCCCATCTTTCCTCTTAAGCATGACCACCCAGATTAGGTACAACTTACTAAATGCAAATAGATGAATACTATGAATCGGTCTATAGTCCGCCTAAGCCCTTAACTACCCCCAAGTACTCCTGTCTATTCTCTTGTTAATATCTGCCTGCATTTGAGCAACCTCCCAAAGAAGCTAACATATACTAACCTCTATACCATCAAATCGCCCAACCTCAACATAAAATCCTAAGTTCAAACCTCAATTCTCTATATGCCATCAAAATCTGTAGGCCTTTAAGGAAACTAATGAATTTACCTTAAATCACAATTAAATCCAACATCTCTAAACATTGTCTCCCAACACAAAGGAGAGATATTGGAACTATAAAAACTAAAACAAATTTAAAGAAGAAAACAGAACCACAGCAGTCAAACAGAGTTGGAAAGTAACGTGAGCACCATGAAAAAACAAGGGAAAAAAGGATTACAAACAATGCAGAACAACTTAAATTCACAGGAGAACCTAGAGGCATCTGAAAAATGGACAGAGAAAGAACTCAAGGCATACCTAACTCAGATGGAATGGAATCTTAGAGAAGACTTTAGACAGCAAGTCCAAACAATGAAAGTATACTTTGAAAACGAATTAAATAGGCAAATTCAAATGGCAAAGAACGAGCTATACCAGGAGATAGAGATTAAAAAAAAAAAATCAAACAGTAATCCTAGAAATGCAGGAAACCATAAACCAAATTAAAAACTCAAACAAGAATATTACAAATAGACTATATCAAATAGAAGTCAGAACATCAGATAATGAAGACAAAGTGTATCAACTTGAAAAGAATAGTCAACACAGAAAGGATGCTAAGAAATCACCAGCAATCTATCCAAGAGATATGGGATGTTATAAAAAAAACCAAACTTGAGAGTCATCGGGATAGAAGAAGGTATAGAGGTTCATACCAAAGGAATGAACAATCTATTGAATGAAATAATCCTAGAAAACTTCCCAGATATGAAAGATGGAATGGATTGCCAAATCCTGGAAGCCTACAGGACCCCAAACATAAAAAAACCATAATAGACCAACTCCAAGACACATAATTATGAAGATTTCCAACATACAGAACAAGGAGAAAATATTAAAAGCTACAAGAGAAAGAAGGCAGATTACATTCAGGGGTAAACCAATTAGGTTAACGGCTGATTTTTCATCACAGACGTTGAAAGCAAGAAGATCCTGGAACAATGTATTTCAAACGCTGAAAAATAATGGATTCCAACCAAGAATACTGTATCCAGCAAAATTAAGCTTCAGATTTGACAATGAAATTAAAATATTTCATGATAAACAAAAATTAAAAGAATTCTCAGCCAGAAAACCAGCACTGCAAGGCATTTTGAGCAAAACACTACAAGAAGAGAAATTGAAAAACAGCACCCAAAACTAACATTGGGAGGTAACTCAGTAAAGGGAAGAACAAAAAATATAACCAAAAAGGAAAAATGAGCCATATTAAAATAAATAAATAAATAAGCATGACTGGAAGTACAAACAATGTATCAATAGTAACCTTAAACATTAATGGCTTAAATTCACCAATCAAGAGACAAAGGCTAGTAACCTGGATTAAAAAAACAAATCCAACAATATGCTGCCTTCAGGAGACTCATATGATAGGAAAAGACATACACAGGTTGAAAGTGAAAGGCTGGGAAAAATCATACCACTCACATGGTCCTTGGAAGCAAGCAGGAGTGGCCATACTCAAATCGAATAAAATCAACTTCAAACCTAAGTTAATCAAAAGGGATAAAGAAGGCCACTATATACTGTTAAAAGGAACCATCCACCAACAAGACATAACAATTATCAATATGTATGCACCAAACAATGGTGCTGCAATGTTCATAAAACAAACTCTCCTCAAGTTCAAGAGTCAAATAGACCACAACACAGTAATTATCGGTGACTTCAACACACCGCTCTCTCCATTGGACAGATCCACCAGACAAAAACTGAATAAATAAACTATAGAACTCAATAACACAATTAATAACCTAGACTTAACCAACATATATAGAATATATCAACCATCATCAAGTGGATACACGTTCTTCTCAGCAGCACATGGATCCTTCTCAAAGATAGACCATATATTATGCCATAGGGCAACTCTTAGTAACTATAAAGGTGTGGAAATAATACCATGCATCTTATTTGATCATAATGGAATGAAACTGGACATTAATGATAAAAGAAGGAAGGAAAAATCCTTCACCACCTGGAAAATGAACAATATGTTACTGAATGATCAATGGGTTACAGAAGACATAAAGGAGGAAATAAAAAAAATCAAAAACTACCAACCAAGAAAAGCCCTGGACCGGATGGATATACAGTGGAGTTTTAGAAAACCTTCAAAGAAGAATTAATACCAATACTTTTCAAGTTATTTCAAGAAATAGAAAAAGAAGGAGATCTTCTAAATTCATTCTATGAGGCCAACATCACCCTGATCCCGAAACCAGACAAAGACACTTCAAAGAAAGAAAACTACAGACCAATATCTCTAATGAACCTAGATGCAAAAATCCTCAATAAAATACTGGCGAATCGAATACAAAAGCATATAAAAAAAATAGTGCACCATGATCAAGTAGTATTCATCCCTGGGATGCAAGGCTGGTTCAATATATGGAAATCAATAAATGTTATCCACCACATCAATAGACTTAAAGATAAGAACCACATGATCATCTCGATAGATGCAGAAAAAGCATTTGACAAAGTACAACATCCCTTTATGTTCAAAATACTAGAAAAATTAGGGATAACAGGATCTTACCTCAACATCGTAAAAGCTATATATGCTAAGCCTCAGGCTAGCATTATTCTGAATGGAGAAAAACTGAAGGCATTCCCTCTAAAATCTGGAACAAGACAGGGATGTCCTCTATCACCACTTCTATTCAATATAGTTCTCGAAACACTGGCCAGAGCAATTAGACAGACGAAAGAAATTAAAGGCATAAAAATAGGAAAAGAAGAACCTAAATTATCACTATTTGCGGATGATATGATATTATATCTAACAGACCCAAAAGGGTCTACAAAGAAACTACTAGAGTTAATAACTGAATTCAGCAAAGTGGCAGTATATAAAATCAACACACATAAATCAAAGTCATTCCTGTATATCAGCGACAAATCTTCTGAAATGGAAATGAGGACAACCACCCCATTCACATATCCTTAAAAAAATAAAATACTTGGGAATCAACCTAACAAAAGAGGTGAAAGACTTATACAATGAAAACTACAGAACCCTAAAGAGAGAAATAGAAGACGACCTTAGAAGATGGAAAAATATACCCTGTTCATGGATAGGCAGAACTAACATCATCAAAATGGTGATATTACCAAAAGTTCTCTATAGGTTCAATGCAATGCCAATCAAAATCCCAAGGGCATTTCTTGTAGAAATAGATAAAGCAATTATGAAATTTATATGGAAAAACAAAAGACCCAGAATAGCAAAAGCAATTCTAAGCAGGAAGTGTGAGTCAGGCAGTATAGCGATACCAGATTTCGAACTATACTACAGAGCAATAGTAACAAAAACAGCATGGTACTGGAACCAAAACAGGCGGGTGGACCAATGGTACAGAATAGAGGACACAGAGACCAATCCATAAAATTACAACTTTCTTATATTTGATAAAGGGGCTAAAAGCATGCAATGGAGGAAGGATAGTATCTTCAACAAATGGTGCTGGGAAAACTGGAAATCCATATGCATCAAAATGAAACTGAATCCCTTTCTCTCGCCATGCACAAAAGTTAACTCAAAATGGATCAAAGAGCTTGATATCAAATCAGAGACTCTGCGCCTGATAGAAGAAAAAGTTGGCTCTATCTACATATTGTTGGGGCGGGTTCCAAATTCCTTAATAGGACACCCATAGCACAAGAGTTAATAACTAGAATCAACAAATGGGACTTACTCAAACTAAAAAGTTTTTTCTCAGCAAGAGAAACAATAAGAGAGGTAAATAGGGAGCCTACATCCTGGGAACAAATCTTTACTCCTCACACTTCAGATAGAGCCCTAATATCCAGAGTATACAAAGAACTCAAAAAATTAAACAATAAGAAAACAAATAACCCAATCAACAAATGGGCCAAGGACCTGAACAGACAATTCTCAGAGAAGGACATACAATCAATCAACAAGTACATGAAAAAATGCTCACCATCTCTAGCAGTCAGAGAAATGCAAATCAAAACCACCCTAAGATACCATCTCACTCCAGTAAGATTGGCAGCCATTTTGAAGTCAAACAACAAGTGCTGGCGAGGATGTGAGGAAAAGGGTACTCTTATACATTGCTGGTGGGACTGCAAATTGGTGTGGCCAATTTGGAAAGCAGTATGGAGATTCCTGGGAAAGCTGGGAATGGAACCACCATTTGACCCAGCTCTTGCCCTTCTCGGACTATTCCCTGAAGACCTTAAAAGAGCGTACTACAGGGATACTGCCACATTGATGTTCATAGCAGCACAATTCACAATAGCTAGACTGTGGAACCAACCCAGATGCCCTTCAATAGATGAATGGATAAAAAAATGTGGCATTTATACACAATGGGGTATTACGCAGCACTAAAAAATGACAAAATCATGGAATCTGCAGGGAAATGGATGGCATTAGAGCAGATTATGCTAAGTGAAGCTAGCCAATCCCTAAAAAACAAATGCCAAATGTCTTCTTTGACATAATGAGAGCAACTAAGAACAGAGCAGGGAGGAAGAGCAGGAGGAAAAGACTAACATTAAACAGAGACATGAGGTGGGAGGGAAAGGGAGAGAAAAGGGAAATTGCATGGAAATGGAAGGAGACCCTCATTGTTACACAAAATTACATAGAAGAAGTTGTGAGGTGAATGGGGAAAAAAAAACAAGGAGAGAAATGAATTGTAGTAGATGGGGTAGAGAGAGAAGATGGGAGGGGAGGGGAGGGGAGATAATAGAGGATAGGAAAGGTAGCAGAATACAATAGTCACGAATATGGCATCATGTAAAAATGTGGATGTGCAACCGATGTGATTCTGCAATCTGTAATTGAGGTAAAAATGGGAGTTCATAACCCACTTGAATCTAATGTATGAAATATGATATGTCAAGAGCTTTGTAATGTTTTGAACAACCAATAAAAAAATAAAATAAAATAAGGTGCTTTTAATTGTTTTATAATTATAGCTTCCTTTCATCTAGTGAGTTGTTACCGTCAGGCATTATCCTCAGCCTTATGGATACAAATTTAATTAGAAGCCCTAAATTTTTTAATCATTACTATCCTCAATTTCTTCAAGACAAGTTCATAACTTCCATGAGGGTAGAAACCAATGTTTATACCTGTTTTTCCTTCTCACAGCTTCCCACCCAGCTTCTCCCCATTTATTATTCCCCCATAGGATTTTATTCTTTCTTGACATAACACCCTTTCCAGCATCTGTCTCTTTCTCTGCTTCCTATTTTAACAATATTGAAAAGAACTATCTATACTTGCTGATTCTAATTTTCTCCCCATTGGGCTTTCAACCCCTCTATATCTTGCAATGTCTCTTATCAATTCATTAGTGACCTACATCTTGCTAAGTCAAGTGAACCCATCTTTTTGAACCACTCAGCAGTTTTTTTTATTTTTGTGACCACTCCTTCCTGGAAGTGCTTCTAAGGCTTCTGTGATACAGGCCCACCTAATTTTTCTTCTACTTCCTTATCTTACTTTTTAGTCTCTTGTCAGCTTCTTCCCCTTTATGAGATCTCTGAAGGTAGGAGATCTCCAAGACTTAGTCTTTGATATTTTTTTCTTTGTTTATACTGTACAACTAGGTGAATGCATCAAGTTCTGTGGTTTTAAATAACATTCCTAGGTAAATTGTTCTTAAATTTATGTATCTAGTCCCTAAGGTCTCCTCTAAACTCAAACTCTTCATTTGGGTGTTTGGTTCCTGAATATTAAGATAAGCACAAATGAGAACTCTCAACTTATCACCCCACATCTGTTCTCCACTTTCCCATTCTTTTCCTCTCTCCAAGATTTACCCATCTCAATAATTGGTACCATCAGTCCAGTTACATAGGCCAGAAAGTCAAGAGTCATCCTTGATTCCTCTTGGCTCTCACACAATCAGTAAGTCCTATTGATTCTCTCTGCAAAATTTATCCCAATGCCTACCTTGACTCTTCTCGTCATCTCACATGCTAGTCCAGGATACCATGTAATTGATCTTCCTGTGTGGAGTATTGCCCTTGTAAATTTGTTTCCCATGCAGTCTTTGGAGTGATTAAAATGATAAGTCAGATAACCTCACCAACTGGCTAAAACTCTCTAGTAGCTTTCCATTGCACCTAGAACAAATCTAAAAAATGTTCAATATTATTAGCAATTATGGAAAATTCAAATCAAATCTATCCTGAGATTTCATCTCATTCCAGTCAGAATGGTAGTCATCAAGGATACAAACAATAGTAAATGCTGGAAAGGACTGTTGCTGGGACTGTAAATTAGTACAACTACTGTGGAACTCTGTATGGAGATTCCTCAAAAGACTGGGTATGGAACCACCATATGACCCAGCTATGCCACATCTCAGTCATCATACTATAGTGATACACGCATAACTATGTTTATAGCAGCACAATTCACAATAGCCAAACTATGGAACCTGCCTAGGTTCAACAGATGAATGAATAAAGAAAATGTGGTATGTATACACAACAACGTTTTATTTAGCCATAAATAAAAATAAAATTATGTCATTTGCAGGAAAATGGATGGACCATTATGTTAAGTGAATTAAGTCAAACTCAGAAGGTCAAGTGTCACATGTTTTCTCTCATATGTGGATACTAGAAAAGATAAAGAAAAAGAAAGGTGTTTGTTGGGGGTGTGGGGAGGGTCTCCTGAAAATCAAAGGGAGATCAGTGGAGGAAAGGGATCAGAGAAGGGAGGAAGGGAAGAAAAAGGGACATATTGTATAATTATATTGGTCAAATTCTACCGTTACTTTGTTTATGTATGAATATATAACAACAAATCTCACCATTATGTATAGCTATAATGTACCAGTAAAAAATGAGGGAAAAAAGTGAGGGAGATTTGTTGAGGGCTTGTTGTACCTGAGACACCATGCTGAACACCGGACACAGCTTCTACATTCCCTTGAAAGACCCACAGATCCTTGAAAGAAGGAACACTGTGCTCTCCAAAGCCTGAGTATTTCTGATTATACATAGACATTTACTCCTCTATTGAGTGCTGATATGATTCCAGTGATTCAGTGGTATTGAGAAACTAATAATATTCTGATGCCTATATCAGAGATGTTAAAATAAAAATTAATAGTAAAACAAACAAAAAGCTTAATTGCCAGATTCCACTTTTTGCAATTGTCCTTAGAGTTGGATTTATACTCAGGACTTTCTGACATGTTGTCTTAGACTTAGATATCAAAGCCACACCTCTTTCTCCAAATACATGAGGTAATTATAATTGGTATGTATGTATCTATATTGTCATAGCTACAACTATGCCAAACCATGCCATCTCTAATAAGAACTATGATAAACCTCTAAATACTGAAACCAGTCTTGAAAATCAGGATTGGGTCCTTGTTCCCCCAGTGTTGAAGTTTAAACACCCAACAAACACCAAGGCAAGAAAATAAGTTTTATTTATTTCTAAAAATTTTTTTTTAGTTGTAGAGGGATACAATATCTTTATTGGTTTATTTTTATGTGATGCTGAGGATCAAACCCAGTGCCTCATGCATTCAAGGCAAGTGCTCTACTACTGAGCTACAACCCCAGCCCAAAAAATTTTATTTAAAGGATAGAGCAGAGATAAAGATAGGGATAGATAGAGACAAAGAGAGAGAGATTCCTCTGGAGAGGAGAAGGTCCAGAGCTAATGCCTGAGGGAGTGGGGTGTCTTGCTCCTTTATAGAATTCAGGTTTCCTTTCTTCCTATGCCCCCTCCTCCCACCCTGCCTATACCACAAAAAGTGAACAAAAGGGTAAAAAGAGAGCTTTTCAGGGGGTGATTGATTGTGTTGGAAAGTGTGATCCTTCCTCTCCCCTGGAGGCTGTTAGCAACCCAGTGATGCTATTTACCCATTTCATTTTCTTTGATAATCACCCACCTGTCCTGTGCCCTGGTGTCAATACCACACAAATTTTGTTTTCCTGCCATTACATTAATAAATTGATTTCTAAAGTAGCTTTTTTGCTTTACATCCAGCAGGGGGAGCCAGGTCTATGTTGATTAAAGACCAAACAAAACAAACCCCAAACACTAAGAAACAAAACAAAAAAGTGTGTGTGTGTGTGTGTGTGTGTGTGTGCGTGTTGCTTTGTCAAAGAAAATGCCTTCTAATTTTCAAGGTACTGTATTTCCACCTTCGTTTAGTGTCCCTGAATAGTTCTTTCCTCTCTGAGACTTTAGGGCATAAATAGGAAGTTGAAATGGGTCACAACTGCAAACTTTCACTGAGTCCCATTTAAGACACCAGAAGTCATAGCCATTTGACAAAGATTTATTGTTGCCTACCCTGCTTACTGGTGGGGGAGGGGAAATCAGCCAGAGTAGAAAGAGACTAGACAGAGATGGAAGAAAGGCAACTAAGAGGAGATGGCACTCACCTTTAGGGAGGAAAAGACCTTTAAATTGGACCTTGAAGGACAGTTAGCATTCTTCAATCAATCATGGTTGGAATTGGCATTCCAGATTCTACGATTAATATGAGCAAATAATTGATGCAGGGTGTCTGTTGAATTTAGATAGTATAGGAACATGGGTGAAAATAGGTAAGATAATTCTGGAGCAGTTACCTGACACAAAGTGGGCCCTCCCCCCTTTTTTTTTCAAGAATATTGACATTATAAGAGTAATAAATAATATTTATATTGAATAAATATCTAGTATTTAACAAACATAACACTATGGTCCAAGTGCTGTTAATAAGCATGTTTTGTGAATCAACTAATCTTTTTTTTTTTTTTTTTTTTTTTTTTTTTTAGTTTTTTAGTTGTAGTTGGACTCAATAGCTTTATTTATTTATTTATTTTTATGTGGTGCTGAGGATCGAACTCAGGGCCTTTCATGTCTAGGCAAGCGCTCTACCGCTGAGCCACAACCCCAGCCCTCAACTAATCTTTAATCTGATTAATATCCCCATTTTCCAAATGAGGAAAAATGAGGTTGAATGATTACATAAGGTCACATGGTTGTGAAGGGAGTGGAGCCAATATCTGAGTCCTGGCAGAATGGCTCCAGAGGCTTGGCTACTCATCTGAATATTTGACCTGCAATGTGTCCTTTAATTCTTACAACTCTATGAAGTCAGTGCTGTAGTTCTACTCATTTCCTAGGTTAGGAAAGAAACAAAAGGGTTCAATCCTTAGCAAAACACACATACACACGCACACACACACACACACACACACACACAATATCTGAGTCTAATTTTGATAGAAGTTGTCAAATTGCTTTCTGTAGAGGCAATACTGAAATATACCCCCTCCTACTGTATAAAGGAATGTCTCTTTTCCCATTTCTTTTCCATCTCAGAGTGTTAAAAGAAAAATTGTTATCTTAGTGCGGATTTCACTTGCACTTCTGTTATTATGAATGAAGTTTAACATCATTTCATGTATTTAAGAATATACATTTCTTTTTCTGTGGACTATTTGACCACGATGTCTGACCATTTTCCTACTGAGTTGTTGATATATCTAGATAAATAAGTAGTCCAGCTCTTGGCCAAAAACCTGTATGTGATTTGTCAGCATACTGTAGGCGATTACAAAGGATCTACCTGTCAGTCTTCCAGAGGAATGCTGAACCTCAGACTCGATGCACAGCCACTGCGTTGCATCCTCTGGAGGAAGCTGTCATCAAGGACTCAGGACTCCTGGCTGGCCATGGTTTTAAGTAAATCTGCATTCTTAGACAATGAATCTTCATTCAGAGGGTCTTTATCTGGGGTTTTCTTCAGGGTCCTCTGTGGAAGCCTCCTTATTGGTGGGTCCAGGGGAGGGGGAGACCTTGAAACACTTTATTCCACTTTAATCCAGTATTCATGCTTTTCCATTTGTCTCAATACTCACTGTTTTTCCACTCCTAACTATACATGTGGCCCATACCTACAATCCCAGCGACCTGGGAGATGAAGGCTGAAGGATCATAAGTTCAAGGTTAGCCTTAACAATTTAGTGAGGCTCTAAGCAACTTAGGGAGACCCTGTCTCAAAATGAAAGATTAAAAGGGCTTGGGGATGTATCTTAGTGGTAAATTTCCCTGGGTTCCAATCCTTAATATCAATCAATCAATCAAACAAACAAACTTTTCTACTTCTTGCTCTCTCCCAGTCAGGGCTCCTTTGGCAGTGAGACAACCAGACCCTCACATGTCTGAGCATATTCCTCTGATGTTTGATGTTCCATGAAACATACCATAGGGAAAAATGGCACAAAAAAGAAGTCAGTACATTCTATGATTTTAGCTTCTTCCTTATACTAAGGGATGAAGGGCTTGGATAGTACATTCTTTATATATATTATTGATTATATATATATTTTTTATCCCTGGTATATTCACTTTTGACTTGTTGCTTTCATTGGTTGCTCTGACACCTGCTGCTCAGCACTCTGCAGCTCAGTTAAGCCTCTTATAGGTGTGTTTAAATATTATTTATATATACACAGACATATATGCATGTATCAACATACTTGGACAAGGTTAATACACATAGGAGAAGAGAAAGCTGAGTTAGGAAAAACAACACCCATTTCAGGATAGAGGGAGTTCATTTGGACTCATAATAGTAAACCAGGTTTGTGGAGGACTTTCTTAGTTTTAAAACAAAGATTTATGCCCTGAGAACCCCTTCAGTCCCTGAGCAAACCAGCCTAGCTAGTCACCCTATGAGATTATATAACTGAAATGAACACATCAGCTCTTGACCTCTGCAACCCAGTAGGAATATGGAAAAGGAGATGAATCAGACTATAAATCATATGAGTATGGTTGGAAAAAATAAAGGTGGAACTGAGAGTGGGAATAGTAAGGAAAAGTGAAGTAGCATTGTCAAACAAAATGGTGTGAAAATGAATATGGTTTGAAAGCTAGAGCATATTTTGATATACATTCTTCAAACCCATTTTAGGTTTACTGGAAAAATGTTATGATTATTTAGAATGCTTACATCATAATGCAATTGGTTTACAGTGTGCCATCTAATGAAAAAGAAATGTACATTCTTAAATACACGAAATGATGTTAAACTTCAGGTGTGTTAGGAGAGTGTTCTACCACTGAGCTACATTCTCTAGCTCACCATCTTAACTGTTTTAAGGTGTTCATTTCAGTGATATTTATGTATATTTACATTGTTGTGCACAGAACTCTTTTCATCCTGCTAAACTAGAACTTGATACTCTTTAAATACTGACCCCTAGTTCTACCTTCTCCCCCAGCCCCTGGTAACCACCTTTCTAACTTTTCTGTCTATATTAATTTGACTACTCTAGGTACCTCATGAAGTGGAATCATATAATACAGTATCTGTCTTTTTGTGACTGGCTTATTTCATTTAGCATAATATTCTTAAATTTCATTCATATTGCAGCACGTTAGAATTTATTTTTCCCTGTGGTATTTGGAATTGAACCCGGGACTTAACATATACTAGACAAGTACTCTACTACTGAGCTACATCCCCAGCCTTTTTACTTTTTGTTGTTGTTGTTGTTTATTTTTATGTGGTGCTGAGGATTGATCCCAGTGCCTCACACATGCTAGGCAAGTGCCCTACCACTGAGCTACAACCACAGCCCCCTTTTCTTTTTTTTTTTAATTTATTATATTCTTTATTATCTATGTCTTCTTTTATTCAATTTGTTCTTATTCCTTTTTTTTCTTTTTAAAGAGAGAGAGAGAGAGAGAGAGAGAGAGAGAGAGAGAGAGAGAATTTTAATATTTATTTTTTAGTTTTTGGACACAACATCTTTGTTTGTATGTGGTGCTGAGGATCAAACCCGGGCTGCACACATGCCAGGCGAACGTGCCACTGCTTGAGCCACATCCCCAGCCCCCCTTTTCTTTTTCTAAGACTGAATAACATTACACACACACACACACACACACACACACACACACACACACATAGAGACACTCATCCTCTCTCTTTTTTTTTCTCTCTCTCTCCACATTTTGTTTATTCATTCACCCATTTGTTTGTTTCTACCTTTTGGCAAATATGAATAGCGCTACTATGAATATGGATGTATAAATATATTTTTGAGACCTTGTTTTCAATTGTTTTGTCTATATCTCCAGAAGTAGAACTGCTAAATGATATGATAATTTTATTTTTAATTTTTTGAAGAACTGCTGTACTGTTTTTCATAGTGGTTGCACCATTTTACATCCCCACTAACAGTACACAAGGGTTTCAATTTCTCCATATCCTTATATATTTCTTTTTATAGTAAACACTGTAATAAGTGTCAGGCAGTATATTATTGTAGTTTCGTAGCTATTTATTTATTTATGCAGTGCTGGGGATTGATCCCACAGCCTTGCACATGCAAGGCAAACTCTCTACGACTGAGCTACATCTCCCAGCCCTGTTTTTTTTTTTTTTTTTTTAATCAAAGATATAACTCTAGGAGGTTCAAAACTCAATTCATACAATTCTAAAAGTTTTTTTTTTTTTTAATATCCTTAGTCCTGTCTTCTCTTTCTATGTTGCCTAATCCTGCTTTCCACAAACAGCCATTCTCAACTCTTTTAGTTGTTTTGGTCCTTTTGTCCACATTCCTAAATGTTATCTCTTAATTTATCTATTTCAGTCATTATTATTTTGTTATTATAGTAGTCAAAGATTTAGCATCCCTCATTCACTCTCTTCTTCCATTTTGCTATTCTCTCATTATAGTTATGTAACCATGTTCAGCTAATTCAGCATTACTAGGTATCATTTTTCACTGTCATGTATTATACATATATTTCTGTGCAGTATTTTTTAATTTAATAACTGCCTCATTTTTAATTTGCTAAATTGTCTATTTATATTGCTAGTTCTTCTCATCTATTCTGATAGCTTCATATTATAGCCTTTAATAGGCCAAATGTACCAGACAATTCATGATCTCCATGTTTCTCTGGAGATGCTCCTAATGCAGCTTTCTGTCCTCATACTTCCCCAGTCTAAATGGGTTATTTTCTAAGCTGGCTTCACAGTTGTTATTAGGAACTTCCAGTAATTCTAACAAATTCTCATTTGCAAATTAAAATCTCATGTGATAAACATTAGCGGAGATAGTTAGCTTTATAGACCTCCTACTTGGATACCCCCTTTCCTTTTGTTTTACAACACTCCTCCCTCCACAACACAGCTGTTCTTCATGAGGGTGCTATTGTCCTTAGCCCTATCTTCTTTGTCCAGAGTTCTAAGAGTTTCATAGGATAATAACAAATGAAAAAACACCACAGGAAAATATACAGTATGCTTATTACAAAAAGTTGGAAAGATGGAAAATGTAGAATCAGGAAAAACAATTCCAAACTTTCTCAAAATCCTACAACCAAAGGCAATTTCTATTTTCTTCCCACCAATTTTTTCTAAATCTAAATGTGTATATGTGTTTGTGATCTTATTATATATCCAATTTCATATCTTGAATTTTTATTTACTTAGTTGTGGGCCAGAATTTCACTGTTACCCTGGCTGGGCTCAAACTTCTGGACTCAAGGGATCTCCTACCTCAGCCTCCTGAGTGCTAGGAGTACAGGCATATGCCACCAGCCCTAACTAATGTCTTTTTTTTTTCATTTTTCTTTCTTTTTTCTGTACTGAGGGATGCTTTACCACTGAGCTATATCCTCAGCCCTTTTTATTTTGAGACAGGGATTCACTAAGTTGCCATGCTGGCCTCAAACATGTGATCCTCATGTCTTAGCCCCCTGAGCTGGTGGGATTAGAGCCATGTGCCCTACTATGCCTGGCTAGTTCTTGCATTTTTAAAAAAAATTTAAGTTTTACTTATTCTAATTATCTTGCATTTTTAACAGCAATGTTATGTAAGTGTTTCTAGGGGCTTATAAGTTATTCAGAAATATTTTTAAAATGGCTGTATAATAGCTCTTCCAGTTGAAATACCATAATTAATAGATCTTCTATTGTTGCAACTGCATGTTGCTTTTCCATCTTTACAAATGTTTCTTTCTTAATTTTTTTTGTTTAATGCTGGAGATGGAACCCAGGGCTTTGCACATGCTAGGCAATTGCTCTACCACTGAGCTATATTCTAAGCCCTCAAATACTGTTTTCCTTTTAAATTTATTTTTTAGTTTTAGTTGGACACAATACCTTTATTTTATTTATTTATTTTTATGTGGTGCTGAGGATCAAACCCAGTGCCTCGCACATGCTAGGCGAGCACTCTACTGTTGAGCCACAACCCCATCCCTCAAATATTGTTTCGATAAATGCTTTGTCATAAAACTTTACATTTTTGGAATTCTCCCTTTCGGATAAAATTCCATGAAGTCAAAGAATATGAACATTTTAAGACTGAAATATAAATTTTTCCATTTTCTTATACCTAAATGATCATGACACACCTTAGTATCTATTTTTGAATGCAGCTAGCCATCTCTGGCAGGAAATGAACATTAGATTGCTAGTCATTCATATTTAATTATATGTAGTTCATGACACAAAGAGAAAGCCTCTTAAGTGAAATGTCTGTTTTCCAAGATGAAAAATCTTACACAATACCTGGGACAAAATGGCTCAGAAATACTACTTTAGACAAGGTCATATATGTTTATCAGTCCTCAGAGGACAAGAAATACTCTGTCCTCTGGCACATCTCAAAGAAACAGCCTATTCTCTTGGCTTTTCTTTCTCTGTTCTGTCTCTTTTTCTCAACAACACATCAATACAATACAGTGTACAATAGTACACTTTGGGATTTCTAATGGCAATAAATCCTTTAGGGTATGCTCAGCTACTATTGATCAGAGTCCTGATTCCATCATTATCCTAGATCTTAAACTCTTCACCTTTCATACTACATTCCTGGCTTCAACAACAACAACAAAACTGAAATTGAGCTTGCATAAAAATATTTCCTTCCTGGCTGTACCCCTGTAAGTGAACAGTGCAGAATTTTTTTAAAACCAGGGATTAAACCCAGGGGTGCTTGACCACTGAGCCACAGCTTTTAAATTTTGATGTAGGGTCTCATTGAGTTTATGAGAGCCTTGCTAAGTTGCTGAGGCAGGCTTCAAACTTGTAATCCTCCTGCTTCAGCCTCCCAAGTCACTAGGATTATAGGCATCATGCAGTACCACACCCGGCCAATGCAGACCTCTTCCTGAAGGTGGTAAGCTTTCTGAGGGTGATAACTGTTGCTTATTTATCTTTGTTCTCCCAACATGGAGCATGAAGCTGCATAGTACTCCATCAGTGGAGTCTTTTTTTTATATTTGGCCCATTTATTATTGTTGCATTTATAAGTACATTCTCCCAATTCTCTGCCTTAAATCCTGGTGACACTTTTAAATTTGTAACATGTATCCATCTCTAGTTTCATGCTGAAATGTTTGACTTCAAAATGTAAAGCATCTCTCAGGAAATAGTGGTAACATGTAGGATGAAACACTTGAAAGATCACAAAATTCACTGTGAAATGTTACTAGACATGTAACCCTTTATTATATCTGGAGTTTGAAATTTATGATTTTATACAGAATAGAAAAGGATATATGCCAGTTATATAAAATGTAAGTGCAATTAAAATATGATATTTTAAACATTTATAGTATAAATTTTGAAAACCTGTAGATGAGTCACAAAATCTGAGAAATTATTGTGATGAAATTGCTTTTGTTCTTTTCTCCTCATTTTCCATAAGGTCAACTCTTAAGATCTATGTCTGTATTACATGAAGTTAGCTTTTACCTACAGAACAAGTGGTAAAGCCAGTATGGCATGTCCCCAAAAGGTGATATTGAGGAAAATAGGATAATAAGGGAAAATGATTTAAAATATTAAAGTTTTTATTATTATTAGATGAAATCAACTTAAACCTGGTAATTAAGTTTTTAAGAAAATCAGGTGCTTATTGTTCTTTTACTTTATATCCAATAACTGCATCAAACTTGATGTTTGCTCTTCTTTTTAAAATTTCCCAGAAATGTTGAGGTAAGAGCTTTTCCAAGATAAGTAAAAAGTTTAGAGAGGATGGAACCAAAACCATCCTTTTCTCAGTCAGGATCCCATTCATTAGATTCTCTACCACTTTCTCAGGTTCCAGGGTGGGTCCCAAATTGCTGCTTGGATTTTTGATGAAGCCAGTGTTTATGAAATTAGGACAAAGACAGGTTGTTTTCATTCCATTTTTTTTGAAGGCATTCACTTCTTCAGTCAAAGCTCCATGAAATCCAACAGCAGCAAATTTACTTGAACAATAAGCCAGTAAGAAGGGAACCCCAATTAGCCCAGCTGCTGAAGCCACAGTGACAATGTGACCATGATTATTCTTCATCATCGATGGGAGAAATGCCTTTGTAGTCCAAAATGTGCAAGTGTATTGACTGCAAAGGTCTTTTCAATTTGAGGGTCTTGTGTAAAAAACAAATCTGATGTGTAGACTATACCAGTATTATTTACTAAAATACTAGTATCTCCAATTTCTGTTTTCACCTTCTTTGCAGAGTTGTAAACATCTTATCGATTACTGCAGTCTACTACAAAGGAATGAGCCTGGGCACCCAGTTTTCTGCATTCAGCTGCTGTTTCCTCTATGCCATACTTATTGATATCCCAGAGTACCAGTTTGCTTTTAAGTTTGGCAAATTCATAGGCAGTCAGCCTCCCAATTCCATGTCCAGCTCCAGTAATCAGGACGATTTCTCCAGTGACTGATTTTCCTTTTTTAGGAATAAAAAGCTTGACAAAAGATTCTAAATAGAAAATGAACAGTAAGGGCAGAAGCAGGACTAACTCCACAAGGAGAGTCATCTTTTCTGTTGCTGTGAGCTTTGGTTATGTTTTCTTTTACCAAACAGTCTAAACGGCTTTGGAGAGCTGAGTGGTCAAAGATCCCATCAATGGAGTCTTATACAACAGGTTGAAACTTAATAGACTCTCAGGATAGGTTTTGTTTTTGTATCCTAGATCAGGAGAAACAACTCATTTGATAGAGGTAGGAAGTCTACTTCTGTTTTGATAACCATTTATTGGGAATGCACTATATTGTGTCCAGGTACCATGTTAGTCTCTTTACAAAGAGTATCTCATTATTCTTATAACAACACTATATTATAGATGTTATTATTAACCCTAATATATGGTTGAGGTAATAGAGGTATAAGAGGTCAAGCCACTTGTGTGAAAATACATAGTAAGAGGCATAGATGGGTTCTGAGAAAGCCAAAGTCTGGCCTGTCATTCCTCAAGGTGGGAGGACAGAGAGCAATAAAGGCAGCTACAAAGTTGGCAAGAATTAATGTTTCTCTCAAGGTTATGCTGGAGCAATGGAGTATCTTAATGACTCTTCTTTGAGTGACTACTGCTTTCTTACTGAGAAACCTCCTTTTATAAAATCATAGACTAACAGAAAATTTGTTGTTTGAAGTACTGTCAATTAAAGGGAAACAGATTATGTTTGCATAGAGGTTCTAAGTCACTTTGATAATTGGGAAGTTGCCTTGATTTCCAGGCTAAGTGCACAGTTTCAGATAAGTTACAGATACAACATCCCATCTCTGTCTTAACTTTGTAGTATCCAAGGAAACTTGATCCTTAGTCCACTAACTGTCCAAACCTATGTTAACCTGTCTACAAATAGCTGTTTCACTTTGAACTTATCAAAACACTACTTACCTCAATGACACCTGAATTCTACCTTTTTACCAAATTCTTTGTCTAATAAGATGCTTTATGGTTCTTCTAGTGTAGATTCTCCCTCATAGGTGTCAGTTAACATGACTGTCACCTACCAGCTTGTCTCTGGTGGTCTTCAGCTGATTGGGCTAGAACAGATTTGAATCCAGGTTTTCTTGTGGCAGAATATAAAGTTTAAACACCAGATTAATCTGGAAATTATCTAATATATATGTTGCATATCGTGTCAATGATCTTCAAAGATCACCAGGAACATTCCTGTAGTCTAACAAGTTTGGTTATTACTAACTGCAACAGCAGAGAACACACTGTATGGGGAATTGGGGGCCTTTCAGTAAGAACAACTCCTTCTTACTAAAGGACTTATTCAGGACTTAAGTAAGGTGGTTGGATGATTTGGGATAGGGTACAAAGGGTACAAATCACTCTGGATGTGACATATCAAAAAGCAGGGACAGCTGGGCATGGTGGCGCATACTTGTAATTCCAGTGGCTCTGGAGGCTGAAGCAGGAGAATCCCGAGTTCAAAGCCAGCCTCAGCAAAATGAGGCTAAGCAACTCAGTGAGACCCTGTCTCTAAATAAAATACAAAATAGGGCTGGGGATGTAGCTCAGTAGTGGAGTGCCTCCAAGTTCAATCCGCAGTAACCACCCCCTGCCCCCTAATCAGCAACAAATCTGATTGAGTGTCTCAATAAATCTTACCCATAGGGAAGACAACCTAAATTGAGATTAATTGGTAAAGAAGCATCAAACACTCATTAGACAGGAGAGCAGGATGTTGGTTTGTGGCTTGAACAATGTTCATGTTTTGTCTGTGGTTGGACATGATTACAGAGTGTCTTGCTTTGCCTTGGTTTGTTATAGTCCAGGGTGGCCTGTCTGCTGTTGATGTTTTATGAAATAGTTTATATTTAATAGGAAAACATGAAGACCTAGCTGAGAAGCTGGGATAAGTAGAACTTCCTTAGTATGCACAGAGCCCTGAGTTCAATCCCCAACAACAAGGCCCAGCAGCTGATAGTGCCGGTCCAACTCCTGAATGTCAGGGAATACTCTTTCTTGGAAGCCAGATATATGTATGTATGTATATTTGTGCACATGTATGTATCTGTATAAAAATCATTTAAAATTATAACTCCTACATTCAAACAAAAGCAAACTGATATTTGGTGTGTTTTCCCATTAGGAGTGGCATACACATTCACAGCTTGGATATTGGCTATATTTTTTTTTGTGTGGTATGTGTCTAAATATTTACTTTACTGAATATGTAAAACATTCAGATGGTTTAATTTTTTTTAAGTACACAGAGAAAAATATTCTATTTATATTCCTCATCTGTTCAGTTCCCACCGGCTCTAAAACAGGTAACTACTATCAGTAGTTTCTTATGTATCTTTCCAGATAGTGTTATTTACATAAATAACACATAGGAATATGGATATATTTTTCTTCTTGTTTAAACATAAAGAAAAAGATAAACATAATTTTATATCTTGCTTTTCTATTAATTCATCTAGAAGATCTTTCCATATCAGTACATAGCTTTCTGGGGGTGAGGGGCTGCTGCCACCTCTGAACAAAGAGTGTCTACTATCCAAATTGCACCTTGCATCTTCCTTTACCTGCTGGGATTCCAAATCTGTTTCCCAACATTTATTTATTTCAGATATTTGTTATAGTACTGGAAAGCTAACTAATACACTGCAGTAACCACTTATCTTTCACTATTGTTTAAGAATAAGATGAACTAGTAGGCTGAGGTTGTGGCTCAGTGGTAGAGTGCTTGCCTAACACATGCGAGGCCCTGGGTTTGTGCTGAGGGCCATTACCAAGTAGGAATGACGCATCGAAATTTCCTTGCCAGTGTACCCCATGTTAATTTCGCTGTTGACCTTGCATGTGTGTTTGAGAAAGGTGACCCTGCTCAACGACCAGGGTGGATCCAGGATTAGGGTGTGTCCTGCAGTTTGAGGAAGTATCCCACTCCTTGGGTTAAGGGCGTTCCCAGTTTAAGACCTTGGATTTTAGGGAAGTTCGATGTTGAGGATTATTGCTGCTGGAATTAGGGCGTTCCTGCTGCCTGAGCTCCCGTTGAGTTCTCGTGAGATTCAGAGAGCACTTTGGGAGGAAAGCCTCGTGGAGTAGGTGAATTGGGTGGCAGCAGAACTGGGATTGCCCCAGAACGTGTGTGGACGCTGGTGTGAGTTCGGGAATAAAGATTTGCTGTTTGAATCTACAAAGCTGTGTGGTGGCTCGTGATTCTGTGCCCAGCCAAGACTGCGGCATTTGGTGGCCCGTACGCGGAGCGTCTGAAACTTGGAGGTAAGTGTAATTGCTCGCCCCTGAGAATGGGTGACCATTTCAAAAAGCAATGTGTTCTTGTTTTGATTTATTTCGTTTTTGTTTCAAGCTGCCTGTCCCTAGAAATTTCTCAGGCAAACTGGGAAAAATGGATGGCTCAAGGTTTGAAGTTTGTCAGCCCAGAGAAAGAGAAAATTGATACAGCGAATTTTTATTCATTTTTTGTTTCATTCAGTTGCGGTTTTGTTTTGTGTTATCTTATTGGGTTGCGTTATTTTTATAGAAGATTAGAAATTAGTAAAAAAGAAACCGAAAAGGTGTTAAGCAAAGTGTTAGAGTTTCAGACCATGGAGAAAGACATTTTAGATCAAGCAAAAGAGAAGGTCTCTCGAGCTAGTCAGACAGAGGAAGAAAATTTAAAGGAAAAGGGGTTATTAGGAAAAAGGCCACAACAAGAGGCTGTTATTAACTCCGTTTTATTACCAGAGAGCGTAATTCAACCAACAGCCCCACCGATGGAAACAGCTGAGTGGCCCTCAAACCCCGTAGTTGATAAGTGGGATCCTGAGACAGGACCTCAAAGATTAGCATGCCCTGTACTTGAACAGGTAGGAGGGCAGCGAATTCACCGTGCTTTAGATTTTAAAACAGTGAAGCAGTTAAAGGAGGCTGTAACAACCTACGGTCCCCAAGCTCCCTTCACGGTAAGCATGGTCGAATCCATTACTAACTTGGACATGACGCCAGCAGATTGGGCTAGCATGTGTAAATCTGTGCTAAATGGAGGACAATATTTGTTATGGAAAGTTGCCAATGAGGAATTTTGCACGGAGACAGCTAGGCGAAATGCAGCAGCCGGTTACCCTCAAAGAAATCTAGATATGCTTTTAGGAAAAGGACCTTATGAGGGTCAATGGCAACAAATTGAATATGATCCTGCTATATATGCACAAATTGCTGCAGACGCAGTTAGGGCATGGAAGACTTTACAAGGACATGGAGATTCACAAGGTCAGCTATCTAAGGTAATACAGAGACCTAATGAACCTTACGCTGACTTTGTAGATAGGCTTATTCAAACAGCCGCCAAAATTTTTGGGGATACAGATCAAGCAATGCCATTAATAAAACAACTTGCTTATGACCAAGCGAATCATTGCTGCAGAGAGGTTATTAGACCATGGAGACATGAAGACTTAAATACATATATTAAATTATGTAGAGATATTAATGAACAAGGGCAAGTCTTGGCAGCTGCAGTACAACAGGCTTTAGATGCCAGGCCAGAAACATGCTATAATTGTCAACAAACAGGACATTTTAAAAGGAGTTGCCCTGTAAGAGGAGGTTTTAACAAAACTAGAAATCAAAGGAATAGAAGAATACCAGGTATTTGCCCACGATGCCGTAGAGGGAGACATTGGGCTAATGAATGCCATTCTCAAACCACCATAGAAGGTACTCCGTTATCAAAAAATGGACAAGGATCAGGTATTTACCCACGATATCGTGGAGAAAGGCATCAGGCTTCATTGCCAAAAAACGGAGTGAGGGGCCCAATGCTCCGGGGCCCAAAACCACAAATATACGGGGCAGTGGAGGAACCCAGCAACACCATCAGGGTGGTGCCCAGGACACATTGTCCATTAAATCCCTCATCAGACAAACCCGAGGGAGCGCAGGGTTGGACATCTGCGCCTCTGCCAGAGCAGTATTAACTCCAGAGATGGGAGTTCAAATCATTCCTACAGGACTAAAAGGACCTCTTCCCCAAGGAACAGTAGGCTTATTATTGGGACGTAGTTCATCTACATTAAAAGGACTTATGATAAGTCCTGGGGTAATTGATCCCGATTATGTAGGTGAAATCAAAATTATAGCTAGTTCTCCAGGAGGTATATCAGTAATTTCACCTGGAGATAGAATAGCACAGTTGTTAATAATTCCCAGCCTACATAATAAGTTCTCTAGTCATAATGTAGAAAGAGGTTCTAAGGGATTAGGCTCCACAGGTGTAGATTGGGCTATGTTGTCTTTAAATTTAGATTCTCGCCCGATGCTAAAACTAAATATTCAAGGTCACGAGTTTAATGGGCTACTGGACACAGGTGCTGACCTTAGCATCATATCTCGTCAAGAACGGCCAAAACATTGGCCATTACAACAAGCCACTCAAATGCTTCGAGGCCTAGGAGTGGCGACTAATCCCCATAGAAGTTCTATGGTATTAGATTGGAAGGATCCTGAAGGATGTGAAGGAACTATACAGCCATATGTTTTGGATCACCTTCCTATTAATTTATGGGGACGAGATGTCCTGGATCAACTAGGTTTGATGTTAACAAATAACATCAATTCTAATGCGCCCACTACTAGGGCTAGACAAGGTGTTAAGAAAGAAAAAAGATTAGGAAAACAAGAACAAGGTTTAGCAGCACCAATTCAATTAGATCAAGGAACAGACAGACATGGGTCGGATATTCAGAAAGGGCCACTGAGACAATCAAAATTACTTGGAAATCAGAAAGACCAGTGTGGGTTCCTCAGTGGCCCTTGACTAAAGAAAAGATACAAGTAGCCCATGATCTGGTCAAACAACAATTAGCGGAAGGACATTTACAACCTTCCGTATCTCCCCATAATACTCCCATTTTTGTCATCAAAAAGAAATCGGGTAAGTGGAGATTATTGCAAGATTTAAGAGCCATTAATAATGAGATGGTTATTATGGGACCTGCTCAATCAGGGATTCCTCAGTTGTCTGCTTTACCAAAAACGTGGCATGTTTTATCTATAGATATTAAAGATTGTTTTTTTTCTATTCCAATTCATCCCGAGGATAGTCCACGTTTTGCATTTACTATCCCTGCATTAAATCATGAAGGTCCTGATGAGAGATATGAGTGGAAAGTACTCCCTCAAGGAATGGCTAACAGTCCAACTATGTGTCAAATCTATGTAAATAAAGCAATCCAGCCACTTAGAAATCAAAATCCTGAACTAAAAATATTTCACTATATGGATGATGTATTATTAGCACATAAAGATAAAAACATATTGCTGGAATGTTATGCCACACTTACGAACTTATTAAAAAATTATAATCTAGAGATAGGAATAGATAAAGTACAATTAAATTTTCCAATTAATTATTTAGGAATTCTATTATCCTCAACCATGGTCCGTCCACCGAAAATTCAAATACGAGTAGATCAACTCAAATCACTCAACGATTTTCAAAAGTTATTGGGAGACATAAATTAGATAAGGCCTTATCTAGGCATACCAACAGGAGAGTTGGGACCTTTATTTGATATTCTAAAGGGTCCATCAGATCCAAATTCACCCCGAATGTTAACTCCTAAAGCTAGAAAGGCATTAAAAATTATTGAAACATATATGGAAAATATGCATCTAGATAGAATTGATATAAGTTTGCCTTTATTATTTATTGTACTACCAACAAAAAATATTCCTACAGGAGTATTTTGGCAAGAAGGTCCATTATTGTGGATACATTTATCTTATTCTCCTAACACTATTCTTACCAGGTATCCTGAGGCTGTAGGACAATTAATACTCAAAGGAATAAGAGCAGCAAAGGGAGTGTTTGGAATTTCTCCCAATAAAATTATTACTCCATATACTATGGATCAAATTGATGAGTTAGCTAATGAGTTAAATACTTGGGCAATAATCATGTGTAAATCTAATGTTTCATTTGATAATCATTTGCCATCGAATCCTTTGTTGTCTTTTTGGTCTAAGCATCCTGTAGTTTTTCCTAAAATGACAAGGAAAACACCTATCATGAATGCTCCAAATATATTCACTGATGGGTCTAATAATGGTACAGCAGCTGTAGTTACCCCTGATCAAACTTTTACATTTTTAGTACCCAAACAATCAGCTCAAAAGGTAGAGCTTAATGCAGTTTTACAAGCTTTTGTGATGTTCAAAGATTCTGTATTTAATTTATTTTCTGATAGTCAATATATAGTTAATGCTATTAATTCCCTTGAAGATGCTGGTAGGATTTCCCCTTCCTCTACTGTTTTTTCTTTGTTTTCCACTATACAAAGTCTAATAAGGGACAGAAAAGATCCATTCTTTATAGGATATATCAGGGCACATACAGGATTGCCTGGAGCCCTTAGTTTGGGCAATGATTTAGCAGATAAAACTACACATGACATACATATTTTCTCTACATTAGAAGAAGCTACAAATTTTCATAAAAGGTTTCATGTTAATGCTAATACTTTACAAAAGCGTTTTAAAATAACTAAGGAACAAGCCAGGCATATAATAAGACAATGTCAAAATTGTGTGACCTTTTTACCACAAGTTAATCTTGGAGTCAATCCTAGAGGACTGATACCTAACCATATTTGGCAGATGGACGTCACACACTTGCCAGAATTTGGAAAATTAAAATATTTACATGTTACAGTTGATACTTATTCTGGATTTTTGATGGGCTCCCTTCATGCCGGAGAAAAAACTAAAGATGTTATAGCTCATTGCTTACAAAATTTTGCCACTGTGGGTGTTCCTAAACAGTTAAAAACTGATAACGGTCCTGGTTATACATCTGCCTCTTTTAAACAATTTTGCTCATCATTTGGTATTACTCATATAACAGGAATCCCATACAATCCACAGGGACAAGGCATAGTTGAAAGAGCTCATCAAACTATTAAAATGTACCTATTAAAGCAAAAAGAGGGAATTGGTAAGGGGTATATATCCCCCAAAGATAAACTTAAAATAACCCTTTTTACTCTAAACTTTTAAAATTTGGATTCATCAGGACTTAGTGCTGCGGAAAGACATATGTACCCGAAAAATGTACATAAGCCTAAGGTACTTTGGAAAGATATTCTAACAGGACAATGGAAAGGTCCCGACCCAGTTATTGTCTGGAATCGGGGTTCCCTTTGTGTTTTTCCACAGGGAGAACAGCAGCCGATTTGGATTCCAGAGAGATTAACTAAAGCAATTTCTACAGAAAAAGAAGATGATTTGACTCAAATCCATAACAGCTGATATCCAGAGCTCCAGCTTGGCTATTCTTACATCTGCGACAGTGATTAACCACGGTGCTTTTTTCAATATCTATTTTATTATTGCATTTTTCTCACATCGTAAAGTTCTATTTTATTTTTTGAGCTCATACAAACCTAGGTTAATGTTTTTCTGATCAGTTTTATTTTTTGACTGTGTTTTATTTTTTGACTAGAGTTTTTAAACATTGCAATGGAGATTTCACCTAGGTAAAACTACAAGGCCTTTATTGTCTTATGTGTTTTATGTTATGTGTGCACTGTTTTGTGTTGTATGTCTGTATGTGTGTATGTCTATTTCATATATGAGGAGTGCTCATGAAAAAATGGATCCGAATTTTTTTTTATTCACGTGATTTAAATGGTTTAATTTAAATTAGGTAAACAGCTGCTAATGATTGTTTTTAAAGGTGGTTAACAGATCTGTTTGCTTACTAATTTAAATTAGGTAAACAGCTGTTAAGGATTGTTTTTTAAGGAGGTTAACAGATCTGTTTGTTTACTTTCACCTTTCCTTTTCATTATATTTAATAATTCTGTTCAGGATAATGTCTCTTTAGCGTCATTGCCAGAATTCCCATCTCCATCCCAGTGCCGGTGAAGACTAAGATAAAACCAAACTACAGCTTCTATGATAGCCATCACAGTAAACTGTATAAACTGATGCATCAATGAATATAACTCAACAAGTAATGCTCAATCAAGGACTCGATTTACTTTGGGAGGAAATGGACATATTGATAGACTCCTCCGATTTGAACTGCCTGCAGAACTTGCCTGGACTATATATCAGTTGCATGCATTGTGAAATATCGTCTGGTGCAGCGAATTGTGGTACTGCTGGCATATCTTTGCTGATGGTGTCACCAGTGATGCAATTTCCTTGCCAGCGCACCCCATGTTAATTGTGGTAATGCTGGCATATCTTTGCTGATGGTGTCACCAGTGACGCAATTTTTCCAAAGGAGCCGTCAATTGGCTTGGTGTCGTGGCATTTCTGTATCCTCCTCCCTTCTACTAGTGATGGTCTAAAATTTGGGGGCCAACAGAGGTGAGGCAAAGAACCTCACCCCCCCACTGGCACCAAGGCTAAATTTGGGGGCCAACAGAGGTGAGGCAAGAACCTCACCCCCCCACTGGTGCATAGGCCTATCCACAAGCATGGCTAAATGCTGGACCGGTAGTCAGTGACGGGTTGATCTGATTGCAGTGGATTCAACCTAAGACAGGAGGCTGATGCCTAAAGGTCAGTTTTCCCATGTCGGGTAAGAACCATATGTTGAATTGGACAACCTACCAGGCACGGTCCTTAAGCCACATTGCTTGTTGTTTATTTAATCAGAAGGGGGGAGATGCTGAGGGCCATTACCAAGTAAGAATGACGCATCGAAATTTCCTTGCCAGCGTACCCCATGTTAATTTCGCTGTTGACCTTGCATGTGTGTTTGAGAAAGGTGACCCTGCTCAACGACCAGGGTGGATCCAGGATTAGGGTGTGTCCTGCAGTTTGAGGAAGTATCTCACTCCTTGGGTTAAGGGCGTTCCCAGTTTAAGACCTTGGATTTTAGGGAAGTTCGATGTTGAGGATTATTGCTGCTGGAATTAGGGCGTTCCTGCTGCCTGAGCTCCCGTTGAGTTCTCGTGAGATTCAGAGAGCACTTTGGGAAGAAAGCCTCGTGGAGTAGGTGAATTGGGAGGAGAACTGGGATTGCCCCAGAACGTGTGTGGAGGCCGGTGTGAGTTCGGGAATAAAGATTTGCTGTTTGAATCTACAAAGCTGTGTGGTGGCTCGTGATTCTGTGCCCAGCCAAGACTGCGGCAGGTTTGATTCTCAGCACCACATAAAAATAAATAAATAAAATAAAGGTATTGTGTCCAACTACAACTAACTAACTAAATATTTAAAAAAAAAAAAAAGATGAACTAGTTGGGTGCAGTGGTTCACACTTGTAATCCCAGGGTCTCTGGAGGCTGAGGCAGGAGGATCAAAAGTTCAAGTCAGCCTCAATAATTTAGCGAGGCCTAAGTAACTTAGTGAGACATGTCTCACTAATAAAAAATAAAATAAATAAATAAAAAGGGCTGGGGTAGTTTAGTGGTAAATTTTCCCTGGGTTAAACCCTTAATGACCTCCCCCCACTAAAAAAAAATTAACTGACATAAACTGGGCCTGGTGGTACATGCCTATAATCTCATCTACTCAGGAGACTGAGGTAAGAGAATCACAAGTTTGAGGCCAACTTCATTAGATCCTGTCTCAAGATAAAAAAATCAAAAGGGGCTGGAAATTTAACTCTGTGGTTTCATAAGCATCCCTGGGTTCAACTCCTGATACCAGGAAAAAAAACCCTTATGTAAACTTAAAATGAAATAAATTATATTAAGAACAAAGTAAAAAAAAAAGATAAAAACTCACCACTTATAATTATTTTGCTACATTTTACTATTTCTATGTTCTTCAGGTCATTTACATCTACTGTGTCTGTAGGGTGGAAATCCTATACAATAGTGTGCAATAACTGCCTATCTTTTCCCAAGTCTGCATTCAAAGATATGGAAAAATTGGCAAATACCACAAATCCGAACTTGCCTTCCTCCCCACACTCCCAGAAGGCCAGTTGTTAACCATGGACTAGCACTCCAAGCATTATTGATGTGTGGGTTTGACACCAGAGCAAACACATCACTCAATGAAAAAGGAAGAAGTCATTCAACCTGACTCCAATTTTGCCTGTTTGTTAATTTAGAAAACAGTCAATATAGGCTTAGGCAAATTTCTTTTTTCCGAAAACTAATATTGAGGTAGCAGTTAGAGAAGTCATTGAACTCAGCGGTATGCAAAGCAATTAACAGATTTCAAAAAACTGGCTGTTTTGACAGCCTGGGCCAGCATGATTCCCATCTCCCTCCTTTGCATTTCTTTGGTATTTGCAGCTTTGGTGGGAGACTGTGTCAGAGGTAATCACAGGAGTGCCAAGGCTGATAACTGTAGCACTCCAAGACTTGACAACTCCCTTGGGGAACCTTCTGTCTCTCAATTATTCCAGTTTGTAGTTCTGACTCAGGCAAGTTTACTAAGAAAGATTCCTGTGGTACAGCTAACTTTCTCTATTTTCACTTCCTTTTTTCACATTCAAATCTCAAGTGACTGCTTTCTAGAAATAAGCAATTTCTTTCTACTAGCCATTTAAAAATAAATCTGACTTGTGTGTGTGTGTGTGTGTGTGTGTGTGTGTGTGTGTGTTATTCAGGATTAAACCCAGGCACTCTGCCACTGAGCTACTTCTCTAGTCTTTTGAATTTTGAGACAGGGTCTTATCAAATTGCCCAGGCTATTTTTGAACTTGTGATCCTCCTGCCTCAGCCCTCCTCAGGAGCTGGAATTATAGGTAAAAAAATCTTACTCTCATTCTGATCCATGTCTATTTAAGTCTTTCTATTTTGTATCCAAATGAGTCCAAGCCTTGTTTTTCTTTATTCTTTTGTGTTGAAAAGAAAAAAAAAATAAAAAAATAAAAAATAAAAAGATAACATTTGAGAAAATTTTAAAGAGAGTAAAAAGAAAATAGTATGAATGAATTTTAACTTCCATTTTCACAAATATACTCTCAGACATTTTTCTCTTTTTCTTTGGTATTTGTTCACGTGTATAATAAGTATACATTTGAAATAATGCTATATGTTCTTATAGTCTGTTACTTTTATGTAACTTTATATCAGAAATCTTTTCTTTGTGTTAAAGATAATTTTCAAAGACTTAAAAGCACAGCTTTTGCAAATGTAAAATAGTATAGTAGGCAGCTTTTAAGATGGCCAATGATTCCTGCCTCCTACTATTCATGACCTTGTATAATTACAATGTTGAAGGCTGTATATTATTTTAGTAATTTGAAATACCCTAATTTTTAATATTCTGTTATTGAAATTTAGGTTGTTCCCATTTTATTCCCCTTCAACGGTATATTAGTTGATTTGGTATAGATATTTTAGCGTTGCAAACAATGATTATACGAATTTTGCTTTAAGATAAATTCCCGCTGGGTGCACACTCCTATAATTCCAGTGGCTCAGGAGGCAGAGATAGGAGAATTGTAAGTTTAATTCCAGCCTCAGTAATTTAGTGAGGCCCTAAGCAACTTAGCGAGACTCTGTCTAAAAAATAAAAAGGGCTGGGGACGTGGCTTAGTGGGTAAGTGCCCTTGGGTTCAATCTCTGGTACAAAAAAAAAAAAAAAAAAAAATCCTAATAGTAGATCAAGAACAGTGTGTCCTTCAGTATCCTCCATAGACAAGTTACCACTCTGCCTCCTCGGCCTCGGCCTGGACAGCTGAATAAATAGACACTACTATTGCTGTATGTATAAACGTGGTTTCTGTTTCTTTACAGGCACTAGGCTCCCCTAGAAAATCACTCCCCCTCTCTGTTTCTGATTGTTCTGTAACCTCTGCCTGAGATATTCTCTCTCCTTTTACCTAGCCTAGGGTTTCATCAATGGGTTTCAAAGAATTCATAAGTTTCTTGAAATTAAATACAAAATTCTGTGTATGTCTATTATGCTTGCTTTCCCTGGAGGAAAAGTAGAGAGATTTAATCAGCTTCTCAAAGGTTTCTCTAGAACGCTGAAGCTCCAGGTGTAAAGGTTTTTTCCCCCCCTTTCTCCTTTGTGCCTTCCTGATCTTTTATTTTCTGGAAAAAGTATATATTTTCCTAATCTAGCTTTGCAACTTAATGGCTTCAGGGGAGTATTTTGTTCCTCTAAATTTTAGGGCACATGCTTTTAAATTGTGGGCAGAGGAATGAAAAGAAAAAAAAAATGAACAAATTAGAGATAACATAGGAGAGGCACTTAGGATGATGCCTAGTATATTTAGAACACAAAAAATGATAACTGTTAATAGAAATTATTCAACTGGTTACCAGGTGATGGGCAATATTTCTTAGACTAACGTTTGAATACTGACATTGGTATTTACTAGCTATGTCCTTGGGTGAGTTGCTTAGATTCTCTGTGTCTCATTTTTCTCATGTACAAACTGAGGATGATAACAATACCCAATTAATGGAACTGCTGTGATAATTAAATGAGATACTGTAAGTAGAATATTCTGAATGGCAGTTAGCACATACATAGTAAATACTTGAAAAATGGTAGCTATCATTTCAATTTAAAAGTGCTTTCACATGTACTTTCTAACACAATGACCTATGAGGCATTTTTTTCATTCTTTTTATTGAAAAATTTCAAGTGTAAAAAAAAGTAGAGAGCTGGGTATGTTGGTGCATTCCTATAATCCCAGTTACTTCAGAGACTGAGGCAGGAGTATCTCAAATTCAAGGTCAGACTCAGCAATTTAGTGAGTTCCTACATATCTTAACAAGACCTTATCTCAAAATAAAAATAAAAAAGACTGGGTATGTAGCTCAGTGGTAAAATGCCCCTGGGTTTAATCCCCAGTACCAAACAAACAAACAAACAAACAACAATGACAATAACAACAACAACAAAAAAAAACAAGATGAAAATAAAAAAGAAATGAAGATAGAATAGTAAAATGAATCCCTATCACTCAGCTTCAACAGTTACCAACACATAATCTTGTTTCAACTATATTCCCATACACCTTTTCTTATATTTGGGCTATTTTGAAGCTAATGTTGGTCATCATATAATTTTATTCAGCATACATCCATCTCTAAAAGATAAATATTCTTCTAAGAGTTGATTAACCCATTTTTAATAGCAAGATTAAGAGGTTTCGGGAAGTAACATTCTTAAAGTGACCTAGCTAGTAAGTGTATTAGTCAAAACTCAAATAGAAGACTATCACCCAATTTTGTTTGCATTGCCATTTACCGACTTATATATAACTCCACATTTTGAAGTTTAATTAGCAAAATTCCAAATTCCAATAACAAATCTTAGCATTTTAAAATTTAAAAAGAAGACAGTAAAAACATAGGCTTTTGACACTGAGCAGTAATAGACCCACGGATTAAGTTCCGTTGGATTTATTTTTATTCCGGTTGAGAGGATTTTAACTTGATCTTTGAAGTGTAAAAGCAGGACATCCATTGTTTAGATTTTGTGTGTGATGAAAAACTGAAGAAAAAGTTTTTTGTTCCCAAGCTTTCAGCATTAAAACAAATAACCTGCTTATGGTTTGTCATGTTTTCAAAAGGAAATACTATATTCGTAGCAATTTAAAGAAATAATTTGCAGGCAGAAATTGCATGTGGGGAATTAAAATTAAATCACTCAGCACCATGAGATCTTTCAAGTGTTAATTGATAATGATGAAAATGATAGTAATCATAATAATGAGGGTAATATGTGACATCTGAACCACATGCAGGAGTAGGAAGACAAGTAAGTCACATGTGTATAAATAAAAGCTGGCAAAGCAGCTTTGGGGCTTGCCTGAGAAAAAGGCCAGAGAGGTGGTATGAATATTGCCCATCTTAAAACCACAGACTTCGGAACTGGGTCAAATTCTGACTTCCAACTACCAAATATGTGACATTAAACAAATTACTTAACATCTCTGAGCTTCCACTTGTTATTTGTAAATTGGGATAATAGTATCTATTGCACAGAGTTCTTATAAAGACTAAATAAGATCATGTGACTGGTCTGTGGTTATAACGCTGTTTAGGAGTTATCAAGATGAGATGTCCCCCAGCCTTGCGAAAATAAGATTGCTTTCTCAGAAGCAAAGGAAGAAAGCTGAGAAGTTGGTAATATATAAACACATGGATTGCTTTAAGGCCTCTAGGGAAATGCTGGGTCATTTAGAAGGGATATAAACATTCTAGGTACACCAGGTAACCTGAGGAGGCTCTTAGGTAAACCAACAGATAAATGAAGGCATCTAGCCTTTAAGTTTGTAAATCTGATAATAGTATGTCTCTCTGTCATGACTAGATTAGCATTTAGCATTTGACTCCTGTGCATTTTGGGAAGTCCAAGAGTCTGTCTCTCAGGCTTGTTATGCTCGAATTCGGGACCCCCAAAAGACCACCAGAGACCGAGATTGATGTAAACAGCAAAGAGGTGTTCACTTCGAGCTAGCTCAGTCCTCCGCGCGCATGCACACACACACAGAGCAACTGGTGACGCTGAGAGGCCCCGAGACCAGGGTTTGAAGCAGTTTTATACATTCTTTGGAGAAGGCAGGGACTTCACATACATCAAAGCATCTCTTAGCAAATCATCACACACCTCAGGAAAATCAAATAACAACTCTAAAACATGATTAGCACATTCACTGGTGGGAACAAGTTGGGGAGGGGTGATAGGTCAGTACAAAAGGGGTATTCATTTGAACTGATTGGTTTAAGCCAAGAGGGATGTACGTGCTGAACTACATGGTTTCCCATCATGTTATCAACTACCATAAACTACTGGGAGGGTCATCTGGCATCCAGGTATTTCCCTGTCTCATGCTGATTGGTGGCTGCTAGGGGGTTGCTATGGATCCCCACCTAGCCTGACTGAGTCAGGGACCCTGGAGCAGCAGATCTCTCCTGTTATTTGTAGATAAACAACTTAGCAGGGTGGGAATGTGCCTAGGAGTGCTCTGTGTGTCTTTCCAAGGACAAAGGTGATGTCCCTTCCTTGGACAGGCTTTGCTCTGAGGTAGAGGCTGGTTCTTCAGGCTCTGATCACTCTGGAAATTTTCAAAGGAAAGGACAGCTCAATCCAGACTTACCTACTGCTATTGTGCCACTCACACCTCCTTCCAAATTCTTATGTTCAAGCTCTAACTCCAGGACCCAGAATATGACAGTATTTAGAGATTGGCCCTTTAAAGAGGTGATTAAGTTAAAATGAGGTTGTTAGGGGCCCCTAACCCAATCTGCCTGATGTCCTTATAAGAAGAGGCAATTAGGACACAGAGACACCAAGGATGAGCACATACAAAAGGCCATGTGAGGACATAGAGGGAAGACAGTCATCTGTGAGTCTAGGAGAGATGCCTAGAAGAAACTGAACCTTCTGAGCTTGATCTTAGACTTCTAGCTCCCAGAACTGGGACAAATAAATTTCTGATGTTTAAGCCACTCAGTCTGGATATTTTGTTATGGCAGTCTTGGTAGACAAATACAGAGAGTGTGCACACAAATCACCTACGGTGGGGGGTCCTTATTAAAAGGTATATTTTGATTCATTAGGTTTGGGATGGGGTCTGAGGTTCTGAATTTCTGACTATTCCCAGGTGATACTGATGCCACTCTTCACCAGATCACACTTGGAGCAGCAAAGCTGTATACAACTGCTACCTCTGCCAGTTTACCTGCTTTCAGTAAGGATTTGTCAATATTTATCAACCTCTCTTTTTCAGGAGTCATAAGTTTCCAGTTTAGAATTTAATGTTTGTTGTCCAAGGAACCAGCCTTTGACTTGCTTCCTTTTAGTGGTGTGTGTGTGTGTGTGTGTGTGGGGGGGGGGTGCGCGTGCACGCGCTACTGGGGATTGAACCCAGGGCTTGGTGCATGCTGGGCAAACTCTTTACCATTAAACTACATTCCCAACCCAACTTACTTTCTTTTATACTCAGACTAGGGCCAGGATAGGGCAATAATGGGTGCCCCAATCTCCCTTTCTCTTGTCCAGGACAGGTGCAGCAGAGACACTGGCTAAACTGCTGCTGCTTAATCCAGGTATTCTGCCTGAGAAGACTGAAACTAAGATGGTAGTAATTGAGCACAGGTCCTAGGAAAGTTCAAAGGCAAAATAAAAGCATCTAAGTGGAAACTGGCTACTGAACTCATTGGCCAGGAGCTGGGGGAGTGGGAAGAGAGCCTGAAATGGGAGATTGCTTTGGAGCTAGGAGATCTTAACTTATTTGGTTTAGAAAGACAGAGTCTGATGCACTCTAAACTGGCCACCTAGCATGATGGTATATCACTCCTGTTATATGAGAGACTTTTTTTTTTTTTTTTTGGTGCTGGGGATTAAACCTAGAGCTTTCTTACACACTGAAAGCATACGCTTTATCACTAGTTACATCCTCAGCCCATGAGCTTTTGAGAGTATCATATTTGTATAAATTTTGATTTATTTAACTGGAAAATGAGAGAATTAAATTAAAATGAATGAATTATATGAAACTTAATTATAGGCAAGATAATCTTTAGATAAACAGTGTTATACAAGAATAAAGTACAATGTATCACAGGAACCCTAATTACTAATGTATTAATAAGTAATCACTTAATTATTAGAAACCTTCAGGGCTTGGGATGTAGATCAGCAGTAGAGTGCTTGCTTAGCATGCACAAGGCCCTAAGTTCCATCCCCAGGACTGTGAAATTAAAAACTAAAAACAATAACAACAAAAAACCCGAAACAACCACCTTTAAATCCTGAGAACTGCCCCAGTTGTTTGTCTTTCATAAGGGAAATCCTATTAATTCTCAGGTCCAAATAATAATGGTATTTTAATATTCCATTTTTCTTCATGCTAGGATTCCTATTGAATTATAAAAGTAGAAAATTTTCATTTTTCAGAAAGTCTTACTCATTTTTATCCTATACATAATATTTATTTATACATTTATTTTTTGAAAAATATGGAACACTTCACAAATTTGTGTGTCATCCTCGATCAAGGGCCATGATAATCTCTTTATCGTTCAATTTTAGTATATGTGCTGCTGAAATGAGTACCCTACAGTGATATTTAATGCTGTTCAAAGTTTTAATTATGACAACCAACAACTTAAGATCAAAGCTTGTAATCTCTCAAAGCAAATCACAACAAATTCAAGGACTTTATTTTCTTCAAAGGGAACTGTCTAAATAAAGGAAGAAATTCTGTATTAAGCTAAGCACAATATTGTTTGCTGCTATATAACAACAAACAGGCACATAATAGCTGGGGCTCTAGTAAACAACACAGCATAATTCCCTACCACAGTCTTGACTTTGATCTCAGCTAGATGCCTCACCTTGGCAAACCACTTCATTACTATTTAGCTCAGTTTTCTCTTCTGTAAAATGAGGGATTAGACTACCAGTCTCAACCTTTCACGGATTCAGTAGAAAGCCGATTTTGATTGCAAGAGCATAAAAAAGTATTTGCCATTAAAAAGAAATTTGAAAAGCCAGGTGCAGTGGTCGCGCTTATAATCCGAGCTACCCAGGAGAGGTGGAGGCAGGAGGTCTGTGAGTTCAAGTTCAAGGCCATCCTGGGCAGCATAGCAAAAATCCTGTCTAAAAAAAAAGTTTTGTTTTGTTTTTTTAAAGAAAAAAAAAAAAGAAAGTGATGAGCGGGGACCCAGAGGGGTGAAGTAACTTACTTCTGGTGTCACAGGAGCAAAACTAGGATTAAACTCTAAAGTGTCTGGGTTCTAGCTAGAGAAACTTTCCACAATGTCATAAAGCTTAAAATTCTTCCGAGAGATAACTTACCTACTACAAATTTTAAAATTAACCAAGAGAAACCACCTAACACTAATGGGATAACATTAACTTCTTTGAAGGAAATAGTTATTTTTCTTTTTTTTTCCCATGTGAAAATTTAATGTTTAATGTAGAAAAATCACTTTTGTCTCAAGTTGGTTTGAGATATTTTTATACACATGGGAAAAATACATATAAAATCCACATTTATACACAGAATCCATGTTTCAATAATAACAAAAACCATCCTGTAGCCTATTTGTCTACAAATGACACAATGACAAACAGTTATTTTTCTGAGTAGCTGAGATAAGTCAAAATTAACTTATTGTGGTCAGAGGTATGGGTATGATTATGCTAGAAAACCACATAAAAACAAATCAAGTTCTCACATACTACAAAAATGTCTAGTTTCAAGATTATGTAGGACCAATCTCAGTGGGTTAGTGAACTTCAGGCAGATGCCATGCCTGGCCCACCAGTGTGGTTAGCAAGGAATGTGTTCTGTCCCTAGGAGACCCGCCCCCTGGTGCAATGCCTGGGTGAGGGCTGACACAAAGGAGCAGACACAATATTAGGGAGGAGAACTTATAGGAAGGGAAGCTCAGAAGGAAAATCAAAGCATAAATCATTTCTCTTCAAAGGCACACCTCTCAAAAAACAAAACAAACAACAAAAAAAACCCCACATAGCTGGTGGGTGCAGGTGTATGTGTATTAAAAAAACCCATCTGTGTTTTGTATGTATATCTTGTCCCTCTCCACTCTTTCTTTTGAAAAAGTTCTAAAGTTATTATATATTTAGCATTAGTGTATCTGAACATACTATTTAAAAATAAATTATATGTCCAAATATTCATATTAAAGATTCCATATATATGTATAAATAAATATATAATATATGTAGTATTTACATAACAATATGTGCCAGGCACTGTTATAAATACTTCCAAATAAATTTTATATCATTTAATCCTATGAGGTAGGTAAAATTATTATCTCCACTTTACAAATGAGAAAACTGAGATATGAAGAGGATAAGTAGTTGTCCAAGGTCACAGAATGGTAGATCCAAGGCAGTCTGCTCCTGAGTTCATGCTCTTAACTACCAAGCTTTGCTTTCTGTTTGATTTTTCTCTTTTTTCCTTTCTTTCTTTCTTTCTTTTTTTTTTTTTTTTTTTGGTACCAGGAATTGAACCCAGAAGTGTAACCACTGAGCCACATCCCCAGCCCTTTTTATTTTTATTTATTTTTATTTTGAGACAGAATCTTGCTAGATTGCTTAGGGCCTCTCTAAATCGCTGAGGCTGGCCTTGAACTTGTGATCCTCCTGCCTTAGACTCCAGAGTTGCCGAGTCTACAGGTGTGTGCCAATATGCTCAGCTTAAACTCACTTCTTATATTCAGAGACTCCTGGTAAGACTCTAAAAACTGAAAATGGTAGATAGGGCATCATCATTGCACACACTTGTAATTCTAGCAACTTGGGAGGCCAAGGCAGGAGAATTGAAAGTTTGAAGCCAGCCTCAGCAATTTAGGGAGACCATATCTTAAATACACATCATTTTCCTAGCACATGTCCAGAGTCACTTAGATGCACTAAATAATTCAAATCCAGAGCTAATGATAAAAGGAGAGTCCAGTGGCAGTGGTGGCTATAGTGACCATGGTGTTGAAACTGGTTTAGACACTGCAGAGAGAGGAGAGTGCAGTGGTTAAAAAGGGTGGGCTTTGGAGACTGCCTGGCATTTAATACTGGTTCTAACCCTTGAGCAGAATGCCTAACTTCTCTGTGCTTCAGATTTCCCATGTGAGAAATAAGGGTGCTTAAAGAGATGATAATTGCAGACTCATATTGAGAAACTGTTCAGTTCTAGGTGCTATGCTTTACCTCTGTCATTCTGGATAATACTCACAATAATCCAAGAAATGATACATTTATCATTCTTATTTTACAGAGGAGAAAACTGAAGCCAAGAAGATAACCTGAACCAGAACATGCTGTTATAAAGTGAGAAGACACAATTAATTATAACAACTATTTAAAGAATGTTCACTATATCATGTATTTAAAGTGTCTTGACTTTGGCAAGCCAGTTAATGAAGGCTTTCAGGTCTGTTGATCAAGTTATCCTGGTCTCAATGTGTCACATTTTAAGAAACAAATCTATCAATCAAAATGAAATTAAAAATGGAAGGAAGGAGACTGGGGTTGTGGCTTAGTGGTAGAGCACTCACCTTGCACGCACGAGGCCCTGGGTTCGATCCTCAGCACCACATAAAAATAAATAAGTGAAATAAAGGTATTGTGTCCAACTATAACTAAAAAATAAATATTAAAAAAATGGAAGGAGGGGACTGGGGCTAGAGCACTTGCCTAGGATACATGAGGAACTGGGTTCAAACCCCAAATCTTTAGATTTTTCTTTCCTTATCTCTAGGACACTCAGCCCTTTTCACCCTCATGATCTCTGCTTTCTGCCTTCTCCCTGAGCCTAATTATGAACACAAACAGCCCTAACCTAGTTTGTATAGCTAAAGATTCCTCTGCCTCTAGCCGTTCTTCAGTGTCTTCAGCAGAAAATTTCAGTCTTTTTTTTTTTTTTTTTTTTGGTATTGAGGAATTGAACACAGAGTTGCTTACCACTGAGCCACATCCCCAGCACTTTTTATTTTTTGAGTCAGGGTCTCACTAAGTTGTTCACAGTCTCGCTTAGTTGATAAGGCTGGCCTCGAATCTTTCTGCTCCGGCCTCTAGAGTCACTGGGATAACAAGTATGTGCCACCATGACCAGCACTTTGTGGTTCTTGAGTCAAGTCCTATGGCTTGTCCAACTGCAGCCAGCTCTGTTTATGGAATAGTCATAGCTACCACAACTTCCCTTAGTAGAGGACTGAGGATGAGTTAGCTTCCTCAGATAAAAGGAAGTGGGTATGAAACTGGGAATGCAAAAAAGCATGCTATGTGGAGTCTCTTCTAGTAAAGTGGCTCTATCCAGTTATCACCAGTAACAGTGGCAGTGGATCCAGAAGCAGGTATCCAGTGTCCAGTGTTGAGGGACCCATGATGAAGGCACAATGTCTGGGCCTAGTGGCAGCTATGCTATCTTCATCAGATTAGCTCTAGGATATAATTTTGGGCTTCATTTCTGGCTTCGGAACCTCCAACCCTGGTTTCCCAGCCTGCCTGGAGATTCTGTGGACCACCAGTATCTTTAAATCAAGTCCTTTTCTGCATAGCTCAGTTGATTTCTGTTGCTTGTGAGAACAATGACTAATTCAGGGAACATGTTATAGAGAGGATCCAAGGGTTAAAAGGTAATTTTTCTGGCTTTGTTGATGGTGCCTCTCTCTCAAATAGATGAATCTAAGTAATTTGCCCAAGTTCAAAGAGTTGGTGACAAACCCATTACTTGATACCTCTAATACCCTTCCAATAGACCTCCTGATTCTTAGCCTAGTTGATCTCCTTGTGAAAAATCTTAGGGACATCTACTCTTGCCTTACACTTGAGAGTCAATTAATAATTTTCTTAACTTGAAGGATGTGCTTGCCTGTAATTATTAGTTTATGGTATCTCAAATTCCATTTAATAGATCTGAAATATAACCATTTAGGTAAGATGGGATGGGAACCATCACACAAATGGAGAAGTTGGCCTTAGATGAGATCTTGAATGATATCCATTGTTAATAGGGAAGAGTGTAAATGGTTGTGCTCATCAATGGGAGGAGATGGAGGCCTCATTGGTGAACAGAATTTATTGGTAATAACTCACTTTTCTCTCACACATAACATAAAGTAAGGAGGGGTGTCTCATAGGGGGCCAGGGAGGGAGAGCATGGAAGGATTAGATTAATTCTAGGTAGGGAAGAGGGGTGAGAGGGAAAGGGAGGGGGAAAGGGATAGCAAGGATGGTGAAATGTGATGGTCATCATTATACAAAGTACACGTATGAAGACTTGAATTGGGTGTCAACATACCTTATATACAAACAGAGATATGAAAAATTGTGGTATATATGTGTATTAAGAATTGTAATGCAAAAAAAGTACATGTATAATGGCATAAATTGGCGTGAACATACTTTATATACAGAGATACAAAAAATTGTGCTCTGTATGTGTAATAAGGATTGTAATGCATTCCACTGTCATCTTGTATTTAAAAAAATAAAATCAATAAAAAAAGATGTAAAAAAAAAACATAAAATACCTAGGATAGAGCCTACACATAGTAAATTCACATATCCTTTTCAAATCCTTGACACACATATATACTTAATCCATTTTTTTTAGTATCATGCGTTTGAAGTTTAAAACAGAATCTCTGCTATCATATAAATCTGCTAATCTGGGGCTGGGGTTGTGGCTCAGTGGTAGAGCACTCGCCTAGCACGTGCGAGGCCCTGGGTTCATCCTCAGCACCACATAAAAATAAATAAATAAAATAAATATATTGTGTCCAACTACAACTAAAAAATCAATATTTAAAAAATCTGCTAACATAATTGGGATAATAATCTGCTATCATGATGACCTTAGATTAAGGTTTTTCACAACTCTTGTCAGGAAATCCAAGGGCCACTCATCCTTGTAAAAGGGAACTTTCCCAGGCTACAAATGGAACTTTGCCATTTTCTCTAAAGAAATGTTCTTGGAAAAAAAAAAAAAAAGAAAGAAATGTTCTTGGGGGATCTAGGCCTACACACTGTTGCTGTCTTTCTTCTTCCTCTTCCTCTTCTTTTCCCCTTCCTCCTTCTCTTCCCTTTTCTTCACTTTCTCCTCCTTTTCTTTCTCCTCCTCTTCCTTTTTCTTTTTCTCCTCCTACTTCTTCTCAGTGCTGCATATTGAATTCAAGGCCTCACAAATGCTAGGCAAGGGCTCTACCATTGAGCTACATCCCCAGCCTGCTACCTTTTTTTCTTTCTTTTGGTATTGGGGATCGAACCCAGGGGCACTTTACCACTAAGTTACATCCCCAGTCTTTTTTCTTTTTTACTTTGAGACAATATCTCACTAAGTTGCTGAAGTTTTTGCTATATTGTTGAGGCTGGCTTTAAACTAGATCCTCCTTCCTCAGCCTCCCAGGTCACTGGGACACTGGACCACTGAGCCACATTCCCATCCCTATTTTGTATTTTATTTAGAGACAGGGTCTCACTGAGTTGCTTAGTGCATTGCTTTTGCTAAGGCTGGCTTTGTTTTTTTTTTAATATTTATTTTTTAGTTTTCCGCGGACACAACATCTTTGTTTGTATGTGGTGCTGAGGATCGAACCCGGGCTGCTCGCATGCCAGGTGAGCGCGCTACCGCTTGAGCCACATCCCCAGCAGCTAAGGCTGGCTTTGAACTCACTATCTTCCTCCTGCCTCCTGCCTGCTGGGATTACAGACCTGCACCACAGTGCCCAACATCTGCTATCTTTTTTGATCATAGTATCTCACATTAACCAAAAATAAATAAATAAATAAATAAAAAGCCTTTGTATTCTCTTACTAACACAGGGAAAAGGCAATCAGACACTGTAGAACTTCCATACTTTAAAAAATATATATACAAGCCTTCACAAATTTGCATGTCATTTTTGTGCAGAGGCCATGCTAATCTTCTCACACTTGATCTTAGCCAAAAGGCCGAGAAGCGATCTAATCTTCTCTGTATTGTTCCAATTTTGGTATATGTGTTTCTGAAATGAGCACAAACTTCCATACTTTTATGGAAGTGCATTTTCTGGGCTGACAAGATCATACTGTCCTCCAACTTACCTAACTCCTGGGATGGCTTCCAAGTTTGGGTTCCAGGAGTTGCATAAGACCATATGCTCTGAGTGACTACTCAAGAGTTTTCAGAGATTTGAGTTTTGGGATTTCTAGAAGATTTAGCAGCTACCAGGTGATTCTTAGAAGGTTTTACTCTTACCTAATGCTGTGACTATAATCAGGGAAGGACTCCATGCCTGGGGGACTCAGGAACTATGTAGAAGTCTATGTTTGCTCTTAGCTTGCCTCTTTCCTTGCCAGATGGATATGATGGCATTACAAATAGAAAACACTGAAATGGAGGTGAGGAAGGGTATCAGACATTGCAGATAAATAAGTCTACTCAACCCAAGAGATCACTGGAGGATCTCTTCCTATGTTTAGATAACAGGAGGTTGAGGAGGAGACAGGAGAAAAGGTCAGGGAGGAAGGAAGAAGTTGAGAATGTTCTAATAAGGAAGCTAAGGGAGGAAAGAGTGCCAACCGGGGCCTGCCCAACTGCATCACATTCTGCCAAGAGGCCAAGAAGGATAAAGAATACCTAAGGCAGATTTGATAAAGTGAGAAGTTACCAACAGGAACACAGAGAAGGGCTTGGTGATAAGCCAATCAAGAAAGACTTTCTGCAAAGGAAAGAATTCAGTCTTGACAAATGTAAAGAATATAATTGATAAAAGAAAAAGGAAAAAGAGAATCTTAGGAAAAAGGATAGGTTTAGAGGAAAAGAAGGAAGACTGAGCAAACCTGACATATTAAAATTCAAGATTTTACTGCAGGGCTGGGGTTGTAGCTCAGTGGTAGAATGCTTGCCTCCCATAGGTGAGGTACTTAGCACTACATAAAAAAAATTAAATAAATAAAAAATAAAGATTGAATTCTTTAAAAAAAGATTTTATAGCAGAGGAACGTGCTTAGGACAATACAATGAACCTGGGGAGGGAGGTGGCAGCTTTTAGGAAGTCTTCATGGTTCTCTGAAGAGTTTGTTCTGCTATATAGATATGTTGTGGTGTGAACTGATGAATAAATCAGTAAGAGTATAAGTTATAGGTTATAGATTAGTAAAAAATTATATTATAGATTATAGATATAAGATTTTGATAAGTGAGATAAGATGATTATAAAGCAAGAACTATCACAGACGGGCCTAAGACTCCATTTTGCTACCTTCTATAAAAAACTGTTACAAGAGCTGTTTCTGAGAAACTGAAATGAAAGCTGTTTTCTTATTAAAAAAATTGTTTTTCTATACTTTGTACTCAGGATGCAGTGGTGGTCGTGGTGAGCTACATCCTGCATTTGAATGCCCTTGTAGGTCTACATGACTTTGAAGTAGATTCTTTCCCCGCCAACCCCAAATTCAGATGCGACTGTCTAGCGCCTGCTTGAACCTGGGACTGTGGTCAACTGAACTGCAAAGCTAATGTTTTTTTAGCTTCTTCTTTTTTTTTTTTTAAGAGAGAGAGAGAGAGAGAGAGAGAGAGAGAGAGAGAATTTTTTTTTTAAGAGAGAGTGAGAGAGGAGAGAGAGAGAGAGAGAATTTTTAATATTTATTTTTTAGTTCTCGGCGGACACAACATCTTTGTTGGTATGTGGTGCTGAGGATCGAACCCGGGCCGCACGCATGCCAGGCGAGCGCGCTACCGCTTGAGCCACATCCCCAGCCCTGAGAGAGAGAATTTTGATATTTATTTTTTAGTTCTCGGTGGACACAACATCTTTGTTTGTATGTGGTGCTGAGGATCGAACCCGGCCGCGCGCATGCCAGGCAAGCATGCTACCGCTTGAGCCACATCCCCAGCCCTTTTTTAGCTTCTGTTTATCGCTTGCTGACTGAAAAACTCCAGTCCTGCCTGGAGCCCACAGGCCCCACTTATTAATGTTTTAATTTCTGTGATTGCCTAGCTTATATGATGATAAACAAGTCACTGTGTTTTTTATGCTCATATTCTCCTTGGATGGACCAGGAAGCTGCTTGAGTCTCTACAAGTGGGTGACAGTCCCTGGCCAGGTAAATAAAGCTCTCTTTTGATTTGAATTTGGACTTAGAGTGCTTTCTGAAGTGACTCCCCATAACAGATCTTTTGAAGTCACTGTAGAATCCTTTGAGTTTCTCATTCCAGGGGTGAACTAACTACTGACATAACACAATTAAGGTTTGTAGGCTGGGGGGCGGGGAGGTATGTAAAAAGAGTCAAATCAAATCAGTGTTATAATTCTAAAGGGGCAGCTGTATGTGGTAATAGGAAAAAAAATGGTTAAAAAAAAACCCTAAATGAACCAAAAAGATTACTGGTGTCTTCAATGGAAAATTAGGCCTTGTCTAACATACTCTTCCAGGTTATCTTGCTTCCACAAACACCTTATAAAAGATTCCCCTTACACTGCCTTTGTGGAGTCTAGATTGCCTATGATTTGGTGCTACCAGATTCATGAATGGTAACTGCTCAAATAAACTTTTTAAAATATTAATTTAAATGTTTACCTTTTTACAACACACCATAGGCATATAAGAGAGGATCAGTGATAGCTACAAACCAATTGAAGACTCTATCCCAGTTCACCTAAGGGCTGATGCTGATACTTTCTTTTGCTTTCTAAATTTTATTGGGGAAAATGAAAGTTAACTACAGAAGGGTTCTGAAAAATGCAACAAATACCTAGGATTAAAAATGTAACATTTTACTACAGAGCAATAGTAACAAAAACAGCATGGTACTGGTACCAAAACAGGCGGGTGGACCAATGGTATAGAATAGAGGACACAGAAACAAATCCACAACATTACAACTATCTTATATTCGATAAAGGGGCTAAAAGCATGCAATGGAGGAAGGATAGCATCTTCAACAAATGGTGCTGGGAAAACTGGAAATCCATATGCAACAAAATGAAACTGAATCCCTTTCTCTCACCATGCACAAAAGTTAACTCAAAATGGATCAAGGAGCTTGATATCAAACCAGAGACTCTGCGTCTGATAGAAGAAAAAGTTGGCTCCGATCTACATATTGTGGGGTCGGGTTCCAAATTCCTTAGTAGGACACCCATAGCACAAGAGTTAAAAACAAGAATCAACAAATGGGATTTACTCAAACTAAAAAGTTTTTTTCTCAGCAAGAGAAACAGTAAGAGAGGTAAATAGGGAGCCTACATCCTGGGAACAAATCTTTACTCCTCACACTTCAGATAGAGCCCTAATATCCAGAGTATACAAAGAACTCAAAAAATTAAGCAATAAGAAAACAAATAACCCAATCAACCAATGGGCCAAGGACCTGAACAGACACTTCTCAGAGGAGGATATATAATCAATCAACAAGTACATGAAAAAATGCTCACCATCTCTAGTAGTCAGAGAAATGCAAATCAAAACCACCCTAAGATACCATCTCACTCCAGTAAGATTGGCCGCCATTATGAAGTCAAATAACAACAAATGCTGGCGAGGATGTGGGGAAAAGGGTACACTTGTACATTGCTGGTGGGACTGCAAATTGGTGCGGCCAATTTGGAAAGCAGTATGGAGATTCCTGGGAAAGCTGGGAATGGAACCACCATTTGACCCAGCTCTTGCCCTTCTCGGACTATTCCCTGAAGTCCTTAAAAGAGCGTACTATAGGGATACTGCCACATCGATGTTCATAGCAGCACAATTCACAATAGCTAGACTGTGGAACCAACTTAGATGCCCTTCAATAGATGAATGGATTAAAAAATGTGGCATTTATACACAATGGAGTATTACTCAGCACTAAAAAATGACAAAATCATGGAATTTGCAGGGAAATGGATGGCATTAGAGCAGATTATGCTAAGTGAAGCTAGCCAATCCCTAAAAAACAAATGCCAAATGTCTTCTTTGATATAAGGAGAGCAACTAAAAACAGAGCAGGGAGGAAGAGCATGAGAAAAAGATTAACATTAAACAGAGACATGAGGTGGGAGGGAAAGGGAGAGAGAAGGGAAATTGCATGGAAATGGTAGGTGACCCTCATTGTTATACAAAATTACATATAAGAGGATGTGAGGGGAAAGGAAAAAAAATCAAGGGAGAGAAATGAATTACAGTAGATGGGGTAGAGATAGAAGATGGGAGGGGAGGGGAGGGGGGATAGTAGAGGATAGAAAAGATAGCAGAATACAACAGTCACTAGTATGACAATATGTAAAAACGTGGATGTGTAACTGATGTGATTCTGCAATCTGTATACGGGGTAAAAATGGGAGTTCATAACCCACTTGAATCAAATGTATGAAATATGATATGTCAAGAGCTTTGTAATGTTTTGAACAACCAATAAAAAAATGTAACATTTTGTTATCTTTTCTTCAAACCGATTATTAATAATTCCTTTTTATATATACTTGCATATATGCAATTTTACTTAAGCATATATTGTTATATCATATGGAATTAATATAAATATTTCAGAAATTGTATGCTTTAAGGAAAGTCTCTGGAGATTTGTTAGTATCCTTGCTGTCCATAATAGACCAGGGGAGGCATGGTAAAGATTAATGCCATCATAAAAAATCTAAAGGAGTGGAGCGCTTGGGTTGTGGCTCAGTAATAGAGTACTTGCCTAGCATGTGTGAGGCACTGGGTTTGATCCCCAACACCAATAAAAACAAACAAATAAAATAAAGGTATTGTGTCTATCTACAACTAAAAAAAAAATCGAAAGGACTCAGGGTTGGTGGATTCTATCACATCTGTTTAATGCCACAGACTGGCCCCTGTAGAAACTTGGACCTGTTGCTGTGTTCAGAGATTCATCTCCATGTTTATGCAAAGGACCTGCATCACTCAGGCATTCCTCAGCCAATGACTGAGTACATCAAGGATTCTAAGATAGGCCCCTTCCTGGGGTACTAGTGCTCCTCTTACAGAGACTATCTGATGGCATGGCAAGTGTTCCTTCGAACTGCAGGCCAGTCTAAGACCTACATCCAATCTTCCTTCCTTCCTTCTCTCCTTCATTTGGGGTCAGTTTTACATTGTAATCTGATAGTGCTTTCAGGCTTCCCAGGCTCTTTTCTTGTTTTCACTCTCACAGATATTTTCTTTAATAAATTCCCTGCATGTTTAACCCTACCTTGATATTTGCATTTTGGAGGATCCAAAAAACTAACCATCTATTCATCCACATATGTAAAACTATGAGTTTATATTGATTGCTTAAATTCCAACCCTATACCACAGAGTTTATTCTAGGCTTTTTCCTTTCCACATTTTTACTCATTGAGGAATCTAGAAATGATTCAGGTGTTTATTTTCTCTGTCTTAGAATATAAAAAAAAGGTAGTTTCAGAATTATTAACTTGTTTCATGACAAAACAACAAAACAAAAACAAGCCAACCAACAAGAGTTTAATGTTTGTTCATAATTCTTTTAATATTTAGTCCAAGTTTACGTATGTCAAAATATTATGTTCAAGTTACTTGACTTGGTTCTTTTATCCTTGAATGTGGCCATATTCTGTGGTTTGATCTAGTTCATCATTTCAGTTAAGGGGTAATTCCAAAGCCAAGGAAAATGTCAAAACATTCCATAGCCCAAACTGGAGTTCATATTTAAGATTAGACCTGCTAAGTCAGACCAAGCATTATCAAGTAAGTTCAGATCAGAAACCAGCTCACAGTCCTGTCAGAATCCCAGTCAAAATTCTTTTAACACAATGTGGCATCTAGGGTTTATTGACCCAGACAACTATGCTTGAACTCAACTAAGAGACTGGCCCAACACAGAACATAATTATGTGTCATTCCAGCTTGACATAGAACTAAACTACCTCAGACTAACCCAGATCAGAAGCAAAACCTGGCTTAGTATGGCCCAGAGTCCAGAATATGCTAGCTCAACTCACTCATTAATTTATTTATCATGCATTTATTGTAGGCCGACTGTGGTCCAGGCACTGTGGTAGATGCTAAGGCTTATTTGGACATGGGAGGATTTCCTAGAAGTTTGTACCTGTTTTGTAGTCAACACTTCCAGACTATTGTCATCAAATAACCTTGCATAGACATTTTCTCATGACATATTCTGCTCCATTCGTTTATTATATAATACCATGTCCCATTACAATCCCACCACATAACCTTTTGACCTCGTAGATTTCTGTATCTGCTTATGACCATTTATTAAATGTTCTTAGATTGCCAGGATTTAGGAGACACAAAAATACTGCTTTTAAATAACTCATAATCTTTAATCCTACCAAGGAGACTGATTAAAAGCAATTTTGAAACCCCTACTCTAGTATGATGAATCTTATAATAAAGATTTCTTCAAAGTTCTGTGGGAGCCTAATGGAAAAATTTTTTTCATAATGTCAAGAGGGTGTGGTTGGGAAAGAGATTTCTCTATTTTTTATTTTTTGGGGGTACTAGGGTTTGAACCCAGTGGTGCTTAACCTCTGAGCCATATTCCCAGCCCTTTTTATTTTTTACTTTGAGACAGGGTCTCACTAAGATGCTTAGGGTCTTACTATGCCTGGCTTTGAATTTGTGATCCTCCTGCCTCCGCCTCCTGAGCCACTGGGATTACAGGCATGCACCACCACACCCAGCACCACTATTTTTTTGAAGAGGGACTAAGACTTTAGTGAAACAGAAGGACATTCTAAGAAAAGAAGTAGTCCAAGTCAAGGCATGTGGGCAGTTAGGGAATGCTTGGTGATGTTTATGGATCCTTTGGTAGGGGCAGCAAAAGGTAGGAGTCAAGGGCTGTCAGAGGCTTATCAGAAATACACCTCCATCTTCTTAGGGTCATGGCTGGACCAAAGAATTAAATTGTCAAAATTCGATGTTTTAGTTGTCGATGGACCTTTATTTTATTTATATGCAGTGCTGAGAATTGAACCCAGTGCCTCATACATACTAGGCAAGTGCTCTACCACTGAGCTATAACCCTCAGCCCAACATAAGACAAATTAACAGGAGAAAAGCATGCAAATTTATTTAAACAAGTTTTACTTGTCATGGAAGCCTTCTTCAGAAAGTGGAGACTCAAAGAAGCAGTTACAGTCAATCACTTCCATACTTGAATTGGACAAACAGTAGTAAATTGTGAAAATATGATAAAATGGAGGTGTTTAGAATAGGGTAATTAACTGAGAAGTGCCTAGGAAGATTATGGATAGTTTAACAAGGTTTATTTCTACAAAATGTTCTTCCTGTCCTTGATTATAAGAACACTGGTTTATAGGGAGGACATCTTTCACATAGGAATTTCAAGTCCTACTTTAAAGAAAAATAATGAAGGTCAAGTGACCTTTCCTATTTTTATTTTTATTATTATTTTGAAGTGCTTTTAATTCAAAACAGTCAATATGCCACAGCAGCATATTGTAGGGTAGCGTATTCTTAACTCCTTCAACATAATGGAGGCAAAATGCTCTCCGAGTTCAGAGTAGCAGGATTAGAACATTCTTGGAGTTAAAATGAGAGGCTATAAATATCCTGCTGCTTTAACCTTGTCACAATGAATTTTCCAAGGTCTGCATACCGTCTTTTGTCATAGATTACCTTCCCCTCCTATGACATATTTCCCAACGTTGACTCATCTCTGTGTTATGTGGAATTCCTCAAACCAGTTTCACAAACTTAAATGTCTACAAGTGCTAGGTGGATAATATGCTAAGTGGGCAAGGTGGTAAACTAAGAATACCTGCTTGTCCAAAGAAGGAAATTATTACTTTGTTTTAGCCAGCTGTTGCCATGTGGGAATGTGGGCCAAGGGTTGTCAGAAGTCCAGCGTTTTCAATAGAAGGCATAAATCCCGATTTTTGTTATGAAAATTTCAAAATTGGCAACTAATTGGGGAAAAGAAAACCTAAAACTTTTTGTGCAGGCCAAATAAACATATCTATAAGCCAGATGGCAGCAGTATGTGATCTTTGTCCTAAAACTTTTGTACTTTTCAGTGATATCATTTTGAAGGAATGAATGACTATTCCATGCCCTTCTTATATCATTGATCACTGACTTCCCAAGTACAACCCAACCCACTTCCTGTTGTGTGCCACCCACTGGTGATTTCAGAGTTTGCCTATCTCTTTAAGGTGTCAAGTTCTACCCCTCTCCTTGTGATATCATGAACTACAGTCACATTCTTCCCTCCATTCTTGAAGTTAGCCTGGCCACACCCTTTATGACATCATGAATTGTCCTAGGACTTTGTTATTTTTTGGTACTGGGGATTGAACCCAGGGGTGCTTTACTCCTGAGTCCTTTTTACTTTTTAAAATTTGAGACAGGGTCTCTCTAAGTGTTTGAGGCTAACCTCTAACTTTCAATCCTCCTGTCTTAGTCTCTTGTTAGGATGAGAGACATGGGCCATCACATCTGCTTGTCGTAACACTTTGGAATAACAACTTATTCCTACATGCCATTACAATCCCTCACACATCTCTGTATCATCACACTGCAGCATCATGTGTTAACCTCATTCCAGGACTGCAATGTGGGATGGGAGTGAGAATATACAATCTGTATGGAAGAATGAATGGATGAGGTTGGGCAATTTTATTTTAATTTTTTTTAAAAAAATATATTTTTAAATTTTTTAGTAATAGATGGACACAATATCTTTATTTATTTTTATGTGGTGCTGAGGAGCAAACCCAGTGCCTCACATGTTCAAGGCGAGCACTCTGCCACAATCCCGGTCCTGGGCAATTTTATTAAGGCAGAACACATCTGCATTAATAGAACTGTTGAAAAGAATAATAATAGTTGGACAAGGATGTTAAAATATGTGGCATAGATCTCTGTAGAGTGATAAAAAGGTGTAAACTGAGTTCTCCAAGCACTTCAGGTTAACTTTTCCACAGTGAAGAATTATAGGACTTCTTTAATGAGACTGCTTACTGGATATGCTATTTCTTTGTAGTGTAAGAAGCTTTTGTTTTTAAATAGCAGGTAAAGGATACAAATTTGATGGAATGAAAACCCACAAGTTAGGATTAAGATTTATGTAATTGATCATTGTACATTCTAAATTTTTTTCCTGGGAAGAAAACAAAAAATTATGAATGTAGCACACAATATATATTAGATAACATTCCTTATTGCAGTATGACTGAACTTTATTCTTACTAAAATTCTTTTAACCCATAGAATATATGCTTCAGGTTTATTCCTACATTTTTCTTCTAGTTTACTATTCTTTTTAATCTTTTTTTGGAAGGGAGCTGGTAAGATGGCTAGCAGGGAAGAGGATCATTGTTCTTAGCATATTATAAATCTTTTGAGGTAGAAATAGTATAATTTTTTTTTGGTATTGGGGATTGAACCTAGAGGTGCTTAACCACTAAGCCACATCCCCAGTACTTTTTTTTTAATATTTATTTTTCAGTTTTCGGTGGACACAACATCTTTATTTTATTTTATGTGGTGCTGAGGATGGAACCCAGCGCCCTGCGCATGACAGGCGACCGCGTTCCCGCTTGGGCCACATCTCCAGTCCACATCCCCAGTACTTTTTATATTTTATTTTGAGACAGGTCTTGCTAAGTTGCCTAGGGCCGCACTAATTTGCTGAGGCTGGCGTTGAACTTGAAATCCTCCTGCCTCAGCCTCCTGAGCCACTGGGATAACAGGCATGTGCCACCACAAACCCAGTGAGATGGTATAATTATTGAAGAAAGGAATTCTTGAAATTTTGGACATTGTAACATAAATCTAGGCATGATCTACTGCTATTAATATATATGTCCTGTATGTTAGTTACTGTAATAGCAGGTAGAGGATACAATTTCCATTTTCTTTTTTTGAAATATTTTTTTAGTTGTAGATGGACATAATAATTTTTTTTATTTGTTTATTTTTATGTAGTGGTGAGGATTGAACCCAGGGCCTCACACATGCAAGGCAAGTGCTTTACTACTGAGCTACAACCCCAGCCCTCCATTTTCTTTCTAAAGAAAAAAAAAAGCCAACATAATCAAATCCCTTTGCCAAAACATTATGAAAAGAAAAAAAAAAACAATATGAAGACCTAATATAATTAGGTAATTTTTTTTATTCACTCATTCATTCAACAAATGTGTATTGATTACCTGTTATATGTATCAGACACTGTGCAAGGCCCTGAGTGATAAACTAAATATTCTCTATACTTTCAAAGATCTTATGTTATAGTGAAACAGAAAAACAATTAAGGAGAAAAGCGCGCGCGCACACACACACACACACACACACACACACAATTAGAGCAATGAGAAGGAAGAGAGGGAAATTACTTCAGATTGAGTGGTTGGAGTGGGTTTTCTGAGGCAGTGGCATTTGAGTTCTAATGAATGAGAAGAAACCATCAATGCAAAGTGTAGGGGAACAATGTTCTACTGAAATGGGTATAGCTTGGGCAAAGGTCTTAGTAGGAATGTTTTATAAAATCAGAAAAACAGTATGTGGTTAAGTACAGTGATTGAGAGGGAGGGTAGTAAGAAATGAGGCTGGACAGAAAGATAGGTGACACACAGAGCCTTGGCAGACACAGCAAGGAGTGTGAATTAGAAACTACCGTTTTTAAGTAGAGCAGTGCCATATTTTAAAGGATTGCCCCAACTTTGAGTGAAAAATGGATTATAGGGGGCCAAATTGGTAGGATATGAATTGTAGGCTATTAGCAATATTCTGTTGAGAAATAATGATGATTTGGTCTGAGGGGAGGGAGAGAGAGGGAAAGGGCGAAAGAGAGAGAGAGAGAGAGAGAGAGAGAGAGAGAGAGAGAGAGAGAGAGAGAGAATGAATATATATTTTGGAGGTAGAATCAATAGAACCTGCTGATGGATTGATGAATTAGATATGTGGTATGAAGGAAAACAAAGAATCAGAACTGACTTGTAGAATTTCAGCTGGTGCATTCTGTTTACTGAAATAAGAAAGATAAAGAGAGTACTTAATAGGTTATCTGGGCATCAGGTGCTGAAACAAAATTAGCTGTGCAAAAGGTTTGCCAGGCAATAATACCTGCAAAAGGGAAAGGGGAAGAAGAAAAATTGTGCAGAGGGAGTTGGTAGATAATGATGCAGACCTGACAAAGTCTCTGCCAGCCCAGTAGACAAGCTCTAGAGCAAAAATTGCCAATTAGAGTTCTGTATTAGACAAATCTATGTACTATCACCTTGCTCATTTGTTAGTTGGAAGCTGGCCCAAGAGTAGGAATTAAGCTATACCCCAAGAAGAGGATGACTTTGGTTCTAAAACTGGGGTGGACCTTGAAGCAGGTAACAGCTGGATGCTGTCAGCTAAGCACATTCCTCATAGCTGAGCACCCAGACCTTTCCTTCCAGGGTTTGTTTTGTTTTGCAGAATTGAGGATTAAACCCAAGCCTCAAACAAGCTAGGCAAGGGCTCTACCACTGAGCCACATCCCCACACCCCAGGCCCCAGGCCCCTCCTGAAGGGATCCAGAAGCAAATCTCCGTGTATCACACATGGAAATTTTCATTGGCAAGAAAAAGGAAGACTTTACTTTTATCAAAAGTATAGGATTGAGGTTTGAGGGGATGATAGCTAATTACTTCTTTCAGTCATCTCTTGTTTATTGAGCTTCCACAAAAGGCCATCCAAATGGAAATGTAGATAATTGGAGAAGGTCTCAATTTCAGAAGTTTGTGCCAGGGCTGGAAATATTTAATAATTAAGATTATGGGCTGGCTAATCTGGAGAAGTACTCATTATGGTTTAGATATTAGGTGTTCCTCCAAAACTCACGTGTAAGACAATGCAAGAATTTTTAGAGGTGAAATCATTGGGTTATGAGAGCCTTAACCCAATCAATGAATTAGTCTCCTGACAGGGGTAAATGAGTGGTAACTGAATGCAGGTAGGGTGTGACTGGAGGAGGTGGGTCATTGGGGACGTGCCTTTGGGGTATATATTTTGTATCTGGCAAGTGGAGTTATCTTTGTGCTTTCTGATCATCATGTAAGCTGCTTTCTTCTGCCACACTCTTCCATCATGATGTTCTGCCTCACCTCTAGTACTGGGGAATGGAGCTGATTATCTGTGAATGAGATCTCTGAAACTGTGAGCCCTCAAATAAACTTTTCCTCCTCTAAAATTATTCTTGATAGGTCTTTTAGTCACAGCAGTGAAAAAACTGACTAAAACAGTACCACTTCTCTAGGAATTGTTTGGAGACAATTTGGTCTGTCATATAAACTGGGGGGTCTAAAGGGAACACTATTGGCATTTAGTGGGCAGGGTCTACAAAGGTAAAACATTTGCAATGCATGGGCTATCCCTCCAAATCAAGAAGCCCCTTACATAAAATACTAATAGTACACCTGTGGAAAAAATGGCTGTTAGATATACAAGAGGCCCCAAACCAATCCTTGAGACAATTCATTTTTTAGAAATAGGGTAATGGAGGAGAAACTGGCACAGGAGACTATAAAGAAGTATCTAGATGAGTAGAAAGAAAGTAGAAGAGAATGCTGAAAGAGGAAATTGTTTTAAGGAGAGAGAAGTAAGCAGCAATCAATGCTACTGTGTAGTGGAGTAAGATGTGGACAGAAATTTATCAATTTAAAGGTGACTTTAATAAGAATAGTCTCAGAGGAGTGGCGGAGATGGAAGGCAGATTGGCATAAAATAAGAAAAAGATGAGGGAGTGAGTAGAGAAAGCAAAACTTTCAACAAACTTGAAAAATAAGCAGGGAAACAATTTGGAAGGTGACTGGGGTCAAGGAAGTTATTTTATTCCAAACATTGTTATGAAAGTTTTTAAGTATACAAGAAAGTTGAAATAATTTTGCAGTAAAAGCACTGGATTATATAATTAGTATCTTACTCTACTAGTTCTATCACTTTTTTTTTAATTCATGGGGAAGGTATTTTAAAAGCAACCATGTTGGGGATTTAGCAACCATGTTGTTGCTAAAGGGAAGAGAGAACCTCTGAACCTCAAGAAGAAGCTTAACTTTGAGGTACTAAGTATGTGGATGAGAAACATTTGAAAGTCATGGAATCCAGAGACCTGAGGTATATTCTTAGGTTAGCCAGTAACTTGAGAATGGCTAACATTTATTGAACACGTACACTGTGTGCCAGTCACTTTTCTATTCATTTGCTGTGCTGTAAGTGGGAGGGCACTATTATTATCACCATTTTATTGACAAGGAAATGGAAGCACAGGGCATTTAAATAATGTACCCCATGATTATACAAACAAGTATGTGAATTTGTCATGCTTTCCTGCTGTTTTATGACACTGATATCTCAGCTTTAACTAACTTTACATATATAATACAGCTAGGTAATATGAAATAATCTTCTCTGAAAACTAAAAATGTATTTTTTTGTGCCAGTTAAGCAAGATTTTTTAAGACAATTTTTGAAAGTTGAACAAGGAAAAGGTAACTTTATTTGTTACACTGGAAATAGAAATCTTCAATTTTACCTACATTTTAATTCACATTACTTTAATTAAATAAATACATGATCTCTGAAAAAAATAATTTACCCCAACTCACTTCTATTAGGGGCAAAGTTTTGCAACAAAGACAGTCTGGTCCCATGGTGATGCATCTAGCCACCTGCCTATATTTATTTCATCTTGATAACAAAAACTTCCATTACAGTTGGCCTTCCTCTGTATCTGTGGTTCCACATTTATGGATTAAAAACCAACTGAAGAGGAAAAATATTAGGGAAAAATACTACAATTGAACGCAGACATTTTTCTTGCTATTATTCCCTAAACAATACAGTATAACAATAATTTACATAGCATTTATATCATATTAGGTATTGTAATTTAGAAACGATTTAAATTTTGTGGGAGGAAGTACATAGGTTATATTGCAAATTCTACATCATTTTAGATAAAGGTTTGAGTATTTGTGCATTTTGGTATGGGAGTGGGTACTAGAACAAATCCCTTGTAGACCCCGAGCCACAACTATACCGATATACTATGCAACAGGTTCTTTGTTTTTGTTATTACCTAATCACCAACATCCTAAGGTAGATGTAATACCATTTTTTTTCAGGTGTAAAGAATGGAGGCTTAGAAGGGTCCTACCAATTGGCAAACTCAAGGTTCAAAAGCAGCTAGGTGGCTCCAAAAGTTTCTCTAACTCTCCAGTCACATACTTTTTTTTTTGGTACTGATGATTGAACCCATCCAAGGTATGCTCAATCACTGAGCCACATCCCCAGCCCCTTTTTTATATTTTATTGAGACTGGGTCTTGCTGAGTTGCTAAGTGCCTCGCTAAATTGCTGGGGCTGGCTTTGAACTCAAATCCTCCTGCCTCAGCCTCCCAAACCGCTGGGATTGCAGGCGTTCGCCACTGCGCCCGGCTCACACACATTTTTGATACTGTTTCCCCATCTTTAAAATAAGAGATTTGGAGACGCCTTGGTTCTACGGTGGAGGATGTAGAGAAAGGCATATCTACAGATGGATGTGCGAGAAGGTGGGACAAATGCAGTCAGGCCACAGTGACCCAGAGATCAGCAGAACGAGAGTGGGGCGCGGTTACAAATTTGAGGAGGATTTTTGCTAAAAGGAGGTTTGGGAACCCCCACCTTCCCAACGCGAGGCCTGTGGTTGAGAAGGGCTTGACAGTATGGGCGACCAGTATGGGTGCTGAGGGGCAGACCAATGGTCAAGAAGGAGGCTATCCCTAGGGTTGTGTTGGATTTCTCGGAAGGACACCCGCCCAAGTCCTGCTCCACAGGCTTCTCCCAGAAAGCTGGGAAGGAAGAGGCGCGGCCTCCCAGCCCAGCGAAGCAGAGCGCCACGTCCCTCTTGGCTCAGCCTACCTCAGGCTCCTTCGCTACGCGCTCCACACCTCCCGCCTCCGGCCTCGCTGGCTTGGCCTGGATCCAATCCCAGCCAATCGGCGCCCTCCGCGATCCCAAGCAGGACCAATCAGCGGCGGTGGGGGCGGGAGCTGTCGCCATGGCAGTGAGGAGGCGGGCGCGCGCGGTTGGTGGAGGGACCGAGCAAAGCAGTGGGCCAGGGGCTGGAGAGAGTCCGTTCCAACCCATTCAGCAAGCGGAGCCTTCCTCGCCCGCAACCCGCAAGGTAAGGCCGGTGGCTGGAGGTGGATGCGGATTAGTACGTCGGGAGGCTGGGGCGAGTCCTGAGATAAGACTCTGTTTTTTTGCCCTGCCAAAGCAGTGAGCATGGCGTGGCCCGCACAGTGGGCGGGCACAGGTGGGGAGGGAGCCCCCAACTTGAGCTTGAGACTCGGGGTCTCCTCCTCCGCTTCACTCGCTGCAGAGCACCCGAGCTTTCTCTGGGGTCGATGTGGGAGGCGGACTCTCCGCGAGAGCCAGAGAGGGTAGATGCAGGACCGAGACTCGGGCGGGGTCCGGCGCAGTCTTGGCGCTTCAGTGGGCGAGGGAGATGCCCATTGGTGAGGAAGGGTGTATCTACCAATTCCAGGCTGATGCTCACCACACGATTCGCCGTGGAGCAAAGGTAGGCCTGTGAACCCCGTTTTTCTGCCGGTTCTGTTAAGCTCTTACACTCAGGAGAAAGTTCCTGCCAGTCGTACTATCGTTTTTGTTTTTCCTTTTAAGAGACAACTTAGGTTCGAGGTGATCCCTTTCAGTTTTAGGGGATGAGAAGGATGGTACTTCCTTGTTGCACCTGCTAAATATTAACTCAGTGAGCAAATGTGGTTATTGTGGTTGGTGCTGGCAGCGGTCTTGGCAATTATTTTACAGTGTCAGAAGAGGTGGAGGGGGAGAAAATGAGAACGAACATGGATCTTTAGTCTAATTTTTGGGAGACAACCTCTTGAGATTCTGTGTTCACTAAACTACTACACTGGATAATTAATGTACCTTTTGACAATAGAATTGGTGCTACCATCTAAAGCCTTTTATTAAGGCTCTGTTAAATCCATGGATGAATATGGACACTAAACCAAATTTTACCTGGCTTAAAAAAAAGACAGGGGTCAGGGGCCGGTTAAATGCACATATTTCTTTTTCTTTTCTTTTTTTTAATGCTGTCTTTTTATTTTTTTTTTTAAGTTTTTTAGTTATAGTTGGACACAATATCTTTATTTTGTTTATTTATTTTTATGTGGAGCTGAGGATCGAACCCAGGGCCTCACACCTGAGAGGCAAGCGCTCTACCACTGAGCTACAACCCCAGCCCTAAATGCATATATTTCTAATAGTTTTGTTTGAAGGAGACTCTTGGTTTTCCCTATAGGAAAGTAAAAAAAAAAAAAAAAAAAAAAAAAATTGACAGTTGCTTGAAAAGATTGGCTAAAAGCTGTATGAGACTAGTGGTATTTTGCTCCAATAACCTATCTTTTACTACCTATTTAAATTATTTGTTTCTTAAGGTTTTCCATGGTGGATTCCATTAAATAATTGGACTCTGGTAATATCCAAATTCTTGCATTTTTGTCTGTCATAGAAATTGCATCAGGATTCATCCTGATTTAAGCCAAGTGTGAGTTCTTGTTTTATAAAATTTGAACAAGTTTAACAAACATTAGACAAATAAATGTTTCAACAGATGCTCCTTAGTTAATAGGGTAAAAAATTAAATCATTTAGAAAATAGAAGTAAAACCTCAAGTAATATTATTCTTTTTATTATGGTGAACATGGAAACTTCTTTTTCTCATCTTGATCTTTAAATTCTCTCCAATCTGGTTCACATTCCTAATGTGAATAATTTCTGTCTCCTTGTGGTTATTCGTGCTGTTCTTCTGCTATCCTGATTTTACCCATCTTCTAAGGGTGTGTTTATCTTTCTCTGCTTTCCCAAGATACTAATTATTTATATGACACATTTTACACATTTTCTCAGCATGCTTTTTGTCAGTTGTATTTTGCTCAGTAAATACCATTTGAAATGAAATCACAATTAAGGGGGCTGGGTTGTGGCTCAGTGGTAGAGTGCTCGCCTAGCATTCACAAGGCACTGGGTTTAATCCTCAGCACCACATAAATGTAAAGTAAAGATATTGTGTCCACCTAGAGCTAAAAAATAAATATTTAAAAAAAGAAGAAATCATAATTAAGGCAATTAGGGTAATTTGCAAAATACTAGCTTTTAATTATGGGCATTAATATATGGTATCAGCAACGTGAGCAATTCAGTTATCTTTTTGTTTTAGTATATGAAGTATATCTCTGTAGATATACTAAATTAATTTTGTATAATTTAAAATAATATATATTAAATACATATTAAACTGTGTTCCAATTTCTAAGGATCCTTTTGATGGCTGGGGCGTATAAAACACCCTTTTGAGTAGGTGGCTGGAAGAATCAAGTGTAAGATTTTGGAATGTATTGAAAATAATCTTTAAAGTGGATAATTTTTTAAGTGTTGTGAATAAATATAATAGACAAATAACTTTTTCAATATAATTTACAGTTTAGAAAAAGAAAAAATTTGCTTTTTTATGTTTAATATGTGAAATCAGTTTATAGACTTTAAAAAACAGGGTCCAAATAAGGTAAAATAACTTACTCAAGAAAAATTATCAATCACTTTGATAATTTTCAATCTAAAAGTTATTGAAATCTACAATATGGTGAAAAGTCTACTTAATTAGAATTTCTTGGCCAGATACCAGTCCTTGTTCTGCTAGATTATCTTAGGCAAGTCAGTTAACTTCTTTGTGCTTTTATAACCTTTTATAAAGGTGGAAAGTGAACTGGATTACCTCTGAAAACATTTCTGGACTCAGAATTCTCTTATTCTAAAATTTGCAAACAACTTAATGGAAATTGAGATAGCACTTCCATGCCTTCATTTTTTGGCAGAGCTTTTTGACATTGTATTTTAGTTATCTGAAGTACAGTATATGTAAATGTTGAGGACATTGTAATTTAAAAAATTAAGTGATTTATTAAGTGTTAATTAAGTGATACTGATATCAACAGTATATATTCATAAACTTATTTCTAAGAATACTGTAAACCATTGCTAAGATTGGGAAAAAAAGGAGATATATGATAGTTTCCTTGATTGATGTCCTTTTAACAGATACGGACATCAGAAACACTAAGATCTATACTGATGTCTCCATCAAGGAAGGGGCTGAAGTCCAGCTCAGCTGGTCATACACCTGATATTTTATTTCGAATCACACTTTCTATCTGACTCTCATTTTCAAAGTGGGAAATGGAGGTGAGCAACAGGTTATATTGTCACTGCTGGCATGGAGAAACTCAGACACCATTTAGTTTTCCTCACTCCACCCCTTTTTACTGTCAGAATTGACACATTAAAAAGCAGCAACCCTGGTTTCCTGACTCAGGGCAGTGCCTTTGGAAAAAAAACAACAAAAACCTAGGCCTCTCATTCCAGCTTGATTTTAATGGCTTGGAGGAAGAGACTGTTCCATTGTTGTTGGATGTGTTCCTTCTATTGGCTTTGTAGCTGCATTGGAGCTTTGGTTATAGCAATGCTCAGAGAAAAGCTCTAATGAGGCATTTCAAAAATGTTTTGTGATTGTCAAACTGATATTGCCTTTTAAATTCTATAATTTGGGTATTTTCAGAACAGATTTTCATATATATGTATATTTCATTTTCAAGACAATAAGGGCATTAATATTTATTGAGCATATACTATTGTCGTATACTATACTGGTTATTTTATGTTCTTATTTCCACCTCATCAATAAACCTGTAAAGAAGTATCAGTTCAGTTTCATAGATAGGAATATCAAGACTCAGAAGACCAAAAGAGGGTTGGAGATGTAGCTCAGTAGTAGAGCTCATGTGTAAGGCCTAGGGCTCAATCCCTAGCACTTAAAACAAGTATCTCACAAATAAATGGGAAAGGTTAGGATTCAATCTGTTTTTTTGTTGTTGTTGTTTATTTTTTTTTAATCATGCTGTATTAGAAAAGGCCATATACCTTTACAAAATACATTATGCATATTATCATAGATAGTTTCATATTAAATTGCCATGTAAAAAAGAAATATATGTGTTGTTCAAATTTGAAACTATTGTTATTTGCTTGTTTTCTTTACAGACCACTTAGAAATAATTGATCATGTTCACCAATGAGTTTGCACACAAGCTGTCTTGTATTATGTAGTAGGGTTTCAAAAAAGAGTTAGAATTTTATTGTCTCATTACTGTGGTAGACTGGGATCAAGGTTAGTTATTTTAAAGTATTGTAAAAGTAAAGGAAGATTCCAGTTAAGTATTTAACAGAAGTTACCTTATATCTTAAAGTGTTATTGCTGAGAAAATTAAAAGCTTAATCTGAATTCCTCTTAGTTATTTAAAAGAGGAGCAATAGATTAATTCTAAATAAGGAAGAGGGGTGGGAGGAAAAGAGGGGGGGCAGGGGATTAGCAAGGATGGTGGAATGTGATGGTCATCATTATACAAAGTACATGTATGAAGACTTGAATTGGGTGTCAACATACCTTATAATATACAAACAGAGATATGAAAAATTGTGGTACATATGTGTATTGAGAATTGTAATGCAAAAAACCCAAAGTACATGTATAATGTCATAAATTGTCATGAACATACTTTATATACAGAGATACGAAAAATTGTTCTCTATATGTGTAATAAGAATTGTAATGCATTCCACTGTTGTTGTGTATTTAAAAAAATAATAAAATCAATAAAAAGAGGAGCAATATAGTAAAATATGGGCACGCAAATCAAATGGTCTTTGATTCTGTTTATTTTAATGTATCTCCCTTCCCTACTGGAATATGATATAATTTAGTCTCTTTCACATCATGAAAATTTGGTACGTTTTCTTTTCATGCTGTGACAAATTTATATGCTGTCATTTGCCTTTACCACCACTATAATATGGTTAAATTTATGATTATATTTAATTTGTCTTTTTTTTCTCATTTAGAACCTAAGAGTCAGTTTTTAGTGAAAAAAATTTGGGCCAGGAGCCAAGATCCACCTCTTCACTAACTTGATATTAAACATCTTACCTTTCTGGATCTCAGTTGCCTCATCTGTAAAAAGGACATAAAAATTGTTTAGCTGTATGAAGGTAAGTGCTCAGTTAAGACTTGCCTTTGTTGGCAAACAAAAACTACCACCACTACCAACAATAATAAAACACAGATAGGACAAAACCCCAAATAGGCTTCCTGGTAGTTTAAACCCACAATGTTTTTTTTTTTCTCATTTGAAATAATTCTTGAAGTAGACAGTCTAGGACAGGCATAATGACTTTATTAAGTCGTAAGAGACCTAATCTCCTACCAATTCTTTGATCTGCTTTCCCTAAATTGTGAGTCTGTTTTTCACAGTCTAAGATAGCTATCAGCCTCTGACCATCACAGCCAAGATACAGGCAGGAAGACAAAGGTAATGAAGGATGTCTCTTCTCTCTTTCAGGAGACTTCCTGAACAAAGCTCAGGCTGCAAGAAAGCTGAGGAAGGGAGAAAAATATACATGAGGTAGGAACAGAGATTTTTCAAGGAAAGAGATAGATTAGTTCCAGCTTTTCTATTTTTTTTTTGTTTTTGGTGTTGCCAGGGATTGAACCCAGGGCTCTGTCCATGCTAAGCAAGTGCCCTACCATTAAGCTACATCCTCAACTCTTTTGTTTTCTTTTCACTTACTTACCTATGACCATTCTTTTTAACCCCTTCCAGGATATCTTGCCCCACAATTAAAACAGGGATCTCCCACCCCTCCCTCTCAAATAAACTTAATCTGGTTAACTACTGGAGTGAATCTATAGCTAAGAAATCTGCCTCTGTTTATGAATGGGAGTTTTGATTTGTCCTTTTAGGACCTGGATAGGTAGGGAAATTGTTTTGTATCTATTGGATACTAGGAGAAGATTAAGAACTCATAATAACTTTGTAATTATGCCTGAGGCTCTGATGCCTTTGGGATCATTGATTCCATGCTATCTTGAAATGATCTCTTTAAAAATTTTTTAAATATACCTACTTATTTTTTTTGTCCTACTTAGTTGTACATGACAGCAAAATACATTTCAATTCATCATACACAAATGGAGCATAACATTTCAATTCTCTAGTTGTACACCTTGTAAAGATGCACCATTAATGCAATCATACATGTATCTAGGGTAATGATGTCCATCTCATTCTACCATCTTTCCTACCCTCCTAATCCCACTCCATCCTCCCCTTTGCCCAATCCAAAGATCCTCCATTCTTCCCATGCTCACCCCCACCCCCTCATCATAAATCAGCATCTACTAATCAGAGAAAACATTTGGTACAATATCTTTATTTTATATTTATGTGATGCTGAGGAACGAACGCAGTGCCTTGTGCATGCTAGGCGAGCACTCTACCGCTGAGCCACAAACCCAGCCCCAGGCCTTTAGTTTTTTTGAGGTTGACTTACTTTGCTTAGCATAATATTCTCCAGCTCCATCCATTTACCTGCAAATACCACAATTTTATTCTCTTTTAAGGCTGAGTAATATTCCATTGTGTATATATTCCACAGTTTCTTTATCCATTCATCTATTGATGAGCATCTAGGTTGGTTCCACAGTTTAGCTCCTATGAATTCAGCTGCTATAAATACTGATGTGACTATGTTACTATAGTATGCTATTTTAAGTCCTTTGAGTATAAACCGAGGAGTAGGATAGCTGAGTCAAATGGTGGTTTCATTCAAAGTTTTCTGAGGAATCTCCACACTGCTTTCAAAAGTGGTTGCACCAATTTGCAGTCTCACCAGCAATGTATGAGTGTACCTTTTCCCCTACATCCTCTCCAACACCTATTATTGCTTGTATTCTTGATAACTGCCATGCTGACTGGGGTAAGATGAATCTTAGAGTAGTGTTAATTTGCATTTCTCTAATTACTAAAGATGTTGAACACTTTTTCATGTATTTGTTGATTACATGTATATCTTTTTCTAAGAAGTGTTTGTTCCTTAGCCCATTTATTAATTGGATTATTTGGGTTTTTTTGGTATTAAGTTTTTTGAGTTCTTTATATATCCTAGAGATTAGTACTCTATCTGATGTGCATGTGGTAAAAATTTGCTCCCATACTGTAGGCTCTCTCTTTACTTCAATGATTGTGTCTGTTGCTGAGAAGAAGCTTTTTGTTTAAATATATGTCTTTATTTTACTTTAGTGTTTCTGAGGATTGAATCCAGTGCCTCACACATGCCACATGAACGTTCTACTTCTGAGCCACAACTTCAGCCCAAGAAGAAGCTTTTTAATTTGAATCCATCCCATTTATTGATTCTTGATTTTATTCCTTGTGCTTTAGGAGTCTTGTTAAGGAAGTCGGGGCCCAATGAAGATTTGGGTCTACTTTTTCCTTCTATTAGGTGCAGGGTCTCTGGTCTAATTCCTAGGTCCTTGATGCACTTTGAGTTGAGTTTTGTGAATGGTGAGAGATAGAGGTTTAATTTCATATTGCTACATATGGATTTCCAGTTTTCCAAGCATCATTGTTGAAGAGGTTATCCTTTCTCCAATGTATATTTTTGGCACCTTTGTCTAGTATGAGAAAACTGTGTTTATGTTGGTTGGTCTCTGTGTCTTCTCTTCTGTGCCATTCATTGGTCTACATATCTATTTTGGTGCCAATACCATGCTGTTTTTGTTACTATTGCTCTGTAGTATAGTGGAAGGTCTGGTATTGTGATGCCTCCTGCTTTACTTTTCTTGCTAAGAATTGCTTTGGCTATTCTGGTCTCTTATTTTTCCAAATAAATTTCATGATTGCTTTTTCTAGTTCTATGAAGAATATCATTGGGATTTTAATAGGAATTGCATTAAATCTGTATAACAGTTTTGGTAGTATGGCCATTTTGACAATATTAACTCTGCCTATCCAAGAGCATGGGGGATCTTTCCATCTTCTAAGATGTTCTTCAATGAATTGATCTCTTGATTTAGAATCTCACATCATCCTACTTTAGAGAGGAAATAATCAGCCTATCCATATTTGGATTAGTCAGTCTACTGTTTCAGCCTAGTTTAGCTCAGTGTCTCCTCTTGAAGTCTGAGTCTTATGGAAACACAGGGTGATAAAAGACAGGAGAAGAAGGCCAGTCTTAATGATTGGAAAATGGAAGAAAAGTAGGTTAGTCCCACTTCTTCCCATTGTTTCTCTTTATCACTCATTTCTCCTTTTTTTGTATGGATATTTTTGTCTTTTCCAGTTCATAAAGATGACATATAACCCTGTTTCTGACACCTTTGGCATTATGTTGGTATTTAAAGAGATTTTTTAAAATACATTTTTAGTTGTTGACAGACCTTTATTTTGTCTGTTTATTTATATGCGGTGCTGAGAATTGAACCCAGTGCTTCACACATGCTAGGCAAGCCCCCAACCCCTAAAGAGATTTTTGTCATTACTTTTCTACCTAATATACTTCAACACTTTCTATTTCTTTTGTTATGACAGCAGGTGACATTTGAAGAGACTTTATTAAGAAATAGAGTAAAGGTTTAAGTTAATTATCCTTATTATGTCTAGAATAAACACTGAAAGATTAAAACTAGTAGAAGGAAAAAGTATATTTAAAACATTCTCCTTTAATAAAAAAAGATAAAAGAAAAGATGAGACAATAAAAAATAAATATTAAAGAGACAGGATAAATAGAAAGCCCTAAAGAAGATGGTAGATTTTGAATTTAAGATAGAATACCTGCATTTCATTGATTCTAAGACCTCATTGATACTAAGATATACCATCGTATGCTATAGAAAAAAATCCTGCCAAACTATGACATTGTGCTTTATTACTTACAATATGCTTACTGAAAAAGTTTTATTTTACTTTTTTTTTTCATCCCTAGGGATTGAACCCTGGGATGCTTTATCATTAAACTACATTCCCAGAGTTTTGTATTATTTTATTTTGAGACAGAGTCTTGCTAAGTTATTGAGGCTGGTCTTGAGCTTGAGATCTTCCTGCCTCAGCCTCCCAAGTACCTGGTATTACAGGTGTGTGCCACCATACCTGGTTTTTTCGTTTTTAAAAATGTATGTAATAACATTGTTGGGAAATTATTTTGCAGTTTAAAATTTAACATAGCAGCGACTTTTGGCCATAGGTATTTATGATGCATTACAGTGATAGCTGTTTTATAACCCATTCTCTTATATAAATCTCTTTTGTAGCTTTAGCATTAGTGTATTATTTTGAAGTATTCTAAAATAGCATCAGAATTTTGTCGTCATTTCCTATTGACTCAACTCAGCTTTCTCCCCAGTTAAATTACATGTTGTTGGAAGTTCTGCAGCTTTTGCTTAGTACTATTAGGAAGTTTTTGACAAATTGACATTTGCCTTAATGTTTTATAAATTGGTCAAATCAAGTTCATGTTCCTTGAAATTTTTTTGGAGGCATTGTCAGTTTCTGTTGGCTGCCTTTGCATTGTTTGGCTGCTAATAGGTAATTCTGTTGCTCTAACAAAATGTAACATGGCATCATCTACTTCACGTATCTTTTTTTTTTTTTTTTTTTTTTTTTTTTTTGGTGTGTGTGTGTGTGTTGTGCTAGGGACTGAACCCAGGGCCTTGTGTATGTGAGGCAAGCATTCTACCACCTGAGCTATATCCTCAGTCCTACTTTGGGTATCTTTCTGTCTAGAGTTTAGTAAAGCACTTACTTCTTCCTTTATGAGAAAAAATAAAATTATTATTCTAACATCAAACATTTCTTTCACCAATTTGAGTGCTTCATTTCTGAACTTACAAAATAACTTTTCATTTTAATATCAAAATATAGTTTAATCTTCTTGGGAAGATATTTAAAGTAATAATAAGGAACTACTGATAATGCAGAAATTCTGAAGTTAGGACAGTAAGAATAAATTTGATAAAAAATTTATGCATATGTAATGCATATTGTTGTTGGTACTTGACCAAATACAATTTTATTTGTTGTTGTTGTTTGAAGTATTGGGGATGGTACCCAGGGCTTAGTGTGTACAAGGGAAGCCTCAACAACTGAGCTATATCCCCACATCTTTTTAAATTTTATTTTGAGACAGGTCTTACTAATTTGCCTGGGCTAGCTTCGAACTTGTAATTCTCCTGACTCAGCCACCCAAATGCCTGTGATTATAGGCATATGCCACTGTGCCCAGCTTCAATCACAATTTTAATGTTCCAGTCATTGAAAGATACTCCCTGATTCCTGAAATGTTAAAATGAGAAATTGTGCATTTTAGGATGGATTAAGCACAGAATAAGTAATTTAATTAAATGTAAACAGAGAAAATACTCCACTTAGAAGGCAGAGATTGTCACCTTAGTATATGTGTGTATGTTTGCATGTGTACATATGTACATGTATATATATATTCACACAGTATTCAAAAGAAAAACTGGTTTCACTATATTAGTAACAACTAATATAGACCTTAAGGCAAGTTGGGATATGAAGGCCACTCACATATGATAAAACATTAAATCTAAGGCTAGAAAGTATAACATTTATATATATCTAATATTTAAATAAAATTGACAAAATCATAAGGAAAACCAGAAAAGTCCAAAATAATAATGTAAGATTTTCACATATTTGTCTAGTAATGGTGAAACAAGGAGACAAAAATCATTAAGAATATAGAAAAATTAAATGATTGTGAAGCATGAATTGTATTTTTTGATCTTCACATTAAAATTTTTTCAGCTTGAAGTTTTTGCTCTATTTTTTAAATTCATTTTTTATTTTTTTTTTACTTTTTATTTTTTACCTTTTTAAATACACAACAGCGGAATGCATTACAATTCTTATTATACAAATAGAGCACAATTTTTTGTATCTTTGTATATAGAGTATGTTCATGCCAATTCATGCCTTTATACATGTACTTTGTTTTTTTTTTTTTTGCATTACAATTCTTTTTTTCTTTTTAAGAGAGAGAGAGAATTTTTTTTTAATATTTATATTTTAGTTTTCAGCGGATACAACATCTTTGTTTTGTATGTGGTGCTGAGGATCAAACCTGGGCCGCATGCATGCCAGGCGAGCGCTCTACCGCTTGAGCCACATCCCCAGCCCCATGCATTACAATTCTTAATACACATATGTACCAAAATTTTTCATATCTCTGTTTGTATATAAAGTGGGTTGACACCCAGTTCGTGTCTTCATACATGTACTTTGGATAATGATGTCCATCACATTCCACCATCCTTGCTAATCCCCTGCCTTCTCCCTATCCCTCCCTCCCCTCTCCCCTTCTTCCCTACCTAGAATTCATCTATTCCTCCCATGTTCCCCCTCCCTAACCCACTAAGAGTCAGCCTCCTTATATCAGAGAAAACATTCGGCATTTGTTTTTTTGGGATTGGCTAACTTCACTTAGCATTGTCTTCTCTAGCGCCATCCATTTACCTGCAAATGCCACGATTTTCTTTTCTTTTATTGCTGAGTAAAATTCCATTGTGTATATATACCACATTTTTAAAAATCCATTCATCCACTGAAGGGCATCTAGGTTGGCTCTGCAGTTTAGCTATTGTGAATTGTGCTGCTATAAACATTGATGTGGCTGTGTCCCTGTAGTATGCTGTTTTTAAGTCCTTTGGGTATAGTCTGAGGAGAGGGATAGCTGAGTCAAGTGGAACCACCATTTATTCCTTTTTTTAAAGTTGGAATATAATTCATACAATTCCCTTGCTTTTAGTATAATTGTAGGGTTTTTCAACCATCTCCACTATCTAATTTTAGAACATTTTCATCACCCCCCCAAAAGAAATCCTGTATCCATTAGCATTTATTTCTTATTTCCCCCTTTCCTACCAATAGTTCTAAGCAATCAGTAATCTAATTTCTTCCTCTATGAACTTACCTATTTTGGGCATTTCATACCAATTGAGTCATATAAGTCTTCTTGCTCTTGGCTGTATTTGTTATTTATTCTGTTGTATTTGACTTTAAAACAAACAATTTTCTCCTTTAAAATCAGTCTTTTGTCCTGAAATTATCAAAATATGAAATAGCCTTTGATTTTGAAACAGCAGTACCAATTCAATGCAAGTCTGACAACCTCTAAACCTAAGCTTTGTTTCTACTCCACCAAGAAGGTCTAAGTTTGATGAGAGGGTATAATGTTTCACAACCTGTTTCCAAAGGGTGAAACTTTCTTGGCTTTACTTCTTTTTGTCATTGTATCCCCAAAGGAATTTTCCTTGAAAGTTGATTTTTGTTATGTTACAATTAATGTTCCCATCTCAACTCCTACATCTGTTTCTTCCTTTGCCTATGTATTTTACACTTGCCAATGTTTAGTTTAAAGGCATTTATTGATCTTACAAATTAATAATTTAAAATTATTGGGCTGGGGATGTGGCTCAAGCCGTAGCGCGCTCGCCTGGCATGTGTGCGGCCTGGGTTCGATCCTCAGCACCACATACAAAGATGTTGTATCCGCCGAAAACTAAAAAATAAATATTAAAAAAATTCTCTCTCTCTCTCTCTCTCTCTCTCTCTCTTTAAAAAATAAAATAATTGGTGTGAATATAAGCAACTTTATTAGTACTTTATTAGTATTTCTGAATACATAATAGAAAAGATCTATACTTAAGAAAATAGGTACTAGAATTTAAGCACTTAACAAATACTGAGGTTAAGTGAAATTCTCTAATTTAACAAATTCTTTGTTTTTAAAATGAGAAAACTAAAGTGGAGAAAGTCAATTGACTCACCTGTGATGACATAGTAAATAAGCGATGCAGCTAGAATTAGAAAGTACATAATAAAACTTAATTCTGCCTTATTGTTAGGTATAAAAGTAATTTTCTGGTGACTGTGGTGGTACATATCTATAGTCCCAGCTACTCTGGAGGCTAAGACAGGAGGATCACAAGTTTGAGGTTACCCTGGGTAACTTACACCCTGCAGCAAAATAAGAAATAAAAAGGTATGGGGATGTAACTCAGTGGTAGAGCACTTGCCTACTATACCTAGAGGCCCTGGGTTTAATCCCTGTTGAACACACACACACACACACACACACACACACATACATACATCAGACATTTCCAATTCCTTAAGGATCCAACATTTCTTTTTGACATAAGTATTCTCCTTGTCTCTCATTATAAGTATTAGAAAGAGGGAAGGCAGTATGTTATAGGGCAGTACTTTTGAAACTTTAGCAGGCATTATAATCATCCACAGGCTTGTTAAAAGACAGATTGTGGGGCCTACAGCCTAGAGTCTCTGATTTGGGTCTGGAGTAATCCTTGAGAGTTTGCATTTCTAGCAATTTCCCAGGTGATACTGGTGGTACTGGCCTGGGAACCCCACACGTTGAGAACCGAGGCTTAAAAGTATCTTTGGCTTTGGCATTAGTCACTCTCAAGTTTAAATTGTCTCTATGACTAACTGCTCTATGACTTAGATCAAGCTTTTTAAGCAGTGAGGTTTCTTTTACTTTAAAATGGGGGTGATAATAGTTATTTTACAGTGTTGTCATAAGACTTAAATGAGTTAATATAAAAAAATGTTTAATTGTCCTGCTTGGTACATAGGAAACACTAAATAGATGGTTGTTACTGTTACTTATAATAAACATGAGGATCAATCAGTGTTTATGAATCATAAATTCTGTCAGTGTTTTCGATTAGAGAGATTCTTTGTTTTGTCACTTTGAGATATTGCCAGGAGACATACATAGTTATATATACAAGCACATCTCTCTCTTGACTTGTCTTCTTATTTATGGTAGATGTGGCAGAAGAGTGAGAAAAAGCAAAAGGGACAACAACAGATGGGAGGATGTGGAAAAATCAGAACCCTCTTATATTACTGATGGGAGTGTAAAATAGTACATCCACTTTGGAAAACAGTTGGCAGGTCCTCAAAAAGTTAAACACACAGAGTTATGAAATTTATCCAGCAATTCTATTCCTAAAGGTATATAATCAAAAGAATTGAAAACATACTAATATAATAGCTTGAACACTAATGTTCACTGAGGAATTATTTTAAAACATCCTGAAAGTAGAAACAACCTAAATGTCCATCAACTGATGAATGGATAAACAATTGTGTTATATCCATACCATGGAATATCTGTTGAGCTCTAAAAAGGGATGAAGTCCTGATACATGTTACAGGATGCTTGAACCCTGAAAGCATACTGCTAAATGACAAATGCCAGACAAAATACAAAAGGCTATGTATTGTACAATTCCATTTATATGAAATGTCCAGAATAGGCAAATATATATACACAGAAAATAGATTATGAGACAGGAGGATCACAAGTTCAAAGCCAGCCTCAGCAAAAGCAAGGTGCTAAGCAACTCAGTGAGACCCTGTCTCTAAATAAAATACAAAATAGGGCTGGGGGATGTGGCTCAGTGGTTGAGTGCTCCTGAGTTCAATCCCTAGTACCAAAAAATAAAATAGTAGATTAGTAGCTACCCAGGGAGTAGGGGAAAAGGGAATTGGGAGTGATTCTTATTGAGTATAGGTTTTCTTTTGGGGGGTGATGAAATGTTTGAAAATTAGTAACAATGGTCGCATATCCTTGTAAATACACTAAAAAAAAAAAAAAAAAAAGAAAGAAAGCCTGAGTTGTATCACTTAAAAGGGTAAATTTCATGGTCTATGAGTTATATCTCAAAAACACCAAAACCAAAACACACACCTATGTATGTGGGCATAAAGCATGAATGAGAAATAAACCTTTATTGTCATAAAAAATAATTCTGGGGAAGAGGAGGTGATTCATAGTGGTTAGTCTATGCCACAAATAAACCATTCTAAGCTCTGTAAGTTTTACAAAAATGAAAACCTATTTAGCATCATGGAGCCAATCATTCATCATGAAAAACATTTACTTACAACAATCAAGCTTGAGGAACCAGTGTCCTAGAGAAGATAAATCCTAAGCTTCACTATACATAGGAATCACTGGAAAATTTGTTGGAAGATTCCTGAGCCCCATCCCTGAGGCTTTGGGTAGAGCCTGAGAATTGGTATTCCTGACAGTCAGCTCCAGGGGGCTTCTGATCTGAGAGGCTGGAGAACTAAACTCTGAGTAGCATCTTCATAGATTAGACAAATTCTGCAAGTTTTGTGCCATGTGAAGTTTATCTCAATACAGATGCTAAAAATTGCTATAGAAATTGCTGAAATGTGAGTCTTAATGGTTTTGTTAATGAAAATACAATGTACTATAAAGGCAATCTGTTTGATTATTAATTTCTTCATTTGTAAAATGAGTCACTTTCCCTCAGTGTATTTAGTGAGTACCATCTAGGGTGTGGTATGAAAATGAGGTTATTTATTCTTTTCTTTTCTTTTTGATACTGAGGATTGAACCCAGGGATGCTTTACCACTGAGCTACACCCCAAGTTTTATTTATTTGTTTTTTAGTTTTGAGACAGGATCTCAATAAATTGCTGGGGCCTTGGTAACTTGATGAGGATAGCCTTGAACTTGTAACCCTCTTGCCTCAGCCTCCCAAATTGCTGGGATTACAGGTGTGTGGCACAATGCCTGACTAGGGTTTTGTATTCTTTTCCAAATTGTGACCTATATAAGAATGTGTTACCCTAAAAAAAAATGAAAAAGAAAAAAGGAAAGTCTATGACTAGTTAAGTTTGAGAGACTCTAAGTTAAATAATGCATATTCCAGATTGTTTAAACTATATAATAAATGTATCTTTTTTATTTTTGCTGAGGATCAAATGGAGGGCCTCACATATGCCAGGCAAGTGCTTTACCACTGAACTACACCCTCAGGATATTACTATTGACTTGAACACTATCATAAGTTTATATGTATAAAATCAATTGAATATGAGACATTTATTCTAATTTTTGTAGTAGACTTCTGGAGTTACAGAGATCCTAGTGGAATGAATAAATAAAATTTGAATATTGTGAGACTAACAATGTTAGTATTGTTATTTTGTTTCAGCCTCATTATATTCTACTTGATATTTTATTGACCTATTTATTTGAAAACTTATTGACCAAAAAGATCTTTACCAAATGATTATTGGTTGTGACAGAATAATTTAATAAGGTTAAAAGAATATTTGTGGTTAGTTATTTATCTCTCTTAATCAACAGATGTTCATAGAGCAATTTATTTTTAAAATTAGGTTGAAACTAAATTAAGCTATACAGAAATAATTTTGGCTCCCAATATTTTAATTGGGGAAAAGTGATTTTATTCCTTCTTTTCTCATTTTGAGCTGTTTTTTTTTAAAAAAAAAAAATTGGGTTCCTCAGTACCATCTTTACTTGGAGATTTTTTTTTTTTTTTATAATAAGCCAAATGTTTTCTTATGTAGTTTGAACTTTAAATTTTTTGTCCTATCTTTTTAATTTTGATTAAAAATATCTCTCCCCTGATTTTCTTTAGTAATCTATTTTAAGTATTATTTTTGACAAGTTATAATCTATTTTTTAAAAATATTTATTTTTTAGTTGTAGGTGGACACACAATCTTTATTTCATTTTTTTTAAAGAAAGAGTGAGAGAGAGGGAGAGAGAGAGAGAGAGAGAGAATTTTTAATATTTATTTTTTAGTATTTGGCGGACCCAACATCTTTGTTTGTATGTGATGCTGAGGATCGAACCCGGGCCGCACGCATGCCAGGCGAGCGTGCTACCGCTTGAGCCACATCCCCAGCCCTTTATTTCATTTTTATGTGATGCTGAGGATCGAATCCAGTGCCTCACATGTGCTAGGCGAGCACGCTACCACCGAGCCACAAGCCCAGCCCAAGTTACAATCTATTTTTATTCCTTTTCTAGAATTTTTTTGTTGTATTAATAAGTCTTTCAGATTGAATGTTATTAATGTGACATTGGGAATTCCATATGTAGTTTTAAAACACCTTTTTAGGACCTGACTATAACTCTTTCTGTATTTCAGATGAGGTGGAGGACCAGCCTACAACAGTATTATTTTCTCTCAGCTACATGTCTACTAATCACTCTTGAAGCTGTCCCTATAGACATCGACAAGACAAAAGTACAAAACACTCAACCTGTGGAAAGTGCAAAGATAGAACCACCAGTAAGTGAAGTGGGCGGAATTATAACTAAATTAATTATATCTAACTGAAGTAAAATGGAAACATTATAACTAAAATATTGCAAATATTCATTACTTATAAAATTGGACCTTTAGCCTGTATTTCTGAAATAGCAATAAAAAGAGTATGTGACAGGCATAGGCTGTTTAACATTAGCCAGTGTTTATTTAATGCAATTAGTACATAGAAGAATTAATCAATACATTTCAATCTAGAACTAACTAGCTAAGAAAATACTGTTATATTCAAAGGAGAGACAGATGGCAATGAGAAGAAACCAGTTCATATTACTGGTTAAATCTTCCTTGTTTAAACCATATAATAAATGTATCTTTATGTTATAATAACATGATATTGGTTCAGATACAAAAGTCTAAGAAATCCAGCTTTTTAACCTTAATAATTAAAACTATCAGAATAGATATTTCTTAGTGCCATTTTGCTGGAAATTGCTTCTTAAAGATTGATATCTTTAAGATGAGCACACTTGTACATGCCTGGAATCCCAGGAGGATTGCAAGTTCAAGGCCAGCCTCAGCAACTTAATGAGGGCTTAAGCAATTTAGTGGGACCCTGTCTCAAAATAGAAAATAAAAAAGTGGTATGGATGTAGCTCAGTAATAGTGCATCCCTGGGTTAAATCCCCATTCCCCCTGCCACTCCAGAAAAAAAAAAGATTGATTCAAACATGGAAAAACTTTCAGAAGCATTACCATTTGTTTTTTAATTTGAAGGATACTGGACTTTATTATGATGAATATCTTAAGCAGGTGATTGATGTGCTGGAAACAGATAAACATTTCAGAGAAAAGCTCCAGAAAGCAGACATAGAAGAAATAAAGGTAAATGTAACTAAATACTTATTTAAAAAACATTTAAGCATATCAGACTCTGAGCTAAATGCTGGGGATACAAAGATGAGACTTTTCCTAGCCCTTAAGGAACACTTAGGGGAAAATCACATCCAGAAACAGATTATCTGGATGGATAGATGGATAAATGGATGTTGCATTATATAGAGGTAGAGGACAGACACATAATCCAATATGAAGCAGTGGGGAAAGGCCAGAAGTCATTCTTGGTAGATAGTATATATGCCAGAAATCAAAGAAATACCTGGAAAAAAGACAGACTGGACGGTATCCTAGGCAAAAGCACAAGGGTACAAAGACAAGAAGTACCTAGAAAAATGGAAGTAGTACCTATTCCTGAATCCCAGAGTGGGAAATGGAATCCATGAATGGCCAAAATATGAAGTTGGAAATAGTCATGGGTCAGATCTTGTATATCAGATGAAGGGGCTTGGATCATGACTTGAGGATAGTGGGAAGCTATTCAAAGGTGTAAGACAGGACCCCTCCCCCCACTCCGGGGGACATGGTCCTTGGTCATGTGCAGAGAGCCCTTCCTCCTGGGAAATGGGGTGTGGCTGGATTGCTAGACTTACAAGCGCTCACTTCAGTTCATTTTTCCATTTGTGGGTAACATGGTGCTAAACAATTGATAAAGGGCTTGCTTCTGGGTTGGGGTTTTCTGTATGGGAAAGCAGCTTTCTTGCTTTCATCTATTGAAAGTCAACCTCTTAACATAAGGATTTGAAAAATAAAAGAATGAAACCCTATATGCAAATGTTATGCTATTTGAATAAGAGATTTAAAAATCCAAGGATTTTGGTATCCATTTAGGTCCTGGAGTCAGTCCCCCATGGATACTAAGGAAGAACTGTCCTGTTTTCTTTATTCATCCATTAGTTGATGAACATTTGAATTGTTTATATTTCTTTTGGTTCACATGAATAATGCTTCTATGAACATTTATGTTCAAGTTATTGTGTTAATATGTTTTCAATCCTCTTATGTGTACCTAGGAATAGAATTGATGGCTCATATGATAACTCTGCTTTTAATTTTTTGAGGACCTTCCAGACTTATTTTCCAAAGTGGCTGCACCATTTTACAGTTCAATTTTTTGAGTTTCTACTTTGTGCTTTAAATATACTTTCCTAAATTATGTGATTTTTTTAGACATATTGATTTTTAGAATTACAAACTGAATCTCTTCTGAGATGCTTTTTGATTATAATTAGGTGAGTTTATCTCAACTAATCAAAGTGTTTATCACTAATTATTATAACCCTCTTTTAAATATGTTACATATGGTCTAAAAACTGAATGTAATAGATAAAGCTAATTTATTAATTTTGTTGATAGAGTGGGAGGCTAAGCAAAGAGCTGGATTTAGTAAGTCACCATGTGAGGACAAAACTTGATGAACTGAAAAGGCAAGAAGTAGGAAGGTTAAGAATGCTAATTAAAGCTAAATTGGATTCTCTTCAAGGTAAGTGTTAGAAGGTAGGAAAATTTCAGTATTTGGTTGTTGAGGTCAGTTTACATGAGACATGTCATGTTCTTCTTGTCAAAATTATATGTATTGATTTGACATCTCATAAATTTTAAGATTTAATTTAATTTTTTGAATAGATAGTATATCATTCAAAAAATTCAAATGAAGACCCATGCAGTGGTACATACTATAATCCCCGCTATTTGGGAGTTTGAGGCAGGAGGATTATAAATGCAGCCAGCCTTTTCAATTTAACCATACCCTTTCACAAAATAATTTTTTTAAAAGAAAGGGCTGGGATGTGGAGCAGTGGTAGAACACTTGTAAGGCACTGGGTTCAATTCCCAGGACCACAAAAACAAATAAATATGAAAATTCAAATTATTAGCTTTAAATTATTTTATCAATAGAAAGAACAAAAAGTAATGTATTAAGCCACTGACTTAAAAGAAGAAAAGCATCACATTCCACCTCCCATGCTCCCCCTCCCCCACCACACTGTGAGTCACTTTATATCAGAGAAAATATTTGGCATTTGTTTTTTTGGGATTGACTAACTTCACTTGCCATTCATTATCTTCTCCAGTGCCATCCATTTACCTGCAAATGCCATGATTTTTTCTCTTTTATTGATGAGTAATATTCCATTGTGTATATATGCCACATTTTTTTTTTTTTATCCATTCACCTACTGAAGGGCATCTAGGTTGGTTCCACAGTTTAGCTATTGTGAATTGTGCTGCTATAAACATTGATGTGGCTGTGTCCCTATAGTATGCTGTTTTTAAATCTTTTGGGTATAGATCGAAGAGAGGGATAGCTGGGTCAAATGTCGTTCCATTCCCAGTTTTCCAAGGAATCTCCATACTGCTTTCCATATTGGCTGCAACAATTTGCAGTCCCACCAGCAATGTATGAGTGTACCTTTTTCCCCACATCCTCACCAACACTTATTGCTGTTTGTCTTCTTAATAGCTGCCATTCCGACTGGAGTGAGATGATATCTTAGAGGAGTTTTGATTTGCATTTCTCTAATTGCTAGAGATGATGAACATTTTTTCATATATTTATTGATTGTATATCCTCTTCTGAGAAGTGTCTGTTCAGATCATTGGCCCATTTATTGATTGGGTTTTTGTTTTTTTGTTGTTGTTTAGCTTTTTGAGTTCTTTATATATCCTAGAGATTAGTGCTGTATCTGACGGGTGAGGGGTAAAAATTTGCTCCCAAGATGTAGGCTCTCTATTCATCTCACAGATTGTTTCTTTTGCCTAGAAGAAACTTTTTAGTTTGAATCCATCCCATTTATTGATTCTTGCTTTTAATTCTTGTGCTATATAATATTGTCTTATTAAAGAAGTTGGGGCCTAATCCCACATGATGAAGATTAGGGCCTACTTTTTCCTTCTGTTAGATGCAGCATCTGTGGTTTAATTCCCAGGTCCTTGATCCACTTAAGTTTTGTGCATGGTGAGAGATGGGGCTTTAATTTCATTTTGTTGCATATAGATTTCCAGTTTTCCCATTACCATTTGTTGAAGAGGCTATGTTTTCTCCAATGCATGTTTTTCGTACCTTTGTCTAATATAAGGTAATTGTAATTTTGTGGGTTAGTCTCTGTGTCCTCTATTCTGTACCATTGGTCTACCAGTCTGTTTTGGTGCCAATACCATGCTGTTTTTGTTACTGTTGCTCTGTAGTATAGTTTAAGGTCTGGTATAGGGATGCCACCTGCTTCACTCTTCCTGCTAAGGATTACTTTAGCTATTCTGGGTCTCTTATTTTTCCAGATGAATTTCATGATTGCTTTTTTTCTATTTCTATGAGGAATGCCATTGGTATTTTGATCGGAATTGCATTAAATCTGTATAGTGCTTTTGATAGTATGGTCATTTTGATAATATTAATTCTGCCTATCCAAGAGCACGGTAGATCTTTCCATCTTCTAAGGTCTTCTTTGATTTCTTTTTTTAGGATTCTATAATTTTCATTGTATAGATCTTTCACTTCTTTTGTTGATTCCCAAGTATTTTATTTTTTTTGAGGCTATTGTAAATGGGGTAGTTTTCCTCATTTCCCACTCAGAGGATTTGTCACTCATATACAGAAATGCCTTTGATTTAGCGGTGGGTGTTGATTTTATATCTTGCTACTTTGCTGAATTCATTTATTAGTTCTGGAAGTTTTCTGGTGGAGCTTTTTGGGTCTTCTATAGAATCATATCGTCAGCAAATAGTGCTAATTTAAATTCTTATTTTCCTATATGTATCCCTTTAATTTCTTTCGTCTAATTGCTCTGGCCAGCGTTTCAAGAACTATGTTAAATAGAAGTGGTGAAAGAGGGCATCCCTACCCTGTTGTGAATTGTGCTGCTATAAACATTGTTGATGGACATCATTATCCAAAGTACACGTATGAAGACATGAATTGATGTGAACATACTTTATATACAACCAGAGATGTGAAAAATTATGCTCTATATATGTAACAAGAAATGTAATGCAAAAAAAAAGAGGAAGAGCAACATCAAAGGAAACCAAAAGAAAATCTAATTAGAATAATATCACATATGGAATAGAACAATTGTCAGAGAGCTAACCCTACAAAAATCACCAGGCCCTCATGGGCACGGTGGTGCATGCCTGTAATCCCAGTGACTCTAGAGGCGAGACAGGAGGGTTGCAAGTTTGAGCAATTTTGTAAGACCCTATCTCAAATGAAAAATAAAAAGAACTGGGGATGTTGCTCAGTGTTAAAACTTGCCTGGGTTCAATCCCTAGTACTAAAAAACAAAAAACCAAACAAGAAATAACTATACAGTTTTCATAAAGGAATTCAAACCATTAAAAATCAGATTATCAATGCTCTCTAAACTATTGTTAAGCACTGAAAAAGAAAGCTTCCATATTCTTGTTCTGTATTGATACCAAAACCAAAGTTATTGTATCACAAAAATAAAATCTTGGGCTGGGGATAAAGCTCAGTTGGAAGAGTGCTTGCCTCGAATGCACAAGGCCCTGGTTTAATTCCCAGCACCATAAAAAATGAAAACCCCTAATCTTTTCTTTCTTTTAGTTTTGTGGCACGGATGATCAAATCCAGGGCCTGTGTAAGTGAGGAAAATGCTTCACCACAGGTATACCCTAAGCTCAATAACATAGTCTTACAGCAAGTAAATTTATTTTAGGAATACAAATTTGACTTACTATTAGGAAATCTAATACTATAAACCATTTGAATGAACCTAAAGAGAAAAAAATGTTTAAAATATTGATGTAGCTATTCTTCTATTCTGCATCAAAATATGTGTATATGAGTCAAATATTTAAATGTAAAAAAATAAAATTTCAAAAGTAGTAGGTGACAAAATAGGTGAATTTCATTTATTATCTCAGAATGGCCTTTCTAATTATGAGTCAAAATCAGAGGGCTAGATTTGGCCAATGTGAGATCCTTCAAGCTGGTTCATGTGTCCTGTGACATGCCCCCATATGTTGGTTGTGCTCTTCTGGTGGTTGATTGTGGTTAATAAACACATTTGTCTGTGTGTGTGTGTGTGTGTGTGTGTGTGTGTGTGTGTGAGAGAGAGAGAGAGAGAGAGAGAGAGAGAGATAGATAGATATTGACTCCAGGGGTGGTTTACCACTGAGCTACATCCCCAGTCTGATTTGTTTATTTATTTATATAGGGTCTCACTGAATTGCCAAGGCTAGCCTTGAATTTGTAATTCTCAGACCCCAACCTCCCAAGTTGCTGAGATTACAGGTGTGTGCCACCACACCTGGCTTGGAATAGTGGTTCATAAACTTAAGATTGCATAAGAGTCACTTGGCAAGCTTGTTAAAAATACAGAGATTCTGATGTGACTTAGGAAATTTATGAATTTTCTCATTGATTCATAATTTATGAGTTAAAATTTCTGATAATTTAAAGAAGAACTTACAGGATTTTTCGGGGGAGGTGATTTTTGAAGTAGGTATTGCATTCACATGGTTTAAAATTAGAAAGCATAAGAAAGTACAGAGTAGCAATCTATCTGGTATTTTTTGTTCCCTATAACTTCCTACTGTCCTCTAATACCGTCCTTGTCCTTGAGGTTCTTTATTCTTACAGAAACAAACATAAAAAAAAGTAAGTTTATTTATTTAACCATACTGGGGATTTAACTCAGGGTACTGGGCACACTAGGCCAGTGCTTTACTGCTGTATTATATCCCTTTTTAAAATATTTTATTTTTGAGCCAGTGTCTTGCTAAATTGCTCAGTTTATCCTTAAACTTGTGATTCTACTGCCTCAGTCTTCTGGAATTATAGGCATTCCCACTGTACCTGGATAAAGGTTCTTTTTATATAAAAGGTAGCAGACAGGGATTTGGAGCTCAATGGTAGAGTGCTTGCCAAGCATATAAGAAGCCCTGGGTTTGATCCCCAGCATCACATAAATAAACAAACCAAAAACCCCCCAAAGATGGCATACAGTACACATTTTGTGTACTGTTTTCCTTTTTTGAAACATTTTGAAGATATTTCTGTTTTAGTACATGGAGACCATCTTTACTTTTTTTTTTTTTAACAGCTGCATAGAATTTCATTATATGGATACATTTAACCAGGCCTGTTATTATTATTTTTTTTGGTAGCACTGGGGATTGAACCTAGGGTCTCATGCATGCTGGGCAAATACTCTACCGCTAAGCTACATCCTTAGCCTTCCTTTTTTTTTTTTTTTTATGTTGAGAAAGAGTCTCACTGAATTTCCCAGCCTCAGCCTTCTGAGTGGTGGGATTACAGGTGTGGACCATCACACCTGGCACCAGGTCCCTATTGATGGACATGTGGGTTATTTCTAGTGATTAATCTTGTATGTTCCATATAAGATATCTGTAGGATAATTTTCCCACAGTGAAATAGCTAAATAAAAAGATATGTATGTTTGTAATTTTGATAGCTGTTCCTACTATTACCTCCATGGAAGTTGAGCCAGTATATATACCCACTAGCAATAATTCTGAATTTTGCAGTTCCGTTAGATGGTTTATTTTATTTTTTATTTAGTTGTAGATGGACACAATATCTTTATTTTATTTATTTATTTTTTTTATGTGGTGCTGAGGATCGAACCCAAGGCCTCACACATGCAAGGCGAGCACTCTACCGCTGAGCCATAACCCAAGCTCCTGTTATATGGTTTAATAGTGTAGTTTAAGTGTGTATTTCTCTTATTTTGAGTGAGGTTAGGCATCTTTTCATGTTTCACTGTCTGGCTATATTTTTTTAGGGGTAAGTCCTTTAACAAATTTTTTCTTTATGAGTAAAACTCCTAATACAGTGCCATACTAGAGATTCAGTGAAAGCTTGACTGAACTACATCTTTCTGACATAACAATATGTTCCAGGTTTATCTTTTACTTACCCTTTTCTAAGCCCTAAATCAGCCATTTCTCTGAGGAGCCCTGTTTTCCTCCCTACCTCCACTACTGGGAATTGAATCCAGGGGCACTCCTCCACGGAACTACACCCCCCCCTTTTTTTTTTGAGACAGGGTCTTACTAAGTTGCCTAGGCTAGCCTTGAACTTTTGATCCTCATGTCTTAGCTTTCCAAGCTGCTAGGATTACAGGAGTGCACTGCTGTGTCTGGTGCCCTGGTTCTTTTAAATGGGGAATAATATTATAGATCAAAGGCCAGCAATAGTATTTTCCTTGTTACTGGAATGTATTTTTCTTGTACTTTCATCAGATGTAGGAAATATATACATGTCTCCACACGCATGCATATACATGTGAAACAAATGCAATATACATGTTGCATGTACATATTTTAGAAATCCTGAGTTCACATATAGTACTAATTCCTATCCATTTCACAGACTTTTTTCATGTATTTGTATATTCCTTCTTCCTAAGTGAAAACCCTGATTTCCAACGTCAATGCATGACCCAATCAGTTATACAATTGAAATAATCCAGAGTCACTTTACCAGTTCATTTTGTAACTTGTCTTTAAAAATTTATTTCAAAGAATACATTTGTTGGTTCTTTAAAAATGTCATAATTTGAATGAATTTACTTAAATTAAATTTTTATTGCTCTACAATTGTCTTCAGAAATGCTACTTAGATCTTTGAGGGTATTATACTAGAGTTTACCTGATTTTAAATAAGGTATATCTGATAGTTTCAAAATAATCAAAAAGGTTTTTGCTGTTAATTATGCTGATAGTCAATAGGCTTTCTACATAGAACTTTAAAATATGCATATTAAATTGTATCCTATTTAGATTCATTACCTTTGTCTAGAATAACAATATGTGTAATATTCTAAAAATGGATACGAGCCCTTATTCTGAAATTTTGAAATTTTCTTATAAAATTCTGTAATAATAAATGTGAATGTATTTTTCTTATATCATTTATGTTAATGTTTCTAGCAACTGGTAATGGAGCATTTACAGTTTTCTCATTTTCTTTCAGATATAGGCATGGACCACCAAGCTCTTCTAAAACAATTTGATCATCTAAACCATATGAATCCTGACAAGTTTGAATCCACGGATTTAGATATGCTAATCAAAGCGGTGAGAATAATTCCAAAAAGCATTGTTCTTATTGTACATTTGAGGTTTTGTAATTTGGCAAATAAACCCAATGAAGCAGAAATAAAACTTTTTTTTTTTTTTTTTTGGTATTGGGGATTGAACCCAGGGCCATCTGAGCTACATCCCCAGCTCTTTTTAGTTTTTGAGACAGGGTCTCACTAAGTTACTTAGGGTCTCGCTAATTTGCTGAGGCTGGCTTTAAACTTGCAATCCTCCTGCCTAGCCTCCTACATTGTTGGGATTACAGGCATGCACCACTGTGCCAGTGAAATAAAACGTTTATATACTTGCTAAAATATCTATCTTTAAAGGGAGGTAGCTTAATCTTGATCATTGCAGGTATTAATGTGGACATGCAGGTTTATAATCACTTATCCACAATTTCAAAATTCAAAAACCTATAAAGACTGAAACCTGGCTTGAACTAACCAATTATAGTAATGTTATTTGAAGTTTTTTATTTAGTCTATTTATAGATTTTTGTTAAAGAAATACTAATATTTTTGATTACAGACATTGTAGGATGTCTTATAATGTGGTATATGTGTCATATTCCCTGTCTAAAACATGGAAAGTTATAAAACACATCTGGCCTCAGGGATTTTAGATGAGAATTTATAGACCTCTCATGTATAAAAGACTTACCAAACTAGATGTTCTAGTCTGGCAGTTATTAGATTTAGTGAAATGGTTAGAAACCATTCTAGTTTTCTATACCATACAGATTGATACAGTCCGTTCCATTTTTTAAAAAAAATCAACATATATTTCTTGCTTATGAGAATTTTCTAAAATTGAAGTTAGCTTTGAATTCTTAGTTTCTTTGAACACTTACATTCCCTGGTAATAATACCCACTCCAGTAAAATGGTAGAATTTAAAAAGAGTAGTCCAGTCATTTTTTGCTTTCCTATACTACCTTCTGTTAGTGTGCTATATTTAAGAATGGCTTTGTTTATACTTTTCAAATACATTTCTTTATTTTTTTAAGGCAACAAGTGATCTGGAACACTATGACAAGACTCGGCATGAAGAATTTAAAAAATATGAAATGATGAAGGAACATGAACGGAGAGAATATTTAAAAACACTGAATGAGGAAAAGAGAAAAGAAGAAGAATCTAAATTTGAAGAAATGAAGAAAAAGCATGAAAATCATCCAAAAGTTAATCATCCAGTAAGAATTGTGACTTTATGAAACCGTATTTATTTGTTTATTTATTTTTTGGGTAGCAGGGTTGAAGTCAGGGATACCCGTCCACTGAGCCACATCCCCAGCCATATTTTGTATTTTATTTAGAGACAGGATGTCAATGAGTTGCTTACCACCCTGCTTTTGCTGAGGCTGGCTTTGAACTCACCATCTTCCTGCCTCAGCCTCCTGAGCAGTTGGGATTACAGGCAGGCTATTTGTTTATTTTTAATATATATATATATATTTAGTTGTAGATGGACACAATACATTTAGTTTATTTATTTATCTTTATGTGGTACTTAAGATTGAACCCAGTGCCTGAGTTACTACCGCAGCCCATGAAACCATATTTTGATGAAGATTATTCTTTATATCAGATTACAGAATTTTATCATAAGTTGTTAGTACTTAAATCTTGACTCTCAATTCTGCAAAATTCCTCAAACTTATATTTTATTTTGAATCTATGCACATAGATTACATTTTTGATTCAAACAATTTCTTAAAATTGGTTCACAGGGAAGCAAAGATCAACTAAAAGAGGTATGGGAAGAGACTGATGGATTGGATCCTAATGACTTCGACCCCAAGACATTTTTCAAGCTACATGGTAACAGATTTGATACAAATATTGCTCTTTATATTTGCTATTTGAAAAGATTATACTTGCTTTACTCTTCATTGATTTCTGCCATGGTCTGCTATTGAGTCCTATATATAGTAAATACTTGGTTATCTCTCTAGGTTAATATTATGGTCATTTTTACTGATAAGCAGAATAAAATATTTTAGATAAGAAGCCATCTTTCTACCTGTTTTTACTATTGAGTCATTGTATAACTTTTTTGCAAGATTCTTTGTAAACCGAAGGTAATTCTGTGGCTAGCTAGCTTATATCTAACAGGCTTTATAATGTTAAAATTTACTTTTACAGCATATTGCTTTACTTTATCTTGTTGGAAAAAAATGGTTATGTTTTTATGAAAATGATGAATTATAAACATTGAATTGTTATCTGAAGCTGCACAAAAAAGAAGATGCCCTTCTCTGCAGTATATTGTTGTTTCATGTCTCTACTGCTTTTACAAGCCATGTGTTCAGTAATTGTATTTTAAGTACCTATTTTCCAAGGGATTAAAATCCATTTCTGCTTCTGTAACTTTTAAACTTTAGATGTCAATAATGATGGGTTCCTGGATGAACAAGAATTAGAAGCCCTATTTACTAGAGAGGTAAATGAGTTTATTAAGTACTCAGTGTTCTTGCTTTTTTTTCTTTTTTTTTTATCTTCTCTTCTTTCATGTTGGCCTTTAAATTTTATTTTTAGTTGGAGAAAGTATATGATGCCCAAAATGAAGAGGATGATATGGTAGAAATGGAGGAAGAAAGACTTAGAATGAGGGAACATGTAATGAGTGAGGTATGTTTTAAAAGTTTAAGAGTGTATGTTGTTTCTTTGGATTATTCAAGTTTTTGCAATAAATATTCCCATAAAATGAAAAAGTAAAGATAGAAAGTAGGTATTTAATTGGATTTTGCTTTTTTTTTCAGAATATTATGCTAGATTCCCTAAGTTTAAATAACATAATTTGAAACTATTTTTTTTTAATTATTTTATTGTTGGTTGTTCAAAACATTACATAGTTCTTAATATACCATATTTCACAGATTGATTCAAGTGGGTTATGAACTCCCATTTTTACCCCGTATACAGATTGCTGTGTCACATCAGTTACATTTCCATTGATTTACAAATTGCCTTTCTAGTGACTGATGTATTCTGCTGTCTATCCCATTCTCCACTGTCTCCCCTCCCCTCCCCTCCCCTCCCCTCCCCTCCCCTCCCCTTCTCTCTCTCCATCCCCTCTACTATAAATCGTTTCTTCCACTTATATAATTTTTCTCCTACTCCTCCTTTCCTCTTATATGTAATTGTGTATAACCCTGAGGCTCACCTTCCAATTCCATGCAATTTCCCTTAACTCTCACTTTCCCTCCCGCCCTATCATCCCTGTTTAATGTTAATCTTCTTCTCCAGCTCTTCGTCTCTACCCTGTCCTTGGTTACTCCCCTTATATCAAAGAAGACATTTGACATTTGTTTTTTAAGGATTGGCTAGCTTCACTTAGCATAATCTGCTCTAATGCCATCCATTTCCCTCCAAATTCTATGATTTTGTCATTTCTTATTGCAGAGTAATACTCCATTGTGTATAAATGCCACATTTTTAAATCCATTCATCTATTGAAGGGCTTCTAGGTTGGTTCCACAATCTTGCTATCGTGAATTGTGCTGCTATGAACATCGATATAGCAGTGTCCCTGTAGCATGCTCTTGTTAGGTCTTTAGGGAATAGACCGAGAAGGGGAATAGCTGGGTCAAATGGTGGTTCCATTCCCAGCTTTCCAAGAAATCTCCATACTGCTTTCCAAATTGGCTGCACCATTTTGCAGTCCCACCAACAATGAACAAGTGTACCCATTTCCCCGCATCCTTGCCAGCACTTGTTGTTGTTGGACTTCTTAATGGCTGCCAATCTTACTGGAATGAGATGGTATCTTAGGGTGGTTTTGATTTGCATTTCTCTGACTGCTAGCGATGTTGAGCATTTTTTCATGTACTTGTTGATTGATTGTATGTCCTCCTCTGAGAAGTGTCTGTTCAGGTCCTTGGCCCATTTGTTGATTGGGTTATTTGTTATCTTATTATCTAATTTTTTGAGTTCTTTGTATACTCTGGATATTAGGGCTCTATCTGAAGTGTGTGGGGTAAAGATTTGTTCCCAGGATGTAGGCTCCCTGTTTATCTCTCTTATTGTTTCTTTTGTTGAGAGAAAACTTTTTAGTTTGAGTAAGTCCCATTTGTTGATTCTGGTTGTTAACTCTTGCGCTATGGGTGTCCTATTGAGGAATTTGGAGCCTGACCCCACAGTATGTAGATCATAGCCGACTTTTTCTTCTATCAGACGCCGTGTCTCTGATTTAATATCGAGCTCCTTGATCCATTTTGAGTTAACTTTTGTGCATGGCGAGAGAAAGGGATTCAGTTTCATTTTGATGCAAATGGATTTCCAGTTTTCCCAGCACCATTTGTTGAAGATGCTATCCTTCCTCCATTGCATGTTTTTAGCCCCTTTATTAAATATAAGATAGTTGTAGTTTTGAGGATTGGTTACTGTGTCGTCTATTCTGTACCATTGGTCCACTCGCCTGTTTTGGTACCAGTACCATGCTGTTTTTGTTACTATTGCTCTGTAGTATAGTTTGAAGTCTGGTATCGCTATACCGCCTGATTCACACTTCCTGCTTAGCATTGTTTTTGCTATTCTGGGTCTTTTATTATTCCATATGAATTTCCTGATTGTTTTATCTATTTCTACAAGAAATGCTGTTGGGATTTTGATTGGGATAGCATTGAACTTATAGAGAACTTTTGGTAATATCGCCATTTTGATGATGTTAGTTCTGCCTATCCATGAACAGGGTATATTTTTCCATCTTCTGAGGTCTTCTTCTATGTCTCTTTTTAGGGTTCTGTAGTTTTCATTGTATAGGTCTTTCACCTCTTTTGTTAGGTTGATTCCCAGGTATTTTATTTTTTTGGGGGATATTGTGAATGGAGTAGTTGTCCTCATTTCCGTTTCAGAGGATTTGTCGCTGATATACAGGAATGCATTTGATTTATGCGTGTTGATTTTATATCCCGCCACTTTGCTGAATTCATTTATTAACTCTAATAGTTTCTTTGTAGACCCTTTTGGGTCTGTTAGGTATAGAATCATATCGTCTGCAAATAGTGATAATTTAAGTTCTTCTTTTCCTATTTTTATGCCTTTAATTTCTTTCGTCTGTCTAATTGCTCTGGCCAGTGTTTCGAGGACTGTGTTGAACAGAAGTGGTGAGAGAGGGCATCCCTGTCTTGTACCAGATCTTAGAGGGAATGCCTTCAATTTTTTTCCATTCAGAATGATGCTGGCCTGTGGCTTATCATAGATTGCTTTAACAATGTTGAGGTATGATCCTGTTATCCCTAATTTTTCTAGAGTTTTGAACATAAAGGGATGCTGTACTTTGTCGAATGCTTTTTCTGCATCTATCGAGATGATCATATGGTTCTTATTTTTAAGTCTATTGTTGTGGTGAATAACATTTATTGATTTCCCTATATTGAACCAGCCTTGCATCCCAGGGATGAATCCTACTTGATCATGGTGTATAATTTTTTTGATACGATTTTGAATCCGATTCGCCAGGATTTTATTGAGGATTTTTGCATCTAGGTTCATTAGAGATATTGGTCTGTAGTTTTCTTTCTTTGAAGTGTCTCTGTCTGGTTTAGGTATCAGGGTGATGTTGGCCTCATAGAATGTCTTTGGAAGTTCTCCCTCTTTTTCTATTTCCTGAAATAGCTTGAAAAGTATTGGTGTTAGTTCCTCTTTTAAGGTTTTGTAAAACTCTGCTGTATACCCGTCCGGTCCTGGGCTTTTCTTAGTTGGTAGTCTTTTGATGGTTTCTTCTATTTCCTCTATTGTTATTGATCTGTTTAGGCTGTCTATATCTTCCTGACTCAATTTGGGCAGATCATATGACTTAAGAAATTTATCGATGCCTTCACTATCTTCTATTTTATTGGAGTATAAGGATTCAAAGTAATTTCTGATTATCTTCTGTATTTCTGAAGTGTCTGTTGTGATATTGCCTTTTTCATCCCGTATGCTAGTAATTTGGGTTCTCTCTCTTCTTCTCTTCGTTAGCATGGCTAAGGGTCTGTCAATTTTATTTATTTTTTCAAAGAACCAACTTTTGGTTTTGTCAATTTTTTCAATTGTTTCTTTTGTTTCGATTTCATTAATTTCAGCTCTGATTTTAATTATTTCTTGCCTTCTACTTCTTTTGCTGTTATTTTGCTCTTCTTTTTCTAGGACTTTGAGATGATATATGAGATTGTTTATTTGTTGGTTTTTTCTTTTTTTAAGGAATGCGCTCCAAGCAATGAATTTTCCTCTTAAAACTGCTTTCAATGTGTCCCATAGATTCCAATATGTTGTGTCTGTGATTTCATTTAACTCTAAGAAGTTTTTAATTTCCTCCTTAATGTCTTCTATGACCCATTGATCATTCAGTAACCTATTGTTCATTCTCCACGTGATGCATGATTTTTCCTTCCTTCTTTTATCGTTGATTTTCAGTTTCATTCCATTATGGTCAGATAAGATGCATGGTATTATTTCTACTCCTTTATATTGTCTAAGAGTTGTCCTGTGACATAATATATGATCTATTTTTGTGAAGGATCCATGTGCTGCTGAGAAAAAAGTGTAACTACTTGATGTTGGGTGGTATATTCTATATATGTCAATTAAGTCTAGGTTGTTAATTGTGTTGTTGAGTTCTATAGTTTCCTTATTTAACTTTTGTTTGGAAGATCTGTCCAGTGGTGAGAGAGGTGTGTTGAAGTCTCCCATGATTATTGTATGGTGGTCTATTAGACTCTTGTACTTGAGAAGAGTTTGCTTGACGAACGTAGCTGCACCATTGTTTGGGGCATATATATTTATGATTGTTATGTCTTGTTGGTGTATGGTTCCCTTGAGCAGTATGCAGTGTCCCTCTTTATCCTTTTTGATTAACTTTGGCTTGAAATCTATTTTGTTTGATATGAGTATGGACACTCCTGCTTGTTTCCGCAGTCCATATGAGTGGAATGATTTTTCCCAGCCTTTCACCTTCAGTCTATGTATATCTTTTCCTATCAAATGCGTCTCCTGTAGGCAACATATTGTTGGATCTTGTTTTGTGATCCATTCGACTAGCCTGTGTCTCTTAATTGGTGAGTTTAAGCCATTAACATTTAGGGTTATTATTGAGATTTGGTTTGTTCCTCCAGTCATATTTGTTTATTTATGTTACTAAACCTGATTAGTTTTCCTCTTTGATTACTTTCCCCCCTTTACTGTCCTACCTCCCACTGTTGGTTTTCAATGTTATTTTCAGTTTCCTCTTCCTGTAATGTTTTGCCAAGGATTTTTTGAAGAGATGGTTTTCTAGCTGCGAATTCTTTTAACTTTTGTTTATCGTGAAAGGTTTTAATTTCATCTTCCATCCTGAAGCTTAATTTCGCCGGATACACGATTCTTGGTTGGAGCCCATTTTCTTTCAGTGTTCGAAAAATGTTATTCCAGGATCTTCTAGCTTTCAGAGTCTGTGTTGAGAGATCAGCTGTTATCCTGATTGGTTTGCCCCTAAATGTAATCTGCTTTCTTTCTCTTGTAGCTTTTAAAATTCTCTCCTTATTCTGTATGTTGGGCATCTTCATTATAATGTGTCTAGGTGTGGATCTCTTATGATTTTGCACTTTTGGCGTCCTGTAGGCTTCTAGGATATGGGATTCTGTTTCATTCTTCAAGTCTGGGAAGTTTTCTTGTATTATTTCATTGAATAGATTGTTCATTCCTCTGGTTTGGAGCTCTGTGCCCTCCTGTATCCCAATGACTCTTAAGTTTGGTCTTTTAATGTTATCCCATATTTCTTGAATGTTCTGCTCATGGTTTCTTAGCAGTCTTGCTGGACTGTCTATGTTCTTCTCAAGTTGAAATACTTTGTCTTCATTGTCTGATGTTCTATCTTCTAAGTGATCTATTCTGCTGGTAGTATTGTCAATTGAGATTTTAAGTTGGTTTATTGCTTCCTGCATTTCTAGGATTTCTATTTGTTTGTTTTTTATTACTTCTAACTCCCTGTGAAATTGATCTTTTACTTCCTGGATTTGTTTCTGTAGTTCCTTGTCAATGTGATCTTTCATTGTCTGATTTTGCTGTCTCATGTCTTCCTTGAGAGTCCAGATCATCTGAAGCATGTATATCCTGAACTCTTTATCTGACATTCCATCTGTTGCAGCTATTACCTCTTCTAGAGTTGAGTTGACCTGCATTGCTTGTGGTCCTTTCTTTCCTTGTCTTTTCATGTTGCTTGCGTTTCTTTCTGCTTGGTGAAACTGTTGTGTTTTTGAAAAATTTCCCCCCTGTTTATTTATGTTGCTCTTGTATAGTTGGGATATCTCTCTTGTAGGGCGAGTAGTGGCTGTGATCCTCCTCTAATCAGGGTGATCTATCCACTACGCTGGTTGGTCGTAGGTCTGCCCGCCCTGCGGGCACGGGTGGCTGCTCTACTCTGCCCCCACTCCAATTGTGGTGACGTTCCTACCACGACCTTGGATCGTTGGTCCTGATCCGGATGTGGGCGGCACCTCTTCTCCACCCCTACTCCAATTGATGTGACGTGTCTACCACGCTGTTCGGCCTCCAAGCCTGTTCCGCCGTTGGGTCTCAGATCTGCCCACCCTGCGGGCCTGGGCGGCAGTTCTGCTCAACCCCCACTCCCAGTGGGGGTACCTAACTGCCTCTCCAATGGGTCTCTGGGCTCCTTCCGGACGCTGGCGGCGGCTCTGTTCAACCCCCACTCCAACCAGTGTGACGTGACTGCCTCGATGCTACTCGTCCACCACACTGGCAGGCTGCCGAGCCTGTCCTGCCAGTGGGACGCAGGACTGCCTACCTTGCAGGGTCAGACGGCAGCTCTTCACGGCCTCCACTCCAAGTGGGTTGACTTGGCTACCCTGCCGTCGGGTCGCTGGTCCTGTTCCAGGCGTGGGCGGCTACTCTCCTCGGCCCCAGCTGCAGTTGGGGTGTCGCGATACCACACCGGCGGGACCCTTAGCCTGCTCTGGGTGCAGGAGGCAGCTCCACTCTGCCCCCCAGGCCCCCGCAGCACCCAGCAGGACCCAGACCAAGAAGCAGTCCCTGTAGGATCCCCAACCCTGAGCCAGAGCCGCTTCGGGAGCCAGGAGCCGGTCTCTCCGATCCCCGCCACGTTTTGCTAGGAGCAGGCTCCTCAGGGCAACCGCCGTGGGTTCCCCAATCCCAGGCCAAAGCAGCCCCGGGAGCCCAAGCCTGGCCGCACCAGACTCTCCCTGCTCGGTGCCCAAGCCTGGCCGCACCAGACTCTCCCTGCTCGGTGCACGCTCCGCTGGGAGCAGAGTCTAAGACGCACTTCCCGCGGGCTCCCCAGCTCCGGGCCAAAACTGTTCCAGGAGACAGAGTCCCGCTGCCCCTCGTTGCAAGTTTCACTTGTGGCTGGCCTCAGCTCGCGGTCCCCGCAGGCTCCGCGGCCCTGGGCTCAAGCAGCCACGAGAGCCAGAACCCAGCCTCTCCGATCCCTGCCACACTCTGCTAGGGGCAGGCTCCACAGAGGTACCCCAGCCTCAGGCCCAAGCAGCCCCGGGAGCCTGAGCCTGGCAGCTCCAACCACTCCCAGCTCAGTGTACGCTCAGACAGGGGCAGGGTCAAAGACGCAGTCGCCGCGGGTTCCCTAGCCCCGGGCCAAACTGTTCCGGGAGTTAGAGCCACGCTGCCCCTCAGCGCACAATCCACTTGTAACTGGCCTCCGCCCGGAGTCCCCGAAGGATCTCCCGCCCTGGGCCAAAGCAACCCGGGGAACTAGAATCTGGCCGCTCAAAGTCCGGCGCCCGCCTTGCCAGGGGTGAGGCCCGAAGAGTATTCTCCTCAGATTTTCCAGTCCCGAGCCTGAGCGATCTGTCTGCGCGACGCAGGCAAATACCAGCCTGAAATCACCTGTTCCGTAGTTGAATGAGCTGAGATCAGTAGAAAACAGGGATGATTGCATCAGCTCTCCATGATGGCGGCTGCTGTCCTCCTCCTTGTTCCGACCGGTGTCAGGAATCGAACTGGACCGGTTCTCTCCTCTGTTTCAAAGCTGGAACTCAGCACTCAGCGCGGCCAGTGTGCCACTGGCAGGAGCCTCCAGAATCCGCTTCGCTGTAATCCCGCTCTGGTACCTCGCGGCTAATAAACTCGGGCGCGTCCCAGACTCCATCCCCGGGGCGGTCTGCCAACCAGGTACTGCTTCCCTCCGTGCGGAGAAATCGCCCGCGACCAAGCCCCTGCAGCCGAATCCCGCGCGCTGGAAATCTGTCCTCTAGATTCAGGAGCACCTCAATTTCACTGGGGATTCCCACCAAGGTAGCCTTCAGCCGTTTCACCTCGTGTTTCTCCCGCACAGTGGCGCAGCGTACTGGGGTGCTGCACTCCCTTCGCCGCCATCTTCCCTCCTGAAATTATTTTTAAAAGATTAAGATGCTATTGCATATGAACTATAAAATCTTTTTTTTCTTTTCTTTTTTTTTTTTTAGTAATCTGAAACAATGAAGCTCAACATTTGGCGTTTTAAAAACCTACATTAGCTTTTACAGGTTGACCATCCTCAATTCAAAAATCCAAAATAAAGAGTACTTCAGAATTCAAAACTTTTTGAGCACTGATAAGATTCCATAAATGGGAATTTCATACCATGAAACTTTGTTTCTTGTACCAAATTATTTGCAAAATTGTATAAAATTACCTTCAGGCTGTGTATAAGGTGTATATGAGACATAAATGAATTTCATGTTTAGACTTGGGTCCCATCCCCAAGATATTTCATTATGTATGTGCAAATATTCCAAAATTCAAAGAAATCCAATATCACAAACACTTCTGATCCCAAGCATTTTGGATAAGGAATACTCAACCTATACTAAGAAAAATCACAAAATACCAACACATTAATGGCTTGCAATAATAAATATTTATTTCTTGTTAATATTATATAAGCTTTAAAGGTTAATGTCAGATAGGTATGGCAGGGTTAGGCTGGCTTGGCCAAGTCTGGCCCAACTAGGCTCGGCTCTACATGTCTTATCATTTCTAGGCTGCAGGAATGGTCTCTATCTGGGTCTTATCTGGATCATAAGAAACTCCAAGTCAAACTTTGTATTACTTAAGACTTATGTTCATCTAGGATAAACCTCACATTTACTTATTATAGCCCCTTGACTGAAGCATGTCTGGGTCAAGTCCCCAGTCAGTGAGAAGTGGATGTATACCTCTTACAGGATGGTTCAGCAAGTCATGTGCCACTGGGTGGAGGTGTATAATCCTATTACAGGAGGGAGCAATAGCTGGGAACAATAGCCCAAACCAACCAGGGTCTTAAAATTTTAATTTCTGTCCTTTCAAAGCAACTAGTCATATTTTTAAAAAATATATTTTTAGTTATGGATGGACACAAAACCTTTACTTTATTCATTTTTTACGTAGTGCTAAGAATCTAACCCAGTGCCTCACATGTGCCAGGCAAGCATTTTACCACTGAACCACAACCCCGGCTCCAACTAGATATTTTAAATTTGCATGTTCAGTGAGTTTCTTCCCCCTCCAAATTAGGTGTCAGACCATGATGCATGCTTCTTATTAAATAGATGGTGGATGAGGTCCTTTGCAAATAGAATGATGATTATCTAAGTACATCACTTGTAATAACTACTAAGTTCATAGCCCTGTTTTTTTTCTACTATATTGGGATAGTGGACCGTGGCTGGAGATTAATATGGAAACATGTTAACCTCAGTCTTCCAAGCACAGATTGCTAGCAGGCCCTCTGCTGGCAGTTGTATATTCCCCCTGAACATCCACTTCCCCACAATCAGAGTCTGACAGTATCGCATATTCTTCCCTCTCCTTATACCTTCAAAGACACTTCCCTTTCCTCCTTTTCCCCTTCCACTCCTCTCATTTTACTGAGAAAATAAAAGCAATCAAGAGAATTTCTTCATCTTTCTTCTATCAAATCTATCACCCAATTTTCATCTGTATCATTTATTTTGTCTTGTCTTCTGTTAATTGTAGATAAACTTTTGTTTTTCTTTGTTGGTACTGGGAATTGAACCCAGGGGTGCTTTACCACTGAGCTATTTCTTATTTATCTTGATACAGGGTCTCACTAAGTTGCTGAGGCTGGCCTCAAACTTTTGATTTTCTTGCCTCAGCCTCCTTAGTCACTGGGATTAAAGATATGCACCACTGGACCCGACTGTAGATAAACTCCTGCTGTTCCTATGGAAGGCCTTCTCTACCTGTGCACGAGGTCCCATTCAGTATCTCCTCTTGAAGGATTTTGTTCTTGCTGTTATCCTCCTTTTGCTCTTGCATAGTTTTTCCTACTCTATTAGATCATTCTCATTAGGAGACAAACATGACTTAGTATTTTTCACCTTAAAAACAAAACCATACTTGAACTTATTGCTGCATTTCCATTCTTTCCTTCACAGCAAATTATTCTGTACAGTTGTTTACTCTTCCTGTTTCTGTTATTCCTCACCTTTTGTTTTCTTCCCAATCTGTGCTGTAGCCTTCACTACTCCAATGAAATTTTTCTTGTCAGATGCCAATTCAGTTGTCTCAACTTACTTGACTCTTGTATTTGATACAGTTGATGCTTCACCCTTTGTTGAAATGTTTTCTTTACCTGGTGTTTTAGTCAGCTTTGTGTCACTGTGATCAAAATACCTGACAAGAACAACTTAGAGGAAGAAAAGTTTATTTGGGTTTCAGAGTTCTCAGTCCATAGATGACTGGCTCCATTGCTCTGGGCCTAAGGTGAGGCAGCACATCATCGAGGAAGGGCCTAATGAAGGAAAATGGCTCAGCTCATGGTGGGGTCAGGAAGCAGAGGGGAGGGAAAAGGAACCACAGGGAAGCTGCATCTTTCCAGAAAAGCCCCCAGTAACCTACTCCAGCCATGCCCCACCTGCCTACAATTACCACCCAGTCCGTCCATTCAAACTAGCATGGACTGAATAGATTACAGCTTTCAAAATCAAATCATTTTACCTATGAGTATTCCTGCATTGAGCTTTTAGGGGGTACCCCGTATCCAAACCATAACCCTTGGCCTTTGGGGAACCACACCTCCTTATACTCACTTGCTCTTTCTTCTCAATTTTCCTTGCTGTCTGTCCCTCTTCTTCCCAAGTTTTAAATGTTGCAGTGCCTTGAGCTGTGTTCTCCTTTCTATCTTCTCTTTCCTTAGGTGATAAATGGAGTCCTGTGTCTCTGTGTATGCTCTGGTGAATTCAAAATTATTAATCACCAGTTTTTCCTTTTTCTGTTCTCCAGGCTTATATCTGTTTGACCTTTCCCATTTCATGTTTAATGCACTTCTTCACCATAACCAGGCCTGTTCCTCCCTCAGCCTTATTCATGTCAGTGAATGAAGTATGATTTATCTGGTTGCTCAAGCTAAGTCATTCTTAATTTCTCTTTCTTCATATCCTACAGCTAGTCTTCATTGATCTCCCTTTTGAATAAATCTGGAATTTGACCACTTTGTCCTGCGTATACTCTCCTGACTGGTGCTGGGATGTAGCTCAGTTGATAGAGTACTGTGTGAGATTCTGGGTTCAATTCCAAGTATTTCTTAAAAAAAAAAAAAAAAGGCAATCTCCTGGCTGGTATCTCAGCTTCTGCATCTTACCTGCAATCTCTTACCCACACAGCAGTACAGATGGCAGAGTAATCTCTTAAAAGCATAAATTAGGGTTTGGAATGTAACTCAGTGACAGAGCACTGCACTAGGCCCTGGTTGCATCCACAGTACCACAAAGGGGTGGGGGCGGAGAAAAGCATAAGTCAGGTCATAGTGTTCTCTTACTCAGAATACTTCAGTGGCTTGCTGTTTCACTTAGAAGATGAGTCCTGTCTCATGTTGTAATGGTCATGGCATGATTTCACTCACCCTTGCCTTGCTCTCTGATCCCATGTCTCGTGACTTTGTCACACTCTGTCTACATTGGTCTTCTTGGTGTTTACCTCTCACCAAGGTTATTCTCATTTTAAGGCATATGAACTTAGAAGTTTCTTCTTCCTGGAACATTTTGCCTAGATCATCTCCTGGGCTCACTTTTACTAGATTTATTCTCAAGGGTGCTCAAATGTTCATTCTTTAGAAAGACCTCCATGACCCTCCTAATGAAATATTTGCCCTTTTTTGTGGTGCTTGTCCTGCCCCTCCTCCTTCCAATATAAAAACTTGTGATATGGGCATCACATGATGCAGGATTACTAAAGCCCACTGTTTGACTTCAGTGATTGTCACCTGAATATATGAGCTGTTAATGATGAATTGGGATCTTTGTTTCTTGAAAGTACCTCAAATATCAAATGAATTTCCTTGACTATTATAAAGTTAACCTTTGTAACTGAATTTGCCAGTCTCTATCAGTCATTAAGAGGATTTGGAGAAATAGTCAACTTTAGTTTTAATTTAGTTGTTTCTTTTTAAGAAAAAATGTTGTGAATACTTTTTCCCACATTTTTAAAATTTGTACCTTATAGTCAGTCATACATTATGATGGATTTGCTGTTATATATTCATATATGCATACAACACACAATAGGGACTACTTTAATTAAACTCCTTTACACATGGCTAAAACAATACTCATTTGGAATGGTGATTTTTCTTGCCCAAGCATTTGATTTTTAGGAGGATTATAGGTATTTGGTGACAGAATAAGACAGTAGCACTTAACCAGTCAGATTAGCTGACTCAAATGTTTTGATCTTTGGGTATATAGATATCTTGTATTTTAAAGTTTCATTCGTACAGGATTGAAAGGTATTTATTTCCTAATTCTATTATAATATTGAGTGTTTTTTTTTCTGTTTTCTGTGGAGGTTAGGGCAGTCCTAATTTTTATATATTATGTAGTAGCCTCCTTTAGAAGATAGTTACTTCTAATAATAAAAGAAACATTAAATAATATAGAAATATTTATTTTATATTATACATATGTTTTTCTTTAATCAGGTTGATACTAACAAAGACCGACTGGTGACTCTGGAAGAATTTTTGAAAGCTACAGAAAAAAAAGAATTCTTGGAGCCAGATAGCTGGGAGGTAATAGAATCTACTTCAAATAGAAAGTATGGTTCAAGAAAGTCTTCACCAGTTTATTCAACTTTTAAGTTTTGTTCCTTATTGTGTTTGCATGTATAGTCTTGCTGTCTTGGTTTTTTATATAAAATGTCACTATAAAATAATGAACCTGATTCTTGGAAAGCTTGAAGTAATGGATCTGTTATGTATTAGCACATTAAAAATAATTAGAAGTCTTTATAAACATACTTCTTACTAAATATAAAATGATATACATTATTAAAATTTAAAAATATAGATACATTTAAAGAATAAATTAGAAGTTACTAGTAATTCTGTCATTTAAATGTAAACATTTAAATTATGCATTCTATTATGCCAATTTGGAATAGTACACAGCTCATGTTATGTAGCATATATGTAACAGTGTATTATGGTATTCTTAATTTATAGATACACATATATTCACATTTATGTATTTTTTTATTTAAAGAATTTCTTTTTTTCTCTTATTATTAGTTGTTCAAAACATTACATAGCTCTTAAAACATTTATGTATTTTTAAAAATGTTTTTGTTATATAAATGACTATATGTTCATGAAGTACTGCTTTTTATTTGATAATACTTCATGAACATTTTTCATTGTGATTTTCCAAAAACATGATTTAAGAAACAACTAGTTGGGCTGGGTGTGATGGTGCATGCCTATAATTCTAACAGCTCAGGACGATGAGACAGGAGGATTGAAAGTTCAAAGCCAACCTCAGCAACAGGGAGATGCTAAGTAACTCAGTGAGACTCTGTCTCTAAATAAAATACAAAAATAGGACTGAGGATGTGGCTTAGTGGTTGAGTGCCCCTGAATTCAATCCCTGGTACTACCCCCCACAAAAGAAATAACTACTTAACATATGGTTGTTTAGTTACAGCATAATTTATATAACCATTCCTCCAGGTTTATATGTTTTAGGCAAAATTTAATATTTTACTATAATAAATAATAGTATTATAGTTATCCATTTAATTAAATATTTGTGGGCAAACTGTGATGATTTCCCTGAGATTAATTCCCATGAATAGAACTATTCTCAAGGTTTCTGAAAACTTTTAGTTTCTCAATATATCTTGCCACATTGATTTAGAAAAGTATACCAATTTATAACTATATAAATGTGTATATACACAATATCAAAAGAATACTTGGGAGATATCAACCAAAATAAATCAAAGAAAGAATGTTGTGTTTTTTACATAAAAATAAAAATTGTCATTTAAATTATGTTTTTAATTGTCCAGAAAACAGGGTACGGTGACTAACTGTTCTGGTTTACCCAGGACTGAGGGGTTTCCCACGATATGGAACTCTTCATTGATAAAACCAGGCAGCTCTAGACAAATTGGAGCTCAAATGAATACATAAGTATATTTTTCTTATTTCCCATTTTTTTTACCCAAAATATGTAATATTATAAATATATTTTTGTACTAATCATAAAATTTTAAAGCTGAATCAGACTTGGTTATTTATAAGATTATTTTTTCCTCATTTTTCTTTTAGACATTGGATCAGCAGCAGTTCTTCACAGAGGAGGAACTAAAAGAGTATGAAAATATTATTGCTTTACAAGAAGATGAACTTAAGAAGAAGGCTGATGAACTTCAGAAACAAAAAGAAGAGCTGCAGCGTCAGCATGATCAGCTTGAGGCTCAGAAGCAGGAATATCATCAGGTGGTATTTTGTGAAAGGATTATGACATTTGAATGATTGCTAGGGATTGGGAGTGTGGTGCAGTGGTAGAGTGCATGCTTGGCATGCATGAAGCCCTGGATTTGATCCCCACCTAGCACAGCAAAATAGCAAAAACAAAACCAAAAATAAGCGGGCATGGTGGCCCATGCCTGTAATGCCAGCAGATTGGGAGGTGGAGGGAGGAGGGTTGCAAGTTCAAAGACAGCCTGAGCAATTTATCTAGGCCCTAAGCAACTTAGTGAGACCCTATCTCAAAATAAAAAGAATAAAAATAAAAAAGGCTAGGCCACCATACCTGGCCCTTAAACTTTTTTTTTTTTTTTTTTTTTTTGTGGTGCTGGCCACTGAATCCAGGGCCTTGTGCATATGAGGCAAGCACTCAAAGGGAAGGGAAGGGAGGGGAGGAGGAATGGGGGCAGAAAAGATGGTGGAATGAGATGGACATCATTACTGTAGTACATATAGGAGTGCACATATGGTGCGATGCTACATCATGTACAACAAGAGAGATGAAAAGTTGTGCTACAGTTGTGTACAATGAATCAAAATGCATTCTGCTGTCATACCTAATTTAAATAAGTAAATTAATTAATTTAAAAAAGGCCTGGGGATGTTGCTCAATGGTTAAATGCTACCGAGTTCAAATCCTGATACCAAAATCAAACCAAAACAAAACAAAAAATAGATGTTAGGTGCTTTGCTAAAGCCTGTGTTTTTGTAAGATCCTTTTTCAATGTACTATTAGCTATTGTATTTTAAATTTTAGTATTTAAACAATTATTTTGTACAATATTAATCTAAATTTTATAGTTTGAAAACAATTTTCAATTAGTTTTTGATGCTTTGTCAAAGGTCACATATATGTAAAAAGTCAAATAATTCTTACTTTAAATATTTTCTTTTTCCATTCAACAGGCCATTCAGCAGATGGAACAGAAAAAATTACAACAAGGAATTGCTCCATCAGGAACAACTGGAGAGTTGAAACCACGTATGTAATTTTGTTTATTTTTTAGGAAAATACACCACTATAAATTTCAATCCACATTTATTACAGATAGAGTATAATTTTAGATCTTTAAGATTTATGGTTTTTATATATTTGTAGAAATTGATAAATTTGCATCACAGAAAAATGAAAGTCCTTCAAAAATTTTATGCATCAGCATTTTTGAAATGCTGTATAATTTGATAACCACATTTATGGTGAAATGATTTATTTCAAAATTATTAATAATTTTTTCTAATCAATTATATTGATCTTACCAAAGTATGTGTTTTTAAATTGTAATCTATGATTCACTAAACATATTTTTAAAAAGACTTGTTAAATCTGTAAGTAAAAGAATATTCAGAATAAAGGAAGATATGTTTAAAATGAGAGCATATTTCTTTTGAACAGACATTTAAAGTTCCGAAGTCCACCAGAACTTGGAAGAAACCTGTTAACATCTGTTTCATCTTTTTACCTCCTTTCCTTGTTCTCCGCTCAATAAATATTTTAAAGCATATTCAGAATAAAGGAAGATATCTTTAAAACAGGAACACATGTTTTTGAACACAGACATTTAAGAATAAATCTACCATAACTAGGAAGAAAACACATTCATCATACCTCCCTTGTCTTCCCCTTGTTCTCCTTTAGTTTTTAAGTGGCCTCATGCCAGAATTTAATGAAACTATTATTAAGTGAGAAAGGTCTGCCTACTGCTTTGAAAATAAATAGCTCTCACTTACTCATAAAGATAGATATTCTTTTATGGGTGCTTATTATCCCTTCTTTAAATAAATGTCTTTTTGATATTATAAATTATTCTGAAAAGACCATACTATTCTCCAGAGTTTCCTGATAACTTTTGCCTATTTTTAGCAAAAACTGCTGGAAATTCTTAAAATGAATAGCTTTTTCTACGAATTCAAGTTAGTTTTCATTTGTATTTTTTCTGTATACTTTATCATTTAAGATTAGGTTCTGTTACTTATAACAGAAAAACCAAAGATTATAGTGTTTTAAACTAAATAGAATTTCCCACCCCTTACATAGAAGAAATCTAGAAGTAGGTGGCTCTGAAGTTCCTGTCTTCCTCAGTGTGTGATTTTTATCCTCAAGCTACCTCGGCCTTCACTGAGATTGCTGTTGGTGTCTGTGGGGAAGGGCAAGGAAAGACTTTCCTCAGTTGAATCAGCTTGAGGCAATTTTCTACAACCAGCAGCACTTAAATTTACATCTCATTGGCTAGAACTAAGTCATGTAGCCAAACCTAGCTGGGGAGGCTGAAAAGTCCACACAGTAATGTGATTATCTAAAAGTTAGGGTTTTACTAAGAAGAAGGAAGGAGGAAGTGTTTGGTAGACAACTTATAGTTTTAACCTGAATCAGTCTAGCTACTGAAGTCTCTCTATATATTCATTTTCTGAGACAGAAAACACTCCTCCCATCCCAAAGAGAAACCACAAGAAATCTACTCCATCATTACATATTGGTTCTAAGACCATCATAGCTGGGTGTTTTCCCTTTCTTCAGGTTAGGTTATGGCTCCTTGAGTTATGACCACCTACTAACTGAAGGGCAAGTTTACTGCCCCCAAAGCACCACATACATAATGCATAGGTGTAGGGAAATAGCAAAACAAACAAACAAGCAAACTAGCTTCTAGAAAAAGAAAGAATTGGAAATATAATGGACACTGATCCCTAGCAATTAAAAAGTACTGCTTGGCAAAAATAGTAATGTCTGCTGTGATCATGGATATATTCCTTATTTTGCCCTTCAGGTAACCCCAGTTCACTTTTCTGAGAGGAAGTCCCTTTTTTAATGTCCTCAAGTCCTTGGCTTTACCCTATAGGAGGCTTTTATTGACCATTAGTTTTCAGGGACATGTCTGCATGGGAATTGGAAACTGGAAGGTCTTAGAAATTCACTTCCTACTATTATGGGCTTGGAGGTGCCAGGATCGTTTTAGATAGTTAATAGCTACAGGCTGTTGCAAGCTAGGTTTGGTTGTTATTTGTTATTTTGACTTTTTGGCCAAATAGTTCTCCCCAAACTTAAGAAGTTTCTGGGTTTTTCCCCCCCTTCAGTTATTTCCATGAGTAACCCCAATCAAAGACATTTTTAACTTAGTTAAAAGACGTTTTTTAAGAAAGAACCTCTTTATTTACTTGCTGGCCTCTGTGCTCTTTCCATCCCTTCGGTCTTAAACAAATGATACCTACTTGAGACCCTTTCAGACTATAGTCTTGGATGGGATGGCAGCAGTCTTAATTTGATCTTTTCTCTGAGAATAGCTTCTATTACTAGGCAGAAAAATTTTTTTTTTTCTCAGTCTTGGGGATTGAATCCAAGGACACTCTACCACTGAATTAACCCTTGGCCCTTTTTATTTTTGATTTTGACATAAGGTCTCCGTAGGTTGCACTGGCAGGACTCAAACTTATGATCCTTTTGCCTCAGCCTCCTGAATAGCTGGGATTATAGGCACATACCTGGCTGGCAGAAAATTCTTAAGAGAAGGTTCTTGAAAAAGGTTAGCAGCTTCCTCAGAGCCTTTACTGATATAACGGTTTCAGTTGGAGTGCAGTAGTAGTTGACTTTTTCAATTCAAAGAGACATAGATTTGGGGCTTTCTCAATTGATATTGTAGGTAGAGAGAAGTTCCCGCAGCAAAGCTGTCTTGCCTTGTATCTGCAGACTTGTGAATCTTAGCCTGAGTTGCATTTATCTTGTATGCTTGGCAAGAAGCAGTCAGCACATGATAGCCTTCTGAAGTCCTACCACTACTTTGTCAGATACCTTAACCTTGGTTGGCAGGTCGTCTCATTGTCCAAAGTCCTAATTCCTCAACTATTCCATTCCCCACCTTCTGACTTTTTTTTTTTTTTTTTTTTTTTGGTGCTGGGGATCAAATCAACTGAGCTATGAACTCAGTGCCAACCCCATATTTAAGGTGCTTTTACTTGCTGCACTTTACTTTTAATTTTTACTACCAAATTTTTAATACCAAATCCTGTCTTTGTCAAGATTCTTGGTTGTAGTTAGTGGGATCTTCCTTCAGAAGATTATTCTGTATCTTTAAACAGAGGGTATTGATTAAGGAGTGTAGATAGCTCACAGAATCTTTGGGAGATTCTAAGATATCTTCTGAAGATACAAACCTAGGCTGGACTTCTAGAAACTACGTCACAAGAGTGTACCTTCAAAGGAGCTGCTGCCTTTGGAACAGTCAAGAAGCTGCTTGCCAGATCAGGAAGCCACTTGCTGGGTTAGAACATTGTGAATAGTTGCCAGCTCCAGAACCACACGACCTCTGCCATGCTCTGTGCCAGGAAAACGGATACCTCCTGTTCTGCTTCTCTCTCCATGTAACTCTGTTCAGAGGAAAACCTCAAGTGAGTGCTCCTGATTGATTGTACCAATTGTATCTGGAACCCTCACTATAAGGGAGTCTGGGAATTAACAGTGTTTGACTTTCCTACCTCTGTGTTACGAGAATGCATGTTAAAAGCAGGTTGAGCCAATCCACTCTAGAGCCTTATGATTTTTACATTGTTTCTGTTAACATTAATCATTTTTAAAAATTATTAGTCCTCATTTTAAGGATTTTAAAATAATCATTCATTCTGCTTGAAACATACCATAGACTTTCTTCCCCTTAAATCATCAATCTTAAAATTAAATATAGCAATTTAGAAAAGTTCTTTATATACTGCTTATAAGCACACATACATACAGAAACTACTCAATATAGTAATAGCCTCTGTTTCTTTAAAGATGGAGCAGGATTTCTATCTCTATTGTTTAAATTGTGGGCAATGTAGAAAGACGGTTTGAAGTAATCTTTTATAGATGACTTCTGTGACTAGTGATAGGATTGGTATTATCTTGGTAAACTTCTTTAGATGGTGAACTGGGGTTAAAGTGGAAAGTAATTGAAAGAGAACTTTCTTTTGATGATTTTTTGACATGAGAATAATGAATGGATATTAATGTAGACATATCATTAGCATAGGTAGTTAGCTAATGATGAGCAGGAGGAATAAGAGAAACAAGAGGGGACATCTGTAAAAAGACTCCTGACTGACGATTGACCCAGAGGACTTAATAGCCGTCATGTGATGCCATAAGGACATAATTCATACCTGTTCCACCCCTTTTGTGTGAGGGGGCTATAGAAGAAATCCATCTAAGGAAGATGGGAAGACTACTCAGAGTCACTGAATAGTACCATTGACTATGCCCTTTCCCCATATTCCACAAAAGGACATGTCACACTCCTCCGTAGATTAATGAGCACACATCATGTTCCTAGGATTGGGCATGCACCTGCAAGCTGTTCCAAGAATCAGCTGACCTTTATAAAAACTTCACCCATGGTGCTAGGCCAGAGAGAGGTACTCCAGTACATAGGCCTTTGCCCTCAATTTTTACATAGTGCAGCATATGACTTCCCCCTAATGGGCAGCAGCTGAACAAGGAACCAGCCTAAAGAAGTGTGCTTACTGCCACTCCAAGGTTTCACACCACTGCACCATATCCTAACAAAAGCCTGCAGCATAACCATTGCTGTGCATTTCTGTCCCTAGCCAGTCTGCCCACCCCTCTTTCTAGGGTATCTCACTTTCTCTTTCCTTTACCTCACCTTGCAATAAATTTTCTCTAATTACCATCCCTGCCTTGTTGTACTTGTTTCTGTGCCAGGCCAATTTTCCTAATCATAGGTATTATACCCAAAGACCCAGGGTCACTCTACAGTTGACTTTCAGCCTCTGGTAACAACATCTCACGGTTTCCAGCAAATTATTATAATTTATATTATTCAAAAAAGAATTGTGAAACCTAAAATTACTTATGGACTTAAGTAATTCCAGTGCTGGGCATTTATGACTGAATGTTACTTCTGAGAAAATTGCAAATATTATTCTTTATAGTTAATAGAAAATATTGGAGAAAAAAAGTATTGGGGCTAAATTTAATGTATGACATTGTATTTGTTTCTTTAGATGTTAAATAGCTTTGGCTTAGCTAACTAAGTGGTATGTATTAGTAATTTTGAGTTTTATGTATGAATTTTCCTGAAACATAAATTTTATAGTACCCTTAGGTATATATTATTAAATTTGATTTTAGACAGGTGCAGTGGCTCTACCTGTTCCAGTCATTTGGAAGAGAAAGTGAGGTAGGAGGATTTTTTGAGTCTAGGAGTTTGAAGCCAGATCGGGCAACATACCAAGACTCCATCTCAAGAAAGAAAAGAGCTGGGTGCAGTTGAAGCATACCTTTAATCCCAGCGATTTGGGAGGTTGGGGCAGGAGGATCACAAGTTCAAGGCCATCCTCAGCAATTCAGTGAGACCCTATTTCAAAACAAAAAAAGGATGGGGGATATAGCTTAATGGTAAAGTGCCTCTGGGTTCAATCTATAGTTCCCCTCCTCCCCCCCCCCAAAAAAAAAAAGAAAAATTTGATTTTAAAAAAGATCGTTATTCCTTAGACTTATTTATTCGTTTTTAGTGTTGGGGATGGAACCCAGGGCCTTATGCATGCTTGGCAAATACTCTATCACTGAGCCACATCCCCACGTAAAAACTTTAATTCTTTCTAAGTGAAATAAGCCAGACCCAAAAAAGAAAGGCCAAATGTTCTTTCTGATATGTGGACACTAATCCACAACAAGGGAAAATAGGGAAGGGAAGAATAGAAGTCCATTGGATTAGGCAAAGGCAAACAAAGGGAAGGGAGTGGAGAGGGGAATAGGAAAGACAGTAGAATTAACTGGAACATAATAAATTTCCTGTCCTTATATTTGAACACACGACCAGGGTAACTCTGCATCATGTACAACCATAAGAATAGATCCTAATTAGAATTTGTTAAACTCTATGTATATATAATATGCCAAAATATACTTTACTGTCATGTATATCTAAAAAGAACAAATTAAAAAATTTTTTAAAAAGCAGTGGTTAAAATAAGTTCCTTTGAGACATGGCCATATATTTTTTAACCAAGATTTGCTTACAACAGCATTATTTTTATGATAATGAACAGATTTATATTTCCATAAGTCTAAGTGCAAATCTTTTTTCACATATAAGAGAGTGTTAGTATTTTATGATAATGTGACTTTAAGAAATCCGTTTTTTTTTTTTTTAGGGCAAATTTTTGAGAAGCCTGGTTTGGTTAGTACATAAATTTTAATCTTTATCTTATAGCTGTGAGGTACAATCAAGAAGAAATTTAAAAAGAACCAGAATTAGATGATGAAATTCATCATGTTCATGCAAGAATTTTATCCTCTGAAGAAACTGCTGAAGAAGTCTACCTTCACTCTTTAACCACTGGTGCCTCAACTAAATACTTTTTAAATTCACAGATTTTGTTGAAATTGGTAACTGAGGTATTAAAATGCAAAGTTTGCTTTTTCCTTCCTTGTGGATGATATAATCGAGACAGCAATGAGAACCTACTTTCTGAGATGTGGTATTTGAAGACAATTAGATCCTATTTTTGCTTTTCTTTTTTAGAATACAAAATATTATTAATAGAATCCAAATCTTTCCTTACCCACTTTTTAAATTATTATTATTTTTTAAATTTTTAATTGTTGATAGACTTTTTTTTTTTATTTATATGTGGTGCTGAGAATCGAACCCAGTGCCTCACACATGTTAGGCAAGTATACCACTGCTGAACCACAGCCCCAGTCCCTTAATTTTATTTTTTAAATGAGTGATTATCTATGAATTCATAAACATTGCTTAGGGAATCCAAGTACTGAGCCAGAACAAGCAGCAATAGCAAATGGCAAAGACCAGATTGAAAAATCTGGATTTACAGTTCAAGACCTGCCAACCTGTTTAATGAAATAGCAAAACAAAACCAATGAAGCTTTTGATTTAATTGTAGGAATTTAAGGGTTATTCAAATATTTCCCAGAGAACTACATAGAAGAAAACTGCACTTCATGTTTAAAGGTATTTATAATTTTCACAGAGCTCTTAGTAAACATTTTAATTGATGTCAGTCATGTGCCCAAGGAGGATGAATGCCTCAGCTTGGTTGTCAGCTAGCTCTTGACTGGATACTTCTCCCTACATAATCACCCATTTGGTTGCCCTCCAAGCTCTGCATGCCTCTGTAAACAAGTTTTGTTTTGTTATAATCTCTTGTACACAATGGGTTTGACTTTTGCTGTGCAAATTTGCTTATCTAATTTTATTTTATCTTTAGTACTATGTATATTTGTCTGGCCTTTCCAGGTTTATGAATATATATACTCAAAATTAAAGTGTTAAAATATTTATTTTCCAATTCTTAAGATTTTGCTACTCAATGGAATTTTAAAATAAGTAACAAATTTATTTTCTACATGATTTCAAAGTTATAACCTGTCCAAATGATTTAAAAATGAGAGAAAAAAATTCATCTAGTTTTCTTTGCCATCTCCCATGAAGCATTGTAGTTAACATGTTATGTTTTTTCTAGTCCATTTTAAATGTTCAGTTTTAGTGATGCCAAAGTATGTGCCATTATATTAAGTTCCTGCCCTCACTTAGAGAATCCCTATGTATGGGATATGAAACATACAACCCGGATATACTGATTTTCTATCATATCGCTGTATCTATATTGCTGTTCACTATGACTCTTCAATTGTTACAATGACTTGAGTTTGCTTTACTTCTTACCCTTTCTGTTCTTGGTGGTGTTGCTTTCTAAATATTTTCTTATTCAAGCGGTAATGTATGGATTATTTCATTTTTAAAACATATTTATCATGTCCTTTAATGTTTTACACATTTTAATGGTAGTATTGAAGCATTTTGCCAAACACGATCATTTAAAACCTTTACCAACTTTGTGTAGTGATTTCTTCTTGTTCTGTAGCATTTAATAGTATATTTTACAAGTTTGTTTTACTTTATTTCTTTGACTAAATCTCAGCTGTAATCCTTTGTGCATTTCTTATTTCTCTTGGTGTTTGTGTGTTTTTATTCTCTTTGAGACTCGTTGTATGTTTCATTGAGATTCAAAGCTGATTTGGGGAGAAAGAAAAGCACCTCTGTAGATAGGTCAGCTTTTTTGAGCTGGCTAGGCAAACAGGCAGTTCTTTCTAAGTGGGTTCTGCCCATTGGAGAACACTTCTCACCCTGCAAGAGAATCTCTAATTCATTGCATGCATCTTCTACTCCTCACTCCTCCTTGACAGAGTGAGCCAGCTATGGATAGATATGTAACAGACTGTGATGGATGTCCCTTGCTCAATTCTTTTTTTTTTGTACTCTTTTTAATAATAGTTTTAAAAATAAGCAAAAGCCCATCTACTGTAATTTTTATACCCCACCAAATGTTCTCTGTAATATCATTAATAAAGAAAAATGTTTTTTGGTACAGAAAAACCAGGACATGAATTAGGCAATCTCTGATTAGAAAAGAAGTAGCATAGTGTGTTTTTTTCATTTTCTTTTTTCCATATTTTTATTGGTGAGTTATGTTATTCATAATGATGGGATTCAGATTCATTATTACATATTTGTACATGGACACCATAAGCATAGTGTGTTGTTTCTTCATTACATTTGATGACCCAAGTTTCAATCATGTTCTTTTTCTTCCTAGGCACTCTCCCATTTTCACACCGCCACCCTCCCCCCCCCCTTTTTTTTTGAGACAGAGTCTTACTATGTTGCCCAAACTGGTCTTGAACTCAAGATCCTTTAGCCTTAGCCTCCCTAGAAGGTGGCATTATATGCCTGCACCACCACTCCTGGCTTATTTTCCCAGTTTTGTGTTAACTTTTCCACTCTTGCATTTCTCATGTACTTCCTTATTATTGGAGAAAGTTTTAAGAGATACAGGATATTATAGCACCATTTTCAGACTTAAAATTTCATAGTAAGCTTCATGGGACTTATCACCAGGGCTTTCAGATAAATTCTCCTCACAATTCCAAGCCATTCATCTTTTATCTAAGGGAGTCTGTTTTATTACTAATTAAGATATGGTAACTTTGTTTAAAACAAATTGATTTTTTGAAAGATTTATATAAAAGGTAAAAAAGGCTAAATATGTTATTCTAAGGGCAACAACTTGAAGTCAGTTAATACCCAGAGCTACTGTTTCATTCTTCTGTGGTGACATAGTTTTATCTGCGCCTCTCCTCCCAGTTCACAGCCTAAGAATTGAAAAACCTGGAGGCTGAAGGTGAAGAAGGAGCCCCTCTTGAGTGAAGGCGGGTCTTCTGAAACCAAGATCTTTTAGTACACATAAAAGTCATAAGCCCTTGTAACTCTAAAAATAGCTTCTGTCCAGTAAATGCTATGTACCAACTTGTATAGCTTCTGATTAAAGATCATTTTTTGGATGGAATATGTGTATTTATGTGAAAGCTTATACCTAAAATAAGTTTGAATAGAAGACCATACATTGTCTTTCGAAATTAAAACAGGAAAAATGATTTTTTTCATTATTGCTTTTCATTTTAATGATGGAAAAACTAGTGCTGTATAATGCATATTTTTCCAATATTATGCTTTAACACCCATTTAATAAGATGATTTATACATCCCATTTTAAAGTCAGGCTTTTAAATATCTTTTTAATATGTGTGTGTGTGTGTGTGTGTGTGTGTGTGTTTGTGTTGAGTGTGTGTGTGTGTGTATAAATTCTTTTTTTTTTTTTTTTGGTTGCAGATGAACACAATGCCTTTATTTTATTTATTTTTTATGTGGTACTGAGGATTGAACCCAGTGCTTCACACATGCCAGGCAAGTGCTCTACTACTGAGCTACAACCTCAGCCCCTTTTGTTATTACTAATTTAGGGAAGAATTTTGTAAGTTTTTTCAATTTAAACGTTGAATTAAAAATATAACCTTTTGCTGGGTGTGGTGGCACATGCTTGTAATCCCAGTGACTCAAGAGGCTGAGAATGGAGATTCCAAGTTCAAGGCCAGCGTCACAAACTTAACCAGGCCCTCAGCAATTTAGTGAGACCTTGTTTCAAAATAAAAAAGGCTGGGGATGTAGCTCAGTTGTAAAGTGCCTCTGGGTTACATCCCCAGTACCCAAGAAATTATACACACACACACACACATACACACACACATTTTATAAATGTGACTGTTAATTTTAAATTTTGAAAAAAAATTCTACTACCTTGAAGATTAGATATAATTCTTCTTGGCTTATTTAGACATTTTAACTTTTTAATATTTTAAATCAACAATTGGATTTTAATGTGATACAGAATCAGACGATTTTATACAATTTTTGTTATGTTTGAATTCATTTTATGAATATATTGTAAAAATTATTCCACTGCAGTATTTATTAGAAAGTATTATTCTAGTTATCATTTATATAAGTTATTTTTAAATTATATTAAGTGTTAAATCAAGAAAATATGTAGTATTTGTTGTAATTTTCTGAGGGAAAAAAATTGACAACATTGAAAAAATGTGTTGCTGGGGATGTAGCTCAGTGTTAGAGCACTTGCCTGAGATGAGGGAGCCCCTTGGTTCAGTCCCCAGCACCACAAAAAATAAGAAGATGCCTCTGGGTCTCACAGCGAGAGCCTCTAGCCACCCCTGCTCCCACTCACCTGGCCTTCTGGGTGCTCAAATCCAGAGGATGTGGAGTAGAGAGAATCAGATATGAAACAACCCTTACAGTGTTAATTTCTGCTTTCTTAAGGACCCAGGGGGGTGTAACAGTAACGTAAAAATAATGTGTCCTTTAATTTGTATCTTAGGACATTTAGACTAAAATAATGTAGGCTTGTTATATCCATTTGTCAAAGTAGGAAATGGAGGCTCAGGAAAGTTGGGTAAGTTCCCTAGTCACAAGGCTAATAAGTGGTGGCTGGGAAGTCAGTCATTTAGGGTCCCTACAGCCCTGCCTCAGCACTCCCCATCTCCACCTCAGGCTGGGATGCCTGGGCCTGCTGCCTACCAGATAGCGGTTTGGGTCTGTCCTCAGGCAAAGTTGTCCAGTAATATCATTGCCTCTTGTAAAACCTTGTCTCCATCCCCAACCCCACACCTGGCCTCTGGATCTCTCTGGTCCTCATTGTAACCTCTTCAACCTTGTATTGGCCTCTACTGGTCTGCAAATCCTAGGAATTATCCTAACTTTGCTGGGTGGGGTGAAGGCCCTGGTTTCTTAAGTCCTGCCCATGTGGAAAGTGACTACATTTACTGGCAACCACATTGTGGAGGCCAAGGTGGTATGAGCACGGCTGTGTATGTCTGACAGAGTCAAAGTACTGGATACAGTGCAAGGTGTGCCATTTGTAATGTGCACCCCTCTGTTATCACTATCCTTATGACCCTACTCTGCCTGCTGGTTTTCCTGGCTAGGACCAAGTGCACTACCTGTTTAGACAAGGACTTCAAGACCCACCTGGTGCTCATCTTTGGGATCAAATTTGTCATCTCTGGGGTCTTGATCCATTTTCTAGGATTTATACAGCCCCCTGGTGACCAAGGCCCAAAAGTGAGAGCTGGGGACCTCTGCTGCTGTATAGAGGATTGCTGTGCTGTACTTACCCTTCTAGAGAGTCCCAGGGTTCCAACAACTACCTAGCTGGCTATTTAGCATCTCTCCTGTATTATCCCTCCGGGGAACCCTCTGAGTACCTCACCAAAAATTATATCTGATGTTGGGGGTGGAATGAGGGTTCCATTGGCTAGGGAGACTTGGTCCCGGAACTGGACCCATCAAGAGATGGTGATGTCTGACAACTTTGGGGTTCTGTTTTTTTTTTAAATTTTTCTTTTTGGTACCAGGACTTGAACCCAGGGGCACTTAACATCCCCTTTATATATGTGTGTGTGTATGTATTTGTAGATGGACATCATACCTTTATTCTATGTATTAATATGTGGTGCTGAGGATCAAACCCAGTGTTTCACACATGCTGGGCAAGCACTCTACCATTGAGCGACAACCCTAGCCCAACATCCCCTTTTTTCATATTTTATTTTGAGACAGGGTCTCTCTAAGTTGCTTAGGACCTCACTATGTTGCCGAGAGTGCCTTTGAATTCAGTGATCCTCTTGTCTCAGCCTCTGGGATTACAGGTGTGTACCCCCATGCCCAGTACTTTTTGCTGTTTTTATGGGAGAGGAGGAGGTATCTTTTAAAATCTGTTTGATAACTGAAATGAAAATGATCTAGACTTTTACCTGGGCTCTGCTGTTAACATTTCTCATCTTTGAATGATGAATCCAAAGAGATGATGCTTGAGTGTTTAGATCTTTTTTCACTGTTAGCATACCCATTTTGAGAGCCAACCTGCAGCTCTGGAATCAATGTAGAGGCTGCTTGCTGCTCTGGCCTTTGTGACCACAGATGGTCTGCAAGAGTCCTGCCGCTGCTGAGTGCTTGAGTTTCCTTAGACTTGCAGGGATAGCTATACCCCTTCCTGGTCAGGCTTCTCTCCTCATCCTCAGAAAGTTTCATGATACATTACCAAAGGACTGTCCACCCTATCTTCTGACCACTGGCTCCTCTATCATTACCACATCTCCTCCCTGAGTCAGGTCCCAGCAGTGCCATAAACTCTCCACCCACACCTCCAATCCTGCACACTTTGCCTATGTCTGGCCCACATTCACACTCATGAGGTTTTACTAAATAAAACATGCTTTATTAATTTTAAAAAAATATAACAATCTGGGATCACACATTGCATTTAGTTGGGTATGTGTTTATTAGTGTGAAGGATGAAAAGTCCAAGCCTATCCAAAAAAGTTGCAATAATATTATAATGAGTTCTAGTATGTCCTGTTCTCATACACTCTCTGAGTAAAATTCTTCTCTATGTTGAAACATTTCAGAACTAAGTTGAAGACATTCTGATCCTTTATCCTAAGTATGTGAGTGAACATTTATTTCTTATGAACAAGGACATTCTTTTATAATAATCACATAATTATTAAATTCAGGATATTTAACATTGTTACAATACTATGAATCTAACATAAGAGCCATATTTGAATTTCACTAACTGTCTCAACACTGTCCTGTATAGTGATTTTTTTTCATGATCCAGGATTTAATCAAAGACCATGTTTTACATTTAGTTGTCAAGTCTCTTTAATTTCCTTTAATTTGGACTAGCTCCTTAGTCTGTCACTGCCATTTTTTTAAGAATCCAGGCCATTTTAATCTGCAGTCGTTGAGACCATTGTTTCTCAAAGTACTCTCTGTGAAGTTCCTATCTATATATGGTGTTTCAGAAAAGTGGGGTCCGGTACATCAAGACCCCCAGTTACAGCTAAGTATAACCCCTCAAGAGGCACTATGGTTTTAAGGTAAGTGTCATTATTATATCTTGCAACCACATATGTCACAACCACATTGTCAATAAGAATATCCAGGCCCTCACAAAGGAAATTGCTGGGGACTATCCAAAGGGTAATAAACCAATCATAAATTGACAGAGAAATCAAGGCAAGAACAAAGGACTCAATTTCCTTAAAAACTCCAGCCTTGTGAGCACCACACTGTCCTTTCTTCAAGGCTGTGCAGTCTCTATGCTGTAGGTTACCCTCTCCTTTTATTGTCTCTCTCTTTTTTTTTTTTTTTTTTTGCTGGGGGAGTCCTGGGGATTGAACTCAGGGGTACTCAACCACTGAGCCATAATCCCAGCCCTATTTTGTATTTTATTTAGAGACAGGGTCTCACTGAGTTGCTTAGTGCCTTGCTTTTGCTGAGACTGGATTTGAGCTCGTGATCCTCCTGCCTCAGCCTCCTGAGCTGCTGGAATCCCAGGTGTGCACCACCACACCCAACTATAGTATACTTTTTAATCCTTATTTTAGAGTGTACTTTTTTACTTAAAAAGAATTACTGTGAAATATTACACTGGCGGTAGTCTCATACAGCTGTGCTTATCATATCTCTTGATTCATAACTACTATTGAGTGATGGACCTATATCATTTAGGTTTGTGTAAGCATATAATATTTGCACAGGGATGAAATTGCCTAATGACAGTTCTCAGAACAAATTCCCATTGGTGAGTGACCCGATTCTACTCAGACTTCTAAAACATTGTCAAAAAAATTTAAGAAGATCTAGATAAACAAAGGGAAAAATATCCTGTCTTACTTCTGTCAGGTTGCTATCACAAGTGTCATAGATTGGGTAGCTTAAATAAATGTATTTCTCACAGTATTGAGGAGGCTGTGAAGTCTAAAATGAAAGATGCTGACTGTTTCAGTTTCTCCCAAGAGCCCCATTCCTGCTTTGTAGGATACTTTCTTATATTTCTCCCCGTCTTCTTATTTTATGAATCCCATTCAGAGGGTTCCACCCATATGACCCAATCACCCTCACCCCAAAGGCCTTATCTTCAATTACTATCATCCTGGGAATTAGGCCTCAGCATATGAGTTTTGAGAAGATGCAAACATTCAATCCATAGCACATCCCCAAAACTTAACATTGTTAAGATGGCAGTTTCAGTGCAATTCTTATGAGAATCTCAGTGGATATCACAGTAGAAATTAATTAGCTGATTCTGAATTTCATATTGAATTGCATGGGACTCAAAACAGCTGAAACAATCTTGAAAAAGAACAAAGTTGAAGGGGTCTTATGTAGATGAATAAGGGGATATGGACTAAGTGCCTCTGTATCAAGTCATCTTTTACTCATTCCCCAAAAATATTTATTGCACGACTATATTTGAGAGTAACATGGATCTCTCATAACTAAGCACTTTATTGCCACAGGTTTTCTGGAATTAGAAATGGCAGAGCACAAGTAGATAGTATGTCTGAGTGACAGTATCTCCATCTTCTGCAAAATTCTTGGTTTTCCACACTTGGAAATCAAGATTATGGGTATCAACTGGTTTCATAAAAATCATATGTCTGAAGTAGGGGTCAAGATTTTGAGTTTTTTGGAGATCACCAAGAGGCTTTTTGACCTGGAACCATTCTGTCTCTGTGGAGGCTGAAAAGTAGGGATGCCTCACTACAGCTACCTGGGATCCAGCTGGGAGAAGCAGGACAATACTAATGCGAGGTACTTGTCATTCCTCAGAAGGCACAGGGAAGAGTCTGGCTACAAGTTGTGGTGGAGTACTTGAGGGAAGTGCCCTGTAGTTCTCATGGTGCTAGGGTTTGGATGGTAATGTATATGAGTGGAGCAGAGGGTTAGAACATGGGTCTAGCAGTCAAACAAACATGGGTTTGAGCCCTGGCTTCTATAAACAGTTGGAGGGCTGGGGATGTGGCTCAATGGCACAATGCTTGCCTAGCATGTGCCAAGCCCTGGGTTAAATCCCCAGTACTACAAAATACATACATAGGGTTGCACAACCTGAGCAAGTTATTAATCACTCTGAATGTTCTTTTCTCTAAACAAAAGTAATAATACCTCCCTGAGAGGATTGTAGTCTATGAAAAATGGAAGTGAAGTGTTTAACATAGTGCTTGGTCCATTGTAAGTGTTCAGTGTAAAATGTAGCTATAGTAATTGTTATTTAATTCACCTATTGTATGGACAGTCAGTCCTCCTGAAGAGGAGCTTCTGGTAAGTAGCTGGGAAAGGAGAGGTGCTAGGCTCTGGTTCCACAGGTCTGAATTCTATTCTAGCCATGCTTCTTCCAAACTGAATGACAGGGCCCAGACCATTTAATGTCTTTGGACCCAAACTCTCCCATGTACAAAATGGGATGATAACTCATACCTGCCTCATAATAAGATAATGCTTGTGAAAATGTCTAGCTGAATGCCTGTTGAGAGGTACGCAGGTTCCTAATCAAGACTCCTCCTCCTCCTCCTCCTCCTTCTTCTCCTTCTCCTCCTCCTCCTCCTCCTCCTCCTCCTCCTCCTTTTCTTCCTCTTCTTCCTCTTTTTCCTCCTCTTCCTCTTCTTCTTCCTCTTCTTCCTCCTCTTCCTCTTCTTCTTCCTCTTCTTCCTCCTCTTCCTCTTCTTCTTCCTCTTCCTCTCCTCCTCCTCCTCCTCCTTCTTCTTTTTCTTTTGTTTTGGTACTGGGAATTGAACCCAGGGCTGCTTAACCACTGAGCCACATCCCCAGGCCTTTTAAAAAATATTTTATTAGAGACAAGGTTTTGCTAAGTTCCTAAGACTGGCTTTAAACTTGTGATCCTCCTGCCTCCACCTCCCAAGCCACTGGGATTGCAGGTGGGCGCCACCATGCCTGCCCTAGTCAGGACTTCTAACTACAGCCCCCAAACACCTCTTTTGAGTTCCATTTTTCTCTATTAGAAAATGATCTGATAATAAATATGTGAATGAACTTGGTGGACTTATTAGTTTGTTAAGGTCACTGACTGTGGGGCTCTAACGACAGATGTTTATTTTTCTCACAAATCTGGAGGCTAGAGGTCTGAGATCCAGGCGTCAGCAAGGTTTCTATCTTCTAAGGCCTCTCTTCTTTGGCCATCTTTTCTCTGTGTCTTTACATGGTCTTTCCTCTGTATATGTGTCTATGTCCTAATTTTCTCTTCACATAAGGACACAAGTTATAATAAATTTGGGCCCACCCTAAATGACTTCATTTCAACTTAGTTACCTCTTGAAAGACCCTATCTCCAAATATAGTCACATTCAGAGATACCAGGAACCTAGGGGGTGCCATATGAATTTTAGGAGAACACAGTTCAGCCTATAACAGGGAGCAGCATCTTTGAGCCATCCATAATTGTACACAAACTTAGAATGTTTTGTACATATTAATTTTGGGATGTGGAAGGATAGTATTTAGAATCCATTTATTCTTCAATTGATAGAAAGGCTGAAACAGCAGTAGCTTTAAAAACAATTAATAGACTTGCAAGGCAGGACAGAAAGTTCTTGTAATATTCCCATCCTTGTATACCATTTCCCTATCGTTAACAGCTTGCATTGGTATGGTATATTTGATACAACTCATGAACCATTTTACTATTATTTTTTAATTAAAGTTTATAATTGACTCAGATTTCCTTAGTTTTTTTTTTTAATCTAATATCCTTTTACTGTTCCAGGATCCCATCTGGAATACCATGTTACTTTAAAAAAATTTTTTTTTTAAATTATTTTATTGTTGGTTGTTCAAAACATTACATAGTTCTTAATATACCATATTTCACAGATTGATTCAAGTGGGTTATGAACTCCCATTTTTACCCCGTATACAGATTGCTGTGTCACATCAGTTACATTTCCATTGATTTACAAATTGCCTTTCTAGTGACTGATGTATTCTGCTGTCTATCCCATTCTCCACTGTCCCCCCTCCCCTCCCCTCTCCTTCCCTCCCCTTCTCTCTCTCCATCCCCTCTACTATAAATCGTTTCTTCCACTTATATAATTTTTCTCCTACTCCTCCTTTCCTCTTATATGTAATTGTGTATAACCCTGAGGCTCACCTTCCAATTCCATGCAATTTCCCTTAACTCTCACTTTCCCTCCTGCCTATCATCCCTGTTTAATGTTAATCTTCTTCTCCAGCTCTTCGTCTCTACCCTGTCCTTGGTTACTCCCCTTATATCAAAGAAGACATTTGACATTTGTTTTTTAAGGATTGGCTAGCTTCACTTAGCATAATCTGCTCTAATGCCATCCATTTCCCTCCAAATTCTATGATTTTGTCATTTCTTATTGCAGAGTAATACTCCATTGTGTATAAATGCCACATTTTTTTAATCTATTCATCTATTGAAGGGCTTCTAGGTTGGTTCCACAATCTTGCTATCGTGAATTGTGCTGCTATGAACATCGATATAGCAGTGTCCCTGTAGCAAAAATTTTTTTTAATCTTTTATTTTTATTTATTTATTTTATGTGGTGCTGGGGATTAAACCCAGTGCTTCACATGTGCTAGGCAAGCACTCCACCACCGAGCCACAACCCCAGTCCACCATGTTACTTTTAATTATTGTGTCTCCTCAAGCTTCTCTTGGCTGTGATGATTTCTTGGACTTGCTTTGTTTTTGATGCCCTTGATGGTTTTGAGGATTACTGGCCAAGTATGTTGTAGGGTGCCACTCTGCTGGAATTTGTTGTTCTTCTCATAATTAGACTGAGGTGTAGTTTTGGGAAGATGATGACAGAGGTCAAGCACCATTTTTATCACATCAGGTCAAATCACAATAATGACTTTGTGACTTAGGTAGAGTCATCAAAGTCATTTGATTACCTAAGTGAAGTAGTATTTATCTGGTTTCTTCATTGTAAAATTCGTTTTTCCCCCTAGTTTCCTGATGTACTCTTTGAAAGGAAGTTGCTCTGGTGGCCACACCTACTGGGTAAATAAATAAATTATCATAATCTATTATGTAGATAATTTATTTATTTAATAGTAAATAAATAAATTATCTACATAATTTATTTGAAATTCTTCTTTGTAGGAGATGTGTCTCTTTTTCACCATTTATTAACTTATTCTATCGCTGTTTATATTAATAAGGATTCAAGGGTACTTATATATTAGGTTAGAATCTAGTACTACTTTATTAATTTTGTTGCTTGAATTCTTCCAGCATTGGCCATTGTGAGCTCTTTCTGTTGGCTCTTGTTTCCTTGTGACATACCCCAATTAATGTGGGGTTCTGTTTTGTTTATTTTAAGCACCTTTTACTTTCTGATAGAGATGCTCCTTGTCTCATCTAGTATATTTCCTACCCTACTCCTAGAATCAGCCAGTTTTCAAAAAGCCCTGGTTCCTATTATTGGAAAGTGATATTAGAAACCAAGATTTGGGTACTGGCTGTTCTTGTTTCTACTGGGGTGTCATTACTTCATGTTCTCTTAACTGACATTGAAGAAAGATATGCATGTACACTAATCTGTATGTACACATATGTATAATATGTATAAATATTTCCACGTGTTAACATCTGTTTCTTGATAAAATTAGTTCTTACTAATGACGTCTCCCAGTACCCCCCATCTGCTTATTTATTTAACTCCTGTATTCATGTACAGCAGTATCAGTGTTGTTAACGTGAACTGCTGTGAGAAAGTCTTACCAATTAAAGTACTTACTTGCAACTCCTTTAGCCTTTAGTCTTACTCAGTTCATTTGCAAAGTTACTTTGTCAGCACCATTCTGCAATCTCCTGCTTCCTATATTTGCAATACAGTTAGGTTCACTTGTCAGTTTGCATTTTTTCTTGGGATTCTTGGAACTGCTAAATGTGTTTTTTTTTTTTAACTTGCACACCTAAAGGTTCACTCTGCATTATATAGTTCTACAGATTTTGACAAATGCACCCATCATTATAGTATAATAGATTCACTACCCTAAATTATTCTATGATTCATCAATTTTTCCCTCCCACTGAGCCCTTTTCCTATCTCTATACTTTTGCCTTTTCCAGAATATATCTATATCTACTTATTTGGAATATATTCAGTATTCCAGTATGTAGTCTTTTCAGGCTGACTTCATTCATTCAGCAGTTTATACTTAGAGTTCCTTTTTTTTTGTTGTGTCTTTCCTTTTTGGAGGTACTGTGGACTGCATCCAGGGTGTTCCATCACTGAGCTATATCCCCAGTCCTTTTTATTCCTTTGTTTTTGGAGGGGCTGGGATTGAACCACGCTTAGCAGCCATTTTACCACTAAGCAATATCTCCAGCCCCTCCTTTTGATTTTTAAATTTTGACATAGGGTTTCAGTAAGTTGCTCAGAGTTATCTTAAACTTGTTATCCTCTTGCCTCAGCCTCCTGAGTCCCTGGGATAATAGACATGCACCATGGTGCTTGGCTTCCTTCATGTCTTTTTTTTTTTTGGCCTTGATTGCTTTGGGTTCCCCCACCCCAATCCCTGAATGGGAACAGTGTGTGCATTTGTAGTCCCAACTACTCAGGAGGCCAGATCTGTGAGTTTGAGGTCTATATAGGCCTGCCTGAGCCTAGCAATCCTGTGGAAAGTCAGAAATTGGGAGCATTTTGCCTGGGGGAACACAGATTAGAGAGGCTGGAGAGAGCTAAGCTCTGTCCAGCTCCTTGAGTCCTGAAGTGCCTGGGACAGATGGGGCTGGCTATAGCGGGTTAGAAGGTTGGAAGAGGATGTGAGGACATCTTGCTCTGGCTTGCCCAGCCATCTGGTCTTGCACCCACTGGCTCCAAGGCCCACTTGGGCCAGCACTAACTGGGCCCCAGCACCAGTCTGGTCCCTGACTCCTCCCAAGTCCATCATCCACTGATCCCCTGGTCCTGTTAGGTCAAGCACCCAACAGGGGGCCCTCTGGTTCCTCAATCCCCAGTCTCCCAATCTTGCCATAGCTACCAACCTGGCTCAGCATTCCCAGCACCTGGTCTTGATCCACCTAATATAGAACAGTGCTACATGACAGGTAGATAGTTCCCAGCACTCAGCCCTCAGGATGGCCGGAGAGAAGTACATGACTGGGAATTTGAAAGGGTGGGGGTGGAGGCTGGATAGATTGAGTTTGGAGACTAAATCATAGACCAGGAGTTGTGGGGTCCACAGATGATGTAAGGGGCTAAGATCAGGCTCCTACATCACATGTGGAACCCAAAGAAGATTCCTGGGGTACAGCCTTCCAACATGGACCGACAATTGCTATACCTCTCCTTCAGGAGCTCCGCCTCCAGGACTAACCTTTCTACCCTAGCAACCCTCACCATCCTGAGGGTGGAGCTACCATCAAACTTCAGACAATACCACCTATAGGCTGAGAGGGGAAGCTGAGAAACTTTTGAACTCCAATAGAAACAACTGTTCAATTTTACATTAAGGTTTTCCTTTTCTTCTTTTCTCTCTCTCACATTTCTACTATTTTTTAAACTAAATATTTTTCATGTATCAGTTTATTTACCTGCACTCTAGAACATTCTTAACAAAATATTCCATGATAATGAAAATTTTTTAAAAAAGTAAAAACCAGCAAAGGGGGAGGAACTGGGAATTCTGAATGGTATATTACAATTTTGTTGTATATTCCTTTATTTTTTAAATTTTTTTCTTCTCTTACTTTATATATATTTTTTTCCTCTCACTTGTCTGTTTCCCTGGATTCTCTTTCTCTCTTTTCTTCTGTTAACAGCCAACCTCTATTGATTTCTCTTTCACTCTTCCTATAGTCTTCTATCTTTTCTCCTCTTTCCTCATAAACATCGTGTGGTACACTACTTCTGTTCTCTCTTTGTCCATCATTAGAAATTGTAAACTCTTTTGCAGACTTACTGTTGATACTGTAGACAATACTTGAACACATCATTTCTGTTTATTGCAACAAAACTGTAGACATCTTAATAGGAGCTATTTGGTTTAAGGCTGTATATTGTTTGCATTGGGTGTTGTTAATATTGGTCTCCCCCTTAAAGGCAAGATACTGGGAACCTTCAGGGACACTCTAAATCTACAGGGTAGAAACTGTACTGCCTCATATCCAAACTACTAGATTGTAAGACACACAAACAACATGAAAAAACAAGGGAACGAAGAACCCCAAACAAAACAAGATGTTCTAATAATAGAATCCATTGACAACACAGTAGAAGAACTCTCAAAGAAGGAGTTTATAATTTACATAGTTAAACTGATCTGCAATATAATGGTCAAGATAAGAAATGAAATCAGAGATAAATTTCAGGAGGTAATCATATCAATAAAGAGATAGAGATTCTGAAAAGAAATCAAGTAGACATCCTTGAAATGAAGGAATCAGTAAACCAAATTAAAACTTCAATGGAAACTATCACCTACAGACTAGACTTGGAAGGCAGAACCTCAGGCAATGAAGACAAAATATGTAATCTTGAAAATAAAGATGACTATGCAGAGAATATTGTAATGGAACTTCCAACAATTATGGGACAACACGAAAAGACTAAATTTAAGATTTATTGGGATAGATGAAGGCAAGGAGGTACAAACCAAAGGAATGCACAATCATTTCAATGAAATAATATTAGAAAATTTCCCAAACCTAAAGAATGAAATGAAAAATCTATTCAAGAGGCTTACAGGACCCCAAATGTACAAAATTACAACAGATCCACATCAAGTCACATTATAATGAAAATGCATAGCATACAGAATAAGAATAGAATTTCAAAGGCCATGAGAGAAAAATGTCAGATTATGTATAGGGGGAAACCAATTTGGATCTCAGTTGATTTCTCAACCCAGACCCTCAAAGCTGTGAGGTCCTCAAATAATACATATCAAGCCCTGAAATAAAATGGATACCAACCAAGAATTTTATATCCATCAAAATTAAGCTTCAGATTTGAAGATGAAATAAAAGCCTTCCATGATAAACAAAAATTAAAAGATCTTACAAGTAGAAAGCCTGCACTCCAGAACATTCTCAACAAAATATTCCATGAGAATGAAATTTTTTAAAAAAGTAAAAACCAGCAAAAGGAGGATCTACACCAATAGAATAGTCAATCAAAGGAGAAACTAAGACAAATTAAAAACCAGAAATAAACCAAAATGACCGGGAATACAAATCACATCTCATTAATAACCTTGAATACTAATGGCTTAAAATCATCAATCAAAAGACATAGACTGGCAGATTGGATTAAAAAACAAGGCCCAATAATATGCTGTCTCTAAGAGACTCACCTCATAGGCAAAGGCATCCACAGACTGACAGTAAAAGGATGGGAAAAAACATTTCACTTATTAAGATTGCATAAAGAAGCAGAGGTTCCTATCCTTACATAAGATAAAGTGGACTTCAAGCCAAAGTTAAACAGAAGGAACAAAGAAGGTCATTTCAGACTGCTTAAAGGAATGATACATCAGCAACACATAACAACTGTAAATATTTATGCTCCAAACAATGGAGCATCTCTGTACATCAAAGAAACCCTTCTCAATTTCAAGAATCAAACAGACCACAACACAGTAATATGGGTGACTTTAACACACCTCACTCACTCCTGGACAGATTTCCAAACAAAAACTAAACAAAGACACTATAGAAATAAACAATCCAATCAATAATTTAGACTTAATGGACATATATAGAATATTTCATCCACCAATGAGCGAATATACTTTCTTCTCAGCAGCACACAGATCCTTCTCTAAAATAGACCATATCTTATGCCACAAAGCAACTCTTAGCAAAAACAAAATAATAGAGATAATACCCTGCATTCTATCAGATCATAATGGAGTGAAATTAGAAATCAATGATAAAATAAAATGTAGAAATACTCTAACACCTGGAGACTAAATAATACGCTATTGAATAATGAATAAATAGAATAAGAAATCAGGGATGAAATTAAAAAATACTTAAAGGTAAATGAGAATTTGATACAACATATCAAAGCCTCGGGACACTATGAAGGCAATGCTAAGAGGAAAGTTCATTGCATTGAGCTCATTCATTAAATGAATAGAAAGTCAATGAATAAATGACCTAATAATACATCTCAAAGCCCTAGAAAAAGAAGAACAAATCAACACCAAAAACAGTACAAGACAGGAAATAATTAAAATCAGAGATGAAATAAATGAAATTGAAACAAAAGAAACAATTCAAAAAAATTGACAAAACAAAAAGTTGGTTCTTTTAAAAGATAAATAAAATTGATAAAACCTTAGCCATGCTAACAAAAAGAGAGAAAACTCAAATTACTAAAATTCATGATGAAAAAGGAACTATCGCAATGATATTTGCAAATTTATAGTCCAATAAATCAGAAAATCTTGAAGACATTGACAAATTTCTAGAGACACATGACCTACCCAAACTGAATCAAGAGGACACACACAATTTAAACAGATCAATTTAAAGCAATGAAATAGAAGATGCCGTTAGAAGCCTACCAATCAAGAAAAGCCCAGGACCAGATGGATTCTTAGCCTAGTTCTATAAGACCTTAGAAGAATTAACACCAATACTCCTCAGTTAGTCTATGAAATAGAAAAGAAGGGAACACTTCCAAACTCATTCTATGAAGCTAATATCACCCTGATACCAAAACCAGACAAGAATATCAAAGAAAGGGGCTGGAGTTGTGGCTCAGTGGCAGAGCGCTCGCCCAGCATGCATGAGGCACAGGGTTCGATTCTCAGCACCACATAGAAGTAAAATAAAGATATTGTTTCCACTTAAAACTAAAAAAATAAATATTAAAAAAAGAATATCAAAGAAAGAAAACTTCAGACCAATATCCCTGATGAACATAGATGCGAAAATTCTCAATAAAATTCATGCGAATTGCATACAAAAACATATTAAAAAGACAGTGCACCATGATCAAGTGGGGTTCATCCCAGGGATGCAGGGTTGGTTCAACATACAGAAATCAATAAATGTACATCACATCGATAGATTTAAAGACAAGAATCATATAATCTTCTCAATAGATGCAGAAAAAGCATTTGACAAAACACAGAAATTCTTCATGTTCAAACACTAGAAAAACTAGAGATAGTAAAAACATACCTCAGCACTGTAAAAGCTATATATACTAAACCCAAGGCCAACATTATCCTAAATGGAGAAAAGTTGAAAGCCTTCCCTCTAAAAACTGGAAGAAGGCAAGGATGCCCTCTTTCCCCCTTGTATTTAACATTGTCCTTGAAACTCTAGCCAGAGAAATTAGAAGAAAGAAATTAAAGGGGTAGTTCTGGAACTAAAAAATGAATTCAGCAAAGTGGCAGGAAATAAAATCAACACCCATAAATCAAACATATTCCTAAACATCAGTGATGAATCCACTGAAATAGAAATTAGGAAAACTACTCCATTCACAATAGCTTTAAAAAAATAAAATACTTGGGAATCAATCTAACAAAAGAGGTGAAAAACCTCTACAATGAAAACTACAGAATACTAGAGAAAGAAATCAAAGAGGACCTTTGAAGATGGGAAATCTTGGGTAGGCAGAATTGACATTGTCAAAATGGCCATACTAGCAATTACAGATTTAATGCAATTCTTATTAAAATGTCAATGACATTTCTTTATACAACTAGAAAATAGAATCATGAAATTCATTTGGAAAAATAAGAGACCCAGAATAGCCAAAGTAATCCTTAACAAGAAGAGTAAAGCAGAAATCATCACAATACCAGACCTTAAACTATACTAAAGAGCAATAGTAACAAAAACAGCATGGTGTTCTTCTCTCTCTCTCTCTCTCTCTCTCTCTCTCTCTCTCTCTCTCAAAAAAAAAAAAAAAACAGCATGGTATTGGCACCAAAACAGACACATAGACCAATGGTACAGAATAGAAGACACAGAGACAAACCCACATAAATACAGTTATCTCATACTAGACAAAGGTGCCAAAAACATTCATTGGAGAAAAGATAGCTTATTCAACTAAATGGTGCTGGGAAAACTGGAAATGTTTCTGGAACAAAATGAAGTTAAACCCTTATCTTTCACCCTGCATGAAACTCAAAGTAGATCAAAACTTAGGTACTAGAACAGAGACCCTGTGCCTAATAGAAGAAAAGTAGGTCCAAACCTTCACCATGTTGGCTTAGGAACTGATTTCCTTAACGAGACTCTAAAAGTGAAAGAAGCAAAATCAAGAATCAAGGAATGGTATCAAACTAAAAAACTTCTTCACAGCAAAGAAAATAATAACATGAAGAGAGAGCCTACCAAATGGGAGAAAATCTTTACCATATATACCTCAGATAGAGTGTTAATCTCCAGGATATATAAAGAGCTCAAAAACTTAACACCAAAAAAAAAAACAACCCATAAATAACTCAATCATAAATGGGCTAAGGAACTGAACAGAAATTTTACAGAAGTGATCAACAAAAATATGAAAAAATGTTCATTATCTCTAGCAATTAGAGAAATGCAAATCAAATCTACTCTAAGATTTCATCTCATTCCAGTGAGAATGGCAATTATCAAGAATACAAACAACAAGGCGAGGATGTGGGGAGAAAGGTACACTCATACATTGCTGGTGGGACTGCAAATTGGTACAATCACTCTGGAAAGCAGTATGGAGATTCCTCAGAAATCTTGGACTGGAAGCACCATTTGATCTAGTTATCCCACTTTTTGGTTTATAATGAAAGGGCTAAAATTGGTATATTATAGTGATGTAGGCACATCAATGTTTATAACATCTCAACTCACAATATTGAATCAACCTAGGTGCTCTTCAACAGATGAATGGCTAAAGAGAATGTGGCATATAAGGAATAGTATTCGGCCTTAACTAAGAATGAAATTATGGAATTTGCTAATAAATGGATGGAGCTGGAGAATATCATGCTAAGTGAAATAAGCCAGTTTCTAAAAACCAAGGGCCAAATGTTCTCTCTGATATAAGGATGTTAATTCACAATAAGGGGGAGGGCTAGGGAAGAATAGAAGTACTCTGGATTAGGCAGAAGGAGTGAAGGGAGGGGAGGGGGCTTTGGGTAGGAAGGATAGAAGAATAAATTGGACATTATTATTCTATGTGAATATATGATTACATGACAATTATGATCCTACATCATGTACAACCAGAAGAATGAGAAGTTAAACTCATTTATACACGGTGTGTCAGAATGCCTTCTACTATTGTGCATAACTAATTAGAACAAATAAAAAATAGCTAGGAGTGTGATTGCTGAATCATATGGTTAGACTATGTTTAGCTTTTAAGAAACTGCCAAATTTGTCTTCCAAAGTGGCTGTATCATTTTGTATTCCTACCAACAGTGAATGAGAGTTCCTGTTATTCTGTATCCTCAATAAAATTTAGTATTGTTAATTTCTTTGGATTTTAGGCATTCTAATAAGTGTATAGTGCTATCTCACTTGTTTTAATTTGCAATTCTCTAATGACATACAACATTGAGCCTCTTTTTATGTGGTTTATTTATAAGGCTTATCTTTTTATGGTTTATTTGACATCTCTTTTTCTACATATCTTCAAAATGTCTCTTTGGATCTTTTGCCCATTTTTTAAATTGGGTTCATTGTTTTCTTATAAGAGTTATAAGAGTTCTTTGCATAATTTGGATACAAGTTCTTTATCAGATTATGTTTTACAAATATTTTCTCAAAGTATGTGGATTGTTTTTCATTTTCTTAACAATATTTTTTGCAGTGTAGAAGTTCTTAATAATTTTCATTTTTCTTTCTTAACTCATGCTTTGGCATTGCATTTAAAAGTTCATCACCAAACCCAAGTCCACCTGAATTTTCTCCTCTACTATCTTCTAGAAGTCTTATAGTTTTATGTTTTCATTTAGTTCTGTGATTCCTTTTGAGGTTTTTTTTTGGGGGGGGGGGAGGGTAAAATATGCCAGATCTGAGTATAGATTCCATGTGCATTTGTTTGCATATAAATGTCCAATTGCTCCAGTACATTTATTGAAAAGAATCCTTTCTCCTTTGAATTTCCTTTGTTCCTTTGTCAAAGAGCAGGTGGATATATTTGTTTGGGTCTGTTTCTGGGCTTTCTGTTGGATTCCATTGATCTGTTTGCCTGTTCTTTTGTAAGTATCACACTGTCTTTGATTACTGCATCCTCATAGTAAGTCAGGAAGTCAGAAGTGTCAGCTTTTAATTTTTTTGGTACTTCTTTAGTCTAGTGTTAGTTACTTGGGTCTTTTGCCAGTCCATATAAACTTGAGAATCAGTTTGTTGAGATCCACAAAATAACTTTCTGGGATTTTAATTGGGATTGCATTGACTCTGTATATCAGTTTGGGAAGAATTGACATCTTAACAATATTGATTCACCGTATCCATACACACAGAATATCTTTTTATTTATTTGTATCTTTGGCTTCTTCCCTGAGTTTTGTAGTTTTCCCATTCAGATCTTGTATGTATTTTGACAGACATATCTAATTATTCCTTTTCTGGGAGGAGGATTGTTCTTAATATTATTGTATTTTTAATTTCAAATTTCAATTGTTCATCATAGGTTATATGCAAACAATTATTTTTGTATATTCATTTTATATCTAGCAAACTTGTTGTAATCACTTATGAGCTTCAGAAGACTTTTTTTGCCAATATTTGGAATTTTTTTACATAAATAACATTGCCTATGAACAAATTCAGCTTTATTTTTTCCCAATATATATGCATTTTATTTATTAAAAAAATCATATTCTATTAGCTAGGAATTCCAATATAGTGTTGAATAAAAAAGAGGGGTTAGAGGGGGCATCTTGCCTATTTTTAAATTTTATTTTCTTATTATTGAATAATGACATTAGTTGTAGGGTTTTTGCTGTTGTTTGTTTGTTTGGTTGATTTGTTTTTTAGAGGAGGAAGTTTATTTTGGCACTTAGGGTTTCAGAGTTCTAACTTCTTAGAGCCTGACTCCATTCATAAGGGCCTGAGGTAGGGTAGAACATCATGGTGGAAGAGTATGGCAGAGGTAAGCAGCTCAGAACATGGCCATCAGGAAGCAGAGAGAGCTTGGTAGATGTTCTTTATCCAGTTAAAGAAGTTTCCCTTTATTCTTAGATTCCTGAGAGTTTTAACCTGTTAAGTACCAAGTTTTAAATTCTGCAAACAGAATCATTATTGCTCAATTTAAGACTTTATAGGTGTCCCACATCTGGGATGATTAAACAGAATGGGTTTTAATATGAATGCATGTTGGATTTTGTCAAATACTTTTTCTGCACTGTTGATTTGTAGTCATATAATTTTTCTTCTTCACTCTGTTGATATAAGGGATTACATTAACTGATTACTTTTCTATCTGGAAAAAATTCCATTTGCTTGTGGTATATAATTCTTTCAATAAATTGTTAGATTATTTGCTATTATATTGTTGAGAATTTTTGCATCTAGTTTAATGAGAGATAGTGGTCTGTAATTATCCCTTCTCATAATATTATTATGTGGTTTTATCAATAGGCTAATACTGGGGTCATAGAATGAATTAGGATGTGTTTCCTCTACTACTTTCTGGAAGAAGTTGTAAAAAATTTGTGTAGTTTCTTCTTTAAATGTTGAGTAGAATTCCTGGTATTTTCTTTTTTTGAAGGTTATTCATTATTTATTCAATTTATTTAATAGGAATAGACCTACCCAAATTATCAATTTCTTCTTATGTGAGTTTGAGTTTTGGTAGATTGTGTCTTTCAGGGATCTGGTCCATTTAATTTAAGTTATCAAATTTGTTGGCATAGAGTTGTTCTCATAGTATTCTTTGATTTTTTTGGTCTATTTTTTATTTCCTCTTATTTCTGCATGCTTTAGTTTTTAATTTCTCTTTATTTTCTAGCTTCCTAAAGTAGATATTTATAATTTTACCTCATCTTTCCTCTTTTTATGTAATTTCTCTTTTGCATCATATGCATTTGATACCATAAATCCCCTTATAAGCACTGCTTTTGCTCTATCCCACAAATTTAGTCAGTTGTATTTTCATTTCACTTTATTCAAGATATTTCAAAATCTTCTTCTATGACCCATGCATTATTTAGAAGCATGTGGCTTATTCTACTGGTAATTTGGGATTTTTCCAGCTATCTTTCTGTATATTGAAATATAATTTAATTTCATTGTGTTGTAAGAACATACTTAGTATACTTTCTATTCTTTAGAATATGTTAAGATGGCCAGGCTCCGCGGCACATGCATGTAATCTCAGTGGCTCAGGAGGCTGAGATAGGAGGATCAGGAGTTCAAACCCAGCCTCAGCAAAAAGCGAGGTGCTAAACAACTCAGTGAGACGCTGTCTCTAAATGAAATACAAAAAAAATAGGACTGTTGATGTGGCTCAGTGGTCATTTGCCCCTGAGTTCAATCCCTGGTACCCCTGCCCTCCCCCAAATATGTTAAGATGTATTTTATGACTCAGAATGTGATCTATTTTGGTAAAATGTTCCATAGTTATAGTATTTTATAAAAGTCAATTAGATCCAGTTGGTTGGTGGTGCTATTCTGATAGGGACTGTTCTGACTGCTGTTATGCCTACTGGGTCCATTAATTAATGAATATGGGTTATTGAATTCTTCAGTGGTGATAGTGGATCTCTTTTGTAGTTCTCAGTTTTTTGCTCATGTATTTTGACAGTTTGGTGTTAGATATATGTTCATTAAAGCCTGTGTTTTGGGGGCCAGGCATCGTGGTAAATGCCTATAATCCTAGCAGCTTGGGAGGCTGAGGCAGAAGGATTGCAACTTCAAAGCCAGACTCAACAACTTTGCAAGGCCCTAAGCACCTTAGCAAGATCCTATATCAAAATGAAATATAAAAAAGGGGCTAGGGATATGCCTCAGCGGTGAAGCAATCCTAGGTTTTTCCAGCTATCTTTCTGTATACAAATATAGTTTAATTTCATTGTGTTGTAAGAACATACAAAGTACCCCAGTACCAAAAAACCTCCAAAAGACTGTTTTTTTTGAGAATTGATTACTTTTTTTTTTCAACATTTTAATTTTTAGTTGTAGTTGGACCCAGTACTTTAATTTTATTTGTTTATTTTTATGTGGTGCTGAGGATTGAACCCAGGGCCTTGCACGTGCTAGGCAAGAGCTCTACCGCTGAGCCACAACCCTAGCCACAACCCTAGCCAGAGAATTGATCACGTTTATCACTAAATAATGTCCCTCTTCATCTCTGATAGTTTTTCTTGATCTGAAGGCTACTTTGTCTGAAATTCACATAACTACACAGTTTTCTTTAGATTAGTGTTAACATAGTATATATTTCTTAACCTTTTTACTTTTAATATACCCGGGCTTTCATATTTAAAGTGGGTTTTTTATAGAAAACATATACTGTATTTTATAGAATAATTGTTGTTACCACATTTATGTATATTCATTAGAATTCTGTGCATCCTAATCTTGCAGCAAAGACAGTGTAGTAATAAACAATTATTAAGTAATATCAGCACAATTGAAAAAAGTTAACATAATAGTTGCACCCCACTTTTTTGAAAAAAGATGTGACAAAAAATCTGTGATGATTATGTGGTGAAATACTATATTTGGTCTTGGTTTTTAAAAATCCATTTCTATAGTCTCTGTTTTTTATTGGTTTTTTAATTTAATATTTATTTTTTTAGATTTCGGCGGATACAACATCTTTGTTGGTATGTGGTGCTGAGGATTGAACCCGGGCTGCACGCATGCCAGGCGAGCACGCTACCGCTTGAGCCACATCCCCAGCCCCCTTTTTTTTAATGATTTTTTAAAAAATAAATGACAGTGGAATGCATTACAATTCTTATTACACACACATATATATATATAGTCTCTGTTTTTTAATTGAAAGATTTAGACCATTCACATTTAAAACAATTGTGCATATTGTTGGATTAATGTGCACCATTTGTTTTCTATTTTTTTTAAAATAAATATTTATTTTTCAGTTATATATGGATACAATATCTTTATTTTATTTTTATGTGGTGCTGAGATCAAACCCAGTGTCTCACACATGGTAAGCGAGTGCTCTACCTCTGAATCACAACCTCAGCCCCTTGTTTTCTGTTTGATATACACATTCTTTTTTTCTATCTTTCCCTCTTTTTATACCATATCTGTTTGATGAAACATTTATATGATTTTTTTCCTTCTATCTTTGTATATCAATTATACTTTTAAAATGTGCCATGGTTGCCTTAGAGTTTATAATGTATATTTACAACTCACCTACTTTCAATTAATATTCTATTGCTTCATAACAGAGCATTTCTAATTCCTCCCTCCCATCCTTTCTAATATTGCTGTGATTTATTTCAATTATACATATGCTGTGATCACCTGATACATTATTGCTGTTATTATTTTGAATAATTATTAAGGACAAAAATTTTAAAATTTTATTTTACTTTCATTTATTTCTTCTCTGAAACTCTTTCTTCCTTTATGTAGATTTTAGTTTCTGACTAATATCATTTTTCTTCTCTCCGAAGAATATTTAATCTTTCTTTCAGAGCAGGTCTATTAGTGACAGAGTTCATTTAGTTTTTGTTTGAGAGTCTTTAACTTCACTATCATTAATTTTGGGAAATTTTCAGCCATTATTTCTTTGAAGTATTTCTCTTGGTCCTTTTTCTCTTGTTCTTTCCATGAATGTATTCTATACCTTTGTTCTTAATCCCATATCTTTTGGATATTGTGACTTTTTAATTCATTTTTTTCTCTTTGCATATCAGTTTGAGAAGTTCCTACTGACATCTTCAATCTCACCAATTCTTTCCTGGTCAGGGTCAAGACGATTGACAAAACCCCATCAAAGGCCTTCTGAATTTCATTTACAATATTTTTATTTCTAGCATTTCCTTTTGATTCTTTCTGAGAGTTTCTGTCTCTTTTCTTCCATTACCCATCTGCTCATATACATTATTTACTTTTTTCCATTAATTACCTTAACATTTTAATTAGTTATTTTTCCTTTTTCCTTTCTACTACAAAAAAATAGATACTATTATTTTAAATTTCCTATAAATTCCAGAATCTGTGTAACACCTGAGTCTGGTCACTAAGTTTGCTTTATCTTTATGTACTTTTCAAAATGCCTTGTAATCTACTGTTGAAAGTCAGGTATTATGTATCAGGTAAAACAAACTGAGGCAAATAAGCCTTTCTTTTTTTCTTTTTGAAATATTGGGGATTGAATGCAAGGACACTTTACTACTGAGCTATATCCCTAACCCTTTTAACTTATTATCTCACTAAGTTGTGAGGCTGGCTTTGAACTTGTGATCAGCCTCCTGAGTCATTAGGATTACAGACATGCACCCTTGTACCTGGTGCAAATAGGCTTATAGTGTGGGGTTTTATGTTAATTTGGTCAGAAGTTGATCTGTGTTTAATATTTGCTGTAGTTGTTGGTGCTAGAGGTTTGATGTATGCTAGTGTCTTTTTTAAAATCCCCCTTTCTGGCTGTCTTTGCATTTCCCTATGTACTCCTTCTTAAATAGACTATGTGTCTTGCAGGTCTCAGTTGTAATTCCCCACTTTCATACTAGAGTCCTGTTGAGGTGGTGGTAAAGTGTTGGGGAGACAGAGTCATAATCTTATGATTAAATTTCATTCTTTTAATGTCCTGAGCCCCTGGGCTATGACCTTTAGAAATATCTCCCCCTCCCCATCACCACTTTGTAGTTGATCAGGACTGGAAGGATTGGCATTGACTACTTGCTCTTCATTCAGATCAAGATAGGTTCCAGCAAAGTCTTTTCTCTTGGGAACATTCTTTGTTATGGAGAATTCTCTTGGATGTATTTTTAAATGATTAGTTTCCCCTGTCTGAAGGAGGAGGAGATTTTTCTTGAATCTTCACTATGAGAACCTGGTGGTGTTCCTGGAGGTAAACCCATTGAAATTCGGTAGTTTTCCTATGACTGGGCTCCAAAGAGGTTTTCACTCTTAAGCTTGTCCACCTCATCCTTTAGAAATTCATTGAAGTTACTTTTGAAATACTTCTACTAGTTTATGACTTCAGCAGTTTCTACTTAAGGTTATTTGATCTTGGTTGTAATTCTCTGAATCTGCCTGTCTTTCTAGTTTTCAGGGTGGCAGTTTGCCCCACCACCTCAATTCTTGGATGGAGCTACAAAACTTATTGCTTTGCAGTTTGTGAAGCCTTTGTTCTTATTATGAGGATGGGAGTGATGATGACTTACAAGGTTTTTACCTGTCAGATGGGAAACTGGAAGTAAACAGCTTTGAAAAAGGTGGTTTATTTTTCTCTCACACAAATGGACTAGCCCAGGGTGGGTATGGTAATACTGTGACCATCCTTTTATCTTGTCACTCTGCCATCCTTAGCATGTAGCCTCCACCTTATATTTGGAAATGGATTTTTTCATTCTTCAGCCATCATCATTTGGTATTCCACCATTGTACAGGAATGATGAAGAAAAGAGGGAGATAAGAGTTTTTTTCTTTAAGGCACCCTTTTATTCAAGGATACTTCCCAGAAGGAGCTCTTGGTACTTTTGATTATATCCAGAACTACTAGACTCTAAGTTCACATGGCTATATCTACCTGGAGTACAATTTGGGCAAGTTGTCATGTGGAGCTAAATATGCTTAGAATTAGTAGTCTCTATTACAATGATGTCCCAAGGCTTTCTTCAGATTCTGAAAGGTGTTTGATAACAAACAGTTTAAGAAATCCTGCTTTACAAAATTATTTGCACAAACACACCCAGAACATGAGACCTATGCAGTGTCCAATTCAGTTTACTTACCTTTGCTAAAGGCTTGCCTTGGGTCAGTCATTGGGCTGATAGTAAGGAGTCCTTATCTACCCTCAGGGAGTTCCCAGTTTGGTGTGGTGAGACTCCAGCTCATTGTTGGGCGTGGTTGTAGTATTACCTATGCCCCACAGTCTCCCTCTTTAAAGAATGGAATCCTATGTTTCCTGTCTTGCCTGGCTGTAGTAGCAGTGATGCAGAGGTATGTAGATGTGGTAGAAGCCAGTTACTGCAAGGTATGGGAGAAGAAAAGGGTAGTGGGATGCTGGGTCCAACTGTTTGACTTCCCCAGATAGCATATTGATTTCGGAGCAAGCCACTGTGAAACATAATGAAGAAAACATATTGTAAGTCAAGTGGGTTCTATCCAGAAACCATTAGCATAAAAAAGCGGACTCAGAAGTTTCCCTGGTACCAGGAGATTTCTGACGGCATCAATTCTGAACCCATCAAGAATGAGGATGGTACATTTGCCATACTAGCAACTTGAAGCTGAAGTCCTCTCTGGAAGACAGGGGGACCATCTACTAGTGTGTGGTATGGCACATATCCTTGCACAACCCCTAGACAGTGAACTACACACTGAATATTACAGGTGAGCATATTCCTGCACATTTCCCCTACTTTTAAGCTTATGGGTGTGTAACTTAAAACTTTGGTTCCCAGGGAGTCTAGGGTATTTGCCTAGGGGGTGATGGGTAAGGAGAGGAAGTGTTGACTGAAGAGAACAAGCTTTGGTCTGGTTCAAGTCAGCTCCAGAGTTAGCTGTCCACATTAGATCCCTAAACCAGGGCAGATGGTCTGATTGGTGGGGAGAGGTGATAATAGTTGTCAGATGGAAATAGGGCTATTTGTCAGCTCATGGCAGCTTCAGTGTTCTGGGTGTCCATGTAGCTTGCACTGGCTGCTGCTAGAGGAATAAAGACAAGATCCTGTCCATGGCTCCTGAGGATAGGGGTTATCAGGAACCAGGGACCAGCTCCGCCAGGACCTGCCCTTCTAGTCAGGCTCCATGTCCACTATGAACTCTTGACTGAAAGGTTAAATCAGTAGTCCTGTCTTATAGGCTGTGTCCCAAGATGAGGAGGCCATTGTAGGATGGTCCTGAAGATGCCCAGGGCTTTCTGCAGGCACATCAAATCCTTAGGATAACACAATTTACTGCAGAACCCCTCTTGCTGGTGGGGTGGGGTTTTTTGAGCTTACATACTGGTTGCCTTGGTCATGGCTCTGGTCTTGGATAGGATGACCCTGTGGATCAAATGCATCTTCCTGAGCTGAGAGGTGTAAGGAAGGTTAAGGGCTACCTAGGGACTCTGAGGGATGTGATCTGGATGTGCCAGATGGCTCCTAGAGGGAGAAAGGAACTGTTTCTGAAGGTAAGGGCCAGAGGTATGTGTGAGTGGGGTGTGCAGGATGTATGTGGGGGGGGGTGGGATGGGGAGTGTGAAATTGAAACATGCTCTGTGTGGATGGCATGAGGGGTTTGTCTGGGTGATAAGAATATAGATGATAGAAGATGGTGTGGTATGGAAACTTTGAAGATGAGTGTGGTATGTGTATGAGGTGTGCAGTGTGCAATAGTGCAATTTTTCTGACATGTGCTAAATACTCTCATGTGTGAAAATATACACGATAGGAATAGAGGTGCTGAGATATGTGGCAGAAGGTGGGTGGTTAGATCTCTGACAGGGAAAATGACATTAATCACATAGATTCTAGTAGCAGTTTTGTGGTCCCTTTGGGCCTTGTCAGTAGGTTTCATTCTTTCCCGTTTTGGACTGATTGTATCACTTGCACTTTATTGTAAAAGGTAAGGGGTTCCTCAGTAAAATGTAGCCTTGGGTCTTAAACTTGGCTCCTAGAGTTCTTTTTTTTTTTTTTTTTTAGAGAGAGAGAGAATTTTTTAATATTTATTTTTTAGTTTTAGGTGGATACAATATCTTTATTCTTTAATTTTTTTTATGTGGTGCTGAGGATCAAACCCAGAGCCTTGCACATGTCAGGCGAGTGCGCTACCGCTTGAGCCACATCCCCAGCCCTAGAGTTCTTGATCACAGGAAAGACTGTAGGCTGTTCTTAGGATTGAAGCTGGGATATTGTGTGTGTGTGTGTGTGTGTGTGTGTGTGTGTGTGTGTGTGTGTGTTTTCTGATGTGTTGGGGAAGAACTTTCCCATCTGATTTCCATGTGCTGCTTTGTGAAGCTGGGGAGACACATTGTGGAGCCTCCCTGTGTCTCTCCATATAATATGAGGTTCACAGTGAATTGAACCTGACCTTATTAGTTCAGAGATGAGGTCTTTGAACAGTGTGGTCTGCATTATTCTCACACCTACAGAAACTGCTGGCTGAGACAGGGAAATTCCTTCCCCTACTTGCTCATATTTTATTAGTACCTCAATGGATTGACTTACCACTAGATCTTACTGGTTTTACTGAGAATTCCTGACCTTCACTAGAAGTTTCTAAACTCAATCCCCAACTATGGCCCAAATAGCAAATAAAATAGCACAAGCATTAGAGGCCCAAGGGACCAATGTAAATGTGTTGGTTAAAATGGTTCTAGAAAAACACATTGCAATCAAATATTTATGGGCCTGCCAAGGCAAGATCTGCAAGAGTAAATACTTCTCACTGTAAATGTGTTAGGGAGAGCTATCAGTCAATGAAAAAAAACCGCTTATCCAAGACTGATTCAAGAGATTTATTCTCCTAGTTGGATCTAAGCTAATGAAAAAACTGGATCTAAAGTGGTTTTCAAATGTTTCTTGCAATATTTGTGATTACTGTCATATTTCTTGCCTTTCTCTGATATCCAGATGCTATCATGACAGACAGACATATGGCAATGACACAACTGAAAGTGGAAGAGAAGGCTATGATCACCCTGGGTCCAGGGGTAGCTTGCACAGACAGCTCCATCCTACACTGTGAAGAGCAGGCTATGCTCTGATCTCAGTTACTTCGTGAGATACAGAATAGTGGTTTGCAGGCTGTGCCTGACCCTGAGTTAATCCATTTTGGAAAGCAGTAGTTTGCCATAAGCTACTCCATTTTGAGACAACTGCCAAGGTAAAATGATTCTGTACTTTCTTCGTACAAGGAAACAACTACTATCTGTCCTATGCTATTGGTAGATATACAAAGATCAGGGGAGTAGAAATAGAACGACAGGGAAGAAGGGAGAGAAAGTAGAAGGTAAATGAGATGAATTTAGCAAAATCATGTTATATTTATATATAAAGATACCAAAGGGAATTTCACTTTTATGCATATATAGAAGAAAGGTAGTTTAATAAAGGAGAGAAGGGAGAATAAGAGGAGAGAAGGGGGGGCATAATGGGGCTTGAAATCAAATTCCTTGCATGTATGAGTTTGTAAAAATTAACCCAATTACTATATAATTATGATGCTCTAATAAAAATATTTAAAAAATCCTTTTCTGACCACCTACATTGACTATCTTTGCCTTCTTATCTCTCTCTGCTTGTGTTCTTGGCTCAGCATACTGGAACCCTGCAGCCACGTTAACTATTTCTTAGTTTTTCTGTGATAACTCTATATATCATTGGGTGAAGTATATGATTTGAATGTTAGAGATATTAGAAATTAAGATTGGAATGGAATAAAAGAACTTGTGTTTGCCCAGCTTATGACTATCAGGTTGGTTTTATAACAAGAAGTGGGTAGCCTGACTTCCCTCATCTGTGGAGCTCAGGACGAAGGCCTGGGACATGTTACACCATTGATATAAATTGGTGACAGAAGTTTAGCAGATCTTCCCCCTCGGGCTGCATCATCACTGACTGGGAACAGAGTAGCCTGGAAGGCAAGGAGCCCAGGGCTTATGCAAGCAGGAGGAGGAGGGAAGGTTCACGGTACATGTAGCTCAGAGAAAGTATCTGTGAGGCCCCTCTGATTCTGGGTGTTTGGAGCATAATCTGCACTGTCATTTAACATAGCTGAGCCTGCTGTCAGTCTCAAATCTGGGACTCAGAGAGACCCTGGGAACTCCCGAGTTACACTATATATTTTGATCATGTGGGGGCAAGGATGGCTTAGTCCAGCTATTGAGGAACTTTCCAGCTTCTCTCTAATCTAAGCCTTAAGGCTGGGGATCTCCCTTAGAGTGGTCAGAAATGGCAGGACCAGCAGCTCCAATTTTCCGGGATCATGTAAGTCTTCCTTGTGGCCAGAAGGTGGCGCTGAGACCCCAGTTCTGCAGATGTCAGGCTTCACCAGCCACTTAAGGTCTGTGAGGGGTTGGAGGAAGATTATTCTGGATGGGACTCCAAAGATGCTGTGACCAAGGGGCTCCTTGTTAGTGACTCTGGCCTCTCCCATGGCCTTAGGGTTTGACCAAATTAAGTTACAAAAGCCAGACTCTCAAAACTCCAGGCAGACTCTGACTAGTTTTTCAATCTCTTCTTTGAACCAGAAATGGGTCAGCTTTGCAAGGAAGGGAATCAGTGCCAGGGACTATGTGGGTGGAGGAAGAAGAAAGTTTATAGCTCACACAAACAGCAGCAACTACCTGGACCCCTTGGCTTTCTCTTGGCAGACTGTGACAGACCCTTACTGATCCAACCACAGCCCAGTCTGCAGGTTTCTTTTTAGTAATGACTCTGGCTTGTGGTTCGTTCGGTACATCATCCTTCCATCTGTCCATCATGCATTCATCGATTCCTTCACTCAGTACCTACTCAGTGTCAGACCCAATGTTGAACCAGACACAATTCCTAATCCCAAGGAGCCATGAACTTTGGGGTCATAAACACAGGCAGAGGAGACTGCTCAGGGAAAGGACAGTTTCTCCCCAGAGAAACCAAGAAAGGCTTTGAGGAGACATCACTGGGTCTGAACTTCTATGGATTTTAGCAGAGATGAGGCCTGGGCAGCTCAGGCAAAGGGGAAATCATAACGAAAGGCTTGAAAGTCAGAATCTCAGTTATGTGCAAGGAGGGGACACACAGATAGTGAGGGAACTGGCTGAATCAGGGTGCAAATTATTCTGGTAAGAGAACAGTGGAATATAGGGTAGAAAGGAGTCAAGTCCTGAAATGGCTGGCTAAGAAGTCTAGCCTGGATCCAGAAAGTAATGGGAAACTACTGAAGGGACTTCATGTGGGAGGAAATGATCATAACCCTTCTAAGACCACTTATATGGCTACAGGTTGCCACAACCCCTCTAATCCTGAGCTGGAAGGGGCACGTGTAGAAAGTAAGACTAAGCAAAGAAATGCATCACTGCAGGAAACTATAAACACACTTTCTCTCTTAATGCTTGCTTAGTCAGTTTTCTCATCTTATGGATGATTTGGCAGCAATCACAATAATTAACTATTGAACACTTATTACAGACCAGGCACTTTGACATTTACATATGCTTTTCACTTACGCCTACAGTTCTATGAAGTAGATACAGTTAGCATAGATAAGGCAACAGAGACAGAGAGGTTAAGTTACTTGGCCTAAATCATATAGCTACAGGCAGGATTTGGACCCAGGCATATGTCTGGAAAATTCACCTCCCAACCACAACCCTTATGTCTGTAGTGACCCTACTCCTCTCCCTAGGTATCTTACCTTCCAATAGATCCCTGGGAGGGAGGCAGGGCCCAGGGCTATAAGGCCTTTTGGATACTCAAAAAAAAAAAAAATGAGGTAGCTAGACTGCTGGCACTACTAGGTCACCTGAGGAGGGGGAAGTGCCCCTGAGCTGGGGGAGGAGGAGCCAGCCTCAGCTCCCTTTCCTGGCCTCCCTGCTAGGGCTCACAGTACTTCTTGAATGTGGGGTGACAGCTGCCAGCCCCACCCTCCCTTTCCACCAGCATACTTGCTGCCTCCCCAGCAAGAACAGCCCAGAGTTTAGGTCATGAAGGGGAGGCTTTATTGACAATGCAGAAGGCAGAATTCTGGGCAAGGACACACAGCACTGCTCCGTGAGTACAGGCTCTAAGAGTCCTGGTTTGGGTCAAACCCATCAGGACCAAGAGCCTCTTCACCTCAGGGAGCTCATACCCCCTACCATTTGGAACTTTCAACACTTTTTCCAGCAACTCAAAGGCACCCCCACCCCCAGTTGTCCTCTGGACAAAGTGAGTCACAGCTGCCATTGGGGAACCAGGAGCAGAGTTCAGTCTGAGGCCCGTTGTATGTGGTAGCCACAGGACCTCTTTTCTCAGCTCTCTGTGCTTGGCATGTCACTGGCTGCCTAGCCCATTCTAGCCTCCCAGGTTGGAGACAGAATGGGAACAGCAGCCCCAGCCCAAGGAGTCCTCTCTGCAGAGAGGGTGAAGTGGGTGAAGGGCAGGGTGCTGGGCCCATCTCTTGCTCCCTAAGCTGGGCTCAGCAAAGCCTTCTTCTGTTACCCTATCCCTGTTGGGTCCCCCTCCTGGGCTGAAGCCTGCCGGTGGAGAGAAGCCCTGCTCATCTCAGCCTACCCCCACCTGTGTAGGTTCCACAGCTCCAGCCGTGGAGCTGCAATGTACTCTCACCACCTGCCCTCCCTTGCAGGCGGAGCCCACCCCTTAGCCCATCACTTTTTCAGGGACAAAGTAGAGCTGGGGCCTGGCCACGGGATTTCTTGGGGACCACAGACACCAGAAGGCAGGCTGCCAGTTGGGGATTGATTTCCCCAGCCACCTGCCTGCTGGTATTAGGCTGATCATGGGGGCCAGGACTGGCTGGAGACCCAGTTTTAGGGCCTAGTACACCCACAGTCTTCCCTTGGGCAGAGAGAGAGGGATAAGCCAGTCCTGAGCTGGGCTGGAGGAGCAGGGACAAAAATAACCCAGTACGGGCTCCTGCTGAGGCCAGAAATAGCATAGTGACAAGTGCCTTGCAACACCCTGGGCACAAAGCAGGGAAGGCTGAGCTGAGGAGGGTCCAGGCCTTCACTTTGCCAAGGGGCCCACACCACATTCACTCTACCTACCATACCAAACTGCCTGTGTGCACATGCACATGTGGGGACCCAGGGACCATGACTTAAGTCAGGGCATCTGGAGAGATGCTAAACCTCGGTTTGGCCTTGGCCATGGCCACACTGCGTTTGCGCAGGGGCCCGCGGGCAGAGGGGAGGGTCAGGGCATCCAGCAGGCTGCGGTCCTCATCAAGCTGGCGGGCTGTGCAGAGTGGCGTAGGCACTTTAATGGTGTTGCCAAACTTGGAATAATCCACGGAGTAGCGGCCGTCCTCCTCAGCCACAATGGGGACAAAGCGCTGGCCCCACAGGATTTCATCAGCTAGGTAGGAGGTGCGGGCTTGGGTGGTGATGCCTGTGGTTTCTACCACACCTTCAAGGATGACAATGATCTCCAGGTCCTGGTGGTGGTGCAGGTCACTGGGTGCCAGATCGTAGAGTGGACTATTGGAATCAATGACATGGTAGATTATGAGCGGGGCCACCAGGAAGATGCTATTGCCACCCACGCCATTCTCCATGGGGATGTCCACCTGGTGAAGGGGCACAACTTCGCCCTCAGGGCTGGTGGTCTTACGCACCACCTGCATGTGGATGGTGGCACTGATGATCATGCTCTTGCGGAGGTCACCCACGCGGAGCATGAAACAAAGGCGGCCATGGCGAACAGCAATAACAGCATGCTTGCTGAAGATAAGAGTCTCTGCTCGCCGGTGCGCCTGCGCAGTCTTCATGAAGATGCAGCCCAGCATGATGGCGTTGATCATGAGCCCCACGATGTTCTGCACAATGAGGATCAGGATGGCCAGTGGACATTCCTCTGTCACCATGCGCCCACCAAAACCAATGGTTACCTGGACCTCGATGGAGAAAAGGAACGCGGATGAAAAGGAGTGGATACTGGTGACACAGGGCACTATTGTGCCCTCATCAGAAGCCAGGTCACCGTGGGCAAACGCAATGAGCCACCAGACCATAGCGAAGAGCAGCCAGCTGCACAGGAAGGACATGGTGAAGATGAGCAGTGTGTGTGGCCACTTGAGGTCCACGAGCGTGGTGAATACGTCCTGCAGGAAGCGTCCCTGCTCCCGGATGTTCTTGTGGGCCACATTACAGTTGCCTTTCTTGGACACAAAGCGGGCCTTCCGCTCTCGAGCCCGGTACCTAGGTTCTGCAGGGTCCTCTGCTAGCCGTGTCAGCACGTACTCCTCAGGGATGATGCCCTTGCGGGACAGCATGGCTCCGGTAACCCCAGGGAGGGGTTTCCCCCATGGGGGGCACAGCCCTGACCTGGCCTAGGGTCTCCCAGGCACCCTCTCACCTTGGGCTACCCTCAGCCTGGGCTATCTTCACACCTGAGATGGCCCGTCCTTCCAGATCCGTCTTCACCTCCACCTGGATCCTGACTCACTTCTTTACACCAGCCTCACCCTTCAGCCTACCTGCCCATTGCCTAGTGAGCCCTCCAGCCAGGCGGCCCTGGATCCCCACACAGCTCTCCTCCACACCTGGGCCTCCTCCTAACATCCCTCTGGTCCCCCAGCCTTCCTTTCTCAACCCACCTCAGAACTTAACACCTCCCGATCTTACCAACTAGCGAGACCTCGCACAACCCCCCACTGTTCTGCCGCCCCACCCATTTCTGTCCCAGATCCTCTCCAAGCTCCAGCTTCACGTCCCGACTGCCTCTTCTAGGTATGCGCCCTCTTTCCTACCCCATTCCTCCCCTATCGCCCCCGCCGCTCCCGGGATCTCTCTCCAGCTCTTGTCCTCTCTGTCTCCTTGGGATCCTGCGCCCTCCGGAGTCACCACCCGACCCGGCTCAACTCCGGATCCCCTCGCCTCCCGCGCTACCTGGCTGGGCTAGCTCAGAGTCGAGGCCTCCCGGCTGCTCGCCGGCCGGCCGCACGCAAGCCCGCCCCGCGATCCCCGCCCGCCGCGCGGTCCCTGCCCCGCCCGCTTGTCGCCGCGGCACCTGCTCCTGCTCCTCAAGCCACAGCCGTCGCCTCCCCGCCCCCTCCCGCTGACTGCGTGCTGGCGGCCGGCGGGTTTCTGTCAGTCTGTCGGTCTGTGGTTCCGCGAATACAGACCAGTGCAAGGTGCGGATACAAGATTAAGGGCGGGGGTCGCCCGAGGAGCAGAGTTGGGGACTGGCCGCCAGGGGGAGCCCGACCTATTTCTGAGCGGGAGAGGGGACGGGCATAGGCGCAAGCTCCGCCCCTAGCCACCCCCTACCCTGCCCCTCCTTCTCCCATCTCAGTCTGTCCTTGGGGCTTTGTCCGTCCAATTTGACTGACAGATCATATGAGGTTCCAATTTCACTATGAAATTGGAGGGCGCGAAGGGAGTCATCATCTGTCCTAATCTGGGATAGCAGCCGCTGTCGCCCTGGTTCCCCTCCCTCCTTTTACCCATCTGCAGTTGGGTCATCTCTGCCTCTAGAGAGGCTCTGGGTTTCCAGGGAAAGGAGGCACTGAGAGGTGGCGCCACTATCCCAGAGCCAGAGGCCCCTAGGACCACCTTTTCTTAGTCTTAGATCCCTTGAGAATCCGAAGACTCCAAATCTTTCCCATTAACAAAACAAAACAACAACAACAACAACAACAAAACTTCAATAGGATTGGGAGCACACCTACCATAACAATGCTCATGTTGTAGCCCCAGAAGCCTGGGAAGTTCCATTTTCTCTATCCCAAGAGGCCCCAGCCCACCCTGCATTTTAGAGGATGTGAACTACTGGCACTTGCTTTACACTCCTCATGTCTGTAGCCTGATTTATTTCAATATAAGTAATAGGAGGTATCTGGACCTGAGTTGTTTTAGAGCTAGCTTAGACACTGGGGTCCCAGGCTTTTGTCTGGACATGTTTCTATTGTAGGTATTAGCCTAAGGTTGCCTTGTTGGTTGTTGGAACAGTAATGGCTTCATTTGCTCCCTGGGGCTCATATCCTTAGAGAAGAATCCCTTGGACCATGCATGGTCATCTGTTATCTGGCGCTAAGGCAGGGGCTTTGACCCTCTTGCAGTTAAGCCCAAGGACCCTAGGTTTTTACTTCAGGGTCTGGCAAGCCAGTACTGCAGGTGATATGTAAATTATTATAAAATGATATGTAAATTAGCACCTGTCATTTGTTGACTGAGGGCAGGTGTGCACTCCTATTTCCTGATGCAGATGAAGTTAGTACAAGCTGTTGTTTTGGTCTCTCCAGGGTCTGGAGCCTGGCAACTCTCAGCCACCACCTGGATAATTGTGATACTTGCACTGTTCTTACTTTCTGAAGGACCACCATTCCCCACTTCTGAATGTCCTTGCTTTGGGGAACAGAGATGGGGATGTGGGATCTAGGCCTAGCCAGTAGGTATGTTCTGGCCCTCCAAACACAGTGACTGGGTGAAGATGAGAATGTGACCAAATTTATCCATTGAGATTTGCTCCCAAAATTTTTGCTAGAGCTACTGGGAAAGAACATCTCTTTTTCCTTTTGGTTGCTAGCAGCCATCTGTCATCAGCAAGGAAGAGGTAGATGGAACCCAGAAATGGAGACACATCCCTGACATTACATACTTAGAGTAACCATGTTTGAAATAGTATACCTCCTGGTCTTCACAGTCACATACCACAATGAATATGTTTTTGTTTAAGCCATTTTGAGTTGGGTTCCATTACTGGCAAAGGAAATAGTACTAATCCAGGGTACCAAGGCTCCACAATTTCAATCCAAGAATAAATACCCTAAGGAAGAGACCTGTCACCTTATCCAATGGGGTTTCCACAAAAATGCTATCTCCCTTGCTATGGACTGAATTTTCTTCTCCAGACCTAGCCCCCAATGTGACTGTATTTGGAGCTAGGGCCTGTGGGGAAGTAATTAAGATTTGATGAAGACACAGGGATTGGACCCTAACTCAATATGACTGCTGTTCTTGGAGAGAGAGAGGGTGAGGAGGAGAATTCACAGGGCTGTGTGTATACAGAGGAAAGGTCATGCGAGGACAGTGAGAAGATGGCTGTCTGCAAGCCAAGGAGAAACCAAAGCTGCCGATACCTTGATCTTGGGCTTCAGCTTCCAGAACTGTGAGAAATAAATTCCTGTTGTTGAAGCCACCTACTCTGTGATATTTTGTCATGGCAGCCTGAGCTGACTAACACATCCCTCATTTCACAGATCAGGAAATATGCTTTGGCCCATGTTTACATAGCAACATCAGAATCTGCCCAGTGTCAAGGACAGGCTGGTTCCCTGCACCCACAGTCCACTGCAGTCTCTGCCCACCAGAGTTGGGGCTCCCAGTAGGAAATAATCAATCTCTTTATTTACAAGTGATTTACAGTTAGAAAACCCAGGCAAGGGTGGGGGCAGGGTGAGAGTATAGGATGGCACTTGGGGTCTGACAGGTCACTTGTCTGCACGGACAAAGGAAGCGAAGACACTGTCCTTCTGGCTGAGCAGCTTTTCTGGCTTGTCAAACTCCAGGATGGCACCACGCTTCAGGACAATCACCAGGTCTGCACTCAGGATGGTGTGCACTCGATGCTGGGCAGGCGGGAGGGGGCTGGTCAGGGTGTGGGTGGAAGGGTCAGGGCAGCTAAGGGTTCCCTCCTGCAGCTTGGAGAAGGAGGCATGTGGCCATGATGTTGTATCTCTGTGGTGACTGCCCCTGTCTAGGGGTACTGTGATCTGAGCCCTTCAATACCACCCTTCTCCCCTCCACCAGGTCTCAGCTCTCCCCACATCCAGGTTTCAGTATTCAGGGCCCCCCCCCCACCCCAACGCCTCTCTTCCCTGACTTCCTATGGAGAAGCAACCCCAACCTAGCTCACAGGGCCTTGGGAGGGGGGTGGACCTTGGAACCTGGAGAGAAAGAGGGGATGTCTGAGGGAAGAGCAGGTGCAAATCCCCCTCACCCCAAATCCTGCAACCCAGGATCCCTGCCAGCCCTCCAGACTCCTTGCCCTGAACTGCTCCAGGGTCCTTTCTTGGGGACCAGCCAAGCCCAGGGGCTGATCACTAATGACAGCCCCAGTAGTCAGCCCTCCTGCTGGGTGGCCCCTGCCTGTCAATGGGCCCCTTACCGCGATGGTGACCACAGTGCGGTCTGCAAAGGCTGTCATCACTACCTTCTGGAGGATGTTTTCCTGTCAGATGGAAGAAGCAGCTTGAGGGCTCCCCTGCCCAGCTGAAGGGGTCTGGACTGGCTTTGGGGATGTGGGGCCCAGGTTTGTGGCCCAGCTCCTATCTGACTCCAATCCTAGCCACCCTCCCCCACCCTCTCTCTGGTCCTGGTTCTCGCAGGACTCACTGGGTGTCCAGCACTCAGGGGCTGACTTGGTTTGCTGCAGCTCAGTTCTGTGAGCACATCATGTGCTGCAAGTGTGATGCTGTTTTGTGGGTGAGGGGCGAGAAGTCTTTGTGGATCTGTGTATGTGTGTGTGGGAACCTTCTCTAAGACTAGATGGAGTCAGAGTCCCCCCGCCCTTGGCCTCTTCGGCCACACATAGCCCTTGATGTTAAAGGCAACTTGAAAGTCAGGACTGCTTTGCGCAAACTTTTCCCTAACACCTCACTAAAACCCTCTCCAAGGTCTCTACCCCATGGACATGCCCAGAACCAACCGTGGCCATGTCGATGGAGGCTGTGGCCTCATCCATGATGAAGATGCTGGTCTTCCTCACGAAGGCCCGAGCCAGGCAGAACAGCTGCCGCTGGCCCTGGCTGAAATTTTCCCCGCCTTCTGTGATGATGGCATCTGAAAGTAGCCCCAGGCACGGAAAGCAGGGCTCACGGTGTGAGCAGAGCAGACGGCATGGGTTGGGGGGGCATTTACCCCTAGGTGGTAGTGTGTCAGAAGCACACCTGATACAACCCAGATGCCATCTGCAGGGACTGAGGTGAGAAGGGCATCTGTGGTGGTGTGCTCTGCTGTGGCCTGGCAATCCTGGGAGGGGCCATGTATGCTGAGTGTGTGCATGGAGAGTGGCCACACAAGTTGGGGCCTCAGGGAGGGCAATCCACAGAAGCCAAAGCTTGGCCAGGCCCCACAGATCCAGGAGGTGCAGTACACCCCAAGGCCCTGCCCTCCCCCGGATGGGGCAGTCTTTCTAATAAACTCTTTAAGCGAACAGTGTCCAAGATTTTCCACTCTGTTCTCTCTTCCCTAGGGCAGGGGGATAGGGCAGGGCAGGACTAAAGATACTACCACAGCATGGGCGACAAACTCTGTCATACAGTGACCTCTATTCTCTCCCTGAGCCTTGCAGGAGAGGTGAGAGCCTGAACGGACTTGTGGTGTGACCTGGAGCAAGTCACTACCTCTCTGGGCCCCTGAATGGTGGAAGGTAGGACGAAATGGTCTCTGGTCCTATCAGATCCCAGACTTCAAACTCAGGCCACCAAAGACATGGCTATGAGTCTTCCCTCCCCAGCCCATGGATGCTCTGTTAGCACCCAGCCAGCCTGGCTGTGCAGCCAGGAGTTGTTACCGAGGCCTCCAGGCAGCGCCTTCACCACCAGCTTCAGCTGGGCGATCTCCAGGGCCTCCCACAGTGTGCTGTCTGAGCACTTCTTTTCCGGGTCCAGGTTGAATCTGGAGAGTGGCACAGAAACCCATAGGGAAGGGAGCAGTGGGTTGCCTTCGTCCCCAGGGTCCTGTTACAGGCAAGGCTGGTGAACGCTCGTGGGTGAGAACTGAGTCATTTGGAGGCTTTGCTGGGTAGGGAGCACCGAGGTGGTGGCAGTGGGTGGTGGACAGCACTGAGTTGTAGTGCAGGATGTCACCAGTGCTGGTCTTGGCCTCATGAGAAGGGCTTGAAGGTGACACTCGGCTGAAGACCCCAGTCCCCCCACATCCTCCTCTTTGTGTTGCAGACTCGATGGAGCTGAGCTAGCATGGGCCTGGGGGTGGAGGAGCTCACCGGATGGTGCCACTGAAGAGGACGGGGTCCTGCAGGATGATGGAGAGGCGTGAGCGCAGGGTGTGCAATGGCAGTTTGGCGATGTCAATGCCGTCGATGATGATACGCCCTGTATGGAGATGATGTGGCAGGTGGGTACCACCAGGGATGGGGTGGTGCTGGGGACAGGCTCAGCCTGGGATATGGGCCCCAGTGAGGAGGCAGAGAAAGGCAGTGACTGTTGGGCCTCATGTAACATAAGACCACAGGCTAGGACTCATGTGGTGCCCAACATACAACTTACCTTCGAACATGTCCACCATGCGGAAGAAGGCAAGAGAGAAAGAGGACTTCCCACTGCCTGTGCGGCCACAGATTCCGATCTGGAAAAAGGAAGGCAGGTGTGTTGCTCCGGCTTCAGGGGCTGCCAGGAGTGACCTCTAGTGCTAGCTCTTGGTAAGGTGTGCAGGTGGGGAAGGTCACAGCCTCTCCTCTTCTGCACCAGCTTCTTTTTGGCCATGCTGGGCCACAGGCTTGGGTTTCTTTTCTGTGGTAGGTCCAAGGGGGCTCGGACCTGAGATCACAGTGCAGGGTGTAGACATCCAATTTCCTGGGTCTGGGAGTGCCAAATATGTGACTTCAGGGGAGATGGGGGCCCTGCTGTGTCTGTGTGCACATGGGTGTGGCAAGAGGACAAGAAGGTGTGCAGAGGTGTGTCTGTGTGCCCCACCTTAAATTGGAGCCATCTCTGACCCCATTGCTTCCTGGCTTTGGGGCTCTAATAGAATTTAAAATAAGAGACCAATACAGGTTCAGAGAAAGTGACGCAGAAGGATAAGTGAGGCAAGGGCAGGTGGAAGAAGACAGCAGCAGGGACAAAGTTACACCCAAAGTTCAGAGACAGTGAGACAGACGATGACAGAGAAGTAAAGAGATGGAAGGAGAAGGATAGTGTCAGAGAGAAATGGGGCCAGAGAGGAGGGACATGAGGAGCGTTGGGTCAGACACTAGGCAGGGGCTCCCTCCCTGAGGACAAGACAGCCTTGCTGTCTCCCCCTAGGCAGAGAAGCTCTGGGGTGGTGCTAGCCAGGGGAAAGCCCCTAGAAGCCAGGGGAGTCCAGGCTGTTTGTCTCTGGTGACAGATGAGGACACAAGGTTTGAGGACAGCAAGAGGAGGAAAGCAGGTCAGTGTGACAGAGCCAGGGCCAGGAGACAGGGGGTGTGAGTGGGTAAGAAGCCAGGAGGAAGCCTGGGTGGCCATGGGGGACTCTGTGAGCTGTCCTGCATCATGCCCTCCAGGGCTCTACGTCTGACCTTCTGTCCTGGGGAGATGAGAGCGTTGACATGCTTCAGCACTGGCTTCAGGGAGCTGTCATAGCGCACGCTCAGGTTTTGGATCTGAATCTTCCCTTGGTCTGGCCAGTTCTTCGGGATCAGCGATGGTGCTAGGGGCCAGGCTGGGTGTCAGCCACCAGGCATGGGCCACAGCTGGTATCTAGGAGGACCACCATCCCCAGGCTCCCTCATCATCCCCCCAGCCCAAGTACACCCCTCCTGTGGGCCCTTCCTCTGAGCGTCTTCACTGCTGCCCCTCACCCAAAAGCCCCTCATAGCTCTCTGCCTCAGTTTTCAGGAGCCCGTGGATCCGCTTCACGGCTCCCAGCTGGATCTCCATGTCTGCCAGGTTCCTCACCATCCAATTGAGGTAGTTGGACACCTGTGGGAAGTCAGTCAGTAACAGTGAATGTGGCTCCTCACCCACCACGTGTCTGGGACCTGGGGCCTGTTTGTCAGCTGTCCTGCCCATATGGGAAGGCCTGGGTTGGGGGTGTCTCATGACTCTGTTGGGGAAGGAGCACTGGGATTCCTGGAGGGCTGGTGTCCTACCCATCCACATCCCAGCCTGCTGTCACTCACCATTAGGGCGTAGGTGAGGCCCAGGCCCACCAGGCCGGCAGAGAGCTCCCTGTGGAGGGAGTTGGAGATGGAGGTGGCGGCTGCGATGAGCACCACACATGCACCGATGTACTCCTGAGGAGGGAGAACAGCTGGCCCCAGCCATTGGGGGTTGGACCTATAGAGGCTCTGTCCCACCTCACACCCATCCAGGACAGGGAGCAGCTCAGATATCCCTACACCAGCCCCACATCACACACACATCAGACATACAGGAGGCTGGGAAATCCTGGACTCAGGAGCCAACATGTGCCCCCCAGCTTAGGTTCCCCTACTCCCTGAGAAGGCAGGCCTCACCAGCGGGCTCAACATGTATGCATGCATGTGTCATGTCACTCACTGCAGACACACTCACTAGACACACACACAACTATTCTTGCTCCAGGTACAACCCTCAGACACACAAGCACCCAGACAGTAATATAGGGGAAGGGGACACAGGTTAGATGTTGGAAGGACTGCCAGGGATGGGACAAAAGGAAGGCTCTATGTCCATACAATCTGGTTCCCCATCCTCTCTTCCCACCCCCTGGTCCATGTTTGGCCCTTGCTGTGCTCCACATTCCTATCAGAACACCTGTCCAGGATGTGGGTAGCAGTAGGTGGCACTTGCCATGCGGACTTCCAGCCATCTGTTGGCAGCCGTGAGGAAGAGGGAGGCGATGTTGTTGGAGTCCGTGTATTCCAGGAGCTTCTGCTGGAACCGGGCCTCATACCTTGAGGGAGGATGAGGAGGGAATAATGGTGGCCCACATAGCTCCTAGGAGGGGTCACCTGGGCCTTTGCTGGCCACCCTGACCATGCCACCTCTGCCATCTTATATAGGCTCCCCCAACACCTCCTACTATTCTATCTTACCTGCAGAGTCCCACCTCCTCCAAACTGTTTTCACTCCAAGATTTGTTCTCTCTAGGTCTTCCTGGAGAATAGTGAGCACTATTGCTATCCACCCAGTTTCTCAGGCCAGAACCAGGAATATCCTGGATTCACATTCAATCCCTCAACAAGTCCTCTTATGTTTACATCCCCCAAATCCTCGCCTCTGTCCACCTCTCTCCTGCTTCCTGCCCACCAAAACCTCTCCTGGACTCTGCATCAGCTCCTGATAGACGTGCTGGATCTCCCTGTGCGTTATCTCTACCCAGCGGCCAGCTAGCGTGATCTTTCTAAATCACCAACTATGACCCTGCTGAGAATATCAATGGCCTCTCAATGCTTTTAGGATAAAGAACTATCTCTTCCCCTCAAAACCCAAAGGCCCACTGTTCGCTCTGATATGAAGACGCTAACACAGTAAGAAAGTGAGGAGGGAAGAGTAGAAGTTCATTGGATTAGACAAAGGGATATGAAGGGAAAGGAGGGAGGATGGGAAGAAGAAATACAGTAGAAAGAATCAGACATAACTTTCTTATGTTCATACATGCATACATAACCAGTGTAACTCCACACCATGTACAATCACAAAAATGGGAGGTTACGCTCCATGTATGTATAATATGTGAAAATACATTCTACTGAAATGTATAACTAAAAATAACAAATAGAAAATTAAAGAAAAAATTTCTTTCCAGGAGCACCAGCTCCTTCCAACTTCCTCCCCAGCCATTAACTCTGACTTATTATTCTGTAGCCATTACCCCAGCCTTTTCAAAGCTCTTTGACAGTATCAAGTTCTTCTGTACCCTGGGGTCTTTGTGCATGCTCTCCCCACTGCCTGGAATACTTTCTCTCTTGCTCTTCACAAGGCTGGCTCCTTCTCAACTTTCAGAACTTCCCTTACCTGAGACCTACTCGGAGGGGCCTTTCCTGGCCACTATCTTACTCAAAGTAGGTTCCCCTATTATCTATGTCTGCAGCCTGTTAGCTTCATTGCACAGTCATTTTCTCTGGCTGTTTATAACCCATCTCTCTCACCAGACTGGAAAACCCACGAGGATGGAGATCATGTCTGTTTTGATCCCAGCATCCGGCACTATCATTAAATATCTGTTGAACAAATGAGTGGAATCTTCTCTGAGCCTCTTAGGTAGATAAGATCTTTCTGTGCAAGGAACATTAGGGATTTCTTTCCTATACTCATGCCTCATCCTGTTTCTTCACATTACTATGAAAGACCTGTCTCCTCTCCCTGATCAGCCTTGACTTCTTGGCCACTTCCCTCAGACTTTGCTGGCATGGGATGGGCTCAGCAGAGGTACAGGAGCACTTGTTTGATGATGAACAAAGAAGAGAATAAAAAGCCATATAGTAAAGACCAAATTTGGGGGCTCAAAAGGACCCATGATATGTCTTTTTTTTGGTGGGGTACCAGGGATTGACCTCAGGGGCACTCAACCACTGAGCCACATCCCCAGCCCTATTTTGTATTTTATTTAGAGACAAGGTCTCACTGAGTTGCTTAGCACCTCACTTTTGCTGAGGCTGGCTTTGAACTCATGAGCCTCCTGTCTCAGCCTCCTGAGTGGCTAGGATCACAGGTGTGCACCACTATACCCGGAGACATGTCTTGTTTACCATCTACTTTTCACTCTTGAAGCTCTCTATTTGGCTTGGATTATTTCTGGGTGGAGGGCATGTGTCTGAGGACAGTGATGTGAGTCTCTGAGGTGAGTGAGAGCGTGCAACTGCACAGCCAAGTGGTGGATGCGTGCAGGTGGGTGTCTGAGGTGAGTGTGAAACTGTGCCTGAAGGAAAGTCATGTAGCTATGTGTGTGCAAGCACTATGTGTGTGCATGTAAGAAGGCTCAGGTGCTCAGTGTGTGGGCCTGAGTGCTCTGTGTGACAGGAGAGTCTGAGATGGGAGTTCCTGTTATAGGCATGCAATGGTATGTCTGAGAACTAGGAAAAGAGTCAAGCTTTGGAGCCATGCAAACTCAGGCTAGTATCTGAATATCACAATTGTGTGTTAGGATGGAGACTCAGTTTTTTTATCAGTAAAATGGGGATGGGGATAATTCTTATACTGAGCCCAGTGCTGGGCACTCTGGAAACTTTTGTGAAAAAAAAAAAGGGACTCTTAGGGAAGTCAAGAAGGTCAGACAGGTCTAGGTGCCAGGCCCTCTACCAGCTCTCAGATTGATTACCAGCCTCTCTGGTTGAGACTGCATCTGTAGAACATGGCTTCCCAGGCCTGTGTCATGAGGCTGTTTTGAGGATTAATTGTAATAATGCACATGCAACACTTAGCACTTGGCATTTGGTAAGCGCATAATCGATAAATGCTAGTTTGCTCCCAGCAGGGCAGGTTGCAGAGCCAAAGCTGATAAATTAAACAAATACAGGGATGATTGAAAAGTCTTTCATTCAAGTTGAAGAATCATTCACTGTGTCAGGGAAGGGTGTGGGAGACCTTGCTGGGCTGCAGTTCCTTTGGCTGACCACAGGCTTGGCCTGAGTCACAGGTTTGATCTGAGGCAGGTGACAGGGTGCTAGAATCCACTCACAAGGGACCTGGTCCACATTAGGAAAGTCACAGTCTCTCTGCTCCAGGCCCATCCTGAAAGCCTCTGGACACCAATTGTAAGAGGGACATGCCAAAACTTAGACCAGAAGCTAGGCCCAGGGGTGTCAAGGGACTTGAAAATTGAAGACACTGGGGAAATGCAGGCTTGAGATGAGAAATGCAAGCTGGGAGCAGACTCTAGAATCTTGTGCTTCTGTGTGGAGGCAGCATAGGTTTGAGTGGGGGCAGAGATGTGCAGGGAGCAGAGCCCTGGCCAGGGGAGAGCTCTGCTTTACTCAGACAAGAGATGAGCTCCTATTGGCCCCACATGCCAAAGAGTGAAAGGAGGCTGTGGTGCTACATCAGGATTCCAGGGCTGACAATGGACTTGATGGCTGGGGAGGAGAGCTTTTCGGAACCCTAGGTTGGTCCTTGAGACCTCAGGTTACAGGGTTTAGTGTCACATGGTTATTGTCATACCCGTGCAGCTGTGTCATTCTATAAATAACCTATTATCACTCTTAGGGTGAGGCTTAGAGAACAGAGCCCAACTATCTGAGTCAGGGGTCTCTGGCTTGGTTGGCAGGATGAGTAATATCCCAACAGACTGACCAAGACTTGGCTGGGAGAGCAACAGCCAACTCTACCCACTAGGCAGCCTCAGATGCTCCTGTTCAGCCTGACACTGCCACTCAGGATGGCGAGAGGATGGCAGGGGCATTACAGTTTTCTGGAAATTTCTCCAGGCTGGTGAACTCTTTCTTATCCTTTGAGTCCTGGCTCCTATGACACCTTCTTTATGAAGCCTTCCATAACTGCCTCTCTTCTATGTCCCCACAGCCCATGTCCCCACTTCTTGCAGAGCAACTGTCACATGGATTTGTCCTGGCCTGCTCTAAGTCTGGACTGTAATGCCTCCAGGGCAGCCACTTGCCTGACTCATCTTTTGTAGTGCCTGGCAAGGGGCTCAGCATGTGGGGGTGCTTAGTAAATGCTGGTTGAATGAACAAGTAGTTTCAAGTATGGGCTTTGTGGAGCCTTGCAGTTTCCTTATCTGGGCAATGGGAACACTCGTGCTCAGCACCTAGGGTTGCTGTGCAGCATGAATGAGAGCAGCGTAGAGAATGTCAGCAGTGTCTGGTGACAAGAGGTTCTCAATATCAGAAGGCATCCATGCTGGCCAAAGACCTGAGGGCCTTTCTAGTACTGACAGTTGAAGACCTGTCCTAGCCTTGTTTCTTCCCGTGTTCTGCACTGGTTCACAGAGGCCTCAGGCCCGTCTGGAGAGCTGGAATTTTATAGCTGGAGCCCAACGGGCCTGTCCCTGCTGGTAGACATCACCTGGGCCTTGGGGCCTGAGGAGGGGCTGAGAGAGGTATGTCCTGGGCCTTCCTAAGTGGGGCTCTTTGAGTTCAATCTCATGACCTGTGACCCTGCCTCCCACTCCTACATTGGGGGAATTTGGACCTGTACCTGAAGGCCCGGATGGTGGTGAGGCCTTCCACGGTCTCAGCAAAGTGTGAGAGCAGCGGGAGCTGAGTGGTGTCATCCAGCTGCTGGAGGTCCCTGTGCCAGGGAAGAGAGCAGGATGGTTAGGAGGGCAGGTTGTGGCTCAGCCGGGTCTGAGTCCTAGTTCTACCTTACCAGTATTTGGGCAAAGGGCTTCACCTTTCTAGGTCTGTTTCTTACCTACAAAGGGAGGACAATGGACCTTCCCAACACACTGTGAGCACTGAATGAGATCGCTGATGTAAAATGCTTAAACAGAGCCTGCTAGGCACAGTTCCCGTCATCCTGGGCATTGTCCACCTCATGCGTGTGTCCGTCTGCACTCTTGCTGCAACACCTAGCACTGAAGTAAAGTGGGCAGGCAGTGCTGGTTCCATCTTACAGATGGGCACCTGAGCCTGACACGGCTTACTAAAGGAATGGGAAGGCCAGGCTCAACGTTTTTAATCCATCCTTTCCCAGGGATCATTATAGATTGGTACATTAAAGATTAAGACCTAAAGAGCTCTTGAGACCTCCTCAGAGGATCCATGGCAACAGAATGGCCTTCCACTCTTCACAGCTGCAACTTGACAGCTCATCAGTGTCAGACAGGCCAGGTTTGGATCCAGGAAGGAGCTTTCCCGGACAGATCATCTCCAGGACCAGAGTGGGTACCAGAGAAACAGGGAGAACATGTCTTCTCTGGCAAAAGAAACGAACTTTGTAGAACAGCTTGTATTACAAAGTGTTTGGAAACATTCCGAAGTACAGAGTACAGTGGTCAAAAAGTCACTGTAAGTTTGTTAATATCAATGAACTATGTTCTTCCTGGGTGCTGGGAGCAGATTCTGGATCATACAAGCAAAAAGCCATTTATATAAATATTGATCCTTTGGACAGGTCATTGTAGTCAAAAGCATCTAAATTTAATCATTATTATTGCTGATCAGTATTTCAATTCTAGTTTCTAACAAACTAGGCACACTTTGGAAAGGTACTTAACCTTTCTGACCACAACCCACAGTAAGAAACATATTTTATATCACAAATCAGTACACACACTCTTACATGACCATAACAAAGTTTTCATGAAGCAAAGCTGATATTTTTTGTCCTATTTCCTTGTTTTAAAATGCTGGTTGTGATCCATGATATTGATTTCATGACCCACTGATAGTTTGTAATTGGCAGTTTGAGAAACAGTGACCTATTAGGTCTTTAAATATTTTTCTTATAATTCTCTGAATCTGAGTTGGAGAGAATCACTCCTAGGAAGAACCTCCTAGAGAATGTTCTTAGAAAATTCTGAGTAGGAAAGAGGTGTGCCGGGCTCCAAGGGTCTTGAGGGCAATGGATTTCTGGGAGAGGACCTGTGAAGTCAGAGCTTCCAGCCACACTCTGGACTCTTGTGGGCTGGGAGTTGTGATATCTGTAACACCTCTCCTATCAGGTGTTGTCTGCTCTCACACCATCAGCAATCAGTCTGGCTGATGGAAACATGCAGCCCTCATGAGAAGCACTCTGGCAGAATGAATGAAGGGCATAAACATGTGCACACACCTTGATTTAGGGATTCCATTCCTAACCATATCTTCCATGGAAATAATTCAGATATTATTTGTGGAGTATGCATGCTAACAGAGGGTTATGTTAGAGTAGAAGGATATGATATGGATATTTCCTTCAATTTCTATTTGTTATTTCTGCTTTCTTCTTCTAGGGAACATGACAATACTACTGTTATAATGACGATTCTAGGAAGTTTACCAAACTGCCCAACTGCAAAGCACTTCCCGTCCCCCACCCACCCCTGAGGCTGGCAAATGCTGCCATCACCTGGATGCCACCCGGAAGTACTTCTGGATGAAGTAGCACACGACGGCCAGGGGCAAGAGGGCCACAAGGAACACAGGTGTGACATAGGAGATGACAGCCAAGGCTGAGACACAGAGCAGGGTGGAGCGGCTCAGACACTCCAGCGTGGACGGGATGTGCTGAAAGAGGTGGGGGGAGAGAGGCAGGTGTGTTTTGGTATTACCTGTATTAATTAACATGGAGGCAGGTAATACTCTGAACACAGTTAATAATTGGTTATTAATTGGTATTAATTAAATGGTATTACCAATTATTAATTGTGTTCAGAGTATTACCTGCCTCCATGTTTTACTCTCTCACTTTATTACAGGCACATATCTTATCTGTCCAGCTATGTTGTATGCTCCCTGAGGCAAGAATTGGGACTTTGTTTTCTCGTTATCTGGTACAGTGGTAAATAAAGAAGACAGGCTGAATCTAAATGAATATTCTTCACATAATCAGTACTTTGGTTCAGAATATGCTGGAACTTTTATAGAATAAGCCACTAGGGTCTTGGATGGAAGCCAAAGAGATTTGGTTTCCCTCAGTTCTATTATGAAGGTCTCATGGGGGGGACCCCAGTTCCTGAGACAGCACTGCAATCGGATCAGGGACTCTGGGCTCCTCCCACAGGACTTTGATCATCTGATCTGGGGAACCTGGCATCAAGGAGAAAAAGTTCCCGGGGCCTGGCCTCTCCCTGGACTGAAGAAATGTGGTACAGTCTTCAGAACTCTACCTGGTCAATGGTATTACAGTCAGATGAAAATCTGTTCAGGATGCTCCCAAGGGGTGTGGTCTCAAAGAACCTAAGAGGCAAACAGAACAGTTATTCATTCAGTTATTGATTTTCTTTCTGCTTATTGAATGAGGATGGTTTTTATTTTATTTAAGTGTCCCTAGAGTCATCTGTAGATCTGGCTTCCTGGAAGCAGTTGTCTTTGAGGGTCTGCAGACATCTGACTTGTGTCTCTGAAGATTCCCATAGCTGCCCAAAGGGGTGCTGGCCCTTTTTTAGCTTCTTGGACTCTCAGGCCCCTTTGTGACCACTGTCACCCTTCTTAGCTCCTCCTCACCCTGACTCACTCAGCAGTTGTCCTCCCAGGACACAGAGTCCTCTCCAGAGGCACAACCTTCCAGAGGTCCCTGGAGACAGCCTGTCAGCTGGCTGACTCTGCAAGACTACTCTGGCTGTCAGCTCTCTGGCTGTGACCTAGAGTCAGCCCAACCCCAACCAGAGGATTTAAGAACTACAGATCTGGGACAAACAGAGGGTCAGTCAACTTAAGGCCATGTCTATGGGCCAAAGAGAGTTCACAAGGCTGAAAAGTAAAAATTGGAGTCATGTGGTGAGGTCAGGTATCTATTAGGGGCCAGGTAGCCTTTTGTCTATTGTGGTTTCAAATGGAGTTGGCCAACCAACTGGACAATGACAGCATTAAACCTTTTCCACACCAAGCAGCCTTTGGGTTTTTATCCAACCATGATGGAAGATCAGAACAGCTCTCTGTGCTCCCAGTGTCAGAACCTGCAGGCTTGCTGATGGAAGGAAGAGCCAGTGTGGGGGAGGAGGCAGCAGAACTCCTGGGTGGAGATGGGCAGATGGCACCACCTGGGGAAGGTCGTGTATCCAAAATCCCCAGAGACTCACTCTGAAGGGCTGATGTGACAATTAGATGATCCAGCCATGTAAAATATCTAGCATGGGGTCTGCTGACTAATTGTCAGTTTGAGGAGGAATTTCTATCCACATTTCTGTGTCACTCCCACAAACCTATGACAGAGGTCATCTGTGCCCACTTAACAGAAAGGAGAGTGACTTGCTCTGGCATGACCAGGATGGGGGGGGTACCTCATGGGGGCTAGGATGATGCGGCTCAGCAGGCTACGGTGCAGCCTCTTGGCCACCTTTAGCCCTGTCCACTCCACAGTGACAGAGGTGACAAGGCACAGCACGATGCCCAGGCTGCAGAGCACTGTGAACACCATGGCATAGACGGTCTGGTCCAGGGCACACTCCTGGGCAGGCAGAAAATGAAGGGGTTTCCAGGGATACATGAGGGCTCAGCCCTCGCCCCCACCCCCACCCTAGTCCCGCAGCGGGGCTTCTGGCCCTACCTGGCTGAGGGAGCAGTTCCTGGCCACAGGGCTCAGGGTCAGGGCACTGTCGGTCCACTTGGCCAGCCAGTAGTCAATAGCTACCAAGACCATGTGCTTGAGCAACTGGGAGAAGACAAGCAGGGACAGGAGCAGGATGCCAGCGGAGGACAGATACTTGGCACAGGCTCGCCATGGGATCTTGGCTCTCTGGTGCAGCACTGACGACAGGTTGTCGTCTTCCTCACTCTCGGCTGCCTCCTCTGCAAGGCCGCAAAGACCCCACTGTGGCTTCACATTTCACATCCTTCTAACCAAAGGGTATTTTAATCCCCACTTACACACGGGAAAACCAGGCACACGGAGGGGAGGGGTTTGATTCAAGGCATATTACCTCATCATACCCAGAACCCCAAACCTTAGTCTCCCTGTGGTTGATCACTTCACTCCCAGGCCTGCTGTCTATACCTTCCTCTTCTTCCTCATCCTGCAGAAAGCCATCTCTCGAGGACATAGCATGGGGCAAGCCCTGGGGTGGATCTGTGTTTTTTCTCTCCATGACCGTCTCCTGAAAGATATATGGGGCCTGGCCTATGTCCTTGGGGTGTAAACACAGGAAAGGGGAGGTTGGAGGTAACCACCCTGGTGATGACCAGTGTCAGGATTCCAGGTTGCTCCTGACTGGGGAAGGTCCACATGGACACACACACATTCAGTATGCTAGGATTTACTCCTTTCCTTTCATTGGCTTATAGCACCCCAGTCTCCCAATGGGGGGCCATCTCTCCCCTATTCTTTAGTTTGTGATTTGTGTGATTCAGGAAGATACATGATCATGGATGACTCATCCTTACATTCCACTCTCTAGCCAAGAGGATTTTCTCAGGAGTGAGTATGTGACTATGTTGGCCCCATGATGGTCAGCCCTGGGCCTTTTGCTGAACTACTGTGGGAGAGGCACTCTCTTTCTGCAGAGCTGAGCTAGAGAATGAAAGCCTGGGACTGCTGATGGCCCTCATTGCTACCATGAGACTGAAGCCAATTTTAGGGGAGCCAAGCCAAGAGATGGAAAGAAACAGATTCCTGTGTTTGATCCCCTGGATTCAAGGACATGTCCGGACTTTTTGGTTTCATAAGCCAATACATCCTTAATTCCCACTTTTTTCAATGTTTAGCCAGTTTGAGTTGATTTTCTGAAATGTTGTAACTAAAAATACTCTGGATAAGGGGAGAGTGTCCACCTAATTCTGCCCTGGGTACCTGGTGCAGGTACTGGCTCTCTGGTAGGAGCAAGTCCATGCCAGCTCCCACATGTCTCATTTGAGAGCTTCCTAGAGCATGAGGACAGGAAGGTCTTTGTGAGTTCTGTTTCTACTAGAAACTTCCCCAGGAAACACCCACCTTCTCCAGCTCTTGGTCTTGCCGGTTCATGAGAGTCTTCCAGTGCTCAAAGAGCTGGCACTCAGACCTCTGGAAGTCCTTGAGCGTACCCTCCCTCTGGATGGTGCCATCCTTCATAGCAATGATCTGGAAAGGGAAGCAAATCTGGCTTGGGGCTGGGTCGGGGGGAGGAGTGGTGGTCAAACACCACCTGGCTGTGGCATCTGAGAAGGAGATAGACATATCCCTCCACCCACTATGAATGGCATCTTTCATCCATGACTCTGAGTGGTAGTGATAATCCCTTCACCAACCTTGATTCTCAGCAGTTGGGTCTGCAGAGTAAATTAGTGCATCCTGGTCTGCAGACTGGTGACCTGCAAGGACTCCACCAGTAGTAGTTTCCATAGACTTAACAGGCTAACTGAATGCTACCCTTAGGTCTTCCTGATGGCAGGTCTGATGTGTTCCATTAGTGCTTGCCAAAGCACTTGTTGGTCCAAATGTGTGTGGTCATGACTTTTTGAAATTAATAAAGCTTTTTATGTGAAGCACTCAATGACACCAGCATCATATAGATTCCCCATTGACAACCAACCCTGATCCCTCAACCTCACCCACCCCATGCTGGGGTGTAGCATGGATGCCTCTGAGTCCTGTTCATGGTATCTTCAGGAACAAGGCATCTCCAGGCCTCCCTTCTTTGGACTCAGGATTGTCCTTATTACCTTGCCAGGGTTGCCACGGAAACTTAGATGCAAACCTTCTGTACCTTTTTTAATAGTTAAAAAATAAAATCTGAAATTTTCTTTCTTTCTTTCTTTCTTTTTCATTGTGGAAAAGGATCTCAGCACATGGAAGAAAGATTTATTTTGGGGGCGGGGATTAGCAGGGTCATTTGGCACAGACCTGAAGCTCAGAATGGGCCTTAGATTTTGGTTGTTGCTTAGGGGTAATTTTATATGGGAGTAGGCAGGGCCTAGATTTCAAAAATAACTATCTTCATCTTAAAAAACTAAGTGTTTTCCAATTAATTGAAAAGTAGCTCTTTTCTGCCTAGTGAGGAATATGGGAATTTAGTTAATGTGTGGTTTCATAACACTGCATTCTATTGACGTCACTGGCATTTTTATTACCACTGCTATTGTTTCTATATTTTTTCATCTGATCCCACTTGAATCCATCCATCCCCCAGGAGGTCAGAAGGTGGGAAAAATCTCTCTCGTACAAATGGACAGTTCCTAAGGCTGGGGAACATCATTAAGTCAGGCAGGAATCAGAAGCTAGGTGCTTAGTGTCTGCTTCTTCCTGAGACTTCTTGTTGCCAGACTTGGGTGTCCCACAGAAGCCCCAGGGTGGGGAATGTCTGCTGTTCCCTGGACTGAGCTGCCCAGTCTGCAGGAGGCCATTCGGTGCTGGGCTCTTGTGCTTTAGCAATTGCTACTGAAACACTTGTTCTTTCAAAGAGACCTGACTGCCTCCCCCCAACACCCTGACCCTCCATGGCCTGACCCTCTGTGGCACTCACCCAGTCTGCATGGGGCAGGTACTGTAGCTTGTGGGTAACCAGGACCACGGTCCTCTTGTCATCCCGGAGCAGCTCAAGGATCCCAGCCTGCATCAGGTGGTCACTGAGATGAACATCCAGGGCTGAGAAAGGATCATCCTGGGCAGAGGGAGAAGAAAGAAGCAAGTGTGGGATGAGGGATAACAGTGAGCATAAAATCAAAGTTATATCAATGCTGATGAAGAAACTGACACTAGTTAGCTGAGTGGCAGTGGACAACTCATCTAACCTCTCTGGGCCTCAAGTGCCTCATCTTAAAATGGGGCAGAGATCCATGATCACTTTTAAACAGATCTAATCATTTCAAGTCCTGTCTCCTGAACTTCCAATGTCTCAGCATTTATAAAGTCCAAACTCCTTAGTACGGTATTACAGGCCCTTTCCAACCTGGAAAAGCTTCTTTTCTAGCCTCATTTCTCCTCTGTCCTTTCCAAGTGCCCTTCACCCCATTTCAGGTTTCCAAGAAGATTCCCATTCTAGGTTTTCCTCTGCCTGGAATGCAATTCTGCCTTCTACCTGCCTAGTGAACCCCTACTCATCTTTCATTGTCCCAAGTACTAGCCCTAACTGTGTTCTGTCTGGCCCCTGCTTCTATCCTTTCCTCCTCTCTGATCCAGATGAAGGAGATGTCAAGTCATCCCCAGCCTGGGCAGGTGCTAAGCTGACCTCATCCAATAGGTAGGACTGAGAACCCATCAAGAATGCCATTATCAAAGATATCAATGTGCAATGTACAATGCCAGATCTGGTAATTATTTATCCACTCCAGACTGCAAGGTCCCTAAGATCTGAGATCCCTTGTGTCTATGCCTGGTGCAGAGCTAGAGCGTAATAAAAGTTTGGTGAAAGTAAAGTAGCCACTTAATTTTTATCTAACAGAGTTGTTTAAATCTCACAAGGATCATGAATAAGCTGGAACTTCATAAAGTGCTGAACATGTGTCAGATGCTAACAAAGACTAGGAATCTTTACGTTTGAAGTGTCTTGAGTAAGAAGTGCTGCATGGTAGGATAGGGGAGAAAAAAAAAATCTGGTATCAGAGACTTTAAGTTCCTTTTCCCAACTCCCTATCTAAATTACCTGCCTCTTTCCTTCTGTTTGATTGACTTCTCTTCAAGGTTCTCTTCCAGGAAGCTCTCCCTGATGTTTCCAGCCCTCACAGTTGTCTGACCCTTCACAGTCTGTGCCACAGTTGGGCTCTGACCTGGATGTGCTTCCTGAGTGTGGGCGAGGTCTGTCTCCCTGATCAAAACTCTAAATCTTCAAGGTCAAGAGCTGGGTCTTAGGATTCTTTGTTATCAACCAAGGTTGGCATGAAGTAGGGAAGGGAGGGCTTATAAGTTTTCTCTCCTGTCTGACTGCTAGTGGTTATCTAGAGTGCTGTGTTGAGGATTTTGAGGCCAAGTTAAGTTCTATGGGAAATAATGCAGTGATCAATTAGCAATGTCTGTCCTGAGCATTGCATTGTAGCATGCATTCCGTATGTGTGCCATTCTGACAGTTGGGCTGCATGTGTGTTTATAGGTTGAGACTGTCCTGCTAAGGGGCAGCTTCTAAGTACAACTTGCCTCCCCTCATGGCTGCTGCTGGGCTCGGTCTAAAGTCTTTGTCTGCATCAGTTTCTCCATCAATAAGATGAACAGGCAATATTTCTGGCAGGAAAGGTTTGCTCCTGGAGAGGGAGGCTGTTGGGCATTAGTGCCTGTGTGTGTTTGTAGGCATGTGCGTGTGTGCATGTGTGTGCATGAATGTGCACGAGGGTGGCACTCACCAAGAAGACCACGTTGGTGTGCTGGTAGAGCGCTCGGGCCACACTGATTCGCTGGCGCTGACCACCAGACAGGTTGATGCCCTGTCATCAAAGGGGAGGAACAGATCATGCCCTCAGCCATTCACGGGACATTGTTCTGGTTCCTACTGGACCATGAGCCATTTGAGACTGAGGGCTGGCTCTCTTCACCTTGCAAAAAGAAGGAACGTGTACATGTTTGCTGAATTCATTTGGAAGTGGGGAGCATGATCCTCAAGTCTGAATATTCATCATGTAGATGCTAGGTACCATCTGACCAGTGTAAGAGGACAGAGGAAGTGGGGATTTAAATCACACCCAGGAGAAGACCATAGGAGAAGCCAATATATCTAAGCTTGTGGAGGAGGGAACTTACCTGGAGAATGAGCAGGAACAATACAACCCTGGGTCAAGAACAGTGCTATATGTGCTCATAATATATACACGGGGCAAATGAAGGAGATGTCAAGTCATCCCCAGCCTGGGCAGGTGCTAAGCTGACCTCATCCAATAGGTAGGACCGAGAACCCATCAAGAATGCCATTATCAAAGACATCAGGTTTGACCCCACTGCAGGCAACTTATCAGCTTCCATCCCTATCCTTCTTCCCAGTTGTCCACTCTCCCTGAGAAGGATCTCTGGGAAGAGTGGGAGTGATGGGTGGGGAGCAGGGAGGCTGCTACGAACCCGTTCCCCAATCTGGGTCTGATCTCCATGGGGCAGGATGTCAATGTCTGGCTGCAGGGAGCAGGCTTCGATGACCATCTTGTACCTGGAGAGGAGTGGGGGCAGGGAATGTCACTGATCAGCCTGGCCAGAGTTGAACCTCAGCACTCGCACAGGGTCATTAGTTTCTGGGTATCTGTGCCCAGAATGAGCAATGTCTTTACTTAGGCCTCCTACTTAGGTGCAAGCAAACATCATGTGAGCTTCAAAAGAGCTGAGGTCAGCACCTCATGCAGGCTTGAGGCAGGTTAAATATTTGAAGGACAAAATTGGATGAGAGCAAACATGTGGGGTTAAGTGACAAGAGGGAGCCCACATTCTCTGTGCAGTGGGAAAAACTGCAGCCAGAGCCCATGCTCAGGGTACCGCCTGGGAAAATCACTGCTGGTTGGTTTAGGTGGTAATGATGATGGCTGGTCAAATATTTGCTTAGCCTGATCTTTTCATCCTTTCCTGGCCAGATCTTAACCTGGGAAGGTGCCAGCCAGGATCCATGGAGGCATCGGAGTGTCTTGGTGACAAATGTGTTCTTAGGCAGCTTTGGATTTGAAACCCATTTCAGCTAATTATTGGCTGGTTACCTAATCTTTCAGAGCATTGGCTTCCTCGTCTGTAATATGGGAATAATAACATACCCACCTCCTGAGGTTGTTGTGGGTGTTAGGGACAATCACATGTACAAGGAGTTTGGTACCATGCCTGGCACCTAGTAAGACCCTAACAAATGCTGGCCTTCACTATTATCATGGAAGGAAAATAGTGCATAAGTCTGGGAGCTGAAGGTGGGGATTGTGAGAATGGAGAATCAGATGGAGCTGGTCAGTTGGCCCACCAGCCAGGAGACTAGGCAGCACAGCTTTCTCCTTCCTCTCACCCACGAGCAGTGCTGCCCCATGCCCCTGCACAGCTGGATCCTTTCCAGATGGACCATATGGAGCTGGCTGGACTCCCAGGTAAGTGGCCTGAAGAGTAGGATGACTGGGTGCGGGTGATTGATGAGGGGCAGGGCAGCTGGTGGGGCCTAGAACCGGCTGGTAACACTGCCAGAGACCAGTTCTTCCCCTCCCCCAGGACCCTCCTTCTTCCTGGAGATTTTTTACCTTTGTTTGTTGAAGGGACTCTCAAAGGTGATATTCTCTTCCACAGTAGCATTTAGCAGCCATGGTTTCTGAGATGCATAAGCCACTGGGCCTCTCTTCCTGAAAAATGCAGGTTGAGAGGTGGGGTTGGGGGGGCTTTCTTAGGGGTTTATTCTCAGAACAGGTGTCAAGCTGATGGCTTAAACTGGATTAAAGTGGTGGGGCAGCACTAGATGGGAGGTACAGTTGGCAGAAATTTGTACCATGTGACCTCTCCCTTCTCCAGGGCCTGGGGCGGGTTTGGGTGTTCCAGGCCTCAGATGGCTGGGGAATAGGACCTTGGCCTTCTTCAGACTACACCCAGCCTGCCCCAGCTCTGCAATCAGCTCTCTTCCCTGGATCTCTACCCTGAGCCAAGGAAGAGCCAAAAGTGTGATCAAACCAGGTAACCACTCCACCTCTGATTTCTTTATCTTCAGTATTCCTGAACCATTGGACTCCAAGGGAAAGAGCTTGTTTTTTCAAAGAGGAGCCAAGGGAATCACATTTGGTATAATGTGGTTCTCAAGATCTCTTCTCCCCATCACCCAACCCTGAGATCTGGCATGAAGAGTACAGCCTGATGCACAGACCCTTTGTGGGGCACAGAGCCTGCTCCTGCCCACCCAAGCAGCTGGGGCTGGAACCTAGAACTGTCCTCAGGGTGATTTCATCCCCTCAGGCCTAGAGTTCTCTGAGGGAGCCCACCCTGGAGGGCAAGTGTCCCTGATATGGTACCTGATATCGGAGTCAGCCACTGTCTCCCGTTCTGGGCTGCTGTGGAGGAGGAAAGACACACTTCAGGTTCTGTCTTCATAGACCACGTCCTCCATAAAGATTCCAAGCTCCTTTGAACCCTGAGGCCAAGTCTGCAGCTACAGGTGAGATGGAGTATGGCCATCCCAGGGCAGTCTTTGTTGACTGACCATGGAGGTGTTAGGAGATCCTGGGGACCAGTTCATTTAAGAGTAAGAATGGGGAGAGGCGTCATTGTACAGCTTCTTGAGGGTAACAGCCCGCTCAAAGGAGTATAAAGTTCAAGATGTGGTCCCTGAAGACCAGCCTTTTCATCTGGGCTCAGGTGATTAGGTCAAGGTCTCAGGCTGCCAAGACCAAACACATTGTTGGCCAGCAGCACTCTGGCCAGGCCAGGCTGGGCAGCTGACAGCAGCACCTGCACTTTGCAGGTGGGCCACTGTGGCCCAGAAAGCCAAGAAGGACTCCAGGGTGATCTGCGGCCCCACGTGGCCCCGTCAGAAGACAATTGTGGAATCTGAGGGGTCTGCCAGGAAAGAAATGTCAGCTGTGATGCCCTTGTGCTCTGAACTGCCTGGAACTGCTCCAGTGCCCAAAATTCTGTCACTTTGTTCTTGTTGCACACACCCGTACTTGTCACATGCCATGCCCATGACTGACTTTTGGCTCAATCACTACGGCTTGAGAGGCTGGGCCTCTCATCACTTTGGGAGAAAGATGGGAGAAAGGGCAGATAAAATACTGGGAAGTGAAGTCTCTTTGGTGTGGGAGAGTGAAGACAGGAAGCTTAAACTACACAGTGAATCCAACCCCCTCCCCCATCCAACCTCATACCACCTTGAGAGTCTCTCCAGTGTCTTTGGGAGAGGGTATGGTAGGGAAGGCTTTGAGGGTCTTAGAGCCTCTTTATCTATTTTCCTTGGGTTTTTTGGACTTGCTTTGAACACAAAGCAAGAAGACTGAGTTTCCTCTCTGAACCCAAGGGGAATCCAGCTCTTCTTCTTAGACATGTTTCTCAATTTCCTCCACATTTTCACCCCATAGTCTTTTTTGACATGTTTTTCTATTTGTCCTTTCCTGCCATATATTTTTTTTAATTTGGTGAGTTTTATTATACTCACAAGGCTGTGCAGCCATTATTATTATCTAGTTCCAGAACATATTCATCACCCTGAAAGAAACCTGGTACCCATTAGCAATCCCTGCCCTTTCCTTCTCTCTCCTTCAATCCTTGGCAACCACTAATCTACTTTCAAAGTCGTCTCACCATGAAATTTTAACAGCACAGATGTATTTATGTACTATGGCTCTGTGGATGGGCACAGAGCATTGTAATATCTGTTTTCTTTCCCCCAAGAAACCAAATTTCACCCTCATTAAGAATGCATGGCCTAGCCTCACGCCTCTGAAAGTATGTGGGCTGCACAGCCTTGAATACAACATAGCATTCCCACTCACAGGCCCCTCACTCCCACCCAGGTCCTTCTCTTTGTTGGGATCCACTTCCAACCAGTCCCGAGGCCGTACCTGGGGTCCTCTCCTGTCTCACCATCAGGAAGGCTGCTGGGCACAGATGGAAAGATCAATATCAGTTACTTCACAACCCACTGCCTTTCTAGGATGCTGAGTCTTTGGGGGAGAAGCAATCCCCCCACCTGACCACCCACCCATGGTTGGGGTATGGTTCACTGGGTTCCAGTTCTTGTTTTGAAAAAGAAAGAAGAAAGAAAGAAAAGGAGGGAGGGAGGAAATGTGGGTAGCTCTTGCCCCAAAGAAGCCATTTGGGGACAAGTGCTTTTTCCCCTGCCCCAGCCTAACACTTCAATCTTTCAGAACCAGCCCTCTGCCAAGGAAATGAGTGCTTTGGATAAGCACAGTTGGGGGAAAAATGATCTGCTCTGTTTTCCTACAGGTCTTACTTTAATAATACTAAAACCAGATAACATTGATTGAACTTTTTAAGCACTATGATAAACACCATAAGAGTATTATAATTTTTTAATGTACAAAGTACCATATGAAGGAGGTTCAGTTTAATTGTTTCCACTTTGCAAAAAAGCAGTAAGGCTCAGAAAGGCTAAGAAATTTGCCCAAAGTCACACACCCATTAAGTGGCAAGAAAACAAATCTGACTCCAAAGTGTCACATATCAAATGTTCACACTCCAAGACTTCACTGTGATTTCCCACATGATAGTTCTGATAAATTCCTTCTTGCTAGGAAAACCAGAAAGGAAAAACACAGAGATAGAAAACAGCCTAATGAACCCCTGCTTGGAGGCAGGACTAAATGGAGACCCCGATGCATATATCATCGCCAATCTCCTCTGTTCCTGTTCTCTGATTTTTGTGGTCTCATTTCATTCTCTTAACCCAACCTAACCCTGCATTCTGCAACCACTGGATTGCTGTAATTTACAATTTACAGACAAGCTGTTGACATGAGACAGATTTAAAAGAAAAATCAAAGTTGACAAATTCCAACTCTGTGGCCAGAGAGCCTAGATAAGCTCATCTCTGGAGTCCTTCTGCCTTGACTGTTCCTGAGTAGCAAAGATTGTTAATTCTGCTACTGCAGAATCCCTGTGGACATCAACACCAGTGCTCCTGGCCCTCACGCCATGAGCATCATGGTCTGGGGTGTTCAATTAGCCCTTATAATGGACTACCTTACTCTCCAATCAGCTCTTACGCAAGCCTTTCATCCCCAGAGGGATTTTAAGGCAGGAAGAGCATCTGTTTCAGCCTCCGTGGTGCTTAGGGCATGACAGGTCTACAATAAATGGAGGCTGTTAACAGGCATATGAGTAATTGGGGAAGAAGAAAGGGAGGGGCTGGCATTCTTGTTTCCAGGCTCTGTGTGAAGCTGTCCACACTTACTGTCTCACCCTATGAGACCCCTATCATCTTATCCCTGCTTTTCAGATGAGGAAATTGAGCCTCAGGGTTTGCAGAGTAGGCCTAAAATGAGAGAGACAGGAAGTGTGTGTGTGTGTGTGTGTGTGTGTGTGTGTGTGTGTGTGTATACAGGGAGGGGAGCTGGGGTGTGAATCTGGGTTCAGCTTCTCTTTCTAGTGTAGCCTAAGTTTTCTAGAATGAACTCCCCAAGGCTTTGTGTGTATGTTTCAATCTGAAAAGTAAAGAATGGTACATCTTGCAGCCACTTTCTCTCACTGATTGCTGGGGTCTTAAATGAATGCCAGCTACATTCTATGTCTCTTCTGCCTGCATTTTGGGGCTCCCACATTCTTCCTCACAGCAAGGCAAAAGCTGGGCACATATGCACAAGATGAACCAGGAGCCTGCGCTCCAGGGGCTCATGGTCTGGTAAAAGCGGTGATGGCCACAAGAAAAGCTGGAACAACAAAGTTTTAGAGCGTTTTTGTACAAAAGAACACACAGATACATACACAAATACATATAGAAAACAGTGGGATACTTCTTGGTGGTGGGCTGGGAAGCTGTTGTACCTTCTTTCTCCCTGTGTATCTTTTCTAACTTAAAGTGCATTCTTCTAGAATCAGAGAAAAAAACCCCGCAATCTGATAAGTTTATTTGGAAGAGGAAGAAGAAATGTAAGAAAATGAGGAAATTTTCACAGATGAAGCCAGAGCTGAGCCAAACCTTGAAGGGTAAAAGGACTGTGACATGGAGGTGATGGGAGGAACCGTGGGACAGAGGAAGACACAGTGCATGGAGCCGGGCAGTGTGTACATGTAGGAAGAACACGGGCTCTACAGTTTGAATCCAAAGGCTTTGCTGCTCACTGGCCATGAAATCTGAGGCAAGCCTTTGCCTTAGAGGAGTTTCTATTTCCTTATCCATCAAGTGGGGGGGAAAGGAAGAAACCTCACAATGACAGTAGGAGTGCGAGAACTGTGGGGAATAGTCCTTTCAGACCAGTGCTTGGTCCTCAATGAGCAGACAGAGGGGGACTCAAATGCCGCCAGCACTCACTTAAGACCTAGCAGTGAATGAAAGGGAAGAAGGACTTTGGGAAGAGTAGGTTAGGCCTTATCCATTTCCACGGTCCATTCTTCCTGCCAGACAGGGTTGTCACTGTCCTGAAATTTAACCCTTCACCCTCAACACTCTGTTCAATTGGTGCTACTGGGTCCCAAGGCTGAATCTCCAAGGAAGAAAAGGCAGGGCTTTTATTTTCGTTGTCCAAGTGAGGAAACTGAGTCTCAAAGAGGTGAAGTAATGTGCCCAAGATCACAGGGCTGGTGAGTAGCAATCAAGGTCACAACCAGAGGCCTCCTGGTTCCAAGCCTGGCTTGTCACTTCCACACCTCTTTCCACACCTGCCTCTTCCAGGAAACCCAGGGGCACCTGTGCCCCTGATCCCAACTCCTGGAAAGGTCCAGGAATACAGCAGGTCAGACTGTAGGGCAGCCCTGAGGAGAACCTTTCTTCTTACTTTCTGAGGAATCAGGGACGTGGGCAGGCGGCCTTCTCACCAGCCACTCAAGACAACAGGTTCTGAGGCAGGCCCAGGGCAAGGAGCACCCAGGCCTCCTGAGGAGGCACAGACAGACCTAATGTGTGTCATATGTGGAAGCCTCAGTAGGTGGTGGCAGGGGCCTCAGGAATCCTCAGTGAGACTCTGTGTGCAGTTCCTCATCTGGAGGTGAGACTCTCCTCCCCACTCCAGTACTTTCCTCCAAGCCCTGCTTCCTGCTGGGTCCTTGGGGACATTTAAAATCATTCTACTGTGGATATTTCTGATCCTATTCTTTATTTCCTGGGAAAGAATTCCACCTGAGTGTATCTGCCAATATTGACTTTTTATTAAAACATTTTCCATTTAAAAATTACAGAGGAAATTTGCAAATTCCCAGGTTGACAGTTCATTGACGCAGAAAGCCAGACAGGGGTTGGTGACTCTTACTAATGTGAATGCTCAGAGTCCAAGCATCTTGGCTCCAGATCTCTGGAGCCAGGCTGCTGATAAGCAGGGTCTGCTCAGCATTGCCACAGGAGCTCTCCAGCTCGGTCAGCAGGACCTCGGCTGATGGACCTTCTGTGCCCACCCTGGGCTCTGTCTGCACACCCCTGTACATAGAGGCCTTGTCAGCCCCCTGAGAGCAGGGACCCATTTTTTTTCCTTTATACCCACCTACACAGAACAGTTAGAAAATACATATCTTGCACTGGGCACATGGAATACAACATGAAACCTCAAGGAGCCCAGTGGCATTGGGGAGACAGATGCATTAGCAAATGACCACAAGACAGCTGAGGCACTACTAGGAAGCATTCATTTCAAATGTTGATGGAAAAGTTTGGAATTTGGGGTTAGGGGAAATCTTGGGCAAAGCATGTGGGAAAGATACATCAAGATGCACTTATAGGGGCTGGGTTGTAGCTCAGTGGTAGAGTGTTTGCCTAGCATGGGTGAAGCACTGGGTTCAATCCTCAGCACCACATAAAAATAAATGCATAAAATAAAGCTATTGTGTCCATCTACAACTAAAAAATTAAAAAAGGAAAAAGAAACTAACCAAAAATTGTTAAAAAAGATGTACTTATAATGACAGTCTTTTGAAAGCCACATGTTTTCCTGATCTATTAATTTAGTAAGTGAATTAATTTTGCAAAGGCACTCTGGGTTCAGAGAGACAAATAAGATATGGTCCCTGTCTCTAGGGAGCTCACTACCATCTCTCCCGGGAGACAGGCTAGAGTACATTAAAGAGCAGTAGGGGAATTTTGTTCTTGGCAGAGGTACATTGTTGAATAATAATGTTTATAATAATATTTATAGGGCACTTGCTACAAGCTAGGTTAATCCTCACATCAACCGCATGGGTAAAAAGGGGAAACTGGAACAGAAAGCTTATGGAATTTTCCAAAGCACAGAGACCAAATTTGAACCCTGGAAGCTTGGCTCCACAGTCTTTGCTCAGCCATACTTAGCTCATTTGGTCCTTGGGGGAATAAATGAACAGTTGTACCAATAAACCAAGGCTCATGTCCCCAGAGCATTCTCCACACTGCACCTCTTAATCCCCCAACTTCCTGCCTTGTGCCTCCTGGAACTCTTACTGGCTGCCTGGTCATCAGGGCTTGGCCCTGGTATGGATGAAAACATTGGAGCAGGTTGGCATCACTCTTGTCTCTGGCTGCACATGGGCAGACTCCCAGGAGAGGCTGCCAGGTCAAAAGCTATTTTGCTCTTGGCTCATTGTACAAGCACATCATCTTTGTAAAGACCTGAGACCCAATATCTAGAGCATGGAGCTCTTGCAAGTAGTGGAGGAGCACCTGGCCTCTAGCCCCACATTCAATTCATATACAGGACAGATGGTCCCGACAGAGCTATGTGTGCCCAGGATTTTGTTGGAGAAATAGAAGAGAAGCCGATTGAGTTGTGTCTGCTTAGACTTTTTCTTTTAGCCACTTTAACAAGCTCCTACTTGGTCTCCTTCCTGGAATCAATCCCTGACCTCCCCCCACCCCCGCCCCCCCCATCCACCATCCTTTATCCATAGCATGTTTCTTCTACAGCTTTGGGACTAAATCTTATATCCCAGGCCTGTTACATCTGAGCTAAGCCAAATTCACTCCTTTAGTCCCATCTCACTGTACCCTACACCCCCAGTACTCCAAGAACACAGAACTATTTTCTTTCACATCAGCAAGCTTTTGACTATGTCCTTACGCCTGCTTGGAACATCTTTTTCCGCCACCCCCGCTTTCTCCATCGGAGGCACCCATACTCATCCCTGAGGCTTGCACACCACATCCACGGTCAGCTTTCCCTCCTTGACTGCAGAGATCGCTGCTGTTGCTCCAGGCTGTAGCATCACACTAATCTCATTTCCTCTCCTTTAAGAGTAGGGGCCACGTCTTAACATTGCATTCCTGTTGTCACAGGGTCTGGCACACAATAGGTGCTCAGTAAATGTTGAGTGAGTGAATACATCAATGTAGAGAAACCAGAGCATGAATGGAATCCAGAACAAGTTCTCGTAACTTCCTAGGGTTGGTTGCAAGTTAACCTGATATCCCTTGCTCTGCTTGGGAAGGTCTGTGGAAGAGAGCAAGGTGGATTCTAGAGAAATAAGAATCTTTGCATTGCAGCCTGTCTCCGGGAACAGAGTCAGGATCTGGGCCTGGACTGTCCAATGGGGAAAGGATGTATTGATGAGGATAGAATTCTGAAAACTCCATGCAGCGGCTCTGATGAAGAGACAGGCCTGTGAGTGTAAAGCCACATAGGCTGCTAGCCTTTGGTCAGTCAGGCAAGCTATTATTTTTTTACGATTCTCTAGTGCCCCCCGCCTTTTTCTCAGTGCACAGTAGAAAGCCCATATAATTGAACATCTAGCTTCTAATCCTACTTCTGTTATTTTAGCACTGGGTGGCCTCGGGCAACTGGCTTTACTTGGGTTTTCTAAGCAACCTCACAGGGTTTGGTGAAGACTGTCTGAGGCAATGAAGTGCTTTGCATAGTCCTGGCACATGACAGGTGTCCAGTGTTCCCTGCCCTGAAGAGGCCCCTTGTCTCGCCGAGGCTGGGGCACAGGTTTCCAAGAGAGAAGAACAGCAGTTAGACTCTGGAGATTAGCACGTCTTGAAGAACAGCTGGAGTCTGAAGCAGGGCTGAACTCCTAGTAAGCATGCCTGCTGCCTCTGCAGGGGACAAGGAGAGGCACTGAAGTTGGCTTGAGGGCAGGTAGGGGAGAAAAGATTGGAGAGGAGGCAAAGAAGAGGAGGAAAGGGACCTGGCTCAGAGAGGCTTTGATTTGCCTATTGAGCAGGATACAGACTGACTTCTATGTGTTTGAAGAATAAACCCTGAGACTAAAATCCAGGAGGCTCCAACCCAAGGGAGAGAACCCTGGAATAGGGCCGCTGCTCCACATGCTGATGTAAGTGCCCCAACTTCTCTGAGCCTTAGCTCCTGCTTCTGTGAAATGGAACAGGAACACCCACCTCCTAGGCTTAGTGGGAGGCTTGAATGAGATCATGCTTGCTATGCCCTTAGCAAAGGGCCTGGTCCACAGCAAGTCCCAAGTAAAGACTGGTGGCTTTCTTACGCTCATAGTTCACTGGGGACTCCTGTCTTATTGCCGACACAGTGTTAGGCAACAGGCAAGGGGTCCTCACTCCAAAGCCTTGAGGGGCAGTCAGTAACAAAGGACTGATCGGCAAAGCAGCCTTAAATCTTGGATCTTCCCAGTCAGGCAGAGAAATCTTGCCAGTAAGACAAAAAATAGAGGGAGAGATGCCTCTACCCCAAACACATTCTCATCTCAAAGGAATTATGGTTCAAGAGACTGACTAAAGTCATGGGAAACCCCAGGAGTTCATCTGCCAACCCATGTCACACAGAAGAGGCAAATTTGTCATGTTGGGCGCATACTTCAGGGACTTGTTGGAAAAGCAGAAAAAGAGAGCACATGTTGGTGTTCAGACATTGGGCTCAAGGTCTTAGACTTGGCTCAGTTCTGCACTCATGCTTATGAAAACCTGACATCTTAAATAATTTCCCCCCTAAAAGTGATTGGTAGGAAAACTTGTTCTTCTGCTCAACTGGCTGCAAACTTTATTCCTGAATGAGGACTACAAACCCCAACTGGGTGCCTCTTTCCCGTGGCTACAGGAGGGCTGGCCTTGTGCTGACTGCAGGAGCTATCCTCTCCTCAGCTTCTAAATATTTTACACCCTCTTTGTTTCCCAGCTCTTCCTTCTTATCTTTTTAGAAGGTTCCATTTTTATATGCATCTTTTAAAAAATTTTTTAAATGTATATATATATATTTTAGTTGGAAACAATACTTTTGTTTTATTTATTTTTATGTGGTGCTGAGGATCGAACCCAGGGCCTTATATATGCTAGACAAGTGCTCTACTGCTGAGCTACAACCCAGCCCTATATGCATCTTTTATCAAGAGTTTTAAGAGCTTTTTGGAAGTAGGTGGATATAAATAATAGATCTATGACTCAGCCTGGGATTCTTTCTCTTTAATTAAGAGAGTGATCTTTGCCCAGAAACCACCATTTGTCTGGGTTATCCCTGAGTCCTCAACATACCCACTGAATGTCCTGTGTCAACTTTGCTGATGACCAAGTTGGAAACCACTGTTGGCATTGCAAATTCCCACACTGGGAGGTAATTCAGTTGAGTGAACTTGAGATTTAGAGTTAAACAGAACCGAGTTTGAACTGCAGTTGTGCCACTTAGTAACTGTGTGAATTAGGGCAAATAATTTAACTCTCATCTATAAAATGAGAATTGGCAACAGTAATTACCTTGCTAGTTATCTTAAGGATTAAGTGAAATAATACATACAAAGGACTTAGCAAAAAACCCAGTAAGGGTGAATGAACACTAATGATGGTGATGACAGTAACAATTAGCAGCATTTATTGAGTACTCACTGACTGCATACAGAGTACTCAATAAATACATGATACATCCTCCTTGGAGAAGAAGAATGGTTGAAAGGAGGACTCCCCACTAATTGGGCCTGGAGGAGGCACTTATTACCTGTTCCAGAAGACAGCTCCTGAGATTTTCTGCATCTCTCCCAGTGCAGCTAGGAGGAGCGAGGACTTGCCGCAGCCCACCTGCCCCACGATCATGGTCAGCTGGCCTGCAGGGAGGGAGGATGGCAATGGGAGGGAAGCCAGGGACAGCCTGAGCAACCATCAATCAGAAGGACATTCAGACAGATATGCTCAGTCACGGAGCACTCATTATCTTTCCTCCTACCTAAAATCCCTAAGAAATTCTCTCTCGCTTTGAGTCTTTCCTTCTGGAAATCGACATCATCCTCTGGCTTCCCAGGCTCTTCCTCTACTCTCACCCCCTAGCCCCCATCCCTGATCCTCCCTTGTGCTTCCCAGTGTGAGCCCAGCTCCTTGTGATTCCAAAGGGTGCCAACTGGGTCCCACCCCAACCCACCTCCACACTTTGCTCAAGGCACTGCCTCTGTCAAGATGTCCTCCCTACCTTTTCCACATGCCTTCCTTGGCTACTCAAGACTGATCATTCTGTGAAGAATCACCTATTCTGTTTGCAATAGTGGTCTGATATTAGGGCCCTACTGTCTCACTCTGCCCTTGCTGCTGCACATCCGGGCAGCATACAGATGCCTTGAGGACATGGCCCACCCCTCTCTAGTGTTCAGAGCCCAGAACACCCAGCAAGAGTGAGCCAAGGGCAGGTACTCAGCAAATGCTGATTTGGCTTTTTCTTTGTAAATGGGGCAAGCTGAGGGGCCATCTGGAGCAGGGAGCCAGGCCATACCTCGGGGGATTCGGATGGTAATGTTGGACAGTGTGGGGATTCCATCTGGGGTCCAGGTGAAGAAGCCTCCAATAATCTTTATTGGCCACACCCACCATGCAGAAGAGGACAGAAAGGCAAGGGGTTCTCAAAGTGAATAGTCATTCCTCCCACCCTGCAAAAGCCAAAAGATACTGACTCCAACCTCCTGAGCACTTCCAGGGCAGAAGAATGGGGAATTGGCTTTCTCATGCTGACCCCCTGCCCCAGGCACCCTCCTGGGAGAAAGCGGGACTCCCCACTGAGTGGAGACAGAAGCAATGTCCCTAGTTTTAGATTCCTACAGGCAGGAACGATGACCTCTGGGTAGACCTCTGTGTTCCATCTCTGGCTTTTTAGATGCTGAGCTTCCCCGGGGAGATGGTGCTGGGCAGCTGGGCAGCTGGGCATAGGGACACACGGTCTAGGACTCACCTGGACACAACAGTTGTCAGCATCCCCGTCTACACTGGGGGCCAGCCTTTGCAGAGGGCCCATGAGGTCCCGATTATCCTCCCGGGCAGGACGCTTACGGTTCACAACCTTGAGGGGCTAGGGATGATGGTTAGAAGGTGAGGACCCACAGGGCTGGGGGTCCCTCTTCCTGGGAGGAAAGGTAGAGGCACAACATGGCAGGGCAGAGCTTCAGGCCTTAGAGAGCAATCGCTGGGAGTAGCAGGGGGAGGCTGGGCACTCACCACCGCCTGGTACTTGCTGGCTTGGCCCTGAGGTGCGGGCTCGCGGGGGGCACACTGCTCCTCGCGGATCTCTGCACTGGACAGGAACTCGCTCAGCTTTTGTACACTGCAGAAGAAGCACAAAGACACCCCTCACCCCTGCCAGAGGCAGAGGAGGGGAGAGGGAGGGTGTGGCCTGAGAGAGCAGCTCTGAGAAAGTTCCTGGTCCTGAGGGTGGCCCCCACAAAGCCCACACTGGAGAGGGACAGACCAGTGTTTACCCCCAGTGGAGATGGTACTAGATATTACCAGGAATTTTTACTTTAATTTTTTCAGGGATTTTCAGAGTTAGCTGGAGTGGGCTGGGGTCTGGATTAGAGGTTGGAATGGATAGTTTTTAAGGTTAGTTGAATGTTCAAGGTGGGTAGCTTGGATTATTAAATTGAAGGATGGTTGGCGTTCTAGTTACTGCTAGAGTTAAGGCTGGTCAGTGTTTAGGGCAGTTAGGATTAGGACTGGTTATTAACAATAGGTAATATTTTGTGAGCACATATGCTCAAATAAGGCACATACATGCCAGACACTGTTAATTGCTTTATAAGCATTACAGGATTGAATCCCCATAACAAGCTGCTGGGAAGGGGTTACTGCTCATGGAGAATGCTCCTCCTGCCTCTTTACCCTCAGAATTTCCCTATGGACTTGGAGGAGGCACCTGAGGCTTCCCTAGTTCGGTTCATTCTCTCCCATCCTGAGGGTGTGGAAGCTCTATGGGAATGTCGAGAATGGTTTATATTCCTTTTCCTCCCTTTTGCTAAATGTCCAACACGCTGGGTCCAGATAAGCCTCACTGAAAGAGCCTTAGCTACCCTGGTGTTTTGTCTCTGCAAATAGTAGGATTAGAGTGTTTGGAAATGTGATGTTTTGGGATCAGCAACGAGGATCCTGTCATCCTTGCATTTGTGGTTTCCACACAGAATCACAGGGCTGGAGAGGGGTCAGGGGAGGGGTGGTCATTAGAAATCTCAATGCCAATGAAAGGAGGCAGTATAGATGCTAATTCCTGTTCAGCCAGCTACTCTTTCGACAGAGTTATTTCCCCTTTCATCTTTGAATCTCTGCTGGAGCTTCCTTGTGTAAACTGCTCCTGTATTAGCTACTTCATTCCAACAAATACTTCTTCCTGCAGATCTCTGAAGCACCCACAAATCAAGGGTGTTGCCTTCCTTGAGGCTGAAGACACAGAGGATATTTGCAATGTGTAGTCCCACTAGTGACAGGTGAGGACATGGCTAGCTCTTTAGAGAGGCAGGATAGGCTCTTGCTTTCAAGGAAATGATTCAGAGGCCCGAGGAGATCTTCACACCTAAAGTATGGTGTTTCCCAGCTGAGCCTCAGCCTCTACCTTCAGGTTCTTATTGCCAAGAGGGGGATTCTTCTTAGATTGGCAGTGTCGCCGCTGGGCTCTAGAGCCCAGAGCTGTAGGCCAATCATGGTGTGACTGCCAGTGCTTGGGGAAAGCTGCTGCTGGAAAGGCAGCACAGATGATCCTCAGAAAAACGGCGGATGCTCAGCCTGGGTAAGACAATCTTTCAATGGCTACTTTCTGACACTTCAAGGGATGTCATGTGGGGTCGGTGCTGCTCATTCTGGGTGAATCTGGAGGGTGGAACTAGGACTAGTGATTAGAATTATGCAATTTCAGCACCTTATTTTTTTTTCTTTTTGCAGAGTTGTCTTGGAGGTCACAGTGAGTCCCCTTTCCTTGGAGGATACAAACAAGTCCTTCTCCAATGTTGGCATGTTGGGAAAGACTCACATGACCTATGTCCCTCTGACCAGCCATAATCAGCATCAGGGAGGCCAGATCAACAGGGAGGATAGTCCTGGGACAAAGAACTCTGGTTCCAGCTGTTGCTAGAGCAAGCCCTGGTGCTGATACCCAAGCTGCTCATCCAGCACCCTTCCCCAGACCCTCCTCTCACCTCACTAGAGCTTTGACCGTAGAGCGGACCACACTGGATAGCAGGAACAGCGGTGTGACCAGGATATGGAAGAGGGAGAGGGAGGCAAAGGCCACTGAGGGCGAGAAGTCAGACTCTTTGAAAAAGCTGACGTGGCCCACAAAGGTCTGTGGACAGAGACACAAGTGAGGCCAGGGTGGCTCAGGGCATGGGCCCCCTTCCTCACTGTAGCACCCAGACCTAGACTGGCAGGGAGGGGGCATATAAGGGACCTTTTGGTTAGAGACATTCATCACCCTCACAGTCATCTCATGAGAATGTCCCCAGCAAGCTTAGGACTTCATGTTGGAAAACAGGGGTTGCTCCCTGGTGATCCCTCCTGATCCTGCCCCTCCTTGCCATGAATGAACAGGGAGAAGCCCTGGGGTTGGTTAGGTCAGTGCTATAGATAGCTCATTTTCCTAGTCTTTAGTCAATTAAAATGCAAAAACACTCATTGCAAAGCCACCTCCTCACTGTGCCTACCCAGCTACTTGACTGGCTCAGCAGTCTGTTACCCACAGGTCCCAAAAAGCTAAGCCAGGAACCGGCCCAATAAATCACATTGAAAGTGAATTCCCAAGCATGCCTGACAGACTGTGAACTCAACACAGCTCAGGGACACTGGCCCCAGGGGAAATAAATACGTCTTTTTAAAGAACTGCAGCCCTTACAGTGGCAGGGGATGGGAGGCCGGAGAGGGGCTGCAGGCTCATGGGGCCCAGACCTTTCTGCAAGTGCACACTGTCTGTCCCCATTGCCAAGCTACACACAGCTTTTGTCAAAATCACTTTAGAAAACCACCATTGTGATATATCATGACGTGGGGACTTGCGGGTGGCATGTTCTTAAATATAAAAAAGCAGGTTACACAACTGCCTGTGCCACACAGTCCTATTTTTGTAGAAATGACATATCATATGCCTTAAAAAAAGACTGGAAAGAAACACCCTAAAGATGGTAGCAATGGGATTATGGGGCACTTTAATTCTTTTTTGTGTTTTTCTTTCCGAATTTTCCCTCATTTCCACAATAAATGTTTCACTTTTAATAATTAAAAATATTGATAGCTATTTTAAAAATGAACTTTAATTTCTCTAAATTCTAATTCTCAGATCTTCCAGGCCTTGAGGCAAAAGCCCTGCTGGGGTCAGTTATGGGAGGGATCCATCCCTCTAATTCAGCCCTGCCACTGAGCCCCTCTTCTAAGGTCTCTGTGTGGAAAGGCCAAACCTGGATGGCTCCCACTACAGATCTCCTCCCCCACCATGCCACCCCTGGAGATGGAGAAAAGATCCACTTACAATAAGGACGGCTGCGATGGGGATGGCCGTGTTCATGAAAACTGCAGAGGAAGAACAAGGGTGAGTTTAGTGGGAGGAATGAGACAGCAGGACATTAAGATGCCCAGGATGGTGGGGGCACTGCAGCCCCATGGGGTCCTCTCCCCAGCCTGCAGGAGGGGCTGGGATGAGGGGAGGGACAGAACTCCAGTCCTCTGGCCTCCATCTCCTTACCCTGTTTCTCTTATGCCTGACTTAAGTCTTTATTTAAAGGCTTAGGTGCCTTTATTCTGCTCCATGTGAAGTGGGTGAAGGAAGCCCTGTGGGAAAGTGGTGGGAGAAGGACTGCAGAGCGGCTGCCTAAGGCCAACTGTGAGGTCACAGCATGTTTCCGGAGGCTCCAAGAGGCTCAAAGCAGCTATTCCTTCCTCTGCTTTAGAGGAAGGAACAGATACGTCCCTGTATCTACCCAAGCCATGCTTGCTATGATGCAGCAAGCTTCCCAGTCTCCTCTGCTTCTTGGAAAAGATTTCAAACTCATCCACATTGAGGTATTAGTGACCAAGGATAGCTTACATGGGGGTCTTCCCTAGACCTAAGGCTTAGAGTCCATATTAGGTGAGTCAGCTGATTGGCTTCCTTATTCTAGAAGTGAAGCCTCAGATCCTCCATATGGACTCCAGGGAGCAAAGGTATCTAGTCTTCAAGTCACACAGGGCGGAGGCCCTGTTAATTATACACTAGGCATCCTTGAGTAGGTCATTTACCTTCCTGGGCCTCAGTTTCCTCACCTGATTTTTATAAACTTGTACTTACTGGCTCACACACTAAGGTCCAAGGAGATAATATAGGTGACAGGCTCTCTGAGCCCTGAGTGCCACCTGAATATCATATCTCATGAGTGACTTGTGTAGACTTGCTCCATAGATCACATCTCTTTGCCCAGAATGTGAGATACCCAAGAGAGCCCTGATTCTAGGCCTGGCCTTCCTGAGAGAGCAATGTCCCTGCAGCAAAAGTGACCATCCCAGCTGCTACCTTCCCTTCTCATCTTGCTTCCTCCATTCTCTTCCAGGCAAGCCCAGAAAGGAGCCTGTTTATGTTATTAGCCAAATTATACCAGAAAGACAAGAAGTCAGGAGCCAGGAGCAAAAGGTCAAGGGCTTAGCCTATGCTCATGGTCCCTGTCTAATGAATGGCAAAGACTTTGAAACTCTCAAGTCCAAATAGTCAACACCATTCCTGAGGCTGGCTGACTGCCTGCTTACTGTGAGCGTCCTGTGCATACTAGACACACAATGTACACTGAGGATAGGGTCCCCAGCTTCAGGGAATCCCAAAGCATGGAAGGACACACATGGCCATTGCCCCTTTGGGGATCCCAGTCAGAAGAAGGAGGCAGAACTATGCTCCCAGGCAGCCCGTGATATGATAGGAAGATGAAGAACACGACCCTAGGAAGCTCTGGACCAGAGAGAAAAGACATTGTCCCCATTTGGGGGGAATTCCTAATCTGATGGGTGAGACAAGACCCATGCTATGGGGGAACTCCCAGCCTCATATATGGCTGGAGATCTTGACACATTGCTCATCTATGACCATAAGGCTTTCTTCCTTTTTTTTTTTTTTTTTTTTTTTGGCAGTGCTAGGGACTAAACCCAGGACTTGTCTATGTTAGGCAAGTGCTTTCCACTGAGATATATCCCCAGACTCCTTTAAAAAAAAGTTGCCCAGGCTGACCTTGAACTTGCAGTCCTCCTGCCTCAGCTTCTTGAGTAGCTGGGAGTACAGACATGTACCTCCACCAACCATAAGGCTCCTTATTAATACCAGTGTCATACATGATTGTGCTTTAATTGCACTTCTTGATAAAGTCTGGGTGGTCTCCAGTTGTCCTCCACAATGTCACAGCCCTCATTTGTAGTTGCTAGAAGTGAGCAGCATAGCACTACTGATTACAGTCAAGGTAAAAGGGGCCCAGATATAGGACATAGGATATAGGATGGCCATCACTGGCTGGGGAGGACAGGAAAGAGGAGGACACTCATCAGGCCTGGGCCATTGGCATCACTGGCCACATAGCTCTGAATGAGAGGGAGCCCTGCCTCTCCCCTAGAGGGTCAATTGCTCCAAGATGTTCCCTGGGGCAGGGGCCTCTCTTCTGCCTTCCTTGACCCATCCCCATAAATTCCTGATGAGGAGGGGCTCAAGCTGTAGAAGACGCATGTGCATCAGCACCCACTGGCCCCCTGCCCCAGGCTGAGAGCCCTCCTTCACATTCTGGGGCATAGGCTGGGAATTGGATTGTAAATTGGTGCAGCGTGCTTGGAAAGCAATCTGGTGCTTTGTAGCTAGCGCTACATAGAAGTTCAGACCTTCTGATCCTGTAATCCATCTCCTGGGAATTTATCCTGAATAATCATTCAAGAGAGGCACAAAGCCATCAGCAAGATGGTGTTAGCTGCAGTGCTATCCATCACAGTAAAACAAAGCCACAACTCCAGCAACAAAGCACCCAAACTAAATAAACTCGACACTTCTAACAGGAGGGACTGTCTTAGCAAATGATGGTACATGACCTCTCAGAGAGATTTTGCAGTTGGAAAACATGTGATAATTGATATTTTATTCTACTGCATGTTTTTCCTGGTCATGATTTTTTTAATTTATATTTTTTCTGTTTTGTTGTCTTTATTCTTATAGCCATCTGAACTCCTTTGAGAAATCAGACAAGCTATAAATAAATTTAAAAGTGAACATTTCAAAGCTGATGCAGCACTATAGAGAGTGCTTATGACATAATTAATTTCCATGCTGTTCTAGCTATTGTATACAGATGATGAAGAATGAAAATGTGATTTTCCAGTTTCTCTACCTTCTCCTGGAAAGATGCCAGGGAGTTCCAGGTCCCCTTTGGGGTTGGGGACTAGGGTAGTGGGATCACTGTCTGCTTGTGTTCCAAAGGCCTCTCTGAAGACCATTCATGGCCCCTGGGGTGGATGTGACCAGCTCTGGAGATGCCAGTGCTGGGAACTGGGAGACCTGGGGCTGCTGTGGGCCCTGGCTACTCTCTGAGCACAGCAGACAACTGGGGTTTGGGCATGGGTTGCTGGGCATCCACCCCCCTGTCATGGGGTTGAAGACCTGAGGCCTTGCTCCCATTTTCCTGAACTACATAAAGCTCTGCAAGATTCTAAAGTGGAGGGAGGGATGGGAAACATAACCAATGATAGATTTCTCCCCTACTGTGGCACAGAGTGGGGTGACTCACCTTGATTTGATTCAGAAAAAAAACAAAAACAAAACACAAAAGATGAAGAACATAACAGGATTCAAATCTTGAGTGATAGGTAGCAAGACATACTTGTTAAGTTATGTTAAGTGAAATAGAAGATGACAGGAAGACGAGAGTGTGATGTTGTTATGGAGGGTTAGATTACATGTGGGCAGGCCTGAAGGTGCTATCAAGCAAAAAGGTCTTCTGTGATGGTGCAGAGATATGGGTATTTTAAAAATTATTCTCTAAGTCTTATTCATTCAAAAATTATTTTTTGAGGTTCTCACTTATTTCAGGCTTTGGGCTGGGATTTGGAGGTACCAAAGTGAGCAAATGTGTCAGTTTTTCCTACTCCCCATCCTAAATAAAATAATAAATCTACCAAATTCAAAAGCAGGGCTCAGTCACCATTCCCACTCCCCTGGCTTTGTCCATGGAATGCTGTTTGGCCTTGTGGGTGCCAGCCAGCACTGCAATACCAGGAGCTTTTCACTTCCTAAGCATCAAGAAATATTTCAGAAGCCATGTATCAGGGAGGCACAGCCAGCCATTTGTGCCTCTGGTTAACTTCATCTTGGTCCCCTGCAGAGGGATGGTGGAGGGGCCTGCTGCCTTGCAGCCTGGATCTAATTGCAAGTTGCACCTCCAGGAGGGGAAATGTATTTTGAAGTAACAGGGCTATTTCCCTTTCTGTCCAATTGTCAGAGAAGTAAACAGAGGGGGAGGGAAAGCAGGTAAATAGTATTTCTATTGCTGGAAACTGTGGGAGCGCATCAGGAGGCCACTCAGTCAGACTGATTTGTGACTCCTAAATTGATGAGCCTCCCTGACTCCTCCTCAGCCACCCTCCCTGCCAAACCAGGCCAGGACAACTCACTGTGGCTGCATCAACTGGCATAAGGAAGGGCAGATGTTGAAGAATTTCAGAAGAGCTGGAAGAAGGAAGGGGACGAGGTTTCAAGGTCACCTTGTCCCCCTATGCTAGCTGATCTGACCACTGAGGGGGACAGAGGGTAAGCAAGATTTGTAAATAACAGGCAGGCTCTGGGTTGGGGAGAGGGGCTATGCTAGGTGCCACCATCTTGCTGGCCCCCAATCCTCATGAGTGGCTGAGCTGTGTTTTGGGGTTTCTTTGTTTTTCAGGATGCAGTATGAGGCCAGTCACATTGACTGACTGTGATTCAGACTTCTGAGCACAGAATGCTAAAAGAGATGGCAAACACATCTTTCACTTAAATGCCTTCCATGGCTCCCTCCTGAAGCACAACACAGATGGTCCTGCAGGAGCTAGTCTTGTTGTCTTTCTTCACCAAGTTCTGCAGGAGTATGGGACACACCATCATCTCTCTGGAGGCCTTTGTACCTGCTCACTTGGCTGACTCATGGTCAACCTGAGGGAACCAGCAGTGGGTTCCACCTCTGATAGGCCTTCCCTGACACCCACTGCCCCTGAGACTAGATTGGATACAACTTGTAACTCTTATGGGTGATAGAATACCCTTTTCTGTTCTTGTCACTTATGACACTAAGCTTCTCCAGTAGACTGTAAGCAATGTGTGGGCTAGGACCAAAGTGTTCTCACCTAATGCCTAGGCAGGGCCTAGCTCATGGGAGATGCTTATGAATATTTGTTAAATAAGTGAAAAAAAACAAAAGACCCAGGTCAGGCAAGTAACACCCCCCAAAAAAGGGGGGGGCACAGATAGAGGGGCATTTGGAACTAACTCTGTGGCTCTGACCACATGCACAGCCGCAGTTCATGGACACAGCCATCCACAAGACTGTGAGTGCCTGAACCATGCCCACTCCTTCCAATATCCACTTCATTCCATGCCCAGGGCTTCCATAAAGCCTGGCACAGAGAGAGAGCCCTGGAATTGGTGCTGCAAAAAGGTCAAAATGAACTGGAGGCCTATTGGTTGGTTGACTGATAGGACCTATGAAAATGCCTTTGTCTCCTCTGCAAAACCTGTTCTCAAAACAAAAACAAAAACAAAAACAAAAAACAAACAAACAAACAAAAACAGCAACAAAAACCAGAAGCACCTAGAGTTCTGCTGCTTCTGTAAGGAAATGAGGACTGAGCTGACTTCTAAAGGGACTAACCACAGCACCTGCCTTTAGCTTTCTCCCACTTTGTCTTCTACTCACTGAAATCCTATCTACCATTCAAGGTGCAGCCCAAGCCTTTTCTATGTTAATCTCTGTGTAACCTCTTTGGCCACTTGGGCTTCTTTCTCTGTGCTCTGCCATTTATACTGGCAGAGTATACTGGCTAAGGTCCTCCATGAGTCATTGCACCTTGCTGAGCTTCAGTCCTTTCTGCTATACAATGGGACAGTAGAGCCACACACCTCACAAGTCGTAATGAGGATTAAGTGCCGTCAGACTTGCTAGGCAGCCAGCACAGAGCTGGCCACACAGTTTGATACTTATTGTCACATGGTTCTAAGCATGTGCCCTCTGACTTCTCAGAGAGCATAAACCAAAAAGAATGCAGAGCATATCTTATGGTTCCCTGCATCATCCTGGTGCTTAGCACAGGGAGGGGCTCACATATACACCTTGCTTAGCATCCACCAAGTGACTTACATCTGTTTTCCTTCAAAAAGAAATATGGATTCTGATGTTGGGAAAACTGTGTCTCTTTGCTTTTCAGTCTTCTGCACCACCAGGGTGCCACATATGGGCTGTCAGTGATATTGACAGTGAGACTATCAGATAGAGTATCAGAGGCAATCTTGTCTGCCCTGCAGGCTTGAGTGCATGGCCAGTCTGGATGACCAGACTGAAAGCCCAGCAGGCATCCTCGGCTTGGGCCCCATCAGGAAACATGACTCCCAGGTTCTTCTGTGTTGCCAGGACTCCATGACTGGCGCCAGGGGTGAGAATAAGAGATTCCCATTACCTCAGCCTAATGACCTGTGTCTTGATCCCAGTAACAGGAGGAGGAAGTCCATGAAGAGGCAAATGAGAACACACTGCAAACATGTGCCCATGACTGGGCAGTACCCCAACACCACCCATCTCTCTCCCACTCCCAGGGCTGGTTCATGAGAAGAGACACATCTCTGGAAGGATGACACATTGAGAAAACAGAACCCACCTTTCAGCGCTCTACCTGAAGGACATGAGAACTTATTCCTTCCAGCTAGTGTGTGTTTCCATTGTTATCCAGCGCCCTCTCCACCACCTTTCCCAACCTCTAGCAATCACTATTTGTCCTTATGTGTCTGGCTTATTTTACTTGAATTCTAAAGTTCTAGTGCCCAGTGAGGGGACTATAGTTCACACTAATTATCAGGATTTGACCAGTATACATGGTATACATCTATCAAAATTATTACACTGTACCCCATAAGTACAATTAAAATAATAATTTTAAAAATACCTCCTTGAGGCCTCTTCTTTTTCTATTCCTTTCAGAGGCAAACCCAGCTGTTCTCTTTGTACCTCTAGGTCACCTGGATAGGTTCAGAGCCCTGGGAAGGCTCCTGCTTGGTTCCAGAGCCCCCTGCCCCTTCCAGAGTCATCTTGGCTCTTGACAAAATGAAGTCTCTTTCCTTACATCTTCCTGGTCACAAAGCCATTGCTTGTCTTTTGAGGGTCACAAAGGGACAAAGAGAACCTATTTTGATGGGCTAGCCAAGAAACCTAGGCATTGTAGGATGTTGTTTACATAGGAAAACATGTCCCATGTATAGTTTGGAATCCACAAATACACCTAGGAATATACATCTCGTAGGAATAGCCAAAGTAGCAGCCACCTACCCCAGGTTGCATTTCCTGAGATTCTCCTACTTTGCTACTCACTGTGCCTAGAATCTTGAGGACCCAATGCCACCATGTTCCTTGCTGCTTCCTTTCCCATTGTCCATGTCAGCAGTCGTGAGCCTGCCTCACTTCATCCTGCCATGTTGTTGCTGGGAGAAGCCCCTTAGCTGCTGGGAGACGCCTACTCCCACCCCAGCAGCTGTTCTCACAGCTGAGACTGACTGTCAATCAGATATCTCTAACACAGGGGGCTGTATGCAAGGGTGAGGGTACTGTTAACCCAACCAGCCCAGAGACAAGAAGTTGAACTGACAGAGAGGGAAGACATGGACTTGGTCCTGGGGGCACTGACTTTCCTGGGTTCCCAGATGTTCCATCCAATTTCTCTTGTCTCATGGAGTGAGTATTCAGCCCCTCTCTGAGCATCACAGGGTCGAGGATGAGGATGAGGAACCTGAACTGTCTTGGTGAGGAATCTAGTAAGCACGGGCTGCCTGCCATGCCCACAACTTCATTCTGAGAAAATCAGGTCCTAGCAGGACTTTCTGTGTAAATATACTATTATGGTTTAGATATGATATGACCCCTGCCAAAAGCTCACGTGAGATAATACCAAAACATTCATAGAAGAAATTATTGGGTTATGAGAGCCTTAACCTAACCAATGTATTAATTCATTGATTGGGAATAACTGGGAATTGGGAATAACTATACGCAGGTAGGGTGTGGCTAGAGGAGGTAGGTCACCAGGGGCATGTCTTTGGGATACATATTTTGTCCTTGGTGAGGAACGGTCTTTCCCTGCTTCCTTGTTGCCATGTCCTGAGCTGCCTTCCTCTACCTCACTCTTCTGCTGTGATGCTCTGCCTCACCTCAGGCCCAGAGCAATAGCATCAGCCATGGACTGAGACCTCTGAAACCATGAGCCCCAAATAAACTCTTCCTCCTCTGCTGTTTTTGTTGGGTCTTTTGGTCACAGCGATGAAATAGCTGACTAAAACATGGCTTGTACCATGCCTAGTGGATGGCCTCGCCACTGCTGACTGGAGTGACAGCCCTGCCCAAGGCATAGGACATCCTGGTCTGGCTGGCCCCTGGGGTGCTCAGTTCAGCTGTGGCCTGCAGTAACCCTTGTGTTGAGGGTGGTCACCTGACAGCATGAACACCAGGAGCACACAGATGACCTGAGCACCATCTCATTCTCCACAAGGCTTGCTGTATGAGTTTATCTGGAAGATATTCCCAGCATATCCTCCATTAGTGCCCTCTCTGCCATCCCCACAGGTGTGTCTCTTCCCATTGTATCAAAAGAAACAATTTTAGCTGGGGGAGGTGGTCAGCATGGACCAGCTCTCCTCATTTCCTCTTCTATTCCCACTCCTGTTATAGCCTATTCTAGATTGTTTCTCTTCACCTAAGAGTCACCTTGCAATACACTCGCTTTCGTGCCCTTACCCATGGAGGTCCCTAGCACTCTGGAAAATAGCAAGAGAAGACTTCATAGGGTCTAGTCTGACTCATGCTGCTAACCTAAGGAGTAACTTCAGGAACACAGTCCTCTCTGGGCCTCAGTTTCATCTGTAAAATGATTGCCCAATGTGCAGAAAGCATTTTCCATTTACTCTTCTTGCCACATTCTATGCAGGATTCCCACAGATCTGTCTTCTCACAAATCCTCTCTTCGGGTTTGTTAATTCATTTAACCTGTCTATTAAATTAGTTTTTTCTTTTCTGTTTCTTTTTTTCCTCTCCAGGTTATTTTACTGGGCCCTTCTTACACATAATGGCTTTTAAACTGGAGCAGTCAGGGAACCCAAGTGAGGTCTGCCAGTTGCTAAATATCCACACTCCACTTATGCAATTGGAGGGTAACTACTGTGGGGTGAGTCCTTGGAGCCATGAGACCAACTGTGAGACAATCACCTGACCTCCACGTGCCCTCATTCTGGCCAGGGGATCATTGTTCACTGAATTCATCTCAATAATGAGAAGTTTAAATTCTGGAAGTTCTTTCTATTCTTTTCCCCCGATACTTTCCCTCTATGTTGCCTTGTTGGTTTTATACCTTCTTTTAGCTCTTTGGTTATATTAAATACATTTATTTTATTGTCTTGTAGACTATTCTATCATCTATAAATATTGAGAGACTAACTCTTCTATTTTTTGAACCTGCTGATTCCATCTTAGTGCTACATTTTCTCTTGTGGCTTTTTATTTCCTTATTATTAGTTCATCATTCAACAGGAGTGATTACCATAGCAGTTCTATAGTTTCTGTAAAGTGGCTTTTATATACAAGTTTATCAGTTTTGATTTTTTTTCTTGGATTAGGGTTCAAATCACTTGATTAATATAGCTTTAGTCCCTATACCTGTGAGTCCCTCAAACTTGGACATCTGAACTCTAAGAATACCTTGCCTCTTCTTTTTCATGGCCCCAGATGAATGGAAGCTTCCTCTTAGCTTCCCCAGGGCAGTGGCAGCTCAGTCTGACTTGCTAAAAAATCCTCACATTTAGAAGAATCAGAAACTGTTGTTATTTATTTGCTTACTGCTCCCTGTCAATAACATATCAGGTCTATGAGGAATGAGGCCTCATCTGTCTTTCTCACTAGTGTATTCTGAAGGTCAACATGGTGTCTGCTCAGCGGGCTCTTGGTACATGTCTGTGGGATAAATGAATGAGAGCTGTGTGATTTCTGGGGGCTCAGCTACCACAGTCTGTTGGAGATCCCCCTGGGCTGGATGACCCCAAACCCTCCCACTTCTGTCACCATCACACCTCACCCAAGCCTATCCTTGCGTGTAGGCAGCAGCACCCAGGGCTGGCCTGTTGGGCGGACTCACTGGAGATGGAGGTGTAGACAGCAAAGGCCCGGAGGCTGGTCATCTCCTTCCTGCGGGTCATCTCCACTCGTGTGCAGAAGATGTTCTCCCAGGCGTACAGCTTGAGCAGCTTGATGCCACGAAGCATTTCGTTGGTCTGCTTCAGTCTCTCGTTGGAATATTCCTGAGGGAGTCAGTGAGTCAGAGGGGAGAAGCCTTTATGCCCACCTCACCCAAGAGAGAGGCACTGAGTCAATGTCCTCATCCTTCACCCAACTCCTGTTCCTACAGGGATGCTCCCTGCCCTTTCCTTTAATCCCATTTCACAGATACAGAAGCTGAGGCCTACAAGTGAAGTGTCCTACCCAAGGTCAATGACAGTGTGGGTGTGGAAGAGGGGACCCGCTGATGTGAGGGCAGGGGAGGAAAGAGACATTGAGGAAGGGTGGGGAAGGGGACCTTTGGATACTCACCAGTGTGCTCCGCTGGGCTTGGGAGAGTTTGGTGGCCACAAAGTACTGGACAGGGGCCAGTAGAATGATGACAGCTGCTCCAACTAAGGCACTGACCCCAAGGATGTAGTAAAGGAGAATCACACCCACGATGATCTGGGGGAGGGTGGCAGGATGAGTTCTCTGACCTGGAGGCTGCCCTGCCAGGGGACAAAATTCCCCTCCCCAGTTCACTATAGTGGGACAGGCCTTGGTGCCCAAGTTTCCAAAAGGTCTTGGGAAGAGAGTGGGGCATGGGAGGATGTGTGACAAAGCACTCTCAGAAGGAAGGATCAACATGATGGGCTCTCACACGAGCCATTTCTGGGCTGGTAACTAACTGCATTACCTGCAAGGCTGCCTCACTCTCAAGCCTACTTTCCTGATGGAAGGGTCGGAGCTGACACTGCACCGGGAGCATGACAGCATGTTTTGTTCTGTGTGCTGGATACTGAGGCTGACATTTTACTCTCATTGGAAAAAGGTGATCCCTGAACAAAGGGACAAAATTGCAGCATCCATGATGCAGACAAAACCAGCCCTTGGTGCAAGGGACTGTTTTTCACTCTCATGCTTTTGGTCTCTTTAAATTTTTAGTGAAGCTGGCAGGTATTCTTTGATAAGAGAATTCATTGTTTCTAGATTTATGTAAATGACTGCCTGCTTGTGAATATTTATGAAAAGGGTAAATCATTCTCACCAGTCCCCAAAGCACCAAGATGACAGTTTCCCAGGTCGCCATTAAAAGCAGGCACTTCGTTTATAGATACAGGGCATACTTTAGAACAGATGTGCTAGCTTCCTTAGTTGGAAAGAAAGAAGAAGGATAAAAAGTCACCTGGGTTGGCCCTGCAGTCCCTGAGCCCTGCACCAGACTAGCATTGAGCTCCCTGCACCACCCTAAGGTTGGAGTAGGTGGCAGTTCTGCAATTTCCATTAATCACAGAAAGCCTCCTGCATTAGCAGGTGTCTGAGAGGTTCTGAATTGACTCATCATCACCTGCCTCCCAGGGATTAACTAATGTTATATGCTGGCACAGGTGGGCAGAGGGTCTCGTTAGGAGAGGAACCTCCTACCCTGGCCAGGCCCACCCTGTCATCCACCTGGAAAGTTCTCCCGCATCCAGTCCTTTTCCACATGAGCTGTTTTCATAAGTAGGCAGTTCGGCTGTTCTTTGGCCACTGGGTTTATGCCAGACACAGAGAAACCTCTCAGGGCACCCTGAGCCACTAATAAGGTACCTGTTGGGGGCCAGTGCCTGTACCCACACCACCTCCAAGGGACTGGAAGTGACTGGGGCAGGAGCTAGGGCTACACCTATTGCTCCTAGGCTCCTTCTGATGTTTCTATGCCCCTCCTCCCCTGTGCTTCCTAGACTCCTTGGTCCATTCCATTCTTCTACAGTGGTTGGAATGGCCCTCTTGGGAGATAATAAAAGAAATCACTAATTCTAGGTGTGCAAAGCAAGTATTAGGAATTAAAGGGCTATTCTGTCTCCTATTCACAGGTTATAAAGTATCTACTGTAGTGGGGAGATCACAGTCCCTGGGGTTTGGGGCCCTGAGTTATAGTGCAACCCCACCACTTATCAGTTGTGTAATCTTGGGCAAATTACCTAACCTCTCTGAGTCTCAGAAAGTCTTTATCTTTAAAATGGTGATTATAATGCCTACTTCACTGGACTGTCATGAAGATTAAATGAACCTCTACAATAGGCACCTAAAATAGTACCTTGCATGAAGTGGGAGATCGATACAAGGTGGATAACCTTTCTTTAAAATATAAAAGTTTCATGGGAGCTCTGTCACAAGGGAACCATAGAAAGGAGATATGTTGGTAATGTGCTGTTATTAATTCCCTATGTGGCCTTGGACCCTTGCCCTCTCTGGGCTTCAGATACATATGGAATGAGGAAACAGGTTTCTACCATGGCTGAGTTCCTTAACCTTGATGCATGTCAGGGGACAGCCCCTAAAATTGCATGCACATGTGTGAATAAAATTTTTTTCTTTCCGAGAAATAGAATTTGAAAAGTATATGTAGAAGAGTGGTTGCCTAGAACTGGGGGCTGGGATGAGTAGACTGCCAATGGGAACAGGTTTCTTTTTGGGGTATGAAAATGTTCTAAATTTGTGATGGTTGCACAACTCTGTGATTATACAAAAATCCACTGAATTGTATCATTTTAAGTAGGTGAATTGTATCTCAACAAAGCTGTTAATTTTTTAAAAAGTGTGTTACCAAAAAAAAAAAAATAGATTATGCACTAGGAGAGCCCTTGGGACTCACACAGGGAAGGGGAAAAGGAGCTAACTGCAATATTATAAAAAGCCTCTTGTGCTCTGTGGCAACCAGGTTGCCCAGAGAATCCTGGCCAGGCTGTTTCCTTGCCTTGGGGCTGAGATGATATCAACTCTTTTTTGAAGGGTGGTGCTGGGGGTCGAATCCAGGGCCCTGCACACGCTAGGCAGGCACTCTACCACTGAGCTACCTCTCCAGCTCTCAACATTCAACAGTAACTCCTGTGTGCTGGCCAAATCTTTAAGTGGCAAAAGTTATAGTGTTGATTAATTAAAAATGAAAAATCAACCAAGTGTAGTGGTATATGCCTGTACTTGAGAGGCTGAGGAAGTTTAGGAGCTTGGGGCCAGCCTGGGCAACAGAGCAAAAGCCACCTCAAACAACAACAAATCAGAAATCACATGCTACTTCATGATAAATATGCAAAGTAATTAAGTAGTGCAGATAAAAGTCTCTGCTCCCTCTCTTGTATGTAAGGTTTCAATTACACAAACGAGAGGGCCTGGGACAGGGCCAGCACAGTCACCAGCTAGTACTCTGAGCAATGATGTACATGCAATAAACACCATGCATACTAGTAACAGCAACGTAACAGGTTCAGTGGATGAAATTTTATAAAACAGGTTGTTCAAGGGGACACAACAGAAAGAACTTGTGGGTAAAAAGCTGGTGACTGCATTAGACGAGCTCTCCAGGCCCTTTCGTGCTTTTGCAGTCATTGCTCCTTCTTGGCAGAGGGGAGCAGGGCAATCTGGGCATGCATATGTAGTAATGGTGACTGCATAGACAGCTGTTCCTCCTGCCCTACGTTGTGTCTTCTCTAGCTGTCTCCCTGTGTGAGTTGCTGCTTCTATTTTCCTTTAATATATTTTAATTCTACGTTTTACAGGCAAGGAGGACCAATACACCCCACTTAAGATTAAGGTTTATACAATCTGTATTCCAAGAACCAATGGATTCTGATAAAGCCTCACTCTCAGAAAATACTTAGATGTCAAGGCATCTGGTGTTTCAAGTGACCACTGCTGGGTACTCTGCTTGGTGTTTACCTACATTATCTAACTGAATCATCATTGCAACTACAGAGAGTAGGAATTGTTCCCCTTTCACACATGGGAAAACCAAGGCTCAGAGAGGCTAAGTATTTTCAGAGCCTGTCTCATCCAAGTCCACACACCTTCTACACTAGGCCAATCCTGTGGACCCTGAATCCTCTCTGGAAATGGGTCTGGGATTTAAGTTTCTGGTCTGAGCAGCAAAGTGAAAATTCATTCCCATGACAGATATCAGATTCCATGGAGGAACAACTCCAGAGATAAGAGTGTGTAAGAGGCCAGGATCAAGTAAGGAGGATTCTCCTACTAACATCCAGGAAGGATGTGTCTGCTCCTGGGCCAGTGCTGGAAATTGTCCAGTTTCAAAACATATCACATTTTTAATTTCCAAAAAAAAATATGCACTTATTGAAGAGCTTAGAAACAAATAAAGAAAACAAAAATCACTTGCAATCCTATCTTGGGGACTTCCACTTCCTTCTTCTGATTGACTTTGTGCAATGTATATATATTGACTTTGTGCAGTATATATATTGTATATATATGCATATTCAGTTTAGTAGGAAGCCTACTGCACATACTATTTTGTAACTTCTTTTTCTTTTTTGTTTAAATACATCATAATCCTAGTGACTTGGGAGGTTGAGGCAGGAGGATTGAAAATTTGAGCCTCAGAAATTTAGCAATACCCTGTCCTAAAATAGAAAGTAAAAAGTGCTGGAAATGTAGCTCAGTGGTAAAGCACCTTTGGGTTCAATCTCCAGTACCTAAATAAATAAAGATACATCAGGATAATTTTGTAGTGTAATTAAGCACTTTGTTATAACATAACTTTTAGTGTCTGTAGAAATGTTCCACATGTGATTATTATACAGTTTATTTAAAGTTGGCTGTAGTTTCAAAGTCTTAATGACACAGCCATCTCTGATTATTAAGAGATGGTTAGACACTTGCAATGTTTGAGATACTAAAGGGACCCAGGGGGTACACCTCATGGGGACCCTAAGGGGTAATAGATACAGGTAAACAGAATGGAAAATGGTGAGTGCCTAGAAACTGGACACATGCCAGCAGATCATGGTTTTATGTCCTGCTGCCACCCCCAACCCCCAAGCACACATTCAGTACCTGTACTGGCATAGCCCAGAGATTTGGGCACAAGAAGAAAAACCACATGAGTTGGTTGGTGTCGATGGCCACCAGGTTGCAGATCTGCCCAGCAGTCATTTCCCCCATGGACAGGTTGGAGGTGGACAGGTGCATAATTTTATTATAAATCTTGGTCTAGAAGCAAGAGCAGAGTATTTCACATTCATCACCATCACCATTCTGTTCACCAGCCCAAATGCCATGGTTCTGGAATGTGCCAGGGTTCCCCATGCAGCCTTAGAGCAGTTCTGTAAGGGGCCCGTGTTCCCATTCTAGTTTTACAAACAAGGCAACTAAAGGCTCAGAGAGGGAAAGGGCTTAGTTACAGATCAAGTCACTCAGGGAAGGAGCAATGAAATGAGGATGCCGGGAGCTCCTTTCCAGCAAGCAAGGTCTCTCCCTTGAGCTACAGGACTTAATTGGCTCTTAAATCTTAAAAGCAGATCTTTGTGTCCAGCTGTACTCTTGATTTACCAGGGGCCAGTGGAGAACACATTTCAAAGCCATAAAAATGATGAAGTGGGGAGCTGCCTGCTACAATGTGGCCTTGTCCACCCTGGGGCAGCAACACACTCTGGGATCAAGTCAGTCATCGGTTGAGTCTTGAAACAAACCAGGATTCAGTCTTGGAAGAGCGGATGCGAGATATGACCACGAATGCTAGCTAGTCACTCCCGGTACCATCCTGCACTCCAGCCACTTCAGGACCTGCATGGGGCTGTCAGGGAAGAGCCGTGGTAAAGGTTTCCCTTGAGCTCTGCGTCTAACAGCTTTATGTGCTGAGTGAGTGTGCCTCCCAGAAAGATTGCAATTTTCAGGCTATGTGCTCTTGAACAAGGAAAAAGTCATTTCCGTCTTAAGTGTCCTAGGGATGCCTCCTCTCTAATGCAATTCTATTGTGCATCCTGCTGTAAAGTGGACTCCTAGTCTTTAATTTATCTTTTTATAAACTCAGGATTTTTGGGGGTGGAGGGTCATGTTTTCTTAAAGGAGAGAGCTACTTTATGTGGTTTGGGAATTGATAGGCTTCATGGGTAAGGTTTAAAATAAGGACAATGATATTTTTTGGACAAATCTATGTACTTCCTATGTTATGTGAGATAGGGTCTTAAAGGATAATCACCTACTTTCAATGAAGTGGGCACACAGAGTCAACTGTCAAGTAAAGCACTATTAAGTAAAGGCTGGGACACATAAAATTGCACACCAACTGAGAGCCAGTATATATTTTTAAAAATTATATATAATTCAGGATTTCACATAATAACTTTTCATGCAAAAAGAAAAAACATGGTTATCCTCAAACTCATGAAGAAACAGACTCTCATCTATGAGTGTAAATTCTCTGTAAATAATTTTCTGGAAATCTCTGAGGGGAAGAAGGTTTTCTATTTTCTAATTAGTTTCCATGATAAATGCCAGTATTTTCTTTTTTTGCGGCATACGGATCAGTCTCTCTTATTAATGCAAAAGATTCGGTTTGATAAAAACAATTACATGCTAATACATTAAGAAGCCACTTTTGGCTCTTTTAGTGTAATTGGAAAATTCTGGGCTGGTGTGATTTATGACATACAAACAGAAAATAGATTTAATCACAAAACTATCCAACCACAAAATTGGTTGCAGTTGTACAAGTCTGTCTGTCACTGGAGGGGTCTGAGCAGAGGCTGGGATTTTTGGAGAGATTTTCTAAACTGAGCAACAGTTTGATTATTCTTAGCTTTGAAGTCCCCAGATCTCAGAAGGTTTTAGATTTTCCTGGGCACTTTCCACCATTCTTATATGGTGATATCCTAAGGAAATACTCTGTTTTCTCCATGAAAATCCAGTGGAGGTGGGCAGTGCTTCCTGTATAGCTGTTCAGGTTTTGTACTATACACCGACACCAAGATAGCCAGGGTTCAGTCCCTGATACTCTCTCCAGCCCAGAATGTACCTTTCTCTCAGTCCCTTTTCAACAGAGCCTCTGATCCTAGCTCTCACAGGACCAGTCAATGTTACTGATTCTGAAGGACATTTTTGAAGGATTAGGTGGCTTTGGGATTTTACTACAACTTCATGGAATCACTGTGTATGGAGAATCATTTGGCTGTCCACTCTCCCCATTGCACAAAGGGAGCAAGCAGCACACATGGTCTCAGATGATTGTGTAGCTGCTGTATCCGTTCTGACTAAATGTGAAAAATTAACAAACTCCTGTCCTCTTTAAACTACTCTCCTAGAGGGTTCTCTTTCCAATCACTGAATCAGAATTCTAATGGAAACACTGTGGCCTGAAGTACCCTTATCACCACCATCTTCAAAAGGGCCTTGAATCCTCCCTGGCTTTAATGATCCTTCCCAGGAACTCTGAGAGGGAATCCACAGAAGGCAGGACCAAGAGTTTACACCTAAGTGACACATCAGACCGACAAGTCTCTCTCATTAGTGACCCCAGATTTAAGAGCTCAAATAGATCTTAGTGGAGGCTAGGTAGATCTTCCATGTCTAACACATATCTCTTTTTGCACCCAAAGAAGATTATTTGGTAGCAGAACTCTGGAACAGCACCCAGAGAATGATTCTGAGGTTGCGTCTGCACTCAGCAAGAATGCCATGATTGACTGATGGGTAATGTCTGCCACGTTCAAGGGTACAGAGGCCCAAGGGCTGAGCAGTGGACATCCCAGGTCTAGTCCAAGGCAGAACCAGAGCCAGAAGTACTTACTACATGGCCCAGGTCCCACTTTTCATTATCCCACACTGCTTTCCTAATCATTATTTCCAAACACTAATGAAAGGCAACAGATATAAATTCACAGCAGAGTTTTTCTTGAGCAAACAATGCAGTTCTTATTGTGAAGTGAAAAAAAAATCATCATCCAAGTACCTGTATTGCTCCCCTCAAGTTAATTCCAGTTTCAATGGCCACATAGTAGGATGCTTGTAGAAACGTCCTTTGCAGTAGGAGGGCAAGGAACAGAAGCACGGCTAAGACGTAGGCATTAGCAAGGAACTCTTGGGATGAGACAAAATAAACTCCAAGGAATTGTATCTGTTGGAAAAGAATGTTCAGAGGTAGTGCCATTGCCAGCAAAATGACAACATCAGTATGTATCCCTGCGCCCTCATGGTCGTGATTAGTAAAAGACCCCTTGCTTACAAAGCCTTGTGCAATTGTTTATGAGCGAAAAATCCGACTGGTAAGTCCAACTATACGTTCTTCTAACTACAGGGAGGGCAGCTTGTACCCTCCTCATCTTCCACTTGGGGGAAGGGAATGAGGTCTACTTCTAATCTCAGACCCATAAATATGACTCTCGGCATTGTGGCCCAGGAGAGATGACTCTGAATGGAACAAGAATAAATAGAGCAAATCACAGAGAAGCCAAATCCAGAACTGTTAGAGCAAATCCCATGATGTGTTCTCCGCTGCAGAAATGCAATCAGCATCTGCCTTGTCCCCTACTTACCAACAGCCTGTTGTGCGGTAACTTCTGGGCAGAAAAGACCAGTGGGAAACCTGGCACTGTGATGCTCCCGGGGGAAAGATGGGAACTCAGCACTTACAATAGACTAAAAAGATTTCAGATCTAAGCCCCCGCGGGCCCAGCTGTGGGTTCCCAGGACCCCTCCTTTCAAATGGAGGTTCTTTCTCTGCACTTCTAGCAAGATTTCAGATAATACCCAGTGAAGGAAAACATTTTGCCTTTGTTGCTAAAGACACCACAGAACAACAATGTGTCTGTTTCCAAATTCAGCATCACTAGCTCCCAGGAAAACTTTGATCTTGATAAGTTCATCCCTCTCCAGCAGATGCACATAAATATTTCCACAAAGACAGAACTGTCCCCTTCCTGAGACTCTGCCCTGAACTTTGCATGCTATTTGGAAGGGTGTGGGAGCTGCTGCAGGGTAAAAAAGAAAAGAATAAAGTGATGAGAAGGAGCACAAGGGCATGTCCCCAGCCAGGATCAAGCTGAGTGGGGCAGGGCTCTCAGTGGAGAAATTCCTGGATCCAGACATTCCTGGATCTTGGCTATAGAGCTTCCTGATGGCAGAAAGACCCCACTCTTGGTTTAAGAGGGGCACTCCAAACCAGCTCTCATTGCTCCCTGAAACTGTCTGGTTTTGCTTATAGATGTACCTCTTAGCTTGGAGGGATGGGGTCTCTCTCTATTGAGGGAACAGGAAAAAGACACAGGGAGACCACTGAGGGATATGTGCAAGACTCCAGACAAAGGCCCTACCATGGATGGACCCCTGGGATCTCTGTCCTATTTACTTATGAACCAGAGGGAAAGACAGAGGCAGGAGGTAGAAGGTAGAATGGCAAAGATGGGTTGGTGGCAGCAAGAGGGACCTTAAAATTAGGCCACAGGGGAGAGACTCGATTTTACAAAGGAAGAAGGGGCAGGCGACAGAGTCAGGTATAGAACTTCATTCTCACAATGCTTCATTAGAAAGGTACCATCACTACCATCACTGGCCCCATTTTGCACATGAGGAAATGGAGTCTCTCAGCATGGTTAAATGGCTGTGCCCAGGCCACATGCGGGTCAGGAGACAACATATGGATATGTATCGGTGTGATCTCAAGACATTAGCAGAGACCCACCACCTAAGCTTCATCCAGCCCATTTACCCTGAGTCAATCCCTGACAGGTGCCTGGCTCAGGACACCCAGGCCTATTTAACATGCCCTGGGAATTTTCTGTTCCACCAAGCCTTTACAGAGACCCAGCTCTGGACAGTAGAATCCATTATTTTAAAACAACAAAACACTTCGTGGGCATCATCCCAAGGGAAATAATTTAACATAAGGAAATAGTTGTTTGTCTCTAAATTAGGGTAAGAGGAGATGCAAGCCCCACACAAATGTCTAGCCTTTGGGAATGGTTGGGGACATTATGATACTCACGGAAACACAGTGCACCCAAGACTACCCATCAGCAGGAGAGCTCTTGAACAGCATGGAACACCATATGTGCTGTGTCACAGCAACGAAGAGACTCACAGGCTGAAGAGTGAGGGCAGGAGAGGTCAGCTGAGCACACGTGATGGCTAGATTGAGAGTGGTCCTCAATATTTGTACACTTTTAAAAAGCAACAAATTCTCTATGGCGGCTCTAAAGGCAAAATCTTGGTTCTTCTCTCCCCTAAAACACACCTTAGGCCTCTCCCACACACACACAAAAAAAACCAACAGCAACAAATTTCTATGGGTCAAGAATTTTGTGACCCATTTAGAAGGAAAAAAAATGAAAATCCTGCTGCAGGTGTAAATCATTAGGTCATGATCATACAGAGGTATGACTGGAATTGTCCCCGTCTGTATGCTCTGCAGCTTAAAGATGGTCACTTGGGTTCTTGCTTTCTATTTTTACAGGGGTCAAAAGGTGAGTTTTCCATCTGGGAAGCCCTGGGAAAAACCCTAAAACTATCTTTGATTGCCCACAGAATATCTGACATTGTCTTCATTGTCTCTTGAAGGAGACATTTTCAACACTGAGTTCTCACTCGAGCTGGAATGGCAATTATTAAGAACATGAGGAGTAATAACTGCTGGTGAGGATGTGGGGAAGAAGGTCCATGCTTACATTGTCGGTGGGACTGCAGTGCGGAGACTCCTCAAAACACTAGGAATGGAACCACCATATGACCCAGCTATCCCACACCTCGGTTTTATCCTGAAGAATTAAAATCAGCTTACAATAGTAATTAAGCCACTTCAATGTTTAGAGCAGCTCACTTCACAATAGCCAAACTATGGAATCAATCTAGATGCCTGTCAGTAGATGAAAGGATCAAGAGAATGTGGTATACATACACAATGGAGTGTTTCTCAGCCATAAGAAAAATGAAATAAGAGCATTTGCTGGTAAATGGATGGAAATGGAGAACATCATGCTAAGTGAAATAAGAAAGACTCAGAAAATTAGGGTTGAATGTTTTCTCTCAGATGCGGAAGCCAGAAAAAAATAAGGGAAAGAGGGCAGTAGAGGAAGGGATTGGATACCATAAAGATACAGGGAAGATTAATGGGGTAGAAGGAGAATGAGAGGGAGGGAGGAAGGAAAGGAAAAGGGGAAGAAAATGGAATAAATTTAATAAAATATGTTATATTCATATATAAAAGTACCAAAGGGAATTTCACCTTTATGTATATGTAGAAGAAAGGAAGTTTAGAAGAGAAGGGAAGGGAGAATATGGGGAGGGAGGAGGGGAAGAAAGTGGGGCATGGGGATGGAAATCAAATTCTTTGCACATGTGATTTTGTCAAAATGATCCCAAATACTACGTATAATTATAATGCTCTAATAAATATTTTTTAATTCAAAAAAGAGACAGTTTCAAAGGGATGGAACCTGGAATAGCTAGGTTTTGGTTAAGTAGGAAACAGGCTGGCCAAGAGGTTGGGGTGCTGCCCAGGGGAAGTCTAGTGGGAAGAGGGCCCTAGGACAATGGGTGTGAGGACACTGGCCAGCACCCTGAAGGTCCCACAGCTGGAGAGAAAAGACCAAGGACCACAGCTTGACATTCGTGGCAGATAAAAGCTCTGGAAGCTCGTATGTCCTAGTTTTGCATTTTCACATGCTCTCAGGGAAGAAGCTATGTTTGTTTCCAGGGCTTTTCCCTGGAAAATAAATACTTTTTAAAATTAACCAATGCTTCTGATCTTTATGCCCCATGGACTTTCTACAGAAGTTGTTGCACACGTCCCCATTTGGCAGTTGAGACCTACAGAATGTAAGTGACTGCTGAAGAGCATAATGAGGATTAGTTGCAGAGGTGGAACCAGAATTCAGGACTCCTGCCTCTATGGTTCTGACCCTGTTGTCCTCTTGGACAGAGGTATGATTGGAATTGTCCCCCTTCTGTGTGTTCTGGAGCTTAAAGATGGTCACTCGGGTTCTTGCTTTCTATTTTGGCAGAGGTCAAAAGGTGAGTTTTCATCTGGGAAGCCCTGGGGAAAAAACCCAAAACTATCTTTGATTGCCTACAGAATATCTGACATTGTCGTCAAGAGCCTGGACCTGGAGGTCATCCATATCTTAGTTTGAATCCCAGCTCATCATACATTAGCCATTGTGTCCTTAGGTAAATTCTTGACCTCTCTGAGTCTGTATCCTCACCTATAAAATAAGCCCATCAAGGGTATACTTCAGGGGCTGGGGTAGTGGCTCAGTGGTAGAGCATTCACCTAGCACATTTGGGGCCCTGGGTTTGATCCTCAGCACCACATAAAACAATAAATAAAATAAACGTTAAAAAAGGGTATACTTCAGAGAGTTTACTGCGAGGATTTATTATTCATTGCAGAATTGATTTTCCCAGTGTCTCCTGAAGGTCAAGCAGGAAGCTGGGTGCTAGGCACATAGAGATCATTCAATGCAGTTCCTGTCTGAACTCTTGGGAGATTCAGGGTCAAGCTGGAAAGAGACAAGGGGTGCTTTGATGTGGGAGCACAGGGTATGATAGAAGCACGGAGGGGGAAATTCTAATTCAATCAGAAGGCTTCCTAGAGGAGATGGCATTGAACGGAGTCTTGGTGGCTGAGGAGGAGCCAATGGAGTGAAGGTGGGCACTCCAAACCAGAGCAGCAAAGAGGCCAGTTTACACAGACACCCCAAAGTCACAGCAACACCAATGCATTTAAGTCCTTTAAGATACCCATAGTGGGGGCTGGAGCGGTGGCTCAGTGGCAGAGCGCCTGCCTATCATGTGCGAGGCACTGGGTTCGATTCTCAGCCCCACATATAAATAAATAAAATAAAAGTCCATTGACAACTAAAAATTATTAAAAAAAAGATATCCATAGTGATAGCCCAAAGTATAGCTCCCCAAACAGGGATGAAAACACATGCTACACACACACACACACACACACACACACACACATAGAGAGAGAAGGGGCGGGGGGGGGGGAAGGTACTCTGAGGGACAAAGGAGAACACACATAAAACTATAAAGAGAGCTCATTCGGGAACACACTCATACAATTCACAAGCCTACACATTTGCCCAGTGAGGTTTTTAGGCTGTTGAGGTTTGGCCCTTAGGTCAACCCAGACTGTTCTTTCTTTTTCTGGCTCAGCTGACCGCCCCGAGCAGGGCTGGCAGGTTTCAGACACCAGAAATTCTCCGTAAATCCAATTCTCTCACCCTCCAGCCAGATCAGTGGCATCTGCGGCAAGGTGACAGATTGGGAGTGGGGGGTTGGGCAGGAGAGGGGGATGGAGAGAACTAGATCGTGGGCGGAGTCCAGCCTGGATCCCAGCTTTCCCTAGGGAGTGATGGGGAAGGTGCATCAGCGACCTGTCAGGTCATAACAGTAACTAAAGAAGTCAGAGAGGTCCATCTGTGTGGATGCCAAGTGCCAAGTGTGTCTTGGAAGTGGGGAGAGGACAGAGCAGCCCCTGATAAGGAATAAACAATGGGTGTCCAGTTGTGCAGTAGGATGGATTCAGGCGGGGCTTCCTCACCCAGTCACTGTTCACCACCCAGCAGAAGGGGGCTTCCTTCTTCATAGGTTCATAGGACCAGAAAAGCACCTGACTCTGCATTAGACCTGCTGGGAAGCAGGGAGATGAACCAAATAAGCGCAGTAAATGACCCCTTTCCCCCATTTTCTGGACTCAGAAGCCCGAATGAGAATCAAGCCATATCCCAGGCAACCACATCATTGAGCGCTCTTTTCTGCAGATGCTGGAGAGTGTATTTACTTTCAACTCTCGTTTCTATGTCGGAAATTTGCTGATTGTATTTGAGCTGCAGGGAACAAATATTAAATCTGATAAAGCCTGCTGCCATTGAGGCAGAGCCATCTGTCCGAGGGATTTATGTGTGATAAGGAACTGGGACAAGAACATTCCAATGAGAGAGCAATAAATCCTAGGGTTTGTGTATAAATAAAGAGAAAAAGAGATGGCAAAGGTAATGCTCAGATGAACTAAAAGTTTAAGTGCTGTTCTCACCATCTCTGGAACATCCTGCTATGCACTCCTACCTTTGAAGAATTCTCCAAGGGTTTTAGGAAACACAGGAAGAAGAGGAAGATGTGAATAAGTTGATAAGGGCTCTGGCCCCTGTCATTTCCCCCTAATATTAACAACTGGCTTCATGTAGCTATAAGATTGTCAATGGAGAGTATTCTGGGGTTGCTTATGTTAGACTAAAGCTGACACTTCCGTGGATAAGAAAAGTGACCACTCCCCACTTATTTTTTGGGCCAAGTAAAGACCAAAGGCTCCAAAGGCCAGAAAAGACCTCAAAATCCATCAAAGTTTAAGTAAGCAAAATGAATTCTCACACTATTAATTGAATAAGAAATTTCCCCATATGTCCAACTCCTGTCAAGGTCCCATTCAAACACCTCTCCTCTGTGAAGCTGTCCGTGACCACTGGCTAAACTAGTCACTCCCTCTTTCCACAGTTTCATGTGTAATCCTCCTTATAGTTATATGGAACATACAGCATAAACATATTTTATAAAGATTTCTCTCTCCCTCACAATCCTTGAAGCCAAAGTTTATGGTTGGATGATAACAGTTAATTTAGTAACTTGATCGAAAGTATCCAGACTATGCATTCAAATCCTAACTCTGTTACTAACTAGCTGAAAGACTCGGAGAAAGCTACTTAACATCTCTGAACCCCAAGTTTCTGATCTGTAAAATGGGGATAAGAATACATATCTCATGAATATGAATATAGAAATTATACCCCAATACATCTGTTTTAAAAAAAGAAACCCAAAAGAACCAAAGGGTTCTTTTAGAGATTCAATGAGATAACATATGGGTGACCCCTGTGCACAATGAGGTATGTACCAAGCAGACACTAAGTGGGTGTTACTGTGTTAACAGTCCTCGTCCTAACCAGTGCTTCCATATTCTCACAGCCCCAGCTAGGTCTGGTACACAATAGCTTTCAATAAATATTTGCTGAATAAATCAGACAAACAGATTTGGTACATCTCATATTTCTGACCAAGAATGCTCAGCTGACTAATTATATCTCCAGAAAAATTAACATATACCTCCCGAGGATTAACTGCAATCTGCAAGTTTAGCAGTGGTGAGATGAATTAACATTATACAAGGAGTGTCTTAAATTATTAAGAGTCCTACTTATTAATTCTCTGCATCACTTTTGGACTGTCTGGGTTAAAATGTTATAATGACTTCTTCATGGAGAAAAGAAAACCCTGAGTCTTATAAGGGTTGAGAAGTTTTCCATTTTGTGGTCATCTGACCTTAAGTAGCTGGAAAGAATCAAGTACCCCTCCACTCCCAAAGTGGCTGCTATTGGCCCTCAAGCAGGGAAAATAAACCCCAGAAAAAATTCCCCTCTCTTTTGTCCAAAACATTTCAGTTTGTAGCATCTTTGAAGATGGAAAGACCATTGGACATCATCTAGTCTAGTGGGTTTAAAGTATGTTTAAGCAATGGAACCTTTTGTTAAAGAGAAGCTTTAATGGAAAAGTCCAACATTTTAATAGAACTAGGGGAACTCTGAATGAAATTTGCAGTTGAGGAGAAAAAACCCCCACCCATGGAGGCTTCCTTCATCCCTTCCCTCTGATAGCAGTCTCCAAGATGCTCCTGCAGAACTTAAGAGCTAGGGGAAGCAGAATGGAAGAAGATGGAGTCCTGCAAACTTTTTCTGAGACAATTAGGAGGACCAGGACATAACACACATAACAAACCATAGGAGCTCTAGGTATAGGGCAAATACATGAACTTCCTGCAACTTTCTGATTGACTTCGCAAGAGGAGCAGTTAATGGCAATGATGGTGGGGTAAGCAAAGCCAAGTGTCATGCAATTCTTGAAGCACAAGTTCACCTCTTGGCATTTTGGTTGTCCAGATACAGAGCATCCTCTGCAGGGGGATGTTGCTGAGGGCTTTGTGCACATGTACAATGGCCTCTTGCAATCTCATGCACAGCTGTGTAGACAGCTGTGAGATAAACAAGCCTTCTAAAGGGTGCCCTGCCCTAACCCAGGGGCAGCCTACCTTGGGCTGGAAGTCGTGGTTCTCCTTCCCAAGGTGGTCCACAATCCCAAAGATGCACAATGGCCCGGCAAAGCCCAGCAAGTCAGCCAAGATACGGAAAGTGCTGCTCAGGACCAGGCGCCTCCCGAAGGCATGGCAGAGTGCCCGCCAGATGGCCCGGGCACCCTGGGTGCTCTGTGCGTCCTTCCGCTGCCCAGAGAGATTCATAGCCAGGTCAGAGTGACTGAGGACTCATTCATGACAGAGCCCAGCCTCCCAGAATTCCCCTGGATCCTGATGCCTGGGAAAATCCAATGGTTACATCCTCTGCAAACAGGTAAGCTCCAGGAAGAAATCATGGAATCACTAAGTGCATGGGTGGGGTGTGTCCTATCAACACCGACAGGGTCTTAATAGGGAAACTGAAGTCAGAGGATTGATCAAGATCACACAGCTGGTAGGGAACTCTCTGATGAGGACATGGCATGTGCCACATTCATTCATCACCATCCACCACCATGTCTGTCTTGGTGTTCCCATGGTGCCAGGGTGGAGGCAATAAAGGATCACTGGACTGGGAGTCAGGAGACTAGTTCTGCCACCTACCAGCTGTGGGTCAGCTCTGAGCAGGTCATGGCCTTTGTCAAGGCTTCAGCTTCCTCCTCACTGATATGGGGAGATCTCTGCCTGGCCAAACTCATAGTCATTGTAGGGATCAGGCCAATGCCCCACATCCCTACTGGGTGAAAATCCCCTCCCTTATAATCAATGAACTCCAGAGGGAAGAGCATGGGGCACAGGGGAGTCCAATGGGATCACCAGGCCTCAGTTTCCCCATCCACAATGAGGATTTTGAACCAGATGACCTAACTAAACTGTAAGGGCCATTCCAATTGTGACCATCCTATGAATTTTTAGTACTGGACTTGTCCCTGGTTTACCGTGACTCAGGACAATCCTCTTTCTTTCACTGGACCTCAGTTTCCCCAGCTGTCCTACCAGGGATTTGACCTGATGCTTTCTGAGGTCCCTGCCTGTCACTCTAAACTGGTGTGCAGGGAATGGATGGTGTGGTCACACCCCACTGACCGCCTGGGCATCAAAGGCCTCGCAGAGCCGTTGGTAGTTGGTGAGGGCCCTCATGGCGATGGGCAGTTTCCCGATGGCTCGCAGGTCAATGGGCTTCTTGTGGGCTGTCTTGATGAAGGCATTCATCCACCAGTAGGTGCCCTTGGACAGCAGGTTCACGAACGGCTGTAGGAAGCGCACCCCCAGATCCTGCAGGTCCTCAGGGGGTTTTACCTCCCTTGGTGTCTTAAAGAAGATGTATCTCTGTGGAGCACAAGGCCATGGGGAATGGATAAGTGCAGCTCCTCACCACCCCAACTTTGCCCATCAAGGATCAGGGCTGTGACATCCCACATTTGACTTCTAATGGATGTGGCCATCTCTGGCCTGTGATTATTTCCAGGAGAAGGATCCCTCAACACCTCTGGACCACTGATGCCAGGGCCTTCTCACTTTGTAGCTATTCACTGAGGTCCATTCTGAATCCCATTGGCTGGGCTGGCCTGGGTCTAGGCTGGGTTGGGGGAAAAACAGGGGTCTCCCATATACTGTCGATGAGATAACATGGTGCCCACAGATCTGAGGGCACCATGGTGTTTCATGTGGAGTTCACAGCACTTGAAGTTATGCAGAGCAGGTTCCAGTCCTTCCTCCTCCACATACTAGCAAGGTATTTTTGGACAGGCCTCATGGACAGTGTTTCTCCGCCTCTACGGGGGTGGAACTTGCTTCCAGGATTGCTGTGAAGGTCAGCCCGAGGGTGGGAATGTAAGGGGCTTTGTTTCCCCTGGATCCCCAACCAAGAGCAAAGGAACCAGAGAAATGAAAATTAAAGTAGCACTTTAGACTCATGGGAAGGCCCAGATGAGAAAGGGCCACCACCCTTTCTGGAGGGTGGGAAAAGGTATTCTCATTCATTGCAGTTGGACTGCAGACTTTCTGGATGGGCAATATGCAATATTGATTAAAATTTAAAATACACAGACCCTTTGACCCAGCAATTTAACTCCTTGGACTCTTTCCCATAGAAATAAAAGCAACAATACATAAAGATACAAGTATTTCAATACACCATTGTCTGTGAAGGCAAGAACTTGGCAACAAAGTGAAAGTCTATCAGTAGGGGTGAAAACTGAATAAATTACAGCTCATCTACCTGATGGTCTGTTATGCTGCCATTAAGAAAATGGCACTGACTGTATCGGTGTGTTAGAAGGCATCTTAAGTGATATTTGTTGGGTGAGAAAAGCATGATGCAGAAAACAATTGTATAATATGATGCGATTTTTATAAAATAAAGGGGAAAAGTGTATGTATTTTATACATGTGGAGCAAAACAATCCTGAATAGATATTTATTTAGATTGATGAGGGGTTTTATGTTAATAAAAACACAATATGGAAAGAAACAGGATTGTTCATCTGAGCTATGCAGGAAGGTGGGGACAGGGGCAGAGGGAGGAGAAAGTCGGAGTCTGGGGTGGAGAAGAGAGAAGGAAGCGGGTGGGAAGACACAGGGGAGCCAAACACAAGACATGTGTGCAGTCATGGCTACCCATTCATACATATGTATGAGTCTATGAATACATTTAAGCACTAACACCCCTGAGATAAAGAAATGGGGAGAAGTCAGTGCAGGAAGTGTTTTTTTTTTTCCTCTCTGTGGGAGTCAACCCATTCTTCAACCTCAACTAACCATGTCCTCACCCCCACCCCTTGAGGGGCCTGGAGTAGAAGGACTGGGCCAGTGGAAAGGCTCTCCTGACCTCTCCCCACAACCTTCTCTTCCTTTCTGGGGCAGCTGAAGCAAGCTGGCTACTTCTTGGTCTTGGCCAAGCTGCAGGGTAGGGGCTAAACCTAAGGGTCCCACAGTGGTCAGACCCCCCACCCCTTTCCCACCCTGACCCAAGTTGTCCTCCGGTGGCTTGCTTACCCTCACCCTGATGACATTGAGCTCCACGAGAAGTAACATCCCGTACAGGATCACCAGCAGCCCGGTGAGGCAGAAGCGCAGCTGCGAGAAGCCAATGGCGTGGTCGTAGAACTTGACAAATTTGATGGTCTTGGTGATGAAGGCCAAGGTCCAGTAGATGAGCAGGGCTAACAAGGAGAGACAGGACAACATGGAGGTTGTATGTGCAAGTTCACATGTATGAGCACTTATATGTGCAACTATGTGGGAGAGGAGCAAGAATGACATGTTGGGGAGGCAGAGGTGTGCGTGCACACATTCTTGATGAGGGAACGTGCAGGTGTGACTATATCAGAGTGTGTCCCTTTGACGTGAAGTACGTTTATGACAGGCAATGTTCAAAAGCATGAATGATGTCATAAGTCAAACTGGTCAGACGAATCTCCCTTAAATAATAATGAGAATAGGAAGATTATACGTTGAATTTAACTACGTTATAGGCACCGTGCCAAGTGAGCACTTTAAACACATGATCTCATTTATTTCTCACAATAACCTTGTAAGGAAAGCATTGATGTCACTCCCAATTTATCAAAGGAATTGAGGCTCAGAAAACTTAGGTAACTGATCCAAGGTCACAAAGCCATTAAGAGGCAGAGCTAGTCTAATACCAGAGGTCATGCACCTATGCTCCCTGCTGTAACGACTTCCCAGTGAAATTTCCAAGCTGGAGAGATCTTACAGGTCATTCAATGCAGCCTGTTTGCTTTAAAGATGAGGAATCTAAGGCCTAGAGAGAGGAGGTGACTGGTGCAATATTGCTGCCTGTTCCTGGCAGAGAGAGGGTGAGGGCTCAGGTCCCTCATGATGCTCCTTGCCAGCCTGGGAAGTAGGGGACACAGAAAAAATGAGTCACAGTTCTGTAAGGCAATGCAGCAGAGTGGTTAGAGGTCTGTGGCCAGATGTGCATGGGTTCAGATCCTGTAGCATAATTGCTGTGTGGCTTTGAAGTAGGCACACAACCCCTCTAGGCCTCAGTTTCCTCATAAATGGCGATAATAACAGCACTACTTTGAAAGCTGTTGGAGCAACATGAGGAAAGTGTTTAGCACATTGAGCACAGGGGCACAAAATGCTCTTTTGGACATCAACTGTTGATATTTTTATTATCTTTAGATTTCGTATTTTGGGCAAAGTGAACATTAGAAACTATCAGTGGATTCTATCATAAATTATCATCCCTCCCCCTAATCCACTATCAGCTTGGGGGAAACACCAGCAACAGCTAGTTATGTCATCTTTAGAGGTGCTTTGGCATTGGCAGCCCCTGCCCTCCCTGTTCCTATGGCCACATGAAATAAGGTCAGCCCCAGACTCCTAGAGCTTCTCTCGAGGCGCCCTTCAGTGAGTGAAGGAGACCTGCTGCCTGCTCACCATCCCAGGGATGCCAGGACTGCTCCTGGGGACAAAAGCAGAGATCTGTCCAGTCTTACCCTGGACTGAGAAGCAGGTCAAAATATTGGGCCCCACTGCATCACCAGGGTTTGCATGCCCAGAAGGGCTGACGCTGTCTAGGTCCTTGGGTGAGGCACAAGGATAGTGGGGCAGAACCTCTCAGGGCTTCAATGATGTCCCTCAAAGCTTGGTCTGGGCTCCAAGTCACAAGGAATCCACGGCAGGAGGCCTTCCCCTGCCTCCATGACTCTACCCTCCCTACAGATTTTCTCTCAGGCATCAGGACCTCCTAGCCTTGATGAAGGCTGCCAAGTGGGGCTGAGACTTGAAAACGTGCCTCACGTGGTCTTGCCCTGACACTTAACAGATGTGGTCCGATTTGATCTTCTTAAAACACTGTGGCTTAGGTAGGGTTGTTGTTCCTGCCCAGATGAGGAAACTGAGGCTCAGAGAGCCTGAGGGTCTCATTCAAGATCACAGAGGGGGTCAGTGGTGGACCCAGGGCCAAGCCCAGAGTCATGTCCACAGTCCTGTCCTGCAGTGCCAAGCCACACATAGCAGCACTCAGCAAATGCTTAGTGCTTGACTGAGAGAAGAGGGAAATGTTCAGGAGAAAGAGGCGTTGAGAGGGGGTTGCCGCTGAACTCTAAGCTCTGGAATCCCCTGAACCCTCCTGCTCCCCACTTCCTCTCTCTCTGTTCGGCACCCCTCCCTACCAAGTTCAGTCAGTTTTACTCCCAAATACATTGAATCTCCCCACTGCTGTCCATCCCAGGCCACCATCTGTCTCCTCTGGACCACTTCAAGAGCCTCCTCTCTGGCTCCCCCACTTACCCTCCTCCAATCTGGCTTCCATAAAGCAATAAACATGGTCACCTTTAAAACACCTCAATGTGCCCACATTCACAGCAACATTATGTGTAATAGTCAAGAGGTGGAAGCAACCCAAATGCACAATGATGGATGGATATCACAATATGGAATCTCCATCCGCTGGAATATCACTCAGACTTTGGAAGGCAGAAAATTATCACACATGTGACAACACGGATGGACCTGGAGTATCTTATACTAAGGGAATTAAGCTGATCACAAAAGGGCAAACAGTGCATGATTCCACTGAGGTCAGTTCCTGGAGGAGTCAAATTCACAGAGACAGAAAGTTGAATGGTGGTTGCCCAAGGCTGAGGCGAGGAAGAATGGGGAGCTGTTGTTTAATGGGTCTAGAATTTTAGTTTGGGAAAGTGGAAAGATTTTCTGAGGATGGACAACGGTGATAGGAGTGAAACAGTGGATTTACATAATGTCACAGAACTGAATGCTTAACAGTGACTAAAATGGTAAATTTTATGTTATGCATATGGTAACTCACCTCCCTCCACTACTCTCAATGGACTCCCATTGCTCTTCCAACAAAGACCCATGCCAGTAGTGTATCCTTTGAGGCCCTGCCTGGTGTAGGCCTCACCTGCAGCTCCAAGCTTCAAAGCTCAGCTCACTTCTGCTCTCTACTCCACTAGGTTTTGTTTGTACTGCCCTCAGGCCTTTGCCCATGCTGTTGACGCTGCCTGAAGCACTGAAGAGTGCTCCTAGGTCCAGCTCTCAGCTCAAACATGTCTTTTCCCATAGACTTTTTCCTTGGCCTCATCTGGAGTCTCAGGACAATGATTCTTTCATGGAATAACATGAGCCACATCATGGTTTACTTTCCTATGGATTCCAGACCTATGACCAGACATCAGCTCCTTAGAGGATTGGTTATTTCCCTAATATCCACTGCCCTCATCCCTGTAGTTCCTAGGTGCATCCCCTTCACTTTTCTGCCTCTATGGAGCCTCTTTTCAAGTGGCCAAACTCCAAACAAGGAGACGAAGGGAGAAAGTCCTAGTTCCTTGGGAAGGGACTAATCCATCCATGAGTGGCAATTTGTGCTTTAAAGAGAGAGGATCACATGCTTGCTGGAGAATGAGAAAATGAAATCACCAGATGCTGAGGGCGTATTGCCAGGGGGCACCAGTCAGCCAGGCCCTGGTGGTTAATGCAGGGCTCTCTGTAGATGAGAACTGCTTCAGAAAACTGGAGCAGGGGGCTCTCTGAACCCTCTTACCCTACTTCTCCAAGTGCCCATCCACACTCTCATGGAGGTCTTGGGTAATCATGTGGATGATCCCGATGGAGCTCAGATCCCACCTCACACAGGAAGGGTGCCCTGTGACTAGCTCACGAAACACCTTTGCCTCCCAATGACACAGCAATGTCATTGGCTTAGCACAGAGTATTCTAGACTCCGATATTGATTAAATGCTGTGATTCCTAAAAATCACAGTCTGACTTAATGACACACCCTCCAACTTTCAGATATGTAGCCCTGGTCTTTGATACACAGGCTAAGCCTGCACAGAGGCAGATCTTTGGCTTTATAAGTTTGGCCCAAAGGATGTAGCCTGAGGATCAGAAACTGGAGGCTGTGTAGATGTCAAGTTGCAGCTTCGCCACCTGATGAGCTGGGTAAACTGGTGCAAATCACTTAACCTCTGAGCCTCAATTTTCTGTCTATAAAGGGGAAATAGTAGTGGGACCTACCTCATAGAACTGTAACGATTAAATGCTTAGGAAAGAGCCTGGCCTATGGTAAGTCCTCAGTGAGTACTGGTATTAATTTTAACCGCTCTGAGTTTTATGTCTGCCTGTGTAGCATAAGGATGCTACCAGCATCAACAGAGCTAGTCGTGGGAATGAAGACAGACAGGCAAGTAAGGGTAGCACCAAGCCTGGAACCACAGTGCACACTTGATAAGGTCCAGCAGTCACTGTGAAGTCAGAACTTGCAAGTGGGCACCGCTTCCTGAGTCTCTAAGTGCTGGCAAACCTCAGGCTCTGGTCCCGGGGTCTTTCTCTTCTCTCTCCAGATGATTTCATTCAGGCTCAAGCATTAGATGCCATAGACCCACTATGGCTGAATGTATCTCCTGCCCTGACCTCCCTCTGAATGCCAACTCTTTGATCCAGCAACCCACTCAACCCTGGAGCTGGCTGTCTCAGAGACATGATAAACTCAACACGCCCCAAACACAAAACTTGATTCTGGGCCAACCCCCAAGTCCTTCTTCTGTGCCATATCAGTTATTAGCACCACCATCATCAGGAGCTCAGGTCTCCCCTGGGAGTCTCCCTTACCCCTTTCCTGGCCCCTGACCTCACCTCCTTCACTCTTGCTCCTGCTTGTTGGGCTGTGCCCACGCTGGCCTCTTTACCAAGTTCATTCTTATCAGAAGGCCTTTGTGCTGGCTGTTCCCCTGCATGGAACACCCTTTCCCCAAATATCTGCACGCTCGCTCACTCTTGGCAGAGCTTCCTTGACCACCTTTTGTAGATAGTGATGCTGCGATCACTCTCTACCCTTACCCAGCTTGATTTTCTTCACAGTACTGCCACCACCTATTTGTTCATTACTGTCTTTGCCTGTCTCTGTCATCAGACTGTAAGCTCCGTGAAGGCAGAAATCTTTTCTTCTTCATTTCTGAATCTCCGGCACCCAGAACAGTGCCCGGCACACAAGAAGTCCTCAGTAAAAAATTATCTGAAGGAATAAATGAAGATGCCCCCTCCTCCCCTACCGATCAGCAGCTTGGGGAAGTTGGAGGTCTCGATGTTATGATAATAGACCACGGAAGTGACAGCGGCCATGAACGCCATCCCAGCTGGCATGTACAGGTGAAGATGGCGGGATTCCGTCACCCTGAGATAGGGGAAAGAGAGAAAGAGAAGGAGTGAGAGGATGTGGATATGGTGAATATTCCAGTAGAGAACCCAGGCCTTGGGCTTACTGCTCAGCACACAGTAGGGCCTCGATGATGACCACAGCTCCACTTCATATTCTGGCAGTTCTGCCCAGCCCATACCCCAAGCAGCCATTAGCTGAGGGACCCAGGAGTGCAGAAACAAAGCTGCGAGGGCTCCATGTTTAGGCTTTGGGATTCATGAGCCTCTCTCCCTGGGTTCTTGTTGTGGAGCTTTGGCAGTGGCCACTGTGAAGGCTGGAACCACTTCCTTAGAGTGAACACAGTTGGCTCCCTGTCCCTGAGGTCCTGTGGGCAGCACAGGGGCCTGTGCATCCCAGCTCACTTAGCAACAGCTCCATTGAACTTGAGTGGCACAGGTCAGCACTGGTGATGGGATGACACTGGCAAGTGTCAATATTTGTTCAGCATTTACTCTGTGCTAGGCATGGTTTGAGCACTCGATGGCCATTAACTCACGTAACCTTCGTAAAACCTCATGAAATGGGCACTGTTAGTCTCTCCATTTTATGGTTGAGGAAACTGAGGCATAGAGAGACAAAAGACATCCAGTCACTGCCAGCTCATGCCCTCCCCACTTTAATTCACAGAGGCCTCTGGGATGGGGGACTCAGACCTGGTGGTAACCCCATAGGGAGCCTGAGCCTTCTCCCAAACCTCAGTCTTCCCCAAGACTGGAGATGAGGGTCACCTTTAGCTGGTTTGATTGTACTCCTCTGTGGATGTCAAAACTGGCTTGGCTCAGCTTGGCACCAAAGGCCCACATGACATGGCTTTCAGCTGCTTTTCCAACATTGCTGGAGCCTCCTCTTTCTGTTCTCACTGTGTTGGGAACCTTCTTCATTCCCAGAGGGCTTACTTCAGCCAACTGCCTCTGGGTGCCCAAACTTGCACTGGTATTTCAATCCAGTGTGCCAAGGGCCCCTGCCCTGGAGAAGCTGGCATCAGGAGGAGGCCACCATGACCAGAGTTTCTGTTTGACTAGGAAGTCTAGTCTAACCAAACTAGAGTTTGAAGACCACTGCCTTAACCAGCCCCCACTCCCACTTGCCCCCTAAATTTCCAGGTAGGTCTGAAGACTCAGACTGGAGTGGATAGGGGATAACACAGGGCAGGGTCTTCAACTTCTGCTGTCTGTTCACTTTCTGTGCATTTCTCTCATGTTTGCTGCTCAGGAGTGTGGGCCCACAAAGACAGGTAATACCCATCTCAGGAGCTGACCTGTGCCCTGGGGAGGCAGTCATTTGCATTGGGCTGGTTTGAGGTACAGATGCAGCCACACACAAGAGGGGATTTTGATAACCTGCAGGAAGAAGTCTCCAGACTGATTCCTTAGAGTCTCTCATGTTCTAGTAATACACCATCTGCCCAGGGCTCTGTCACTCTGGACTTGTAGTCTGTCCATTCTCTAATTTCATCCTCTATACTTTTTGGAAGCAGAAAAGCCAGGGGTTGTGATACTTTCACTGGAAGAGAAAGAGAGGCTCAGAAAGGCTAGATGACTTGCCAAAGTCCCATAGCTGGTTCAGAGCAGTAGAACACCCAGGTTTTCATTCCTCATGGGCAGGGTGCTTTCTTGGTCACCATGGCTAATTAAAATCCCATGAGTACTTCTAGACTAAGGGCCCACAGGCATCCCTCCCCTCTGTAGCATTTATGCTGCTTTGGAAAGTGTGCTGGGGTGGAGGGGGGAGGAAGACTTGTCACCTGCTAGTTAGGTAGCAGTATGCAGTATGCCCTACGGTCTTCTTGCCTGTCTGGGGAATTTGATCATCAGGAGGAGCTCCTGCCCCAAAGGCAAGCAGGTATCATAGTGATCACGGCTGGTGCCTGGTCGCATGAATATTGGCCAGGGGGTTGGGATGGGGATGGTGAGGACGTGTGAGTGGGGGCTCCAGATCAGCTGCAGGAACCAGGCAGGGCTGGTAGAAGTCAAGTTTGGGCATAATCTGATTTCAGCTCAGAGAGACTGGACCTCAGATTCTCAAGCCAGATGTCCTTCCCCTGAACCATCCCCTCACCAGGCAGCCATTGTGTCTTGCAGACTCTTCCACTGTGCCTCAGTGAGATGACTGCTCCATTTCCTCTTCTGTTCCTCACTGCTGACATACTGTTTCCGGTTGCAGTTATCTCTCACCTAGACTATTGCAATCACCTCCCATGGCTGTTTCCACTTCTAGCTTCTGCCAATCTCCAACCTGCCTTGTACAGCCCTTGGGCTTCTACCTAAAAATGCTATACTGATAATATTCCTCTTCTGCTCCAAACTGCTGATCAAATCCAACCCAAACAGGCAGTGTGGGTTTTGAAGCCCTTCCAAGATGCCCAGCCCTGTTTCCAAGTCTCAGCCTCCACCGCTCCCTTGTATGTGCTCAGTGCCTAGCCTGCATCACTCCTCACACCTACCTGTTTTCCTTACTCAGCCCCACTCCCCTCTAGCCTCTAGCTCAAAGACCTTCTCTCCATGCCCACCTTTCCTCAAGGCCTTGACCTCTGCTACAGCACAGGTGGCTTTGTTCCTCCTCCCTTCCTCCCCAGCACTGATGCCCTCTCTCCCCTTTACTCCTCTGCCTGTGGGACCCTAGCCATCTCTCCAGGCTCAGCTCCAAAGCCCCTCAACCACAGAGCTCTTCCAACATTGCCTTCCCCACTCCTCTCAGAGTATGTACTTGTAACATGATTTTATTTATTTTTCAAAGGGCTTAAAAAATGTTTGTGGAGCCTTCATGTGTCTTGCACTGTGAATACAAAGATGAATAAGAACCAGATTCTAAGCCAGAGGCCTTTCTGACTCTGGAGATGGTTTTGCAGTTAGGTCCAAACTTCAACATACAGTATGACCTGTGCAGTAGCTAAGAGTGAAACATAGGATATGAGGCCCACAAGAAAAGTGGGTGCAGGGAAAAGGCTATTGGGAATGAGGTGAGAGGCAGGTGGGGCAGGACTCTGATAACCTGGATACCCAGGGGCTGCATCTTTTGAGCAACTGAGAACCAAGGAAAGGCCTTAAGAAAGAGCGAGTGACAGACACACTTAGTCTCCCCCCATGCCACCCTAAGAAGGTAGCAACCGCAGCTTGTGGAAGAGGTCTGGTATCTTTTACAGGAGTTGAGGCATTCTAATAGGCTCTAGCATTATTTTACTAAGTGTTGGCATACAGATCTCTGTTCCCTCTGTCCTCCAGGACTGAGGACAGGGCCTGGGTCTCATGTGTGTGTAATGCCTGGCAGAGAAATCTTTGTACACTTTATGCTAAGTAAAGAGTTGCTAGATTTAATAGCAAATGATACTGGTTCATGGAAGGCAGGTTTGGTGGGGTCTCCTGGGCCTTTCCAGAGCATCCTGGAGCAGATCCACTACCCTGAGTCCACAGTCACTCACCCATCAGACAGGATGCCCTCTGCAATCTCACACACCAGTACAAAAAGCAGCATGAAGGTCAGAATCCAGCGCAGATTGTGCCCTGGGAAATGGAGCCATGTGCTGTGGTGGATGTGCACCTTGGAGCTCTGACTGCCCCATCCTGTAGGGAGAGACAGTAACAGGTAAGAAGTCTGGCCCACCTGAAGGAGGGTGCATGAGCCCCACCAGGGTTCTTGGGCACTTGGTTCACAGCAGGGTGAGGTACATATTAGTTCACCTGTTCATGAGGAGCCCCAAGGCTGGTACACACGAACTAAATGTATAAGCACAAAGCCTGGATCACAGCAGGCTGATCCTGTACAGGTACCCATTTTGTATGTTGGCCTCTTGTATGACAGGTCATCAGGTCAAGAATAGAAGTATAAATGCTATTTCTTTTTTAAAAATTTTTGATACAGATGTTAGCAAGTATTGTGTTTCTTTCCTATCTTTGTTATCTTGGTCAATAACTAGCAACTTACTTCTACAGCAATTTCTGTTTAAATTTAATTTTGTGACCTTCTTTCCTTTCTTCCTCAACTCTGTATATGAATTTTAAGATTTACTATTTTTCTTAAAATGAATGAACACGTTCTGGGGAAGGAGGGGACACTCTGTGTTGACAAAGCTGACTGGCTGAGGCGATTCAAGGTCTTGGAGAGATAAAGAAGACGGGAGTGAAGACGCACTCAAGGGTTGCCCCAATTGTGGCGCCCAACTTCGAAGAGGGATTCTAAGCAATCACACTGGGGGCCACCGGGGTCGCTGCGAGTCTCCAGTCAGAGCTGCTTGGCACTGAGCTGGAGAAGTTGCACTCTGGAGACACGCGCCCTGGATGGGGATCTGAGTCCCTAGCTCCCGCCTCTCCTAACCCAGGGCACGGTCAGCCCCGGGACTGTCAGAGGCTACCGACCACAGTCTGGCCCAGCCTTGGTGAAGCGCGGGGCTCGCTGGGCCTCCATTCCGGTCTTGGAAGCACAGCCTGTCCTCCTCCCAGGGCCCAGCTGTGGCTGACAGGGAGCATGCCTTGGGGGAGGGGTGACCCGGCTCCCTACTCAGCACCACTGAGTGTGCAGCCGAACCCCTCCCAACCTTCCTTCCCTTACGAAGACCTCTGCTTTGCCCTTTCTTCACCCAGCTTTGGCCCCGAGGAGGCAAAACCTGGGATCCCTGGGGTCAGGAAAAGTCCGCAGTGTTTGGCTTGGGTTCGGGGACACCCCAGGAGGTGAAGGATGCGCGGGTGTGCGATTGTCGGGAACTGCGGGCGGGGCACAGAGCAGGGGACCCCAAGAGAGAGGCAAGAGGCGGTCGCAGGACCGCAAGGGGACGCGGGCGGTGCGGCGCGCTGCGCCTCCTTCTCCGCCTCCTCTTTCCCTCCCCTCCTCCGCCGCTCGCCGCGCGCTCACCGATGAAGAGGATGGGGAAGGTGATGAAGAGCAGGAAGACATGCGGCACCACGTTGAGTGCATCCACAAAGCAGCCGTTGTTGAGGACGCCCTGGTCCACCCGGTAGGCGGCCGAGTGGTTCTCGCTGCCGCAGAAGGCCAGGGGCATGGCGGCGCGGGTGCGGGCTTGGGCTCGGGCTCCGGATGGCTCCGCGCGTCTCCCGCGCCTCGGTCCCTCGCAGCTCCGCCGCGCGGCCAGCCGTCAGCACCCCCCTCCGCCCACCACGGGCCCCGCCCCGCCCCGCCCCGCCGGCGCTCCCTCCCCCCACCCGCCCTGCTCCCCGCCGCACCCTCGCAGGCGTCCCCACTGTGTCGGCCCGCTCGCCCAGAAGTGTGCGGGGGTCCCTTCGTGAGTGCCCCTCTGCGCGCGTGCGCTGGGGGAGAGAGGCAGGGCAGGCGGGTGGGGCAAGCTCGCGTTTCAGTGGGAGTGTGGGGGATGCAAAAAACAGGAGGAGGGTCCTCGTGGGCCCCAAGAGCGTGAGATTGGGGTCCCGAGAGTAAACTCACCTGAATATGGCTCCAATGAATGTAGTGAGATCTGAGGGTCCCCTTGGGCACAGAGTGGCACCAGTCCCCACCCTGTATGGATGAGAAAAGCTGTGAAGAACTTAGGAGGGCACTTGGAAATTTTCAAAAGTGGTCCCAAGCTCTTGGTCTGGAAGGTACTTTACAGCCTATCCAAGGCTTTCCCACAGGGATCTCTCAACACTCCTGTTAACTAGTTGAAATCGCTTCCATTTTTCTGATGAGAAAAATGACGCCCAGGAAGATTACATGACTGACCCAAGGTCCTACTGCCTGCAAGCTGAGAAACATTGCTCTAATCCAGCTTCTCAGATTCCCTTCATACCCCCTTCTTTGCTCATGCCTCAGATACATTACAATGTTACAGGGACTGGCAAGAGAATGGGTAGAACAAGTGTTAATCCCGGGCTGAAAAAGAGGTGCTGTAGACATGTATCTGGCCAGAGAGTTGTGAGGCAGTGAAAAACAACTGGATTCTTACCCTCACCTCTTTTTTTCTGAAGTGTTGGGGATCAGATCAAGGCCTCATGTATGCTAGGCATGCACTCTACCACTTAGCAGCATCCCTACCCCCAGGATTGAAGTTCTTAACTTGACCTGGAACAGGCCTTGCAGGTTCAAGGATGTGGCAAAATTTTAACGGCAATGTTGTGTCTTCTGTTTTTGGGGAGAGATTCTCATAGTAATGTGGCAAAACAAAGCAAAAAACAGAAAATGAACACACACACACACACACACACACACACACACACACACCTTCATGTAGAAAGGATATGGAATGGTAGGGGTATGGAGCAAAAAGGCGTATATTCCACATAATCTCAGGAAGGATTAAGAGAAGGCCCTTTAGCCCATTTCTGCAAGCTTCTCTGAACATGTGCTGAGGTTGGTCAGAGACCCCTGAGCATTTCCATCACATTGTCAGGCAAGCCTAGTCAGACACTGGGACAGAAGGCAGGGGATTGGGTGCACGGCCCTAGGAGGTCAGGGGCTCAGGGCCTCAAGACCTCAGATGGTCACAGACATTTGGGAATCTCTCAGAAGCAGAAAGATGTTTCTTGCAGCATCCGCTAAATAATGAAAACTTGGTGGCAGTGAATGTCCAGCACTAGGGATAGGAGTTTATTAACCTAGGAAAATGTAGCCACTGAAATACAGCTGCATCTGTGGAGCTAAACACAAAATTTATGAGATGAAACAAGAAACCGCATTATATATGTCCTGTGATTTCAGCCACCATACAAAATAGGCATGTTTGAATTTGAGCTTGCAGGGGTAGCTCAGACCTGGAAGTGGGTTAGGATGTGTACTAGCTACCAATATTGTGGGTGTTACTTTCATTCCCTTTCTTTTAAAATGAGACAACTGAGGTTTAGAGAACTCAGATGACATGTCCATGGTCATCTATCAGGATTTTTTTTTGTTTTAGGCTTTCCCAACTTTTTCATACTTTCTGTAATGTTATTTGTTTTGTAGGTATAATTTCAGTTTTTCAGGCTTTCAGCCATGCAGTGTTTCTTTTTAGTTAGCATTATCACCTATCACATAACTACATTTTAGTAGGGACTGCATATATGATAGTGGTCCCATAAGATTATATTGCCTAGTGATGTCATAGCCATCTTAATTTGTGTAAGCACACACTATAGTGTTCATACAATGATGAAATTGCCTAATGATGCGTTTTTTTCAGACTATGCCCCCATTGTTAAGCAACATGTGACCATATAGTATATTTATTTTTAAAGAACAAGAGCTCCACCATTACTATTTGTGTGATTTTGGAAAAATCACTATTCTGTACTTCAGATCCCCATCTCTGAGTGGAAAAAAATAATAATACAGATCTCAGAGTATTAAAAGGAGATCATTGGCATGAATGGCCTTTCTAAGTTGGGGAGATGGTACAACCTACTTTATTCCCTAGCAGCTCCCCAATATCCAAGAGTTAGTTAATGATCTCTCCCTAGCCATGAAATGTCTGGCACAAACCACACACTTGTCTCTTCTGGGCCATTTAGAGTAAACAAAAGTCCAGTCTAGCCCAAGCTGGACCCAAGTGTAAAGGACTAGTCAGGGACCATCATCTGTTCCTAAAGAGAGCACCTGCATCCTCAGGGATTTGGGTTTGCCATCTCTAGCACAAAATTACTATGTGACTATGGACAAATTCCACTTTTCCTTGCACCTAGTTCTAAAGTGATCCAACCTACCACACTGCCCACTGCATGAATGCAAGAGTTACTCTGTTAAGTGTGGAGTCGGGTGCAGAAGGAGGCATGAAAGGATTCCTCTGCTATATGGGTTGTAATCTTGGAATCAACTCAAATGCTCATTGGTAGGGGCTACAGTATTGTCCATACTATGGGAATGAGGTAGAGTGGTGCATACTCCAAGACTCAGATGTGGAGACTCATGAGACTCATGAAAGAATTTATGTTCCTAATGGAGCAACACATGTCTCTGTAGGCCCTGAGTCTCTGGGGCTTTTGCACCTCCAGTGATGCCCTCCTGCTTCTCTTGCAGAGGGCTGAATGAAGGTCAGACACTGGGAGCTTGCTCTGAGCAAGGGTACCTTCCTTTAAGAATTCTTAGCCTTCCCTGTCTGTCTGGTCACCTGGGTGTGCCGGTGACCTTGGCACTAAGGCCTGAACAACATCAGAGCTAGAAGGGATTTCTAAAGCTCTTTACCAGCCTTTTGCTTGCAGCCTGCTGGAGGCCACACCTACCCAGCAGGCTAATGAGAGGGAGAATCGAGGCCATTAACTCTGGCCCAGGTTTTCATTTTGCCAAGGGGCTGGCTAAGAATAACTCCCCCCTCATGTATATGAGAAATCATGGCATGCAGTAGACCCTGGAGTCAAACTTTCTCATCTTCAGAGCAGCTGAGGGCTTCCTTCCTGAAATCCCAAGACCCTTGCTGATTTTTAAAATTTGATTAAGGTCCTACCTAGGGTCAAATCCTTCATTATGTTACCTTGCTTGGTCACCTTCTCTCTTTAAGGCAGGTGATACGATCATCATGATATAGATGAGAACCAGGTAGAGAGGAAAACTGCCCAAGGTTACCTAGCTGAGTAGATTGACAGAGTCCAGGTTCCTACTAGGGGCATCTTTTGGAGAAACAGGGGTGGAGTAAACCAGCGAGGTATGAAGGAGAGTGGGAGCTAGCCAGTTGGAAGAGGGTATAATGTGGTGGGCGGTGGTGGGGATTATCTGGAAGCAATGTCTGCAGAGTATGTCCCCTGTTCTTACCTAGACTTGGTTAGTTGAGTGCGGGCTGATATATGATATGTACTATAACTTCCTGTAGCAATGGAGTGAATTTTTATGCCCCCATCTTATTAGGATTAGGATTAGTAGGTGGGGTGTTTGGGAGATGGTTAGGTCATGAAGACAACACCTTCATGAATGGGATTAGTGGCTTGATAAAAGAGGCCCCAGAGAGCTCATTTGCTCCTTCCACCATGTGGGTTTACAGGGAGAAGACAGCACTGTATGAGAAAGTGGGCCCTCACCTGACACTGAATCACCTGGCAACTTCATCGTGGACTTCCAAGTTACCAAAACTGTGAGAAATAAATTCCTATTGTTTATAAGCCATTCAGTTTATGACATTTTTGTTATAGCAAACAGAATGGACTAAGACACTTGTGCACTGGCAAAAACTTGCTTTATAATCGTGGTATGGACACTCCTGCCACTGTGAGTGATTCTGTGTGGGAGGAAGGAGAAAGCCCCTTCTTTCTGGTGCTTGATCAAAGAATGACCTCTCTACTCTGGCAAACAGAGACCTAAGTGGGTAAGGAAGGGAGAGAGATAGATCATGAGGCAGAGATTCATAGCTACAACCTAACATTTACTTGCTCTAAGAAAGCATCACTAAAGTGCCCTCATCATGACCCATATAAAACCAAAATCTATTTTTAGCTAAAATGTATACATTAAAAATTCAAAATTGGTAAATATATTCAATGTTAAATTGTTGTTGTTTTTGGATAGCTGATGTGTCCTTAAAAGATAATTGTTTAATGATGTGGGTGTTCTGGGACTCAGAGGACAGGGCCTGGAGTTTTGTCAAGAGCAAGTCCATGGCAGGACGAGGCAGAGAAGGTGCTGTGGGATGTGGCTTGCTTCCCTAGTGGTAGCCTGGCTCAGTCATGAGCTCTGCAGTCTGCAGACCAGACAGTCAATAATAGGCACTGGTGAAGCAGCTGCTACGTGTCAACAGGTTTCTTCTAGAACCCTGCAAAGTGAGTATTAGTATGTCCTTAAGAAACTGAGACCCAGAGAGCCCGAGGGACTTGCCTCAGCTCATACAGTGAGTAAGATGCAGAACTTGAGTTGGAACCCAAGTTCAACTGGGTCTTAGAACCTGTGCATTTTCAATACTAGTATCTCTCAAAGTGTGGTCCCTGGTTCAGTAAAATTAGCTGGGAAAATATTAGAAATGCCAATTCTCAGGCCTGGGCCAAACCTAATAAATCTGACACTCTGATGGTAGAGTCCTAAAAATCCGTCCTCCAGTAATTAACAAGTCTTCCAGGTAATTCCAATGCATGCTGAAGTTTAAGAACCATTGTGGTCTACATTGATTTCTCCTGGTAAGAGACAACAATAGATGATAGTCCTTGCCCTTGGGGACTTACAGTTTGGCTAGAAAACAATAGCACCATACATTTACCAAAAGAAGAGAAAAGAGAAGGAAAGAAAGAAATAATGAGGAAAAAGGAAAAAAAAAAAGTTGGCCAGGCTTGGAGAGGTAGCTTGCTGGGAGCTTTAGGTGACACATGTGGTGAGGCTTGGCCCAGTCCTCTCAGTCTGACTGGGGAAAGGAATACCAACCAATGTGTGTAAAGGTGGGGGGGACAGGGTTAAGTTTTCCAGTTGCAGAGAGTGAGCAATGAGTCTTGCTAGGATAAAGTACACTGAGGAGAGTCATGGAAAAGAATAAGGCAGTGGGGCTGGGCCGCTGGTGCTCTGGAATTTCTGGCTAATGGCCCCTACAGGCCAGCAGCTGTTCAATTGACCACATCTAGGAAGCACCTGTGCTATGTGTGCCTAGCACAGGACAATAGAGACTGTGGGAATAACACCCTCAACGAGCCCAGCTACTTGACAGCTCCTTCTCAACACTGGGTTCAAATGTCATTTTTAAAAAATCCGATAAAAGCTTCTGACCCTCCTCCAATGTGGGACTACTTAAAGTCCCTCCCCTGGGTCCCCCAGCATTGTGTACAGTATTCGTCATTGACCTTACCACCCAGTATTGGGACAATTCACATGAGTCTGTCTTTCCCACTGGCCTGGGAGCTGCTCTAGAGCTGAGACTGAGTCTTAGGCTCTGGCACAGAATTAAATTATCTCAATAAATATTTGTTAAATTAATGAATGAATGAGGGGATCGATGAATGTATGACTCAGTCAGTGATCATGTTTACTCACGGATGTGAGAGGTGTGCTCTTGCTCAGATAAGGGTAAAACTGATGTCTGTAAATTGCTTCTAACTTTCTCCTTGATTTACATTATGTCATTAGAGATGCTTTTTGTTTGTTTGTTTTTGACAGATTATTCTTAATTTAGTGACGGGTTTTTACTAAGCACCTACTATATGCTGGACATCCTATGAATTGCTGGAGATACAGTGGTGAATAAAGTGCCCACATCTAAGAAGCTCACTGTTTAGTCTTTTGGGGAGTTTCCAATACATCACTATTAAGGTTTTTGTTATTTTGTTTATTTATGAGAGTGGATTTAACTGCTTTTGAATCAAAGACATTTTTTAAAAATCCGATAAAAGCTTTGGACTCCTACTTCAAAAGGAACCCATATGCGAGGATTTGTAAACCCTCCCTAAATCCATCTGTAGCCTCTGACTTAACTGCAGGTCTGAAGCGGATGCTGGGTAGTGGGTATCAGTCTATATCAGAGTTTGGAGCTACATCAAGTAGATTTTGTTCCATGGTACCTGTAATTTGGAACCTGATCTGTGGAGTCTATCTCTCTGATCTCAGAATTACCCTTGACCAACAAAGAGTCTATGGCCAAAGTGGTCAGCTTTGCCAGGTACAGGCAGAGAGGGAGAAATGCTGTTTCTTCTGGGGTGGCTACCCCAACTGCTTGTCAGTGATGCTCACCGAGAACTGTCTGTTGTCTGCCAAACTGCCAACAGCACACCTGAGTGAATTCATGGAATTCATGGAGTGTAGGGAAATAAAATTTCTTTGGATTTCTCTGTGCTCCTAAAAAAAAAAAAAAAGCCCTAGCCTCCTGAGACTTGCAAATGTGTGTGATATAAGGATAAGGATTTTTTTTTTTTTTGCTTTCAGTTTCCCTAGAGGCATTTAAACCCTCACAAATGTGAGAATTACACCTATAGCCATTCAGTAATGGCTCTGTTGCAATGGATAATAAAATGTACCCAGCAATTCTTCTGAGAGGCCTGTTTCTAAAGGAGTTGAAAGCAGGATGTTGAAGAGGTATTTGTACACCCACGTGGTAGACAGCAGCACTCCTCACAATAGCCAGAAGGTGGGAGCAACCCAAATGTCCATTGACAGATGGATGGGTAAAACAGAATGTAGCATATACACCCAATGGAATATTTATTATTCCACCTTAAAAAGGAAGGAAATTCCAACACATGCCACCAGTGGATGAATCTTGAGAACACTGTATAAGTGAAAACAGTCACGAAAAGCAATTACTCTGCCACCACTCCTATGAGGTATCCAGAGTAGTCATATTTATACAGACAGAAAATAGAATGGGGGTTGCCAGGGCCTAGCAACCCAGCAATTCTTTTACTGTTTAATGGCTATGAAGTTTTAGTTTTTAAAGATGAAATAGTTCTGGAGAGGAGTGGTGGTAATGGTCACACCACAATGTAAATCTACAAGGATGATTAAGATAGTAAGTTTTATGTTATATGGAATTTGCTGCAGTTTTTTAAAAGATAATAAAACTTCCCTGATCTTCAAGAAGGCCAAAAGGTTACAGACAAACTAGGGCCTTAGGTTAAGCCCCCAAATTGCCAGGAAGACTAGGCACAGTCTCCGTAGGTATTTATATCCCAGAAAATTAGAACGAGAGCCATAATTCTTTTTGTCTCTTTTCAAAGAAATGAAGTTGTTTGTTTCCCTCTTTCTCTTGGAGAGAGGAGGGGGCATGACTATCTCCTATATAAAAACAGAAAATCCACTATTTCTCATATCTCACTCATGGAGGGTCCTGCCACTGGCCACTGATGTAGGAGACTCTTCCTTTTGACTTTCATCACATCATCCCAGGGGTAAGATCCAGGGCAGAGGAGATTGACATACTTATTATTTACTGTAAGTTAATTGACAAGAAATCTGTCTCTGTTATATCTGTGTGTGCATTCAGAATTAAATCAATAAAGATGAATGTTAACAACCCAACATGTCCATCTGTGCACACACACATGCACTCAGTTGGTGGCTTGGAAGGGAGCAAGGGTTGTTCCCCTAGAGCAGGGGAAGGTGCATGAGGGACTTTATGCACTTGAAGTGCTTGCAGAGAGGGAGGAAGAGCTCCCCACAGTTGCTCTAGGTGCCGGTATGGGGCACAGAGGCAGGGGTGGGGCACAGCTCTTTGCTCAAAGCCCACCTTTAGGGAGCACCATCCTCAGGAGGGAGATGGGCTCCAACTTGTTCTTCCCATAGTATCTATCCAGAAGTTTAAAGCACTCATATTAATTTGAGAGCCAAGAACTGTTTCTCAGTACTTTATTTGTTTGGATCCTTACAATTCTGTGAAGTGGGTACTATTCAAAACCCTTTTGTAACTGAGGAAACTAAGATAAAGATTAAATAATGTGACTGAAGTCAGATTTCAGCTTTTACTTCTCAGGACATTGGAGAGTGCTGGAAACCATGTATCTCATCCCTAGGGGTCCTGCGGTCATAGCAGACCCCCTCATTTCCCCATGTCTTGCCCCTGAGTGGTAGCAGATCAGCTGGCCCTGGCATGTGGGAGTTGGTGGAGACCACCCACTGAGGGAGTGAGCCCCTGGCACCCTGAGCCTCAGGGTAGGTCTCAGGGAGGAGAAAAGGAAGGACAGAAGACAAGGAGAGTGGCAGTGGGGGAGGGACTTCTGGAGACTGGGGTCTTTAGTGGACACCCTAGTGCCTGCTCAGCTCCATTTCCTCTTCTCTATGGTACCTCTCCAACTTCACCTTTGGAACAACCATTCCCCTTAATTTAGTCCACATGGTGGCGTGGGGCTGACTCCAACCTCTGGCTCCCTGTGTGGCTGTGTGGCCTGGTCTGGTCAATGAGAGATGGCCATGCCCCTATGTTGAGCTACTCTTAGTAGTCCTGAAGACTAACTCTTCAAGACAGAGAAGTACTTTTCTCCATGGGGCTACACTACTTGGTAGCATATGTTTTGAATATGAAGCCTGTCTTGGCATCTTGTAAGAGTAGCCCATCTGAGAACAAAGCCTAAAATGTTGTATGCCAACTCGGCTGGGCTATGGTATCCAAATATTTGGTCAAATATATCTAGATGTGGCTGTGAAGGTATTCTCTAATAGATGAGATTAACATTTAAGTCAGCTGACTTTGAGCAATTACCCTCTATGATATAGGTAGACTTTATCCAATTAGTTGAAAGCCTTAATAGAAAAAAGACTGATATCCCCCAGGGAAGAGGGCATTCTGCCAGTAGACTGTCTTTGGACTTGAGTTGAAATATCAACTCTTTCTTGGTTCCCCAGCCTGCTGGCCTGCCTTGCAGATTTTGAACTTGCTAGTGCCCATGATTGTGTGAGCCAAATCCCTAAAAAAATTATCTCTCTCTAAATATATATATATACATATATTGTGTGTGTGTGTGTGTGTGTGTGTGTGTGTATTTCTATTTCTGTGGCAAACCTTGACTAATACAGAGGATAAGATCAGTTCCTGATGTCTGTTTTTAGCTTCTGGATTCAGCCAAAATGGATATCAAATACTACTGGATTTTTACTCAGATCATCCTCTTCAGTTGGGTTTCAGTTTCTTGCAACCCAAAGAGACCCTCTCAGGAAGAAGCAGTGAGCTCACACTCAGTGTTCAGTCCATGCCAGGCCCAGTATTCTCCTTTTATAACTGCTTGGGCCTTGAAGGATGTACAGGAAGTTCATGTGAGCTTGAGGAGCGTTCAAGGCCCCTGGCAGAGTGATCATGTATGTGCAAAGACACAGAGAAATGATGGAGTTTGAGATGCACAGGAAACTGAAGAGTTTAATATGGTCAAAGCAAAGGGAGGCGATTGGCAAGAGACAGAGCAGGAGAAGTTGTCAGGGGCCAGGTGATGAAGGACTCTGAATGGCACAGAAAAGTTTAGACTTTGTTCTGAGGTTAGCGGGGGAGCTATTAAAAGAGTTTCAAGCAGGAGAAAGGTGACCCCATTCAGCCTTAGCTGGCCCACTCCACAGTGTGGAAGACACAATGAAGCTGAGAGAAAATAGAAGCAGGGAGGAATTATTTGCTGGATAGAATTTTTTCCTGATGCTCTTGAAACCAGATTTTGTATGTCATTTCTCATCTACTCAAAGCAGAATAGTACAGTGGTTGATGATATGGACTCCTGGCGCTACCTTGCCTGGGGTCAATCCTGGCTCTGCCTCTTACTATTTAACCTCAGGCATGTTACTGAAAACCTTGGTGCCTCAGTTTTCTCAGTGAAGACAACAGCATAGCCTCCCTCCTAGTTCATTGTAAGGATTAAATGAGTCATTACACATTAGAGCTTAGCATAGTGCTTGACATATAGCAAACAACTGGTTCAGATGCACCTCAACTTACAATGGGGTTACATCCTGATAAACCCCTCTATGTTAGTCAGCCTTCTGTTACTGGAATAAAATATCTGAGCTAAGTAATTTTAAAAAGGGAAGGGTTTATTTGGGCTCAGTTTTGGAGTCTCTGTTCATGATCAGGTGGACCTACTGCTTTTGGGACCTGTGGTGAGGCAGCATACCAAGGCAGGAGTGTATTGTGAAGGAAGCTCTCACTGTCAAAGCCAAAGCCAAAAAGAGAGGAAGAAACCTACCTACAATCCCCTAAAGACCTAAAAGCTCTCATTAGGTCCCACTTCTTAAAGATTCCACCATCTCCCAATAGCACCAATCTGGGGACTAAATTTTTACATTCAGGCCTTTGGGGGTGTTCCAGATCCCGACTATAACACCATCAAAAGTTGAAAATATTGTAAGCCAAAAAATGCACTTAAGACACCTAATGTACTGAACCTCATAACCTAGCAACCCAGTGCTTGGTAGAGAATGGATCATATCCTCTTGGAATCTTGAGGCTGTGGCTCGCTGCTGCCTCCCAGCATCACTGGAGAGTACTGTACCACATGCATTGCTAGCACGTGGGAAAGGACCAAAATTCAAAGTTTGGTTTCCACTGGACACATATCACTTTCATACCAATGTGAAGTTGGATCTCAGTAAATCTCAGAAGCACCTGTGGTTCACAGCAGTCTTATTCTTACCAAACTGGTGTGGACTCCAGGACTGCAAACCCCAGACCTCAGGAGGACAACCCTTGCCTCTACCCAATCCCTGCATCAGGCAGCTCCACCTGCCTCCCCCAGTGGACCAAGTCTGTCCCTTCTGGTTCTCACAGAATTACAGCCAGCCTGGGCCCCAGGGATCAGGAAGTGTCACTACAGGGACAGGAGAGAACAGGGTTCTCATCTCTGGAAACAGATTCTTATCCAAATCTGAGACTTGAGAAATGGGCTGGAACCGGGTGGGAACAAGCTTCCCAGCCCACACAGGCCCAAAGGGAGCATCTCAAAAGCAGAGGCCATACACTCAGCCCTTTCACCCGGCTGCCAGAGAGAGGTGAGAGGCTCGAAGTCGGCTCTGCAAACCCTGGGGACTGGCGTGGGAAGCAGCTTCAATGAGATGGACAGAATGCCAAAAGTTCAGAGTCAAAGGGCATTCTCGAATTCCTAGCCTCTTAGGTCTGTGTTTCCACTGTGTGGTGCAGTAGAAAGGGCAGCTCTCCGACCAACCTGGGGGACCTGATGAGGCACCCCTCGTTGAACGTGGTTTTCCCAAATATCTACATGATGGGGGTTAGATTCTAGGGTGGCAACCTAGGGTCGTCCTGCAGGCCAGTTTCAATGTGTTGCTAGCCACTGCCTGGTGGCTGGTTAGAGTGCTGGGATGGAGGCAGAGATCCTGCCCTGCACAGGAGGAAACCAACAGCACCTGGACAGTCCTAGGTCTAAACAGGTTGTAGTCCTTCATGCTCAGTGTTGGTCACCGAAGCGGATCCCTAGTCGGACCCAGTCCCCCTGTGGACTCTGGCCTCAGCTCTGTTTGTTGTGGCCTCCAAAGCAGAGTAGGGAACTGCTTTAGGTCCCCACTTTATACACATTCTCTGGATCTTTCCACTTCTTAACCTTGATTAATGTCAATTAGTCTGCTGGGGAGGGCTGCTTTGGGCTCAATATGGGCCAACTTTTTAAAGGGAGTTGATTTCTTTGATGACAATGATGAGGCCCATTGTAGCCCACACACCCTGCCAACCCTAGAGGATCTTATGACTCAGGATTTAACGTCACCCATGTCCCTCTTCTCCTATCAGTCTCCCTTCCTGCTCTATCCAGCAACATACCTTGCCTGCCCTTCTTTAACCTGGGGCTCAAAGCCCTCTTCTTTGTCTCACTCATCAAGTCCTGATAAGCACAGAAGAACTCATTCACTTGGAGGTGTCAAAAAGTAAGAGCAGTTGGTACATGTAAGATTCCAGGCGTCTCAAGGGGAAGGACTAGCATCAGTATTTGTAGGTCACAAGAGGAGCAGCAGAATATTAATTGACCTTCATTTGTGGGGAGCATTGTTCGGCCAACAGTCTGGAATTTGAGGCATTTGAGGAGGCTTGCCCTGCCCTATATGGTGGAGCCAGAATAACTGGACTGGAATCTCAGTGCCACTTCCTCTTCACCATGTGACCTAGGACAAGTACCTAAACCTCTTTATACATCAATCTTCTCTTAATAAAATCGAGTTGATGATATTAATGGCAACTACCTCAAGATTACTGAAGGTAGTAACTGAGCTCAGTGCTTAGACCAGTACCTTGCACATGGCCAAGGCTCTCAGGGTGTTGGCTCTCACCATGGGGCTCCTGGGAAGGCTGTGCACTACTCCCAGTCATTGCAGTTGGAGATGGCAGACACAAGAGTCTGGCCTAGCACATAGAAGGTGCCAGCAAATATGGCTCCCTTCTTGTATCTTGGCTTAGGAATCACCTCCAGGGCCAAGCCAGGTGCTAGAGAAGTAAACAGAGGGAATTCCTCCACATGGCTGCTGTCTCTGGGAGCCAGTTATTAGGAGGTCACCAGGACTTGGCCTCCGTTGAGGAGATAACTAAGTCTGTGCTCTCTTTTCTGCCCCCACCTTGGAACCTTTAATCTCTCCCAGAGAAAACAGAGGGAATTCCTCCACATGGCTGTTGTCCATGACCACAGCTGATTGGGCCTGGAATTGTCCCTGAACCAAGGACTGCCTCTCAGGTGAACTGGTCCAATTAGACAGTTCCAGGTGGTAGTGGAGCTGTGGCCGGAAAGTTCTCTAGATTCAGGAAGATGATGGCCGTGTTCAAGCTGAGATCTCAGGAAGTGAGAGGTCACCCTGCTCTATACGGTGGAGCCAGAATAACTGAACTGGCATCTCAGCTCTACTTCCTCTTCACTATGTGACCTAGGACAGGTATCTCAACTTGGCCTAGGAATTGCCAAGATACAAGGAGGGAGCCATATTTGCTGGCACCTACTATGTGTGCCAGGCCAGAATCGGAGGCAGAGATGGAAGGCTGGCTGAGAAGTTGAGAGGCATGAGGAAGCCACCGAGGGTCTGAGAGAGCTGGCCTTCAGGACACATTACACCAGAACCACTTTCCATTTCTAATTCTTAGGGACATCATATCTCCGGGCCTCGGATTTCCCTGAGATGACTAGACTTTTACCTCCCACTTGTCTCTGGAGTGAGGATCCTGGTCCTTGTTACCAAGAGGCCTGGCCACTGGGTCACCTCTTTCATGTTGGTGGACCCAATACAGAGCATTGGATCTGACTCTCACTCTTGGGTAAGGGTCCAAACCTTGGCATTTTATTTGACAGCCTTCAATCTGCTGTCTAAATCCATATTCACTCACATAAGCCGGAAAAGAAGTCTGTTTATTTTATTAATGAGCTCAGAGTAAGATTTGCAGTAACAATCCTAGAAGCAATTACAGCAAAAGAGAGAAGAGAGGGATGGTGGAGAGAAGAGACTGAGGAATCGGGTCTGATTAGGGCTCGAGGGAGGCACCCCCAGAGCTGGGAGAGACTAAACGTTCTAAGGTGGGAACAGAAAAGAGGGCACTGAGACCTCCTCCTGAACACTCCCTCCCCTCCATGTTGGCTTTTAGGAGTGTTCCTTGGCCAAGCCTAGTTCCAGGTCAAAGGGATTTGGAGTTCCTGGGTACTGGTGACAAGTTTGGGAATGTCTTCTGGTACATGCCGCAGGTCTCTCAAGACTGGTTGCCGGCTTTATGTTCAGGGGTTGAGTCCAGCGCTCACTGTCTTCTAGGGATGAATTTGTTTTCTCTCTCTGGACTTCAGAAGAAAGTCCTGTGGAGGAAGAGGAAACAAACCAGGAAGGTGCAGGTCTTGTGAGTGGCACTCAGCCAAGGGCAAAGCCCCACCCTGGCAGCACGAGGCCTTGCCAATCCTCTTGGTGCAACTCCAGGCAGTTACACACCAGCCAAAGTCACAGCACACAGGAGGCCAGGAATAAAGTAGCAGAGACACCAGGGACAGGGGTGGGGGAAGGACCAAGAGGAAGAGGGGAGGATCTCTTGCAAGAGTAAGTGACAGAAAATACAGGTCACTTAGGCACCCCTAGATGTCACTGTACAGCAGACCAGCTGTCTTGGGAACATGAGGCCCTAATGTTTTTGGAAATTTGTAACAGAAAAATCAACTAGTCCAGGCTTGGCTTGGCCCCAGACGCTGCTAGCTATGGGTTCGGGTCACCTCCAACACCAGCTTCACAGCCACCTGGCCCAGGGTGGGAAACACATTCCAAGGCTGGGATCTACCTTGTGTTCCACAGTTAGAGCCTGGATCAAGGGAGGGAGATGGCAAAGGACAGTTGGTCTGAGCAGGACTCAGGCCTTTGTAGGGCACAACAGGACACGAGCAACTCTAATCCACCAACCCTGGTTCTTTGGACGAGCCTTAAAGACCTCTCAACAGCCCTGGCTCTGCCCGAGCAGGGAATCCACTCCCTCCCTGGGTGAAGCAGGGGTCCCAACAGGGCTGCATTCCCAGGAAAAGGAGAAACGTTTGGTGAGGACACCTCTGGGAGGAAATTCAGACTGGACTTCGTGGGGTCTCTCCCAGCACAGCACACCTGGCTCCAGGCGCCATCTGTGCCAGTGGGGAGCCATGTTCAACGCTCCACCCTGTTCATTTGGGTGCTGCATGGGTCAGGTCCCAAGGACTGTGTGCATCAGGACACCCAGGTCCCACCCAGTGCTCCAGACTAGGTTCTGCACACTCCCTTGAGTGAGAGGGTCTTGAGTCCCACAGAGTTTCAGAGTGACTGACAGCAGACCCCAGAGGCACTTCAGGGGCAGTGTGCCTCATGTCCCCTCCAGATGCCAGTCCAAAGAACCTGCCAGCAGCGTGGGCAGCACATGGCCACTGCATGCGGCATGGACAGATGGGGCCCTGAGGCCACCTATTCACCGTGGGCTCCAGCTGCAGGAGGAACCCGTGTCTGTACACGGGAGTATGGTCTTCAAGGAGCTTTCGGACTGGCTGGGGGCTTTCTGCTGCAGAGGAGGGAAGAGAAGAGCTACATGTGCAGAGCAGAGCAGGAAAGAAAAAGGGCTTGGTTACTCCTGGGCAGAGCTCTGCCAGACCTTGCCCTCCATCTTAGTCCTGTCTAAGCCCTGAGCTCCAGAGTTAGGAGCAGCCAGATCCTGGTTCCTCCAAGACACAAGGGGGGTTCAGGCTCTGCTGAGCAGAGGGAGGCAGCAGGCACGCCCACGACAGGCAAGGCAGGGTGTGTTAGTGACGGGGAGGGAGGTGATGTGATGTGATGAGGACACAGGTGAGAGGCCACGGAGGCAGAGAGGTAAAAATGCATGCAGAGGCAGGGATAGAGAAGCAGGGAGCAAGCAAAGGAGAGGGCAAGAGAGAGAGAGGGGAGAGGGGTGATGGGAAAGAGGCAGGTGGGGAGGGAGACTGACAAGAAGGATGGGGAAGAAGGAGAGACAGGAAGGACAGAGAAAGGCCCAGCCAGATATAGACAGACCGAGGGACTCACTGGGCCAAAGCTCCTTGGAGAGCCCTCAGGATAGAGACAAGAGCCTGTGGTCTTTGCTGTCTGTCTGTGAATAGGGTTAGACATCAGAAAGACTTTCCAGAGTGTGAAGGGAATCTTTATCTGATAAGGGAATGGGGGATAAAGTTCTGAGTGGGGAATTAAAAATCCTGAGGGCTACTCCTGATTTCACTGTGTACTTTTACTTGATCTGAGACCATGAGCCTATATGTAAGGAATTTGGACAGGATAGCCCGGGAGGCAGCTCTGATGCCACCTGAGGACAGCGACTTCCTTCCAGGGATACTCTAGCCCTGGGCTCTCTGCCTCATGGCAGATGTGTGTCTGGTATTCTTTCTGGCTGAAGAAGGTGTCCCAGATTGTAGAGGAGGAGGAGGAGGAGCAGGCAGGGGCCAGGGGCCAGCGCACACTTACAGCTCATCGTCGTATTCCTTGGGGGGACAGACGGCAACAACAAGGTCGATCCAGTCCTGTGGGGAGAAGCCGGGCAGCTGTGGGCATGCTCAGGGGTGGGTGGCACATCTGCCCCATGCTCCTTCCCACTCCTGAGCCAGGATCAGCCAACCAGGCCTCTTCCCAGGGGGAAGTGGGGGCGGGTAGGGCTGGAGGTCCTCCAGTTGGGTTTGGCTCCACTGTGGCGTCCCATGCTCTGGAGAAATTTCCAGGCTCTTAGGTTCCCAATCATAGGGTGTGCAGGACCTTCAAATGACACTGTGTCCCCAAGTGCCGACCTGTGGACCAGGGCCAGGCAGCAACCTCAGAATCACTTGAGGGAATTTTTAAAGTGTGTAGACTCATGGGCTTGCCTGCTGGTGGTCTGCGGTGGGCCTGGGAAAGCATTTCTAACAAGCTCCCCAGACAAATCAGAGGCACAGACAACTGGGGGACGTTGGGCCTGGCCTTTGAGTTCTCAATCTGAGTCCCCTAAAGCATATCACTGCCATCCTTGGGGTGCCTATCAGTGAATGTCCTGGGCTTGGGTGCATCCATTGAAGAGTTCTGGAAATTGCCATGGCTCCTAGATTGATCTGGGACCTTTACCTCCCCAGGACCTCCCTCCAATCCCTCAAGAATCACAGCAATAGTTCTACTCTCTCTTCCCTAATACGGCCCTTCAGAAAATCAGTCAGTCATCATGTTACCCGTGAGTCTTCTCTTCTCCACATTCTTTCATGTGAGTCCCAGGCCCATCTGGTCAGCTTCCTCGGCACTGAACTTAATACCTCAGGCTTGGCTGCCTGCATACAGTTGCACAGGTTGTGCATTGCACAACATGAGTGGGCACCATTCTTACTATGGTCTGTAGGAGGGTGTCCCCCTCAGATTGTGCATAGCACAGCCTGTGAGAGATCTCATGTGGTGGCCCTGATCCAGGTGAGTGTGAAATGCAGACTACCACCAGCCTCTCTTCATCCTGGACCATTTACTATTAATGCTTTCTTTTGATTTCTCGAACTCCCAACTCTTTTGATTCCTATTCAGTGTACACTCAGTGAAGACCTTAAGTCTTTTCCTTGGGTACATAGCCATGTCCAGAGTTCCAGAATCTGTGTTCATTCCATTAGCTTTTCGGACTCAAGGTCAGGAATTGATATTTACTTTCCTGAGTCCTATCCTGTCAGATTTAGCCCATTGGCTGGACAGGGGTGTGGACCTTGGACACTGGTCCTGGGATGGGGCTTCTCAACTGTACGGCCTGGCTTCAGAGGCCAGGTCAGAGGCAGGCAGGTGAAGGAGCAGGGAGAGGACTCATTCTTACCCCGCCCTGATTCCAGGCCTTCTGCAGGGTGGCCTCTGCCTCAGCCAGGGTGTAGTCTGTCACGATCTTGCCATTGATCGCCATGATCTCATCTCCTTTCACAATGCCACCTGCAGGAAGATGAAGCTGATTGGCCAACTGGGCTACATGGGACATGGATTGGGCCAGGACTGGGCAAAGGGAGAGCCACTGTAGGGCCACAGAAGAGGATGGGCCCTGGGAACTGAGAGCTCTCGTGGCTCAGAAAGTGCGAGGGTCAATAGCATACTTAGTTACTCGGATACTCAAAGGCATTTCCTCCCTGAGCCTCAACCCTGCTCAGTGGAACTGGGACACCAGTGAGGACACACTGCTATTTGGCTCCTGCACAGGCGGCAGCTACTGCAGAGGAGACACACCTGCATTTCCAGCCGGGTTATTAGACACGAGTTGGTTCTGTGGGTTGGGTCTCCCTGATGTGCAGCCATGCTGGCTGGCTTGACCCTCCCCCTCCCCAGCCTGCCGTGCTCTTTCCTGCCTGGAGCAGGACTGTTGTGGACTGTTCCATTCCCCTCTCTTTCTTCTCTTCTAGATCTGAAAGGGGGCTTCCCTGAGTGCACCCAATTGAAGGCAGCTCCTCCTGCCGTTCTCTCGTGGCACCTTGGTCTTTTCCTGCACAGCACACAATCTGTAATCATAATCTGCTTCTTTCCTGTTTGCTGATGGTCCATCCCACTGTGCTGTCAGCTTCCTGAGGATAGGACTTATCTTTTTTGGTTCACTACTTTATCTTCAGTCCTTCAAGTAATATCTTGTACAAGTAGGAACTCAATTGGATATTTGTTGAGTAAATGAATGGTGTTAAAAGATGTTCCTGCATAACCATCTTGTGATCTTCTAATTTTAGGAGGAAGTGATTAGTATCCAGTTTTTATCAGTTATTATCTCGTCAGAGCCTTGACTAGGATCCTGTGCACTGTGGTTCTCTAAGTGGACAGACTGTACATGGTTTCCTCCACCTCTTGAACTTCCATTTTTTAGGAAGGTCTCCTAGTCCTGATGTCCACAGAACATCTATCTCTCTGTTACGCTGAGATCATGCAGAGGGAGGCCTTGTGGGCCTGAAGGCCATAGGAACACAGTGTGTTACTGAGATGGCAGCCTTGGTAGCTCGAAACAAGCATGCGTTTGGAAATGTCCACCCACTGCTTTGATGTCCAAAGCAGCATGGGATCAGACTGTAGACAGCAGTTTCCCTCGGACAGAGGGACTAAGGTAAGTGACTTCCACATTTTCATTTTGTACAAATCCAAGATGGCACCTCAGAGGCAACAGGGCTTTGTAAATTGGGAGTGACAGGAAGAGCCACTATCCTCCCTGGTCCTCTCTCCCTGCCAGATGCAGAGATAGGTGGCCTCCCTGGGCCAAGCTGCAATCCCTCCCTCAACTGGTACAGGAATGAAGACAGAGGAGGCCCCTGCGCAGAGCTGAGTGAGGGTCACAGCATGGCTGGGAGAGACCCAAGGCCACTGAGGCCATGATGGCAGGGCTGGATTGTGCCCTGGGCTCCCTGTGTGCCCACCCGCCTTGGTGAACACAGCAGTCAGGCTGCCTTTCCCTTCAGTCCCCTGCTCCAGTGGATTCTGTGAAGCAAGAATCAGAGCTGGGGTCCACAGAGGCCTCCCTCATCAGCAGAGAGTGTTTTTTGTTGAAAAGAGAACAAAGGCAAAGTAAGATCTGCCTCATGCGAGACACAGGTCCTTTGGCCCTCTCAGAGCAGGTGAGGCTGTGGAAACCTTCAGCAGAGGTGGCACTTTGACTGGCAGTAAAACAAAATGGCCAGCTGCCTAGACTCAAGTCCTTTTACCTCCACCTTTTACCTGCTCTGTGTCCTTGAAGGAGTACTTGGACCTCTCTGTGCCTCAGTTTCCTAAGCTGCAAAATGAGAATAACAACAGCACCTGCTGGGGTGGTGTGAGGATTACATGGATTAGTCCAAGTGAAACACCCGGACACAGGGCTGGGTGCCCGTCACTCACTCACTTACACTGGCGCATGGTTGGTGCATGACAGACTGTTGTCACTGAAGGGCAGGTTTGGTTTGGATGGTCTCTCTCCCATTTCCCTGGTGCGGTTCCCTCCTGCTGGAAAGTCTTTCACAGACTGGCCTCGGTTTATCTTTCAAGGCTTGGTTCACAATTACCCTTCCAGGGAGCCTTCCCAGTGTCACCTCCCCCTGATGGGTAGTGGCCCTTCAGGATCCCACGACCTCCTGGACCCTTAGTTCCCTGCCCACCCTTAGCGGACAGCACTGTTATTACATCTGGCAATTCTGAGCATATTTCTGCCACTAGCTTAGAAGGCAGGGTGGCACCTGCTTACGCCGTGTGCCCACTGGCACCATGGCAGGCCCTCGGGACACATTTGAGATTGGATAGATGGCTGCCTGGATAGACCTGGTGCTCTCGAGAACGGTCAGCCTGCCCCCAAGCAGGGAACTGTCTGCTTTCCTGGGGGCCTTGTATAGAACCATCACACTATGCCCAAATGGGGGGGGTGACCGGTTCCCACTCACCATGTCGCTCAGCAGCTCCCCCCTCATACACAGCCGAGACAACCACCTTCCCGACAGGGGAGTCCATGCCACCTTCCAGGGCCAGGTCTAAGGATCCCTCCTGGTTGGATGAAAACAGGTCTGAGGGGGCCACTCAGACAGTAGCCTGTGGGTACCTGGGCACCGAGGAGCCTCTCTACAGAGCCTCAAGAGCAGGAGAAAGCATGGGCCAATGGTAGTGCATGGGGAGAAAGTGGGCTTGGGACCACCACAGAGGGAAGCAATAGTGGGGATTTGAGAGGTCACCTGGGAGTCACCTTGGGAGCAGCAGAAGCAGGGAATGAAGGGGGCAGGAGCAGGAGCAGAGAAGGATGGTAGCTGCCCCACCTCCTCCATGTGCCCACATACCTTCTTGATGCGCAGGAGCCGGACATCCTTCCCTAGGATCTGCTCTGGGGTGAACTAGGGGGGAAAGACAGGGGAGCTTTGACTCTGCTGAAGGGTGTGTGGGGAGCAGGAAGCCTGGAGGACACTGGGCCCCATAGAGTACACGGCAAGGGGAACCTTCCCCATTGGTCTTCAGCTGGGGGTCCCCGGCCCTTCGAGGGATGATGGACACATCACACACTCGGCCACACAAGTCCCAGATCCATTCTTCCAGGATAATCGTGAGGACTGGGCAAAAGCAGGTCTCGTAACTACACCAGAGGCTGGTGCACAGTAGTGCTCAGCAAGTGTCACTGTCCCCACTATGCACACACACACACACACCCCATACAGAAAGAAGCCCTGATAGGAAAGAGCAGCTGGGGTATCCCCGGGGCAACTCATGCACCCCACCACATCCTTGGGATCCCAGGGCCCCCAAACCATCATCATCAAACACCCTCAGCTTCTCTCAGGGAAGGAGGTTACCCCTTACCATGGAGTAAGGGTCAAAGCCTTCCTCATATTTCCGGAAATCCTGGAAGCAAAGGTACAGCTTTAGTCAACCGAAAAGAGGCCCTTGCAGGTCACTGCAGAAACAAGCTCAGGGCCGAGAAGAAAGAGAGGGAATGGGTGCAAATCCAAGGGTCAGAGGCGGGGAGAGGGTAGGGGCAGAAGTGACCAGGACAGGAGTGCAGAGAGGAGGCTGGCAGCCAGAGCCCGGTGCTCAGGGGGCAGGCAGGAAGCTGCAGGAAGCATTTGGAGGAGTGCAGCCCTGTCCCTGTATGGTCTGGGGGTGGGCCTCTGTGGCTGCAGCGTACTGGTGATGTCTGGACATCTGGGCAGCAGTGCCTGTCCTGCTGAGCCTCACCTTTGGTCCCAGACCTTTCAGGCCATAACTCATCCCTTCCAAGTCCCCACTTGAGGGCATACCCAGGTCCTGGTGGATGAGGATGGGTGTTTCTCCACCCTGTGCACTAACCCCACAGAAGGGCCAGTCCTGTGCAAGAGGCTGCTCTGCCCAGGGAAGCCAGCCACAAGGCGACTGAGGGAGGCAAAGGGGAAGAAGGTGGTGGTAGCGAGACTGCTGGCTTGGGGCCTGGCACTGTTCTTATCCGATCTAGGAAGCGAGAGGCCCCAGGCTGGCCCTTTATCCAGGGGAGGAAGGGAGACACACAGCTCTGAGGCCCTGGCTCAATGAGGTTGCTGTGGGGACAGTTGTCCCCAAGATTAGAAACAAGGCAATGGGAGGAAAGGGGCAGAGCCAGAACACACGGCTTCCTCACACAGCAAGTAGAGCCTGGGGCATCGCAGGCCCAAGGGCCAGGATGCTAAGGTGGGCAGCAAAGCCAAGAATGGAGCCAAGTAGAGCCTGGTGCAGGTACCCACACAGACCATAGGACGGAGCAGAGCCACCCTCAGCATACAGTTCCCTAGATCACACCAAACATCCCCTGGGTCCTGTGGGCAGAGTTTTTTTTGTTGTTGTTGGTGGTGGGGGGGTCGGGGGAGAGGGGAGCAAGGATCTCCCCACTCCCCACCAGCATGCAGCAACCAAGCTCTGGGGACAAGATGAGAGCCAAGTATCAGCAGATGGATCCCTGGGTATCTGCCTACCACCTCTCCTCATAGCCTTCACCTCTTGGGCTCAACCCCAAAGATGTCTTGAACCTAGTTCAGCTCAGAGGCCACATCCAGGTTGGCCTGTGTCTGTTGGGACGGCAGTCAGGGAAGGGATGCAGTAAGTCCACACATGAGAAGGGTCATTCTGCAGGATCTGCACCCATGCTCTTTCACTGAGATGGGGCTGCCTACTTCTGGTTGTTCCTTCTGGAAAGCTGGCAAGTGGTAGTCACCGGCCCCCTCTCCCTGTGACCCTGAGAACCTATCTCAGAGATGGGCCAGAAGGCATGTCTAGTGTGAATTTAGAGGCCCATAAGCCATGGTGGTTGGTAGGCCTTTAAAGAAGTAGCTCAAGCCTTCATTAAACACACAGAGAAACTGAGGCCCGAGAGGAGACATTCGTGCTTAAGGTCACCTAATTAGTAGGCAGGGGAAAAAGAGTTTGCTCCAAGCTTGGAGTCTCAGACTAGGGGGACTGTTTCTGTCCTAAACACCAGGCCCTTCAAGGCCTCTTCTGCCATGGCATTGCTTTGAGAGGCTGAGCAACACAGCACTGAAGAGCAGACCACAGAGCTCGACCTTCTGCTTTCCCATCCAGGGTCAGAGACTGGTTGTGCCATCATGGACACATTTCCAAGTCCCTCTGCCTCTTACCTACCAAAGGAAGACTGTGATAGCCATGACCTCCCAGGGTTGCTGTAAAGATTAAGTGAGTTAATATAGGTAATGTATTTAGCAGCCGTGTTCAGCACAGCATGCTTTCCGGGCATTAGCTGATGCCTGTCATTCCCTGGTCCTGGGCTCAGAGCAGCTTTTTTTGCAGACACCCCCAGTTTGCTCCATGCCTGACATCAAATCAGCTTGTGAGTGGGAGGCTGGAGAAGCTGGGGCTGCCTGCCAGATCTCCTCTATGTTGGGGTCCCTTTCATTGGGGGGTAGGAGAACCAATCCAATGGCTGGCTCTGGATGTACTCCCAAGAGGTGGGAAGGTTATGGTGCTGTCTGCCTGACACCCCTCAGAGACCAGCAAGGACTTGCATGTCTCTGAGCTCAGGAGTACCCTGGGCAGATGGAGAGCTGCGATGCCATTTCTTCCTGTGACTGGTTCAGCATCAGGCAGGGTTTGGTGAAGGTGTGACCTTCCTAGAGGGAACAAGACAGGGAAGGTAGCCCCTTTCTTCTCATCTAGGGCTGGAGCAAGGGCCTGTCCTGGCCTCTGTGACCCTCTGAGGGCTTCCTCTGTCCTGCTCCTATTTGAACAAGCAGCAGCAGACGAGGTAGCACCCAGGGATCCTGTGGCTTTTCTCAGCTGGGGCACAGGCTCTGATACACCCTGGATCCCCATGTGATGAAAGCCTCCTTGACTTCAACTGCAGGCAAGGGGACACAAGGATCCCTGGCAGATGGCAGTTGGGGCTGCCTCACAACCAAATGGCACTCCCAGGGAGAAAGAAGTCACAGAGTGGGAGGGATGGGTGGTGGGGAGGACCAGAGCACACGACAGGTATCATTTTTTACTTGTCTGAATGCTGTCTGATAAACCACCATCCTCTTCAACATCTCCTGTGGCTGTCAGGAAAAAAAAAAAATTCCCCACCAAATGTTACCGATAGGTCTCGTCTGCCCCCTGGTGCCAAGCCCTGGGGCTGCCAGCCTGGGGCTGACTGGCCAATGTTCCTCCCCAGACAGAGTCTGACTTTGAGGTGCACCTTATGTCTCCCAATGTAGCAGCTGCTCAGTTGTAGACAAGCAGACAACACCCCTATCATTAATCAGAGACGGTAACATGGACTCATCAGCAGGCCATCCCAACAGTGTGACCTTTGCTCTGTGGGGAGCTGATGGGACAGCTAAATCTCAAAATAAGTGTCTGAGCTGTCCTGCCCTGACATTTGGATAGGGTTTCCTTGAAAGGGGAATAAAAATTCTGGCTTGGCTTTTTTCCCAGTTAGTGGCTGGCACCTCTGGAGGGTGCACATGAGCCCCAGCTCCCTCAGACTTTGGGCACTGGGGTGGGTAGATCCTCCTACTTTCCCTGGACCACACCCTAGACTCCATCCCAGACCTAGTGAGGAGCAAAAAGTAAAATGGAGACAGGGAGTGGGTCTGTTTTGGCCAGTCCCCCACCTCAGGGTATCCCAGGCCATGTAACACCGTCCCTGGGGCAGGGACCAGGGAGACTAGAATCTTTGCAAGTTTTGGCAAGGTGGGTAAAAGCACAGCTCTGGAGTCTGAAAGGTTTGAAGTAAGTAGATCTAGGCTCTGCTTTGGGCAACCGACTTAACCTCTCTAAGCCTCAGTTTGCTCAAGGGTTAGAGAGGGATGACAATCAGAGCCATCTCACCAACTTGTTGTTAGGATTTAATGAGAGCATGCAGAGCATGGCACATGGAGGGCTCCAACTGTCTTAGTTATTAACATGCAGGATGGTCAAGCAGGGAACAGGAATTCTGCTGAGCAGACCACCCATGCTGATTTACCTCCTGGCCGAAGTGAGGGTTACAAGATGACACCTGATCCTAGTTTGTGTGGCTCCTCACTATTCCCTCAGGACAGCAGAACCCAGGGGACACAGCCCTGGTTTTCTCTTCTCTAGATATCTTGGAGGGGACCTGAGGGGCTTACCAGGACCTCGGATTTCACAGCTGGCCTGTAGATAAAGTTGTTCTCCTGGTGGACCATGACAGGTTTGGAGATGGTGGACACACCAGGGCCTCGTGGAGGCTGTGGGCTTGGGCAAAATGTCTACAGGGGTTAGTTTAACAGAGATCCATGTAAGGTCACAGGTGGTAAAGGCTGACCACAGCACTTCTGCACACATGCAAATCCACTCCCATGAACATGCTGAGCAGGCTGGTCCATTCACTGTGCTGGAGTGTGATCTTCAGCAGAGGGAAGAAGTCCATCGGACACAGAGTAGTCTGAGGCCACAGAAACTACTAGGGGTGGTGGTGGTTAAAGAATCAGCCACTTGAGCCAGAATCTGGTTTAGGGCAGCAGTACCCACTGTCACTCAGAGGACACACTTTCAAGGCCCCCTCTCGGTAGTCATGGGGAACCATCTAGCTTCCCCTCTCTTAAGGGCTATTTCTTCTGGCCACAGTTGAGTCTCTGGACTTCAGCATGAGGCACAGAGCATCCAGATGCCATGGCTAAGGACTTAAGAGTGGCATCCAGGGGATTCTTTGTCCTAAACCACTCAACATCTTGGGCAAGATGTATCTGATCAGGTCAGAACCCTGCCCAGAACAACTTCAACACTTCAACACTTGAACTGATCCTTTGTTGACTTTTCTGCTTTCCTTTCCATCATCACTTGTCACTTCTTCCCAGAATTCTTACTCTGCCTGATTTTTAGCCTCAAATGCCAGGCTCTCCTGCTTCTAGGCCTTTGCATATGCTCTTTTCTCCTGCTTTGTCTGCCCAGGTCTTGGCTCTTATACCACTGTCTTCCTCTCTCAATAGTTTCTTGCCTCTCTCAATAGTTTCCTCTCATCCCTGCACCTCATCACAGCGCCTGTGCATCCCCCTCTCAACCCTGGAGTGTTCTAGTTGCCTGCTTGTTTGTCTTTCCTAACTGTCTTGGACAGGGACTGCAGCTCCCTGACAGTGGTGGTTCACAGTGACTGGCACAGAGTGACATATAGCAGGTGCTCAGTAAATATGTGTTGGCTGAACAAATGACTCAGTGGTAAGGTGGGCATGCCAGGCAGTGAGTCTGGTTCTGAAAACCCTACTCTGGCAGGGGCTGGCATTGTAGGCACATGTGTTAAACTGAGGCAAGTGTTTGTTTCCACTACCTGAGGCCTGTTGATGGCTGTGCAGATATGTCATCAGTCACACTTCTTGCTGTAGCATTGATGGCATGCAAGGAGGAGGAGATTGGGAAGGACAGGTGGCATGAGCACCAGAGTGCTGATGGATATGATGAAGCCAAACAGGAAACAAACAGAAATCTCCTGGCTTTCAAGTCAGGGACAATCCTTCTTCCCCTCTGACCAAGAAGAACATGGCAGGGGCTCAATCAATGACTTCAGAATCAAATTTCTGAGGAATAGTTTCTGCCCATCTGGTGTGGGCCATTTAGACAGAAGGATGTGGCCCTATGTGCCAGATTAGCTCAGCCCCCTGAAAAACAGCTCCTGGCTGGGCTCCGGGGAAGACATCCATGGAACAGACAGACTGCTTCCTCTCTGTGTGAGCTGTGGGCCCAGGACCCGCCAGGGGTCCAGAGGGAGGCCTTCTGGGAGCTGCAGCCTTGCAGTATCTGGCACTTCCTTCACTCCCACCTTCCTTCCTCCAAGCTCTCTTGAATGCTCTGAGCTGCTTATTCTGTTCCTCAGCAGGAACTCAAAAAGGGAGGTTTAATAATAACCACTGGCGAGTTGCTGCTGAGGCTGTCCCCTCACCAGCTGATCCCCACTGCCTTAGCTAGACTCGAGCCATCCCATGGTGACAGAAGCAAGGGATCAAAGCTCTGTGTCTTCCTCAGGGATTGCCTCTTCCAAAATAATCTTTGGATAAAGAACAATTAATATGAAACATATCTTTCTGAAAAGATCACTGTTCAATTTCTTGATGTCCAAGAAAAACATCCCTGTTCTTTTAATAGTAAATTTGGAGATTTCTAGGAACTTTCTCATCTTCATTTTTCCTTTAGCTGGATGTTGGCCAGACATCTCTGCGTTTACACTCTGAGCCAGTGCAGTTGGCTAGTACCATGGAAAATGGAACTGTAATATCCTAATACTGCACTGGGTTGTGCCATCTCTTCATTTCCAAAGCCTAATACTTCTCTCTCTGATACCCCCCCCCCCGCCCACCTCCCTTTCTTCCAGGGAGTAATTTCAAGGCTTTCTGGGATAAGGTCAAGCAATGACCAGATGTGGCACAGAGCTAGCTATTCATTAGTATATCTTTTCACTGCAAGTTACTGGCCAACACTAGCCAAGAGTTCAGAAAGAGCAGTGAACATTAAATGGATATATTGTTGCACATTCCAAGAGCCCCAGCAATCCACCATGCAATTGAGCACCTCAGAATCAGCAGAAACCATACTCATGCAGGATGTCCACACACAGCTTGGGGGTCATTTCTGGAAAGTAGGAGGAGATGATGTTTTGTCCTGTCTCCACTCACAGGAGCCGTGAAGAGTGTGGGAAACAGCAGCCCTCCCCACTCTTTCTGTTTCCAAGCATAGCATGCAGAACAGGGGCTGTACCTTCGGGGTGGGTGGGAAGCCCCGTTCAGGGGCAGGGGAGTTGGCAGGCTTCCCACTGTGATTCTTTGCCTCCCAGTCCTCCACTGGAGTGCTGGTGTCCCCAATGCGGAAGGGATGATTGCCCAATGCCTCTTCCAGGGCCAAGGGCAGTGGGCGGGTAGGAGTGAGGTCTTGGGTGGGAATGGATGGAGGGGGAGGGATGGGAATGGCAGGTGGAGTGCACTGTGCCCAGGGTGAGGACGAGGCACTCACATGGCCCGATGAGGGAAGCACAGGGGGTGCAGGGACCTTTGAAGGTGGGTTAGAGGGTGGAGGGTGGGGCATCACAGGCAAGGCAGAGGGGGTCTTGGGGGGATAATAGAACATGTCCAAGGGGATGTCATCCAGGTCAGTGGTGTGGAGGTGCAGTCCACCTGCGAAGCGTCTCAGAGGTGGGGCCAGGGGAGACACAGAAGGCGGGGGAGGCGGGGGCCCTGTGGTCATCTGGGGGTTGCAAGAAGGTTCTATAATTGTCCACATTCACTGTGCTCCACTTCACAATATGCTGAGTACAATGCTCTCCTAATGTGTTTCTCTTGCTATTAGGGATCCCCCACCCTCCAACCAGAACCAAGGGGTGCCACTTCTCTGCCACCTGGCTGCCCACTGAGCCTATTGGCTGGTTGGGAGTGCCCATGCATGAGAGGCCCAAGTTTTGCCATCTGAGGGTGATAAGTAAAGTGATCAGATAGTTTTTTCTCTAAACTGGAACACACTTGAGTGTATAAGAGGCCCTCCTAGTAATTACTGCAGGATGACAGGCCTTCTAGGACCATCTCAGACCAACTGGGACTTAGTGCTCACTCTGGAGACAAGCAGAAATACAGACATGTCCCAAGAGAAGAAGGAGAAGTGTGCTGATAGGGATGGGCACTGGGCAGTGGAAAGGTACCAATGTGGCTGGTGACACTTGCCAGGGGCCATCACACCTCCCGCTGTCCCCAGGGTAGATCTTGCTGAAGGCAACAAGAGGACTCAGTGGAAAGCAGGGATCTGTTACCTCTGAAATCTCATTATCAGCAGAGGAAATCTGCTCAAGGCGCGTCTGACACAGCCTTTCCACCCAATACTGAATCTTTTCTGATTCCTCAAGGTCTTCCCGCTCTGTCTCAGACACCTGGGACCCAGGACCGGCGCCAAAAGAAGAAGACAAAGGGCACAAGTGAATCACGTGGGCAGCAATAGCAGACACACACTTCTCTAAGAACCCCAGAACACTGGTGGAGGTGTCACCTATCTGGAAAAAGACTCAGCCTTGTTCTACCTGGTCCCAGAGGAGGTGGAGACAATGGGGAGGAAGGTGCTCAGATGTCAGGTTGACCTAACAGCACCCACAGGCAAATTCACAGGGCGGCTTCTGTACTGCATGGGATTAGCTGGACCTCAGGATCCCCACGAACACTGAGGCTCTTGATGTGCCAAGAACAATCCTTTTGTAACCTCTGTGCACATTCCAAGAATCTAACTTTACTCTTTTCCCCCCTCCAGGCTGCCTTGTCTTCCGAAGCACAAGTTTAATCTTATTTTTAATTTTCTAGCTAATTTGTTCTGAATGCCAGACCTAATGCACTTCACATTTCCCAGGACTTGTTTGGTTTTATAATCTAATCAGCTTGGCATTCTGATTCATGGAAGCATTAAAGAGAAGCAGAAAGAACAATATCCCCTGTATCCAGGGAGTTAAGCTGACAACTGCACCTAGTAAATAGGAGCTGCTCACTCTGTGCTATTGCTTTGGACATGTCTGCAGGGGACAGCTTTAGATACATTCCTAAATTAAAGAGGTCTAGCCTCCGACATACCTTATGTTGAAGGGAGCAACCTTAGATTCATAGCCTGATTAATTGGGGGATATCCTCAGACTTAATATCTGCACAAACCTGGGTAGGAGATTAGATGAACAGAATTTTTGACAGATGAATGGAAGACTAATTGCATATCTACAAATTGGGCAGAGGGTTTAGCCTCAGACTCAGATCCTAAGCAGGGAGACTAGCCTCATTGCCACACCTAAGATGGAGAGGTCCAGCCTTAGACTCATACTCTGGTGGGATAGAGGAAAAGGGACAGATTCAAACCTCTAGCCAGGTGCATTAATGACTAGCCTGAGACCTATAATCTGGGCAGAGAGGTTAGCCTCAAACCCATACCCGGAGTTAGTGTCAGACAGTGTTGGGAAGGTGGGATGGTCTCGTTCTCCAGGCTGGGGAGAGAGGAGGCTCTCATCCTTGAAGTCCATCTGGGGGGCACAAGTGCAGCTGGCACCATGACAGCACAATGAAGGGGATAACCAAACTGTCCCAGAGATGCTTGCCTGGACTACGAGCAGGACACATACCTCCTGGGCCAGCCGGTTGATCTTTAGTTGCTTTTCCTTCTCCAGCATCTCCTCTTTCTCTTTGTAAAGCTTTTGTTCAAATTCCAATTCCTTCTTATTCTTTCTCAACTCCTGCAGGCTGTCATACTTGGCTTTCTTCTTATCTTTTCCTTTCTGAGCAGATGTGTCATTGTTTATATGACAAGGGCTACAAGGTAGTAGTTGACACCAGCACAGCAAGCAAACAGGGCATCCAGTCCTTGGACAACACTGGGCAAACCCCCTTACCCTCTGCCATGGTGACCCCACCCCAGCTCTGCCCCACTGCACTGGGCATCAGACCTCAGGTTTTTGGACAGGAAGACCACTGCTGTCCATTACAGAGTGGAAGGCACATTCCTTTGCCAGGCAGAAGAACTGGCTTATTAGTTCATTAACTAGTTGTATGACTTTGGCTAAGTTTCTCAGCCTCTCTTGATTCACCTTAACTGAAATGGGGGTAATACCTGCCCCACAGGCTTTTATTTAGTGCCAGTGAAATAACATCTATGAAAAGGCTTTGTAAACTTCAAAGTGCTGTCTAAATAAAAGGCATTGTATTTATTTCCTAGCATTCAGGCCCATGCCTTCCCCAATATCTGAGAAGAAAGGTGGATCATGTTCTGATGCTAAAAGATTCATCCTGGGAGATTTTAGAGAAAATCCAGGAGAGCTGGCAGATCTGCAGAGATCCTCTGTCCTGAACTGGAGGAGGTGGGAGCAGACTTAGATCTGGGGCCCAGAGCCAGGAACACTGGATTTTTACCTTCATGTGTAGGTTCTAGACTTTTCCGTCCTGGACGGTCAAATCCACGGCTCCCTCTGACCTGGGAACTTTTGCTGTGGATTAGCTGGGAGCCATAGGGCTAGGAGGTGCAGGTGGGGAAAGGGCCTAAATGCTTTACAGTGTTCACAGTGTTGGTGAGGATTTGGGGAGGGAGATGCAGGGCAAAAAGACCCTGCTAAATTAGACTCACAGAACCTATTCTCCTGGCTGCTTTTGCCATTGGGTTGCAAGGAAGCCCAAGGGTAAGAAAGGAAGAGAATGAATATTTATGGACTGCCTGTGTGCCAAGGGATGTACACTGATTATCTCCGATGTAGGCTTTGTCCCATTGTCTTGATGAAGACTCTGAGAGGTGAAGTTCCTTGCCTGATATCAGACATCTAGTAAGTGATGGTGCCAGGATTTGGATCAATTTTTCTACTGTGCCTTGATGAGCCAGGGACAAGGAGACAACAGCAGGAGGGAGGGTAAGCCCCTGCCACACGCAGCATGGAGGACAGGAGAGGGGACGCAGAGAAAGCCAACATTCTGGGCAATTTCTGGAACAAGGTGGGAATCCTCTATTCACTGAGCTCACCCCCATCTCTAAAAAGTGTTCCTGGGGCTGCTCTTGGATTTCTTGAATCATCTTAGTATCTAAGGGCAGGAATGAGGAATTGAGTTTCCCAGCAATGGACATACAGCTTTCATCCATAGCCAGAGGAGTGGTGAGTCATTATGGATCTCTGCAGACTTATACTATCCTCTCCCCCAAGCAAAGACAACTCTCACCTCCACGTACAGCCAATATGCTTTGTAAGTGGTCACTTCTGGGACCTGCCTCCAGAGCAGTCTATGAGTCTTTTGATAAAATGCTTTTTCCTGCTTCTGAGTCCTCCTTGCCCATGCTGTTCACTAAAGTCTTGGCTCAGTTGAGAAATGAATCCCAACCATCATGTTGTAGGTTTGAACAGCAATTCCCCAAGAGGAGCCAGAAACATGCTGCGGTTTGTTAGAATAAAGGCATGGCCTCCCACAGGGACCACCATGATAGGAAAGAATTTCCTATTGATTTGAAAAAAAGATCCACCGGTGCTAAGATTGTAGAGCCAGGGCTTCTGAGTGGGACAGGCTGACAGTAAATAGTTTCTGTCCCATCCCCAGTAGAGCAGCTTACAGATGCAGAAGGGCAAGTCTCCCTGCCAGCTCCCCCAACCCCCATCCAGGTAACTTAGTTGTGTGTGAATCTGCTTTCTCTGCCAGACTGTGGGCCCTTGCAAGTAAGGGCTCTGCGTGACTGACTTAAGCAGTTCTGGTGAAAGGTCTTAGTTGGAGCCATGAATACTTCAGGTCCCAGCATAGACTCTGTAGAGTAACAGATTGGAGGCCTTGAGCCCCAGAGGGTCTTACTCAGAGCAGGAGCAGAAGTCAACAAATCTTTCTCTTTTCTCATAGGGGGATTTTGTGCATTAATGATCATGGCCATGGATGTCCCCTTGTATTACCTGGGGACCTGGTGTTCTAGCATCTCCCCTGGTTATAGGCAAAATGATGATGGATTTTCAAAGCAGCATGAGGGACATGACTACATTGTCCTTTTAGCTGTCAAATTCATGGCAAATATTCCTTTCAGTCAAGGCTGAGAGGAGAGGCAGATGGGGTGATGCGTTCTTGCTTCTACCTAGGAGCAACTGTTCTCTCTTTTGGAAATAAAAATGAAAACCATAGTGCCAGCTGTTTCTGAAATGATAGGACTAATAAATAGTGAAAACCAGCTCTAACTCTCTACCAAGGGCAAATTTCAAGTGACCTGGTTTGTGATGGATGTGTGCAAGAGATTCTAGCTCTTTCACATTTCCTAGTTATTACTGCATGGAAAAGATTTGACCTGTCCTTTTATTATTTTTTTCCAGTAGAATTCCCTCTCTCTCTCTCTCTCTCTCTCTCTCTCTCTCTCTCTCTCTCTCTCTCTGTGTGTGTGTGTTGCCCTCTCTAATTGAGTTCTAATAGAGACAGTATGGAGAGAAGATTAGAAACCTAAGCCCTGGAGTCAGGCTGAAAAATAAAGAAGATAATTTTATGAGACTAAGGACCATGGTAGTATGAGAAGACATCTCCAGGGAGCTCTGTACAAAGTTTACTCACTCCTATACATATCATGATCTGGGCTTCTGGGTGAACACATAACTTGTGTCAGCCAGAATATTGCTATCTATAATTTTAATGGGAATGTGTTGGAGAAAGGGGGTAGATTTTCCTGGCACATCTGATATCCCCATTTTACAGGAAGGGAGAAGTTGCAGAGCATCAGTCACCTAGCTGCCAGTGCTTTGGTTTCTGGAGTATTGACTTTTGGTCAGAGAGAGCTGGTAACATCCAATTTAGCTCACTCAGATTTATGTTAATAGGCTGATTTCCAAATACCAAGCCATCTTGAATGTCCAATCTACAGTTATTAACAGCGGCATTTATATAATCAAATGCCAAAGTGATTTAGAAAGACAAAGGACAGGAAAATTTTATGGGGCCTGCAGATACTATAATAAGATTTAAACAGAAAATTAACAGCCCCAGCAACTGGGGAAAAAATGTATAATCCTGGGTAATGCAGAGATAGTTCTAGGAGAGAATTGTGATGGGTGCAGTTTCCTGTCCAACCCGAGGCTACATGGGTAGCCAGTCTGAACCTGGAAAAGTGGCTCTGTGTACACCTACCCTGGTATTTCACTCTGATCCCAGATTCCTGGTCATGGCTTCTGGTTCTATCGGTCAGAACAAAGCAGAAGTCTCCTGGCCCTGCCCTGTGCCCCTGGGAGCTGGTATAGACCCACACGGAGTCTGATGGTCCTTGGTCAAGTCTCATGACAGGTATACCTGTCCCTCATGATGACTCTGCCCCTCATGATGCCTCTGTCATTTGGTGTCACCCTGACAGAGATGCAGGCAGGGTTAGCCCTCCAAGGGAATAGGTGGATGGCACTGTTCAGAACTGATAGGGAAAGAAAAATTTTAAAGTCCAAACCCCACTGCAAACTGAGGAGCAAACCAGCACAGCACCCAGTCCTGTCCTACCTTCCGGATAGTTGGGAATTTGCCATCGTACCGGTAAAACCACCCAAAAGCTATAAGAACACAGAGAACAAAATATTGAGACGTGTTTCCACTGGGCTAGAGCATCCATAGGCAGCAGGTGAGAGTTGGGTTTCCAAGGAATGCATGGTTTTGGGGGATGAAGGGCAGCGTTGGCAGATCCAACGGCAAAATCACACCCTCTGTCCATCTTTCAACTTACCTGGCCTCACCTGGGACAAAGCAGGCCCAAGACCACCTGAGAAAAGCCCCCCTCCCTCTCAGACACTGACTCCAGAAGTCAGTGCCAGAAAATCAGCAAGAAAACTTCTTGTGGAAGGATGAACTTTTCCAAATCACAGATATCATCTCCAAACAAAACCCCGTTGAAAGAGAAAAAGCCCTCTCTAACTGATGCCTGGTTCTCCATCCAAAAAGCATCTCAAGACAAAAGAGAGCCTGGGTCTCTGCCTAGAACTGCAATCAGACAGAACAAAACTTGTGTTGTATCACAGGGGAGGCCAGTCCTCTGCCTTCAGCATTGCAAGAGAGGCAGTGGCTGGGTCAATCTGAAAGGCTGGCTCCAGCAGCAACGGGCAGAAGATGTGCCCCCAGAAAAGCAGATTCCCCATCCAAGCCATATAAGCAGGGTGCAGCCCCTTTCTTCCCCAGGTGACAGCATGAAAGGGCAGCCCCCAAACCTGAGCTCTTAGGGGCTGAGATAAAGGCTTAAATAATTGCCCACCTTTAACCAACTGGAATAGAGCTGGAATAGGCTGTTGAAAGCCCCCTGCTGGACTAGGCACTACCTCCTTAGTTGCTGGATCTGGGAATGAGAAGAGGCCAGAGAGCAGAGAGGGCACTCGAACTTGGGTAGTATTTAAATATTTGCACCAGCAGTTCAGTTGCACTGGCATGTGCTTGCTGATTTACCAGTTTGGCCATGTGTTCTGTCCTAAGGTTTTGCTTGGGCCAAGCTGGGGCATGGAGCAGCCTCACAGACCCCAGGGGCCTCCACCATGTGCCAGCCCCTTGGAGTCAGGTGTCTGCACTGCTTCAAGAGGAGGTGGGCAGGGCAAGCAGGGCACAGCCAGGCCAGGGAGCGAAGCGGGGGCGCAAACCTGCTCTCCCTGCTCCTCTGTGCCTCCATCCAGGTCGTCCGCAGACTCGAGCTCAGGCTCTACTCCCTGATCATCTACCCGGGGAAAAGAGGAAGTTGGTGAACCAAGAGGACTCAGGAGGCTGAGAGGCCAGAGGGCTTCCCAGGAGTTGGGGGACCTGTGACCACTTTCTTCCAAGGATGAAAGGCAGGGGAAAAGCCTCAGGATTCCAGAGCAAAGGCGTCTCACTCTGGATGGTGCATGTAGTACTTTCAACCTTAGTACATTTAGCTTCTCTATCTGTAAAATGGGTGAACAATAGAGGCCTAACACCTGAGAACCATTTTTCAAGGTGCCCAGTTGAAAGTTGGGAAGTGGGTGAGGAAGATGGGAACATCTGAATCTTAAACACATTTGAGGGCAAACACTTGCTGGGGGACAATACATCCTCTGCCTTCTTCTCACTGCCCTTGCCCTGGGGCTCTGGGTGCCCTGGGGGATGTCTGAGCTCGGTGGGTATTAGGTAGAGGCTGGGATCCTGAGGAGTGGGGACTTCCCAAAGGTAAACAGGGAATATATAGTTGGGAAGACATCATGTGGACAGAATAAGAAATCATCCATTCCAATTATTTCCAGCTGGACCCTGGTCCAGAAGGCAGAAAATCGGCAAGAAAACTTCTTGTGGAAGGATGAACTTTGTCATATTTCAAGCTTCCTTGCCCATGGGCTTGTGAAAAGGCCGTATGTTACGTTTCTTTGCTTTGGGCTAGAATTATATTTACTTACCAGTAGAACACTGATGCCTTTGCCAACAAGAGGACTACTTGATAAAACAGTGGGAAGACAAAGGATTACCGAATAGTTAAGTAAGAAAAAAAAAAAAAAACTTTCATATCATAGGTCTATTGTGGATGGGGGGGAGGTGATTTAAAAAGTCCTTTAGGGACAGAAGTCTAGAGCTATGACTTTTAAACTTCCTCATCTCCCAAGGCCCTTCCAGCTCTGGAGTCCTTAATAAAGACAGCACCCCTTCACCACTGCTCTGGCTAAGAAAGGGTCTTTAGGGACCTCTGTGACAGGCTATCATATTTCTGAGGGTTTGGTAGAATGTTGGGGTGCTGCTGGATTATCATGGAGAGGTAGGCTGATGCAATTTTCAGAACCTTCTGGGGCAGCTAGTGGGGGGAGCAGTCTGTCCTGCCCACGTCCTTACACTGAGGGCCTTCATGTTCTAGGCTAAAGATGTTCCACACTTTTCCCTATTTTTAAAAAATGTAGGTTCACCCCTTGCAGGCACAGAAACCTGAGTCAGGCCTCACCTACTGGCTAATTGGGTCCCAGAGTTAAAGGTTGGGTGGGCTGAGGCTGGCTGGCCAATGAGATTCTGTTGGCCCAACAAAGCCATGACCATTCCAGCTGCTCTGGAACAGCAGGAAAAGACAGGAATTGAGCAGTGTCAGAGGCTGTACTACATTTCCTGACTTACATCCAAGTTAGGATTAAATTGTGGGTGCATATGGAGATGGATGGCTGTGGCAGCTGCCCCAGGGGCTGGCAGACTGCGGCCATCAATCCTGTGCTTTGTGGAATGGCCTTGGAATACATGTATCTTAAGCAAAGGCAAAGTTCTTACTCCTTTTATTCAAGAAACTTGATTTGGTTAAAACAATGCTAAATAAATACCTAGTTAGTGAAAGGCTTTTATTTTCCACGGTTCCTGAGAGGGTACACCTTGCTGTGAAGCTGAGACCTAATTTCTAGGAAGGCACTAAATTGACTAGTATTACTTTCATGAGAAGCAATTACAATCAATTTCTCTCCTTTCAAAGCTCCCATTTCACTCATAAGAGCAAATTAGCAGCCCGTTTAAAACAGGGATTATTCACCAGGAATTCAGCTTTGGCCACAACCTCAGCTCGTACTGAATATCATTGGGGAAGGTGATGACAGCATGCTTTGTCTTTCTGAGAGAACCATGAGATGACACTGTGCTCTGCTGCCAGGAAGGAATTCTGGGAGCTACCTGCTTCAGTCCAAGAGGCCTGTGTTGGCAATGCAGTGTCCCTTTAGGGCTCAGATATGATCCAAAGTTGGGACAGAGCTATCTAGACCCCACTACAGAATTCCAATTGGCTACCACACAACAGAGAGAGGAGCCCTGGTTCTCTGAGTTGGGTCCCTGGGGACAGGGTAGCAGCTGGTGGAGGCCAGGATTGAGAGGTAAGGTAAGAATGGACCAGTGAAGAGGAGATGGAAACGATGGTGGGAATTGAGATCCCAGCATGATGCTGCCACCAGACCCACATTGGCATCTGGGAGGGGACTCAGAGTCCTCTCCCTGTCTCCACCCCTGGAGTGGTGTGACAGCCACCCACGTGCAGAGATGTAGGTGAAAGAGGCACTTCAGGCAAGCTCCTCCTTCATTTGCCCACCAACCTCGGGCCACCAGAGCTCCTTCCTCTTTCTTGCTTTTAGTTTCATCCCAACCCAGTCTAGAACCAGACAGAAGGGCACCTCACCCCACACACTAAGACAACAATCACACGAGCCAGTTCCTCTTGCACAGCTCGCTCTCCCATCTGCAGCAGCCCAGTGGCCTGTGTGTGCTATAGGGGAGAGCCTGTGAGCTTGTGTGTGGAGCAGGCCCCAGACAAGGAGGCAGACAGATCCCTCCCACCCTAAAGCCCTGAAAAATAGCCCCTCACACTCAGCTGCACCACCATAAAGGGAATGAATCTGAGAGAGTCATGGGCAGTTAGTGGAGGGAGGCCAGCATTTCTGTCCATCCCCCCAGCCCCAGGTCCTAGAAGGACCTCTTCCCCTGGCACATGGTACCTACACTTTGGCTTGCGAAGGGGTACTGGGTGCACCTCGGCAGTGATGGTTTTAGGCAAGAGGAGCTGTTCCTTGGAGCCCCAATCTTCTTCCCACTGCTTCTTAAACTTCTCTTCCTCTTCCACGATCCTGAAATTAAACCCCATACCTGTGATTTGAGTCAGAACCTTTGCAGGCCTAGCTCCTGCCTACCTGAGAACCCCAACCAGCCTTGGAGTGGCCTCATGGTTCTAATGTGGTGAGGAAGGCCGGCCCTGGAGCTGATGTTCTGAGTAAACACCTAAGTTCTTATTGCCCTGATATAATGGGCTGTACTAGGAGTGTGGAATGGCTACAAATAAAGGAGGAGCTACTAGGGGACAGAGGGCCAGGTAAACTGGGCCTAGAGGTGACCTCTGGCTGGCCACACTCCTGGAAGCACACTCATGAGCACCACATGTGCAGGCACACACAAATCCAGGATACTCACTGTTCCATCTCCTTCCGGTATCTCTCATTTTCCTCTGCTGCCTTCTGGGCAATTTCCTTTCTCCTCCTAAAATAAATGCAGGTAGGCATGTATGAGTCTATGCAAGAAAATCTTACTATTCCTTATAGCTGATTCCTGATTTGAGAAAAAGTTTTAAATGTTTTCTGCAGTCTCCCTTCCAAGGATGCTTACACCAGCTTTGATGCTGAGCAAGTTGTCCAACACAAGTCTGAGCAACAACCTGTGCTCCTGGGAGATTTTGTCTGGCACAGCTAGGCAGATATTCTGTGCCACAGGAGATGACTGGCAGGTTCACATGAGGGCCACACTCCATGTGTTCCCCTCCAAACTCTTAGATAAAGTGACTAACAACAAGCAGGACGTGGACTGAGAGAGGGTCCTCTCAGAGGAGGGCCCAGCCAGATCCCAGGCAGGAGTTGTTAACCAAGTGTGGCTTTCCAGGTTAGTTCTTTGATGCTGGAGATGGGGAAATCCCTTTTCCTTCCTTCTTCAAATACTTATTAAGTGCTGAGAATATTTCTGCATTTGGATTTTGACTGTGGTTTTTCTTTTATGAATTGCTTGCCCCATATATTTTCTCAGGCCATCATTTTAACCACCTGGTGGGGAGTGGTTAGCACCACAGGTGGGTGATCCTCTGGGGACTGCCAGGTTCTTAAGTCAGCTTGTCTGGATGTGAATCCCAGCTTGGTCATGTGTGACTTTGGACCCAAGATGCTTAACCCCTCTGAGCCTGAGCTGCCTCACTTATTAAACAGGTTAATACCATCTGCCTCCCAGGGCTGGCGTGGGGATTAAATTAAATAACATAAGCAAGGTCCTAATCAGCATCAGCCATGTGGTAGGTACTCAACATGTCAGTGCTGCTGGTAGGAGTCTCATTTCCCATAGTCCTGGAGTCTGGAAATCAGAGGCTGTCCTCAATAAGGAGGGAGGAGCCTGGTGGTCTGAGGCAGAGGATTGATATGCTGACCTGCCGCTTAACCTATTTGGTCTGAGGACAGCCCTGGAAGTGGGGATGAAGTCTGTGCAGGAGCAGAGGACAAGAGCCAAAATGGGTGGGGCAAAGGCAGTCTGGGAAGGTGGGGGCCTCCGGATGGCCACTCACTGGCGCTCCATCTCCTGCTGCTCCTGGAGGATTTTGTTGGACTCCATGGCCAGCCGCTTCTGCATCAGGAGCTCCTGCCGCTGCAGCTCGCGCTGCCGTGCCTCTGCCAGCCGCTCGCGGTCAGTCATGAACAGCTCCCGGCCCTGGTGGGGAGAAAGAGGCCCTTTGCTCAGGCCCCTGGGAAAGCTGTATATCACAGCCATGGCTTTGGGGGGCCAAGATTGGGTTGCCTTCTCAGTGCCGTGCCTCCCCGTGTATTGCAACTCTGGAGGTCTCTGACCCAGGCTTCTTGCTGGGCAGAAGCCCTTTTTCTCTACCATCAGTGTTTCAGGCCCTTGGCCCTTTCTGGGAGTGTGTGGCAGAGATATGAGGTCATAGGTTATGGGTCAGGGGTCATGGGGCCCCCACCACCTCATTCTGGACTTACAGCTCCAGCTACAATGGAGATGGTCAGGCTGCGGCTACTCTTCAGCACGTTCACAGCCTGTGGGAACAGGAGGTCAGTCATCTGGGGTCTGACAGATAGACCAGGGCAGTCCAGGCAGAGACCACAGACACCATGGTGGTTGGGGTGAGCAGTGGGGTGGGAAGGTGATAAGGCCAGCAGATAAAGACCCTCACATCTTACCTCCTTGTGGTCCAGGTTACAGAAGTCGATGCCATTGACTTCAACGATCTGGTCTCCTGTCTGAAGGAGAGATGGAGAAGGACTGATGTGTTACACTCACTCATCTGGAGGAAGGGCTCCTCCATGGTGCCAGGTTTAGGTGCTGAGTCTAAGTGGCTGCTTAACAACTCTTCCCAATGAGTAAAGCAGTCGAAAAATTTTGATGGGGCCCTGGGAGGGCCTCAAGCCCACCCTGTCATGTCTCCATTCCATAACTATCTTATTGGATATCAAATATTATGCCATTTGGGTCACTCACCTCCAACCCCACCTCTGCAGACAGGGAGCCAGGCTTCACATGGCTGATGAAGATGCCCGGTTTCTGGACTGGGCCACTGGAAATGCTGTGAAAGGTGGGAAATGTGGATGAAGCTCTACCCTCTTTGCTTGTTCCCTGAAGCACTCGCTTGTTTTCCATGTCCTGTCTATCACCCTCTATCTGGGCATTCAGTGTCCAGGAAAGAGTTCATCCATGAATTCAGGACCCACAGACTCCATCTCTGTCTCCCTTCTAGCCTGATTTCCACTGTTCCCCTGGGTTACAGACACAGAAAACTACTTGTAATTCTCCCCACCCTATCCTCACCCATTGTACCACATGTGCTGCTTCTTCTCTTTCTAGAACTTTCCTTTCATACCTTATGACTCAAATACTATCTCCTTTAAAATTTTTCAGTAGATCCCTTATTCTATCTCAAGATTGAGCAAGTACCCCCTCCCTGTGCCCCCAAAACCTCTACAGGAAGGATGGCACTTGCTCATTCTTTTCCCTGCCCTAGATCTGTAGCAGATATCACTAAGCAACTATAGCACTCTTTCCAAGCAAGCTGGACACAGCTTTAGAATCCTTTGCAGAGCCAGGCACAGTGGTGCATGCCTATAAATCCCAGCATCTCTGGGGGCTGAGGCAGGAGGATTGAGAGTTCAAAGCCAGCCTCAGCAACTTAGGGAGGCCCTAAGAACTTAGTGAGACCCTGACTCTAAATAAAATATTTAAAAAGGGCAGGGGATGTGACTTGGTAGTTAAGCACTCCTGGGTTCAATTCTTGGTACTAAAAAAAGAGAGAATACTTTGCAGAACAGTACCCCAGGAAGCCACCTACTAATTGATTAGAGATGGCACAGAGAGGAAACCTATTTGCCATCCCTGACGCAGGATGTATCTCCCTCAGAGTCCTTTTCAGCCTATGTGGCACCTATGCATTTGGCTTCTATGTTGGTATCATCTTCCAGAAAGGAAAGATAAATTTTTATCACTTATAAAATATTGAATAAATGTGAAGGAATGGAAATAATCAGAATAACAAAAATAATAATAACCATCACTTATTAGCCACTTACTACCTGCTAGGCACTAAGCTTAGTACTTTGTTTACTTCTTTTGCAATAACTTTGTGATATGGGTATTATGCTCCCCTGTTTATAAAAGGAAAAACTGAGGCTCAGAGTGGTTAAGTTAAGTGGTTCAGGTTCTGGAGCCTGTGCACGGCAGGGCAGGGCTGGAACTGACCAGGGAGTGACTGTGGCACCTGCATACTTGATACAGACTCCTCGTGCCTGTTTGGAATTCCCTGACTGCCTCTTAAAGAAAGCCATGAGATAATCTGTGACAAGAGAACTGTGACAGAGATGCCCAGATGGGTAGTGTCCTTTTGCAGTGAGTCAAGGGCCCACCCAAGGACCATGGCTCTGCCTCTGGGCCTCAATTTCCTCATCTGTAAAATGAAAACTGCTGGAGCTGTCCCTCTGGCTCTGGGTGGCTGCGAAGCTCAGAGTGGAACTCAGGCAACAAGAAGTGTCATCACTGGTGGACAAGTTACCTCACTAAAATTGCATTGCATGTAAATATTCTACTCAATAGTTTCAAGTGTCCTCAGATGCAGCAGTGAAGAAGGGAAGAGGCATCAGGAGCCCGCTAGGGTTTACCTGCAACAACTGAGCCTAAGGCATGCTGCCACCCACCTGCAGCCAAGGCCCCGTGAGCCCACCAGGCTAATGAAGACTTTTTTCTCCTTGTGTGCCCGTGTCCCAGGAGAACCCAGGCTGCCTCTACTGCCCTGGAGGAGGAACAAAAGCAGGTCATTGGGTGTCAATGTACATGCAAATAGCCTTTTGAGCTTGTGATATCTTTAGGGTAAGTACTGCCTAATTTTCACAGGCAAGTTGGTCATTCTGCCCCTGGGGTGTGGGTCTGCACACTAGCTAGGCCAGCCGAGGGCCCACCACTCCACAGGAGCTTTCTGGGTGTCCTGGAGGCCCTAAGATCATGTCCTTAGAGCCAACCCTCCCTTAAGACCAGCTGCCCCTCCTGGAAGTCCACTCCACCAAAGTGCCATCACAGTGGGTCCTGGCCCTTACCCCAGATTCTGAAACAAACTGATCCACATACAGCCATTTGAGGGGCTCCTCAGGAGAGCTGACAAGAGGAAAAAATAGAACAAATAGTTATTAGAGATGATTTAGGGACCAGGCCCCAAGTCCATATCTGCCTCATTTGTAGCCTCCACTGGACCAGGAACAGCGTGACCTGGGGGTAGAGGAGTAAGACCCCAGGGCTGATACCAGGACCTTGGAGCCACAAGGAAAGAGTGTTACGAGGAGGGTCTCACTTACCTCTTCACAGGGATCAGGCCGATGTCTGTGGGAGAAAAGCATTGGGGTTAGGGCAGCTCCCTGCCCTCTCTGTCCCTGCAGGAGCTGAGTAACCCCATTGTCTGCTCCAGTCCACAGTCACTGAGCCCCACCACCCTCTGGTCTCACTTACGTCTCACTTTGATGGACACGGTCTTCTTGGTTCTTATCAGATTGATGACCTCCTCGTGGGTGCAGGAGGAGATGGAATATCCATTGATCCGGACAATCTCATCCCCCACCTTGGCCACAGAGAGAGGGAATAAGCACTAGGTAGAGGGAACATCTGGCAGCAGGAAAAGCCCACCACCAGGTGCTCATGGCCAGGCTAAACCTCTATATGTGCCCTATTCCTTGTCACAAACCAACCCACCCCACACCAGCCCGAGGGATCCCAGGGCAGGTGGTACTTCCTTTTGCCCCATTTTACAGATGAGGAAACCAAGATGGGGAGTGAGGAGTTCAGTAGGACTCAGGTCTCTGTCCCCTCACTCTGGCATCCCTTTCACTCCACATGATTGTTATCATTAGGCCTGAGCCCCAAACCCATGGCTCAGGTCCCTCTTCTCAGAGCTTAGGCAAGAGTGGGTTGGGAGACATGGCTTGCAGGGCTAGCTGGGGATACATGCTGACATTGCCCCTGCTGGACACTACTGCTGCCTGGCACTCAAGCCCTGAGGATCAGACTGAAGCTTGTTATTGACTAAGCACAGAACTGAAGGACCCTCAGACATCAGGTGACACCTAGGCCCAGGGAGGTGATATTTTGTCTAAGGTCATGTAGGCAGGAGCCGCAAAATAGTAACTGGATCCTGAGTGCCCCTCTTCAGTCTGAGGCCAGTGCAGGGTATCTGGGGGTTTAACTCCAACCACATGTGCTGACGCCTTGCAGACTTGTTAATACATAGCTGGATGCTATGGGGGCTAAGGGACACACAGCCTCTGAAGGGCCCCACAAGCCAAGTCCCACCCTATAGCACTCCTACAGAGTCACCTCTCATTGTTGCCAGGAATGACCCCCTCTCTCTCTGGACACAGACCCCATTCTTCTTGGGGGAGGGGAAGTCCTGACAGAGGTGTCCAGAGACTCAAAAAGGCACAAAAGGGAGGAGCTCAGTAAAGAACTCTCTAGGTTTATGGGGACATCAGATTCAAGGAGAACTGCTGGATTTGCTCCTTATACCTAGTTTTCACAGCAAAACTGCAGGGCAGGAACTTGTGTGTCTGTGAATCAGATGAGGAAATGGAGGCCCAGAGAGGTGCGATAACTTGCTCAAGGTCACCCCATGAGCAAATAAGGCTGTCAGGATCCCAAGTCAGGTGTTCCTGACAGACAACAAGGCTTGTCTCTTGGGTGTCTGGAAGAAGAAAAGAAGGGCAAATGGCCAAGCCTGGCTACTGTTCCCTGCATCTTGTCCTCTCTGGATCCCTGCCACCTGTCAGAGCCTTCGAGTCCCACAGGAAGGCAGGGATTGCTCTGTCCATTATACAGCTGGGACAGCAAAGGCACAGAGAATCATTTTCTAGCCCTAGTAGATACAGCAAGTTGTACAGCACAGGCTGCCTCTGTGTAGGACAGAGACTTAATAAAGAATTCATTAATAAAGAAGAGCAGAAGAATGGAGTCCCAGGACTAAGTCCTATCAGAGGATCTGAGCCCCACTGGGGACCCAAGCTCATAGGTCAAATCAGCACAGGGTCTTAGGCACAGAACGCGCCTCTCCCCTGTCTTCCAGAATCTTCTCCCAGCTGTCCTCAGGCCTGAGATCTCCTTGGAAACATAAACCCAGGTAGGTCAATGACGCAAGTGTTTTCTCCCAAGCTCCTCTGAGTGAAGTTCCCTTTCTTGTTCCTAAAGGGAACTTGCCCAGGACCCCAGTAGGAATAAAATTCCCACAGGGTTCCTGGCTCAGGTTACAGGATCAACTTCCCTCTCCCTCTCCCTCCACAAAGAACCCTGCAAAAGGGCCTTTGTGCAGGCACCACAAAGATATGAACATCTGAGTGTTCGTGGAACAAAGGAGAGATGAGTCCATCAGCACAAGAAAGGGTGGATAATTCATAAGCCTGAGAAACAGCTGGGAAGGTAAAACCTGAGTTTCATTAAAATGTCCTCTCGCCCCAAGCATTGGGGCACTGCTGAGAAATGCTCATCTGAGGACGAGAGCTCGCCCTGGAAAAAAAGAGGGCCTCAGATGATGCCAAGAGAGGCGCTCATTATGTTTATTTCTCTGACTCTGTTTCTGGGCTGGAAAATGTGCCTCAGAGGAAAGGAATAATGAAGGGGTTGAAATTTCAGACGCCATCAGCGAGCCGTGAGACAGAGATTCAGAACAAAGCCATGTCTGTCAGCTCCCTATTTCCACCCCCCCTCCTCACTCTCTGGTACCATTAGCACTGGAGCCCCCTGAAGCCCCTGGCTTGGCCTCTGGGATTGCGATTTCGATAACAAACACTCTGGAAGCTCTGGGAGGTGGGGAGGGCCTCCTTTACCTGAACAGACAAAAACACAGCTCCAGGCTCCGGGAGGAGTGAGACCTGCATGTCTGCCCTGCTCTGCTCAGACATGGAGGAGCAGGGGCCATGGTGGAGAGGCACCCTGAGGTGTTAAAGGGAGATCTCTGGGTTGACCTTAGGAGACTCAGGTTCTAATCCCGGCTCTGCCACTCACTGGACTCCATACCTCTATTAACTATAACTGGGGATGATACACCTAATGCAAACAGTGAGAATCCATGTAAGCTTGTATCCAGCACGTTGTTACCATTCACTGTCTCCCTCTCTCTGCATATTTATGAAACACAAAGCACTTCTGTGTCAGGAAGTGTTGTAAGCTTTCTAATACTAATTCATTTTTGTTCCTTGTACAACCTGATGAGGTAGATTGTTTCATCATCACCCCATGTTGCGGATGGGGAAACTGAGGCCGGGGGTTAAGTCATTTCACCAAATTCACACAGCTTAATGAACAGCAAGGCAAGGTTTTGAACTGGGCAGTTCAGTCTTAGAGTCTATATTCTTAAGCATCATGCTACATTGGGCCTTCTTCCCTGCTGCTAAAGGTGACCTGTGCCAGGCTTCGGGTGCTGAACATAACTATGATCCTCCTTCAGGAAGTAGGGAGGTGGGGCCCAGTGGGGCAGCAGCATCTGGGACGAGGCAGCAGTTAGGTTCAAGAAAACAGATTGCCTGGGACCTGGTTTCTATGGAACTACAGATCCCTGTCAGGGCTCAGCAGCCTCTTCCTCTCCCAGAGGCTCAGGAGAGTGGGTGCCTGTACTGTACCATACCACCTAGCAGATGAAGGGGAGGCAGGAAGTCTGAGCCTCTGGGGCCCTCTTCCCTAGACTCTGCTCACTCACCTGGAGACCGACACTGTCTGCCTGACCTCCTTTGATGAGATGGGAGATGAAAAGCCCACAGCCAAATTCGAGGCCCCCACGCACGCTGAGGCCAAGGCCTTCGGGGTGCAGACGGTCCAGACGCACCTCCTTCAGCTTCCTGCCATGGTGTGGGGTGGGTTAGTGATGGCCCAGCTCAGCCTGACTGCCAGCACTGCCCAGCCCACTAGTGAGAGACTCAGTTCATCCCAGGATGACCTCTTCCACCCCTGCCTCTGGGCTAGTGACTCCTTCCATACCTGGAGCGCCGAGGGGTCAGCTGGTCATATTCCACCTGATGCTTCAATGGGATCAGTGGCCGGATGGCATCAAACAGTGGCAGGCGGTTGGGCTCATTGATGACCAGCTTCAGGTCTCCAACAAGCACAGTGACATCCATGGTCCTGCAGAGATATAGGGGATGCTTGGTGCCTTACTCCTGACCAAGACCTCTGACCCAGCCCAGCTCCCCACCCACTGGGCCCAGGCCTAGGAATTAAGAACTCTCTTGAAAGGTCCAGAACTTCTAACTCTGGACCATGAGCTATGGAAGAGCTTGTTTCTCTCACATAAGTGTCACAGGAAATCTGTGAGTTAGGGACTGTTAACCCATTCTGCACATTAAATCAACCAGGATTTCAAACTTGGCTCTGCCTATTCTAAAGTTCAGGATCTTCCCACACAGGACAGCTCTGTGTGAGACGTGATGAGCTGTCTCATCCTCTGATCTTCTAGTTTAATCAGCTGCTAAACTCTAGAAATTCCACCCTCAGTATCTTTCTTGTGCCTTCACGTAATTCAGACACCTCTGCATCTCCAGCTGCCTGCTGATTTGCCCACTCTCATGTAATCTTTACTAATATAAGTCATTCCCTTCTCAAAATCCTTCAATGGCTCCCTACTGCCTAGAGGACAAAATCCATTCTACCTGGTGGACTCAAGGTCCTCCATGACCTTTCTCCTGGAATTTCTCCACTCTGTGGCTCTACATGCTCTCAGGGTGCTCCAAGGTCTAACTCACAGATTATCTCTCATTCCCCATCCACACCCTATGCTTCCGTGCTTCTGAACTTCTGATGATGCTGAGCCCTCATCCTGGATGCCCTTCCCCAATATTTCACCATCCCAATTTCTTACTCTTCATAGCCTAGCTCAAGTTCTTCTGGCATCTCCCTGACCCCTCAGTTAGAAGTGAAAATTCCTTTCCTTAAATTCCTACTTTTACTTCCACTTACCAATTATTTTATTGTAACTTATGCTAGAGTTTCTGGTGCTTATAATGCCTGTTCACCTCCCCCGACCAGGCCACAAGTGACTCAAGGAAACAAAGTGGATCTTCTTCATCCTAGATCCTGCATGCTACCTAGCAACTGACAGGAGCTTATAAATGTGGGCCAAATGAATCAAAAAGCAGGTGGGTGACCAGAGACATCCGATGCAGTGGCCAGGGCCTGCTTTCATTTCTTCTTCTGTCCTAACAATTGCACCCTATTAAATATATCTGGCTGCTTTAAATCATCCCCCATGATTACAGTGATCAACTTAAGGGTGGAGTCCAGTCTGTTTTTTCAAGTGTACCCTTGACCTCTAACAGAGTCAAGAGCAAAGAATTGTATAGTTGCTAAAACAAGTTGCTGAAATGGCAGGTCCATTTGGCTCCCAGGAGCACGGAGCATCTGCTTCCCCAAGTTCCTCTTTCTTAGAACAGCTCATCCCAGGGCTCCCTGAGCATAGAGTACCCTGTGGGGATTGGTTCATAGGAGTTGGCCCAGCATACTTACTGGTGGTACATCCGCAGCACATCATAGAGATAGTCCTTCTCTGCATCATTTTCAATTAGAAAATCTACCTGTAAAACCCAAGGGCAGAATTACAGCTCCAGGCCCAGAAAACCTATAGCAGACTCCAGAGAGGAGAGGCCACACCAGAAATTATTCCAGCAGTTCAAGAAGAGTTGTGAAGAGAGGAAGGAAGACAGAGGTCAGGGTGACCTCCTGACCCCAATATGTCATACCCACGCAGAACAGAACATGCCAGGGTGGGCTTTGCACATCCAGATGTGGCCAGGCTGAGCCTTGTCCCAAGATGGAGAGATAATGTGTACACACACAGGATGGGAACCTCCATGTGACAGTGACATCCCATGGCAGTGCTGCTGCTCACCCCATGGCTGCCATCTGTGTCTGGAAGAAGCCCATTATCTTACCTGATGGTGGCTGTAGTGCTGGATAACTGCTTTCAGAAAGGATTTGGGCCACTGGTTCGGAAAGCACATCCCACTGGTGGGAAGCACCCTACTGCTGAATTCTGCGACACCTTTGCTAGGGGACCTCTGCCCTATCCCGTCCTGGCCTAAGCTGGGAGTTCTGTCCGCTAGTCAGCCTCCTGGCCACTCCTTCCCCCTCTCCAGGTCCCTGTGTGTCTCCCCTGGAGGGAGGGTCAGGTTACATCATTTCAACTTTGCTGACGTCAATGGCTAGGACTCCAAGGTCAGGTTCAGGAGCTGCTTCATTAGCACCCCAATCCCTGGGGAGCCAGTGATCTGGGACCCCCAAATTTCACTCTTTGGGACAGCTCTTTGTTCATCTATGTGCTATATCCTTGGCTCTCCCTTTAGCACAGGACAGAGTAACAGGGCAATGTGGAAGCTGGAGGGGTCCCTGGTTCTCTCCCTCCAGCCTCCAGGCTCAAGAGCATTATCCCAGGCTTAAGAGTCCTTAGTTCCAGAAGAATAGGGACTGCCTGTCTGTTCCAATACAGAGAGGACTTGTAAGGCCAAACCCTTGGGATTTCTAGTCTGAGCAGGGAATGCAATTTTCTAGTCTTGACCTGGCAGCACTTCTGCCCCTAAACTCAGGCTGGGCATTTCACTGACGATGAGCCTAACCTAGGAGGAGGCTCTCCATGGACTCATAGCCTAGGTGTCAGAAGCTCCCCAAGCTGCTCCAATCAGGGGAATTTCTGCTCCCTCCCTACCTCATTGCAGAGGCATCCCCCTAGAAGATGGGGATGGCACATGCGCTTGAGTCAGTGCTACTAAATCTTAGGATACTGGGCTGGGCTCTGGCCCACTCTGCTTCACAAGTGGGCACTCTCAAAAGCCCATCTCTATGAGGACACAAGCCTGGACTATCTCTACCCTCTTTAGCCTCAACTTATGTAAGAAAATTGGAGACTTCACCCAAAATATCTTGATAAATTAGATCAAGTCACCCATTACCTTCCTATTGTACTTAAAGCAAAATCCAAATCCAGACCCCTTGCTGTGTCTTATCCAAGCTCTTTCTGGATGCATGGGTGTCCTTTCAGTTCCTCTCTCATGACAGACTTTCTTCTGGTGTATATTCCCCTATTCCTTGGATGGCTAGTCTCCTTCCCAGAGAGGTCTTCCCTGGCCACCAACCTAAACAGAACTCACTCCCACCCTGCAAGATGTTTCAATTCCATCATTACATGGATTGCTGCTTGTAATTTAAGGTTTGCTGGGTTTTGTTTTTATTTTTTGTTTTTGAAATTGTCTGTCTCCTTTGCTTGATAGAAAACCTAATGAAGGGAAGGATGAGGTCTTGGTTATTCTAAATTCCTCAGGCTTAACATATAGTTATGTGCTCAATAAATAAGTATTTATTTATTGGGTGAATTTGTCCTCACAGTTCAGGTTGAAGGAGCCATGGGAACAGAAAGGAAAGGGAAATGACCTTTGCAGAGCCCCCATGGTGGCACTGGGCATGTGGGCTTAATTCCTTTGCATATTACACCAACCCTGTGAGCACATATCTCACACCATTTTGCAGAAAGGACCAGAGAGGTTAAGTAAACTCACCGAAGACCCTATAGTTATTAAGTGGAACTATGATTTGAACCCAAGTCTGACTCCAAAGCCTATGCTCTCCTGCTAGCCATGTCCATTTGGTGTGACTCAGGCATCCCAAGGGGAAATAACTCCCAAGGCTCCTTAAAGTCAACATTTCCAACCTTTTGCTTTTAAGATATCTTGTTCAAAAAAAAAAAGATATTTTATTCCTCTGAACTGTTAAGAAAACTTTTTGATTGGTTCAAAATGACAAAGAAACAGAACACATGTCTTTTGTTTTTGGTTTTTGGCACTGTGAATTTAACCCAGGAGCACTTAACCCCTGAGCCACATCCCCAGCCCTTTTAAAAATATTTCATGTAGAGACATGGTCTCACTAAATTGCTTTGGGCCTTGCTAAGTTGCTAAGGCTGGCTTTGAACTCATGATCCTCCTGCCTCAGCCCCCCAAGTCACTGGGTTACAGGTGTGTGCCACTGTGACTTGCAGAACACTTTTAGATGATGCTTTGAACCCCAAATGTTCTGTTCTCTCAGGGGAGGATAAAAATCCCGCCTGCTTTGGTTGGAGTGAGGACACCCTCACCAAAGGACATCCAGCCTAATTCTAGCCACGGGTGGTGAGAGAAGCAAAGGGCCAGGAGAGGGATCTCTGATTGGCTGAGGCCTTAGGTTTGAAGTCCTCTCACCCCTTTGCAGGAGTGCAGCTAGCAGCAGCATTAGGGTTAAGCAGAGAGGGACTGTCCTCAGAGGACAGCCTTTATTTTGCTCTGGGTAGAAAGCTAAGGTAGAAAACTAAGGGAATTTGCAGCTTTAGAGTCTAGGAATGCTTTTCTGCCTTCTCTAAGCCAAGCACAGAGCACTTGGTGACAGTCTTTGTAGAAAAGAGCTGGGGGTGGAGGGAGTCCCGGGCTCCTGACCTGTGGACAGTCCTTCAATCCTGACCACTGCATTCAAAGGTCCTTACCCAGAAACTACTTTCTACCAGTCTCCTTCTGAGAGCCTCATGTCCATGGGCTCTCACTTGGAAGCTCATCTAAACCCTGTTCCAGTCTGTTCTTGTCTGCTATTACAAGGTCATTACCATCACAGTCCCTGTGGGACTCACACTGCAGTTGAGCAAACCTCTTCCTCACACTGGAACCTCCACAATCTCAGTCAGAATGTCCCCTCCACCTCCACGGCTAATATTTCCATTTTTTAAAAAAAAGTCTACATACAAACAGGTGTGGAGAGAATCTAAGTGATGATTCAACAGTAGAGCCCACAAATGAAGGGACAATTTCCCATCCAGAAATGTCTCTAAGGAGACAGAGAAATAGCCCTACTTTGTTCTCTGGAAACACACACTCACATCTCACTCTGCAGACTTTAGAATGTTCCAGAAGAAAAGAAAGAAAGATGGAAGTCTTCTAGAAGTCTGAGCATGCTGTAGCAATGCTACCATTAAACTAGGCTTTTAGACTATTTTTTTTTAATTACATAGTATTCCTTTCTCCTAGAATTCTGCCTTCCACTTGTCCAGGGATCAGCTTCGACAGATGCTGCTTTGACTACTTGGTACTATTCCCATGTACTCATAAAGCTCCTGGCACATGGTAGGTCTTTGACATTCATTTCTTCCCTCCTCTCCATCCATGATCTTTCTTTCCCTGCAGTATCCAACACGGTGTTGTGCCCACAGGCACGTAGCACTCAATGGTGTCTGTGGAATGATGAATGAACTCCACTTGCTCAAGGCTGGGGAACCCTCCTTCTACACTCTTAGCCCTGTCTTGGACAACTGTCTTCCCAGAACTCCTGGAGGCTCTGTCTCTTCTCAGTTCATTTCTAGCTCATTGTAGAAAAGTAGGTCCCAGAGCCATGCAAGATGGAGTGTCTTCCCTCTTCACCATGCCACCTCCTCTAGAGTCTTTCCTGATCACGCCCAGCCCACACTCCTCACCTGCCTTCTAGCCTGTGGCTCATTCTGTCCCTCGCTCATTTGCTCATTCGGGCCTGTAAGCTCTGAAGCTCACCTAGACCCTCTGCTTACTGACTGCCATGTCTCAGTAGCTTCTGTAATTGCTTTACTCTCTCCTTTAATTATCTTTAATCTCCTAATAATTTCTGGAGGTGGATATTGTTATCCCCTTTTTACACACGAGGAAATAGAGGTTCAGGGAAATGGGAGAGCTAAGACTCCAACCTATGCCTGCTGTCTCCAAAATCTCAGCTTTTTCAATCTACTCCATGGCATCCACTTGCCCTATATAACACTTTTGTATGCACCTGTCCACTGTACACATTTATTGAGAGTCTGCGATGTGCAAGACAGCAGCCTTTTTTCTCCAACTAGATTTAGAAAGCTTTTCCTTTCCTTGGATCCCCCCTGATGTGGGGCACAGAAGTCCTGAAGGAGCTCACCCTCTGCAAGTGACTGTTGGGGGGTCTCTATTCCACCTCCATTCCCATCTCCAGCCAGCACTAGCATTTTTCTATGGCTGATGCTCAGCTGGTTCTGAGCCATGGGTCTGTGTGGAGTGGGAGGGAGCACCTTCATCTTCACCAGGTTCAGGGGCATTGGAGGCAAAATCTGGGTTTGGCTTTGGGGCCCTTTCAGCCTCATTCCCTAGTATTCCCTCACAGGGACTGGCCCTTCAGGACTGCTGCACAGGGAAGGTGAGAAAGAATAAGTTAAATAATGCATTTTGTTCCACTCCTGTGCCCTCCCTGGTCTGTCATGAGGATTAAGCACTTGGGAGAGACTCCAAATGTGTGCTGTGTCTTCTCCTTGGGCACTCCTAGCCTCTTGCACCCTGCCCTTTGTCCTCCAGGGCTTTGCCTGGATTCCTGGTGTTTCAGCCAGTGGGAGGCACAAGTAGGAGGTGAACAGGAGGAGGAAGGGACTGAGGCTCTTAGTCCCCTGGCTGGTGGCCTGAGGGACCACCTGAGGTAGTTTCCTCCACCTGAGGTGGTAGCCCCTGCCTGGGCCTCTCTCTGCAGCCTCTTCTCCTGTGTTCTGGTGGCCTCCCTCCCCTGGCCCCTGCAGAGTGTGGCTTCCCATCGCTGTCACCCGGCCTAGTCTGTTCCTGTAGCCCTGCCCTTTCCTACTGTCCTTTCACAAAGCTTGCTTTGGTTTTCCCTTTGGATGAGCTGTCTGCCTCCTGCTGAGCCCTGGCTGGCGGGAGGGCTAGCCATTAGTAGTGGCAGCACCCGCAGTATTTCCTCTCAGCGAATTCTTCCTCTACCTTGAAGATTTGCCCCAATGTCAGTACTTTGTCCTCACCTCTGCCATGACCTTGCTAAGTTGTTCCGGACTCTCTTTGCCCACTGGTCTTCCACAAACCTGTGCTGTAGCCTAGACACAGGTCTGGGTGTGAGGTGGAGGGTGGGACAAATAAGCCCCTTCCTCCACTGGGTCTGCCTCAGTTTCCTCATCTGTAAAATGGTCATAAAACTCTCCTTTAATTTAATCCTTCCATGAGAGATTAATGATTGTTTTCATTACTAACTCAAGGAGTTATTAATCATAAAGTTTAAAACAGTGTCTGGAAAGTTGTAAGTCCTATGTGTTTGTTAAATAAAGTTAAATACAAACAAATGGATACAAATTTCATAACCTCAGCAGCTGGCAGTGAGTGGCCCTCCATACATGTTGATCCAGTCACATCTTCACAGTCTGTATCCTAGCCAGTACTGGATGTATTGGATTCTTCATTCTCATCATGGAAGGCATATGCTGTTCCCTCTTCCTTTCACATATACCCCCTGGCTCCTCCCCTATTCTTCAGTCTCTGCTCAAACATCACCTCTTCAGAAAAGCCTTCCTTATTACCCTACATAAAGTACCACCTGTTACTCTCTTTTCCCTCATCCCAGTTTATTTTTTCATAGCATTTATCACTACTTGGCATCATAGAATACTTTTATTGCTTTACTTATTCATATTCCCCATTAGGATATACTCTCTAAGAGGGCAAGGCTTCGTTTTGTTCCTTGATGCTTAGAATACTGTCTGGTATGTATAGAAACTCAGTCAAAATTTATTGCTTGTATGAATAAATGAATGATCAGCCACTCCTTGGAGTTAGGAACTCTTTCTGATCTTAATCATCCTATCCCACTCTCAGTTGTGTGGCCTCAGCTAGGGTACACCAGAGCTACTCACAAATGTGTGATTGCTGAAGAGACCATAAATACTTTGTGAGCAAATGAGTAACCAAGTTCCTGCAACTTGCAAGGGCTGTGAGCAGAGAGGCTAATTTGAAAAGCCAGTCCTCTCTGAGGGAGAAATCGCAGTCTCTGATCATGCCCCTAGCCCATCCTGGCCCAAGGTTGTTACCTATCATTGGGAAGGGCACTAAGTGCTGCTAGTGGCCTTAGAGAAATGACACACTGATAGGACAATGCCTGGAGCCTGCTAGCTCAAACAATGGGACACTTCGGGCATCAGCCAGGAACCATGTGGTGACTACAGGCCCAGAGCAGCCAATATTGGAGTTCCTATTTAATCCTATCTCAAGAGTAAGCACTACAAACCCCATCTCATAGCTGGTGAAACTAAAGCTCAGAGAGATTAGATGGTTTGCCCAAAGTCTTACTGGCAGTGAGTGACAGGGTTGAGATTTGACTCCAGTTCTGCCTAATTCCAGATAATAAGCCACAGTGCATACTTTTGGAGGACTCTCTAAGTGTCAGGATCTACTGTAACCCCCTACACAGGTATTGATCTCATTTAGCCTTCATGATAACCTTATTAGTTAAATGTCATCCTCATTTCACAAATTAGAGACCTGAGACAGAGAGAGGGTAAGTAATTTGCTCCAGGTCACCCAGCACTATCCTTTACAACATATTACCTTAAATACAACCTCCAACAACTAAAGACTTAGATTTCAAACCATTGCCCAGGGGTAAATTTGCTCCAAAACACTAAGGAAAGGACATTTGAGAAGCAATCAACAGCAAGCTGTAAATTTCACCCAGCGTGCCTCTATGCCCCATGTCTGTCCTCTGCTGCCCCATTCTCTCTCCCTAGTTCTTGGGTGATCCCCAACCTGGGAGGGGAAGGCTGCTGCTGTCTCTGAGGCAGTAGGGCACAAAGTCCAGCCTAGGCTTGCCCAGTGTGGCACCTGCCCTGCCTGCACACACAGGCACATTAATAGGTAATGCACTTGTGATGAGGAAGGGCAGGGCAGCAGAACACAGGGACCTTAAGCTCTGTGGAGTCTTTGGGGCCCAGGGAGGAAGGATTGGGATGAACCCAAAGTTGAGTCAGACACTGGGGACTCTAGAAGTGATGCTCTCAAAGGAGGAAAAGAGTAGGTACCCCGACAGGAAAAAAGGCAAAAGAAAACCTGCCATTACTTTCAAGCCAAGGCCAGGAAAGTGAAACTCAAGCCCAGGGTGGGGGATGGGAGGTTGAGTTTCTTCAAAGTGGGTTGCCTGAAACCTATACTCACCAAATGTCCTCCACAGCTGAAATTTCTCCCCACACATCTCTTTGCACCAGTGAACACGTTAAATGCTCCCTTGACATTAGCCAGCCCCCCAGCTTCTGCTGAACTTCCAGCCATCTCTTACCTGGGGGAGCAGAATCAGGAATATCTAACGCCTTGTTTTGATGAGACTTCTTCCAGTAAGGGTAGTCCCCACTGTGCCCCTACCAAACTTCGGTTTCAACACTCAGGGCCCAGCCACAGGTGACTATAAGTGTAGGGGCTTCCTCCCAGCCACATGACTGGAATTTGAGGATACAGACTAGGTGCTCAAAACATGCTTTTTAAATGAATGGCTGCTCACTCCTTGCCCCTCACCTTGGGCACCTCTGGGCCTCTCTATGGGAAGCAGGGAAGGGAGGGAGAATCACTCTGACCTTGCCTCATGAATTTTGGCCCCTCAGATCTGGGAAGGGGTTCAGCTTGGACCAAAGACACTGGCCCTCTGGGGCTCTGGCAGGGCCTGTGGGCAGCTCCAGACACCCTGGCTTAGGCCCTCTTAGAAGGCCTGGTGAGGAGGTCCACCCACTAGGCCCCTGGGATAGCCTTCTCTGGCCTTGGGGCCTCAGCAGTTCCTGCATAGCTTTGGAAACAGCACTAGAAATGCCATGGGTGGGTCCAGCAGCTCCCAGTGAAGGTCTTGGAGCACCAGGGACCACCAGAGAGGTGTCTCACCTGGACATGCCTTGGAGAGGAGGCTCTGCCTGAAGGAGCTGACTGGCCAGAGCTGGCTCCTCACACCCTTGGTGCCTCCCCTCCTCCCCACTGCAGCTCAGCTGCCTCTCAAGTCCTAAGAAATGCCCCTGGACAGGGAGAGTTTCACAGAGCTGCTCCTAAGTCATCTTTAGAGGTCAAAGAGCCAGAGACATCCAGCTTCCCTTCTTCAATATCACCATGGGCTCCAACAGTCCTAGGCTGCGGGCACTAGGAGGGAGGGGATTTGCCCACTGCAGAGCATCTCAGATAAGTGTCCTGCCTTGGGCCAAGGCTGGAAGGATCCCAACCTCAGAATATCCAGTCCTTGGTAGGAGAAAGGAAGTTTTCTGGAGATGGAGCAGTTTACTCTCAATGTCCATGCCCTCATTTCTGGAGATCTCTCTGGCAGCCAGAGGACCCTCGACCCTCCAAGGTCCCAGTCCACCCAGATCCCTCCCCTCCCCCAGACGGGGTTAGAAAAGGGTGGCTAGCACAGGGGATGTGCATCCTCCACCCACCCCTCCGGGACCTCGGGTCCTTGTTGCTTGGGGCACCTCTTGCTGTTCTGACCTTATGCCGGAATTCTCGGGCCACCTTCCGGTCCATGGCGGGGCGGGATGGATCAGTGAAGCTGCACGATCCGTTCCTTCGGGTGCCGGGCTACCGGGAGCTGGTTAGAGCAGGCAACCGTGACCGTCGCCGCCTTCCGCGGGGACTAGGGCGGGGCCTGGAAACGGTGGGGGCGGACCCTGGGCGAAGGAGCCGGCGGGGCGGGGCTGCTGGGAGGCAGAGACACCTGTCCTGTAGCGTCGCCTCCCCCTGAAGCCTTGGAGAAATGGGCCCCCGAGTGTGGGACTGCTGGCCGCGGCCGGTAGTGAGTGCGGCTGGCTTTTCTTTTGAAGAACTTCCCAAACATATTGAGGAAGAGGATCGCGGAGACCTGGACAGGAAATTTGTGATATTTTGCGCCGGCAGAAATGCAGAGTCCCGAGACTCTTCAACTGGTTGGGTAGCAGGTGCAGTAATGACAGTTTTCCCTGGACACACGGTAGAGGTCCACCTGCCTGGCTGATACAGGGACTCCTTGTCGCACATCTCACTTTGGGTGTGCCTTCCACAATGGTCTCCTCCAGGCACTTTTCCCACCAGAAATCAGTCCTTGATCTGTGAATTCCTGGGGTAGGACTGGGTCTTATTGTGGCCCACAAAAGTCTAAACGGGTCGGGGTGTGCCCCCACCCACAGACTTCCCCTCCTCTCTTCCTTAAGGGCTCCCCTGGCCCTCAACAAACCCAAAACCAAAATCAACACACACCTTCACTGAAGCATGGAAGGGCCTGGCTGTGACATCTGATTTGTGGCTGACCTTTATCCAGAACACACACTCTCTGGCCCATTTGACTCAATACAGCCAAAATGTTCCCTGCCTGGGTCAAATTCTGGGCACAAACAATAATGAAGGAGGCTTGGGACAGAGGAAAGAGGGGGGCAGGAGAGGAGTGATAAGCCCAGGTGAAGTGGGTGGATGGAATAACTATGGAGCTTATGCCTGAACCTAACCCAGATTGGGTGTCTGACCAGTTTGCACATAAGGGGCAAGAGAAAGAAGATGGACAAATGGTTGTAACTTCAGGGACATATAAAGGCACCTCTCAGGATGGGAATACAGCTTAGAGATACAGCGCTTGCCTAGCATGCTCAAGGCCCTGGGGTTGAGCGTGGGGCGGGGGGAGGGCGGGTGGGGGGAGAGCCCCTTCTCAGAGTGCTGTCCCTCCAGCTGAAGTTTTGCAAGCAGACACTTTTTATATGGGCTAAATTATTACCCAGTTTAATCTGTAAATCCCTCCTGGGGAAGAATTGCCTTACAATATTATCCAAGTCTTCACCTTTGTATTAACTAGGTAAGTCAGAGATTAAAGAGAGATTAAGATGTATGGATTTTCAACGGTCCAGAAAAATGTCACAAAGCATCTTCCTCTCCAACTTACAACACTGATTTGCTGCATTTCTTAAATGTGTCATGTGGCTATTTATTTCTTATATAGAATCCAGGCAGTCATTGGTAATGTACTTACCCAAAAGATACAGTCTACTGACCACCCAATCTTTTTTTTTTTTAACATGACCACAACCTCCATGGATTCTCTCCTTCTTTAAATGCTTCCCACTTGGCTTCAAGGACAGCATTGAGATCTGGTTCTCTTCCCCATGCATGTTTCTTCCCAAGCTTCCTCTGAGACCTCCCTGCCTCCACCCATTCCTTACCCAGTTTTTCAATGCCCTGTCCTTGACTTTCTCCTCTTCACCTTCCCTTCTATGCCCAGGTTTTCAGATAATCTGTGTGATGATAGCCTCAGGGTTCTATTTGCCATAATATGACTAGTGTAGGGCATGGCACAAAATAGATGCTCAAAAAGTTTGTTAAATGAATGAATGAATGTGCACACCCAAAATTATACCCCTACGTGGGGGCGTTCTGACCAAATCTCTCTCCTCTTCCTTGTCCTCTTCCTCCTTCTCATAATTATCTACAAGGACTGGCATCTAGTTGGTGTTTTTTAACTGTTAGCCATGTGAACAATGCACAACCTCCCAAGGCTTTCAGATTCAGCTTTCTAACACTTAAAAATTCATCTTGGACAGAGAGTGTGCTTTGTTCACAATATTAAAGTTGCTTTGTCAGTCTGGCCTTGATGGGAGCAATGATATGGCAGCATGAGGCACTAGAACAACCTAGCTCAGTCAACATTTCCTGAGCTAGTGCTGGCATTCAGAGGAAGGACTCATAGTCATTCTCCAAAGGTGCTCACAACTCGGGTAGGGTGGGGATTTTGGAGCCCAGAGTCTGCTCCTGACTACTGACCACCGAGTGGCATGTTCCAGGCTTCAGTGTGACCCTCTGTAAAAGTTGAAGTTAGGATTGGATTCATTCAGCATCTCTGATTTCTGGTGGAAGTGGCTTCCAGGATCCAAGTTAGGGAGCTGAGGTTGCCCAGGTGCCTCTGCTCCCTCAGGGGACTGAATGAGCTGAATCCAGGCTCCCTGGGGAGGGTAGTAGCCACAGGCCAAGAAAGGGAAAGTCTGGACCATCTTCAGGCGCCTAACTTATGGTAATGAGCTAGGCTGTCCTGTCACTCTAAATCTGGGAGGAGCCAAGATCTTGGGAGGAGGGTCGGAGAGGGAGCAGGGACACAGGAGCTAGTCAACAAGTAGTGTGGAGTGGAGGTGTAATCCTGCCTAGCTGTGTGAGATATCTCGGAGCACTCAGGCTCTCTAGTTCCCCTGCGTCCCTATGGGATTCCCGACGCCCATGCTCTGCCTGCTACTGGCTTGCATCTGGAGGCTCCGGGGTGAGCCTGCTCTGGAGTCCCGGCAGGTGCAGCCTGTCGGTGAGAGCGGTGTAGACAGGGGAGGCTAGGGCTGTGGGAACTTTTAGGGAAGCAGGTTGTGCAGGTTGGAGAGAGGGTGGAAGGAGAAGGTCTGATCTGAGGGAGGGAGGGCAGGGGGTCCGGAAAGAGGGGAAGCTTACCGCAAGAGAAGCAGGTTTATGGCGCAGAGGAAAAAGGGTTTCAAGTGAGACTGGGTGGAAGACTTGAACTGGGGTTCAAGAACTGGAAAGAAGGAGGGAGACCCTTTCCTAGAAGGGTCTCAGGGAGCTGGAAGAAGGACTTGAGAAGGCTGCAGAGAGAGAGAGAGAGAGAGAGAGAGAGAGGGAGGGAGAGAGAGACACTAAGGGAATGCCACGTGATGCCAGAGGGGCTTCCTAGTAGGTGGGGAAATGGTGGTGGGAAACCCAGACAAAGGGATGCAAAGCCCCCCATAATCTTCCCTCTCCAGCTGCAGCAGGCACACCTCGGGCAAGTGCAGAGCTGCCGCCTGAGCCAGCCGGGGGACCCAGGTAAGTAGGCACATGATCTAGTCACCCCACCCACTGCTCCCATCCCTATTCCTGGTCCAGGTGGCCCTAGGGGTTAGCATGCAGAATGGGGTGTGCCTGGGGGGTGAAGGGAGGCATGGTCATCCTAGCCCCTAACCCACGCCAGGCTTGGTTCTCATTTAGCCACAGCTACCAGGAGGTGACCCTTGCAGCAGGGAATGCCACAACAGTGATGGGAAGCCAGGTAAGAGGACCTGGGAATAGGGTCTTCATTGGGCAGCGGGTATATTTCTATCTGGATGGGAGGCTGCCAGGGAACTCTGTAGATACAGGAGGACTGTCTTGGGAATTAGAAGGGAACAGATTCCTGGTATGTGTCTGAAGTGTAAAAATCCATAAAACACTTTTATTCCCATTTTCCTAATCTCTTGGGGCCCTGAATCCAGTTGTGAATTTTTTTGGCAGGGGTGGGCACAACTGAGCTCTGCCCTCCTAAAGGTGAAAGCAGGCAGGTGAGGCTCTAGGAGAGTGAGGTTCTCTTTTCCCTGTCTGCATTGCAAAGGCCCTCAACCCTGTCATAGGCCCCTCTCCATATGCTGTACAGTGCCCAGGAATACTGCCTGAGAAGCTAGCAAAAATAGGGCCACCTGCTGGAGGTTGCAGGGAAGGATTGATTGAGACGTAGAACCCTGAGCTACTGTCCTTTGAGTCATGACCATTTCCTTGGTCCATCCTCCTGGATCCTCCTCATTTGTGGGAGAGGTGGTGGGGTTAGTTTTCTCCCTTTGCCAAACTTTGTTGGCCTCTGGATCAGGGATTCAGGTTTTCTTTTGAATTCCAGTGTACATTGGTCTCCTTTTTTTTCCCTACAACCACAGACATGTTATACATTCAGCCCACCTGTGGTGACATTCCCTAGAGTGGCTTGAGTCACAGCTATGTGCACTACCCCAATGAGCATCTCTGGGTGACCAGTTGGGCCAGCATGTGGGGGAGCATCATTTATAATAGAAAACAATGAGACCCAGCTATCCGCCTTTTGGAAATAGGTACAAAGGCCTAAGGTGGGCTGAGGTGGGCTGGGGTGAGCTGGGGTGGGGTACACTTTTTCTATAATGTGGATTTTCTAGGTGTTTTACTTCTCCTTTTTACCTGCTCTTCCAGGCTCCAAGTTTTAGAATTGTAGTCAGATACAGTTTGAGTTGAAAAGGTGATCCTACAATGAACAGATGAACTCAAGTCTCCTGATTGAGCCAGGCTTGTCCCTCTGCTCACAGGTCTCTAGGAATCCACACATTTTAGTGGGAAAATGATCCTTCCCCAGACATCTCATTCCCCGATGGACTTCCATCCTTCCTAGTTTCCTGGCAGCCTCCCTCCCCTTTTCTTATGGAAAGGCACAAACATCTGAACCAGGTGACCTGGTTTCTCACATTATTCAATAGAGCAATAAATAGTTTGAATGGTCTTACTCTAAGGTGACTAATGGTGTGTGGGTCTGAGCTCCCTGTACCAGGGACACTTCCAGGGCTCCTATCTGGAATGCCCTCATCTGCAAGGAATTAGACATGATCCCAGACCAACAGCCAACTAACCTTGATTTTAAGACAGTCCAGCTTCTGCAGTGTTCAAGCATTTTCCAGGGAACTGATGTTTTAGGCCAGCAGCTTCATGAATTTGAATAAGAGAGAGAGAAAAAAAGAAGTTCATTATTATTTTCAGAAACCTCAATGCAACTGAAGTTTAGCTTGCCTTTCAGTTATCACTACTATAGGCTTCAGACCACAAGGGTGACTGTCACCAGAAGGAATCACAGATATTTTCCTATCACCTTACACTTGTTGATATCTCAAGATATCATTTATGCTCATTACTACTTCAAAATTTGGGCAGTGATAAGTTCTTGTCATTGCATCTGTTAAGAAAGAAGCACAAATATTACTAAAGCACACATTTCAATAATACATTTTATAATTATATTATAGTATATTTGATTTCCTTTTTAATCTTAGGTTTTATTTGATATATTTGAAAACATTACTCTGAGAAGGTGTCTACATAGTCTTCACTAGATTGTTAAAGGGGTTTTTGGCATAAAACTAATTAAGAACCCCTGAGTCATCTTGAAGATGAATCATTTGGACAGAATTTAAAGACTACTCCAAAAATGGCTTTGGGGCATGGGCTGTCTTATCCTCACAATATGAGTCTCAGAGGCCACATCTAAGGTGGGGGTGAAGTAGCTTAATTAACAATGAGCTTAATTAAGAGCTCTCCAGGGGCCAAAGGAGGATGGTGGCTTTACCATTTCCTGTTTCCTGTGGTCTCCAAGGGTCTTTAGGGTAGGTTGCTACAGGTGGGAAGCCTGACCCCTAAGGCTGACCTGGTCTCTGGGTCAGGACTGCTGAGAAGACCCAGAAGGTACCAAAGGATGGTAAGAAACCTGGCAAAGGATGGGTCAGTGACCTCCCAGATGCTCAGAAGGACAAGGAGAGGGAGGGTATGAGTGTTAGCACATGAGGCAGAGAGACTTCAGCTGCTAAGAAAGGAAGGGCAGAGAGCTGGGGCTGGGCTCCTGGGACCAAGGCTTCTGAATATTTGCTATGTTTCAAGTCATTTGCTGGAGACCGGGGGTTCAGCCCGGGGCATGCAGAGATGCCAGTGAGGGGGGAAGACAGAGATCAACCCACAGTGAGGTTTGTGGCTGGTTGGTCCTGAGAACAAGAACGTAAGCTCCATGCAGGGACTCTGTCTCTTCACTTCACCTAGCTCAGTGCCTGGAACATAGTTCTGGGTACTTTGTACTGATGAGGAGGCTGAATCTCTAAGAGGGAGCCCACTGTGTTGGTCCTGATCCCAGGTGACATTAGACCCCTCAGACTGAAGTTCTGAGAGGTCAGGTGTCCGGTCATCTAGTGTGTGGCGAGTGACACTCATGATGCTCAGGACTGTCCTTTCAGGTGGTTTATGTCTGAAGAGACCATGTGCTGGGAGTGGTCTGGAGACTAGGCATTCTGAGCCCTGCCTTGCTGTCTCCTCAGATCTGTGGTCTTAGGGAGAGTTCTAACTTGGAGCTGAGTTCCTAGAACAATAGTTGGATCCCTGAGGTCCCGCTTTTTCTGCTCTTGGAAAAGCCCCAGGGGAAGGTGGGGTGGGGAGGGGTGTGGTCCTTCTTGTGTTCCTCACCTCCGCCCCCTGTTTGTTCTCCAGACAAGGGTTTCTGTGTGGGGCTCTAGAGGGCAGAAGGCTTCCTGTAGAGGGAGGGAGAAGGAAGGGGAGACTAGGGCATAGAGTGGGGGTATGTTCAGATTTTGGGCATCACCAGGCTCCCCCAGATGTCACTTTAAAGGGTCTGGAACAGTCCTGGGTCTAGAATATCCTGAAAATTCTCTGGTACCTCTCAATGGTGGCCAGGGGAGGTAAATGGCTTTAGCACTACACCAAGGAGCAGGGGAGCTTCCTCTTTACAGATAATGAACAGAAGAGCTGTGACCTCCAGGAAGCCCACCTAGGAGCTGGCCCTGAGGTCAGGCCTTCATTGTCCTCCCTATCCTGTCTCTAAAAGGAAGCCGAAGCCCTCAACTCCTTGGCCATGTCTTCCTGGGAAAGGCGGCTCCATCGGGCCAAGTGTGCGCCATCTTGTAAGTGGCACCCTCCCTGTAGTCTACAGGCTGTTTGTGACAGGTTCCTGACCCATGAGAAATTTTGAGGGCAGGAAGGGTCTTCTCTCTGGCCTCCTGTGACCTCTTTTCCTCACTCAGGTCTCTCTACACCTTCCCCATTGGCCTCCAACGCCACTCTGCTTTTTCTTCCTACCTGAGGAGAGTTGCATCCCAGGGCCCTGGGGCTCCCCTCACACCGTCTGACTCCAGTGAAATTGGGCTTCTTTTTCAGTGACTGGTCTTCTCTCCCCTTCATTCTGTTTCTGTGCCTTCTTTCTACTTCCAGTGGCACTGCTCTTCACTATGTCCTGTTTTCTGTGTCCTCTCCTCTCACCTGTCCTGTGTCTATGGTCCCTCCCCTCGCCTGTCTCATGCCTGGGCCTGCCCCCATCACCTGTTCCGTGTCTGTGGCCTATCCTCCCACATCATGACTGCTTCCTTCACTGCACTGTTCTACTTTGCTTCCTCTTCACCTGTGGCCTTCTCACTACAAGCTTCCCATAAAAGGGCCTCTCCCCGACTCCTGGCCTCTGCCCCTGCCCTGTGGAGCACTGAGGAAGAATACTACCTGAGGATCTTCCAGGCAGTCTCTCCCTGCTCACTCCTCATGCTCCATTTTCTCAGTTTTGCTCCCTTGCCTGCCCGCCAGGATTTCAGCTTAGGGAATTGAAGGCCTGACAGCCTCGGGGCCTCTTGGTGCATACTAAAGGCAGAGCCTCTGCCACCCCAGCTGGCCTGCCTGCTAGGGAGTGGGCAGGGCTACAGTCTGAGGTATCCCTCAAGGGCCCCATTCAGGCCAGCTAAGAAATATTGGGGCTGCCTGGGATGAGGACCTGATGCCCAGCACAAGAAAGTGTGTATCACTGGGTTCTGCCCATCTTGGCTCCATTGGGAGGTGACTCTGTGTCTCCTTTGCAGATTTGTTCTCCTGCTTTAATGGGGGCGAGTGTGTGCACCCAGCCTTCTGTGAGTGTAGACGCTTCAATGCCAGTGGACCACGCTGCCAGATGGGTGAGTCTGGGCTGTACCCTTAACCCCTGGGGGTAGGTGCTGAGGCCTGCTGGGCTGAGGGGAGCTCACCAGCCTCCAGCCTGATGCCCAGCACAGCGGTGCAGAGAAGCTCTCTTTCCCTGCCTCAGTGTACAATGCCGGCCCTGAGAGGGATAGTATTTGCCGGGCGTGGGGGCAGCACCATGTGGAGACATTTGACGGCCTCTACTACTACCTCTCTGGGAAGGGCAGCTACACGCTGGTGGGGCGCCATGAACCTGAGGGGCAGAGCTTCTCCATCCAGGTGAGGTCTCCCCTGCCCTGTCTGTCCAGAAAGTTCTACCAGTCCCTGGTGGGTGGGGAAACCTGGGCTCTGCTTGTGTTGGAGAACTGGCACCCTCCTGTCCCCATCATGGCCAGCTGCAGCCCAGGGAGTCTGCACCTAGAAGGGGACATGGCTCCACAGTTCTTGCTCGCCTACTGAGTCTCATCTGTCCCCTGACTATTCATTCATTTACTGAAATATTTGAGTGCTCCTGGACTCTTTTCTGGGTACAAGGTTTAGGGGTGGAAGGCCCTGAGAACAAGGACTTTCTTGTTCTTGGAAAAAACAGACATGAAATGAAGTGAATCACTTCAAATACAACTGGGCACCAGACGGGACATTTAAGTTGGGATCTGAAGAAAGAATTAGAGTTAGCAAAAGGGAGAGCAGTGGGAGTGGGGATGGATAAGAAGACATTCTAGGCAAAGGAAATTCTGGGTATTAAGGGCCTCAGATAAAGTGTATGGTGCCTCAGAAGAGATGTTGGAGGTCTCAGATGACTCCATTTAGTCACTAACTCTAAAGAGACTAACCAGATGTGCTGCCTTTCCAAGCTGGTAGAGGAGCCCCTCTCTGGGTTAACATGACCTTGCTATTGCACATCTCTTACAAGGACTGCTTCTGGGTTTCATCCTCTACCAAATACTTCCTAAGCTAGGAGCCATGTTTTTTGTTTGGTTTTTCCAGTGTCTGCATTAGTGTTCAGTAAAATCTTGTCAAATATATGAACATACGTGTGAAAGGCACTATTTTGCAGAGTTGATTTCCTTGCCACCCATATGTTGAGTGAGGAGTCACCTCCAGGCCAATACACCTGCCTGGAGAAAAATCTACCTGGGAACCTGCTCTGCCTGAGGGCACCTTGGTCTTTAGGGATAAAGGGTTGGAGGTTTGGGGAGATCCTAGCACTCAATGTCACCCCTCTGCCATCTGGGTATGATCCTCCTGCCTCAGAAATAGTGTACCAAAAGGCTGCCCTGGAGGCCATGTGCAGGATGGGCTGGGTGGTGACCAATTCTCCCCTCTCTGCCTTGGGGTATCACGCATCAGAGTTTTTCATGACTGTCATTTCATGATGGATATGTTACAATTACTTAGATTAATGGGGTGCCACACATTGATGGATTGTGAAACAACTTAATGAGTTACACCTAGCATTTACAAAAGAGAAAGAAAATGTAAGAATGCATTAACCATTAATGTGGATAGTAATTTTAAACTTTGTTTTACTTATATATATGTATGTCTTACTCTGGGTTATGGTAAAAAATGCTTAGAAAACTGTTAATTAGAACTTGGGTGGCTTTCATAGTTCCCATTTTTTAGTAGAAGGAGCTTGAGCCTTTTTAACCACATCTAACAGTCATCTAATGGAAGGTTGGTTCCTGGGAAGGGTTTCTGCACATGGCAGGAAGACACTGTCACACCTTTTCCCTAAGCTCTGGGAACCCTACCCTACCCAGTGGGTTTATGGATTCTGAAGGGAACAGAGAAAAGGTATGTGTGACTAACAGCATCAGAGTGATGTGTATGCCTGTGTGTGCAGGGGAGCTGTCTCTGCGTGCCAGGGGTATGGGGAGGCAAGTGCAGTGTGCTTATGGCGTGTGCACGGAAAGTGTCCTGTGAGTATATATATGGGTGTGTGTGACTGTGTTTTGTATGCGTGTGGAATGGTGTGAATACATAATCAGCCTTCAATCTGATGGGACAACCTGGGAAGATAAATAAAACTGTCCACAAACAGGGAGATGGTACAATGGTCTGAAGTGGGCCCTGGAATCCAATCCATGCAGACCTGGTTTAGAATCCTGTCTCTACTATTTGCAAACTGTGTGTTCAACCTTAATAACTCCACCTTTAAAATGCAGATAATCATAGCTCCAACCTCCCTGTGGTGCTGTGGGGACTAGGAGAGGTCATAGAGGAAAGGTGCTTGGCCCACAGGGGTAGGCAATCAGACCACATTAGCAGAAGCTCAACAAGGAGTGCCACTCGGGGCCAGGACTGTAGCAGGAGCCTGTGAACTGGTCTTTGAACCCTCCAATCAGGTGCACAATGACCCACAGTGTGGCTCCGCCCCCTACACCTGCTCAAGGTCTGTCAGCCTCTTCCTTGCGGGTGAGCAAGAGATCCATCTGGCCAAGGAAGTCACCCATGGAGGCGTGAGGTAACTATGACTCTTCCACTCTGAGCCATCCTCCATCCCTATACTGGGAAGGGGACCATCTGCCCTTCTCAAGCCTAAAGGAAATTATTTTCAGGGGACAAAGAGCACTTTCCACCATCAGGGCAGAAGCTTGTTGTTGGATCAACTGGGTTTCAGTAAGGTTGGAAGGAAGTTGAATCTTTCATGGTTTTCTGCAACCCCTAGACTCGGTGGGTTTCCAGACGGCAAATTTTCACAAGATGGCAGAATTTTCTAGAGATTTGGGTTTACTACTATAAACATACTTAATTTTTTTCTTTTATAATTTGATGGAACTCTCCCCAAATGAATCACACAGTTTCTGCCTCCTCTGAGCAGACTACACCCATTTTCACACTTTTCTGATGATGCAAGGTCATTTTGAATGTTGGTTATCTTGCTAGGCCATCAGGGATGCCCCGGGACCACCTGAGGGGTGAAGACTCTGCTCTTATACTAAATTGCCCCAGACTGTGGTTCTGTCTCAATTCTTTCTTACTTCCCTTGCTGTCCAATGTCACTTCAGGTTGCTGCCAGAGGGGCTCTTCCTATTTTGACTTTTGCCCCATCTGTATCTCTTGCTTCAGATCTGGAAACTGGGTACCCAAATTTTATGAGGCTGAAAATAAGACTAAGACCCTAAGCTTTCTGCTGTAAATATTGGACTGACATTTAGATCTTTTCACTGGTTAGGCACTACTTTTGTTTCTCTTTTCTGATTTCCAGCTGGAGTGAAAATTGGCAAATTCTAGATTGGCTAGGGTCCCTGTACCAGTAAAACTGGGAAAGTGATCAGGAGTGCTAAAGCTCTATGTCTTTTCTTGGTCTCTCAGTTTTCTCCCTCTCTTGGCTTCTAGACTTATCACTATGTTTTTGCTCCCCATTAAAATAAATAAACAAATAAATAAAGTAGAAGTCCAATTTATATCTGCTTTCCTATCTGGGAGAAAGGAGGTGGCAAATTCAATCTCTCTAAGATTTATCCTTGCCAGGAAAATTGCAATATTGAAAATGCTTTTGCCAGGTATGTTGGTGCATGCCTGCAATCTTGGCAGCTTGAGAGGAGAGGCTAAGGCAGGAAGATCTCAAGTTTGAGGCCAGTCTCAGTAACTTAGTGCAACTGTGTATAAAAATTTTAAAAAGGAAATTAAAGGAATGTCATTCAATTGTAGCATGCCCTCAGGTTCAATCCTGAATACCAGAACAGAGAGAGAGAGAGAGAGAGAGAGAGAGAGAGAGAGAGAGAGAGCCCTCTGAAAAGTAAAATGCCTCTTCCAGGCACATGGGAATTCAGGGGAGAGATATTGTGGGGGCTTCAGATCATGGAGTAGGGGATGGCTGGTCCTTTGGTTAAGGGATAGGGTCGTAGAGATATGTGGACTCCCTGAAGCTCTGTGCTATGCTCTTCAGGGTCCCACTGCCACTTGTGATGGGGAACGTGCGTCTGCAGAGGCTTGCTGGCTATGTCATTGTGCGGTACCAGTCAGCCTTCACACTGGCCTGGGATGGCGCCTCAGCTGTCTACATCAAGATGAGCCCAGAGTTCCTGGGCTGGACCCAGGGGCTGTGTGGAAACAACAATGCTGACCCCCAGGATGACCTGATGACCAGCTATGGTGAGGTGCAGGGCATGTGATTTCTGAAAGGCTTTGGTGAGAATGGAGACTGGGTCTGGCTGGGAGGGCCTGGAGGGGACCTGGGGTCATGGTCATAGTGTTAAGGACCCAGTGGGAGGCCAGGGACCTCTTGCTAAATGTGTGGCCTTAGGCATGTTCTCAATACTCTGACCTCAGTTTCTTCATTTATAAAATAGTCATGATAAGAATTCCTACTCAGGTTATGTGCAGATCTAATGAACACTTTCCAGGTGGCAGAGAGAGGAGCCGGGGAACAGGGGCCTCGAAAATGCCAGGAAGAGAAAGGGCCCAGTTAGACCTGAAGGTACCCATGGAGGGATGGGTAGGAAGTAAAAGTGAAGGTCTCAGGGTAAGTCATGGTGGCTCCAGCTGGGAAGGAAAGTGACTCCTTTTGAGCACTCACAATGTGCTAACCACTTGACTGCATCACCTCTAGTAGTCTTTGTAATAATATCACTGGGGAATTATTTCTCCTTTCTACACATGGGAAATCAGACTCAGTGAGGTGCAAGAACTTTTTCTCTGTTGGTTGCATGGTATATGCTACTCTGAGTTTGGAGCAGTAGGAAGCCACTACAGGGTCTTGAACATTTTGGGGGGTGGCAGGGGTAACTGGGGATTGAACTCAGGGGCACTCAACCACTGAGTCACATGTCCAGCCCTATTTTGTATTTTATTTAGAGACAGGGTCTTACTGAGTTGCTTAGCACCTTGCTTTTGCTGAGGCTGGCTTTGAATTCAAAATCCTCCTGCCTCAGCCTTCCTGGCCACTGGGATTACAGGCATGTGCCACTATGCCTGGCTGAACATTCTTGACTATTATAGATGAATAGCTTTTCTATGAGAATGGCTCAGCTGGGAAGTTCAGATTGAGACCACAGCTCAGGAGGCTGGTTCTTCAAAACTGCTTACCTATTCCATGGCACCTCAGAGCTCACTGCTCCTCCTACCTCTACCTTCCCTGATTATGTGACTTCTTCCCTACAGGAAAGCTGACAGATGATGTAGCTGAGTTTGTGCACAGCTGGCAGGAGCTTCTCCCCAACCACCCTCCAGGGCCCACAACCTCCTCGCTTCCTCGCCCACCATGCCTGCAGCAGACCCCAGGAGCCATGAAGGTCTGGGCCCTAAGGAGAGTCCCCCCACCTCAGTGCCAAGCTGTAGTGGGTTTCCTGTCAAGTTCTTAGAAAGCCATTGGCCGCCGGGACCCAGGCAACTGTTGCCATTCCTTCTCATCTCCACACTCCACCTCCTCCTCTTCTCCCTCCAGATGAAGTCAGGGTTCACTAGGGGCTGGTGAAGTGAGGGCTATGTGTAGCTCTTCCAGCTTCCAGCCCTAGTTCCTGGCCCTTACTTCATTCAGGGTGTGTATGAGCGTTGTGAGGCGCTGCTACGGCCCCCCTTTGATGTCTGCCATGCCTACGTCAGTCCTCTGCCCTTTGCAGCCAGCTGTACCAGTGATCTCTGCCAGTGAGTGGGAACCAGGAGTTGTGTGGTGTTGGGTTGTGGGGAACTCCTTCCAGTATTTGGGGTGAGGGCTCTGAATGTGGGCCACTGATAATCCCAGATATGCTTCTTAAAGCTCTGGAATTCTCATCTGCCTAGGTGGGGCAGAGCTTCCCCCATTAAACTGAGGCTCCAAGATGGGGTCTGATCCCTTCAGGGTCACACAGCAAGTCAGTGGCAATGCTGGACTGGAATCCAAGTTTCTGCCTTCAGTCTAGGGATTTGTATGCCTAGATGCCTCCTCAGCTCCCTTTCAAACTGAGGGGGAGGAGGGGTACCCCGAAGCCCTGGTAGTCTCTACAAGGTGCTTTGGGACTGATGGCAGGTTAGACCTTGTTCCCATGTGACCTTCAATTTCCTTGCACAGATCAGGAAGCGACGAAGCCACCTGGTGCAGAGCACTGGCTGAATATGCTCGGGCATGTGCACAGGCTGGGTGGCCCCTGCAGGGTTGGAGGACCCAGCTCTGGCAATGCAGTAGGTGCAGCCTGGTGGTGGGCAGGGAGGGCTTCAGACAAGCTCTGATGTGGGCTTTGGGTGACATCTTCAGTCCTTGGCTAAATGCTCTGTCCTGCTCAGAACCATAGTCATCAGAGCTTTTAGCCCTAAGGTTCCAACTGCATGTGATGGGAAAACTGAGGTTCAGAGTCAGGGACAGAGGACTGGCCTGTGAGATGAGGCTGGTCTGAAAGCCTCCCAGGCCCTTGCCAATTTCCTGGGCACACAGTGCTTTTTTTGGGACTAGAGAATCGGGACAAGCAAAAGCTTTGCACTCCCATCCTGGGCCCTGGAGTGAGCATGGGTCCTGGCAGAGCCAACAGGCCACTGCTCCCTTCCTCCCAAGCCGTGCACTGCAAAGAGAAGGCCTTTACCTACAATGAGTGCATTGCCTGCTGCCCTGCCTCCTGCCAGTCCCGGACGTCCTGTGTGGACAGCGAGATTGCCTGTGTGGATGGCTGCTACTGCCCCAATGGTATGCTGGCGGAGGTCGAATTGGGATGTGGCAGCAACTTTCTGACCTAGGACAGAAACAGTGGTTCAGAGATGGCCTGTTTGTGGAATGAATGAATAAAAGAAGAAAGGAGCAAACAACTAATAAGTGAATGTCTTAAGAGATGTGGGTGGAACTGTGGCCTCTTCAGACAATCATCTGATTTTATTGGGATATTTAACTTAATTGAGACTGAGCTTTTTAAGGTGTGTAGATGAGGATAAGTCATTCATTCATTCACACATGTATTTGTTTAAACAGCTATCCATATACAGTTACTTTATTTTGTTTTTTATGATGTATAAATTTGCATCACATTTGTAGGGTACAATTCACTTAGCTAGGCAGAGGGTTGAGATAAAAAAAAAGCTGTAGGCATTGACTTTAGGGATCAGGATCTGGTTTCAGGGATAAGACACACATCTGACTCTAGTCTAAGGTATGATGTGGTAAAAACCAGCTTGGGGTTCAAACAAGGAGAGAGAGAGGGGGGTGGAATTCATGGGAGAGGAGGTGAGGGAAGGTTATCTGGAGAAGGTGGTACCTAGACTGGTTCCAGATGCATAATAGGCCTTTGAAAGGTGGTGAGGAGAAGCTAGTTAGTGTGCAGGTTGGGGGTGGTCCTCTGAGCAGTGGGATTATTACCCAGAAGAAATTCATGTCTGGTCTGAGCTTAGGATTTAGAGGAGATGGTTTGAAAGTGGGCTCAGAAGTGAACACATCTGTGTAAGGGATCTTTATTGCAGGCCCTGGGAAACTATAAATGGCTCATGAACAAGGGCAGAGGTGACTTAAGCAGGCCTTTGTTGTTGCCCTAGGGCTGATCTTCGAGGATGGGGGCTGCGTGGCACCAGCTGAGTGTCCCTGTGAGTTCCATGGGACTCTGTACCCACCTGGCTCTATGGTGAAGGAAGATTGTAATACCTGGTCTGTATCCACTGCCTAGAGGGAGGGGCCTGAGGTGGCTGGGGCTTTCTGTCAGGGCTGCCCATCTGAGGTCTGTCAGTGCTGATGACACAGGGGCATTCACTCAGCTTCTGTGAATCTTAGGGGATCTCACTAGATCCAATCCATAGCAGGTAATTCTCTACCACTCATTTTAGATATGGGAAGATGGAGGACTGGGAGCAGGAGATCTGTGGCCCTTGCAGTCTCCCAGCAGCTATCCCAATCCTGGAGAGGTAACCTTTGCTCCCTGGTCTCTGTGTTTCAGCACGTGCACTGCTGGCAAGTGGGTGTGCAGTACTGCTGTCTGTCCAGGTACATTAGACCCTCACCTTGGACTCTTCCCCCTTCTACTAGTATCACAGATTTTGGGGCAGGGATGTTCCAGGGGCCAGGCCTTCTGGGAACCACTCAGTTCCCCTTGCTTCCTCAGAGCTGCTTTGCCTGACCAGGGAATTGCTCCACCCCTGTCAGAACGGTGTTATGTGGAGTCCTATATATAAAAGGGCCTTCCTGAGTTTGTGAGACTGAGACTGGTCCCCAAGCTCAGGGCCAGGTCCCCCTCAAAGGGAGTTCCCCAGGTAGAGCTGTGTCTGTCTTAAGATAGCTTTCTGAGGGCAGGTCTGGGTCTGTCCCTGATCAGGACTCTCAAGTAGAAAGCTTCTTACTCTGCCTGATTCTGGAAGATAGAGTTCTGCCTTCAAGCTTGTGGCCTGCAAGACAGAGACAATCCCTTTGGGGTAGCTCCCTTGGTCAGTGGCCTTTCTCTTCCTCAGCTGAGTGCTCAGTGACTGGTGACATCCACTTCACCACCTTTGACGGCCGGAGGTACACTTTCCCTGCCACGTGTCAATATATCCTGGCCAAGAGCCGCTCCTCGGGCACCTTCACAGTGACATTACAGAACGCCCCATGTGGCCTGGTAAGTCTAGGGTGCCCAGGCTTAATCTTCTAGCTACTCCTGTCCACTAACCCTAGGGAGAGTAGGATTTAGGGGAGGCCCCCAGGTCTTTCCATGGCCCCCTGTCTGTTGCCTCTTTTCTCTGAGCAGAGCCAGGGTAGGGGACTGGGTTTTGGCTCTAGCATCTCTATTGGCTGAGAGTCATTTCCCTTTCCTGGTCCTTGGTGTTGTAATGAAATTTATAAATTGTATCTAATTCCACTTCATCTTCTCTGCTTCAGTGAATTGTATCTTCAACATTTCCATCATCCAATCATTCATTCATTCATTCATTCACACTGAACAGCAAACATTACTGGTGTCAGAGGTAGTGCTGGGTTTTGGAGACTGGGATGAGTTAGACATGGCTCTGTCCTCCTAGGCCTTACAGTTTGGTGTGTGAAGATGAGGGGCCCCATAACCCACTATGTTACAGCAGCTATGAGAACATAGGGTGGTCTCTATGGAACAACTTTTCATTATTTTTGTTTTACCTGGCATTAGTGACAGGGGGTAAAGTGGAACAGGAAAGGTTTTCTGGAGGAGGTGACCTATGAACATAACTGAAAAAATGGCCAACTTGAATGTCTGGGGAAGGTGGGTTAACCTTTTTGTGGTGACTACATTGTCCCTCAGCTGAGTGCGCTGAGCCAACCCTGAGAGTTCTAGTCTGGGCTTTGCTCAAGCTCTTCTCTGCACAATAGGGCAGGGACTTATACTTAGAGCCAGGGCAGCTGTCCCATCCTGCCTCCCTGTTGGCCTTGCTCCAGCCTCCACCCTAAAGGGCCTCCCTGCTCAGAGCAGATGTCAGCTGGATGTGCTCCTCCCTATCCCTGGAGACAAAGGCTGGTCTGGGGATGAGGTAGAGGCCAGGCTTTCTTCCTCTTTGGGCCCAAGCAACTGCTCCCTTCTTCCTACTAGAGAATGCCCCAGCTTGCCCTTGGCTACTGTGTTCCTGGGAGATGGCTTGTCCTCAAAGGTAGGGTCACTCCTTTGCATCCTGCAGGAAGCAAAAGAGGGAAGGCAAATAGACCTCCGGGGTTCCTCCCCTTCATGGAGCTCTGGTCTTAGAACATCTGAGGGCTGGGGGTCCCTTACTCATCCCCCTGTCAGCTAAACGTGAGTTCATATTCATATTCCAACTCTACTCTATTACCACATGGATCATTCTAGCTCCTTCTCTTCCATATCTGGAAATAGTCACCTCAACAGTGGAAAACCTGACTTTTACCATCCACCATCCATTACATATTTATTCAATTCCTGTGTGTGTGTGTGTGTGTGTGTGTGTGTGTGTGTGAGAGAGAGAGAGAGAGAGAGAGAGAGAGAGAGAGAGAGATATTATCAGAATAATTAACCTATACCTCCAAGGAAAATTACTTGATCAACTAGACTACAGTGATTAGGCACAATGCATTTTGCTTTTAGTCTTATCAACTTATTTGCAAAGTTTCTTAGGTCAATGTCTTTCCTCCCATCTCCTTTAGTGAGGTTATTTTATATTTGTAGTATAGTTCAATTCTTTGGGCACTGCTTCCATCCTTGGATCTTCCAACCTCCTACATGATTTTTAAAAATATGTATGTATTAGTTTTCATTCTTTGTGTTATAAAGTTCTGTTGGTTTTAATAAGTGCAGCCTTCCAAGAATTACATACACTCAAAAAAAATCTGAAGCCAACAAGAGAGGACCAACCAAATATTGTTGTAACTCGCTTTTGAAGACTGGAGACATTAAGTGATTTCTTTAAGGTTTTAAAGCTTTCAGTAGCATTAGGATTTGAATCTGAGACTTTGACTAACGGGTATAGGCTTTCTTCTCATACAACTGACGTATACTTACGGGTCCAGAGGATGAGTGAACTGGAAAAAGATGATGTTTTAAATACAATAACTTTGAGTTGTTTCGGGTATTTTGTGTCCTCCAGGGCAGGAACTTGGGAGGATGGTTATGGATTTTTGTACAATGTTTTTCTGAAAAGTTTTAAACCCTGATCATTTCTTCATTCCACTGCATTTGATTATGCTACTCCATTACACTTTTTCTATCATACTTAGAATAAAATTTCCAAATATTACAAGGCTCTATCTAAGCTGTCCCAGCCCACCACTTGACCCTCATCTTGAACCACTTTGCCCAGTGGGTTCTGGTGCCTCAAGTCTTCCTGTGTTGGGCTTTTGTGTAGGCTCAATACAGGATATTTCCTTCCTCTCCTTGTCTCTTTGTCCAACTAGCTTCTATGCATCCTGTAAAACTCAGCTCAAATGTCATATTTTTTTGTTTCAATTTTCTGACCTGCAAAATGATGTTGCTAGTAATACTAACCTGATTTGATTGCTGTGAGAATTAGGTGAGATATAGAGATTAGAACAGCATCTGAACATAGAAACTCCATATTAAAGTTAGCTGTTATTATATCATAATGATTCTATAGAATTAAGGTTTATTACTGTCTTGATTATTTTACATTATTATTGTCATTCCCTAGGATGGTTTTTCCTATTTCCACAGACAAAATCTGGTCCCTTCCTAAGCTTTTCTAACACTTTAACCCTACTTGCAGTACTAATCAAATTTGTAATTACTTATTTAATGTCTGGGTCCTACAGACATTAAATAATCTCCTTGAGGACAGAGAATATATTTTTCTTGCTCATCACTTTCCTACAAAACTTGGTATAAGTATAGCATGCACATGGAAGGCACTCAAGAAATGTTTCAATGAATGATTGCATGGATGTCTTCCTATGGAAGGGAGGTGTGAATGGTCCCAAAGTATACTATCCATTTTGGAGATGGAAAACTGAGGCCTAGAGAATATTAGCTCATTTTTTCCTGCCTGAAATGGAGTGCAGGATGTGACACATGGGAAAAGCTATATATAAATGCCCATAAAAGAATGAAGCTGAAAGTTTGGGATTGTGGTCAGGTCTGGGCCAGTATTTCCAAGGTTAGAGTTTGGGTTATCTATGTATCATCTCTGTTCATGTTTTTAGGCAACCTGAGAGCTACAATTTTTATTACCCTAGATCTTCTACTGACTCTTCCAATTTAAGCATCTGTTTGATAATTCCCCAGATGAAGGCATTTGGTTAGATGATCCCAGATATTCTTTGGGGTTGTTTCTACTCTGAGGAGCCTGCCCCTCAAACTGGACTGGATCTCTGTCCCTGTAAGGCCCTGTTGGGCCAGCAGGGCAAAGAGACCAAACCATTGGCCCTTCTTTCTCTTCAGAACCAGGATGGAGCCTGTGTCCAGTCAGTGTCAGTGATTCTGCACCAGGACCCTCGGAGGCAGGTGACACTGACCCAGGCAGGAGATGTCCTTCTCTTTGACCAGTACAAGATCACCCCACCCTACACAGATGGTATGGCTTAGAATGGTCAAAAGAGCTATTTGGGAACTGTCTATTCAGGCCTCTTTTTCCAGGCTCCTCCAGCCAAAGGAATTGCCAGATAGGGGTGAACTCACATTCTAGTGCCATGGGGATCAGCTAGGGGATACTTTTGTTCCAGAAATGCTGGCTCCTAACATGTGTCTTTGTCCTCACCTCAACATGACAGTGTTCTTCATAGAAGTATGATGGTTTCTCATGAATGGGGCTCTTTCCCATCCTTATACTTAGTATTCACAAGGGACTTATGCAGAGATTGCAGGGAGCTTACAGGGAACACATTTAATGGAAGAGGCAAAACTATTAGCTAAAACATAGAACAATAGACTTTTTTTTTTTTTTTAGGAAAAAAGAAAGGGAGGGAGGAATGGAGGGTGGGAGGCTGGTTGGCCAGCCAAAGAATAGCTATTCAAGATGAAGAAGAGTGGGGACTCACTGGGTGTAAAAGAACCACAGATACACAAGTCATGAAAGATGTAAAAGCTGTTACAATTGAATCTAAATTTTTAATTTGCTACAATTGAATCTGTAATTTATATTGTAGGCTTCCTGATGACCACTCTGGAGAGAATTGGTGGTTACAGAATTCTCCTTGTGCTCAAGGAGGAAACATACTAGTTCCTTAGGAGAGCAAATTTGTAACTGTTAGTACCAGAAGGCTAAAATAAAAATTTCAGCTCAGGCTGCCTGGTTATCCCATGGTCCTCATTTCATCATTAAACAGGTTTTCTTCAGGGGACCCCCAAACCAACCCTGTGGCTGGGGGGTCTGCAGCCTGGACTGGACACAGGTACAGGAGTGGGCAGTGGGTGCGGGACTCAATGGCCAGACTTCCTATATCCCCTTTCCGGTTCCATGTCCAGATGCCTTTGAGATCCGCAAGCTGTCCTCTGTGTTCTTGCGGGTGAGGACCAACGTGGGCGTGCGAGTGCTCTACGACCCGGAAGGGCTGCGGCTGTACCTGCAGGTGGACCAGAGATGGGTCGAGGACACCGTGGGCCTCTGTGGCACCTTCAATGGCAACACGCAAGATGACTTCCTGTATGTGCCCCTGCCCCGGAACCGGAAGGCAAAGGGGAGACGGGTTTTTTGCGGGAAAGTATCACGGGACACGGCCTAGAAGTGTCTCCTGTGGGCCCTCGCTGTGCCTCATGTGCAGCCTTAACTATTCTTCTATATTTAAATTGAAGTAGGTTCTTTAAAGCACTAGTTCCAAAAAAAAAAAAAAAAAAAAGCACTAGTTCCCAGCCTTCTGTGCGCAGAACAGTCGTTTGGGGAGCTCCTTTAAATACAGATTCCTGGGCCCCGCTTCTCATGAATGTGACAAAAGGTGGGGCCCAAGAATCTCATTTTTGATAAGCACCACTGAGATTCTAGTACCTGAGATCTATGAACCGTACCTTGAGAAATACTGTTTTTGTAGGGAAGTTTTAAAATTGGGGGAACTTCAGACTGGATTTGATTTGGCTCATGATTTTAACTGACTGTAACTTCATTTAGGTGAGTGCAAGCCCCCAGTAAGGCAAGGACACCAACATTCCAGGAGGCTCATATAACCAATATGCCTTTCCTACCTTATGCTTTTGAAGGCTTTTGAATTTGTACCCCACGAATCTTCCCGAATTCAGCTGTTTTGCACAACCTAACAGAATTGAAAGAAAGACTCTTGGAGCTTGGGAATGGACAGGAACAGGACTTTGAGAAAGGAGAACAAAGGAGAGATCTTGGAGCTGAAGGTCTTGGCCTTTGGACAATGCAGAAGGAAACATGAGAGGCATTCTTTAGCTGAGAATGAGAAGTCAGGTTTTCTGTAGAAAACAAGAACAAGAAAAAACTGAGAGCTTTTAATGCATGTACATATAAAAATGTAGCTTTGTTCTCTGTCTTGCCTGGTAGGGATGATGTTAGGGAAGCTGGCCAGGTGGTGGGAGCAGACCTTGGTTTAGCATGTGGGTTGCTTGCCACCCTCCCATATGTAATTTCTGGGTGGGAGTACTATTTTATATAACAGGCGTGCTTTTACTGCCCTGAAGCAATAATGTGGGCATGGTGGGTGCCAGGCATCAGTGCAGACTATGACCTCTCTCTACTCTGCCACCTACACTAGAGTTTGGTGACTCTTGGAGTCTGGTTGTCAGGAAAGCATGCTTGTCACCCTTTCTTCCTTCACGCTCCTTGCTTGACTATTTCTTACCTAGAGAGCCAAAGGCAGAGCCAAGGTATTTTCAGGAAGGAAAGGGAGAGAAAGTCGTAACCTGGTGAGGTTTGGTGCTCTTCATGATGTTCTTATTTCTCTTTTTGACATGAAGATCTTGTGTGGGTGTAGAAGGCAGGCAATATGTGGTCCTAAATTCATTTTCAGATTCTTTTGAATCTTAATGTGTTGCATTTATGTGCATGTGCCCATGTGCCCTTCCATTGTATGTTTGAATGTGGCTGTGTACATTGCCTGGGCTACTTGTGTGTCTGACATATTTTTGTGCTATGTGTGTGTGTATGTGTATGTTAGGGGTGCATGCAAGTGGTTTGTATGGGCTTGTGACACATTTAGGTGAATACATGTATGCCTCTGAGTGTGTGCTCATGCTTAGACTATGGCTATGTGTGTATATAGGAGCAAATGGGTGAATCTGTATGTGCCCCTGAGTCCATATGGGCAAGTATGTGAATATGGCTGTATATGGCTACAGGTCCCCTGTTGGTGTGCCTGAAAGCACCCCACAACTCTTTGGCAATTCTTGGAAAACACTATCTGCCTGCTCTCCACTGGTCTCTGGCTCCCCACTGGACCCCTGTGATGTGCATCTGCAAGCCGGTGAGGTGGGGGCAGAGGGAGGTCATAGAGTTGAGGGTGGGACTGCTTTGAGAGAAATGAGATGGGAACTCTGGACATAAGGATGTTGGTCATATTCATAGGAGTAATAAAAACAGAAGGAGCCACGGGAACAGGACAGGAAAGAGGTGAGGGCTGGGTAGACAGGAAGCCTCATATTCTACCACTGTCATGTATATACATATTCACACTGAGTAAAAGCTAAAGTCCTCAGTGGTTCCCCTAGGCCCTCTCTGCCCATGCCCTTATCTCACTGACTTCCACTCTACCCTGGCTGCCTTGACCTCCTTGCTGTTCTTCCTATGCAGTCAGATCTGTCCTCTTCCCAGCCTTTGTACTCATGGTGGCTTCTGCCTGCCGTGTTCTTCCCTCAGACAGCCACATGCTCTTTGAAAAGACTCATCTATTTGCTCAAATGTCATCCTCTCACTAGGGCCTTCCTGACTACTTGAATTAAGATTTACTGGCACTTCTGTCCCACCTCACACTTCCTGTCCTCCTCCTTGCTTTCTCTTACTTTTTAGATTCTTTAGTATTTAGTATAATTTAGTATTTAATTATTTACTATCTCCTTTAACTATCTCCTCCTCCATAAGGGCAGGGACTTCTGTTACTTTCGTTCACTCCTGTGTCTCCCTCTACCAAATGGATTCGTGCCTGGCACAAGGTAGAATCATGACATGAGTGCATGCATACACATATACACTCACAGTCATTTCTACCCATGTCCAAGGCCAGCCACTTATTCACACTCAGACTTACTAAGACACACCAACACACTCCCAGCCAGCCATGCACTGAGGCATCTGCCTCCATCTCCACTGTACAAATACACACATGCACATATAGACAAACATACACACACACAACCCCCAGTCCCCTCAGCTGTGGCCAGGGAGGTAGAGGCTGAGTCCTGGGGCATCAGGCAAACCAGACCCCTGACCACCTGTCCTCTGTCCCCAGCCTCCTATGCAGTGCAGTCCTGCAGCGTGCTCATGGGGGAGCTATTTGCACCCTGCTCTGCCTACCTGAGCCCCGTGCCCTACTTCGAGCAGTGCCGCCGGGATGCCTGCCGCTGTGGGCAGCCATGCCTATGTGCCACACTGGCCCACTATGCCCATCTGTGCCAGCGCCATGGACTGCCAGTTAATTTCCGTGCCAACCTGCCAGCCTGCGGTGAGTGTGCTGATGTGGTGTGGGCTGAAGGAGCCTGGACTCCAGTCCTGGATGTTCAGCCCCCTAGACTCTCCATTGGGTTTTATCTCCTGCTCCGGAGTCTGACTTTGCCTCTCATGGCCAGCTTTTCCTATACTTTCCATCTCTGTCGGGGGCTTCTGTCCCCTGGTCACCTGGTCTTGATACTGGGGCGATGTCACTCAGAATTGCTTCTCTTACCCTCACCTCAGTTCATCTCCAAGAACTGTCAGTCCAGCCAGTCCCAAGCTCACCCACTTTTGCCACCTCCACTGCCACTGCCCTAGTCAGAACTACCTTCTCACTGTAGCAGAATGAGCTTTCTAAAGAGCACTGGCTTAGAGGCCCTCAAGTTTTGGTGCACACATGGCTTAATAGCCACCCCATCTGAACTATGCCCTCCTTCCTCTTCTTAGTCATCTCTGTGCCCTCATTCTCAACACAGTGCCCAGCTCTCATGAGCTCTTAGTAAAGTTTTGGAATAAATGGAAAAGACACTATAATGGAATTCAGGAGATGTGAGTTCTATTCTAGCCTTGCAGGTAATGTGCTGTATTCCTATGCAAGACCCTGTACCTCTCTGAACCAAAGTTTTCCAGAGGTGATTGGACAGAGTCAGTGGCTTATGACTCTGGCTGCATATTAGAACATCATAGGACATTTCTTTTTTAATTGCACACATCTAGGGCACATCTGGTATCAACTAAGATAGCATATCTGACACTGGGGTAGAGACATTAGCATTTTTTTAAAAGAGAGAGAGAAGAGAGAGAGAGAGAGAATTTTTAAATATATTTTCAGCGGATACAACATCTTTATTTTATTTTTATGTGGTGCTGAGGATTGAACTTGAAAGTGTATGCCAGGTGAGCGTGTTACTGCTTGAGCCACATCCCCAGCCCAGAGACATTAGCATTTTTAAAGAGGTCCCTACATGCCTTTAATGTCCAGCTTAGATTGAGAACAATTGAGCTTGACAGTCTCAGTAGGTCTATTGCCCCTGACACTGTGGGAGGCTCCTCTGGAGTGGGACCATAGCCAGATGAGGAGAGAGTGGCCCTGAGTCTTAGGAGCACAGTTGATCTTTATAGCTTTGGAAGTAAGAGTGGAGGTGCATGTGCATGCACACACCCATGGGATTCATAGGCTAGATTCGGGGCCATCAGGAGTGGTCACTTCCCCTCTTCACCCAATATCACTATCTATGAGCAGTGTCCTGCAGGGAAAAGGAAATGCCAGTGGTAGACAAGGCCCACTGCCTACTTTACTAGAAAGACAGTGGGACTCTGGAGCCAGACCTGGGTTCAAATCCCAATTCTGACTTTGATCTGCTTGTACCTTGGGCAAGTGTCTAAACATCTCTGGGTCTCAGTTCTTCACATCAGGATGACACCCCACCATTCTACACTGTTACGGGGATGAGAAAGACAAACCATGATTCCCCTTCCCACTGCAGCACTATCCTGTAAGGCCACCAAGGAGTACAGCCCCTGTGTGGCCCCATGTGGACAAACCTGTCAAGACCTGGCCAGCCCTGAGGCCTGTGGACCTGATGGTGATAGTGATTTTAGCAAGAATGACTGTGTAGAGGGATGCACCTGTCCACCAGACACCTATCTGGATGCCCAAGCAGACCTCTGTGTCCCCAGGTAAGTGAGCCAGCTTGACCTGTGAATCAGGTCAGAGAGAGGTTGGGATCTCCAGAGCCTCTAAGATGGGGACCCTGATTGGATATCTCCTGTCCCTGTCTTATCTCATGTTCAGGCAGATCTTGGTGGGTAAAGTGGTGGGGGGCCCTCTCCTCTTGGTCCTCTCCTTGGCTCTGGCTCTTCAGGCCACTCGCTCTGTCTTTCCCACGGAGCAGAACAACCCATGGAGCCTCCCTTTCCTCCTTTCTTCTTCCACAAGTATTTATTACATCCTACTGTGTTCCACACATTTCTAGGCTCTGGAAATTCAGTAATGAACAAAATAGTCTTTCCCTCATGGAGCTCACACTCCAGGGGAGTGAAACTAAACCAACAGAACCTCAAGGCCCCAATGGTAAAAAGTCCTACAGAGTTAGGGCAAAGAGTTCTGTACTCTTACCTACATGTGGTGAGGTCTGAGTGGAGACCTGAGGGAAGTGAGGGAAAGGCTTCAGGGGAGGGGAGGTCTGTGCTCAGCTCAAGGAGGATTCCCAGTGCAACTGGAGGGCAAAGTGGAAGAGAGTGGTAGGAGGTGACTCCACACGATCCTGGGGCACTTGTCAAGGCTACACTGTCAGTCCAGCCAGTCCCAAGCTCAATATGAGGTATGTGGGTCCTGTCAAGGCTGTTGGTGCTCCCTAGCTTCTGCTTCTCCATCTAGAAAATAGTATAATAATTAATTTCAGTGGGGGGAAGTATTGGAGAGAAGCCTCTGTAGGGGAGAAATAGGAACAACTCAGGTTTTCAAGCTACAGAATCCTCTGTTGAGTTTTGTATGTGTGCCCTGCCCCTATCCCGTGACCATGAGTGTTGCCAACAGAAGGAGTCTCTGTGTTATATAGGGAGAAAGTAGTTGAGAGGCACTGGTGTTGGATGAGTTCAGGCATCCCTTCCAAGTATCCCTTCCAACCCTGACCTGCATGTGCCAAATTGGCAGGTGCTCTGGTGTTGTGTGATGAGATACAAAGCCTTTGCCCTCAGACAAGTCAGAAGAGTCAAGACAGCATGAGAATTCCTACCTGCCAAAATCCCCGTGAGGAGTTGATAACACAATGTATGTGGAAGGTCTGATTCAGTGTCCTCAGCCAAGCATCAGTACATAACAAGTGTGGCATGGCACTGACCAGTCAGAACAGATGCTGGGTGCAACTGATCAGAACAGCTGCAGCAGGATGCAGGCCCTGTGCAGCGCCTGCCCATAGGGGCAGGCGCTCTGGGAAGCAGGGGCTCTGGGAACAGGGGCTCTGTTCTTACCATTTCTCCCTTCCTCAGTCCAAGTGAGGCTAGTTGTGGGAATGGACAGAGACCAGTAGGGCTGTCCTTATCTAAGCTTGATGGATGGCCTGAATGTGGCACCCAACCCTGACCTCTGTTGGTGGTGCCAGATTAGCTTTCCCACTTCCTAGAAGTGTGACACATCACAGTAAATGTCATTACTTCTTTCTGTATCCTCATGTCCCTGGCTGTCTGAGGGTGGGCCCTCTGTCCTTGGAAGTCCCTCCAGCTTGTGAGTCCACTTACATTTCCCTCTTCTTGGTTTTTATAGGAACCAGTGCTCCTGCCACTTTCAAGGCATGGATTATCCCCCTGGAAAGAGTGACATCCCATCCCTGGGCCACTGGTGAGCTCCCTGGGTAACAGCCTCATTGTCCTCTCTCTAAACTAAAGCTGCTAATGGAAGACAATGCAATTGAAGGGAGCCTTCCTTAAAGTGGCACCCAACTACCCCCTCTGTATGGGGACAGGGGGACAGTGAGTGGGGATGTCTGTCTTATCCCTGAAGCAATCTGAGTGAAGTACTATGGGGTATGTGGGTCCTGCAGCGACCAGGTCAGCTAACACCAGTGCCCCACTTCTCTCTCTGCAGCCACTGCAAAGATGGAGTCATGAGCTGTGATAGCAGAGCCCCAGGTGAGGGTGGTTGGAAGGACTGGAACACTCTGGGGGCTCCTCTTGGGAGTGGGGTATGGAGAAGAAAGTGGGGGATGTGGAGTGCTGATAGGGACATGGGAGCCCATCTCAGCTTTTGCTCTACACCAAACTTATATATTCTTTGCCCTCTTGGCATCCTGAAACCCTGCCCTAGCCCCACCCTAAACCTCTGGAGTATCAGTGCAGTTTCTCAAACTCCTTACATCCTGGATTTTCTTGGTCTAAGCTGTCAAATATCTACTTAGTCTAGCTCTGCCCTCCCCAGCACTGAACCTTGGGTCATAGAGATGGGGAGGACACCTTAGGCCTTTGAGACTCTCCCAGGAAACAGATATTGGGGTGGATAGAACATTTGGTCGGTCAGCCTGTGAGGGGCTTAGAGGTGGGGGGGGCATGGGGCCTGGAGCACTTAGGGAGAGCCTCTTAGGGTGGAGGAGCCCACTAAGAATAAAGATTAGCAAAGAGAGAGAATAATCATGTGGCAGGCAGTTAAGAGCTGAGCCTCTAGGCTTAGATGGCCTAGGTTCAAATCCTGATCAGAATTCACTAGCTGTGCATCCCTGGGCAACTCACTTCACCTTCCCAAGCCTTCATTTCTGCTTTTGTAGATAATTCAGATTCCTACATCCTTCCCATGTTTTATGTATATTCCTGAAAATGATTTTCTTTTGATCATTTCTGGCTTCAGATTTCTGCCTGTTTGGGACATTGCTATTCCTTTTTTCCATCTCCATCCCAGCCTGAGCATGGGCCTCAGTGGCCTTTTATTGATTTCCCTAAAAGGGTCACTCATACAAAGTGCAGGTGAGGGCCTGGGGATGTAGCTCAGTGACCAAGTAACTTACCTAGCATGTGCCAAGCTCTGGGTTCAATCCCCAATACTACAAAACTAAACAAAAAAATTAAAGTACAAGTGTATATGGCAGACTTTATGGAAGGCTTATGGAGAGAGGATTGTTTTATGTCACAGAAACAAGTGACAGGAAGTTGACTGTCCCTATTGTTCCATCCTTTGGCCACCCCACCATGAAGTTTGGTTATCTTCTTTCTGACCCCTCTCCTGGTCCCCCTTGAGCCCTTTCTTTCATTTGTGATGCCCTTTTAAAACACAATAGCTTCACTCCCTTATATGAGAAAAGGGGGATAATAATACCTTGCAAAGTGGTTGCAGGGTTACATAAGATAATGCATGGGGAGTGCCTGGAACAGCACCTGGTATGGAGGACTTATTCAGTCATGGGTCCTAGTGATGGTTGTCTTGTAATATAATGGCATACATCCCTCCCTCCTCTGTAATGTATATGTGGGAACTCAAGCAATGCCCCAGGAGCAGCCTCCTCCAGATGCAGGTCCCAGGGCTCCAGGGTCATCCTGAAGCAATAGCCTACTTCCAAGCCCAAGAGCTGCAACACCCACCTCTTATCTTTCAGCTGCAGCCTGCCCAACAGGACAGGTCTTTGTGAACTGCAGTGATGTGCACACAGATCCTGAGCTGAGCAGAGAGAGGACGTGTGAGCAGCAGCTACTGAACCTGAGCAGGCCAGCCCATGGTCCCTGCCTGTCGGGCTGTGCCTGTCCCCATGGGTAGGGACTCCTGTTGCCATGGTCTCTCCTGCCTAAAAGCTGGCAGAGCCAGGGACCACAGATGTGTGGGGTGGAGGGGGGGGGTGGAAGGAAGGGAAGAACTATTTGAGGGCAACTATGATGCCAGTGGGCTGAGAAAGAAGAGGATCTTGGGGATCCAAACTGGGATGGGTTCTGCCCAGCTCTGCTTCTTAACCTTGAGTGAAGAAGGTGCCTGGCCTCCGAGGCTGTATTTCATCTGTAAAATGGGAATAATAATAATGCCTACAACCTTAACAGATAGATTAAGTGGAAGTACCAAAGAGGAAGCTCTGAGTTGGGTGTCTGGCATGCCCTTGTGACCCAATAGGTTGAAAACCATGCAAGAGGAAACCCATATATCAGCCCCCAACCTCTTTCCCTGCACAGTTCTGAGCAGCGTACTCAGGTAGAAGACTGGTTCCCCTGGAATCCTTGAAGAAAAATGAAAATAGTCTCCCTCCTCAATCTCCAAAATATTGCAATCAAAGTCATGTAAGAGTTGCAGGAGTTGAGTTATGAGGATGTACCTTCTGGGTGCTTTGTACACTGGGACCCAGCACCCAGCTCTGCCAGTGCTTAATCCTGGGTCTGGGCCAAAGAGACCACTGGGCATCCCATGACTTGTCAGCACTGGGCTGTGCTCTTCAGCCAATGAAGAGATTATTGGTCAACTGGTAGATCTGGTCAAGGCTTGGGAGCCAAGGAAAATGAGATGAAGATCAGGGCTTCTAGGCTGGGAAGGGGAGGAGATGGCCCGTTAGAATTTTACTGTTTGTTAAGAACACTTTAGTGTTACCTCCTTTGATATCAGAGCAACCGTAAGAGAAAAGAGGAGAGAATGTTTGTTCTCATTTTGCAGATGAAGAAACCGATGCAGGGGCAGGGGCAGTGCAAGTGGTCTGCTCAAGGAACCATGACTTACACCCAAGCTTCCTTACTCCAAACCCTACCTCTTGCTGACAGCATGCCAGCTGTATGAGGTCCAGGGTTTAGTTACCTACACAGAAGTCACAATGTGGGGCATGAGCCTACCTCTTCCCAGAATAGAGCTTCCACAAGAGAGCCTGCACAGAATCCTAGGTCATCCATGGCCATGTGGGTCCCAGACCTTGTGAGGAGTGTCTTTGTCACAGAAGGTCCTTTGGGGCACTGTTTTGTGTACACAAGTTCAGGAAAAGCTATGACTGAGGTCAGGAAAAGCTAGGGTTCTGGGGTCAAGAACAGGGGTAATCCCCCATTTACCTTGGTAACAGACCTCAAAGGCACGAGGGAGGAAACACTGGACTAGATCCTGGGAGGACTGAACTCTGGGCTTGGTCCTGCCAGTGATTTTATTGAGAGCTGTGTCAGATGGCCTATAAGGAACTGACGCACATTCCATAGGGGTTTACCAAAGGGGGATTATTACAATCTCATTAGTATGGGAAGGGCAGGCATTTCCCACTATCTTGAAATGCCCTATTGTTGGATAGAGCTCCCAAAGATGCCTCACTATCATCCTTACCAGCCCCTCTGAGCCCAAGGTCACCTCTGGGCCATCTGGTCACCATTCTGTCTCCATAGTGCAGCTAAGAATCTTTGGATGCTGTGCATTGCTCCAAAGAACACTGGAGCCATTGCAGGCATCTGAGGCCTGACCACTGCAGGAGTCAGAGCTGTTTGTGCTGCTCCACATTTATTTGTATCTGGGTACTTTACCAAAGGCCTGGGAGCCCCTAAGCAGTGAAGTATGGTGGTTATGAGCAGACTCTGGAGTTGAGCTTGAATCCTGGCTCTGCCACTTAATGAATGATTAGTTTGATACCCCAAGTGAGTCTCCTTTCCCTCTTCTGAAAAAATGGCACAGAGTAAATGCTCTATGTGAACCAATAGCTTTTTCTCTCCTCATCTGGTTTCATGCATTTGTAAATGCCCCCATAAATTAGTTGATCCTCTAAAAGGTGAGAGGATGTTCACTCTACAAGTTAAGGGCAACTTGAGCGCAGAGGCTGCAACCCTGAGTCACTCATACTCTTCCCTGTGGTGGGCACATAGGCACTCAGGTATGTAGGCATGTCTGCTAAGGACAAAGAGGGAGCAGTGTAAGGTGGGTGGCTATGAAGACCTTGCAGAAAGGGCCTGTGGGTGATGGTGAAAGGTGATATAAGCCAGCCTTGCTGTTGGTGGTTGATGCAATTATGAGGAAAAGAGCATCAGGGAAATAATATTTATTGTGTATTTACTTGGTGCTGGGCATTGCTCCCAGGCCTATAATTAAATTCTCAAAGTGACCTTGGGAGGAAGGTATCATTACCCACATTTTATGAATGACAAAACAGAGGCTTAGAAAGGTTAAGTGACTGGGTAAAATAGAGTGCTTTTTTTTTTCTGCTTCCTCCCATAACCACAATGGAATGTTGGTAATGGAATAAAAAAAGGTATAAACCTGCAGGAACAAAGAGAAAGAAGTGGAGATAACAGTAGCACAAGATCAGGCAATAGTTTTTGAAGGAGGAACATGGGTGGATGTGTAGACTGATCTTGCAAAGCAGAAGTTGACAGCTGATGCCTTCTGGGGAGAACGCTATGTTGAGAGCTTCAGAAGTTCAGCTGAAGGCATCTCAGAAAGGGGTGGTGGGATAAAGATGGGAGGATGAGTTGTAAGTCCAATAAGGAGCAGCTCAGTGATAGAGCACTTGCTTATATGGAAGGCCCTGGGCTCAGCGCGCGCGCGCACACACACACACACACACACACACACACACACACACAAATCTAGAGAAACAAAACCAGATATTTTTTATCATAGAGGCACCAAGGTAGGGGTGATGGAGAGTGGAAACAGGCAAAGTGAAAGCCACTTGTTTCCCAGCCCTCCTTCCCTAGCTTGGTTTCCCCAGATAGTGGCAGGGAGATTTTGCCTCCCATCTAGAGATGGGAAAGATTTCCACTCCAGAAACTTGGTTGTGCCACGAACAAAAAACAAGAAACAAAACTACAAAAACTAACATTTTAGATTTCCCCAACAAAACAGTAGGTCCCACTTAGTTGTTATGGAGCTTCTTTAGGTCATTATCACACAGTCTGGTTTCCTAAAACTGTGGAGCAAGCCTTGAAATCTGTAAGTGATAGTTCTCTAACTTGGTTCTTTTCAGAAGTTGTTCGGCACTTCTAGGTCTTTGCATTTCCATGTAAATTTAGAATCAGTTTGTCCATTTCTATTGCTATCCCTCAAAAAAAGTCTGTGGGATTTTGATTGAGATTGTGTTCTATCTATAAATTGTTTTGGGAAGAAAACATATTTTAATACCAGAGAGTTGTACAATCCACAAATGTGATATTATCTCCTCATTTATTGGGTCTTTTTCCATTTCTCTCAGCAGTGTTTTATAGTTTTCAAAGAGGTTTTGCATCTTTGTCATTGAATTTATTCACAGGTATTTGATGTTTTTCTGATATCATAAGTATTTTCATTGGTTTAATTTTTGTTCATTGTTGGAATATAGAAATACAGTTTACTGTAGTATACTATCTTTGTATTCTGCAGTCTTGTTAAATTCATTTATTTAGTTCTGTTGACCTTTTCATAGATTCCTGGATTTCTATACATGATCATATCAATTGTGAATCAAAACAGTTTATCTTCTTCATTTCTATATTTACACTTTGTATTTTTTTTCCTTGTCTGGTTACAATGAATAGAACCTACTCTATACTTTTGAATAGAAGTAATATGAGTAAAAATTATTACCTTCCTCTATTTTAGGGTAAAACAATCATTCTTTTATCATTAATGATAATATTAGTCATAGTTTTTTGGTAGATATCCTTTACTAGATTTGTTTCTAGTATGCTGAACATTTTATAATAAATGGGCTCTGAATTTTGCTGATTGATTTTATTTATTAAAACATCACATAGCATTTCCTCTTTATTTTGTCATTTTTGATGCAAATTGCATCAATTGATTTTTGAATATTAAACCAACATTCATTCCCAGGATAGACCCCAGTTTACTTAATATTCTGTGTTCAGGGAAGATATTTTTCTGTGTTTTTTTCTCCACTTGAGATGTTTTCATCTGATTTTGGTATCAGAGTAATGTTGGCCTTACAGGAATGAGTTGAAAAATATTATCTTACTTTTAATTTTTTTGGAAGAATTTGTTTAGAATTGGTATTGTCTCTTCTTTTTTTTATTGGTTGTTCAAAACATTACATAGTTCTTGATATATCATATTTCACACTTTGATTCAAGTGGGTTATGAACTCCCATTTTTACCCCGTATACAGATTGCAGAGTCACATCAGTTACACTTCCACTGATTTACATATTGACATACTCATGTCTGTTGTATTCTGCTGCCTTTCCTATCCTCTACTATCCCCCCTCCCCTCCCCTCCCCTCCCCTCTTCTCTCTCTACCTCCTCTACTGTAATTCATTTCTCCCCCTTGTATTATTTTTCCCTTTCCCCTCACTTCCTCTTGTATGTAATTTTGTATAACCCTAAGGGTCTCCTTCCATTTCCAAGCAATTTCCCTTCTCTCTCCCTGTCTCTCCCACCTCTCATCCCTGTTTAATGTTAGTCATCTTCTCATGCTCTTCTTCCCTACTCTGTTCTTAGTTACTCTCCTTATATCAAAGAACACATTTGGCATTTGTTTTTTAGGGATTGGCTACCTTCACTTAGCATAATCTGCTCTAATGCCATCCATTTCCCTCCAAATTCTATAATTTTGTCATTTTTTTAAGAGAGAGAGAGAGAGAGAGAGAGAGAGAGAGAGAGAGAAGAGAATTTTATTTTTTTTTAATATTTATTTTTTAGTTCTCGGCAGACACAACATCTTTGTTGGTATGTGGTGCTGAGGATCGAACCCGGGCCGCACGCACTCCAGGCGAGCGCGCTACCAGTTGAGCCACATCCCCAGCCGAATTTTGTCATTTTTTAATGCAGAGTAATACTCCATTGTGTATAAATGCCACATTTTTTTTTTATCCATTCGTCTATTGAAGGGCATCTAGGTTGCTTCCACAGTCTTGCTATTGTGAATTGTACTGCTATGAACATCGATGTAGCAGTGTCCCTGTAGCATGCTGTTTTTAGGTCTTTAGGGAATAGACCCAGAAGGGGAATAGCTGGATCAAATGGTGGTTCCATTCCCAGCTTTCCAAGAAATATCCATACTGCTTTCCAAATTGGTTGCACCAATTTGCAGTCCCACCAACAATGTACAAGTGTACCCTTTTCCCCACATCCTCACCAGCACTTGTTGTTGTTTGACTTCATAATGGCTGCCAATCTTACTGGAGTGAGATGATATCTTAGGGTGGTTTTGATTTGCATTTCTCTGACTGCTAGCGATGGTGAGCATTTTTTCATGTACTTGTTGATTGATTGTATGTCCTCCTCTGAGAAGTGTCTGTTTAGGTCCTTGGCCCATTTGTTGATTGGGTTATTTGTTATCTTATTGTCTAATTTTTTGAGTTCTTTATATACTCTGGATATTAGGGCTCTATCTGAAGTGTGAGGAGTAAAGATTTGTTCCCATGATGTAGGCTCCCTATTTACCTCTCTTATTGTTTCTTTTGCTGAGAAAAAACTTTTTAGTTTGAGCAAGTCCCATTTGTTGATTCTAGATATTAATTCTTGTGCTATGGGTGTCCTATTGAGGAATTTGGAGCCCGACCCCACAATATGTAGGTCGTAGCCAACTTTTTCTTCTATCAGATGCCTTGTCTCTGGTTTGATATCAAGCTCCTTGATCCATTTTGAGTTAACTTTTGTGCATGGCGAGAGAAAGGGATTCAGTTTCATTTTGTTGCATATGGATTTCCAGTTTTCCCAGCACCATTTGTTGAAGATGCTATCCTTCCTCCATTGCATGCTTTTAGCCCCTTTATCAAATATAAGATAGTTGTAGTTTTGTGGGTTGGTTTCTGTGTCCTCTATTCTGTACCATTGGTCCACCCGCCTGTTTTGGTACCAATACCATGCTGTTTTTGTTACTATTGCTCTGTAGTATAGTTTGAAGTCTGGTATCGCTATACCACCTGATTCACACTTCCTGCTTAGCATTGTTTTTGCTATTCTGGGTCTTTTATTTTTTCATATGAATTTCATGATTGCTTTCTCTATTTCTACAAGAAATGCCATTGGGATTTTGATTGGCATTGCATTAAACCTATAGAGAACTTTTGGTAATATCGCCATTTTGATGATGTTAGTTCTGCCTATCCATGAACAGGGTATATTTTTCCATCTTCTAAGATCTTCTTCAATTTCTCTCTTTAGGGTTCTGTAGTTTTCATTGTATAAGTCTTTTACCTCTTTTGTTAGGTTGATTCCCAAGTATTTTATTATTTTTGAGGATATTGTGAATGGAGTGTTTTTCCTCATTTCCGTTTCAGAGGGTTTGTCACTGATATACAGGAATGCCTTTGATTTATGCGTGTTGATTTTATATCCTGCCACTTTGCTGAATTCATTTATTAGCTCTAATAGTTTCTTTGTAGACCCTTTTGGGTCTGCTAGGTATATAATCATGTCATCTGCAAATAGTGATATTTTAAGTTCTTCTTTTCCTATTTTTATGCCTTTAATTTCTTTCGTCTAATTGCTCTGGCCAGTGTTTCGAGAACTATGTTGAACAGAAGTGGTGAGAGAGGGCATCCCTGTCTTGTTCCAGATTTTAGAGGGAATGCCTTCAATTTTTATCCATTCAGAATAATGCTAGCCTGGGGCTTAGCATAGATTGCTTTTACAATGTTGAGGTATGTTCCTGTTATCCCTATTTTTTCGAGAGTTTTGAACAAAAAGGGATGCTGTACTTTGTCGAATGCTTTTTCTGCATCTATCGAGATGATCATATGGTTCTTAGTTTTAAGTCTATTGATGTGGTGGATAACATTTATTGATTTCCGTATATTGAACCAGCCTTGCATCCCAGGGATGAATCCTACTTGATCATGGTGTACAATTTTTTTGATATGATTTTGTATCCGATTCGCCAGAATTTTATTGAGGATTTTTGTGTCTAGGTTCATTAGAGATATAGGTCTGTAGTTTTCTTTCTTTGAAGTGTCTTTGTCTGGTTTAGGAATCAGGGTGATGTTGGCCTCATAGAATGAATTTGGAAGTTCTCCCACTTTTTCTATTTCCTGAAATAGCTTGAAAAGTATTGGTATTAGTTCCTCTTTAAAGGTTTTGTAAAACTCTGCTGTATACCCATCCGGTCCTGGGCTTTTCTTAGTTGGTAATCTTTTGATGGTTTCTTCTATTTCCTCAATTGATATTGGTCTGTTTAGGTTGTCTATATCCTCCTGTCTCAATCTGGGCAGATCATATGACTTAAGAAATTTATCGATGCCTTCACTATCTTCTATTTTATTGAAGTATAAGGATTCAAAATAATTTCTGATTATCTTCTGTATTTCTGAAGTGTCTGTTGTGATATTGCCTTTTTCATCCTGTATGCTAGTAATTTGAGTTCTCTCTCTTCTTCTCTTCGTTAGCATGGCTAAGGGTCTGTCGATCTTATTTATTTTTTCAAAGAACCAACTTTTAGTTTTATCAATTTTTTCAATTGTTTCTTTTGTTTCGATTTCATTAATTTCAGCTCTGATTTTAATTATTTCTTGCCTTCTACTTCTTTTGCTGTTATTTTGCTCTTCTTTTTCTAGGATTTTGAGATGAAGTATGAGATCATTTATTTGTTGGTTTTTTCTTTTTTTAAGGAATGAACTTCATGCAATGAATTTTCCTCTTAGAACTGCTTTCAATGTGTCCCATAGATTCCGATATGTTGTGTCTGTGTTTTCATTTATCTCTAAGAATTTTTTAATTTCCTCCTTAATGTCTTCTATAACCCATTGATCATTCAGTAACCTATTGTTCATTCTCCAAGTGATGCATGATTTTTCCTTCCTTCTTTTATCGTTGATTTTCAGTTTCATTCCATTATGGTCAGATAAGATGCATGGTATTAGCTCTACTCCTTTATATTGTCTAAGAGTTGCCCTGTGACATAATATATGATCTATTTTTGAGAAGGATCCATGTGCTGCTGAGAAAAAAGTGTAACTGCTTGATGTTGGGTGGTATATTCTATATATGTCAATTAAGTCTAGGTTGTTAATTGTGTTATTGAGTTCTATAGTTTCCTTATTCAACTTTTGTTTGGAAGATCTGTCCAGTGGTGAGAGAGGTGTGTTGAAGTCTCCCATGATTATTGTATGGTGGTCTATTAGACTCTTGAACTTGAGAAGAGTTTGTTTGATGAACATAGCTGCACCATTGTTTGGGGCATATATATTTATGATTGTTATGTCTTGTTGGTGTATGGTTCCCTTGAGCAGTATGTAGTGTCCCTCTTTATCCCTTTTGATTAACTTTGGCTTGAAATCTATTTTATTTGATATGAGTATGGACACTCCTGCTTGTTTCCGAAGTCCATATGAGTGATATGATTTTTCCCAACCTTTCACCTTCAGTCTATGTATGTCTCCTGTAGGCAGCATATTGTTGGGTCATGTTTTGTGATCCATTCTACTAGCCTGTGTCTCTTAATTGGTGAGTTTAAGCCATTAACATTTAGGGTTATTATTGAGATATGGGTTATCCTTCCAGCCATATTTGTTTATTTATGTTACTGAATATGGTTTGTTTTCCTCTTTGATTATTTTCCCCCCTTTACTGTCCTACCTCCCACTGTTGGTTTTCATTGTTATTTTCCATTTCCTCTTCCTGTAATGTTTTGCTGAGGATTTTTTGGAGAGATGGTTTTCTAGCTGCGAATTCTTTTAACTTTTGTTTATCGTGGAAGGTTTTAATTTCATCTTCCATCTTGAAGCTTAATTTTGCTGGATACACAATTCTTGGTTGGAACCCATTTTCTTTCAGTGTTTGAAATATGTTATTCCAGGATCTTCTAGCTTTCAAAGTCTGTGTTGAGAGATCAGCTGTTATCCTGATTGGTTTACCCCTAAATGTAATCTGCTTCCTTTCTCTTGTAGCTTTTAAAATTCTCTCCTTATTCTGTATGTTGGGCATCTTCATTATAATGTGTCTAGGTGTGGATCTCTTATGATTATGCACATTCGGCATCCTGTAGGCTTCTAGGATTTGGGATTCTGTCTCGTTCTTCAAGTCTGGGAAGTTTTCTCAAATTATTTCATTGAATAGATTGTTTATTCCTTTGGTTTGGAGCTCTGTGCCTTCCTGTATCCCAATGACTCTTAAGTTTGGTCTTTTAATGTTATCCCATATTTCTTGGATGTTCTGCTCATGGTTTCTTAACAGTCTTGCTGAGCTGTCTATGTTCTTTTCAAGTTGAAATACTTTGTCTTCATTGTCTGATGTTCTATCTTCTAAGTGTTCTACTCTGCTGGTAGTATTCTCAATTGAGTTTTTAAGTTGGTTTATTGCTTCCTGCCTTTCTAGGATTTCTGTTTGTTTGTTTGTTTTTTATAACCTCTATCTCCTTGTATAGTTGATCTTTTGCTTCCTGGATTTGTTTATGTATTTCATTGTTGAAGAGATCTTTCATTGTCTGATTTTGCTTTCTATTGTCTTCCTTGAGACTCCAGATCATCTGAAGCATGTATCTCCTGAATTCTTTATCTGACATTCCATCTGCTGCAGATATTACCTCTTCTAACATTGAGTTGACCTGCATTGCTTGTGGTCCTTTCTTTCCTTGTCTCTTCATACTGTTCGCATTTCTTTCTGCTTACTGAGACTGTTGTGTTGTTGAATTTTCCCCCTACATATTTTGTATTACTCTTGTATAGTTGCAAAGTCTCCCGCGCAGGCGCGGGCAGGGGCTCTGCTCCTCCTCCAATTGGGGCACTGTGCCTACCACATCGGCAGGCCGCTGGGCCTGTTCTGCTGGTTGGTAGCAGGTGCGCCTACCTTGCAGGCGCGTGGGGCGGCTCTGCCCCTCCCAGGTTGCTGGGCCTGACCTGCTGGTGGGTTGCAGGTCCGGCTACCTTGCAGGCGCGGGGGGAGGGCGCACACCTATTTGTATTTAGACAGTTACGCGAAATGGAGGACGTAATGCTTGGGATGAAAGTTGGGGGGAAGGGGAAGGTAGGTGCTCTTGAAAAGAAAGAAGGAGAGGGAGATAGATAGCATAGAGGAGAATGGAAAGAGCAGTAAAACTTGGAAGGGGAGAGAGAGAGGGAAAAGGGAGAGAAAAAATTAAAATGAAATAGGAAATAAAATTAGGTCTTAGAGATCCATTTTCTTCTCTTCCCGTAGGCAAAGCTGTGCCCTCCGGGCTGAGTTTTGCCCTCAATGTGTCAACAGCAATCCCTGTAAGGTGGTTCCTGGGAGTCTCTCAATCCTGTTGGTCCAGAGCCATTTCACTTCTACGGCCCCTCCTCCCCTTCCTCCTGCCAGCCAGCCAGGTCCTGCTCACTGGAGGCAGTTCCCCAAGGATTTGGTTACACTTTCAGCCCCACCGAGTGCTCTATTTCCCTAACTACTGAGCACTCTCGCTGTCATTCATCTAAGCCCCAGTGCTGTGGAGCTGTGGTCTGGGAGTCAATTGTTTAATTTTTCCGGACCCCTTTGGTGGGCACACCTTTGGAATCTGGCAGCTAAGACCATTGGTGTCGCTGCTGGTGGTAATAGGAGTTGGGGGTCGAGGATCCCCTCTACTTCCCTCAGCCCCTACAGTCATAACCACATTGCTGGCGGTAGGAGGAGTTGGGGGTCTGGAGTGTCCTCTGTTTCCCTCCGCCCCTACCGTCACACCCTCTCAGTTCGCGGTTGGGGGATTTGGGGGTGGGGAGTCTTCTCTGCTTCCCTCTGCCCCTACAGTCACGCCCTCGTCACTGGAAGTAGGGGGAGTTGGGGGTCGAGAGTCCTTTGGCCCTTACGGTCACGCCCACGGAGAGATTTTGAAGTTTCCCGGTTGTTTGTATCTGGTGTGGGTGGGAGTCACACACCTGCTAAAGTAGATTCCGCTGGGAAGGAATCTCTTTGGCCGAACTTTGGTGACTTCCCCTCTCTGCTATGGCGGGCCCCTGGCTCCTTGCCGGAGTGTCCGAAGGGAGGGGTGGGACTGGCTTGTCTCTGGTCTGACACAATCTCTGGTTTTAGTTCCCAGTTTGCTATTTCGTAAAGGGTTGGTTAGATTCCCTTCATGCTGTCTTGGGGGGGGGGGAGCCGTTCGCTGGGTGGGTGGGGCTGTTAGTAGAGCCGGGAGGGCACGGGCTGTCTGCTGGGCCAGGCGGGGACACTTCTCGCTACGCTGGGCCGCCGGGGGCTGCCTGTAGAGCCGGGCAGCTGCGGCCGGGTGGCTAAGATCCAGGCTGGCGGGGTGGCCATTCGCTGAGCGAGAGCGGGGCCTCCCGGGACGGCGGGATGGCGGGTGCCGTCTGCGGGTTCGGGTGGGCTGCGCCGCTCGGGTCCGCCAGCCGCTTTCTGAAGTGGCTGGTGGCAGCGGGATTGTACCTCTGCACCCGCCGGGGGGCCGCCTGTAGAGCCGGGCAGCTGCGGCCGCGTGGCTACGTGTCTGGCAGGCGTGGTGGCCGTTCGCAGAGCGAGAGCAGGGCCTCCCCAGGACGGCGGGATGGCGGGTGCCGTCTGCGGGTTCGGGCGGGCCGCGCCGCTCTGGGCGGCTGGCCGCTTGCAGAAGCGGCTGGTGGCTGCGGGACTGGACCTCCGCGCCCGCGTGGCCGGCCAAGATCCACTTGTCTGGGACAAACTGACACTTCTAATAAACCTACCAATTCCCGGCAGGTCCCCTCTTAACGGAATTTTGCTAGAAGTTCCTCAGTAGGTAGACTGCCGCTGTTCCAATGGGTCTTTCTGATCCCCTTAATGTGGAGACATTGGAATCGCTGCTTCCTCGCCGTCAGCCATGTTGGATCTCCGGTATTGTCTCTTCTTTAAGTACTTGATAAAATTTACCAGTCTTGAGATGCTTTTGACTTCAAATTCAATTTGTTTAATACATATTGGGCTTTCCAGGTTCCTTCTTGACTAAGCTTTCATGATTGTGTCTTTTAAGGAATTGTCCATCCCACCTAAGTTGTTACCTTTATTGACTTAACTTTGTACATACTGTTCTTTTGTTTTCCTTTTAATATGTGTAGGATCTGTAGTGATGTTTCCTTTGGTTCTTGATATCGGTAATTTCAGGTTTCTCTCTTTCTTCTCTCTCCACTCTTCTTTATTCTCTCCTCTCCTCTCCTGTCTTCTCTCTCTTTATTATTTATTCTAGCCAGGAGGTTGTCAAATTTTATCAATCTTTTCTTTAATATGCAGAATTCTAGATAAACCTTTTTCTTTTACTAGTTTAATTTTCATCATTATTACCTTGCTATGTAATGTCTTGACTTTTTAAACATTCTCCATCACTGTCAGATGTTTGACTACATTCCTACATATTTTGTATGTGCATTTATTCTGTTTAGAGTTCACTGAGCTTCATCAAAACTGATAGTATTTCAGCTCCGGTCATTTCCCCTGGAATTACACTGGAGTACCTGATTGCCTCATAAGTCAGTGAAACTGCATTTTTTTCCACTAGGCTTTCTTCTTCAGATTGAACCATTTCTTTTGTCCATCTTCAAGGCTATTATTCTTCACTTCTGAAGTGTTTAGTCTGTTGTTACGCCCTTTTAGCAAGTTTTTTAAAGTATATTAAAATTTTAAGAATTTCCTCTTTTAAAAATAATTTTTATGTCTCTTCTGAAATTCTTCTACTATTCACTCACTATGTCTGCCTTATTGTTAAAGCTTAAATATATTTATAGTAACATAAAGTCCTTATCTGCTAATTCTATCATGTATAACATTTTTGCATCTCTTGTAACTGTTGACTGATTTTTCTTCTAATTTCTCCTGGTTTTGGGTTATATTTCCCCACCTCACATAACTACAAAATTTGTACTAGATGCTGGACATTATGAATTTTACATTGTTTTATGCTGTATTTTGTTGACTTTGTTTATTGAGTGTTGAGTTTTGATATTGTAGGCAATTAATCTACATGGTTTATTAGCATGATCTTTTCAAGACTTGTGTTTGAATTTGTTAGTTTGTCTATAGTAGTTCTATTCCCAAGGCCTGGAGTGTGAAGAAAAGTCTTTCTATTCTAGCTGGTCATAATCCTGACATGTTCCAGTACTGCACTGTATCAGGAATCTCCATTAATTTTACATTTTCTCAATGGCCTTTTCTTACCAACCCTTAGAATCTTTCCTCATGAGAAATTTAATACATGGTTAAAGACTTAAGGTAACTTAAGCAGAATTCTGGAATTCCTTCTCTGAGCAGATCTCTCCTCTTTTATATACAGACCTGCATATTCAGCCACCTCACAAACCCTGTACTCCAGTTTCTGTCTCCTCTCCTCAGTGACACATTGTGCACTGCCCGAGTTTCATTTTCCTGTACTATAGTCCAGAAAGTGCCTCCAGGAGGAAAATCTGGAGATGGGGAAGAATTAACAAGAGACATTTTTCAATATAATACCTGCAGTGCTCTTTCTCTTTGTTTCTTTTAAAACCATGAACTTATATTCTTTTGAAAAGTAAAATAGGAAGGTTAAATAACTTGTCCTAAGCAGATCCTGAAATTGAACTAAAAATTGCTTATTGTCAATGCTTATTTTCTTACCCCTGCCCCAGATTGTATCCTGATGATGCTCAGACATGGTTAGAGTTGCACCTGAGAACTTCAATAAATTCCCTGAGATGTCCCTGGCTCCTGCCTGAGAGTGGGTCAGATTTCATGGAAATCAAACTGGAAGGTGGCAGCACTATGACTTTGGGCCTGTGATCTGAAAGCTCCATGAACAACTTGGTTTGGAGTGTCAATGCCCATGTCCCTGGTCTGTTCATTAGTTTATAGCTAGTATCTAAGGAGCAACTGACATCTGCCTGACCAGGGAAGCATTGACTAGTAAGCTGAGCCTTACTTGCTGAAGGATAGCAGAATCTTCCAAACTGGGCATTGCCTGTCTTTGATTTCTTTATTCACCAAGGTGCCTCTGAGCCTCCCTGTAGCAGGCTACACAGTGGGTACTTGGTTAGTCTCTTTTCAGGAAAAGGCTGAGATCCACTCCAAGACATCCATGTGATGCATGGTTTTGCATAGATGGCAGATCAAGAAAGAATGCTCTCTTGAGCACTTGCTTGCTGTGTCCCTACAGCCTGCTCAGACATGAGGATGCATGTTTCCTACCAGAAGAGTGCCCATGCACTTGGAAAGGGAAGGAGTATTTCCCTGGGGACCAGGTGAGGTCTCCCTGCCATACCTGGTAAGTTAGAACTCTAAACAGGGTTTGCTTTTTACTGGAAAATGCATGATTATGGAATGTGATATCATGCATAGAGTCTATCATTTCCTTTCCATAGTGTTCATATTCATGATGTGTGTTTTTATGTTGCATGTGGGGCTTATGTACATATTCAGGTATAAATACATAAAATTATATTTTGTAATATTTTTGTGTATTTGCATGAATGTGAGTTTGTTCAGACATGTATATAAATGTATATAAACTATAACCATGTGCTTGCAACTTATATGAGCATGTAAATGTGGGCACAAATCCAAAATGCACAGACTTCTTAGTGAACATGCATGTCTCTGAAATGGCAGGCATTCATAAATCTGAGTATATTCGTGAATACCTACAAGTAGGAATTTGTGTATGTATATAGGTGTGTTTATATATATTTGTATGTATATGGATCTATATGCAAAGTTCATCAGTATCTGTGTGCATTGGATATGCATTTTATATTCACATGTGAGTGAACATATATGTGTAAATGTGCATTTGTGTTTTGCCAAGAATATATACATGCCCATATATAAAAGTGAGTGAGTGCATATGTGAGTATATTTTCACACTGTATGTTCAACAATGTAAGTACACATATGTGGGAGTGTATATACCTGAACTGGACTCTGTGGAAAGAGTCTTAGGACTAGTTCTGTAGAGCCTGTGCTGGGCCAAGCAGCAGGGAGTATGGTGGTAAGTAGAGATTCAGTCTTCTGATGGAGACAGTGAGAGGGGAAGGGCCGAGAAATAATAAACTGGTGTCCTGATGTTGGAGAGCAAACTCAGACACTATTCTAATGTTAAGAACCAGCCAAAGGTGGCCCGATGTGAACAGGCAGCCCCTACACTGGGGCCCAGAAACTTAGCAGAGAATCTCAGAGAGGTTCTATCTTAGAGATTCATCCAATTGGCTAAGAGCTGAACCCCAGTTCCTGTCCCATGCTGAGGTCAAAACTGTTCTGTTTCTCTGGCCCATATGATGGGCATGGCATTTCTTTCCATGTTTGTAGTAGGTTCACAGTCAAGACCATCTACTTCAAGGCTTTCCCCCAGATAGGTCAAGGTGTATATATAGGGTTGGAGTACTGGCTGTCAGACCCCAGAAGTCCTAGAAATAATATCAAGATATGGAATTCTGTGCAGGTGTCTGAAGGATATATAGCCCAGTATATGTATGATTTCATGACTGTGATGGACTGGAGGTAACTAGGAATGCCAGGTACATGTGGAGAGAAATTAGGACTGGCTATCCTAAACTTTTCCAAGAGTGCTCTGCCAGATATGGTATGATATGGTATGCCTATCTAAAACCAATCCTATCACCTGTGCTCTAAACCCCAGCGCCTTTCACCCATTCAAGGGTGTTGACAGCTACTCTCCCTTTTCTCTCCCATTTAATCAGTTTATCCTTCTCCACTGGATCATCCCCATTGCATAACATTATGCAATTTGATAAACTTTCAACCTCTGAGCAATTGCTCCATTTCTTTGATAATCTTTTATTGTCAAATCTCCAGTAAAAGTTATCTATATTTGCTGTTCCCAATTCTTCTTCTCCCATTTTCCCTTAAGCTCATTTTAATCAGGCATTTTCCCCAGTGTTCCATTGAAAGTGTTCCTACCAAGGTCACCAGTAACCTCCATGTTGCTGCACCCAGAGTTTATTTCTCAGCCCTCACCTTCCAAGACCTAATAGTGGCATTTAACACATTGATCACCTGCAGGTAATTTATTTGCCTTGCTTCCTTTGTTCAAGTAGCTTCTGGAGCACCATGCCTTCTTGATTTTCTTGCTACCTTTCCTGTTTCTCCTTCTCAGCTTTCTTGCTGGTTCTTCTCCTTCTCTGACCCCTTTGGGCTGGGACATCCCAAGGAACTTCTTCTCTCCTGTGTACTCATTTCCTTGGTAAACTCCTATAACAGTAAGGTCCATCCATGTGCAGATGGCTTCCAGATTTCTGCCTGCAGCCAACATCTCTCTTTTGAACTCCTGACACAGATACCCAACTACCTAGTTGACATCACCACATGTATGGCTAATGGACATCTTAAACTCAGTGTGTTTTAAACAGATCACCCTATCTTTCCCCCTCAAACCTGCTATTCTTTATGCCTTTCCCATCCAGGTTAATGACTTTATTCTTGCAGCTGGTCATGCCACAAAACCTGGAGCAATCCTTGAGTCTTCTTTCTTACTATCCACATCCAACCTTTTGGTTCTGCTTTCAAAATATTCCCCAAATATTTTGAAGACTACATCTTCCTCCTTCCACTGCTATTACCCTACTCCAAGCTGCCATCATCTCTTCTCTTATTTACTGCAGTAACCTCCCAACTGGCTTTTCTGCTTTTCTTCAACCCCCTTCAGCTTAGACTCTGTGTAGAAGCCAAGGCAGAACACAAGTCAGATCATGTCATTCCCACAATCATTTCCTCCAGCTATGTCCTCTCTCATTCCTAGCAAAAGCTAACATTTTTACAGCCTTCTGGGACCTATGTCATCTGACTCTCCATTATCCCTTTGAATTCTTCTACCATCTTATTCTTGTGCCATCCATTCTAGCCATGTTATCTCTTGAGTGTTCCCCAGAGCCTCTGCAGACTGTACCCCTCTCCCAGAATGCTCATCTTCCAGATTCCATATAGTTAACTCTTTCACCTCCTTTAAATCTCTGCAGACATGTTGCCTGACCATCAAAATAAATATATTATATTAAAAATATAATCTATTGCCATAATATGCCTTCATCCTGTTCCTCCCATATCACTCATTGCCCTCTAACATATTATATTATTTACACATACTTTTTATTTTTAAAATGTCCAGTGCATGTCTTTCCCCTCTAGGACAGAAGTTTTTCTAAGGCAGAGCACTTTCTGCCCCCCACCCTCCGTTTTATTCACTGATATGTCTCAAACTCCTAGAAGAGTGCCTATTGTCATGGTAGTCAATATTTGTTGAATGAATTGAATGGAGTGAAAAAAGAGACTATGGACTTCAGAGTCAAAAAGATCTAAGTTAAATCTCAGCTCCACTATTTAGTGGCTGTGCATCCTTAACTTCTCTAAAGGTCAGTGTCTCCTAACTTCTCTGAAGGTCCAGTGTCTCCTACATAAAATGGGAATCACAATTCTGCCCTCCAAGCTTCAGTTGGAGTTTAATGATGTTTGTTGACTCACTTAAGGGCACACAGTGTGCATTCAATGAGCAATGGCTCCATCAAGGGCATTCATATATTAAGTGGCATGTGTTCTGCAAGCTGGTCTATGTGTGTGTGTTTCAGCGTGTGCCAGCAAGGCTCATTCCAGTGCACCCTGTACCCCTGTGCCTCCACCTGCACTGCCTATGGAGACCGGCATTACCGCACATTTGATGGGCTCCCGTTTGACTTTGTGGGGGCCTGCAAAGTGCACCTAGTCAAGGTGAGTTCCTGGATGTGTCTGCTCCATGAGGATCCAGAGCAGCCTGGGATGAGAACCTGTCAGAGCATGTTGATCCTCTGGACTCCAATTTGATACATAATTGGATGGGCAGGTGGATCTATGCTCTGAGGTGTGGCTGTGTTGAGGAAAAAGCTAGAGCTGCATAGAACCCCATTCCTTGTCCACTCACCTTTACAAACTTCTCCTATTGGGCCTGATGTTTTTTTCTGCCTGTAATAGAAAGTGCTTTTTGAGCTTCTATGACAATATACAACTAGTGGTCTACTGAACCATTTCTGTGGGTTCTTTTTTAATTCTCACTCCATCTTACAAGGTTGGGTTAATTGACCCCATGTTACAGATGTAGCAACTTGAGCTTAGGGATGTCAGGGAACTTGTTCAAGGTCACACAGTTAGATTGTGGCAGCTGGGGTTAGAGTTGAACCAGAAATATGACTGAAGAGTTAGTATGTGTTAGGAGTCATGTGTCAAAATCTTTGATTCACCCAGAGGAAGAGGAATGGTGACATGGGTGGCACAGTGAAGGGTAGGATCCCCCAGAAGGAGACAAGGGGCACCATCAGAGTGGGCAGTGCCAGATACACCAGGGGAACTTGGTTTTGCTAAGGCCTGTCCACCTCATCATAATAGCAATAAAAGCAATGAAAAAACCTTCCATGGAAGAAGTCTTATCTAGGGGATGGACATTGCACCAGGGTCTTTCACCTAATTCTGATAACTTCACAAAATAAAGATTATTGATCTTGTCCTATTTTATTTTTTAAATTTCAAAATTATGTATGATTTTTTGCCAAAATTTAAAATGATGTGGAATATATTAAAAGCAAATATTCCCCTTCACATCTCTTCTGTTTCTGTCTCCTATTAAACAACAACTCCTAATGGGTGAATCCTGCAAGACTGTTTTCGTGAAAAACACACACATACACACTCACACACACATACACACACCTACTCATACACATACAACAGGCACACACTGTCTTTAGTTTCTATGGTTAGGATTCTTAAGTTTGCTTTTTTCACTTGAGTTATAACTTGGGCTATCTCTCATTGTCAGTACATACTCTTTTTAACAGTAGGACCTTCTATAGAAAGAATATACCCTATTTTATTATTCCCCATTGATGGACACTTAGGTTGTTCCAGTGTTTGAATGCTGCTACATATTCTTGTCTAGATATATTTCTAGATTCTTTTACTTGTTTCTTTGTTGGCAGTCTGGGTATCAAACTCAGGGCCTTGAACATTCTAAGCTAGCATTTTACTCTCTAGATTTTTAGACGAATTGCTATATGAAAAGTTATGTACATTTAAAATGTTATTCAAGTCTGACAAATTGCCTTCCAAAAAAAGGTTTACAACAAGTGTGTAAGTAAGACAGTTCCCCTTCCTTGTGCCCCCCTGCCAATTCCAGCCATTCCTGTTATATAAGTCAATAAGGGAGAGTCACTACTGCTAAACACTGCATTAAACCCACCAAAAATGAAACTGTGCTTTGAAGAACCGAAGTAAGTTACCCCAAATCTCATAACTAATAAAAAGAAGTGGGTTGAAAACCACTTCAAAGTCTACTTCTGCTCTGTGCTTTCAGCAGGATCTCTACTCTCCCAGGTTTTATTGGATTCATTTTTCTTCTCCCTAGAGCACATCAGATTTCAGCTTCTCTGTGATCATAGAAAATGTGAACTGCTATAGCTCTGGCATCATCTGCAGAAAATTTATTTCCATCAATGTTGGGAACTCACTCATCATCTTTGATAACGACTCAGGAAATCCTGTAAGGCTTGCTGCTGGTGAGGGTTGTGTAGACAATGTACAGGTTACAGGGAGGTGAGGAAAAAAAGGTAAGGACTGAAGTGCCACCAAGCCAGGAGTTCAGGCTAAATTCCTTGACCAGGAAGAAAGAAGTCCATGCCATGGCCCAAGGAAAGTGGAGGAGTTGGCAAGACACTGGCACTGGGCAGCGATTGTAGCCAGGACCAGGGGCCAGGGGTGTCACTCAGTAGTAGAGCATGTGCTTAGCATTCTCAAGTTCCTGGGTCCAAACCTCAGCACCAACATACACACACATACACACACACACACACACACACACACACACACACACACACAGCTTTTGTAGCCAGGACTAGCTGATCTGGGCATTGGGGAGCATTTGGACCTCAGGACTGATCAACTCTGTCCCCTTAGAGTCCTGAAAGTTTTCTGGATGAGAAGCAGGAAGTCCACACATGGCAAGCAGGGTTCTTCACACTGGTGCATTTCCCGCGGGAGCACATCACCCTCCTGTGGGACCAGAGAACCACAGTGCATGTCCAGGCTGGGCCTCAGTGGCAGGTAGTCATGGGGGCAGAACATTTCTGGGTCTGCTTTTGCCTGGGACTAAGTCAAGCTTCAGGGTGACCTTGGGTAAACTGTCCCTCTCTGAGGAGCCAAGAAGAGCATGCCTTTGTCTTGTCTGCTCCATCTCACTCTGTACCTCTTCTCTGACATTGACCCAGCCCTCTTGAAATTGAAGCCCCAGCAGTTGCTTTTGGGTTCATGAAAACCTCCTGGGCTCATGGTGACCCCTATGCCCATGGTTCACCCTCAGCATGCTTGCAACTGACGTAGTGTCCTCTCTTCTTTCAGGGTCAGCTGGCAGGCCTCTGTGGGAACTTTGACCTAAAAACCATCAATGAGATGAGGACTCCAGAGAACCTAGAGTTAACTAACCCCCAGGAGTTTGGCAGCAGTTGGGCTGCAATTGAGGTAAAGCCTCCCTAGACTGGCTTGTGCCTGTCACTCAAATGGACACTGGCTACACTGAACCAGGCCCCAGGTCAGGGAAGAGGGACATCAAGTGGAACTGTTCCCAAGAATGCTCTCTCAGCCTCTGTCCAGATCCCTAGCTCTAAACTCTGTCCTGTGGCCTGAAAACACACAGTATCTCATCTTACAACCCCAGTTGCCCATCTTGCCCTGGGCCAACCTGCAGTGGAAGACTGGGGTGGTCACAAAGGAGGCAGTGTCTGTCCTGGGAGAGGTGGCCACCTAGTGGGGAAGGCAAGGCTTGTGCCCTTTAGTGTCTGGTGCTAGGTCTGGTACAGAGGAGAGATGGATGTAGGTTGAGGACATCAGAGGTTTCCTGAAGGAAGTGGGACTGGTGCTGTCAGTTAAAGGATAGGCATGCTTGGAGAGATGAATGTATCCAAGAAAAGGCCTCTGAGAGGGAGGTAAGGGTAAAATCAGGGGTTTTCTTGAGGCTTGGGGAATGCCTGGCAGAGGCTGCCAAATACCGAACTGAGAGCAGGTCTTGGATCATCCACTTGTTGGATGACCTTGAGTAAGTACCATCTTCTGTATGATCCTTTGGAGTCAGGGGGCTGGGCCCAGAGAGGGATGGTGAATAGATTTCACTTTATGTGACAGCTGATCAGTTAGAAGAGGCTGCTTAGCAAACTACATTGAAAATATCTTAAGATGTGTCAAGTTTAGCTTGAAGGAGGATTGTGATTGATTATTTATGTCTGTCATGGGTGCAATAGCAGAGAGTGATGTGAGCATTGCATATTAGCCTTTCCTGGACTAAGTGATCTTTATTTTCTTTTGAGGAGTAGATGGAGATGGGCCTATGTATATGGGACAAGAGCAGTAGTTGGGCATGGCTTAGAGATCAGTGAAATCCTGAGGTGGACAAGGCTGTTCCCACAACTTCAGAAAAGTGCACCCATTCTCTAACCCATCCCAATGTTAGAGAATCCAAGCAGGTGACAAAGCTTTGTTGTTGTCCCCAGCACTGTCCCATATTTCTTTCTTGCTTATACCCTTAGTCATACCCAGGGTGGGCACTTCAGTGAAAATATTAAACTGAAGAAGGAGGGTCAACAGACATTGGGGAAATCTGTGTTAGTTATTTACTGCTGGGTAACAATGTTATTAGGACTAGTGGCTTTAACCAACACACAGGTCTTATCTCAGTTTCTGTGGGTCAGGAAACAGGGCATGTGACTTAGTTCTCTGCTCAGTATCTCATAAGGCTGCAATCAAGTTGTGGCCAGGACTAGACTCTCCCCTGGAGGCTAGACTGGGGAAAAAGCTGCTTCTTCACCTGCCTGTGTGGTTGTGGGTGGCAGTCAACTCCTAGCAACTGCAGGATGGAGAGCTTCAGCTTTTGGCTAGCTGTTGCTTGAGACTGGGCTCAGCTCCTAGAGACCAGCCACACGTCCTGCCATGAGGGATCCCAACGTGGCTGCTGGCTTCCTCACAGCTGGCAAGGGGGAGATTCCAACAGGATGGCCTCTGTGATCTTATGTAACATAATCATGTAATTATATGCATAGTCATGTCCATCCCATCTCTCTTGACATATTCTGTTGGTTTGAAGCAAATAGTAGGTCTCTCCCACTCTCAAGAGGAGGGGATTATACAAGGACAGGAACACCAGGAAGTGGGATCATGGCAGCTACCCTAGAGTCTCTCTGCCACACCAGGCAATAGGCATTTGGGGGTGAGGAGGTCAACAGCCCTGCCTTTGCACCTTAGTGCCCAGACACCCTTGACCCCCGGGACACATGTGTCCTGAATCCTCTCCGAGAACCATTTGCCAAGAAGGAGTGTGGCATCCTGCTCAGCGAGGTGTTTGAGACCTGCCACCCTGTGGTGAGTGAACCGCTCCCCCAGTCCCTCCTGAACCCCTTCCCACTTTCCCAGGATCCCTTCTGCTCTCAGACCCCCATGTCTTAGAAAAGACAGTTCATGTCTAGAACCCATCTCTTTCATTCTCCTGCCTTTGGCCTGCTCAGATGAATCTGCCTATTTCCTAGACAACCAGGGAGGCAGCTGGGAAACAGTTTCTGTGCCCTCTATAAGCCCATCTCAGTCTGGCTCTTCCTCCTTATTGGAAAGCTGTGCTGCAGAGTGGACACAAACCCGTCAAGCTGTGGCCCTATCTCTTGCCTGCTGTACCTTTTGTGGAGATAGGAACTCCAGGGCTCAGCCCTGCACGGTCCCTCCAAGGCCTTAAGGGGTGCTATCAGACTGGCCTCAGCAGTCTCCAGCCCAGCTGGGCAGTTCAAACTGTTCTTCAGCCACTCCTTGGCCCCTGAATCCAGCAGTCTGGGCCGAAGAAGAACAGAGCTTAGGGTGTCTGTGTGTGCCATGTGGTTCTTGTTTCCTTCTGAGCTGGCTGCCTTCTGCCCCCACCCCTCACCCCTCATGGGCAGCTTACCAATTTATTCTGTGATCCTCTTGAGTTTGTGCTGGTGGCCAGCAGACAAAAAAATGCAGGTCTGACATTTAGGATCTGTCCTCTGACCTCTTGACTTCTGACCTCCCCCAGGTCGATGTCACTTGGTTTTATTCAAACTGCCTGACAGATACATGTGGGTGCAGCCGGGGTGGTGACTGTGAGTGCTTCTGCGCCAGCGTGTCTGCCTATGCCCACCAGTGCTGCCAGCAGGGGGTGGCTGTTGACTGGCGGACCCCCCGCCTCTGCCGTGAGTATCCCAGGCCCATCATCTGAGGGAACAGAGTAGGGTACCTTATAATACCCTGACCAGTGTTATTGAGTACCCAGCATGTGCCAGGCACCAACCACTTCATGGGTATTATTCACTGAGTTCTTATGCCTACCCTTTGCAATAGGATTGTGCATTCCTTTGTTACAGTTGGCCTAGGGAGGGAGGTAAAGTAACATGCTCAAAGTCACATGGATTAGTGGTGTAGCCAGGGGTCATCCCCAGACAGTACCAAACCTGTGCTTTTAACCATTCTGCTAGAGGTGTCTGGAGCCTTGGGTTTCAGGCCCAGAACTGCCATTTGCATGCTGTGTGACAGCAAACAAGCCACCCTGCCTCTTTGGCGCTCAATTTTCTCATCTGAAAAATAGCACTAGACCTGCCTCACCAGGTGAGAATCAAAAGGGATAATGAACATAAAAGCCCTTTGTCAGCTGAGCTACCAAGACCCCCACAGAGGTAGCACAAGTTATGTTTATTCGGAGCAGTGGTTGTGTGCAAATGCAGTTTATTGAACGTCTCTAAATACTTAAGCACACAGGTATTCACACATAATTTGATACATAAATATATACACATATATCAGTGGTAGTAGAAATATATTACAGAACAATTTTAAATATAATGCATAATATACTAATATTTAATGTTAACTATTAACAATATTTAATATTGTCTATAAAAGTTAATGTTTAAAAGATGAAGTAAATATATGGAAAGTTAATGATTATTAATTGATTACTGGTTATATATTTCTGCACACAATGGATCTCCCTGATACAAGCATACTCCATGTTTGGGTGCAATAGTGATTACCCAGGTTCTGGAGTCAGACCATCCGTGTTTGGACCCCAGTTCCACTAAGCCAGCTGGCCTAGGTACATTCCTTACACTGAGTTTCCTTCTCTGTAGTAGAGGGGTGGAGACAACTGTTAGGATGTACATGAGACAATACATGGGAAGCATTTGACCCAGTGCTCTGCACTTGTTGTGGGGGTTGCAGTCATTTTTTTCATGGAGACATGGGTGCTGGTATGTCCTTCAGGTAGGAAGACCCTAGGAGGATGATGGGAAGCACCTGCCTTGAACCTCTCTTTCTTTTGCCTGTTTTCCTCTAAGATCCTTTACCACATATGCCCTGGGTCTTCATGCATTCTCTCTGTCCCTCTGCTTCTCTGATAGCAATCTTTCAGGAAGGAGAGGGACACAGACACTTACATAGTATCTACTGTGAGCCAGGCTCTGTGCCATGTGTGCATTATCTCATTGATACCCAGGACTAGAGTGAGGTGAGTGAGATACTCATTGAAGCATGAGACTTAGGGGGCACCAGAAAACTCAGGAAACAAGCAAAATAACATATTAATGCAATGTTTTTTAAAAAATAAAAATGGCTGCAAAAAAATCCTTGATGAACAAAATATCAAAGGATCAATATTATTGATTTTTTTTCCTTTTGCCTCAGGCTCAGCCCATCTTTATTTTAAAATTTGATATTTTATCATGGACTTTTGCATTAATTTTGGTGTAGAAAAACCATTGCATTAAAGTAGCATTTATTTTATTAAACTAAATAAGACACAGAGAAAAATTCTTCAGAGACTAATAAGTTTATTTGGGAATAGCACTGCAGTGGGAATATGTCTGCCAGAGTAAGCTGAGAGTGTATTCAAAGAGGCTGTGGCAAGGGGAAGTTCTTAGAGGCAAAATGATATTTATATGATATTTTGGAAGCAAAACAATCCTTGGCTGTAAAGATTAAAAACAAGGATTAATAGTCCAAGATTGAACAGACAGTTTAGAACAGATGTCCTTGCAGAAGTGTTCTTGGTGCAGGGGTGTAGTTCGGGCAGGTTTTTGTGGTAGTTCTTATTTCCAGGTGTGTATGTGTGAGATCCCCTTTCATGCCTTCCTGGTTTCCTGAATTATTTTGTTGCTGCTGTTGGAGCTTTACACAAGTGACTCCGTTTGGTTCTGACAACTTTCACAATTTAATTACTGGGAATTTTGCCCTCTCTCCTTAAATATTGCCTGAGGCAAGCATTTTGCCTTACCCTGGAAGGTGATAGCAGGAGGACACTAAATTTGGCAGATGTTAAGTAACCTGCCCCAGCACACTCAGTTGATGAATGAAGAGACATGGGATTTGAACTCTGCTATGACCCCAGATAGCTGGCTTTTAAGGACTCTTCTGAGCCACCTGTTGGCTGGGTACATAGCTGAAACCAGAGACTTGGACGTAGAATTTCTAGTTCAAGTTATGTTTATTCAGAGCAGGGTTCACAAATGAGGAGAGATTGGTACTCTCCTGTTGCCACATGGCAGGTTACTTCCTGAACGAGTGCCCTTGATGGAGGACAATGTCAAAGATGTTAACCATAGGCTTGGAGTGTGGAGTGGAGTTGGTGACTGTCTTCAGACCATACATACGTGTAAAGCGGACCCCTCCTCAACCTTTATCCCAGGTCCACCCAGCTCATACCTCACAACCTTATTCCTGGTTTTAGGTATCCCTGCAAGGTCCCAGCTTACTCTTGTGGATTGAGGAATCCATGGCTGAGGCACCAGGGGAACAGGCTGTGGTTCTAGACTCTGCCACTAGAGGGTGTGCTAAGATCACTGCTAGGAGCTTGTCAATGCCTGACTGATTGTTGGAAGTACTTCTGAGCCAGGGAGATTACACAGAAGAGCCTGAAGAAGCTTGGGACTCTGGAGGCCCTTGGTCCCCTTTCCACTCAAAGCTCTTTGAAAACCACCTTCTTTCTTATGCTTGCGTTCCTCCTCTGGAGATCTTCCACGATATTTCCAGTTGGAGCTCCTACTCCTTGATTCTAAACCTACTCTTTAAAGCCACACAAAATACAACCTTCTGCCAGCATTCATTCATTCATTTATTCAACCCATTGCTGAACACCTACTTTGTGACAGGCTTTGAGTCTTGTGCTGGGGGTGCATAGAGGAACTGCTGTATTTCCTTATCCTTAAGACATCTGAATCTAAGACCATTCCTAAATCTTGGAGTTTGGAAGCCAGGCCAGGCCTGGCTCTTGGGGAAGGAGGGAGGCTGGTAGGCTAGGGGCCTTGACTCTATCTGTTCCAGGCTCTGAACCAGCTCTCAAGAAGTCTCTGTTCTCTCTTTCAGCATATGACTGTGACTTCTTTAACAAAGGTAAGCCCATTGTCCCCAAATGGAGATTCAAGGGCTAGGAACTGTCAGCCCTACCCTTATACCACACCAGCATTGGCCATCCTGAGGTGCAGCTGTCTCTAGAAGAGCTTACATAGATCTGGGAGGAACTCTGTTATGCAAATAGCCCTGATAGTGTGGGGCCTAGGGATGCCCAGGGAACCTGTTCTATTGGTTCCTGCAGGCCCTGTGTGGGCCCAGGCCAGTCAGCTTCCCAGAGATTGTGCTCACCCAGGGCAGCTTTGCCAGGAAGTACAACCCCCATTTGCACCAATGTGCCTTCTTTGCTGCCTTCCTAATGTAGCTCATCAGGCCCACGGAGTGTCGTCTTAGGTTCCCTGAAGATTTGAGTTGGCAAAAGCAAATGCAAACTGCTCTTTCTGAGGAATCCTGGGGCAAAACATATGGCCTGTCAGATCCATCTTCAAATATAGTCAAGGTTTCAGGATACCAAGATATGCTCACACACCTAGATTGTTAATGAGGGCAAAATCAAAGGTCATAACTAAGGACCCAAGGAGGTTTAGTATCCAGCATTAGAGCCATATGATCAATTTCATCCTGGGGCTGACCTGGCAGCAGGGGGAGGGCTACCCAGAGTATTTTTCAGCACTGAATTTTGTTCAGTTGGGCCAAGGTCAGGCCTTGGCAGAGATGGATGCTCCTCTGATCCTTAGTGCTGTTCAACCTTGACTTCCAAGCCCCCAACCCTCGAGGTATCATCCTGCACGAGCTAGTCTGTGTGGGTATAGGCCTAAGGCTTTGTCCTCATTTACCTGCATTATCTGATTTTGGTTTGAGACTCAACCCCTGACAAGAATATGGCAGGAAGGGGACGGGTTAGGGGAATTTTGCCCTCTCTCCTTAAAAAGACCCCCAGTTAGGGGGTCTGCAAGATTAGGGCTAGACTATGGTATAATGTTGGTCCCTAGGGACCAAAATGCCAAAATGTTGGTCCCTAGGGAATCCTACTGGCCCCAAATCTTCAACTCCTAAAGGAATGAATCTCTAATGGAAGAATTGCAATCCTGGGACAGGCAGGGCCTGTCTGACATCAGGCAAGACATTTCAGCAAAACAGCTCTGAGCAGAGATTTCTCCCTTCTGTGGCATTTTGGGTGGCAATAACTGGCAAAGGACAAGCTGTTTCTAGCATCCTCCACCTACTCACCCGCCCACCTCTTCGTTCCTTGCTCCACTCTTCTACCAACATTTCTGGCCCAGGCCCTGTGGGGTGCTGGGAAGTCAACGGTAAAGGGACCTGTCACAAGGGATCCCTGGAGCAGTTCTCACTGCCTCCCTGGCACCCAGTTTGTGTTCCTAACTCCTCATTCAGTTGGTAGTTTGAAATCGATCACTGCCGAGAATATTTACACCATGGAAATCAGCAAACACTTCACACTCACTTTTACTTTTCCAGAGCCAGTTGTTACCATTTACCATATAGGACAGCCCATCTTCTCTTTGGTGGGGAAGATTACAGGGACCCCCAGTTCAGATCCTCATCATAGAGCTGGTGGGGCACAAAGAAAGAGGGAAAACTTTTGTGTGTTGCAGGAGAGGGTGCAGGGAAAGCTTCACCAAGGAGGTGACATTTGAGCTTGTCCCTAGAGACTGCGTAGGCATATGCCAGGCACAAAACAGAGGACTACTCTGTGGGGGTGGAACAGCATGATGGAGAAACGAGCTAGGACAGAGCATGGCTCTTTTAAGGAAGAGTGAGAGAAGTTCAGTGTGGCAGGGGCCAGGGAGTAGGGGAAGGGGTGGCACAGGTGTGTGTGTGGCAGGGGAGGGTTGGGCTCATTGGATCTATGGGGGAAAGGCATGGGGAAAGGCCCCAGACCAGTCCCAGAAGAGAATGTTGTTCAGGTAGCCATGGGAGCACACCAGAGGCAGGAATCTCAGGAGACTTGCATTCACCTAGGAAATCCACATCCCACTCTAACCTATACCCACAGCTACAGAACCTGAAGACACTAAAGTGTCATGTGCTTGAAATAAAAAGGTGAATGCTACTGCTGAACCCAACTCTCCTGGTCTTTGTTTCTCAGGCAGTGGATAGGCAGAGATTAGGTATAGATGTCTTGTCTTAGGGTGACACAGAGCAGAGAAATGACTGACATGGAAATGTTGCAGGAGTGAGATAGGCATGGAGAGACATTTGGGGGCCTGGGTACCCTTTGGGGGTGTCCTTCTTCTGAGGTTCTCTTTCTCTGTGAAAGATTCAGCCACTGTGTAGAGGGTCAATTCCCTTCAGGGGCTTCCAGCCTGAATCTCCTCTCCCTTCCTTCTTATAGACATCAAAGCCTGGGATAAGAGGCCACAAACAGTCCCTCCCTGGCACCCAGCCTCTGATGTAGGTGAGATGGGTGGATGGGAGTTGGGGCTTATGACTGGCCTCTTTTCTCTAGCACTAGGTAAGGGCCCCTACCAGCTGTCCAGTGTGGCGGCTAGTGGTGCCCTGGTGGTCATGAAGGCTGTGGGCAATGACATAGCCCTAGTGAGGGCAGAAGATGTGGCGCCAGGGGACATCGTGAATTTCCTGCTGACAGCTGCTCTGTACAAGGCAAAGGCCCATGGTAAGTCCCACCCTGGCCTCAGTCCAGCTCTTTTGGGAGAGAGGCAGGTGCTGAAGGAGGGGAGGCTGGGAGGGAAGGAGAGAAAGGAGGGAAGGAGGGAGGGAGAGAGGGGGGGAGGATATGAGAGAAGGAGGCAGTTCAGCCACCTTCTGAGGCTCTGTAGTCAGGGACTTCTGTAAACCTTCACCTCCCCCCAGACAGAGATAGTGGGAACAGGAGGCAGCTGGCAGGCAGAAGTAGTTGGCTGAGGGAACCAGGTAAGCTATGGAGGAGCAGGACCCAGTTAGCCCACAGGGGACTGCCACCCTGAGCCAATTGTGAATGTAGACCTGTGCCAGCATGCTGCCTGCTCACCCTCAGTCTGGACCCCTCTGTGCTGACCTTACCCATGTGTCTCTGTGCAGACCCAGATGTGGTTTCCCTGGAGGCAGCAGACAGACCCAACTTCTTCTTCCACATCACCGCCAATGGGTCTGTGGAGCTGGCTAAGTGGCAGGGCAGTGAAACCTTCCACCACCACGCCTCCTTCTTGCTGCATCAAGGGACATGGCGGGTGGGCCTGGTGGCCCTGGAATCTCTGGCAAAGCCAGGCTTCTTCCTCTATGTATCAGGCCTTGGGCTGACCTTGCGGCTATATGAGCACACAGAGGCATTCCGCTGGGGCACACTCTTCCACCTTTGGGGTAGGTGTCTCCTTGCCATCACCCTTGGGCTTTGGCCCTTGGTCCTCACTCAACTACTCTTCCTGCCCTTTCCCAGCTACTCCTTTCCCATTGCCCTAATAGACAGAACTCTTACCCTCCTGGCAGAGGGAGGCCATAAGCATCCTCCCCTAGGATAGAAAGTGACCTGTTCTCCATGTTCCCAGTCTAGGGAGCCATGAACAGTGTGGCTTGGGGACCAGCCAGTTTCCTGGGTCCTGCCTCCTATCACAGGCTAATTACATGGTCTAAAAATATGTGGCCTTTGTGGAAGTGAGGGGAAAAATGATCCTGGTGGCAGCTCACATAGCTGATGGCTCAGGTTTCCTGCGGATGGTTGCACGTCTGCTCCATAGCTTAGAGACCGCCCACTGGGGCACCAGACTGAGGAGCCAGCAGCCTCCACTTCTCCCATGGGAGGCCTGTGCAGTGGTGGGGCAGCTCCCTCGTCTTTCTACTAGAGGCTAAGGCTTACTCTCCCCCTGCCAGGTAGGTCTGTTCCCAAAATGTAGATCTCTGCCTAAACCTCGGGGCCATTCTTACAGGAAGCGGTCATACACTGAGTCCTCCATGAACCCCAGTCTCTATAAATTCATCACCAACTGATGGCAGAAGTAGGCTGTGTCTCTCTCTTGAAGACACTAAGGCAGAGTAGAATGATCCCAGGTTTTGAAGCTGGACAGCCTGAGCTCTAATCCTGACCCTGGTCCTTGGTACTTGGACAACCTCCATCATTCTGTGACTTTACCTCTAAAATGGGAACATATGCCTCAGAAGGCTGCTGTGAGGATGGACTGGTTCCCAAGAGCTTTGCACTGGGCTGACACATAGTAGATGTTACCTAAATGCCAAGCTCTTGGAAAAGCAGTTTCTTCATGGTTGGTAGCAATGTGGGGATCAGGGTCAGAACGGGCTGACAGGGTGAGGCTGCTCCCCTCAGCTTGTGGCAGAGCCTGCCCACACCTCCCTGCTCAGACTGCAGTTTTAGAGACTGGTCGCTTGTGCCAACATAGTCATCACAGGCCACAGAGCCTTCCCTAATTTATCCAGCACTGGCCACAGGGGCCTCTTTTGAGAACATCTCCCCTGGAAAAGTTTATTTTCCCACCATCATCTGTGCTTCAGTTTCTTCATCTATATACTGGGGTTAATAACAATGCCTACTTCATAGGATTATCGGGAGGATTAATGAGTAAGTATGTATGAACTGTTTAGTGTAGGGCGAGGTGCTGTGTAAGAGTTGGTTATTGTTATTGTCATCATTGCTCCAGCTACTGGGGCAACAAGGGCAGTTCTCAAGCTGTATCCAGGTCCTGAGAGGCTACTTTGGGAAGGCCCCTGGATACAGAAAGCAGAGCTTGGGGAAGAGGGCCTCCTCTACCTGCTGGACAGTATTCCAGCAGGGCCTTGGGCTCAGAGTTCCCCAGTGCCTCACTCCACCCCTCAAGGGTGAGCCTCTTATCTTCATAGAGGTCTGCAGTGGCCCTGCCAGAGTAGAGCATAAGGGGGGGGTGACTGTGTCCTGGGGTACAGGGCAATCCTGGAACCAAGTCCCAGAGAAGCAGGGTGACAAAGAAGCCTTAGTGAAAGATCAGCAGTCCAAGCCTCCTCTTTGGCCATCCTCAAAACCCCAATCCACCTACTCATATGAGGGCTCTCTCAGGTTCAGCCTACCCCAAATTCAAAGCTCCCTATCCCTAGGATTCCAAGACTCTGACCCCAGCCATCATGGATATAGTTCTCTTAGCTTGGATTTTTCTCCCTTCACTTTTCCTACACGAGTCCACTTGACTCCTCCACTGGGTAGGGAGGTCATGCGCTGAGCAGGGATTACCTCTGTGCTCTGTTGCTTGACAGAGCTGGTGCCCAGCCTCCATCAGTCGAAAGACTCTCATCTTTCTAGATGCCAAGTCACTGGGGGCTGCCTACCCAATCTGTGAGTGGCGCTACGATGCCTGTGCCAGCCCCTGCTTCCAAACCTGCCGGGACCCACAGGCAGCCAGCTGCCAGGATGTACCCAGGTGAGGGGCCAGGGGATTCTGGGTGTGGAGTCCAGATGTGCACAAGGGTTTTGAGCATATATATGTACATGTTTGTATACACATACACACGTGTGAATGGGCTTGTTTGTAGTCTGTGGGCATGCGCATGAGCATGTATTAAGATGTATGTACTCAAATGTACCTGTATATGAGTGTTTCTTGTGTGTATGGGGATGTATGCCCCAGAGTAAATGTGTTTCTTTATATCTTTATATTTGAGTGTGACACACATACAAACAGACCCACAAATGTGTGTATATCTACTTGTGTATGATGTACTTACAGCTGAGCCTTGTGTATATTTGTATATCCAAGAGTACATGAGCTGTCCACAGCTGTACCTGTACACATGTGAGCTGCATGTAGGTGGGTATTGTGTACATGCACAAGGTGATACATTATTGTTTGTGGGAGCCTGTGTAGATATGTATGTATGTGTAAATATTTTGGAACCCTTCAGGTTTGCAGGGAGTACATGAGGCTGTGTGAGAATGTGCCTTTGTGGAGACATGTGAGCATGTGCACAGTGTGTGCATAACTGTATCCTGTGCATACATTCTCCCTTTTAGCTTGATGGGTAGGAGTGTGTAGGAGTGTATGGCACATATATTTGGGTATGTGAGCTCCTGTACATGTGTGTGACAGTATCTCTGTGGAGGCTCATGTGAGAGTGTGTATGATAAGCCTGGGCACATACACACACGTATCCTAAGGAAGGATGAGACCTGTTTTATCCAGGTAAGAAAGGGTGACAACACATATTTTAGACCATTAAACTGCTCCCTGCTCTGTCCTCAGGATAGAAGGCTGTGTCCCTGTGTGCCCTGCTCCCAAGGTCCTGGATGAAGTCACACAGAGATGTGTCTACTTGGAGGATTGTAAGTGGCCTGAATTTTCCTTTCTCCCTCAGATTTCCTCCAGTCCTCGGGGTGTTACTGAGGAGTCATGCCCAGAACCCTGGGTCCTCGATCAACAGGGTCAGCACAAGGCCTTCCAAAGGAAAAAGAGCAGGCAGAGCCTCATCTGGCCCACTCGATCCATTTATAGAGAGAGAGAAAAAAACAAGGCATAGAGTGGGAATAGCACCAGCTTGGGGTCGACCTTTATTTAATTAAATAATTTATTTATATGTGGTGCCGAGAATCGAACCTAGTGCCTCACACATGCCAAGCAAGTGCTCTACTACTAAGACACAACCCCAGCCTTCAGCTTGGTATCTTATAATGAGTAAGTGGGGCAGCCAGGCTTAGACTTAGTTCTCTTGGCTCTGGATCAGGATTTGAGGTCGGGGCAGTCTAATAACTTCTCTAAAGTCATCCAATGTCAAGGCACAGCCATTGGAAGCTGTCCTCACCCTATCAGTTAGGGTGCCAGTTGTCCAGGCCCACACCTCAGTCTTGCCCAGTGATGGTAGCCTGGGGCTGCAGTCATCTCACCTTCCGAACCTCTTCTCTTGTCTGCTCAGGTGTAGAGCCTGCAATTTGGGTTCCCGCAGGGGCGCTTGGCAATGAGACTCTGCCTCTCGGGCAAGTGCCACCCACCTCCAGTGACAAGCAACCTCAACTTCTTCAGGAAACTTTCAGGGCCCCCACCTACAGGCCAGCTCTCACTCCAGCAGCTCCACTCACGGGGGCCCTGAACCCACCAATGGCAGCCAGTAAAGCGCCAGTACTGTCCCCAAGCCCCACCCAGTCCTCTCTGCAACAGCCGCTGGGGCTCACTGCATCCAACCTCTCTACCCACCCCACAGAGGCCCCTGCCAGCAAGGGAGCGACTACCAGCCTCCTGGCCACCTCCTACCCCCCAGAATCTGCAACCCTTCCCCTTTTGCTGCAGACACCCACACCTGGCATGGTATCAGGTGCTGTGGAGACAGCCAGGGTGACTATGACCTTCGCAGGGAGCCCCAACATCACAGTCTCCTCACGGTCACCCCCTGCACCTCGCTTCCCACTCATGACCAAAGCAGTGACAGTCACAGATCATGGCTCCTTGACTATTAAGACAACACCCCTACAGCCTGCCTTGCCAGCAAGTATCTCCTCCAGGCCTGTGGCTTCTTCTGGAGTGATCTCCATGTCCCCTACCTCCTCAGGATCCCACAAGACTTTGTTGACACCCTCATTAGCTAAGGTCACAAACAAGACAGAGATCCCCCAGCCCATTCAGACCCAGACCCTTTCGAGTCCCAGCAGCTCCCCGGCCACGGCCAGCACAGCACCACAGCAGACTCCAGTTAGTTCTCTTGCCGCAACAGGAAGGCAGGTAGTGCCATCCACAGAGAAGGGTGCGACTGGGCATGGCCATCCCATAGGACTGCCAGCATCCCCACATCCAAGTCTAGTCCCCACTGCCCTGCCCCTCCCAGTCCAGCATATCTCAGCCACCAGGCCTTCAGCTCTGTCCCCAGGGCCCCTGGTAGCCACCAGCCTGACCACGGTTGCTCACGGGCTAGGGGCCACAGCCTCCAGGTCTCTGGAGTCAACTCGGCCATCCCAGCTCCTCTCTGGTCTGCCTCCTGATACCAGCCTACCCTTGGCCAAGGTGGGCACATCTGCCTCAGTGGCCACATCAGGCCCCAAAGGCTCTGTCATCATGCCTCCACTTCAGCATCAGGCCACGTCTCTGACGATAACCACAACTCCACCTGCTCTGACACTTAGCCCAGCACTGCCTCTCACCCCGGCTGAAGATACAACAAGCATAGCTCCAGGCCTGCTTCTGGGAGCCAAACGCCCAACCTCGGGAGGTGTGGCCATGGCTGCAGGGGTGGCCTCCACAGTATCCATTGCTCCACGAAAGAACACCACACAGAAAATGACCATCCTCTCCAAGCAAGTGTCTTTGCCTACTTCTGTATATGGTTCTGCCCAAGGTGGGACCACAGAGTTCACACCTGCTGTGGTCCGCACCCTTGCCACATTGGTGACTGAGGCTGAGGGCTTCTGGACTGGCACAGTGTCATCAGTGCCCACATCCTACCCATTGGGCCATGTTTCAGCCAGGACGAGCTCCCGGGAGAGCTCACTGGTTCTGCTGCCTCAGCAGACAGAGGCCCACGGAACCTCAGCAGGGCCCCAGCCCCAAGTGGAGCCAGTTGGTGAGGCCACTACAGAGCAGTCTGGGCGCTCAGCCCCAGCCCAGAGCATTGCACAGGGTCCTGCTGAGTCCTTGTCAACCACCACTGAGGCCAATACATCTGCCACCTGTGTTGTAAGTGACTTGTCCCTCCAAGCCTTCTATCCCCCTGCCATTAGACTGGACACTAGTACATTGCTGGGCCAGCTGCAGCCTCTATCTTTAACCAGCTGCCAGGATGCAGTCACGGTCCTCATGCTTGCCCAAATCTTCTGGTGTCTGAAAACTTCCCCAGGCTCCTCTAGGTCCCTGAAGCCATAGCTGGGTCCTACTCTGCCCATCTGGGCCCCGGGGGCTGATTGGATGGCTTGGTGTGATGCCCAGGGTGTGAGAACAAGGGTGTGCCAGTAGGTGTGTGTTTGTGTCTGAGTACCTGCATTGAGATGGTCTTCCCACTTTTGTGTTCATGTGTGTCTGACTTCCAATGAGTGCTTGTGTGTGTGTGTTCTTGTAGTGTGTAAGACATGTTTATGTAAAACAGGGAGAAAATGGGTGTGTTTGTATGCACGTGCCACACACATGCACATGCATGTGCAGGCTTGCTTGAGTGTCTGAGTGTGAGTTTGTATGACTGTATGTCTGTGTACCTGAGGGCAGGTGGATATGCAGAGGTTTCAGGGAATCTGTCCCTTGGTCCCCAATCTGTCACTATATGCAGCCTCAGACCCCAGTTTGGTAGACTGGTAGAGAGTGAGGGCACCATTTCCTAGTAGTTTTACTTCAAAGTCCCCCGCCCTATTAGAAACCTGCACTGTTCCAGCAGATTTGGGGAGAGAGGAGGGACTGTAGCCCCTGGGATGAGCACTCATGCTGTTTCTCCACTCTGTGCCCAGCCAATTGCAGAGCAGGACTGCGTCCGCCACATCTGCCTAGAAGGCCAGCTGATTCGCGTGAACCAGTCCCAGCACTGTCCTCAGAGCGCTGCACCCCCTCACTGTGGGGTCCTGGGCCTTGCAGTGCGGGTGGGCGGGGACCACTGCTGCCCCCTCTGGGAATGTGCCTGTGAGTCATGGGTCAGCCAAAGCCTCGGTGTCCTCTTGTACTCCTACCCAATGTGACCTCTACCCCTGATTTGTGTGTTCCCCTGCCTCCTCTCCCATGGGCTTCTCATCAGTATGACCCTCTGACCTGGCAGATTTCCTACCCTTGCAGCCTCTGATCTCTGTGAGACACTTGATCTGAGGCACTCTCCAGACCCCAAGGCCTCTGAATAATCTAGGAAAGGGCCCAGGCACCTGCCCTGTCTTCCTAAGTGGCCTTGGCCTTGGAGGCATCTGTTTATTTTCCTCCTGCCCTACCCGTGCCCTTGCCCCTAGGTCGATGCTCAATCTTCCCTGACCTGAGCTTCGTGACCTTCGATGGGAGTCATGTAGCCCTGTTCAAGGAGGCCATCTACATCCTCAGCCAGAGCCCAGACGAAATGATCAGTGTCCATGTCCTGGACTGCAAAAGTGCCAACCTGGTGACTGTGCCTTGCCTCCCTTCCTGACACGCCCTGAGAATTGAACTAGATTTAGAGGGGCAATTGAGAAGTGAGCTGATTGTTTTGTTTTGTTTGTACCAGGAATTGAACTCAGGGATGCTCTATCACTGAGGCACATCCCCAGCCCTTTTTATTTTTTATTTTGAGGTAGGGTCTTGCCAAATTGCTTAGGGCCTTGCTAAGTTGCTGAGGCTGGTTTTGAACTTGCAATCCTCCTGCTTCAGTCTCCTGAGTAGCTGGGATTTCAGGTGTGCACCACTGTGCTTGGCTCATTAGCTGGTTTCAAAGGGTCCCAGAGGTGAGGACAGATGTGAAAACACCTCTTCTGCAGCTTCCTCTGTCTCCCAGGAATCTCTTGGAATGGTCTCTCAGGATAGCTCTCCAAGTGACCATGGGAAAGAGTTGAGTGGAGAGCACCACTCTTGGCCCTTCTGGGGCTGGCACCATTCTCAGTATACCAGCCTCCAAGGCACATGTAGGACAGTACTAAAGTACAGAGGAGCAGGAAGGTCACTTTGAGGGTGTGGTCTGTGATCATGGGTGCCAGCTGCAGAGGATTGCCTACTAGGATGCCCCCATGAGCCAGGCGGAAGGAGGCAGCTTTTTTCTTATTTATTTTATTTTATTTATTTTTGGCTGGGTTTTCATGAGGTCAGGTGCAACCAGAAATATTCTGTGAGATTTCGTGTACCTTGTTCATCCCTGTGAGTGTGCTCACACTTGCTGTACTTGTTTACTTTGAGCAAAACTCAAAACAGGGGTCTGGGTTGATGAGGCTGGATTCTCTCTGCAGGGACATCTGAACTGGCCCCCATTCTGTCTGGTGGTACTAAATGTGACTCACCTGGCCCATCGGATCACAGTTGACCGCTTCAATAGGAAGGTGAGTGTATCAAAGACATGAGCTCCATGCAGGGCAGCAGTCATAGAGGGTCAGGGTATCCAAGGGTGGAGGGGCCTTGAGACTTACTTAATTGGGGGCAAGGAGCAGGAAGAGACTCTTTTATTACAGCAAAATTAGGTGTATCTAGAAGTTATTTTAATTAGAATAGTTGTTCCCACTCCATTGACGGGGAGGAAGGGCACCAGGAGGGATTGTGATAAGATGACCATGAAATGGCAAGACACGGTGGCCTTAAATAATTGCTGTTAAAATATCTCACTTTTGCAATTTTTATAAAAACATATGGCCATGTAAACACATTAATAGGGCACAATTCAGGAGATATATAAGTGAGGAATCCCTGAATCTAAGCTTCATAAGCTTGAAATTAAATCTCCCATGGTTAGCCCACCCTGAGTGGGGTTCCCTCCCCACAAGAGGGAATGACTATATACCAGCCTCCAAGGCACATGTAGGTAGGACAGTACTAAAGTACAGAGGAGCAGGAAGGTCACTTTGAGGGTGTGGTCTGTGATCATGGGTGCCAGCTGCAGAGGATTGCCTATCAGGCTGGTCTATGTCTCCATTCTCAGAGTAATGATTTCCACCCCCATTCCTGTGTAAAGACCTGCAGCCTTCCTATAGGAATCTGCTCTTGATCTCTGAACTCAAGGTCATCACACTAGAGCTCTCATAAATAGGGCTAGGGACAGTGGGCTTATCATGTAATGAAAGCTTATGGAAAATATTCCCTGAATTTCATTGCTTAGTCTTTTTATTTCTTCATTCTTAAAAATTAAGGCATAATTTACACACATAAATTCATTCTGCTTAATAATATACAATCTGAAGTCTCATAGCTACCACCACAGTCATGTCATAGGACAGTTCAATCATCCTGATTGTGGGTGCATCTCACCATATGCTTTGTGCAATCTATGTGACATTTTGGAAAAACAAACCACAGAGACAGAAGACAGCAGTTGTTAGGAGGTGAAGGAGGTGCCCACAACATTGATACTAATAATTGTGTCTTTGGTGGTCCCTGACCAGCTGGCTAGGGATTTATTGTTCTTCTCAAAGAATGGATTCATAGGTTTTCTCTATAGTTTTTGTTTTTTATTTCATTGACTTCTGCTCTTCTCAAATATTTATTTTACTTACTCTGGGTTTAATTTAGTCTTTTTTTTTCTAGTTTATTAAGGTAGGAGCCCAGGTCATTGATTTGAGACCTCTCTTCTTTTTTCAGAAGTCTGAAGTGCTACAGTTTATCCTTTAAGTACTGATTAGCTGTATTGTACATGTTTTATTATGTTGTTTTCAGTTTTATTAGTTCAGCATACTTTTTTTATAGTTCAACATAAATATACCTTTGACTTTTATTTGACCCGTGAGTTATTTATAAGTGTTTTATTTAGTATCCAAATATTTTGTGATTTTCCAGAAACTTTTCTGTTATTGATTTCTAACTTAACTCCACTCAGAAAATGCAATTTGTCAAAACCTGAACCCTTTTAAATTTAACAAGGATAGTTTCAGGTAGCTTTCTTACCTGTACTGATCAATATTCAGCTGAAAATTCAGAACAGAGTCAGGACAGTGTCAGGGGGGACTCTACAAAGCTTCAGAGCACAAACTTTTTCTCTTCAGCTCTGTTCTCTAAAGTAATCTGCCCTGCAAACTCTAGCTTTGTTGGCTTCCATGAACCTCCAACTCTTGTAAATTCAGGGTAACTTCTACGCTTTGCTTGGGTGCTTTATCCTTACACCGTGGCCTAGAAACTCTCTGAGCAACAATGGGCAATCATAGGGCTCACCTCATTTGTTTCCCCCTTTTCAGGAATTACTCTATTGTGCTGCCAACTGTTCAATATATTTTAATATATTTTGTCAGTTTTTTTGGGGGGGGTTATATAGGCAAGAGGGTAAATCCAGACTTTATTACTCTGTATGGGTTGGAAGAGGAAGTCCAAATCCTTACCTTTGAAACTTTTGTTCATTGTCCTTGCTTACACTTGGAGTCCTGTGAACATAGACAAGGATCTCTGGCTTCAAATATGGATATTCACTCCCAGAACTTGGAGAATGTTCATGGATCATGGAGCCCAAGCCCTTCTTGGAACAAATAGGAAGGCTCAGGCTATGGGAAAGATAGACTTGTCCAAAGTCACAAGTTTTCTGACTCCTGGATTGGGATTCCCTCCATGCCAACACAGTTTTTCATGTGCTAGGTAATTTGCAAAGTGATTAATAAAATAGCTTATTCTTGAAAGAAGGAGGTTAAGTCATAATAAATATTTTATAATCTTAATCTTTTTCCTCTCTCAGTTTTATAGCATAAAACTAATAACCCATGATACATCCAAATTTAATCTTGTTAATATAGAGCAGAGGTCATAGCTTTGAATTTAAAAGTGTGAGAACTGAGCGTGTTGAATATTTAACAAATACTGATTAAGCCCCCAGTATGTGTCAAGTCCAGATGTAGGTTCTGGGAATTCAAAGAATCAGACATAGTTTCTTCCCTTAAGAAACTCATGGGAAACTTGACTAGCAAACAAATAAATTTTTGTCTCAGTGGTCCATCCCAGAGATGGACTGACCCCATAGGAATGTCTAATCCAGGCTGATGATTTAGGGAAATTTTTCCAGAAGAAATTATCTGAGCAGAATCAGGAAAAAAGAAAATGATTGGAATGATTCAGGATTTATATTTATGCAAACATCAAGATGTAGCCTGCCTACTGTTAATTTTATTGTTTTTGCTCATAAAAGTATTTCTAAAATTCTCCCATGCCACCTTGGTCTGTATCTTGGTTATGTGTGCCTGAAACAGAGCCTGGCACATAGGAGATGCCTAATAAATGTCTGTCAGATGATGGATGGACAGATGTATGCATGAAGGGATGGATGAAAGGATGGATGAATGGATGGATGAATGGAAGGATGGACAGATGGATGGATGGAAGGACAGATGGGCAACTTGTGCTCACACTGAATCCCTCACTTCTCCAGATAACTGTGGACTCACAGACTGTGCGGCCACCTGTGAACAGGTACGGGTTCCGAATTGAGGATACAGGACACATGTACATGATCCGGACTCCTTTATACATCCAGATCCAGTGGCTCCACAGCTCAGGACTCATGATCCTGGAGGCCAGCAAAGCCAGCAAGGCCCAAGGCCGTGGCCTGTGTGGTGAGGTGGGACCCAGCTGGGGGAGGGGAGTGTTTCCTTAGTCCATCACAACCAGACTCAGGTTCTTCTGGACCAGGAGAGTCTGGACAGTTTACTAGGCCAGGGGTGGGACCAACAGAGCTGCCAGGACAGCAGGGTATAAGGTCTTGTGTTCTGAAGCTGAAGCTGCTAGCAGGGAGATGGTGCAGTGCTGTGGTCTTAGCCAGTTGTCTTCAGCCAGGATTGTCTGTCAGCTTCCCTGACAGCCTCCTAATGCCAGATAATCCCTCCCGTCTGCATGTGCCTGACCCTTCACAAAGCACTTCCACACTCTGAGTTCACTTATTCCAGGTCATTCACACAATAACCCCAAGAGGTGGTCCTTAGTATTCCCATTGAACCAAAGAAGAAAGGGAGCCCAAGGAGGTTAAGTGGTTGCCTAAGGGCATATGGCAGAGCTGCCACAACATGCAGAACTAATGCTCTTTAGACCATAGAATGATTACAGAGAGCATACTCTAAAGGACTGGATGTGTTTGGCTAAGAAAAAGAGGTACAGGAAGAGTCTAGATGTGGACTTCTTCTCCTTGCAAGGCCACTCCATGACAGATTGCTGTGATCATGATGATAGGTCTCATGGACACACACACACTCACTCCCAACCGCCATCCTCCACCTGCACCCATTGTGTTCATTCATATTCATGCCCCTGCATTCAAAATGCCCCCTACACGTGCTCTTGTACTTGTGAATCAGCCCCATGCTAATTTTTCCTTTGTGCCACACATAATTACTAAATATCAGTCACTGGGGAAAGAACGGTAAGCAAAACAAAATCCCAGTTTGATGGGGCTTCCATTCTCACTGACACACCTTTCATTACACTCACACATGTGCATGTGCACACACACCCCACCACCACCACCAGTACCACCACAACCATTCCTTTCTCACCATTTCTGCCTTATACTCTGCTCATCCCTAGCAAAGAGCACTGTGGTCAGCAGGTCAACTCTTCCAAGGATGCTTTTGTGATACTCCTCGGTGACTCAATATCAAGACCTAACATGTGTCCATTAAGACTGTTAATAAGATCTGAGAGCTTTGACTCAAATTATGCTTCATATTCACCAAACTGGTAGTTGGAGATGTCAGAGCAGAAAGTCAGATTATAGCTCTATTTTATCTGAACTAATATCCTGAGCATCCCACTAGGCAAATGGGGGAATGATGAGATAAGTGAGAATCCAAAGGAAAATGAGTCCTGTCACTTTTTGTGAAAGAAAGACCTGCAAACCAGCAACTCTTATGTAGAATTGGGAAGGTCATGAATGGGTGCATCTGAGATGCCCTTGAAAAAAAGCATGTCTAAGAAAGCATTTCAGGCAGAGAAGTATGTGTCTGGAGCTAGAGTGTGAGATGAAGTCACAAGTTCCCAAATGATTAGTGATTACTCAAAGCCCAGATGCCTTCTATCTTGTGGCTCTGCCATTTTTAGCACAAGCTACCAACCCTACAGAGAAAATGTGTTTGGGAAGTTTCTGTGGACTAGGTCTGGAAATGGTGCCCTGCACCTCTATTCACATACTATTGGCTGGGACTCAGTCACATGGTCTCACCCAGCCACAAGGGAGGCTGGGCAGAATAGGCTAACTGGCTCGACGAAGAAGAGGTAACCAGTGTTACAATTAACCAGCAGTTTCCACTAAAGCATATTCTTTTTTTTATTGATTGTTCAAAACATTACAGAGCTCATGATATATCATCTTTCATACATTAGACTCAATTGGGTTTTGAACTCCCGTTTTTACCCCAAATACAGATTGCAGAATCACGTCTGTTACATACTCACATTATTACATAATGGCATATTAGTGACTGTTGTATTCTGCTACCTTTCCTATCCCCTACTATCACTAAAGCATATTCTTTCGGATAACTTTGTATTTCAATGTCAGACTTAGAAGTTGAAAAAATATTATAAGGAAGTCCCATTATTTTTTGCCCAGACATACTACTTATTCACATTTTTTTGCTTTTGCTTCTCCCTCCATATATATACACATACATGTATACATACATGCATATACGTATGTACGTACATACAACTTGTGTATACACATGTGCATATGCATGTGTGCACTTTCTGAACCAGAAACAGATTCAAGACTTCTCTCCTTTTATCCCTAAATACTTTGAGTGTATTTCCTTAAGACAAAGACATTTTCTTTCACAGGAGTTTTCCTAGTTTCTTTGTACCTCATTTCCCTTATCTATAAAATGGAGATAATAGTAATACTTTCCAAAGAATTGTCATGGTGAACCTTCAGAGTGAGAACTGAGAACTTGGCAGAGGGTAGTGGCTTTTGTGACTATTGGAATAATTCTGCCCCTTTCAGGGATCTGTGATGGAGATGCAGCCAATGACCTCACCCTGAAGGATGGCTCTGTGGTGGGCAGGGCTGAGGACCCTGCTCCCTTTCTGGACAGCTGGCAGGTGCCCAGCTCCTTGACCTCAGAAGGCCAGACCCGGTTCCGCCCAGACAGCTGTGCCACTGCAGACTGCTCTCCCTGCCTTCGCATGGTGTCCAACCGCACCTTCAGCGCCTGTCACCGCTTTGTATGTGCTGAGTTCAGCATGGGGAGACCTCCTGGGCTGGGGTAGGGGGCAGCAACCACTTGCAGAGGCACACTCTTTTCCCTGGGCATGGCTGGGAGGAGCTGGGTCCTGGGATTTGGGGCACTAAGGTAGACAGCACTTCCTGATGCATATGCCCAGGTTCCCCCAGAGTTGTTCTGTGAGCTGTGGATCCGGGACACCAAGTATGTGCAGCAACCCTGTGTGGCACTGACCGTATACGTGGCTATGTGCCACAAGTTCCATGTGTGCATTGAGTGGCGGCGCTCTGACTACTGTCGTGAGTTGGGGAACAGGGAATCTCTGCCTTTGGGACTCTTGTTCTCATCCTGTTAAGAGTATAAAGAGGCTTCCAGACCCATGTTTAAGTCTATGCTTTTCCAAATTTAGCTGTTCCTTCATTTGTTGATTTATATTAATTAATAAACTTATAAATAGTATTTCATGAACAATCTATATTTTATATTAAGCAATAAAAATTATTTTATTATAATTTATTATCATAAATTTTTAAAAATTAAATTTAAAAATTCAAAAAGCAATTATTTTATTTTAATATATTTTTAAATTTATTTGAGTTTCCCATATATAAAATGGGGATAATAATTATAGCTTCCTTCTAGCGTCATCTTGAAGATGATAGTAAATAATGTGTGCAGGGTGCCCTACACATGCCCATCACATGGTTACTAGCATGCAAATATTAGTTCTCTTGCCCTAATTTTTTATTTTGGTCTCTTCCTCCTTCCTTGATGTTGGAAATAAAATCCACCCCCTTCTAATCTCCACTCAATAGTAAGTAGGCAGGCATGGCCTGGGATAGAGCAATCTGATTTCTAAACACGAGCACATACAAAAAGGTTGGGTACAGCTCATACCTGTAAAGTGTTAGGGAAGACCATACCTATAAAATGACAGATAAAGAGGAAAAGACATAAATACCTACTGTAGAGTTTTTCAAACCTTGGATCCTAACACAGGGGGGTATGAAGTTAACTTGGGGGCCAGCACTAGCATTTTAAAAAGTGTAATAGAATAGAATAGAAAATACTAGATTGTATTGCATATAGGAAGATTAAATATTATTTTAGAAAAAATATTTTTAGTTTCAATACATCAGCCATTCTCAATCCCAACTACCCTTTTGAGTCACACAGGGAACTTCTGAAAATATCAGTGCTTGGGTTTCCAGTCAGAGATTCAGCTGGTCAGGGACAGGTTCCCAGTAATGGTGTTTTCAAAATTGCCAAAAGATTCTTTTGCAGTCAGGCTCAAGGACCACTGTCCAACACACTTGTGTGGACTGCACCATGATGTGAAATCTATTTATTATAGTCAAACAGTGAAAACGGTCATCTAGAGTGAGGGCTTAGTAAACTTTTTCTTAAAAGGGCAGATAGCAAATATTTGAGGCTTTGTGGGCCATATGTTCTCTAGTACAAGGACAATATTACAAAAAGAGCCACAGATGATATATAATATATGAAAGAATCGTGCAAGAAATGCCATGGCTACATTCTAGTACAACTTCACAGGCAGGATTTGGGCTGTGGGCTGTACTTTGCTAACTTCTGATGGAGAGGAAGGAGGTCTCACACCAAGCCCCTTGACTTAGGTACTCTCAGTGCTCTGAGCCCTCTTCTCACCACTTCCTGCTCTTTGGCTGTCAGTGGGGAGCCCTCCATAGGGTCTGAACTAGTCCTGGTACCCACTTTGCCCCTGCAGCCTTCCTGTGCTCCAGTGATTCTACCTACCAAGCTTGTGTGGCAGCCTGTGAGCCCCCCAAGTCATGCCAGGATGGGATGCTGGGTCCACTGGACCCTGAGCAGTGCCAGGTACTGGGTGAGGGCTGCGTCTGTTCTGAGGGCACCATTCTGCACCGGCGCCACTCTGCGCTCTGCATCCCCGAGGACAAGTGTGGTAGGTTCCTTCCCTCCCTGTGCAGGCTCTCCCAGGCTGGCCTCAGCTCCTCATAGCTCCTCATAACTGGGGTCCCTCTGTGTCCTTTCAGTTCTGCTCTGGAATGGTCAGTATGGCAGGGAGGGTCTAGCCTGGGACAGTCTGAGTCTTCTCTCTTCCTCAATCCTCTGTGCCCCAACATGCCTCCACTGCAGCATGCACCGACAGCATGGGGGTGCCGCGGGCCCTGGGGGAGACCTGGAACAGCTCCCTCAGCGGCTGCTGCCAGCACCGGTGTCAAGCCCCAGACACCATCATACCAGTGGACGTGGAATGTCCTCGCCCCCGGCCTGAAAGCTGCCCACGCTTTGGGGAAGAGGCCCTACTCCTGCCCACTGAGGACCCCTGCTGCCTGGGGACTGTCTGTGGTGAGTCCCAGCCTTTACTTCCCTGGCCCTCAACTATAAGACAGTTAAATGACTCCATCCCTGCCTGGCAAACCTGATGGGTGAGGCCTGAAAAAATTGAAGCATCTTGTGTGGGGTGAGCTGGGAGGAGTGGAGAACCGCGCCAGGGGTGGGGGCAGGCAGGAGCTGAGGTTTGGGTGGGTATGAGGTGGTGCTTAATTTAAAGACATTGGCCCTAGGTCAGACACCTGGTGAGCTCTTCCACCACCACCTTGTAGCCTGTGACTTCTGGCAACTCATGTAACATTGGCTGTGCCTCAATTTGTTCTTCTGTTACATGAGAGTTAATAGTCACTTTGAGTTGACTGCAAAAATTAATTATTGTATTAATACTGGTTTGAGCAGCATTTGGCACATGGTACAGCTCCATGAATGATTATTGCTCTTTTGTCCAAGTCCTGGGCCTTTGTGTGACCCTCAGGGGCCCCTCTTAGGAGGAGACCTGGGGACTTGGGGTGTAAGATCAGGTGTCCAGGGTATGTCAGTGCTGGAGTGCAGTGGGGATGTCCCAGCCTCTAAGTAACAGGTCCTGTGCCCCCTGGGTCAGTGTGTAACCAGACTCTGTGTGAGGGACTGGCCCCCACCTGCCGTCCAGGCTACCGACTCGTCACCCACTTCCAGGAGGACTCCTGCTGCCCCAGCTACAGCTGTGGTGAGAGGTCTGGGGGTGGGGAGAATGGAATCATCCTGAGGGGAGTCAGGGGAGGACAGCTCTGGGACTAGGTTCTGGCTAGAGATTAGGTCAGAGCTGGGGTGGAGGCCCAGGTGTGGACAGCCAGTGTCTGCTCTCAGCACCTACATTCTTTCCCCAGAGTGTGACCCCAATCTGTGTGAAGCGGAGCTGGTCCCCAGTTGCCGCCAGGACCAGACCTTGATCACAGGCCGCCTGGTGGATTCCTGCTGTACCTCCTACTTCTGCGGTGCGTAGACGTGCCCTCAGATGTCAGCCCTTCCTTGCCTCTGCTGTCACGGTGGCTGGAAGGAAGGCTGAGGGTCTTCCTGTGATGGGGTCATGAGGAGAAAGCTAAAGTCACTGTCCAGAAAGTAGTATGGGACAAAAATAAAATGGGCCATTTTACCCCTAGGTTACTGAGCATGAAGAAATTGGAGCTTGTTCAGGGTCAGACTTTGGGTAAACATTGGGAGAAGATCCAGATTCTGACCTCAGGACCGGTTCCCTGAAATGTTGCTTTTAGTTTAGCTCCTGCCACACCTGGGCTGTTGAGGTGTCCCTCTCCCATTCTAGCAACCTGCTCAGCACCAAGCCTCCATGAGGGGGACTTCTGTGACAGCAGTGACCCCTCTTCTCCCTCAGCCTGTGGTGATTGTCCAGATCCCATCCCTGAGTGTCAGGAAGGGGAAGCACTCACGGTGCACAGGAACACCACGGAGCTCTGCTGCCCTCTGTACGAGTGTGGTGAGTCTTGGCCAGGTGCATGGAGGGCCATGTGGAAAGGGACTCCAGGACCTTTCTGTGCCTCCAGGAGCAGGACCAGGGCCTCCTGAAGGAGCCCTATGGGGAGGCATTGGGAGGCTAGACTTTCCCTAGACTCCAGAGTGTATCAAAGGATATTGTGGGGACAGAAGGGGAGTTCTTGTCCCCCTTCTTGGCCAGTGTTGCATCCTGAGTATTCACAGTCCAAGGTGTCTTTGATTGATGTGTTACCTGCCCTTCTCCACCCTGGCAGTGTGTGAGAGATTCCGCTGCCCCCAGGTGCAATGTGGCATGGGCACTACGCTGGTCGAGGTATGGAGCCCAGACCGCTGTTGCCCCTACAAGTCCTGTGGTAAGTTCCAGGTCAGGAACACCCTTCCCAAAGTGGAGATTGAGTTTCAGTCTATTTTATTCATTGCTTTGTCTTCAGAGCACAAAAAAACCATAGGTATATAGGGGGTATTTAAAATGTCTTGTCACATGAGTGAGGAACCTGGAGAGTGTTTCCCTGCTGTCCTGACCTGCAGCTCTGGGTCCTCAAAGCCAGAGTTAGTATGTCTTCTAAATTTGTTAGTAGCTTTTCATGGCTCAGACTTGCCCTCAGGTAAAGGCTGGGGATGGCAAAGTTAAGCCAGCTTGAATATGCAGAGTCAGAAGTTCTATGTTGCCATGTTTATTCTCAGAGAGGCCCCATCTATAGGAAGAGGGATGAATCCCAGGGATAAAAAGAAACCTGTGAGTGGTCTGTCTGCCTATTTATCCTCACTCTGTACCTGGTGAGGAGCTTGGCACTCAGCATCCATCACTTCCCACCTTCCCAATTAGGCATCAGTAGCCCCTATGCAGGGAAGGAGGGAGGCACAGATTTTAGCCTCTTCCCCTCACTCCATGGTCCTAGGCTGTGCTGGAGCTGGAGCTGTATCATTGCCAGGCAGGGGGTGGGGCTGCACCTGCAGTGAGCGGTCTGGGAGCTCCAGGAACTTCTACCTGGGCATCTCTGGTGAAGGTGGGTCCTGACCTCTCCTGTTTTTCAGAGTGTGACTGTGACACAATCCCAGTGCCCCGGTGCCATCTGGTATGGAGACCTTCCCCTCCCCGCCCTCCCTGGTCTGCCAGTCTTTCCTTTCCTCTTTCCTCTCCCCTGGAGACCCTACTTCTCCAGTACAAAGAGCCCTGAGATGCAAGTCAGCGTTCTTGTCCCAAGCTCTGCCACTGGCTTTCTGGGTACAGCGCCCTCCTTTGTAAGGTGGGCATGATCATAACTCAGAGTTGTGGTGAGGATAAATTATGTTGATGATGCTGATGGTGGTGGTCATGCTGGGAATGATGTCAGGATGAAGCAGATGGTGGGGAAGGTGAAGATGATGAAAGCAGGAACAATGATGAAGACGACAATGAAAGTCATGATGGTGGCTTATGCTTATTGAAAGCTATGGAAGGCCTAGAACTTTCCCAGGCCTCTGTGTGTATTATTATACTGATTATAACAACAACCCCAAGAGGTTGATGCTGTGATTATCTGTTATACAAACAAGGAAGCCAAAGTTAAAGTCACAGAGCCAGGATTGGAATCAAAAATTGATGCCAGAGCCATGCCCTTAACCACCAGACTGCCCTGCCACAGAAGGCAGTGAAAATACCTTGAGAAAAGTGAAGTGACCTTTAGGTCCTTCTCTGGATCACATGCACCTTTGCCTCATTCTAGCACACATTTCCTCCTATTTTGATCTCCATCCATTTTTCTTCTTCCCGAAACTGATGAAGAAAGATAGGAGGTAGTGTGAGCCAAGAGGGACACCAGGCCAGCAGCAGAGGAACAGTCCCTCCATGAAGGAGGGAGGCCAGGGAGAATGCTCCTCAGAGGGAGGCTTGGGAGTGGGGAGAGTGAGTGAGCTTCCAGGGTGCCAAGGGTCCCCAGGCCTGCCAGCCCCACCCGCCCACTACAGAGGCAATTGACACAAAGAGGGGCCCTGGTGGCAGACTGTTCCTAAAGATGGGACAGGGCCTGCACCCAGGGTGCTGACCCCCTCTGCCCCATCCAGTGGGAGAAGTCCCAGCTTGATGAGGAGTTCATGCACAGTGAGGAGAACGTGTGCGGCTGCGCCAAGTACGAGTGCGGTGAGCAGAGCAAGGGGTCTGTGGCTAGAGCCTGGGCGAGCCAGCCAGGTGGAGGCCGTGTGGAAGCTGGGCTCTGGATGACTTATCACACTGCTTGCCCTTCCAGTGAAGGCTCCCGTGTGTCTAAGCCGTGAGCTGGGGGTGATGCAGCCTGGCCAGACAGTGGTGGAGCTCTCGGCAGATGGCGTGTGCCACACCTCCCGCTGCACGGACCTGATCGACCCCCTCACCAGCTTCTATCAGATCAACACCACCTCCGTGCTTTGTGATGTCCACTGCGAGGCGGTAGGGGGCAGCACGGATGCATGGGGGTCAGCAGGGCTGGGCTGGTAGATACTAGGCTCTCCAGAAATCAGGGGGAGCCTAGAATCTTGCCAGGAGCCCTTCAAACAAGTCTAGAGAGTGGGTATCAGAGAAGCCTTCAAGACCTCTAAAGAAAGGCAGGATGAGAGAGGCCAGGAGGGGACTATCAAGAGCAAAGGGACAAATTTAAGTCCTGGAAAATATGGGTATTTGACATTTATCCTTTTGGTTTATTTATTTGTGGTGTTACTATTTGCTGAGCCCTTCTACATGCCCAGTACTTTCAACAGTGAGTACTTACTAGTGGCTTCTAGTAAGGGCTAAGTAAATATTATTTGAACAAAAGGGGTTAGATTTATTCCCATTTTTCAGAAGAGAAAAGTAAGGTTTAGGGAGGTTTAACCAGTTGTCAAAAGTCTCACAGGAACTGGGACTTAAATTGAGGTCTGTCTAGAACCAAAACTGGAACTTTAATTACCAGAATGCTGTCTCTCGGGTGGTGGAGGGTGGAAATGCTCTGACACCATGGCTGATGGGCACTGGCAATAAGGGGTCTTAGGGTAGAGAGTAGGATGAACTGTCTGGCTGCCTGAGAGAGGAGGAGGCTAGTAGTTCCCCTTCCTGAGCACCTACAGGGGGGCCTTCCGGGGCTCTGGTCTCACTTAGAGACAAATAGACAGTGAAGGGCTGGAGGCAGAGGTGGGCAGGAACCTGGCTGATGCCATCCCATCCCACTCTGGCCTGCAGAACCAGGAGTATGAGCACCCCCGAGACCTGGCGGCCTGCTGTGGCTCCTGCAGGAACGTGTCCTGCCTCTTCACCTTCCCCAATGGCACCACCTCCCTGTTCTTGGTAAGCAGCCCCTGAGCCCACCTGGGCAGATGTCTCAGAAAGGGACACTAGGACTAGCACCTTCTTTGGCTCCCATGCCAGGGCTCAGTACAGACAGGGTCCTGAGCAGTGCCAGGTCCTGGACTGTACTGTCCTCAGGCCTGTGCCATCCATCTGACCACAAGCCCCGACTGCTCACCTCTGTGCCCTCCAGCCAGGGGCATCCTGGATCGCAGACTGCACTCGTCACCACTGTGGCAGCACTCCCCTGGGTGCCGTGCTTGTCCGCTCGCCCATCAGCTGCCCACCACTCAATGAGACCGAATGCACCAAGGTCAGTCCACCTCCTCCTACAGCATGGCCTAGGCCAAGGCATGGGCTGCCTCACTGATGGCTGTTGGGGCAGGGTGGGAGTCCCATGTGCAGGAGTGTGGGACCAGGGTTCCCTGGAACCTGTGCTTGCACCGCCACCCCCAATCCACTTCTCTCCATGCAATTTTTTTCTCTGACTACTTCACATCCCACATCCTGACAAATCACATGACCACACATCAGTGAATGCAAACATACACTGTCACATGTTCCAGGTATACTCAGACACATCTCAAGCAGTGCATGGCCAGTCCTGTGATGGGCTGACAGGTGTCCAGTCCTAGCACAGACAGCTGTCAACATGGGCACTTCTCATGGAAAAGGATGCTTGGAACTTTAGGGATTATTGTTGAATTATTAAAGTGCCTGAGATTAACACTGGACATTTGAAGATTCTGATACTTTCCTAGAGAACTAATACATAAACACACAGAGAGACACACACAGGCGCACTCTCATACCTGCAGCATCACACATGTGCACACATACTTGCATATTTGTTCACAAAATCATACGTGTATATTGAGACTCCCACAAACACACACACACACACACACACACACACACACACACACACACTTATTTTCTAAGAACTGTCCCATCCATTGTTTTATCCCTCTCATAATAGAGGAGGAGGGCTATAAGGGATAGTTGCCCCCATTTTAGAGATGGGGAAACTAGGTCTAGAGGAGATGCATGACTTATTGAGGGCTGAGATAGAATCCAGGTGGGTCATCCCTGCATCCTTCCTCCCTGACCCTCTGTGCAGGGAAGCACTAATGGTGGGATATTCCCAAATCCTCCTCTTCCCCAGCACAGAGTCAGTAGAGGAATAGGGGAGCTGCCTCAGGAAAGAAAGGAGGCTCTGCGCCATTTTACCAAAGCTGCAGCCACACTGGGGGCTGCAGGCACTTAGTGCTGGTTGTCTAGTCAGCCAGATTAGCCCCTCTGGCTCTCCCATGGCCTGCGCCAGTCCTGGAACTCCTGCCTGGACATTCATGGTAGGAACAGAAGGAACAGTCAGTCAAGACTGACTATTTTTGCCTATTGCTGGGACCTTGGCTTCTGTCCTGGAACAAAGCTCTTCACCCTCCCTTTCCTTTCTCTCCCTCCAGGTTGGGGGCTCTGTGGTACCTTCCTTGGAAGGATGCTGTAGGACATGTGAGTGAGCATGGTGGAGGCCCAAGGGTGAGGGGTGCTAATGTCATGTCAGGGATCAGAGCGCCTGGACTGGCACCTATGATAGCAACTCTTCAGAGCTGAGTAGGAGAAGGGACACCCCTTGACATGAAGCACATGGCACTGGCAAAAAAAAAAAAAAAAAAAAGAAGAAGAAGAAGGTGGCCAGAGGCCATGCTCATGCCCTTATTCCAATACAAGGCCTTTTCTTCTTTGTGAAGACAGGGGATATTGAGACATTGTAGTTAGTAGGTCAGTAGCTCACCAGTCACTCTGCCTCTTCCTGCCTCTGCCAAGACCCCCAGCCCAGATGTCCACCGTATGGATTCTCCTTTGTGGTCAGGAGTCTTGGTCATGGACGTGCCTCCTGAGTGAGATTCAGGCTTCCAGGGTCCCTAAGTCAGAATGACAGCTCTGTATATCTGTCTTTATCCTGGCTCCTGGGCCCCTGAACATTCAGAGCCTATAGTCCCAACCTTGCTGGCATGAACAGAGCAATCAGCCTAAGGACCTTTGCCCATGTGCCTGTCCTTCTCCTAGGATTATCAGACCATGTCCCCAGAGGGCTGTCATTTGGGCTCTTTTATGTTCATACTACATGCTACAAGGACACTGGGCTCAGGGCCTCATTGTCTGACCCCTCTCCCATACCTCATGCTCCCTGAATGTCCCATGTGCCCCCATTTGACCTGCAATCCATGTCCCTCTCCCCAGGTTCCCTGGGGACTCTGTTTCCCGTGGTCCCCGTTAGCCCTGCCTCTCCTCCACGGGTTAGTGCCCACTGCCACCCAGGTACTTCTCTTGGAAACTCACAGGACTGGAGGCAGGCAGCTGCACTGCTATTTACAACAGCATCCCCTCTGCTAGGTGGCCCCAAGCTCCGGGGGCGAGGGAGGGGGAGGCCCCTGCTCCTTGCCCACAGCGCATGCTGCGTAGTGAGCTGCATCCCCTGCTTGCATGGGAATGCTTGAGCAGCACCCTCTCACCTAATGCCCACCAGTGCCCAGTGCTGCCACACTTTTCTCCAGCTGGTAACTTAAGTCAGTCTCTGTTCAGTACCCAGAGGGCTGTGACTAGGACAGCCCTTGGTTCTCCTGTCTCCCTGTGGTGAGGCTTGGTAGCCAGGAGATAGGATTCCGGCCCATTTCTGGTAGGCTTCCTAGGCTTTTACAGAGTGAGTCCATGAGTCCAGTGGATTGTTGAACATCAGCTCAATGCCATAAGCACCATATAAATAAGGCCTTCTGGAGCTGACATTTTAGTGGGAGAGAAAGAACAAATAAATAGATCATAGAACAGAGGCACAGAGTTGTGTGGGGTGTGAACCTTATGCAATTTGGGGATCTTCATTGAGGAAATGAACACAAAATGATAAATATATATTGAGGTGTGAAAGTGAATATTTTGAGGGTGGCAGAGTATGGAAAGGGCCCAGGCAAGGGAAAGCTCTTAAACTTATGCTTCAACAGCATATGTGTCACTGATAAGACAGTGATTGTGCCCTGGATATAAATAAGACAAGGGAAGGATCAGGAAGAGAGGACTGGGTGGGGGGACAGAGGGAGCAGCAGTTCCAAGGAGGATCAGAAAAGGTCTCTGTGAAGGGATGTTGAAGGCAAGAGTAAGTCACATGACTGGTTGTGAAAGGCCTGCTCAGAGCAGAAGAAACCCCACATTTGATCAATTTCCATACTTACAACAGCTCTTTGAGGTGGGCAAATCCCTGGCTCCATTTGACAGATATGGAAATCCATTGAAGCTGTCATGTGAAGCATTCTGCTAGGGACTGGATGCTAATGAATGGGGTTTCCATTCATTCAGAGAATTGAAGGAAGGCTAGAAGCCCTCTCAGAGTAGGAAAATTGAAGCTCAGAAAGGGGTGCAGACACACCCAGGGTTGCTCCCTATGTTACCTTTGCCTTCCCCCACTCCACTTCCTTCCAGGGCATTGAGTTAAAACATGGGGAGGGGCACTAATGCATGGACACTAACCTGGAAGTGGGACCCTCAAGCATGACACTAACTGCCCCAGGCTGGCCCACCCTGTTGCCCCCAGGGAACCCATCTGGGCCACAGCTGCCTCTCCCACCCTGTTCCCCCAGGTAAGGAGGATGGGCGCTCCTGCAAGAAGGTGACCATCCGCATGACCATCCGCAAGAATGACTGTAGGAGCAACACCCCTGTGCGTGACTGCGGCATGGCGGTGGGGGCGGGGATAGGCAAAGATGGGGATGAAGGGGGTTTGGGAAGCAGGCACTCTGCAGGCCGCCTCACTGGCCTGCCTGTCTCCAGGTCAACCTAGTGTCCTGCGATGGGAGGTGCCCCTCTGCCAGCATCTACAACCACAATATCAACACCTATGCTCGCTTCTGCAAGTGCTGCCGGGAGGTGGGACTGCAGCGGCGCTCCGTGCAGCTCTTCTGTGCTGCCAACGCCACCTGGGTGCCCTACACAGTGCAGGAGCCCACCGATTGTGCCTGCCAATGGTCCTGAAGCTTGGGGGCTGGCCTGACTGGGCCATGTGTGCCAACCCCAATATTCTGCTTCCAGTCAGCACAAGAATTTTTAGAGGGAGGTGGGCAAAGGTGGTGGAGAGCTGTATGTGCTGAGCACCGAATGATGGGCAGAGGCCCCAAGAGGGACCAGAATAGGCCACACTTGTCCTCCTGGCTCCCTTTCTGGTCACCCTTTCCACACACTGGAAAGTGTCTCAGCTCAGGATTCTGGGAATTCAATTCTGTTCTTGGATTGAGGTTAAGAACTGACTGCAGATCCAGGGCCATCCCCTGTATATTTGTAACTCTGGTCATGGTTCTTTGGTGGAGGGAGTTGGAACTTTCCCTAGAAGCTGGGACCAGAGCAGACCCCAGACCACGCATAGGGTCAGGGTGTGGCGGCCTGGTTCTTTCTACACCCTTTTAACCACAGGAGAAACATAGACCCAGTCAAAGGAAAGAGGCTGTATAGAGCTGTCCAGGACTCTTGAAAAAAGTAAAAGAGCTAGACTTGAGGGACCAGGTCCTTTCACAGAGATGTCTGAGGCCAGGCACAAAAACTGAGGAGTGGACTCAGTGACCCTCAGATTCCCTTCTCCTGCATTGATATTGTAATTCAGGAAATGACTTAGGAGAGCAGGCTGAGGCCTGCATCTCTATACACACCCCCTTACTCCCAAGCCAAGCATCCTGGCAGATGAGCTGGCTCTTTGAGATGGTGGAAGGAGGAATAAGCTCATTAGCAGGAGTCCAGTGTATCTCATCTCAAATGCTGTTGGCATCTCACCCTCCTGAGGGGGCCCTTGGTTATGTGATGAATGTTTCCAGTCTGCAAGTACAGCTCCTGGCTCAGCCTCTTCTCCAAGGACATATTAGAGCTGGTCTCTGGAGGGGCCTGCCTTTGTGGCTCAGCCATTCCAGGCTCTGTGCTTCATGGTCTATTTAGTGGAAAAGTGTCTGTTGGTAGAAAATACACCCTGTGTGTATGTGGCTCAGCAGCCCAGAGCATCTGTCAGAACCTTGTCCCCAAACCAGAGGGTCCTTAGCCAAGGCCAGAACTCCTATCCACACCCCACTCTGCAGATCCTCTGCCTCCTGTGCCCCTTTGTGTTACTGGATCCAAAGGGCACCTGACATTGCTCAGGCCCTGCACTTCCCTGAATGTCTGCAGAGGTGTGGCTGTCCTGGTACCCCTTGGGGTCAGGAGGCTGTGCCAGGATGGTGCCCAGCTTTCCCCACAGCTTCTTTGCTCCTGTAACTGTGTTCTGTTTATGTATCAATAAATCCCAGGAAGACTTCAGGCCTCTGAGCATCTCTGAGGGTGCCAGATTTGTTTTGAATATGAAGTCTCAGCTGTGAAGAGAAGAGCCTATTTCAGAGACTAGAGGCCAGCCTGGCTTCTCCTACCCTACCTGTGCTCCACTCAGAGAAGGCCCTTGGTGGGTGGGTATCTACTGGCTGGGATTGAATTGATTGGAGATGGGCTTCTAAAGGAAGGGGTGGGAAAAAGGAAGAGGACATTGGGAGCTGACATTCAGGTGGAAGGACTGAGGAGTGATCTCAGTTCCATGGGGCCAGGAGTGAATGCCTTTCACATAGGATGTGAATGAGGCAGACCCTGAGAGTATGTTTCATGTTGACCTCTCAGTGTTTTGTATTTATTTCCCTGTTGTTCTCCCAAAGAGTTCAGTAAGGTTTTGCAGTCACTCTGGTGACACTAGGGAGAATACAGTGATGAGTTTTTAGTGACCCTTCAACTTTAAAGGATCACTGGCACCTTAAGGAGTCAATGAGAGACTGCTTTCCCAGGTTGTCCCATGTGGGAAGGAGGAGGAAGCGCCTAGGACTGAGTCAGTGCTTAGAATACAAGAGGTCCCTAAGTTTCTCCTCTCATAGTCCACCTGACTGCTGACATGGACCTTGGGGTTTTTCCTAATGAAAAAGGAGACTTACAGCCTCTTAAGCAGCACACTTTTAAATTAGCAATGGGTCAAGGAAGCAATAAGAATGAAAATTAGGTAACATTTTTGATCTGCTGATTATGAAATAACTTATGTGATGCAGCTATAGCAGTACTTAAAAGACAGGTGTCCTTAAGTGCATACTTCATACTTCTTAACTTTTCATTATTACAGAGAGAGAGGGAGTAGGGAAGGGCTTCCAAATTTCTCCATGATAGATGAGGATCAATGGTGCATGGTCCTTAGCCACAACACACTCCCTAAATCACGTACCAATTGCTTTCAGAATTTTGAACCCTAAGCTCAACAGAATATGACATTAACTATATCTTTAAAGAAAAATGACTTAAAAATATACAGCAAGAGCCAGGTGTAGTGATGCATGCCTATACTTCCAGTGACTTAGCAGGCTGAGACAGGAAGATTGTGAGTTCAAGGCCAGTCTCAGCAACTTAGAGAGATCCTGTCTCAAAAAATTAAAAAATAAAAAGAAGGGCTAGGAGTGTAGCTCAGTGGTAAAGTGCTCCTGGATTAAATCTCCAATTTCCTCTACCAAATTTATATATATATATATTTAGACTAAGATACAAAGTGGTTTTTCAGCCATTACAGGAATCCTAATGCTCCCAACTGTTCATCCCTCACCTCACTGGCACGCCCATCTGCTTATTTTCAGTATGACAAATTAGTTTTTTGAACAGGGCCAGTTTTAGTCAGAGGCTGTATGGACAGAGGCAGAGGGCATCAGATTAAGTGAGCCAGCCTTGGCCTAGTGTCTTTCTGCAGTCTCAGTTTGGGAGGGTAGTCCTGGGCTTTCAAATGTGTTTTTCACATTCAGTCTGTCACTGGTGACCAGCTTTAGGATCTGGCCCTCCTTGGCTCCTGTCAGCAGCAATTCTCAGCTTTCCTGCTCCACCCTCATGGTATACCCACAGGAGGCCATAGCTTCTCTTGGTCATACCCATTGCTGGCATTACAATGTGTCTGGCTGTTCATCCCCCACCTCACCTCTCTATTCCCATCCAGTCACCACCTACTACCTATTCCCACCAGAAGCCAACCTTCCATTCCAATCTTTTGGCAAAAACTCCTAATCTTGTTTCACAACTTGTTCTTGGGGAAAACAACTCTTTTAGGCCAAGAAATTCTAGCAAAAGATTAACATGAGGCAAATCACTAATGCTGCTCTGCATTGTGAGAAGACGAGATGTAAAAACTTTGAACCATTGTCAATATTGTCCAGTTGCCCTCTGAAAGGCCAGTACCAGCAGTGTTGTTGTGAGTGTTCACAAGTAGAATTTGGAGATGTGGATTTATTAAAAATAAATCTTTTAACTACATCATCCTACTTCTAGGAAGTTGTGGTAGACTGAAAAACAACCCTCCAAAAATGCCCACGTCTAACCCCTGGAAACTGTAAATACATTGCCTAACATGGTAAAAGGGACTTTGCAAATGTGATTATGTTAAGGATCTTGCAATTGGGAGATTATCTTGGATTATCCAGGTATGCCCAGGTAAACACAGGGTCAGAGTGAGAGAGAAGTAGAGATTGGACTTATGCACTTTGAAGGTAGAAGAAGCAGCTCTTCCCAAGGACTTCAGGCAGCCCCTAGAAGCTGGAATTCAAAAAAAACAGACTTTCCCCAGGTCCTCCAGAAGGAACACAGACCTATTGGCCCCTTGATTTGAGCCCAATGAAACTGATTTCAGACCTCTGACGTACAGAATTATGAGAGAATAAATTTGTGTTGCTTTAAGTCACTAAGTTTGTGGTAATTAGTGACACCAGCAATAGGAAACTCATAACAACATTTAAAGAAAGAATTCATGCAAAGAAGCATGTGCCAGGAGGCATATTGCATCATTGTCCTAAGTTTTAAAAGTTGGTAGCAACTTTAAATGCCTATCAGTAGGGAACAAGTAAATAACCTGTTACAGTCCACTATATTATGTAGCCCTTTTGTGCACTGACATGTTGGGCTCTCTGGTATATACTAAATGAAGAAAGGAACTTGTGGGTTGGTTCTCACAAAATGACCTACCTCCTTTATGCCCCTATAAAAAAAATGGGACACACAGATAAATAGACTGATAGACACACACACCACCCTTATGTTGGTCTCATTCCCTTGAAGGATTTTCAGCACTGAGCAGGGCCCTTCCTGGCTGTTAGGGCCAGCTAGTCCAATGGCAACTGGAAGCAACCTTTTTGGTTCTGAGTATCCCAAGGGCTGTAACTGTGCACAGGAGGATGGATAGACCAGAACAGACTCAAAGCTCTAGGGACATCCATGGCCTCTCTCCCCTTCCTGTGGTTCCTCCCCACACTCTACCCATGACTTAAAGCCTGAGACAACACCAAAGGCCACACACACAGGTAAGGAAACAGAAGACCAGAACCAGTCTGGCTACTCAGAGAGTTGGTGGCCAAGCAGGGTGGCTGCCCAGCCTTGGTCCCCTGTGACATATTTGCAAACACGAGGGGTTTTGAGCCGCAGAACCATCCCATTCTCCGTGGTGCAGGCTCAAGTTCCCGCCCTGATTTTCTGGGCTTAATCCTCTTCCTGTGGAAATCAATAAGGACATTGTGATGGAATGATTCACGTTCAAGGTCAGCCCGGAGCAAATTGGAGGCGACATGCTGATTTTACTGCCCTCATTGAGAGGGGAGCCAATCCTGCTCACAGGCCCTTTAACCCTTTCCTTGCCTCTCTCATCACCTCCATCAGTACAAGCCCCAGGGCTGGGTCCCCATAGTCTTCTCACCCATGTGTAATCCTGCCTTTTAGATTTTCCAAGGTTCAAACCACTCAAGGTCTCAAGATCTTCGTGGTTTGGGGAAAGCAGGTGGCAAGTTCAGGAACCACTTCAAGTTGAAGGTCAAATGCTCCATGAATAATTTCCTTGGCCACTTTCTGCCACAGGAAATCTCTCTCACTCTCTTTCCCTTTCTAGTCCCCTTTTCTTGAGTTCCAGTCTTTCTTTGGTTGTCCCACATGGAAAGGTAGAGGAGATGGGGAACAAAATTCCTCTTTTGTTTGTAAATTAGATCTTTTCTGTGGATAACTTTGTTTCTTCTTCCTGTTTTAAAACAAAACAAAACAAAAAAACCCTCCAAATAGGTAGTCTTGGTAGCTGGAAACATATGTCAGGAAAGATGAAGAGATCCTAGCTCCTGTGTCTGGAGGTGCTACCATCTTTAGCACAAGTCTCCCAGGGTGATATGCTCATGTACATTAAGCTAGGGCCCAGGCATTCTGGGAACATGTGCTGGAGGTATGTGGGACATGGAACTGAAGGTGACTTGCTTTCTTTCCCTTGGGTATGTGGCCACATCTAACTACAAGGGAGGCTGGGGATGTAGTCCAGCTGTGTGCCCAGTTAAGAGGAAGAGATGGGTCCAGGGGACTTCGTCTTCTCAGTGAGGAAGTGGAAACAGTGATGAGGATGATGCTGAGAAGGTGAAAGGACAGAAGAGAGAGAGGGCATGAGGTCAAGGGAAGATTTATTTGATGCTTTGCAGAGGCAGTGATTTTACCATGTGTCCTGGAAGGAGCCAAAGCAGAAGGAACTTGCTGAGAGAAATATAAGGTTTCAGAGGGCCCAGAGCTGACATGAAGAGAGATCATGAAGGATCCAGGGACTTCTGACTAGGGAGACTCTGCCCTAGATCTTTATTCATTTGTATCCCGTAGGGTTGGGCATATTCTCAGTGGTAGAGCACTTGCCTCATATGCACTAGCTCCCAGGTTCAGTTCTCAGCAACATGCACACACACACATACACACACACACACACACACACACACACACACACAATTTGTGTCCCCAGTATATAACACAGAAAGTAATGAAAAATAAGTGAGAGTGTATATCTAAGCTTGAAAATGAGAAGCCAGACAGCAAGGAGTTAAAGGGTGCAAGGGTAGGCAGAGCTGGGGAGCCAGGTGCCCCCCAACATATTGTGACAGTGCCAGTTAATCCCCTACAGCAGGCAGGAGGCCTGCACAGCTGTCTCTCCCAAGCTGGAATTGCACCCTCCTACTGCTCCCCGGCCCCTTGCCCAGAGTTCCTGGCAGACCAGGGATTGGGTGGAGGTAGGTAGAAGTGGGCAAGCAGCTTGGTAGGGAATTGGTCCAGTCCTTGCACCCTTGCAGAGTTCAATTTTCTAAAGCTAAGTTACTCTCTAGGTTTGCTACTCAATGATCACTTGCCATGAAACCCCTACTACCTCTTCCCCAATCAGTCAAACCCAGTCCCACCCTTGCTCCTCCCTACATACGGTGTCCATACCTGTTTCTTAACTTCACTTGGAATAACTTGTCCTTATTCTCCCTAGGCTGTCTCTGCCTACCCTTCAGACCAACTGCAAAACCCCAACCCACAGGATCCCTCTCTCTGGCCTCTCACCACTCCTAGCTCTATGTACTCCTAGCTCTAGATGCTGCTTATCTAGGGCTTGCATGCCAGCCTGTATCCATGCTCTGCCCAGGGGAAAGAGATGTTGGCCTGGCTCTAGCAGTCATACATTTATTTACTCACATCTTCATTCAATAGCTGAGGAAGGTAAGGCTTAGAGAGGCAAACAACTTGCACAATTGGAGAGTAGAGAAATCAGGACTTGAACTCACATTCAGACTTTCCTCCTTAGCCAGGGAAGAAACCAAGAGGATTGCTGGGTGCCTGGTGACGTGTACTGTAGGCCCCTTCCTCTGGGAAGCTGGAGAGGGCAGTGAAAAGAGGACTCCAATCTCTCTTTGTCCAGTTAGCAGCTGGAAAACATTGGCAACTTTCTAGCCTCAGTTCCCCATGTTGAGGAGGAGCAACAGGTTCTACATCCTAGGGTTGGCATGAGAGTCGAATGAGATCATGGTTGAGAAAGGGGAGGACAACTGCAGTGACTGTGCTCATGTGTGAGGCTGCCAGGGCATCCCAGCCCAACTGGACTCAGGCAAGTGGAAAGCGGGAGAAAAGAGCTCAACCTGGCCCCTGCCCACCCTTTACTCGCAGGATCAGGACTCAACCCTAAACCTTTATCTCTGTTGTGCCCCAGCCAGCTGTGATACCCTCCTCTGTCCACCTGAACTAACTTACTGGGTAGAGAGAATTGGAGCTGGAAGGGGAGCAGGAGGTAGTAGAAGAGTCTGGATTGTGGGGTCAGGTTGTGGCTCAGATCACCCATGAGATTTAATCTCTCCAAGTTTCAGTTTCCTCATCACTAAGATGGAAATGCAAATCAAGCAAAATGAAGGTGAGAATGTTTATAAGTAAAGTCCTTGGCCTATAGTATGCATTTAATGAATGGAGCTATTATTACTGCTACAGAATAAAACTTATAGTTGGTCATCTTCAAGCTACACGTTTTCAGGAGCAGAAAAGTGATACCAGAAAGGAACAGGGACTTAACCAAGGTTCCACTGCAAAATGAGTCATGGTGGAGGTAGCACCAGACCCAGACCCAAGGATCCTTTCATTGTCTCCACCAAGAAGTGTTCCCCAAGCTCCATTCCAGAGTGGGCCTTCCTGCTCTGACTGCGAAGCCTCAACTGTCTGAGTCACCCACAGCCCTTCTAGCATCTCTGTCTTCTTCTGAGATGAGAAGCTCCCCAGGTAGGACCTCTTGCTTCTGCCTGAGCCTCTCCCAAAGTAACTATCATATGACTGGGTCCTTTGCAAGGAGAGCTGGCCCAGCCAGGGAATCCAATTCTTCAAGAAGCTTTCTGAGACTTGGCTAAGCAGAGTGATATCAACTTTTGGGATAGAGGGGACAGAGGAGAAAGAGAAGGAAGGGTTAAAGCCTCAGCAGCTGGGGCAGGCAGCCTGCAGACGGCTCAGCCCAATGCTGGGAGGCCTGCACCATTCCATTCCTTTGCAGATCAGTTACACCCAGCTGTCTCCCTCCTTACTGCCAGTGCCCCTTGGATTAGGCGGGAAAGGCTCCCCGGCCTGCGGCCTGCACACGGCCCATGGGGAACAACGCCTGCAGCCCACGCCTCCACGACAGCTGCTGAGTGTCAGGCAAGAACATAGATCAGCATGATCCTGGCAGAGGTGCCCTAAACCCAGACCCTGCCCCCAACATGTGCAGGAGGGGCTGCCTGTGGAGAGAGGGGGTCTGAAAGGGATTCAGGAGGTACAGGGAAGGGACTTCTCCCAAAAATATCTCCTTTGCTCATATGCCACTGTACTTCAAAATCCACCATTAGGCATTTTAAAACTTTGGGTCAACCAAAGACACCCATTAAAAACTACGCCCCACAACGTAACTGGCACTCTGATGCACTGTTGATAGGAATATATTGGTAAATGTATACAATTTTAATTTTAATTTGCTAAATACATATGAAGTCCCTTAAAAAATATCTATTCCTTTGTCTCAGTTTCCACTGAGGATTTTAACTCAAAGAAGGAATTACCTTAAGGAAATAGTTTATAACATGAAAAAAATGGCTGTGGATTCAAGCGTTAAAGACAAAAACCCTGAAGTCATGAATATTTTCAAAATGCAAAATCCAGATGAAATGACAAAAGAAAATTTAAAACTTGAAAATATCTGTATCTGTACTGGAAAACATGAAATGTCCCATCAATAGGCCAGAAATATGAATATGTTACTAACAAATGGGAGGCAGTGTGGCATACAGGTTAGACAGATGGCTGGGCTCTGATCCTGGTTGCTTCCCTTACTAGTTCTGTGATGTTGACTAATTACTGAACCTCTCCAAGCTTTGGTTTCCTCAACTGTAAAATTGGAATAGTAGTAATAATAGTTGTGAGAATTACATGGGGATTAGGAGAGATCATGTGTGGGAAACATCCCTGTGACCCCAACATCAGAGGGTACAACCATAGAAACCAGCACCACTCATGAATGAGTGGTTGTAGGATGTCTCTCCCTGCCACCTACTAACATGGCTGCAAAGAACCCTCTCAGGGTATCAATTCTGATATCCTAGACTGTTGTTATACATACTATCATTGTTTATTTGAAAAGATTGGACAACCTCAAAGTGGTGCCCAAGTTGAGATGGGAATGTATGCTGTCCTCAATGAAATACCATCAGTACAAGAAATGGAGAGGACATGAACAGTGTTCTAATTGATTTTTTCAGCATGATTCATGAGGCTATTATAACCATACAATAGGAAGCGTATGTATAAAAACATATTCAGGGGGAAAAATGAGAAAATGTTCAGCCATGCAATGATGATTGCACAACTCTGTGACCATAATAAATATAGAATGCTATTCTTTTAAAGGATGGATTTATGGTAAATGAATTCTATCCCAACAAAACTTATGTATGGAATCATTGTCAGGATAAGAAAAGCAAGAACTATCTATATGCTGGCTGCAAAAGACAACATTTAGAAACTGATAATTTCAAAGAAAAAAACAAAAGTTTTTATATTCTGCAAATGGTGAACATGAGAGAGTTGGGATGCTATAATAACATAACAGTAGACTTTAAAATAAGAAATATTTCCAGAGACCAAGAAGAATATTTCATAATGATAACATGCTGACTATATCAAGAATGTACAAATGCATATATGTAAAAGCATTTTATATCATAGCCCCAAAATACATGAAGCAAATTTATCATAATTGAAAGAATAAATAGATAATTCAAAATTATAGTTGGAAATTTAATATTCTTCTCAGATACTGATAGGGAAACTAGACAGAAAATTTGCAATGATGATATGGAGAACTTAAACGACAAAGTCAACTTGTCTTCAAAGACATATGTTAATCTTCTCAACAGCGACAAAATAAACAATTTTCAAATGTTTAAAAATACTTAGATTGAGGTTCTTGAGTCTCAATAAATTTTAAAGAAATATTATCACCACCAAAATATTTCCCAATCACTAGAAAACTAACTAAAAAAATTAAAGAAAGAATCTCAAAATGTTCAAAAGTTTACATATTTCTTTGGAGAAGACCTTAGAAGATGGAAAGATCTCCATGTCCTTAGATAGGCAGAATTTGTATTGTGGAAATGGCCATACTACCAAAAGTGCTATACAGATTTAATGCAATTCCTATTAAAATTTTGATGACATTCTTCATAGAAATAGAAAAAGCAGTCATGAAATTCATTAGGAAAAATAAGAGGCCCAGAATAAGTCAAAGCAATTCTTTTTTTTTTTTTTTTTTTATTGGTTGTTCACAACATTACAAAGCTCTTGACATAACATACTTCATACATTGGACTGAAGTGGGTTATGAACCCCCAATTATACTACAGAGCAATAGTAACAAAAATGGCATGGTATTGGCACCAAAACAGATATGAAGATCAATGGAATAGAAGACACAGAAACAAACCCACATAAATACTAGACAAAGGCAAAAGATACTCTTCAACAAATGGTGCTGGGAAATCTGGAAGAACGAAATTTAACCTCAATTTTTCACTCTACAGAAAATTCAACTAAATGTGGATCAAAGACATAGATATTAAACCAGAAACCCTGAACCTACTAGAAAACAATGTAGACCCAACACTCCAACATGTCAGTTTAGGCACCAACTTCTTTAATGCATGAAGCGTTTTTCCTAAAGCGCATGAAGGAAAATCAAGAATCAATAAATGGGATGGTATCAAACTAAAAATCTTTCTCAAAGCAAAGGAAAAAACCAGCAGAAAGAGAGAGCCTACAGAATAGGAGAAAATCTTTGCCTCCTGCATTTCAGATAGGGCATTAATTTCCAGGACATACAAAGAACTCAAAAAGTTTAACACCAAAAAAAAAAAAAAAAAAAAAAAAAAAAAAAAAAAAAAAACCAAAAAACAAAACAAAACAAAAAAAAAAACAAATAACAAATAACCCGATCAATAAATGGGCAAAGAGACTAAACAGATACTTTTCAAAAAAAAAAAAATACAAATAGTCAACAAATACATAAAAAGATGTTCAACATCTCTAGCAATTACAGAAACGCAAATTAAAATACACTGAGATTTCACCTCATTCCAACCAGATGGCAATTATTCAGAATACAAGTTACAATAAATGTTGACAAGGATATAGGAAAAAAGATATAACCATACATTGTTGGTGGGACTACAAATTAGTGCAACCACTCTGGAAAGCAGTATGGATTCCTCAAAAAACTAGGAATGGAACTACCCTTTGACCCGGTTATACCACTCCTCAATATGCATCGAAAGGAGTTAAAATCAACATACTACAATGACACAGCCACATAAATAATAACAGCAGCACAATCACAATAGCAATCTGGATGCCCATCAATAGAAAAATGCACAAAGAAATTATGATATATATACACAATAGGCTATTACTCAGCCAACAAAGAAGAAAGATTTTATGACATTCACCAATATATGAATGAATTTGGAGACTATCATGCTAAGTGAAATAAGCCAATTCCCATAACCCCAAAGGTTAAATATTCTCTCTCATATGTTGATGCTAACTTACAACAGGCAGGGAGGTGGTAAGGAAAGGAATAGAAGTTCAGTGGATTAGTCAAAGGGGAATTAGGGGAGGAGAGATAGGAATAGAAAAGATAGTAGAATCAATCTGACATAATTCTCCTATGTACATATATGAATACACCACAGTAAAACTCAACATCATGTACATCCACAAGACTGGAATCCTAATACGATATATTCCATGTTTTTATAAATACATCAAAATAGATTCTGCTGTCATGTATCACTAAAAATAACAAATAAAGATAAAAATTAGCACATTTTTAAATAAAATAAGGAAAAATCACAAATGAAAACTTAAAATAATCGAACTTAAAAAAATAAAAATAAAATATGTGAAAATTATGGAATATAGATGAAGTGGTCCATAAAGGAAAATGTATAGTTTTAAACACAGAAAGGGACAAAGATTCAAAATTAATAATCTAAGCTTCTCACTTCAGAAGACTTTAAAGTGAAGGCTGAATCAAACTCCAAGTCAGCAGAAGGAAGTTAATCAAAGAATCAGACAGAAGCCAATGAAATAGAAAAAAAAAGCATTAAAAGAAATTAAACCAATAATGGATAAACTTTTAGCTAGACTGACCAAAAAATAGAAAAGAGAATACACAAATTACTAAAAACAAACAAAACAAAAAATCTAAAGGAGGGGCCATTGCCGCAGACAGAATTGACAGGGAGTATTATTAATAACTTTATAGTGACAAGACAGATTATATCAAATTTTAAAATTTTGAGAAAGACTTCGACTTGGTGTTACATACCTATAATCATAGCTACCCAAGAGGCTGAAGCAAGAGAATTTCAAGTTTGAGGCCAGCTTCTGCAACTTAGCAAGACAGTGTCTCAAAATAAAAAATAAAAAGGGATAGCAATTTAGCTCAGTGATAGAGTGACCCTGGGTTCAATCCCCCAGTACAAGAAAAAAAATTTCTGAGAAAGATATAAATGACCAAAATTGACTCAGGAAGGAAGAATAAATATCAAAATACATATCAAAAAGAAAAAGAAAAAGAAAAAAGAAATTGAATTGATAATTAAAATCATTTCATAAAAAGTTTATTTCAGCTCACAGTTTCAGAGATTCAGTCCATGATCAGGTGATCAGGTGACTCCTTGGCTCGGGACAGGAGATGTACAGAGAGCACATGGTGGAAGGGCATGATGGAGGAAAGCTGCACAGGAAATGGCAACCAGGAAGCACATGGAGCTCCACTCACCAGGGACAATATAGTCACATCTCCCAATGACCCACCTCTTCCAGCTACACCTTCCTAGTTACCACCCAGTTAATCCACATTTGCAGAATAATTTACTGATTAGATCATGAGTCTTATAATCTAATCAACTCACCTCTGAACAGTTTTGCATTGTCTCAAACATGAGCTTTTGAGGGCACCTCATATCTAAACCCTAACAACAAATTTCACATAAATTCTTTCAAAATAAAAACTGCCCAATTTGTTGTATAAAGCTAATATTATCCTATTTGCTAAAGATACAAAAAGAAATAAAATAACACTTCAGTCCCCTTCATAAAGTGGGTGTAAAACTCATTATCATCATAATATCTAATAAAATATTAGCAAAAAAATACATCCAGGAACATATAAAAAAGTCTGTATACTATGAACCAAGTGCGGTTTACCTGAGTGATTCAAGGTTGGTTTAACATTCCCAGATCAAATAATGCAATACACCATTACTATGGTTTGGATATGGGTAGTGTGTCCCAAAGACCCATGTATTAAATAAAGGCTTAGTGCCTAGGGTGATATAATAGGGTTATGCAACTGATCATTTAGGAGGTAGGCCATTGAAGGTGCTTCTTAGGTCATTGAAGTTATGCCCTTGAAGGGAACTGTGAGACTCCAAGTCGTTCTTTGCTTCCTGACTCATCATGTAAATGGTTTGCTTTGGTATGTTGAGCTGCCCTGGCCAGAGGCCTAAAGCTATAGGACTGCCTGATTTTGGACTGGAAACTCTAACAATGTAAGAAGCCAATGTAAACCTTTTCTTTTTATAAGTTAATTGCCTCTGGTATTTTAGTACAGTCATGCAAAACTGACCAATATAACCATATTAATAAAATGGAGAGCAAGTTTCACTCTACTATCTCAACAGAAAGAATAATGATAAAATCCAATACCTATTCATGATAAAAGGAAAAAAAAGACTCTTAATAAAGTAGGAATAGAAGGAAAGCTACCAGATAAAAGGCACAGCCAAAAAAAAACCCCCAAATCACTTACAAATAATATCACACTTAAAGACCAAAGATTGAATGCTTTTACACTAAGATTGGAATTATAGTCTCACTACTTCTACACTGAAAGTTCTGGTGTCCTGAAAGTTCTACCAGTGTAGTAAAGCAAGAAAAGGAAATGAAGGAATAAAATGGAAAGGCAAAGGTGAAACTACCTTTGTTCGCAAATTACTGCTAATTTATGTATAAAATCCTTGGAAAATGATAAAAAAAAAGCTACTAGAACTATTGGGTGGATTAGTAAGGTAATGCCAATACAATATGTCAAACTCAATTGTTTCTATAAAATAGCACCAAACAGGGCTGGGGATGTGGCTCAAGCGGTAGCGCGCTCGCCTGGCATGCGTGCGGCCCGGGTTCGATCCTCAGCACCACATACAAACAAAGATGTTGTGTCCACCGAGAACTAAAAAATAAATATTAAAAATTCTCTCTCTCTCTCTCTCTCTCTCTCTCTCTCTCTACTCTCTCTCACTCTCTCTTTAAAAAAAATAGCACCAAACAACCTGAAAATTAAATTATAAAAACAATTCCAATCACAATGGTATAAAAAAGAACAAAATACTTAGGAATACATTTAATAAATATACAAGACGTATATGCTAAAAATCTCAAAGCCTTGATAAGAGAATTTAAAGAAGTGAATGTCTAGAGATAACTTGTTTATGAGTTGGAAGACTGAACATTGTTAAGTTGGCAATTTCCTTCAATTTTATCTATATATTCAATGAAATTCTCAACAAAATCCCAGGCAAACTTCTTTGGTGGGATTTTACTGTAAACGTATTAAAATGTAAGTGGCAATGTATAGGAACAAAAAATGGCCAAAGGAAAAAACTGGACAACCAGTTTTTGTCCAGGATATACCGCCTTTATTCAAATCTTCCTATTAAGTTACGCTAATCAAGACTGTGATATGGGCCTAACTTTATAATGGTTCAAAAGTCATGTTCATTCAGTAGAAACAATACTTCTAATTTTGAATTCGATCATTTCTTGGGCTAAAAATCTGTAATATGTAACTCTCTTGCAAGGCTAGGAAGGGGCAGCTCCCAGCAGCTCCCACTGGTCACACCATTACAAAGAGAAATAACTGATATTCCACAGCATACTTTTATTAAAATATACTATTTGATAGATTAGGTGTGTTAAATGCATTTTTTTTTTTTGCAGTGCTAGGGATTGCACTCAGGGCCTCATACGCCAAGCAAGTACTTTGACACTGAGCCACATCCCCAGCTGCTTAAATGCATTTTTGACTAATGATGTTTTCAACTTATGACGAGTTTATTGGGATGTAACCTCATCATAAATCTAGGAGCATCTATACTATATTAGTTGGCTTAAATGCCATAACAAAATTACACAGATTGGGTGGTTTCAACAACAAAATTTATTTTCTCACAATTCTGGATGTTGAGAAACCCAATATCAATGGGAGAGCAAATTTGATTCCCAATGAGGGTTATCTTCCTGGCTTGCACGTGGCTGTCTCCTCACTATGCCCTCACTTGATGGTGAGAGAGATACAGACAGAGAGATGAAAAGATAGAGATACACACAGAATCTTCCTATTCTTATAAGGCCACAGTCCTACTGGATTACAGCCCCACCCTTATAACCCTAATTAACTCCTAAAGACCTTACCTCCAGATATAGTTACATTGGGCATTAGGGTTTCAACATATGAATTTGGTATTGGGAAGCATAATTCATTTCATAGCAAATACCTTTTACAAGGGGCACCCAAACCCATGAAATACATATGTGTAAGGCTTACAAAATATATGCGATATATTTATATGTGTGTGTGTGTGTGTGTGTAATACTACAAAACACAAGAAAAAATTAAGGATGACCCAATGTGATTTTGGATAGTAAGACTTAATATCATTTAGATGTCAGTCTTCCCTAAACAGATCTATAGATTCAATGGAATTACAATAAAAATCCAAGAAGAATTTTTTGATAGTAATGACAAGCTGATTCTAAAATTTACATGGAAAAATAGAGTAAGTCAAAACAATTTTGAGAAACAACAAATGTTACAGTGACACAGCCACATTAATGTTTATAGCAGCTAAACTCACAATAGCTAAACTGTGGAACCAATCTAGGTGCCCTTCAACAGAATGGATAAAGAAAATGTGGGTTGTGTGTGTGTGTGTGTGTGTGTGTGTGTGTGTGTGTAATGGAATATTACTCAACCTTAAAGAATAATGAAATTATGGCATTTGTTGATAAATGAATGGAGCTGTAGAATATCATGTTAAGTGAAATAAGCCAGTCCCTCAAAACCAAAGGCCAAATGTTTTCTCTGATACGCAGGTGCTATTTCACAATGGGGTGGGTAGATAGGAAAGAATAATTACTTCAGATTAGGTAGAGAGAAATGAAAGGAGGGGAGGGGGTTTGGGGGTAGGAAGAATAGTAGAATGAAATGGACATTATTACTCTATGTACATATATATAATTATACGATCAACGGGATTCTACATCATGTACAACTAGAAGAACAAGAAATTATACTCCATCATTTATGTATGATGTATCAAAGTGCATTCTACTGACATGTATAACTAATTAGAACAAATTTTTAAAAAGAACAAATGTTGAAGACTTCTACTACCTGATTTCAGGATTTACTATAAAACTACAGTAATAGTAGAGTGTAGTATTGGCTAAAGGATAAATACATTGATAATAAAACAGAGTCAAAAATAAAGCAAAACAAGAGTAATCAAGACAGTTTCATTCTAGCACATGACAAATATATTAATACAACAGAATACAAAGTACAAGAATAGATGCATACATACATGGACAACAGATTTTCAACAAAGTTGCAAATTGGGAAAAATATTTTTTCTCCATAATGTAATGGATAAAGAATGTTCCATGTCATTGTGGAGAATAAATATTCTTTTCAATGGTGCTAGAACAACTGTATATCTGTTTTAAAACAGAAGTTCTATCCATGTCTCACATCATGTACCAAAATTAACCCAAAAGAGATCTTAAATTGTACTATTATATAACTCTTAAAATCAGGCAGTTCTGAGGCATCCAACTTCATTCTTTTTCAAAGTGTGTTATCACTACCATAAATCCTCTGCATTTCCACATAAATCTTCAAATCAGCTTATCAACTTGTGCAAACATTTCTAATATTTCAATGATAGTGTACTAAATTACATGTAAATTGGGGGAGAATTGACATTTTATCAATACTTTTATGATCTATGAACACAACCTATCTCTTTTTTTTAAAGAGAGAGAGAGAGAGAGAGAGAGAGAGAGGATTTTTTAATATTTATTTTTTAGTTTTCAGTGGACACAACATCTTTATTTTATTTTTATGTGGTGCTGAGGATGGATCCCAGCACCCGGCGCATGCCAGGCGAGCACGTTATAGCTTGAGCCACATCCCCAGCCCCCTATCTCTTGATTATTCAGATCTTTTCAATTTTTCTCAGCAGTGTTCTTGCAGTTTTTAGTGTATAAATAAATCTTGTGTGTCCTTTGGCAGATTTACCCCCAAGTATTTCATGTGTTGATGCATTACAAATGGTATCACTTTTTAAATTTTAACTTCTGATTATTCATTGCTGGAATATATAAATACAATTAATTTTTATATATTGATCTTTTATCATGCCATCTTACTAAACTCACTAGCTAGGTCTAGCAGCTTATTTTTATATTCCTAAACAGATGACTGTATTGACTGTGGAGGAAAAAAAGAGTTCTATTTCCTCCTTTCCAATCCGCATATCTTTTTTTTTCTTGCCTTATTACACTATCTAGAACCTACAGTGCAATGCTGAACAGAAGTGGTAGAGAACATATCCTAGATTGGTTTTCAAACTTAGGGAGAAACTATTCCTTCTTTTACCATTACATATGATTTTAGCTGAGGACTTTTCTTAAATGTACTTTTTGTGTAGCTGAGAGCGTAGCCTTGTATTTCTAGTTTGCTGGGAGATTCTTTTTTTAATCAGGGATGAATCTAAAAGTTTATCCAATACTTTCTTTATACATATTGATATGATTGTATGACTTGTTTTTCTTGATTCTGTTAATATGGTGAATTACATTGGTTTATATTTAATTACTAAGCCATCCTGGGATTTTTAGCATAAATCCCACTTGTTCATGATATATTCATTGTTTTACAATGTTGAGTTTAGTTAGTTAAATTAAGAATTTATGTAACAATGTTCATAAGGAATACTGGTCTGCATTTTTTGTACAATTTTTTAACTCTATTTTGCAACTAGAGTTACTACTGGTCTGATAAAAATAAGTAAGTATTCTTTCCTCTTCAAATGTCTAAGAGAGTTTGTATAAATTGGTTTTATTTTACATCTTTTTTTTGCTTTATTTTTCTGCCTGCTTTTGGACCTGCTGACTATTGATTGTTTGGATTCCATATTTATCTTCACTATTACTCTTGGTATTTTCATTTTAGAATCAGTTTTCTCTCTGACATCCAATTCCCTCTTCCAGAAAACAATTTTTTAAAAAAACTTATATTCTCTGGCAATGGTTTATCTGAGCTTTTGTCTGTCTGAAAATATTTTTTTTCATTTTCAAAAGATCTTGTTTTACTTTGTTCATGTAGCATTTTAATAATGTTTCTCTTAGGGGCTGGGGGTATGGCTCAGTTAGTAGAGTATTTGCCTTATATGCATAAGGCCCTTGCTTCAATTCCTAATACCACACAAAAAGGAAAATCTTTCTCTATTGTCTTCTGAATTTCATAATTTATGATAATAACTCTGCTGCATTTCTTAATGTGTTCTACTTGTAAGTTGTCTTTTTGCCCCAACTCTACAAGATTTCTCCTTTATTTTTGATGTTCAGCATTTTGAATGTGCTAAGTCTAGATATGGTTGAGGGGTTTTGTTGTTATTGTTTGTGTTTGTTTTTGATGTTATTGGTTGATTAGTTTGTACCTATTCTGCTTGTGGTTCTCTGAGCTTCTCAGATCTGTGATCTGATTTCTTTCTTTATGTTTGGGGAAACACTTTGTCATTATGTTTTGAAATATTTATTCTGCTCTATTCTTTTTCTCTACTCCTTCTGAGATTCCAACTGTACATTATTTTGCTCCACAGAACTTAAGTGCTTTATTCTGTTCCCTGTCTCTTTTTTTGACTTGTGTTTCAGCTTAATTAATTTAAAATTGATAGAGCTTCCACTCACTGATTCTTTCTGCATCTATGTCAAGTCCACTTTATGTATCCATTGAATGCATTCTTTATCTTTTTATCTCTGTTACTATGTTTTCTATTTCTAACATTTATATTTGATTCTTTTTTTATAATTTCCAACTTTTGGCTGAAAAATCTTCATCTGGTTATGTATATTGCCCACTTTTTCCACCAAGGCCTTTAATTTCTTAAATATAGCTTAAATATTTTAATGTATTATAAAGGATTATTTATGCATACTCCTGAAACAAGTAGTCCCTAATCACAATGACTAATCACAATAAAGGCCTTAATTCTCATTTGCATACAGCCTGAACAGAATAACACATATTGTGGTTATAAGCTCTCTTTCAAGTAGTGACTCAAACATCCAGACTCTTGTTTCCTTACAACTCATAATGTCACTATCTTTATGAAAGGCTGCCAGGTCATCATTAAAGGGGAAGAAGGAGCATAGGTAATCACAAATGAATTTCTCATGGCCTGGAAGTGGTGACATTACTTTTACAAACTTTCCAGCATCTGGCACCCAGTTGCAAAGCCCCAAGCTAGCTGCAAAAGAGGGTAGAGATATAATTTTTCTGTGTCTTCAGAAAAGGGATTGATCTGTTTAGTCTCTGCAGATTATTATTTTATGGATGCCATCTTAAATTTCCCTGAGTACACAAAAATTATAATTACAATTGCAAGTTCTCTTCTATTACTGTTACTACCTGGTTTTGCTTTTTGTGGTGTTTCCTGTACTTATTCAGTTAAATGACTCCATTTCTTGATGTTGTATTAATTCAATAAAATCTGTCCAGAAAATTCTCAGAACTTGTCAGCTGTTACTATCTTTTTTTCTGACTTTCCAGAGCTACTGTGCTTTTGTTCTTAGTTTTCACATTTTTTCCCCTGTCATTTCAATAAGATTTTTGGCAATGAGTTAAATATCTGAACTTGGTAAAGTATCATAACAAGAATGGCCATTTTTATACCTTTGTTTTATTTATCAATTTATTTATTTTTATATGGTGCTGAGTTTTAGACCCAGTGCCTTAAGCATGATAGACAAGTGCTGTATCACTGAGTCACAAACCCAGCCCAACAAAAATGGCAATTTTTATAACCTTCTATGATCAACAAGTAATTTCGTGTGTTTGAGGTATTCCAAGAACTTAAAATGTCACTTTCTTGCAATGGGCAATTCAAGAAATCTTTTTTGATTTCTTCAGTCATGGAGATCATGATTAATCTCAGATATCAACTTAGATACTAGATTAATCAAGATTCTCCAGAGAAATGAGAGAGAGAGAGAGAGAAAGAGAGAGAGAGAGAGAGAGAGAGAGAGAGAGAGAGAAGGAGGGAGGGAGGAAGAATGTTATGGGAACAAAATCACATGATTATGGAGACCAAAAATCCCCACCATCTGCCATAGAACCAAGAAAACCAGTGGTGGAATTCAGTCCAAGTCTGAAGGCCTGAGAACCAGGAAGACTGCTGGTGTAAGTACCAGAGTCTGAAAGCCCAAGAACTTACAGTGCCAATGTCTGAGAATAGGAGAAAGATAGATGTCCCAACTTAAGAAGATCCTTCATGCGCTTTTTTGTTCTACTCAGGTCTTAACAGTTTGAATGATGCCCACCCACATTGGTAAAGACAGATATTTTTTACTTAGACTGCTGATTCACATTCTAATCTCTTTCAGAAACACCCTCATACACATATCCAGAAATAATGTTTCATCAACTATCTGGATATACCTTATCCCAGTCACGCTGACACATAAAATCAATCATCACAAATAATTGATTTTTTTTTTCTCAAAGAAACTTCACCTCAGCCCTCTATCTCAGTGTCACAGAGTAAAATCTAGGGAATGTGAAGAATCAAACTTTATCAGAACACTTCATAGAACTTAGTATTTAGATGAGCCTGGTATTTAGATGAGGTCTGCTCTATCAGTCTTGGAATATAGATGGAGCTAGAGACAAGACAGAGACAGGTGAAACCTTGGTTACAGGGGTTTGCTCAATAGAGACTAGAGTTTTGAACCAAGAATACAAAGCTGAGAAAAGGACTTTGTTATTTTGATAGTAGGAGCAGAAAGTGAAAGACTCACCAGGAGAAACCTGATAGGCCGTAGAGATCCTAGTGAGTAGAGCCATGACTCAGCAGTCCTTGAATGAGTAGTTCCGTGACTCGGCAGTCCATGGGCACATGTAGTACCATGAATCAGAGCGTGTGGTTGGTGGTAGCTGACATGGAAAAAGTAACATATTTTAGTATTAAAGAACAGTTTGTCAGATTGCCTGGATTATCAATGACCTCCCAGTTGCTGAGCTACTTTCAAGACTATGAATTTAGTCACATTGTTGTTTCTGAGTTTTTATGAGTCTGAATACATAGCTGTCATTTGTGCTACAATGAATTCTGCTGGTTTCTAATCAGGTCTAGCAAGGTTCCCCCTCCCAAATAGAATCCCAATTTTATGCAAATGTCCACATGTCTTCCTCATAGTCCTTATCCCAAACTTCAGTAGTAGATCCTGATTAGTCTAAAAATCAGGTGTGTGAAAACTTTGTCTTAGAGAACTAAATGGTAAATGTTTTAGGTTTGAAGGTGAAGGCTAGGATAAAACATGAAAAAAAAAGAAAGCTATTACATGGAGATATATATATATATATATATATATATATATATATATATATATATAACCTTTCAAGTGTAGCTATATAAAATGTAAAAGACATTCTTAGCTTCTAGCCTGTAAATAGTCAAGTAGCTGGCTTAATTTGTTTAATGGGCTGTAGTTTTCCAACCCCTGGACTAAGCCAACAAGCATAGTACTCTCCTGGTGACTGTTACTGGTTCAGGATGCAGACCTATAATCTCAAGTTGCCCAATGAAACTTAAAGACATACGTCCCATAGTGGGAGAGAGATTATTTTCCTCCTTCTCATTAAACAGAACAAAAGAAAAAAAAAATCACCCTTATCTACTGGCAGCTGTTTTACAATTAAGGAGGCAACAATCTTAAGAAATGGAGTAAGACAAAATTGAGAAACAGAGAAAATCTGAATCCTTGATGACATGGTTAAGCTGCTGAATCAATCAGTTCTGAAGCCTAATTCATCTTTGGACTTCCTGTTTCATTAATTAATAAATGCTTTTACTGTTTGATCCAGTTGGGGTTTCTACCATATGTAAATCCATTCTGCACCCATATAATCAGTCTTCCATTGCTGAATCTCTTCTTCATGAAAACAGAGATAGAATCACACAGACAGAAACCTAGTAAGATTAGGTTTGCATTTTATTCTGGGATATTTATTCTCCCCTCATCCCTCAATCTTCTTATAAACTGGCCCTTGACTTTGGCTCCAACCCACCCTCATCTCCAATCTGTAGACTAGAGATCTATCATGAGACACTCTCAAGACATGCCTGGCCTCCATTAACTATGAGTCCAACTCAGTCCTCGAGTTATTAACAGTAAAGCATCATCTATGCCTATTGCAGGACCCTACATGTGTCAGCCTTATAAGTGAGAGCCTGACAGCCAGCTTCTCTTCCTGGCCCTGCTACAACTCACTGTGTAATCACTCTTCCCTCTCTGGAACCTAGCATTCTTCTACATGCTATAATTGGGCTGGACTAGATACCTCAAGGTCTCTCTTAACTGTGACTTCCAGCATTTCTGGACTTTAAGATTTATCTAACTCTACCAATTCTGGTTAACTCAACATGCTGTTTTGTATTTGGCATGTAGCCATTTAACATTGGTCTCCTGTACTGTGTGATGAATGTGGAAGGTCTCTGTTTTCTCCCCCTCCCCTGGAAGTTATGTTGGCCATTTCCTCCTCCAGCCCTCTCCCTCCCTACCAGCTACATCAGCATCCCGTCCTTCCCCATCCTGAGCCTTACTCCAATTTCAAAGCTTTCTCTGGCCCCAGCTGGGTTGAGGAAACCAAGGAAAGGAGAAAGCATAATTTTTAGTCCTGTTTTGAGAATGGGCTACAAAGAAAGGCCCGTTTGAAGAGAGAAAAGAAGTAGAGCCTTTTGAAATGAAAGCTGGGCCAAGCTCATCGGAGATTAATGTAGGCAAAGCCGGCCTTGTCTGATAGGGCCCAGGTGGTGGGCAGCTTGCAGAGATTGCTGACAGATCCGATGGTGCACAGCCTGACTCCAACAACTCATCCTCATCTTGGAGAAGATGCAGCTCCTCTACCCCTGCCTCAGGAAACTTGGGGCTGCCCCAGGACTGCCTCCACAGCAGGTGGGGAGCCAGAGCACTTAGTTGTTCCTTACTCTAGTTGCCCATGCACATGGTGCGCGTGCGCGCACACACACACACACACACACACACACTCACTCATGCACAGAAAGGGAAAGAGAGCAGGCGTGTGACCCAGGCATGTTCCTCCATGGGAAGGCTGGCCAGAGGAGAAGAATCCTCTCTGGAAGTTGGTGGGAATAGGGCCATGACCTCCATCACAACTTCAAACACTCCCTCAACCTTCCCTCATGCCTGTCACTGCCCTGTTTTCTTTTCTCATCTTTCTAGTCAATCTCCTGAAATTGGCTGGCTCCATTTGTTGTCCTTCACTTCCTCACTTCCCACTCATTCCTCAACTCCTTCCTGTCCGGATTCCTCTGTCCCTACCTGGGGAAGCTAACCTGTTCTGACGGCTTCACTGCTAGAGTTAATGAACACTTCTTGGTATTTGACCTCCTGGATCTCAGTGTGAGGAAACACAGTGACAGCTCCAACCTTCCTTCCTCCACCAGGAACAGTGCTGTCTCCCGGTCTCCTCTGGCCATTCCTTTTCCACCCCTTTCACTTCTTCTCTTCTTCTGCCTTTCAGGCACTTTTCTTTCCCTTCCTTAAAGGTAGGGACTCCCCAGGGACTCCTTCTCTTAATGCACATTCTTCTCCAAAGGCTTTTAGCACACCAACTGGTGATGCCCAAAGCAACATCTCCAGCCTCAATCTCTCCCTCTGAGCCCCTGATTTAGCACCCATCTGCCTACTAATATATTTTTGTAGGCACCCAAAATTCAACAAAGCCCAGACCACCATCCTTATCTCTCTCCAACTCCTCTTCAACGGTTTTCCATCTCAGAAAAGGATACCACCATCTACTCAGTTGCCAGAGTCAGAAACCTGAGGCTCATCACATCTCCCACGTCTTCTTGGTCCACAAACACTTTTGATACTTCTTCCTAATAGCATTTGGACTCTGCTTCTCTCCATCCTCAAAGACTCAGTAAACCCATGTCTCTTACTTTATCTCCTGGAAAACTGTAAGCAGTTCTGACCTGACCCCTTGGTCTTCATTCTTTTCCTTTTCCTATTCCTCTTTCAAAAACTTCCCTGATCATCATCATTCCTTTGCTATCCTATTGTCCCTCTTCTACAAACTATTTCACTCACGGCAACACTGCTTACCCTAGTGTTCAAAGACCTTCATGTTTGACATCAGTTTACCATCCTGATTGCTATCCTATCTCTTCTCTATTTTTCTCTTTATGCCATCCACATGTACCCTACAACCCACCCAATGCATCCTATAATCTACCCCATGCACTCTACAATCTATCTTATATACCCTAAAAGGCACCTCATGCACCAATTCAGACATACAGAGGAATTCCTCTCTCCATGCCTTTGCTTTCACTGCCTGAAATTTTTTTCTAGCTTCTCATCTAGAAAATCCAGATGCCATCTCCTCCAGGAAATATTTCTTAATTTTTTTTTCTTATTTTTCTAGTAAATTTCTCTCTTCTGTGGGCTGTCATGACACCCTTCACAGCCCCATTGCAGCATGTATGTTGACCTTTACTTCATCCCAAGAGTTCTGCTTTCTTAACTAGACTGTAAACTCCTCAAAGGCAGAAATAGTGTCTGATTCATCTTTGTATATCCACACCTTAGACCAAGACACGGGACATAACAGGTGATAAATGACTATATGATTGTATATCAAGAACTGTGGCTGCCTTCATGAAACCAAGTCAACACCAGACTTGTTTCTCTGTCTGAAACTAGGATCCTGAAGGCCAGTCTGGCTGGCTGTGAACAAAGCATAATGCAGAGCAATTATTTCTGAATTGGTGTTTTTGATGGTGAAATATCTTCCATGAACATTTTTGTGCATAAAGCTATTTCTATCATTTGGAATCTTTCCCTGGGAAAGATAAGAAAGAATGGCAACCAGACTGCCTGGTTCCTCTCTGGGAAGTGATAGGCCCTCTGTGTGGGGTAAGCCTCTTCGGAAGGCCCTCTGGATACTTACCCTGGAACTTACCACAAACCAGTAGTCACTGGTTTCACATCTCATTAAGAGGTTACAAAACATGAGCAACGAGGAGACTGGGAATGATTTCACTCCACCATGACTGAGAATCTAAGGCTCAGGGAAGGACAATCTTAGAGAATCTCGGCTCAAATGAACTATATAACTGGGCCTAAAAAGTAGGACTTTCTGACTCTTGTGGCTTGCTCTTGCCCCTGCATCCCATGCCTGCCTTGGAACTGATAGTACATGACAAATTCCCAAGAAGGGAGATTTAGGGATGGTCTCGGGAAGTTGCAGAGATGAGGAAAAGTGGAAGCCTTGGGGACAGGAAGCAATGAGCTTCCCCAAGGAGGCAGTCTTCAAACCCTTCCCCATTCCTCTGCCCTCACAAGGAGATTAGCTCAGGATCTTTCTGAGATTGGAATAAGGTGGGGAAGGGGACAGAAACTAAAGCCCTCAGAGGATTCTGTGGAATCATCTGGTCTTCCTTGTGATCATTCTTAAGATAACAACAATAATAACAATGACAAGAAAATATACATTTAATTGCCTCAGCCTCTCCAGTACCATATTACAGTATTCTTATCTTCATTTTACATAGAAATGCAGCCTTGGACAAGTCAATCAACTTGTTCAAAGGCACACAGACACAGTAAATGCTCACATGCAGAATCTGCCAGATTCCGAAGCACATGGGATTGACTACAGTGACAAAAGTTTCCCAATTTCCAATCAGTCCTAGGCCAGGTCTCTGTTGAGACAGGAAGGCAAGAGCACTAAATTCCAAGCCCCCACCTCTTACAAAGAGGTGTTATGAAGAATAAAAGATCAATAGGAACAGACCCACACATGGATGGACACTTGGTTTATGACAAAGATGCCACTGCAGTACACTAGGGAAATTATATATTTTCAGCAAATGGCAATGGGTCAATTGGATATCCACAGAGAAAGAAGAGAATTGTGACCACTCCCACCACCTCACAACACACGCAAAACTCAATTTCAGTTGGAGTACAAACCTAAAGGTGAAAAGTAAGACAATAAACACGCTACACTAAAATACAGAATTTTTTGTGACTTTGCAAAAGTTTCTTAAGTAGGGCATAAAAATCTCTAAATAATAAGGGGAAAAATTTTTATGAATTAGATCCATTTTAGACTAAGAATGTTTGCTCATTCAAAGATGCCACTAAGAGTGAAAAAAGGCAGTGGCATACACCTGTAATCCCAGCAGCTCCGGAGGCTGAGACAGGAGCATTACAATTTCAAAGCCAGCCTCAGCAACCCAGCGAAGCCCTAAGCAACTTAGGAAGACCCTGTCTCAAAATTAAAAGAATAAATAAAAAGGGCTGGGATGTGGCTTAGTGGTTAAGCGTCCCTGGGTTTACTACCCAGGGCCCTGCTCCTGCAAAAAAAAAAAAAAAAAAAAAAAAAAAGTATGAGAAAAGGCAACATATCAAAATAATGAGAAGATATTTGAATTGAAAAATATTTTCAAAAGATCTATCTGATAGGAGGAGGAGGCTATTATCCAAAATTTATAAAGAACTCTTAAAACTCAACAATTAAAAAAAAGATCCAATTAAAAATGGGAAAATGTTGGGGCTGGGGTTGGGGCTCAGAGGAAGAGCACTCACCTAGCATGTGTGAGCTGCTGGGTTCAACCCTCATCACCACATAAAAATAAAATAAAGGTATTGTGACCACCTACAACTATTTTTAAAAAATGGGGAAATGCTCTGAACAGACACTTCACCAAAAAGAAAAAAAATAGAGGGCGAATAAGAATGTGAAAAGATACACAACATCATATGTCCTTAGGGAACTGCAAACTAAACCAATGGTGAAATAACACTACATATCTCTAATCATGGCCAAAACCCAAAACACTAACACCACCAAATTCTGTTGAGAATTTGGAGCAATAGGAACTCTCATTCATTGTTGGTAGGAATGCAGGATGGTACAGCCACTTTGGAAGACAGTTTGGCTATTTCTTACAAAACTAAACATATTCTTACCGTATGATTCAGCAATTGCATTTGATGGTATTTACTCAAATAAGTTGAAAACTTATGTCAAAAAAAAAAAAACCTGCACAGATGTTTACAGCACTTTAGTTCTAATTTCAAAAGCTTGTAAGCAATCAAGATGTCTGTCAGTAGAGGTATGAATAAATAAACAGACAGTAGAATATTACTCAATGCTAAAAACAAATAAGCTATCAAATCATTAAAAGACACAGAGGAACCTTAGTAAATGTTTTTTACTAAGTAAAGGACTCCGTCCACAGCCATACAACCCTGAACGCGCCTGATCTCGTCTAAGTAAAGGACTCCAATATGAAAAACCTGTCTACATATGATTCCAACTACATGATGTTCTGCTAAAGGCAAAACTATGAAGGCAAGAGTGAGGAGACAGGGAGGGATGAACAAGTGGAATGCAGAATATTTTAGGGACAGTAAAATTACCCTGCAAATTATAATGATGGACACATGTCATCATACATTTGTCAAAATCCATAGGATGTTAGAGTAAACCATAATATAAGGAATTCAGTTGATAATGATATGTCAGTGTGTGCTCTTTGGCTGTAACCAATGGACCATTCCAGAGCAGAATGGTGATAGTGGGGGAAGCTGATAGTGTGATGTGGAAGCAGGGACTATACAAGTAATCTCTGTACTTTATGCTCAATTGTGCTGTTAACCTGACACTGCTCTTTAAAAAAAAAAAAAGCCTACTTTCAAAATGGCGATAGAAAGGGGGAAGATAAATTGTCACACACTTAATAAACACTCATATTCAAATTCTTATAAATCAACAAGGGAAGAAAAAGACAACATAATTTTCTTTTTTTAAAAATTGCTTTTATTAAATACATGACAGCAGAATGCATCACAATTCTTATTACACATACAGAACACAATTTTTCATATCTCTGCTTGTATATAAAATATGCTCACACCAATTCATGTCTTCATACATGTAAAGCTGCTTTTTCCTTTTTTTTTTTTTGATAGAATGCTAGAATTCAATCTATATTAAGAAAAATCTGGATTACAGAGGTAACTTTCATCCTCTTAAATCAATAACTTATCATTATTTTTTTGTTGTTGTTGGTCATTCAAAACATTACATAGTTCCTGATATATCATATTTCACAGTTTGATTCAAGTGGGTTATGAACTCCCATTTTTGAACGCGCCCGAACTCGTCTGATCTCGGAAGCTAAGCAGGGTCGGGCCTGGTTAGTACTTGGATGGGAGACAACATAATTTTCAATGGCAGAAATTCTTTAACAGGCACTTCTCAAAAAATAATATCCAAGTAGCCAATAAATATATGAAACAGTCCTCAATTTCACTAGTCATCAGGGAAATGCAAATTAAATCTTCGATATAGTACTGATACCACTGAACAAGCTAGGAGGAAAAAAGACTGAAAATACCAAGATTTGATACAGATGTAGAAACCAGGACCCTGTCAGCTGCTACTGGAAATGTAAGTCAGCATAACACAGTTGGAAAATTGATTTTCGGTATTTATCAAAGATAAACATAGGCATTCCCTAATACCCAACTGTCCTGCTCCTTGATACGTACTTAACATGAATGATTGTATATATTCACCTGAAGATATACTAGAATGTTCAAAACAGCTCCATTGCTAATAGACAAAAATTGAAAAGTGCCAAAATGTCTAACAACAGTAGAAGAGATAAATAAAAGGCTATGCACACAATAGGGTACAAGGAGAGTAAACAAACTCCAACTACACACAACAAGAAGAATAAATTTTGCAAACTTGATATTCAGTGAAAGTAGCCAGAAATAAAGTATACTCTGTGGTACCATTTAGAAAAACTTTAAAACCAAGCAAAACTTTGATCACGAATTTTTTTCTATATCAGATTGTGGTGGTAATTACATGAATCTATAAATATGATAAAATTTCATAGAACTATATACCAAAAAATGGGTGCATATAAAACTGCTGAAAGCTAAGTAAGATCTGTAGCTAAGTTAATAATATTTTATCAACATGAAATTCCTTGGAGATGATGTACTATGGTTCTATAATGTATTGTTGGGGGAAGCTAGGTAAAGGATTCACAGGAATTCTCTGTACTATGTTTGCAATTTCTTGCAAATCTCAGATTATTTCAAAATAAAAGTTTCTCTTCAAAATCAGACATAATTAATATATGCTGCTAGTAATCTGGATGCTAGTTACCTGGGGAGAATCTGAAGAGACTGGAGAAGACATTAGAGGCTCCTAAGGGGCTTTAATGGTCTGTTTATTGATTTTGAGGCTAATTACACAGATGAAAACCATCAAGCTGTATATTTCCATGTATTTTCTTCTATTTATACTATACTTCAATAAAAAGTTTGTTTTTTTTTAAACCAATAGGCTCCTAAAGAGTTGACAGTGCCTGGCACACTCTCAGTAAGTGTTTCTCAATATCCCCAGCTATGTTTTACCGTCAGGTTCCATCTTGTATTGTCTCCTTTGCCCAGGTGAGCACACTACATAGCAGAGGCACTTTAGCTGACAGGACTACAAGGGTGGGAGTTTCAGGCAGATAGTTCGAGAATAGCAAGATCTTCTGGCAGGAAAAATCGACCTCAATGTGAAGTCCCCTATGCCTCCTCTGAGCACTAGCACAATATGAAAGGACTTGTTATAATAACCAGACACCCAACTTTACCAATCACCAGTTATCGCTTAAAACAAAATACACTTCATCCTTTAAAAAAGACACCTAAAAACATAAAATAAATCTTGACAATATAACAATCAAGCAACATTCTGTTGCTATGAAGAACTTCATACAAATTACAGAGGGTATGCTCTGATTTTTCAGTTCCTGAGTGAAAGAGAGGTTCCAGCTATTTGAACCTTTTGATTACAGTGCTGCCACCTCTTATCATTCTTAAAAGGGTCTTTATTTTTACATTGGAGAAATAATATTCTTCCAAAGTCTAAAGTGATAGGCATTGTGGAAACTACAGAATATACTACAGAAATGTCAGTGCACAGGTTGTACTATTTCATAGTAATCATCTCAGCAAATTCAGTTTTATTTTTTTTGCCAGTTTGGCTTTTTAAATGATTTCACACAAAGCAGCATTAATAATACTTCTTAAGGGTTACTTGAGAATTGTTTTTATATCTTTGGTGTGTCTGCCACACTGAATTTTTCACCCATTTTTAATGGGATTGGACTAAGAAATGCAAACAAAGCCAGTAGCTGTACTTAGTCTCTGAAATCTTATGTCTCAATGGGCAGTTGCTGTATCAATTACAGGATGAAAAATGATGCACTATAAGCCTTTCCCCTAAAGAATCTGCAGATCAGAGAACAATCATATATGCCCTGGACACATGACACAATTTTTTTTAAGTATTATTCTCTCAACCAAGAGGGTTTTATGATGTGGGGAAATGTGATTTAAAACAGTTGGATTTTACATTGCCTTTAGGACAATGACATTGTCCACTCTATGTTTTGTGACTGGATTATAATTTATGCATTACAGATAGAATTTTCTTTGTTTTTCTCTATATTCTTTCATCTTGTTTTAAAGTCTACAAACTGAATGCTGAGGGATAGGTGGGACTCCTTCTCCAACTTTTCTGGTTAAAATAGCCTTCAAGTCAGCTCACCCTCTGGGAGGTAGATACTCAGATCCCAAGGCATTGCCATGCGCACCTCCCTCCCTTCTCCCTGAATGCTTTGGAGGCTCTGGGAGGGAGAAGGATGCTTCATACACTGGTGGCTTGGAGGAGGACCTCTGGCCTTTGCCACAGGGCAGGGGTGGGTAGAACGGGGGTAGCAATCCATATGGTTTCTGGACATGCATCTCCATCTTTCCTCACCAGTTGGTGAACAATCTCACCATCTGTGCTGTCAGTACCTGTGCTCTCCAAGCACCTGATTGCTTTCTTGGAGACGGCCCTCTCATCTTGCTAGTAGGCTCTTGCTCAAGCCACTGATCTGTGAGATGTGGCTACAACTCCCACCTGTACCTCCCACAGGCTTCTGTGTCTGAAGTCTTCAGACCTCCAAGCCTTGGAGGTCCTTGTACTTCCATACCATGGTGACCTTGGGGTTGGCCTGACAATTCTTAACTCTTGGCCATCTTCTCTGTTTGCTACAGACATGTAGATACTTCTAGATCTCTTCCACAGCACATGATAGCTCAGGTCATCAGGCTCATAACTCTCACTATGGGAGTGAAGCTGAAAGAAAATACAACAACAGCATGAAAGTCTGCAGTGTTTCTCTGAACCTGTTGGGGATGTGTTTTTATTGGGGCATCTATTGCCTTTTCTCTCCTCTATCTCCTGGATAAAGGCAGCATCTGATCTTATCCTTTCCCAGCAATGAAGAGCTCTCTGCTTCTCCTTCCTGTCTGAAAGAACTTCCTTTACATCACTTCCTCTCCCTCCCCTTCACCAGTCCTACAGCTCAGAGGTTGTTGGTGGACACACTGTAGGACACCAACCCAAGCCACACAGAACAGAAAAATATACAAGCAGGAGCTTGAAAATTATACACAATCCCTGAATTATGATTATGATAAAGTTTTCTATTCTCTTTCTGTTAACCAGCAGCCAAGTGTCAAAGGGCAGGCAAACACTTGACAGCAGCATCCCTGCTGATGATCACTGGAGCATCCCGGGACTTCCAATACACTGACCAGACAGATGTATGCTAATTTGCATATAAAACCAATCTGTATAGTATAGCATAATTCAAAGATTTTAGAGTAATAAATGTAAGAGAAATGGTCTTTAACAAAATAAAGTGTGAATTCCAAAAGTTGAATATACTCATAGAGAAATTTCTTGTGCTATATTTTTAAAACACTGATGTTTTTGTTTTTATCATTACAATGCAGCTTGACCTTATAACTGCTTGACCAATTAAAAACTAATAGGATAGTAAATAAGTGTTATTGGTCAACTGGCAGAAAATAAAATTAACTGAATAATGCAAAGATGCACTTTAATATATTTTAGATCTTACTTCCTCTGTTGTAATAGTTATTACATATTGTGATACTGTAATTATATGTTTGAAACCAAATTCTATATCATATATTTGAATCCAATTTATGCACATACTTCTTTCTTTGATAATGTTTTCATGCTAATTTTTAGATGCCTTGATATATAAAATAGCCACAATCAATACTGTTGTCACCTCTGACACATGTGGGTCTCTCAGAACTACTGATCTTTTTTGAGGGGGGAGAACTGGGGATTGAAACTGGGAGCACTTTCCACTGAGCTACATCACCATCCTTTTAATTTTTTATTTTGAAACAGGATCTTGCTATGTTGCTGAGTATTTTACTAAGTTGCTTGCTGAGGCTGGCCTCAAACTTGCAATCCTCCTGCTTCAGCCTCTCCTGTACCACTACACCAGGTAGGAGCCATGGACCTTTAAGCAACATTCTTCTTTTTCCTGCTCCTCCTGGACCTCTGCCTGCACTTCATACCAAGTAGGACCTTATGCTGCAATTGTTCTCACCCAGAAAGATAGAACAACCTCCATAAGATCATTAACAGTCAGTCAGGTCTGCACATTGGTGGACGTTTGGAACCAAAGCCTTAGCCACCTAAAGACAAGGCTGGATCTTTATTGTTCTTTAAGTTCCCTTTCTCTAAACACAAGAAAAATATCTAACATTTTCTGAGAACTTATTATTTGCCAACTATTTTACATTTATTATCTTATTTCACACCCACAATAAGTCTTTGAGGTATGCACAGCCAATATCCCTATTTTACAGCCAAGGAAAAAGAGGCTCAGAGAAGTTAAGTAACTTATTTAAAATCAAGTAGCTATAATTCGAAATCCATAACACCAGGGCTCTTAGTTACTAAACTTGGGGTAATGAAAAGTGGAATCTTTTGTCTATAGTTACAGAGCTTACAAGTGGCTGAACTGGGACTCAAATCCCACTCTAAACCTTTGTTCCTAACTTGCCAGACAGGGACAAGTAATGAAACAGAAACATTCAAGATTAGTTTGAGAGCAGCATAAATTTAGATGATCAGAACAGGAAATAGCCTTTAAATAGAAATTGGATGGAAGGTTTATGAGACCGGACTAATCAGAGACTCATTTCAGCTGACTAGGTGGTGGATCTTATCAGTCTTAGAACTAAGGCTTTGGAGAGCACACCTGACCAATGAGAGCCGCATATTGTGATGGGTGGGTGATGGAACTGGCCAATCAGTCACCGAGAAAAGAGGATTAGTCGCTGAAACTGACCAATCAAGAACTCAGAGTCAGTTCTGGGGCCCTGAGCTGGGAACGTGCTCCTTGGAGAGGTAATCTGACTTCCTAATGGCCAAAGGCCACTCTGGGCTCTGACTGGCGCCAGGGTTCCAGGAATCAGATCTGAGGCCATTCCTGCGCCAGCCGTAACTGCCAGGGCGTCTTTGCTCATAGAGCAGCCATGAGGTCAGCCGTTTGTGTGACTCACTTCGTGAAAATGAAGCGGCAGTGTGAGGCCTTACTGTTTCTCTGTAAGCATTTAAATTGATTTTTCCAGCTGGTTAAATTCCCCCCTTTGTTTTTATACAGAGGCTTAGGATGCGGCTGGATATCAGGCCCAAAGACATTACCAGGTAAAACAGTCTTCCTGCCCTCTGCCATGGAAGATCCAGACTCTGACCAAGAAAACTGTTGCATTGAAACCAGGGCCAGGAGTCCCTCTGACAGTTTGGGGAAGCCACCACCAAGGGCTGAGGAGTCCCTAACAAAAGACAGGGACATCTGCCTCCTGAAATATCCCACTGAGTAATGACCCCACCCACTGTGACACATGACAAGAAATCACTCTCTTTAGGCCCCAACAAACTAAGAAAGAAGCTTCAGGAGTCCTAGGAACTTTATTTGTGGAGATTCTCCAGGAAAGGAAAGGAGGTCCTGGAAACTGTCACTTAGAATTTGCCTTCTATTCAAAGTTTTTTCCTATTGCCACTGTCATGGGTCAACCCAATTCACACAGCCTTTAATACGTATGCGCACCATCTTGTTTTGGATTTCCCTAGATGGTCTACTCAGAAGGTGATCTGAGAAAGCAGAAGTATAAGGGTAGGAAGAATGAGACAGGGATGTAGGAAAGAACCTCTGAGAAGTGTACAGAATGCTTCCAAGAACTAAGTGTTCATCCAAAGATGATAGCTGGAATCTATCTACTGCTCCTCTCCCTCACTGGTTTAAGATTCTTTCTGGGAAACTTAACTGCTTTTTTAATTTTTAAAATTTATTCTAATTAGTTACACATGACAGGAGAATGCATTTTGACACATTGTACACAACTTCTCATTCCTCAGGCTGCACATGGTTCAGAGTCACTCCAGTAGTGTAATCATACGTGCATATAGGATAATAATGTCTGTCTCATTCTATCATCCTTTCCATTGTCACAGCCCCACTCCTTCCCTCACTTTCCTCTGTACAAACCAAAGTTCTTCATTCTTCCCTATCCACCTACCCCCAATATGGATCAGCATCTGCTTATCAGAGAAAACATTCAGCCTTTGGTTTGGGGGGACTGGCTTATTTCACTTGGCATGATATTCTCTAGTTCTATCTATTTACCTGCAAATGCCATAATTTCATTGTTTTTTTAAGGCTGAATAATATTCCATTGTGTATACGTACCACATTTCTGTATCCATTCATCTGTTGAAGGACACCTAGGTTGGTTCCATAGCTTAGCTGTTGTGAATTGAGCTGCTATGAACAATGATGTGGCTGTATCACTACACTATGCTGATTTTACCTCCTTTGGGTATAAACCAAGGAATGGGATAGCTAAGTCAAATGGTGGTTCAATTCCAAGTTTTCTGAGGAAACTTCATACTGTTTTTCATAGTGATTGCACCAATTTTAACTGCCTTGCACTTTTAGGCAGAATTTGCACATTGTGAGCAAGCTTCTTTGTCATGGGAGAAACCCTGAACTGGAATTCAGAAAGACACTAGCTCCTGTTTGAAGTAGGACTTTGAGAATGAATCTGTTTTAGTCACCTTTCTGTTACTGTAACAAATGCCTGAGATCATCACCTTATAGAGGGGATTTATTTTGGCCTGCAGTTTTAGAGTTTCAGTCCACAACCAGTTGGCACCATTGCTTTTGGGCCTGTGTTAAGACAGCATATCACGACAGGGAGCATGTGATGGAGCAAAACCTCTCACCTCATAGCTGAAAAGCAAAAGAAGAGAGAGAGGAAGAGTAAGATGCCAAGGACCTAGAATCCCCCCCCCCAAGGGCACACCCCCACAGATAGAAGACCTTGCATTAGGCTCCATTTTTTAAATTTCCACCATCTCCCAACAGTGCCACTTTAGATAATGAAATTTTAACACATGGGCCTGTGGGGGATACTTAAGATCCAAACTGTAGCAGAGTCTGAGCTTACACAGAACTGTTCAATACAGCAGTGGCAGGATCAGAGAGAGGCCAGGGACTGTGGAACAGCACAGAGGCTGCACACACTGACTTTTCTGAACAATTTTCTGAACTCTGATGGAGATCAACAGGAGAAAAAACTGAAAGGGAACATGTGAACCAGTGTACCTCACCCACATGAGGCATGTAGTATTCCACACTTCTACCATAAAGGCATTGGAGAAAACCCTACTGATTTCTCAGTCTCAAAAACTTGGGTTCAAGCCGTGGCTCTGCCACTTGGTACATTGGTAACCTTAAGTTCATCACCTGGTTGCTCTAAGCATCAGTTTCCTCTAATGTGTAATAGGATACAAATACTTGCCTTGTAACACAGTTACATCCAAAGCTCTTAGAACTTAGTAAGCCCTTTATACACATGCAGACTCTTACCAAAAGACTGGTACATTTTGCAAAGCCTCAAAAACCCATGCCAAATGCCACCTCTGAGCCCCAGTCTGTCTCTGAGGGAAGGAGGACAGTTCATCTTTTGTATACAGAGCAGCCTAACATCCTGAGATGTTTAAGGCCAAGACCAGATAACCATATGGCCTCTGCTGTCCTCACCCAGAACCCTAACAGAATCTCTTCTTGTCCTAGAGATCTGTCTCAAATAATTTAGGAGGTACAAGGAGAACAGGTCTAAGTGTGATATGTAAAATCCAATCATTACTAAAAAGGATGTGGTAAAGTTTGGTCTTTGTAGAATTATCTTGACCTTTCCCTCAATCACTAAAAAAAAAAAAAAGTATACTTTCCCCTGTGAATTTTTCTGTTTTACAGTCTGGGTTTCCATACTATCAGGTGAAGCCAACAGGATATTTTAATAAGCAAACACGAATTCCTCTATGTGTCAAACGCAACCATCTGTGGTTCTGAATTGTGCTAAGTGGCACAACCTATAAAAGACATTTTAAAACCTCATTGATTAATTTGATTTCATTTGTTCCCATATTTTTCATTCCTGCCATTCCTCAAATGTCCCCCTCAAATGACCTGAAATGTGACTTCCGTAATCTGGAAAGGATCATGCACTTTAGTCTAAAAACCTCCTTCCCTGACCTCTTCTTCCTTGAAGGCTTCAGGCTGAGCAGGAACCCCATGTCTAGATCTATCTGACATGCAGACAGTGGGTCCCGCAGACCAAAAGTTCTGCAGGAGGAAGGCCAGAGCTCTAGAGCAGACTCTGCCATGAACAGACAAGTGACCATGGGCAGGTGCCTCACTGAGCTGGGCTCTAGCTTCCTTTCCTTTAAGGTGAGGGCCTTAGACAGAAGGTGCTCTAGGAGTCAGTGGTTGTGATCCCTTGGGTATCCTGGATTTTCTGAGTCCCGCCATGATGTCCCTGGGTTGGCTAGGGGCTCCCACAGGGCAGGATCACGTTGCCCCAGATTCCAGGACTGGCTGCTGCACAGACCCAGGATCGGGTGACAGATCCATCCAGCCTGGACTGGCTCAACCTCTATGCTACAGCCGGGGCTGGAAAACCAGAGCTAATGCAAGCCAGCTGGAGGCCAGGACAAGATTGATGAAGGATAGGGAGAGGATTTGGCTAGGGCTTGGGGGGTTGTGGGGGGGGGTATAGAATAATTAGTCTTGCCTGCTTCCCAGAGGGGCCCCCAAGCCTGGTAAACCTCATTAATTGGGAACCCCCAGTAGGGAATTCCTGCTCATGACCCAGAGAAGGAAGGGCTTGTTAGGAGTTAATTAGTAGTGAAAGTGCCAATTGGGGAAAGTGTTTAACTATTAAGTGGCTGAACACCTGTTTACTTACAAACAACTGATAGGTCAATTGTCTGGCCAGCAATGCTGGTCCCCTAGGATAGTGATCACCAAACTCAGGTGATCCTGAGGGTCACCCAGGAACCTTGCTGAGCATCAGTCTCCATTATGGTGATCCTGATTGGTCAGTCAGCGGTTAGAATCACTGCCATAAACTACCCACTAGGTCAGATCTCTTAGCCCAATTTCAGTGGCTACATCTATCAGCAAGCAAGTGGAACTATTTCTATTCTAGAACCCCCCATTTACTATACCGTAAGAACAATGCTAGGTTTCTAGAAAGCATTGTCTCTTCTAATCCTCATTACAGTCATCTGTGGTAGGTGTTATTATCCCTTGTCTACAGAAGAGGATATAATTGAGCTCAAATGGGAAGAACTTACAAAATATAACAGAGTTAGTAGGTGGCAGAGATTATATTTTGTCCCAGACATCCTGATTCAAGGCCTGCTCTTCAGCCCAACTTTTTAAATAATCCCTAAAGCCTTTCCTGTCCTTTGAGTGATTAAGGAAAAACTTTGTTATGCTTTTGAGGATTGTCATCATGCTGTTCAAGCTATTATCCATTATACAGATGGGAAAACCAAGTCCCCCAAAGGGGATATTAATTGATTCAGAGTCCAGGTTTATAGCTTTGTGCCTAAGCCATTTTCTTTTAGACAAACCTATCACCTGGGATCATGGACTAGAAGGAAGAAGAAAAGCCTGGCCTTCGGTACTCAATGTCAATGCATGTGTCCTGATATTCAAAAGGCATAACATAGTTAGGATGCTGGCCCCTAACCATAGCCATACCACTGACTCCAAAGGTGACCTGAGATGAGGCACTGGACTTCTGCAGTTCTCAGTTACCCCTTGTGTCAAATAGGAATGCCATTATCTGGTCTGTCTTCTGCCTTGTGAGTAGAGAGTGGATGAGGGAAGAGTGTACTGTTACGGTACTGTTAAGGTTTAAGAGATTGTTCCAACTATCAGGGAGCTGCCTTGACTATAGAAGGCCTCTTGTACAACTATATGTCAACTTAGAACTTGATAAAATGTCGTATTAGGTTTGGCCTCAGAGTCCTTCCTCTCCCTGGGTTGCAGGAAGTTACAGAAAACACTACCTAATTTTCTCCAGGGAGATGGAGAGGTGGTCGACCAGATGGCCCCCATGCCTTCTTCGTACACCAATGAGATTTGACTTTATTGGTCAGACAAGTTTTGTAGCCTTACCCCTCAAACCAAGGGCAGCCTGTCTAGAGCTACCCTCACCTAAGAGCCCCATGTAAATGCCCGCCTAGTTCCCTTCCGGCCCTGGTGGAGGCAGAAGCCTCCCCCGCCTTCTGCTCACTCCTCGCTTCTCGGCTGCCAGCCCAGCAGCTGTTGCCTCAGATCAGTGTGGACCATCTAATCCTCTCTCTAGAGCCCTGGCCCCCTCCTCAGGCAGTAAATTAAGGAGGATGTAAGAACAGAGGGCACCAGCGTCAGCAGAGCGGCATCCAAAACATCCTCCCCCACCCCATGCCTGAGTCATAGAGCCCTGGATTGGCCCCCTCTCCACCTCAGGGCAGGAAGGGGGGGCATAACCAGGCCCAAGAGAGGAGGGAAGCAAAACCCAGAGGAGGGAAAGGGCAGGGGGCTTATAGAGAGGAGTCAGCCCAGACTCCTGGGGTATTTTAGCTTAACTATCTTCCCTGTGACTGTGTAAGACCCCAAAACCTTACTCCAGAGTGATATAGGGCTGGGAGCCCAGACATGAGTTTCTTTACCATGCCCTGACTTCTTAATCCCATTTCTTTCACATGCCAAACCCACTCCAACTGTGTGTCTCTGTCACTAAAATGGGTAGAAAATAGTCAACTGTCAAGAGTAGGGAATACCTCACTCCAGGATCTACCTCATATGCCTTTGTTGAGGGGCTGTGGAGGCCAAGGCATCTTCAACAGCAGTTTTTACCTCCTGCCTCTGAGAGCATGAACTATAGGACAGACCTAAAATTCTATTACTCTTCATTTTAAAACACTACCTGAGACTCCCTGTGCAGATCATATAGTAATGCTCGTACCAAGAGCTTATCTGATTCCAATCTTACCAACTAAAAATGGAGGAAGAAGGAGAAAGATGACCAAATAGAATTAGTATAGTATTGTTACATATTGTGTGTGTACAAATGTGTAGCAACAAATCCCATCATTATGTGTAACTATAATGCACCAATAAAAGTGTGGAAAACAAAGATAAACACACATTAGTTAGTAAAGTATCCATGGGCATGACCTAGAAAGAAGAGCAATGTAGAGATACTGCCCAGTGTTTCAGAGATGTCACCTGGGAGGAGGGGCTGGGGAATAGTACAATGACTTCTGAAGCAGAGATCAGAATAGAATGATGAAACTCAGGAGCCTGGGATTTTCAGTCAGCAAAACCAATATCACCCTGTAGATGATCACCTTGAGACATACCAGGATGAGACTCACTCCTCAGAAACAAGATGGGAAATGCTGCATGTGCACAAAGAAAATGGATCTGTTCAGAAGGAAGAATAAATAATCCTACGTGTCAAAAGCATCAACATTTGTATTTCAGACTTGCTTTAGGTACTATTTATAATGCTGATGGTTGTCAACTTCTTACCTTTCTGAACTCCAAATTCGTATCTGTCAAGCCTGCTTGATGTCATCTCTTGGGTAATCAACAGACCTATCTGAAACTGAACTTCTGATCTCCTCCCACAAATTTTTTAAATATTTTTTAGTTGTAGATGGACACACAATATATTTGTTTATTAATTTATTTTTTATGTGATGCTGAGGATCAAATCAGTGCCTCACATATGCTAGGCAAGTGCTCTGCCACTGAGCCCCAGTCCCTCCCACAAATATTTTATATATACTTATCCTATCTGAGTTATGGCAACTCCACTATTCACATCATTTAGGCAAAAGCTCTACTACATTGTATGAACCTTCTCTCTTTCTCTCCTCTCTACTTTCACCACATTCAATCTGTCATGAGACATGACTGGCTTGGCCTTCAAATACTAGATTCAAAAATTGACTATTTCTTACCTCTATCAATGTTACCACTGTGAACCAAGCTATAGTCTTCCTTCATCTGGAATACTGCAGTATCAATCCTCACTACAAATCCTTTTAAGTCTACCTTTGCCCTCAACCCACAGTCCTGCCCCATCTACTCTCAGCACAGCAGCTACAGGAATCCTTTTAAAAAATGTAAATTAGGTCCCATAGCTCTTCTATTCAAAACCCTCCAAGCCTCCCCACTTCACTCAAACCGAAAGCCAGTGTCCTGCAATGCCTGCAAGACCCTACACGGTCCTGTTCTTTCAACAAGGAGGACCTCATCTCCCCCTTGCTCTGCTGCAGGTACATTGGCCTCTTGCTGTGACACAAATCTTCCAGGCATGATCCTGCCTGAGAGCCTTGGTAATTATTCCTCTGCCTGGAATGCTCTTCCACAAGACATCTGCCTTCTTAACTCCAACCACCTTCAAGCTTCTGCTTGAATCTCACCATTTCAAGGCGGCCTTCCCTGGTCACTCTTTCACTGCAATCTAAGACTCCCTCTCCTCTAAGGAGTCTCATCTCCCTAAACCTAATCTATTCTTTCCTTCCTTCCTCTCTCTTTCTTATTTCTTTGTAATACTAACACATATACAGCACATCATAATATCTTTATACTTATTGATCATCTTCCCCACCTAAAAGATAAGCCTCACGGGATCAGTATTTGGTTACTGCTATATCCAGAACAGAACTTGGCCCATTCATTCATGAATGAACCAGTCAATCAAGGTTGCAAAAAGAAGAGGCATTTCCCCTAAAGCTATTCTGGTTAGGTTAGAGGAGAAGGGGGTCTTCATCTCCGTGAAACATGTCCCAGGGCTTGCCAAGGGATCCACATAAGCAGTGATGGGTTCTCCATCCATCTGTATGTCCTGCTCTAAGGGCCTTGTGGCTAAAAATTGAAATATGTCACAGACCTTTAATACAGCCATAATATTTGTGGTAGATCTAATAGAAACTGGCAAAAACTAGAAGCAACTTACTCTCAATATTCACCCCATGCCTACTGCCTTATTCATGCCTTTATAGATGGGTAACTGTCCTGGCTCTTCATTTAGTCCTACCCCCTTAACTTTAACTGTCTTGACCCCCAGAGCAGTCCAGGACTGTCTTTTAAGAATGTCCTTTATTGACTTCCTTAGCCACTCAACTCACATGGCTTATTTTGTAACCAACTTTTACCCCATTTCTGTTTTTAACATCTGGATTAGGTGAGAAAGTACCTTGAATTAGTTTTCTCTTGCTCTGTAACACATTACCACAAATGTTGTGGCTTATAGTAAACTACCCACTCAACATCAATTGTCATTAAGGAAAGGCAAATTAAAACCACAATGAGATACCACTTCATACCTACTAGGAGAGTTTAATTTAAAAAGATATAACAAGTGTTGGTGTAAATAAATTCCCATCATCTATTACTGGTGGGAATGTAAATGGGTATAATCACTTTAGAAAAACAGTCTGACATTTCCTCAAAGAGTTAAACAAGACAGGCACAGTGGTGCATGCCTGTAATCCCAGTGGGTTGGGAGGATGAGACAGGAGGATTCCAAATTCAAGGCAAGCCTCAGCAACTTATTGAGGTCTAAGCCACTTTGAGCCTGTCTTAAAAATAAAATATAAAAAGGCTGAGGATGTAGCTCAATGGAAAAGAGCCTTTGGGTTCAACCCCCAGTACCCCACAAAAATAAAATGTTAAACAGAGTTACCAGATGACCCTGAGATTTCACTTCGAGGTGTTTACCCAAGAGACTTAAAAATATATGATTTACAAAAACCTATTCACAAATGTTCACAGCAGCTTTTATACATAATAGCCAAAAATGTAGGAACATCCATCAATTGATGTCTACTTTAAAAATGCCCACTAATTAGCTCCCAATATATTACATTATATAAGTATAATCTAATTTATTTATTCAATGGGATATTATTCAGTCATAAAAAGGAGTTAAGTATTAATGTATGCTACAATTTGGATGAACCTTGAAAACATCATGCTAAGTCAAAAAAGTCAGACCCAAATAGCCACATGTTATAGTTAGCTTTTTTACTGCTGTGACTAAAGAACAATTGTAGAGGAGGAAAAGTTTATTCGACTTCATAATGGCTGCCAATCTTACTGGAGTGAGATGGTATCTTTTTTTTTTATTGGTTGTTCACAACATTACAAAGCTCTTGACATATCATATTTCATACATTAGATTGAAGTGGGTTATGAACCCCCAATTTTACCCCAAATGCAGATTGCAGAATCACATCGGTTACACATCCACAATTTTACATAATGCCCTATTAGTAATTGTTGTATTCTGCTACCTTTCCTATCCCCTACTATCCCCCCTCCCCTCCCCTCCCAACTTCTCTCTCTACCCCATCTACTGTAATTCATTTCTCTCCTTGTTTATTTTCCCATTCCCCTCACAACCTCTTATATGTAATTTTATATAGCAATGAGGGTCTCCCTTCATTTCCATGCAATTTCCCTTTTCTCTCCCTTTCCCTCCCATCTCATGTCTCTGTTTAATGTTAATCTTTTCTTCCTGCTCTTCCTCCCTGCTCTGTACATAGTTGTTCTCATTATATCAAAGAAGACATTTGGTATTTGTTTTTTAGGGATTGGCTAGCTTCACTAAGCATAATCTGCTCTAGTGCCATCCATTTCCCTGCAAATTCTATGATTTTCTCATTTTTTATTGCTGCATAGTACTCCATTGTGTATAGATGCCACATTTTTTTTATCCATTCATTTATTGAAGGGCATCTGGGTTGGTTCCACAGTCTAGCTATTGTGAATTGTGCTGCTATGAACATCGATGTGGCAGTATCCCTGTAGCATGCTCTTTTAAGGTCTTCAGGGAATAGTCCGAGAAGGGCAATAGCAGGGTCAAATGGTGGTTCCATTCCCATCTTTCCCAGGAATCTCCAAACTGCTTTCCAAATTGGCCGCACCAATTTGCAGTCCCACCAGCAATGTACAAGTGTACCCTTTTCTCCACATCCTTGCCAGCACTTGTTGTTGTTTGACTTCATAGTGGCTGCCAATCTTACTGGAGTGAGATGGTATCTTAGGGTGGTTTTGATTTGCATTTCTCTGACTGCTAGAGATGGTGAGCATTTTTTCATGTCCTTGTTGATTGATTGTATATCCTCCTCTGAGAAGTGTCTGTTCAGGTCCTTGGCCCACTTGTTGATTGGGTTATTTGTTATCTTATTGTCTAATTTTTTGAGTTCTTTGTATACTCTGGATATTAGGGCTCCATCTGAAGTGTGAGGAGTAAAAATTTGTTCCCAGGATGTAGGCTCCCTATTTACCTCTCTTATTGTTTCTCTTGCTGAGAAAAAAACTTTTTAGTTTAAGTAAGTCCCATTTGTTGATTCTTGTTATTAACTCTTGTGCTATGGGTGTCCTATTAAGGAATTTGGAGCCCGACCCCACAATATGTAGATCTGAGCCAACTTTTTCTTCTATCAGACGCAGAGTCTCTGATTTGATATCAAGCTCCTTGATCCATTTTGAGTTAACTTTTGTGCATGGGGAGAGAAAAGGATTCAGTTTCATTTTGTTGCATATAGATTTCCAGTTTTCCCAACACCATTTGTTGAAGATGCTATCCTTCCTCCATTGCATGCTTTTAGCCCCTTTATCAAATATAAGATAGTTGTAACTTTGTGGATTAGTCTCTGTGTCCTCTATTCTATACCATTGGTCCACCCGCCCGTTTTGGTACCAATACCATGCTGTTTTTGTTACTATTGCTCTGTAGTATAGTTTGAAGTCTGGTATCGCTATACCACCTGATTCACACTTCCTGCTTAGCATTGTTTTTGCTATTCTGGGTCTTTTATTTTTCCATATGAATTTCATGATTGCTTTCTCTATTTCTACAAGAAATGCCATTGGGATTTTGATTGGCATTGCATTAAACCTATAGAGAACTTTTGGTAATATCGCCATTTTGATGATGTTAGTTATGCCTATCCATGAACAGGGTATATTTTTCCATCTTCTAAGATCTTCTTCAATTTCTCTCTTTAGGGTTCTGTAGTTTTCATTGTATAAGTCTTTTACCTCTTTTGTTAGGTTGATTCCCAAGTATTTTATTATTTTTGAGGATATTGTGAATGGAGTGGTTGTCCTCATTTCCATTTCAGAGGGTTTGTCGCTGATATACAGGAATGCCTTTGATTTATGCGTGTTGATTTTATATCCTGCCACTTTGCTGAATTCATTTATTAGCTCTAATAGTTTCCTTGTAGACCCTTTTGGGTCTGCTAGGTATATAATCATGTCATCTGCAAATAGTGATAGTTTAAGTTCTTCTTTTCCTATTTTTATGCCTTTAATTTCTTTCGTCTGTCTAATTGCTCTGGCCAGTGTTTCGAGAACTATGTTGAACAGAAGTGGTGAGAGAGGGCATCCCTGTCTTGTTCCAGATTTTAGAGGGAATGCCTTCAATTTTTCTCCATTCAGAATGATGCTAGCCTGGGGCTTAGCGTAGACTGCTTTTACAATGTTGAGGTATGTTCCTGTTATCCCTATTTTTTCGAGAGTTTTGAACAAAAAGGGATGCTGTACTTTGTCGAATGCTTTTTCCGAATCTATCATATGGTTCTTATCTTTAAGTCTATTGATGTGGTGAATAACATTTATTGATTTCCGTATATTGAACCATCCTTGCATCCCAGGGATGAATCCTACTTGATCATGGTGCACAATTTTTTTGATGTGTTTTTGTATTCGATTCGTCAGAATTTTATTGAGGATTTTTGCATCTAGGTTCGTTAGAGATATTGGTCTGTAGTTTTCTTTCTTTGAGGTGTCTTTGTCTGGTTTTGGAATCAGGGTGATGTTGGCCTCATAGAATGAATTTGGAAGAGTTCCCTCTTTTTCTATTTCCTGAAATAACTTGAAAAGTATTGGTATTAATTCTTCTTTAAAGGTTTTGTAAAACTCCGCTGTATACCCATCCGGTCCTGGGCTTTTCTTGGTTGGTAGTCTTTTGATGGCCTCTTCAATTTCATCCATTGATATTGGTCTGTTCAAATTGTGTGTATCCTCCTGACTCAGTCTGGCAAATCATATGACTTAAGAAATTTATCGATGTCTTCACTATCTTCTATTTTATTGGAATATAGGTTTTCAAAATAATTTCTAATTGTCTTCTGTATTTCTGTAGCATCTGTTGTGATATTGCCTTTTTCATCCCGTATGTTAGTAATTTGAGTTCTCTCTCTTCTTCTCTTCGTTAGCATGGCTAAAGGTCTGTCGATCTTATTTATTTTTTCGAAGAACCAACTTTTAGTTTTGTTAATTTTTCAATAGTTTCTTTTGTTTCAATTTCATTGATTTCCGCTCTGATTTTAATTATTTCTTGCCTTCTGCTACATTTGCTGTTGTTTTGCTCTTCCTTTTCTAGGGCTTTGAGATGAAGTGTGAGCTCATTTATTTGTTGGTTTTTTCTTTTTTTGAGGAATGACCCCCAGGCGATGAATTTTCCTCTTAAAACTGCTTTCATTGTGTCCCATAGATTCCGATATGTTGTGTCTGTATTTTCATTTATCTCTAAGAATTTTTTGATTTCCTCCTTTATGTCTTCTGTAACCCATTGATCATTCAGTAACATATTGTTCATTTTCCATGTGATGTAGGATTTTTCCTTCCTTCTTTTATCATTGATTTCCAGTTTCATTCCATTATGATCAGATAAAATGCATGGTATTATCTCCACCCCTTTATATTTACTGAGGGTTGCCCTATGGCATAATATATGGTCTATTTTTGAGAAGGATCCATGTGCTGCTGAGAAAAAAGTGTATCCATTTGATGATGGTTGATATATTCTATATATGTCAGTTAAGTCTAGGTTATTGATTGTGATATTGAGTTCTATAGTTTCTTTATTCAACTTTTGTTTGGAGGATCTGTCCAATGGTGAGAGAGGTGTGTTGAAGTCACCCATAATTATTGTGTTGTGGTCTATTTGATTCTTGAACTTGAGGAGAATTTGTTTTATGAATGTCGCAGCACCATTATTTGGTGCATAAATATTGATAATTGTTATGTCTTGTTGGTGAATGGTTCCTTTTAACAGTATATAATGTCCTTCTTTATCCCTTTTGATTAACTTAGTCTTGAAGTCGATTTTATTCGATAGAGATGGTATCTTAGGGTGGTTTTGATTTGCATTTCTCTGACTGCTAGAGATGGTGAGCACAAACAACAACAAGTGCTGGAGAGGATGCGGGGAAAAGGGTACACTTGTACATTGTTGGTGGGACTGCAAATTGGTGCAGCCAATTTGGAAAGCAGTATGGAGATTTCTTGGAAAGCTGGGAATGGAACCACCATTTGACCCAGCTATTCCCCTTCTGGGTCTATTCCCTAAAGACCTAAAAACAGCATGCTACAGGGTCACTGCTACATCGATGTTCATAGCAGCACAATTCACAATAGCAAGACTGTGGAACCAACCTAGATGCCCTTCAATAGACGAATGGATAAAAAAAATGTGGCATTTATACACAATGGAGTATTACTCTGCATTAAAAAATGACAAAATCATAGAATTTGGAGGGAAATGGATGGCATTAGAGCAGATTATGCTAAGTGAAGCTAGCCAATCACTAAAAAACAAATGCCAAATGTCTTCTTTGATATAAGGGGAGTAACCAAGGACAGGGTAGGGATGAAGAGCTTGAGAAGAAGATTAACATTAAACAGGGATGAGAGGTGGGAGGGAAAGGGAGAGAGAAGGGAAATTGCATGGAAATGGAAGGAGACCCTCAGGGTTATACAAAATTACATATAAGAGGAAGTGAGGGGAAAGGGAAAAATAATACAAGGGGGAGAAATGAATTACAGTAGAGGGGGTAGAGAGAGAAGAGGGGAGGGGAGGGGAGGGGAGGGGGATAGTAGAGGATAGGAAAGGCAGCAGAATACAACAGACACTAGTATGTCAATATGTAAATAATGGAAGTGTAACTGATGTGATTCTGCAATCTGTATACGGGGTAAAAATGGGAGTTCATAACCCACTTGAATCAAAGTGTGAAATATGATATATCAAGAACTATGTAATGTTTTGAACAACCAATAAAAAAAGGAAAAAAAAGTTTATTCGAGAGCTCATGGTTTTTAGAGGGCCTAGTCTATAGAAGACCAGCTCCATTCCTTGGAGCTCGAGGTAAGGCTAAAAATCATGGCGGAAGAGTGTGGCAGAGGGAAGTGGCTTATATGATGACCAGGAAGCAGAGAGTCCACTCACCAGAAACAAATATATGCCCAAAGCCATGCCCCAATTCCTACCTCCTCCAGCCACATCCTACCACTCAGTTACCACTCAGCTGATTTCTATCAGGGGATTAAATCACTGATTGGGTTAAGACTCTCACAACCCAACCATTTCTCCTCTGAACCTTCTTGCACAGCTTCACACATGGGGGACACCTCACATTCAAACCATAATACCACATATTATACAATCCCATTTATATGAAATGTTCAGAAGAAGCAAATCCATAGAGTAAGAGTGTAGATTAATAATTTCCTGGGTCTGGGGAAAGGAAGGAATGGACAATGACTATTAAGTGTGATCTTTGATTTGAGGAGGTGATGAAATGTTCTGTAATTAGATAGCAATGATGGTTTCACAATTTCTTGAATATACTAAAAACCACTGAATTGTCTACTTTAAAAATGCCCACTAATTAGCTCCCATTTTATAAGTCAGAAGTCTGGATGAGCTTGATTCCAATTTTCAGGTCTCACAAGATTGAAATCAAGGTGTCAGTAGGAGGGTGTGCATAAGGTCTATTCAAAGAATCTGCTTCCAAACCCATTCAATATGGTGGCAGAATGCAATTCCTGTGGTTATGGGAACCAAGGTTCCCATTCCTTACAGGCTAACTCTTCTTCAGCACCCCAAATCCACTTTTGTTCCTTCTCATATGGCTCTATTTTGAGACAAGCAATGGTGTCTTGAGTCCTTATGCCTTAAATCTCTCTGATTTCCTCTTTTACCATAAGCATGAGAAAGCTCTTTGCTAATAATGACTTAAGTATTATTAGCCTGGACTCTGCTGTGATTTCAATCTGGACTGTTCTCCAAAGGGCCATGGGTTGATGGCTTGGTCCACAGGTTGGTGCCATTAAGAAGTGTGGAACATTTAGCAGGCAGGGCCTGGCAGAAGGAAGTTAGGTCACTGGAGGCATCCCCTGAAGGGTACATGGGGATCCTGCTCCCTTCTTCTCTCTTTCCTTTTGCTTCCTGACCACCCTGAGGTGAGCAGTCCTCCACCACACACTCCTTCTCCATAATGTACTGCCTGGCCACAGGCCTGAGCAACCATGGATGGAAACTTCTAAAACCATGAGCCAAAATAAATCTTCTTTGTTAGAGACAAAAAGTCAACTAACACATAATTTATCTTGTTCAAGGTTAACTGTACCATACACAGCATAGCATAGTCAGAGAAGAAATATATTCACAGGTTCCAGGGATTGGGGCACAGAATCTTGGGAACCATTCCTAGAAATTCTGCCACTACCGCTCCTGATGGTTATTTTAGTTTGACTTGCTGACAATTTGATCTTCTGGATGGGACAAGCATTCCTGAGCACCTGTTCCATCCACAGACTGGGAGTTCCATGAATGATCCCTTTGTCTCCCTGGCTCCTAGGTCAGTTCTAGAATCTAATGTAGGCTTAATAATTATTCATTGAATGTTTGCTGAACTGTCCCAACCCTGTGAGAAGTCACTGTTCACCCCAAAAAGGCAATCCACCCATATGCCAGGACTTCAGGGGGCTAATTACCATGAAGGGTAAGCACAGTGATAATAACACATGGGAGATTATAACGTGGGGAAACAAATTCTGACCAGTTACACAAAGAGAGGTGATAGGAACCTTGATAGAAAGTAACCAAGTTGTGAAGTAGGGAAAGAGGATAGGCTCGCATGAGTGAATGTGTTATTCAAGGATGAGATATTCTTAAAATTTAATTGTAAATTATTCCAATGAAGAAAAAACGTGTGGGAGGAAATGGGGGAAAGGAATGGGGATGGGAGCCAAAAAAAAAATTTTAAAAAGCAACACAGAATAATAAAAATTCTTCTGAGTATCCTCTGATGGTCACGTTTGTTCTTTCAATAAGTAACTGCAGAGGGCATTGTACTAGGCACAAAAAGAAAAATGGGAAATATAGTAGGAAGCCTCTGAAATGGCCCACAGTGGTTCCTGCCTCCTCGTATAATGTAATCCCTACCCTTTGAGCGTCAGTGTCAGAGGAGTAGTGGGATGTCACTTCCAAGAATGGGTCATAAAGAGATGTGTCTTGTTTCAGGTGCATTCTCCTTGGCATGCTCTCTCGGTTCACTTGTTCTAAAAGAAGCCAGTTACTGTGTTGTGAGCTATTCCACAAGGCAAGGAACTGGTGCCTCCAGCTAATAGACACGTGAGCAAGCTAAACATGGATCCTGCCCTCATCAGGCTTTGAGATGACAGCAGGCCAGCCAATATTCCTTCACTGCAGCCTTTGAGGGTCTCTGCAACCCCCCAACACACACACACACACACACACACACACACACACACAAGAGAGTGGGGGGCACACTAAGCAGCTCCTGGATTCTTGATCCACAAAAACTATGGGATTATAATTTCTGGTTGTTGCTGTTTTTGTAAACTGCTAAATTGGGGTTTAATTTGTTATGTAACAATTGATTGCCAATACAGGAAAGATTGTAACATTTTACAATAGTTGAAATAAGACATGGCAGGACACATATCTGAAGATGAAGCAAAGACAGGGCTTCAGGGCAGAGTCAGAAAGGGAGGGAACCCGTGTGGAGTGAGACTTGGGGAAATGCTAAAGGCAACAATTTCATCCTGCCTCCACTGTCTCCATAGGATCAGTGAGCCTCAAGCTGCTTCATTTATTTCTCAGATGTTGACAAGGGTGGTTGGAGTAGACTGAAGAAGGAGATGCGAGAGATTGTCCTGGAGCTCAGAGCTCTGTTCTCTGTTGGCCCCAAGGACCCCAGTGAGTCCCAAGGGCATAGGAGGTGAGATTTAAGCATTAGCTGTGATCCTTGGGAAGACCCAGGATGTAGAAGGGATCATTTTGTGAGGGAGCAAGTGTTATCTTTGACTCCAGGGGGGAAAAAAAAGTGGATCCTGAAGCACATATACTAGGATTCTTGATCTGGAAAGAGGGTCTAGAACAGATTCCAACGGATAACATGTGAGCTCCAGTACCCAACCCAGAGTTCTCTAAACAGCTCAGGCCTTACCTTGTCTGTTTTCTTGTTTTTTAAACAGCAACGAATGAATAATCAGAGCTTAGATTCAGGTAAGCCTGTGGGAAAGGCATGTCTTGATTTCAACTGGGTATTTGACTCAGTCTTCAGTGTGGAAAGAGCAATGAAAATACTATCAGGACGATTTGTCACCATTAGAACAATTACTGCCAAAGATGTCTAATTAAAGGAATTTTGTCAGCTAAGTCCCCATGAACATCTTAGTCCCACCCTACTGGATAATATTAAGCAGTTAACATGTGTTGGAAATTTATATTGAACTAGGAACTATTCCATGTATTTTTTTCTCATTTGATTCTCAAACAATCCTATGAGATAGATACTTAATATAATCAGCTTCACTTGACAGATGAGAAACACGAGGCTCAAGGAGGTTAAGTAACTTGACAAGGTTACACAGGATATCACAGAGGCAGGACAGGTATCAGAATGTGCCTTTGCCTTAATCATATGATCCTGCTGCCACAGAGATGGCAATGCCATATCTTCCCACCTTGGAAAAAGCAATTTGGCTCAGCTTACATAAGCATGAAGCAGGCTCAAATGTGAGGCATGATGTGTGCCGCCCTGTATTTGTGTGCATGTCTATGTGTGCAATGTGAATCTGCATAAGTCTGATATTTATGTGTCCTGTATTCCGAGTCAGCAAGTTGTTGGGAAAAGCTGAAGGGAAGGGGGCAGGGCACTGCACACAGTGCCCAGGGTGCTGGGAAGCAAGAGGAAGTTGGTCAGTGGGTCAGGCAGCTCATCACCCAAGCAGGAGGGTAACAGGTGGGCAGGGCTCCCACCTGCTGGAGCTGTCCATCAGCTTCAGTACTGGCAGTGCCTGTAACCAGGACCCCCAGCAGGTCAGTGACAGAGTCACATCCTTTGGGGGACATCCTAAGGTGGAAGAACCCTCAGCCAGCCTGAAGTCCTGGTGCAGACCAAGCACCCAAATTCCACCCTCTTGTCCCTACAGTCTCTGGTATCTATCTTGGCCAACTCAGACCCTGAGAGCTAAGCAACTGGGTGGGTTGGGTGGAGGACACATGGCCAATGGGTGTCCTCCTGAGCTCATGTCTTTATTATTCAGATGAATGAATGTACATGACCTTGCTAATATTGTGTGAGAGCAAGAATCCTCAAAAGTCATCTAAATCACACCACTGTCTTTTTAAGATAAGCAAAACTGAGGTTCAAAGAGGTACTAGGATTCTCATTGCCCCTAAAGATCCTGGGATCCATCAGTGGCTCTTGGCAGGAGTTAGAGGATTAGAACTGAAGTTGGGCCCTGAGACTGAGCAAGTCCTGCCTGGGTATAGCATAAGCAGATGGAGGTTATCAATGTGGGATGTAGGTGGTACCCTAGGACTTTACAAAATTCAGGTAGATGAGGGGCCAGGGTCTGGCCAGCTGAAGGGCAGAGCAGGTAAATGAGAGGAATGGAGAGGGAGGGAGTAGTATCCCAAATTGCGATCCAGTGGGGGGAGGGGGGTGGCAGGCACAGAGTTGGCAGATGGGTTGCTCTACAGTAGGGCTGGACATTGCAGGTCCTGCCTTGGAGAAATTCTGGCTCCAGGCAGCACCAGCCATGATGGAAGCCGGTGGGCAACGGGGAGGGGGCATTGGAGGCGGAGCAGTGGGGTGCTAAGGGACAGATGGGTCAGAAAGCTGGCGAGGGGCTGGAGAGCACTGTGCTGGAGTGAGCGAGGGCCTGGTGGTGGGCGCGCTGCCTGGGAGGGGACTGGGGCTGCGGTGAGGGGCGGCGCGTGGCCGGCCGCCCCCAGCTGTGGCGTCGCTCAGGCCGGGCTTAGCAGGGCCGGGGCCAGGGATTAGGGGCAGTGGCCGCACCTGGCGGGGCGGCCGCAGGGCTAATGCTGTGTGACCGAGGCGGCCCCGCCCGACAACTGGCTCCCTCCCGCCGAGAAGGGCTGTGGGCTCGTTAGCCCGCGCTGGCGTGTGCGCGGCTGCGGGCGGCGTGCGCACGTGTGCCGCGGGGCCCGCGGCTGTCGCTGACGGCCACCGGCTGCGCGCCAGAGCGTAAGGCTGCAGAGGAGCAGCAGCCTGAAGGTGTCCCACCGTGTGTCCCGGCTTTGAGAGTCAAGTGGAGGCCACTTGACTATGTGCCTCCTGTGAGTAATTGTTGCCCTGTGCTGGTGTAGGTCAGAGTCCCTGGTTACCTGACTGGAGGGGGAGGGGCCCCTCCACAATAGCCCCTATTCCACCCTTTGTGAACTGTGTCACTGTCTAGGACTTTAGCCATACTGTGAGTGTCTTTGTACAGAGTGTCTTTAGAATACCGCCATAAACTTAAATGTGTGTTACAAGTATTTTTTTTTTTTTTTGGCGGGGGCGGGGGGGGACTTCACCTTCCTTGATGCTGCTGCCCAAGTTACCACTGCAGATCTAACTTTTGGGGTGAAAGTTTTCTCCACTAGCTGTCTAATTCCCAATAGCAGTCAGCCATGTACACTGCAGGGCCCCCAGACCCTTGGTGCTAGGATGGAGATTGTAGGAATGGAGTCCTGGCCCCTGGTTCTTCCTTCCCTAAACTCAAGCCTGTCTGTCTGCCCATTCTCCACCTGATCTAATTCAGGGGCCCTAAACATGCTTGAATGAGCCCGTTGTCTACCAAAGTCCCTGGATCTGAACAAAGATCCAAAGATCTGTGTGAGAACTGAGAACTCTTATCTAATGCTGTGAATGAGCCTTTGGGCCTTTGCACCTGCCCAGTTTCCTCTGCCCTGAGGGAGCCTCCTCCCCTTTCCTAGAGCTCAGCAGCCAATCCCCTGGGAAGATTTCCTTGCAGTAATGGTTCTACCTCAGTCTTCCTTCATCTTGGAGAATTTTGGATCAAACCTGCCTTGAATTATTTTGATGTCATCTGCATCTCCTGGAGATAGTTGCTCCATGAGAACAGAGGCAGGTCTCAGACCAGGTCTGGACATTTAATAAAATGAGGGAATGTTCACTGTGCTGAGGCACTGGGCAGGCAGAGCCATCCACCCTGCCCCTGCCACAGTCTTCCAGAGAAAGACTGCCAGGGGCTTCATTTCTAAGGGGCAGGATGTGCTAGCTGGCCCTGCTTCCACTTGCTCCCCCATACATACACATGCTCTCTCCCTTTTCATGGAGCCACCCCACTGACAGGAGCAACCCCACTCCCACACTAAGCTCCCCAGTAGTGAGGAACTGGATGGGGTTGTCCTCACCTGCCCTCCTGGCCTCACCCTGGCCCTGCTTGAGGATGCCAGGACCCGCAGCAGGTGCCTGGACAAGCTTGGAGCTACAGAGAGGGCTGGGCACAGCAGACCAGCCTCCAGCCAATAACAGAACTCACACACAAGTTCCAGAATCCTCTACTTCCTTCTTCCCACTCACTCCTTAGTCTTGTTAATAGTAACAGCTACCACTTACTGACTGCCTTGTACAGTATTTGACACTGTATGTACATTGCCTATTTAATCCTAAACTAGTCCTGAAAGGTAGGTATTATCCTCTCCATCTTTCCAGTGAAGCACATTGTACACATTCAGATAGGTTATCTGCCTTGTCCAAGATTATCCAGCTGGTCAGTGGCAGAGTCAGGATTCAAACCCCAGATCTTTCCGTGTCCATATCCTCCCATGCTGATCCCAAGGGCTGCTGTCCCCACCCTGGGTAGTGACTCTCTGCTATATATCTGTGTCCTACATTAGAGGGGAAGATGTGGGATAGCAAGGACCCTCCTATCCTCTTGAATTGTCCCAGCGAAGGCATCTAGGAATGATTGTGGAATAATATCACTTGCCTATTAGATGACAGCATGTGGGTGACATGTACAGGTTCAGAAGTCCCAGTGCTGGGGTTTAAACCTTACTTGCTTATGACCTTGGGGTAGTCATCTTTCTCACTATATATAATATGGTAGTGTTCAGGAGATTGAGCTAACTTAGGAAAATTCCTGTTTCATAGGAGGGTAGGGTATGCACTGGTATCCCTCTTATCCCACCAGACTAGAATGGGTCTTGCCCCACTCTCTGCTATATCCCCAGAACTAGTACAGGCCTAACCTTTCATGCGTCACCTGTAAAATGTAGCTAAAAAGAGTAAAGGGGGTGTATGTAAAATGCCTGGCACAGGGCAGAGGATGGCATCTGTAGTGGTTGTTGGTAGGGTAATGGAGGGCAAGGCCAGATTGTGCTCTCCTGAATACCCCATCTTTGGACCCAGAGCCAGAGCCTGCACCAAGCACCATCCTCCTTCCCTTGTACCTACTATTCAGGCCCTGGTCACGCAGAGCCTCACTCAGACCATGGCCCCTCTACCGTGTGCAGAAACCTCCACACTAAATGTACCCTAGGGCTAAGATGCCTCCTCCTTACCTTTTCCTAGGCCTCTCTCCCTAAAGGATTGGCATCTCGGGCTTTGGGAATGGACACGTGGACAGGGAGGCACCCAGGAGACTATACCAAGCCAAACTTATTTAGGAGCAGAATCTTATCTTCAGATATATTCCTAGGGGAAACCCTAATACATAAAGCAGATAGAAGTGTCATTTGATTGTTATATATTAACTTGTAAGTTCATATGTATAACTCATATACATAAGTTCATAAGTTCATATGTACATAAGTTCATATATATTTACATAAGTTCATATGTAATACATAAGTTCATATGCATTTCTTACAAAGTATACTACTATTTTCTACCAACTCAGCCTGGCACATGGTAGGCAGTCAATTAATAATTGTTGAGTAGTTAATCAGTGGAGGGCAGATGAGTGTCTTTTGACAAATACAAATATGAAGAAATAGAGTTATATATAATAGGTGGAGAATCCTCATGAAATTCATAGTTTGAAAATCACTGGTCCACACAAGTCTCCTTTGGGCAGATGAGGACATTAAGGCCATAGGGTCTGTGGCAGAGCTAAGCTAAAACCTGGGACTCCTGATTCTCCATCCCAGGGTTTGGGGTCTCTTCAGGCTCTCAACAGGATGCATTCTGGGGCCATCAGCTGGGGTCCTTCCCTGTCTGGGACAGCCCACCATCCTATCCTGTTCCAGGCATTTCCCGCCAGCCTCTGCCCCAAGCCTGAGCCAGGCAGGAGCTAGGCCCTTCCCACTAGCTCTAGGATGGGCTCTGTTCCTAATACGTGTCATCCATGAAAGGAAGGCCCAGTGCTCACAACCCCTCTGGAACCACAAAGCCCCAAGGGTGAACCTACCCAAGTGAGTGCCCGGTTAATAGAACCTGGAGGTGGGTAAGGAACAGGAGCCATGAGCATCACAGAGAGCCTAGGTGGGGGAAACACCCAGGAGTGCCCCAGAACATGGGCCCCACAGCAGTTGGGGGCATTTATGGGTCTTCCTATAAACTTCTGAGAGAGTAACTTTATCCTGCTTCTTTCGGCCAAGTATCCTCCTCCAGCAGCTGGTCACAAAGCTGGTTAATCTCCCAGAGTGCTCAGCTTAAAACCCGTGACTCACAGCACAGCCAGTGTGGGGGAGGGGCAGCCGCCTCCAAAACGTGGCGCCCAGAGTCAGCTGTTCCAGGGGCCTTCTTGGGTTTCTCCAACTCAGGCCTGAGGTTTGGGGCCTTGTCTTTCTTCCTGGAGTCCTGCTCCTCACTGACCCCTAGATAGGAGCCATGAGAGGTCAGGACTCTGGGAGGTGGGCCAGTTCCTGGGCTTTGGCTTTGGCCAAGTCCTCAGGCTATCCCCAGGAATGACTAGCAGGCATCAGCCATCAAGGAAAGGGCATGATTTCAAGTGTAACTCTGGGAGACAGTGGAGTCCACCCTGAAATTGGGGTCCCTGCCTCACCTGTACAGACCTGGAAAAAAAAATCCCCTTCAACCATGACCCTCTCACTGTGCACCTGCCATTCCTTGTCAGTGTGGCACGTGAAGCTCATGGAGAACGGTGAAGTAAGCTACAAAAAGTAACGCATCAAGTGGCCTCTGACTTGAGATGAGCAGAATAAAATTTTGAGAGGAAAGGGGGAAACAGAGTTTTGGTCTTAGAGTTGGAGAGACTTCAAATATCAACTCTACCGCTTGCTAGCTGAAGAGCTTCCCTGAGCCTCAGTTTCCTCATCTGTAAAATGGGGCTAGTAACAGAACTTACTTCACCAGTTAATGTGAGAATCAGGTCAGATTCTGTTTTTCCACTTAACAGGAGCTATTGATATTATTATTATTGTTATCATCACCATGGCTCAAAAATCGGGAGATTCTATATAGTTTGTCAGGGATTTATATCTGTAAAGTGAGAGGGAAGATAATGGTTTGAAAGACTGTAGGGAAGCTACTCAGATGAATATAACTGTCAATGATAAGCAGGGGAATCCCCTAAACAGTGGCACTGTGCTCTTTGTGAATGAAAACCAGATTCAAGAAATGAAAGGAATCTGCTACAGGTTCCCAAAGAGTCCTATGGATGGGGAGGAACTAACCACTAATACATTGCTATTGTGGGTGAGAAACTACATGGAATGCATTTATGTGGGCACATCGAACCCTTGCAGAAACCCCTCTGGGGAATGTATACTACTATCACCATTTAGTAGACTAATTACATTAATGGATCCAATTCTTCACTCTTCCTTAGGCCCTATGACTTTGCAACTCTTCGACAGAAGGCATATAGTATATTTCTCGAAATTTCAATTCTAAGTTCAGCCATATAACTCCTTTTGACCCGTGGGATATTCACATATTTGACTCAAGCAGAAGCTTGAGAAATGCTTTGTGTTTCTACTTGCACTTTTGCACCCCTGCCACCACCATGAAAACAGGCCCAGGCTAGCCTGCTGGAGGGCTGGAGGCCTACAGAGGAGAGCTGAGATGCCCCGCTGACCCCAGCCAAAACCAGCCTGGATCAGCTAAGAACTGGTCAACCACAGCATGCAAATGAGCCTAAGGGACCCAGGACATTTACCCAGAAGAACCCAGGAGAAGAGCCCAGTCTCAGTAGCCAAACTGCAGGCTCTTAAACTAAATAAATGCTTATTGTTTGAGGTCACGGAGGAGTTTGAGGTTGTTCATTATTTAGTATTATCATTATAATAGTTAACAGGCATATACCATTCCTTTAAAAATAGACTTTATTTTTACAGCAATTTTAGATTCAACAAAATTGTGCAGAAAGTACAGAGAGTTCATATAGACCCCCCTGCCATACACTCTTAGACTCCCCCTAATCAACATCCTGCACCAGAGTGGTACATTTGTTAGAACTGATGAAACTACACTGACCCATATCATTGCTCAAAGTGCATAGTTTATATTATAATTGAGTCTTGATGTTATACATTCTGTGGGCTTTAACAAATGGATAATGACATGTATCTGCCATTATTATATCCCCCAGGATAGTTTCACTGCTCTAAAAATCTTCTATACTTCATTTGTATACCTCATTCTCTCCCCTGACTCCTGGCAACCCCTAATTTCTTACTGTTTCCATAGTTCTGCTTTCTCCAGAATGTCATATAGTTGGAATTATGCAATATTTAGCCTTTTTAGATTGGCATCTTTCATTAGTAATATGCATTAAGGTTTCCTCCATGTCTTTTCTGACTGATAGTTCATTGCTTTTTAGTGCTGAATAGTACTCCATTGTCTGGATGTACCACAGTTTATTTATGCATTCATCTTGTGATGAACATCTTGGTTTCTTCCAAACTTTGACAAACCATCTTCAGGTGAAGAAACTGAATTGGAAAGTAGATAAGGAGTCTGTCCAAAAGCCCAAGTAAGTGGCAGGCTTGGGATTCAGACTTAGGTAGGTCCTATTTCAGAAGTCATGAACTTTCTATTCTTCTATTGGAGTGTTTCTTAAATAACTATTTCCTTTTAGATCTCTCTGATTTTGCCTATTCTGGTCACTGAGCTTAGAATGTTCTTCCTTTTCCTTCTGTCTATCCATATTTAGCTCAAAGAGAGACTACGTCTGAGAGAATTTCCCATTCCTCTCCTCCCACCACAGCCAAGATATCCATCGGCCCTTCTGTGTGTACTTTGAATGATTCATGTAGAGGATGTTATGGAAGTTCTCACTGAGGCACACTTCCAATGTGAGGTCCCAAAATAAGATGTAAACATGCCTAACCAGGTGGTTGAGAACCAATTATCTTAAGATATTCAGGGCTTAAGGGAAGATTTTGTCTAGGAAGAGCTACTGGGACTATGAGGTCTCTTCTAAAGAGGTGTCAAATATACCTCTCCCCTCACCTCAAGGCAAGAGGGAGGGGCTTTGAGGAGACTACATGAGGATCTTTACAGGTCTCCCCTGAAGTTTGGTGAATGTGGTAGGTTGACATCTGAGTCACACATACAACATCTAAAGAGTAGTAAGAAGATGATCAGCCGTGGCACACTGCAGCTTGGGAAGCTGAGACAGGAGGATTTTGAGTTCAAGATCAGCAACTCAGTGAGAACTTGTCTCTAAATAAAATATTAAAAGGGCTGAAGGTCTTGATTTTATACATTCTATGGGTTTTTACAGATGGATAGTGACATGTATCTGCTGTTATCATGCCATCCAGGATAGTTTCGCTGCCCTAAAAACCTTCTGTACTTCATCACACCCACTTTCTTCCCTAACTCCTGGCAACCACTAATTTCTGTTTCCATAGTTTTGCCTGGTTGACACAACTATGGCTCTGTGGTTAAGCGCCTCTGAGTTCAATCCTGGTGCCAAAAACAAAAAGGGTGACCAGATGACCCGAGATTTCAGATTAGAAGCTTAAAATAACACATTTTACAGCTCAGTTCTACAGGTCAGCATTCTGGCATGGCATGGCTAGGTTCTCTGCTAAGGGTGGCATGAGGCTGAAGTCAAGGTGTCAGCCAGGCTGAGTTCTTATCTGGAGGATATGGAGAAGAACCACTTCAGAGCTCACTAAGGTTGTTGGCAGAATTCAGTTCCTTAGGGTTTTGTGACCTCGGAAGTCTTTCTGGCTGTTGATTGGAGGTCATCAGTGAGAGGGCTCTCTCAGGTCCTTTCTATAATGGCCACCTCTATCTTCAAGCCAGTAATGACACGTTGACTCATCCTCCTGCTATGATTCCCTCATTTCCTCTGTTGCAACAAGCTGGGGAAACCCATTTGCTTTTCAAGGGCTCCTGTGATTAGGTCAGGACCACCCAAATAATCTCCCAATCTAAAGGCTAACTGTGCCATGTGACATAACCTATTCGTGGGACTAAAATCATCAAATTTTCAGTGCACATGGTGGACATGAGGGGAACAAAAGACAGTCTTGGGGAATATCTTAGATTCCTCCACAGTATCACAGCCTAAAATTATAATAGGACTTTTTATTACCTTAAAGAGACCAGGAAATCGTGAGACTGTTCAAATTTCCATCCAGGAACTGGGGAAGAGGTATCACACTAAAGAGCAGATGTTTAGGACTACAAGAGACCCCCTCCCTCCCCAAACCATTGTTTCATGATGCCCTCTCACCAGTCTTTTTTTTAAAAAAACACATATATATATTCCTTTAGTTGTCAATGGAACTTTATTTTATTTATATGCGGCGCTGAGAAATGAACCCAGTGCCTCACACATGCTAGGCTAGCACTCTGTCACTGATCCACAACCCCAACCTTGTTGTTTAATCCACACAAACTCTAGGATTTTGTTATGGACAGACCAACTGGACTGATACATCCTGTGTTCAACTAAAAACTCTTATCATTACATAAAAAAGTGAAGTGAAGTTGTCTCCAACCAAACAAGTGAATGCACAATGTATGCTGCATGGCAGGGACCGTGCCAGGGAACTGGGGACTGCCACATGAAGAAAGTGAAGTGCTTGGAGGACCCACAGCCTAGGATGGAAGACTGAGAATGAAACCATATCAACATAATGTGGAAAGTCATCCTAGAAGTCCTGACAGTACTGAGCCACTCACTGTTTGCTTTTTTTACATTCTTTACTCATATTTATGTATTTCATCCATCAAATAACTCCTTCCTGATGAGGAAACTGATGCCTGGGTGCAGAGAAAGGACACTGAATTGTCCTGGAAGCTAAAGATCAAGGCCTAGACTGTTAAAAAAAAAAAAAAATCTTCCCTCATGAAACACCCTGAGTTGAGTCTTCAAAGACAAGTGACGGGTAGGACATGACAGGAAAAGAGAGATTCCTGGAAGGAGGAAAAGATGAGTTCTGGTCACGTGAATCATCCTCTTAGTGGAGCCCCTGTTATTTCCCAGGGAACATTAAGCTAGGTGGCCGGAGAGTAAGTAGGGGTGTGTTCTGGAAGGCCTCGAATACCGTGCCAGGACACTGGACTTTATCTTGGAGGTGGTGGGGAGCCATGAATGGGTGTTATATAGGGGAGCACTACAAGATTTCTGTTTTAGAGTTATCAGCCCAGTGGCAGCATTGGGATGGATTTATGGGGTCCTAAAATTCAAGACAGAAATACCAATGATGAGGTTGCTAGGATAATAGAGAGAAAAACTGTCTAGGGCTGCCGTACAACGACGACAATCAGAGCAGAGAGAAGGAGGTGGCTTCAAGGAGCATTTACTTGGTGAGATCAGTAAGATTTAGTGGCCAATTAAATGAGACTGCAATGGGGAAAGAGGTGAGAGATGGCATCCAGGTGCCTACATTGGGTAACAGAGTGGATAATGGTACCATTGATTGAGAAAGAAAGATTTCCTGAATGCTGGTTCGATTCCTGGGGGAAATAATGAGCATGTTTTGGGATATGATAAATTTGAGGGGCTTGTGAGAAATCCATGGGGGGACAGATGTCAAGTAAACCATTGAATACATGAGTCTGAAGCTGGCAAGGGAGGTGTTGACCATGGGAGTGGATATGGATCAATCCATTGATGTACAGGTGGTGGCTATGTCTTGGAAATGAATAATGAGTCTGCAGAGAGTGGGGCAGAAGACGGAACCAGGTGGGGATCAGCTTGGGAAGCAAGCTTGAAGAGAATGGCCAGTGGTCAGAGCAGAGCGAGAGAGGACGTTGTCTTGGGAACCAAAGGAATAGGACATTTTGAGAAAGAGGACATAAACACCTGTGAGTTTACTGAGAGCCCTTTAAGTCAAGGAGACAGCAATGTCCCCCTCGGCAATAATAAGGTCATTGGTGACTGTTCTGATGAAGAATTGTCAGCAGAAACTTGTCTTGGGGGAGCAAATGAGAAAGCAGGAAGTGAGGAAGAGGAGCAAAGCCCCTCTATTAGAAATTTGGCTGAAGATACCCAGCCCATGATGAGCCCCTGAGCACAACGTTGCCTACAGAGCAGCCTTGCTCACACAGATCCATTCTGACTCTGACCAACCCTCCCTTCAACTACTGATTTAGAGAAAATATGGGGAATAAGTGAACATGTTAACCCCATTTAAGGGTGCAATCTGAAAGCTCCAGACTGGAAGAAACGGCAGGACAAACAACCCAGTTTTATTTTATATATATATATATCACAAAGGAAAAAATATATATATGTATGGGGAGGGAATTTTTAGATTTAAAGATGCTTAGGAAATGAGCAGCCAACTACAGCCAACTACTATTTGGATGCTAATTCAAACAAACAACATGTATGGGACAATTAGAAATTTCATTATTCACTGGATAATTTGATTGTAAAGGAGTGACTCTTAATTTTTTAGCACACTAATAATGTTATGCTTACATTTAAAAATGATTCCTTACATTTTACAAATACATCATCAAATATATACAAATCAAGTGATGTGATACCCAAAATTTGATTCAAAATAATATAAGAGGAGGAAGTATGTGGGGCTATAATGGGTCAGACTTGGACCATGGGCTAACGGCTGTCATAGTTAATAGTGAGACTATTTATTATGTCTATGTTTGAAGTTATTCATAATAAAGAGTTAAAAAAGAAGAAGAAGGAGGAGGAGGAGGAGGAGGAGGAGGAGGAGGAGGCGGCTTGGCTGAAAAGGGAAGAAGAAGCAGAGGATGCCATGAAAAAAATGAGGAATAGATTCAATGGTCCCAGAAAGATCCCAAGACCAGATGTCTCTTTCTTCCATATCTGTCTATTCTCTACCTTTTCACCTCTCCCTTGTTCCTGGGACAAGCCCACCTGAGCTCCTGCCCCAAGATGAGGCAGTGAGACCCAAGACCTCTGAGTCACATGAGCCAGAGATCCAATGACAGAGCAGAAATTGCCACCTCTTGAGCACAGAGAAACCAAATCAGTGCCAGCCCCCAGTGACCCTGTCTGCCTTGATCCATCACTAGTGGATACATCACTAGTCCTTGCTTCAGCAACATGAGGTGAGGTAATTCATCCTTATCCATTCAGAACCCATTCCTTTGCTTCCAAGCTCTGGGCTCTTAGAGTTTGCCAGAGACACAGAGACAAGAGATGAGCATGTCCATTCCAGAGCCTCCATATCTATGCATGTGTAACCCTGGGAAAATAGCTTCACCTCTCTGGGTCTCAAGCTTCTACCTGTGCAAAGAGGATAAATGTGGTCACTGGTGTGGGGCAGAGTGGGGACACTGGCACCTGAGACATGGACTCTACTGAGCTTCAACTTTCTGTAGGGATGCCTTCATAGAGAGTTGCCTTCTCCGCCTTCTCCGCCCCCATGCCGGCCTGCCTGCACCAGCCCCTCTGCATCTGTCATCGGCCCCCTCTGCTCCCCCTGGGCCAGGCTTTGTTTGGGGGTGGCTGGCAGGCTGCCCATGAACGATCGGAGGCAGAGACGCCTGCTGCTGCAGACAACACTTCACAGTCTGCATCATCACCCACACTACCAGCCACCTCCCATTCCACCATGGCCCCCAGTTATATGAGGTCCAGAGCCCAGAATAACCAGGCCAGGCTTCTGGTTATCATCACCCCCCACAACACACACACACACACACACACACACACACACACACTGCTTATTCATAGCTTCCATCCATAAGGAAAGCAAGCAAGGCAAGAATTGTCCCCAGGTTCCTATTGTACACAGTGAGACAGGCCCAGCACACACACACACACCATATACCTTTGCTATTGAACCCTTGTATTCCTATGAGCTAGGTACTAGTACAGGTCATATTTTATATCTGGAAAAATGAGAGCCAGAGAGAAGTGAGAAGAAAGAAGGCAGCACCTGCATTCAAATCCAGGTTATCAGACCCCTAAGTCCACTGGGGACACCTGGAGAACGCTGCCTCAGCCCCAGGTGAACCAGTCTTCCTGTCAGACAAGATCAGCATCAAGTTCAAGTTCCTAGGCCAAGCATGAGGAAAGTCATGCTGCATCTTCAGGGGAAGGTAAAGACTGTAACATTCCTGATGTCCCAGTGCTCCTTGAGATGGGGACCCCAAGGTAACTGGGGATCAGGCCTCTGATCTCATGCTGAGCCCCAGCTTCTCTTAGACTTCTGCTTTACACCTCCTGGCGTTGACCCATGCCTGCACGGATCCATTCCTGTGCTGGGCCATATGGATGAGAAGGAGGACAGATTTCTGATCTCCTGCCCAGAGAAGGGGGGCCCAAGAAAGAGGCTGCAACGCCCTGGAGAAGCTCGCCAGCAAGACCCCAGTCTGAGTGTGAGCACAGCTGGGGTCCAATTCCTTCATCCTACAGGTGGAGAAAGTGGGCCCAGGAAGGGTGCAGGAGAGCTCAGAGAGGGTCACACAGCAGTGTACAGCACAATGAGGTGAAAACCCTGACCTCTGGGCTTTGTTCCAGGCTTTCTCCGCTGCCTAAGCTTGCTGTCCTCCTCTTGTTGTCTCTCCATGTATTCCTCTTGCCCCCTGATATAACCTGTTGTCTTGCCTGGGAAACTGGTGGGTTTCACTTTAGAGGTCATGCACCCCTTTGGAGGTCTGAAGCAGCAGGTCTTACATAACCAAAATGACCCAAGTTATATGAGGTCCAGAGCCCACCGTGTCCACCATGCAGGGAACATCCCAAAGGTGTCATGTCTCCTGACTTTCATTCATGCCCTTCTCTCAGTCTGAAATGTTTTTCCCTCTTAGCACTCTTCCTCATCCTTCAGTAGCCAAGAGGAAGAACAGTATTTCCTGCTCAGGGAAGTCACTTGGGTATGCACGAGAGAGTTCCTTTCCCATAAGGTGCTCTGATGATTTGTTCGTGAGTCTCTCTTGCCACTAGGTGGAGCTCTCTGAGGCCGGGGGCCCTGTCTAAATTACCCTTGCTCCTGCCAGCAGTGCCTAGCTTGGGGCCTGGAAAGAGAGTGGGTGTTTAGGGCACACCTGAGGGATGGAGGGAGGTTATACCAATAGGGTCACACAGGCCATAAATCACTTTTCCAAACTGAGGGAAGCAGCAATCTAGGAAAGCTTCATGGAGGCAGCAGGATAAGATGTAGGACAGAGGCAGACGACAGGCACCTGGGGCAACCCGAGGATCAGTCTCAGGGCCCTTTCCCCTCCATCCCTCTGTCAGAAATCCTCTGTCCTAGGTGCCCCTGGCCAGGGGTGGGCAGACTTTAGGGAAAGAATAGCTTGGCCTCTCCTCAGAGGCATGTGGCTGGGGCAGCTGCTGGGGGCAGCAGCTGGTGTCTGTCCCTGGAGCCTACCGGCTGTGTGTGCCTTAATCCAGCCCCTCGGAGCCCCCCAGGCTGGCAGGTGGGCCGATCAGGCAGAAAGGAGGTAGCATAAGGGGGTGGAGAGCCAAGGCCCCTCCCCAGGTCTCCACAGCTGCCCCTGGATCCTGCCACATGAATAGTCCCTGTCGCCAGGACTCCTGTCCCCAGTCCTCCCCTCCATCCTCAGATGGGAGTCCAGCCTTCTTGGGGCAGGAAGAGTTGGCTTACAAAGCTCAAACTGGAAACTGCAGGGAGACACGCTGCAGGCAATATGCCCCTTTCAAGTCTTCTTTCTGGAGGGGGTGGGGGACATCCAGGCACATAATGGAGGTGGTGTTTACACTGGGACCCAGTTGTGTGCGGCAGTACCTGACATAGAAGATGAGCAGGTGGACATAAGGTGTGGTGTGTACACGGCATGTGAGGAGTGTTCTATAGGTGAGGTTATATGGCCTGGTGGTGGACACAGGTGTAGGTATTCACAGAGAAGAAAGGCATGTACTCTGTGGGGTATGGGGTGTGTGAGGACACAGTAAGGAAGGTTTGTTCTGTACACAACACATACTCACACTGAGACATACGTGGGGTGTTAGTTACAGTGTGAGGGGCATATGATGTGTGTGCAAGGTGTGCACCTGGCAGGGCAGGTGTGTGCAGCATCAGAGGCATATGCACTGTGTAAGGCATTCACAGTGTGTGAAGTGTGGACTGTGACACATTATGCAATAGGTGTGCACAGACTGTGAGGTTATGTCATCTGTGAGGTATACAGGAGTGTGAGGTGTACATTAAGTGAGAAGTGTGCACGGAGTGGGGGTGCATTGCATGAGAAGGGTGTGCACAGTGTGAGGGGAACATGGTGTGAAAGGGCCTTGCGATGTATGAGGTGCTCATGCCTATGATACACCACAAACAGGCCTGGAGACACATGGGTAAGGGTAAACTGTCCTTCCAAGAAAATGTGCCTGTTAGCTCTGCCCTGGGCCAGGAGCCGAACGAACCCTTGGCACAACCTCCTGCGGAGCATCAGAGGCAGAGGAGACAGAGAAACAAATCCTTACATACACAAAGTAGAAGGCAAGTTGGAGAAAGGTTCCTGTCCATCCTTCCACCCGCATCCATGCCAACTCAACTCAAGGACAATGTGCTCTTTGGGCAATACCATACCTCAGTAATAGTATTTCTTTTGTCTGATTTAAATCCCTCTTGCTGCAAATTAAATTCACATTTTCTTTTAAGTGTTTTATTTAATAGAGGTGGTGAAGTCTCCTTTCATGTAGCTCTCCTCACTTATGCTACCTCCTTTCTGCCTAAAAGCTTAATGCCCTTCCCTGGAAGAATGATTAACACTTTCATGAGCCTTTAACACTTCTAGCCATTAAACTATTATCACATTACTTTGTGACATTATGTGTGTCCCGAATAATGTTTAGTAAGTCATGTTTAGTAAACTACATTTGGTTTTTATTTGGGATCCCTGGAATCTAGACCTCTAAGAATCCTGCCCTCTCCTCTGAGACAGAAGACTTTAGTTACATAAAGAATAATCTTGAAGGAGATGAATCTTTCCAGAAGGTCTGTCCAGCATCATGAGCAGGTGGGACACTAAGCACAGTGTGTGAGCAGTCCTTTCCTTAGGAGTTACATGCCACCCATCAAAACCCATCCTCAAACTCACTGTGCCCAAGCAGTGCCAGGCATTCAGGCCAGAGGTTCCTGGGTGAGCAGAAGCCATGCCTGCCTTGTCACCTGTAGAATCCCCTGCTCCTGGCAGAGGTGACTGTCCCATAGAAGGTACTCAATAATTATTTGTTCTCTTTGTAGGGAACATTCTTCCCCCAGATGGCCACATGCCCGCTCCTAAATCTCTTTTAAATCTTTGCTCAGATGTCACCTTGTCGACCTCACCACTGTATTTAATACTGCAACCAGACCCCACCCTGGCACCCCAATTCCATTCATCTTGCTCAACTTTTAATAATTTTCTACAACATGACCACCTTCTAGCACACTACATAATTTAGTTATTATGTTTATTTTTAATTGTCCCTCTTGCCAGGGAATATTGTTGGTTTGTCTCCTGCTATATTCCCAGCACCCAAATAAATGTTTGTTGAATGAACGAATGAATCATAGATAGATTGGGCAACTGGCAGTGGGCACCCATGCCCCACTCTACACCCTGAACTTGGGGTAGGAAATTTTGCTGCCTCTCCATTCCCTTCCCCCTCCACAGGGACCCCTGTTTACCAGCTCCCAGCTCATCTGCCAGATGCCTGAGCCCTGTTCAAATGTGGGACTCTGGAGAGTATCCACAAAGCGGTAAGTACGGAGATTCTCTGGGACCCTGACCCTGAATCTGAAGCCCAGGCTATACTCTGGCAGCATCACAGTTTCTCCTGATCAACTCAGACTAGCCCCCAGGCAGGATCTATACCTATGTGGTAGGCAGTTTCAAGCTTTCCCAGAGAGCAAAGTTGATATGGGACAGAAAGGGGCACTCATTTTGGGTCCAGGAAACAGAAGGAAAGACTGGAACAGAGCAGGGACCTAGAGCTGGCTCTGCTCCACCTGCACCACTTAGATTTCGCCCCCTGGCCCATGGGCACCCCCATATTCCCCAGCCAAATATGCAGGCCAGGCCTCCAAAGCAGAGGCCACAGGTCTGCCTGGACAGGGCAGGTGCAAGCTGGATCGACTTTCCAGAAGCTATATATATATATAAAGACTGCTGGGAGCCCCAGGCCTGCCGCTCCCTGAGGGCGCAACACCATAGGGACCCAGCCAGGCCCACATTCCTGCCTAGAGGCCAGCTCTCCATTTATAGCCCCTGGTCAGGCTGGCCAAGGGAGCTGAGTAGGGAGGACTGGAAAGGGCAGAGGGAAAAGGGGCAGCTGAGGCAGCTGCCCTCCCCACCTCCCACTAAAGAGCCCCTCTGTGTGAAGACAGGGAAACTGAGGCCCAGGGTGAGTTGTGCACTTGCCCTAGATCACAGAGCCCAACAGGCTGTTTTAGAGGGAAACATATAACTCCCACCCTATAATCCCTCAGCCCATTGTCAGTGGCTCTCTCAGTGCCCATGAACAGGGGCACCTTGAGTAGATCCATAGTGTAAGGTTTGAACTCTCTGTTTCCAAACTTGATGTCCTTTTTTCCTCCCTGCCCCTAATCCACCACTTAGACTAAAAGGACACCAGGTCGAGGGCATACACACTTCCCTGCTCTTTGGGCACAGGGATGGGATGACAGTGTTGACAAACCTCTCTCCAAAGATATGGCACAATCAGAAGAATGATCCCAAGTGGGAATGGATCCCAGGCCTGGAGAGATCTTCAGAAGTCACCAAGTTCAGTGACTTCCAGACATTTTTCATGCAACAAAGCCCAATATAAGAGTGGTGTTTTACCACTAGAATGTGTGTTCGCTTTAAAATAGTGCTTCTAACTTACAGAATATGAAACCAGAAATCAAGTTTAAAACTATTAAAACAGTTTAGATTTCTAACCCATAAGTATAAAATATTTAATATATCTGATAAGTTCAAACATATAGTACTTATTGTAAACATACCTTGATGACAGCCCACAGAAAGTTTTCATGAACAGAAAACATAAGAAGTAAAGTTGGAATTCTTTGAGTCTCAGTATCCAATTTGTTTCTGTATTTTCTTTGTTTGCTCAAGGTTTGAGAAAAAAAACTAGATTTGCATAGATAAGTAGTTTGAAGAGGTTCCCTGCACATTGAAGAATACTCTTCAATTAAGAGTATCTTCATTTATTCCTTCCTTCCTTCATCCATCCAAGAAATACTTATTGAGTGCGTACTATATGCCAAGCATTCTGCGGGGGCTTGAACAAATAAGAGGAAATATTTGCTTTAATCCAAATCATTAATATAACAATTATTTACATTCCTCATTGTGAGTTTAAGTCAAATGAAAACACTCAAGTTTACAATAAACACCAAATTTCACTGTAGTGTACTATTACCATATTGTAACAGGCCACCTAGAATTAATTGCTCAATGTAAGGGGGCTTGCCCCAAGCCTGGGAAAGATGTCTGTCTAATCAAATATATGGCTGCCCATTTTTTAAGAAATACAGCCATTTAATGAAGAAACACACATTTATGAAGTTCAAATATATGCTTTGAAATCCAAAAAGCATGAGACCATCCATTCCTTCATTTGACATTTAACAGGTACCTACTATGTGACTAATGCTATGACAGTTTCTGGAAATGCCCTGGTTGCCATCTTTGCCTTCGTGATTGACTTCATATTAACCAATGAACAAACCGATAGAGAAAAAGGTTAGAGGGTAGCAACACCAAGAAGGAAAAGGTAGGTGCTATGACTCAGAGTAAGGGAGATGGCTACCTGAAAAGGAATGGTCAGAGACATCCCAAGGAGGCAACGTGTGAGCTGAGATCTGATGCATGAAAAGCAGTCAATCTTGGAAGAGCCCAGGGGAGAGTGCAATAAGCTTAGAGCAGCAAGTTCAAGACTCTCAGGCAGGATCCTGTCCAGAGCATTGAAAGAAAGGAAAGGAGGTCAGCTAACTGGAATGGGGCCAATCAAGGAAATGGTGGTTTCAGATGAAGTTGGAGAGAGAGACTGTGGCCGGTTTGTGTCCCATAGACATACCAGCCTCCTTACTGTGCTTTCAAACTGCCAAACATAATACTACCTCAGGACATTTATACGTGCTTGTTTTTCTATCTGGTCCCAGATATCTTCTTTTGCCTCCCTTTATTCAGTTATATTTCTTTTTCTTTCTTTCTTTCCCCTTCTTTCTCTTTCCTTCCTTCCTTTCTCCCTCCCTCCCTCCTCCCTCCCTCTCTCCCTCTCCTTCCTTCCTTCCTTCCTTCCTTCCTTCCTTCCTTCCTTCCTTCCTTCCTTCCTTCCTTCCTTCCTTCATGCTTTCTGTGCTAAGGACTGAACCCAGTGCCCTAGCACATGCTAGGCAAGCATTCTACCACTTAGCCACATCTCAGCCCTCCTGCTTCCCTTTATACAGCTCTCTGTTTATGTGTAAGCAATTTAGAAAGGGGTTTAAAACCCCCTAATATTTAACCCCCACATACTTAATCTTCATTGCTTTGTTCCTATTGTGGTTTAGATATGAGGGGTTTCCCAAAAGCTCATGAGTGAGACAATGTAAGAAAGCTCAGAGGTGAAATGATTGGGTCATGAGAACCTAACCTACTCAGTGCATGAATCCACTTGACTAGACTAACTGGATGGTAACTATACAAAGGTTAGAATGTGGCTAGAGGAAGTGCACACACTGAGGGTGTGCCTTTGGGGTATATATTTTGACCCTGGCGAGAAGAACTCTCTCCTTCCTTGTTGCCATGTCCTGAGATGTTTTCCTCCTCCTGATGTGACGGGCTGCCTCACCTTGGACCCAGGACAGGCGAGTCAGCCATCTTGGACTGAGACCTGAAGTTGTAAGCCCTAAATAAACTTTTCCCCCTCTAATTTTTCTTGTCAGTGCTTTTGGTTACAGCCCAAAACAGTTCACTTGCCTTGCCTTTTTTTTTTTTTTTTGGTAGAAGTTATAACTGCATTATATACTTCCTTGCTTATTTGTTTATTGTCACCCTACCCTACAATTTAAGCACCATATGAACAGGGTCTTGGTCTTTTTCCTTGTTACATCTCCAATACCTGCACCAGTCCCTGGCATATAGTGAATACTACACACAAGTAGCGTCAATAAACAACGGTGATGTAATACATGAAGAGGGACCTTTGACACTACTCCCAGTGTCAGAGAAGTAAAGAAGGTAGGTCCCCCATGAGCCTTCTGGGTTTGATGTGAAAAAAGAGCTTCCCAAGACCCAGAAAGGCCAACTAGAATGGCTTCCCCAGAAGTTAATGGAAAAGGCACAAAGATCACTCTCGCTTAAATTTCTGGTGTACTGGAGGAAAGACCAGGCAAGGGTGGCTACATACATGATTAGACAAACATCTTTCCCAGACCTGAGGCATGCCCCCTTCTGTTGGGTGCCCCAGAGCTGTGAACTGCAGATTCAGAAAGAGGCTGCACAACCTCATGGGAGTGGGATATGCTGGGGCTTGTAGGGAAGCCAGAACTCTTGGGAGGTTGTGGCCTCCCCGTTCTGTTCCCAACCTCTCCAGTGAGTTGCAGGGAAGAGACACAGCTGAGGCCTCCAGAGCACAGGTCCCTGCCAGGACATAGTGCCCCAGACAAAGGCTAGGAAACTGCTGGACATAACACTCCCACAAATGCGGGGGACAGAAGCAAGACTCTAGTTAGCATACCCCTGCACCTCCACTGAGGGCTTCCACATGCTCCCTCTATTCAGATTCTCATCACCACCACAATGACTTCAAGACACAGTTATTATTCCCAGGTTTATAAAGTGGAAACTGCGGGTCTGGAGGAGATGTGTCTTCCACAAAATCCCCAAAAGACTCATCTGATGGTAGGTGGGGTGGTCTTCAGGCCAGGTCCTGGGTCTGGTGATCTTTACAAAAGGCACATCCCAAGGCTTTGTACAGTGAAAGAAAAAACAAGCCCCCTGGCAGAGGGAGTTTTCTTCCCAACTAAAGAGGCATCTCAGCCTACCCCCAAGTCATGGCTCCGGACACCTGACAGTTTAACGTGGGCAGGAAACATGCAGGTTAAGGTGGGCAGGAATCTGCCTCCCTTCCTTTGGACCTCTGGACATGGGCAGGATCCGAGTTTTAGCATCGATTCCCAACTCCTGTACAGGTGCAGCAGAGTTCCTAAGCTTCCAGGAAATATGGCTAAGTTCACGTCCCACAGAGCTACTCCCTGGGTAGACAGGTCGAGTGTTATGGCCTCCACGTCGTTTGTCTCAGGCTCGCCCACTTAGATCTTCGACTCTCGCTGTCTCTCATAGGCTTCTCTGCCCCTGACTCTAGCTGTCTGCTCTCTCAGCTTCTTCGGGTGACTTTTTCACCATCCATCTTAGGTCTAGGTGTATCTGCCCTATTGCCCTGCGTCTCCCTCCAGATCTCTCCTGGTCTGATTTCTACCTTTGTCCTGCTTCTACTTTCCTTTAAAAAACAGGCGACAGACTGGGGTCCAAAGTAAACTCCGAGACGAATGCTCCCGGACAGCATTCCCAGTGGACGCAAGTGTCCTGTGCTGGGGAGGCTTGGAAAGGGTGTGCTGGAAGAGGAGGCACTACTGGCTTTGGGCTGCCAGTCTGCCTCTCTCCCTATCTAGGGAGGGGCCAGAGCACAAGCACACTAGTACAGAGGGAGGGGCGGGGGGCACTCTAAGGCCACAGCCGCCACCCTGGGGACCCCAAGCTCCGCCCCGCTCCGTTCCTATTGGCCTTAGGCTCCCCCGCCCCCAGCCGCCTGCTCCAGCACCCGGGCATTTAGGCTACCACAGATAAATAGCCCAGAGCTCCTGGCGCGCGCCAAGTTAGGGGTAAGGAAGCCCCAGAGCGCTCCGTTGCTTTGCCACACGTCCCGCCCCACAGGACAGGGCGGGGTGAGGACAGTCGGGCGTGCATTCAAACGCCCGGCACTTTGCCACTGCACCACCGGGACTTTGGAGTGACAAGAAAGTTCTGGGCAACTCCTGCCTTTTCAAGTTGGGTGAGGCCAGGTTCCCTGCTGGGATATGGAGCTACTGTCGCCCCCGCTCCGAGACGTGGACTTGACGGGCCCAGACGGTTCCCTCTGCTCTTTTGCCACAGCAGACGACTTCTACGACGACCCATGTTTCGACTCCCCGGACCTGCGCTTTTTCGAGGATCTTGACCCGCGCCTCGTGCACGTGGGAGCGCTCCTGAAGCCCGAGGAGCACTCCCACTTCCCTGCAGCTGTTCTCCCGGCCCCCAGCGCGCGCGAGGATGAGCATGTGCGTGCGCCCAGCGGGCACCACCAGGCGGGCCGCTGCCTACTGTGGGCCTGCAAGGCTTGCAAGCGCAAGACTACCAACGCAGACCGTCGCAAGGCTGCCACCATGCGTGAGCGGCGCCGCCTGAGCAAAGTTAATGAGGCCTTTGAGACGCTCAAGCGCTGCACGTCCAGCAACCCCAACCAGCGGCTGCCTAAGGTGGAAATCCTGCGCAATGCCATCCGCTACATCGAGGGCCTTCAGGCTCTGCTGCGCGACCAAGACGCCGCGCCCCCTGGTGCTACTGCCTTCTATGCGCCGGGCCCGCTGCCCCCAGGCCGCAGCGGCGAGCACTACAGCGGCGACTCAGACGCGTCCAGCCCACGCTCCAACTGCTCTGACGGCATGGTAAGGCCGGTACCCCAGGGGGGAGGAGAAAAGAAGGCAGCGCTAGGGATATATGCGACGCGTTTCTGAACACAGGGAACTGAACCCTGAGGGGTGGGCCTTCCTGGTGAACTGGGCAGCGGTCGCGCGGGGCGGGGGGGGCGTGGATCCCGGTGTACTGGGCAGCTGTCGCAGGAGTAGCCTACTACAGTGGAGGTGCGCAAGACTTCCCCGAACCGCAGGATTGGCGGAGCTATTAGAATACTACTCCGCGAACATAAAGGCATAAAGGCACGCTTTTTCTTCACTTATCCCTACTTCCAAAATGCAGATACTGGCGGGGGGCGGCGGGGGGGTGAGGCTGGGGTTGTGGCTCAGTAGTACAGTGCTCGCCTAACATGCTTGAGGCACTGAGTTCAATCCTCAGCACCATATAAATGTAAAATAAAGATATTGTGTCCACTAAAAACTTTAAAAATAAATATTTTTTTAAATGCAGATACGTCCATCCTTCATTTGTTTGGCCCTGCATAATGCAGATCTGAGCTCATGCCAGACCAACAGACGCGGTCCCGGAATTCGTAGCTGAAATTTTGGAGTTGGGGAGGGGGCAGCTATAGGGAGTGGTGCTCGGGCTCGCCGACCTGACGTGGTCATCCTTGCCGTTTACAGATGGACTATAGCGGCCCCCCAAGCGGCGCCCGGCGGCGGACCTGCTACGATGGCGCCTACTACAATGAGGCACCCAGCGGTGCGTATACCCGGCCTAGCCCTGCCTCCCCGTCCCCTTTGAGCTGTTCCGTCTTCCCTCTAACTAGTACCTCCACCCCCAACATACATATATGTTGGGTGATGGTGCAGGGAATGAAAACCTAAACGTTCAGCTACTTCCCCTTTCGCCCCCCACTCTCTCTGGACAGTCCCAGACTCTGGTAGGTCCTCAGTTTCCCCTCTGCCCCAAAGCATTGGACCCATGGGGTGAGAGACTTGCCATGGTTCAACCCCTGCTTACTAGCCTACTCCTCCCCGCGCAGAGCCCAGGCCCGGGAAGAGTGCTGCGGTGTCCAGCCTCGACTGCCTGTCCAGCATTGTGGAGCGCATCTCCACTGAGAGTCCTGCGGCGCCCGCGCTCCTGATGACTGATGCGACACCAGAGTCACCTCCACTCCAACAAGAGGCAGCTGACTCCAGTGAGGGCGAGCGTGGGACCCCTGCCCCATCCCCGGAAGCCGCCCCGCAGTGCCCTGCAGGCACGAACCCTAACCCGATCTACCAAGTGCTCTGAAAGGGGCAGGCTGCAGTGTCAGAGGGCGCCGCTGCCTACCCAAGGGATGGTACCCCTAGGGTATCTCGCACCCAAAAGATAGAGCTTAAATGCCACTCCTCCCAACTGCGCTTGAAAAGCGACCCCTCCCGAGGTGGGAGAACCGAAATGTTCTTCCCGTCCCCCCAACAGGGCAAGAACTCAGCCCGTGTTTTCCACGAAGCACCCTGCCCTGATACCCACGTGATGGCCATTTGGGGTTTCTCCATGAGCCATAGCTGATCCTTGAGGAGCCAGGTTCCCTTTCCTTGCTGCCTCCCACTCCATTTGGGTTGAGACCCTCCCAAACCTAAGCCCCGCCCCTTTCCCCATGCCCAGGTTTTGTTTGTTTGTTTGTTTGTTTGTTTGTGGGAGTGGCGTGTCCCCTCTTTTCCAAAGCCCTCGCGACACCCACTCTTTCCCATAGCCGACGAGGTGCGCTCCAGTCCCAAATGTAACTGGTGAAACCGTACCCCACCCCTACCCCGCCGCGGTTCAGGACCACTTTTTGTAATACTTTTGTAATCTATTCCTGTAAATAAGAGTTGCTTTGCCAGAGCAGGAGCCCCTAGGGCTGTATTTATCTCTGAGGCATGGTGTGTGGTGCAACAGGGACTTTGTATGTTTATACGTCGGGCGGGTGAGCCGCGGGCGCGCGCTCGCTCGCTCAGGTGTTCGAAATAAAAACGCTAATTTATACCACGGTGGCTCGGTGGCTTGGCTTTCCCTGGGCGTGGGAGCAGGATCCGAGGAAACTCCGCAGGCTGAGCCAGCTGTCCCGCAGCGACCCCTGTAGGCGGCTGACGGTTGCAAGGAGGCAGCAAGAAAGGAAGATGCTTGTCTCTATTAATAGGAGGGGAGGTTCCTCCAACCTTGAGGTATATCACCACACACAAGTCAGTGGTTCTCCCAGAAGGATGGGAGGATGCTCATGGCATTAGAAGTAAAAACTAAATGGCCCTGGAGGAGCATTGCAAGCTGTATGGCACTTAAAGGCTCTTAATGATAGGTGTAACCACAAGGGGAGGGCACAATCAGAAAGGCTTCTCTACTCAGGAACCCATGCTTGAAACATCTTTGTACTGTCTCATCTCAAGGACACAGGGCCCAAAGCCTGTGAGGAGAGGGCACAGGAACACAGTGGGTATAGGTGTTCATCAGGCTATAAACTCTCCAAGAGCAGGGGAGGGGTCATTGTTTCAGCCAGAGTGTGAGGAATACTTCCTGAATGAGGCACCAGTTGAGCTGTAGCTTGAGAAACAAGAGAAGACAAAGCCCACGGAGGGACACCACATACACATAGCCACCTCTGTGCGTCTCTGGATAAAGTTTCTCCCTGTCCACATATATCTCCACCCATGCAAACCCTCTTCTCGAAAACCTACAGGCCCACTTTCAAGGCTTTGATTGTGGAGTCCTGGGCCGTGCCGAAGGACCAGCCTTGTGCCACACATAAGGATCCACTCTCTGATCTGAGGAGAGCCTCTGCTCCCTCAACACAGGGTCCCCAAGCAGCCACCTGGAGCATTCTATTACTAGTGATGCTCTGCTTGTCTTCTGGCTGCTTCCTCAGATGCTCCTCATGGTTCTTTACACTCCTTTGAGGCCCTTGAGAGCTCATTCAGGACTTTACCTGTTCAACAGATGGCAAGTCCTGTGTTGGGGAAAAACAGAGAACGTTGGATGCAGTTCCTGCCCTTGGGAAACATTTGGAGTGTGTTATATTTCAAATAATGAAGCACTATAATAGGGGTGTATGTGTCATGGGATCAGAGGGGAGGGTTCCCTAACCATTCTAGGGAAGGTATAGACAAACAGATAAACTCTAAAAACAGTCTTGAAGAAACTGGTCAGGAAAGAGGGATCAAAGGAGGGTGCTCCAAGCTGAGACAACAGCAAGTGCAAAGACCCAGAGGTGAGAAAAAGCCATGCCTTATAGAACTATGTGCTTAAAGGGAAGGGGCTAGAGGTGAAATGGGGAAAAGGCAGAGACAGAGCCACAGTGGGCCTCATTTGGTCTTTATCCTGAGGGTAATAGGGAGTCACAGAAGAATCAAAACGGGGAAAGGATATAAATAAACCTGTATTTTAGAAAGGTTAGTTTGGGTTGGCAGAATGGATAAGAGGGAACAAAACTTGAAATAGGATGATCTGTCATGAGATCATTGATTTTGCTCAGAGAAGACATGACATGTCCTGAAATGGGGCAGTGATGGGGATGGAAAGGAGGCATAGAATTGGAGACTGTTGTGCCAAATAATTACAGGTGTTGTGGGTACAGTGGAGACCTTTGATGACAGACTCCCTATTTTCATACAGCTTAAAAGCTGAGGAGGAAATGGCCATTAGACAAAGAATCAAGTGAGTAAATTTAATGTTATAAATGGTGAGAAATGCTCTAAGGAAAAGCAAAGGGTGCAATGAGAGATGAAAGTGGGGAATGAGAAGGTAATCAGGTGACAAGAGGAGGAAGCAAGATTTCTGCACTGAGTTTCACTCCTGGGGAAACTGCCTTGCAGCAGGGATCACAGCTCAGCAAGCAGAGAGTAAGCTGGCCCTCAGCCCCCACTCACCTCCTTATCCAGTTGCTCTTGCAATGACCAACCTGCATAACTGTTCACAGCCCCTTGTATGTGGAGACTGTAGGGAAGTGAAGAGAAAGAAGGAGCCATGAATGACTTCAGGCTCTGGTTCACTTTTGAGTGTATTTTGGTGCCATTATAAGGATGGGGACATCGGAAGGAGAAACAGGTATAGGGATACATTTAGACTGGATGCTTCTGGTCATGAGTAATGGAAACCACATTCAAACTAGCTTACACCCCACAAGGAGGTGGTCTGAAAGGACAATTTGGAAGTAAAGCTGTAAGCACCACTCTATCCATGGGTGTCAGGAGCTGGGACTAGAGCCCTTTCACTTTTTCATGCATCTCCCCCTTTGTCTCTACTTAGCTTTACCCTCTCCTAGTCCAGCAACTCATCTCAACATTGAATTCCAGTTAGAAGATTCCCAGAAGAACTCTTACTGGACCAAGTCAGTCGTGAAGCAGGATTTGCACTCAGGCTGAGGAACTCTGTACACTGTAATCTCAGCTCCCTTGCTATGCCACCTCCACAGAAGAAGTCAAGAGAGGAGTGAGGAAAGTTAGGAGATGGGGGAGCAGCTGGAGATTAGATCATTCACAGAAAAACGGGGTTCAGGCACCTTCCTGGCTTGTCTCTTACCTTAATCCCCATGGGGAACATCTAGCCGAGCTCAACTCTATTTGCAGTGTAGCTGAAACGTCTCTTGCACATGAGGCCATTTTTACCTGAGCTGCACCTGAGTAAGTACCAACGCCATGCCCTCCAGAGATGTAGCATGTGTCTTAACATATGTGCTCCTATGATTAGAGTGCATCACCAGAGGCTGATATACCAAACCACCCACAGAGTTTAGGCTTCAGGTGCTCTCTCTTGCATGAATCCCTTCCAAGGCCCTGAAAGAAGCCCTAGAAATATGTCCACATGGTCTAGTTCTTCTTTAATTTTCCAAAGTAAATTACTCTAAGCTATTGGTTATGACCATTGCCTCTTTCTGGTTCCTCCTTGTCTTAGGTTGCATTTGGGGCACATTGAGATCCTATCTAAATGTATGAATTTCATTTGGGGTGAGTGGAGTGTATTTTAAATAAATGGAATATTTTTAAAAAGGTAATAATGTTGAACCATGATGTAAGTTAAAATGATTCTAACATTAAGAAGACAAACGTATCTAAAACATGTATTTAGATCATTCCAAAAAGTAGTTATTACAAGAAAGGGATAGCTTTTGAATAGATGTGGAAAAGACTCTTGTATTGTTTGATAATCCACTCAATGAAGAATAGTGAATCATATAAACACATTAGGAAAATATTTAAATTTTTTGCTCATCTGGCACAAAATACTGACATTAACAAAGACAGCATACGATTTATAATACGCCACTATAACAAGACATCAACACCAACACAATTTTAATGAACTTTACCAATGAAAAATATTTAAAATTTATTACCATACAAGAGAATTCAAAATGCCTTGAGCTCTTACAGCCCCCAGAGGAAAGAAACTTGATTGAGATTTCCCCAAATGTGACACCAATCCTAAAAATGTACATGACATTTCTTTTTTTAAAAAAGAGAGAGAGAATTTTTTAATATTTATTTTTTAGTTTTCAGCGGACACAACATCTTTGTTTGTATGTGGTGCTGAGGATCGAACCTGGGCTGCACACATGCCAGGCGAGCGCGCTACCACGTGAGCCACATCCCCATCCCTGTACATGACATTTCTAATAGAGCTGTGAGCCTGAAAGAAGCTTCCTGAAATTATTAATGGTACAAACAAGTTTTGATCAAAACTTTGTTGAAAGAAAGACGGAATGATCTCTCTGTTCTCTATATCAAAAAAAATCTTAGTATAAAACCACGTCACTTGAAGAAACAATCAAAGAATGTGCAGCCGGGTGCAGGTGGAAAGGGGTAGGCTGGAAAAGGCAAGAAAAGGGAGGAACAGGGGGAAGGCAGAAAAATGAGGAGAGGAGGAAGAACATGAGGACAAAGATGATGTGATGATGATGAAGAACGAGTTTTTTTCTCATCTGTAAAACATTTATGCCACCTGCACACAAGTCACTACTATTAAAAAAATTGATTTGAGATTGGGTAATATTTGTTTTAATACCATACAGGATCATTTTTGCATAGTTAATATTTTTTCAGACAACAATTAACAGTGGGTTTTAATTCATGTAGAACTTTCCCAGGAGCAGGGAAAAGGGAGTCCAGAATAATACATGGATGGCTACATGGTGGCATGGGATTGAGGCCTGACTGTGCCACTCATCAGCTGGGGGCCTTGGAATGTGACCTAACCTAACTGGGCTTCATCTTTCACTTTGTAAAATGAATTAATGATTTTAAAAGGCATATCCCATGTGTTAGTCAGCTTTTTGTCACCACGATCCAAATAACCTGAAAGAACAAACCAGAGGAGGAAAGGTTTATTTGGGGCACAGAGTTTCAGAGGTTCAGTCCATTGTCAGCTCACTCCATTGTTGTGGGCTCGAGGCAAGGCAGAATATCATGGCAGAAGGGTGTGGCAGAGGAGAGCAGCTCAACTCATGACAGCCAGGAAGGAGAAAGAGTGAAGAGCTGAGGAGGAAATAAAATTCCAAAGGCACACCTCCAGTGACCTGCTCCAGCAGCCACGCCTCACCTGCCTACAGTTACCACCCATTTAGTCCATTTAGATTAATATATTAAATGGATTAATCCAGTGATTAAGTTACAGCTCTTATAATCTATTCATCTCACCTCTGAACATTCCTGCATTGTCTAGCAAGAGCTTACTGTGGGACACCTCATATCCAAACCATAACATCTCACGTCTGAAATTCTTTAGTACTTCACTTAAAGCATTTCAGGAAAACAAAAAAGATAATGAAGTAGATCTCTTACAGATAAGGGATCTGGGAACATAGAGACTAAGATTTTTATCTGACCTCCTGGTTAGCTGATCTTTCCTTATATTTTTTCAAAATATTTTATTGTTATAATTCATATGATATAAAACTCACCCTTTATAGTGTATATTTCATTACTTTGTACCATATTCACAGGGTTGTGCAACCATCACCACTATCTAATTCCAGAACATTTCCATCACCTCCAAAAGAAATTTATCCCCATTAGCAATCACTCCCTACTATCCTTCCTTTCCCAGACCCTGGCAACCACTAATCTATTTTCTGACTCCACAGATTTGCCTCTTTGGGACAATTTATATGAATAGAAGCACACAATATGTGTTTTTTCATAGAGGACTTCTTTCACTCAGAACAATGTTTTCAAGGATTGTCCATGCTTTAGCATGTATTAGTACTTCATTTCTTTTTTGTGGCTGAATAATATTCCTATGTATGGATATATCACATTTTATTTCTCTCTTCATCAGTTGATGTACATTGGGTTTTTTCCACCTAGCTACTATTAATATCTCAAAGGACATGCATGTACAAATTTTTGTATACATGTATACTTTTAATTCTCTAGGATATTTACTTAAAACTGAAATTGCTGGGTGTATAATAACTCTATGTTTAAATTTTTAAGAACTGCCAAACTTTTTCCAAAGCAGCTGCACCATTTCACATTCCTATCAACAATGTATGAGAATTTCAATTTCTCCATCTCCTCGATAACACTTACAATTATTTGTCTTTTTTATTTTAACCATCCTAATGGGTACAAAGTAGTATCTCATTATGGTTTCGAGTTTCATCTCCCTAGTGATTAATGATGTTGAACATGTATTCACGTCTTATTGGCCATTTGTATATCTTTGGTAATTTTCAAATCCTTTGCCTATTTTTAAATTGTGTTGTCTTTTTATTGTTGAGTTATGGGAATTCTTTATACATTCTACATACTACACTTTTATCAGACACATGGTTTTCAAATGTTTTCTATCGCTTTGCAGATTGTCTTTTCATGTTCTTTGAAACACAAAAGATCCTTCATTTTATTCTATTCTTATTTCAATGAAGTCTAATTTATCTTTTGTCTTTTCTTTTTTTTTTTTTTTGCTTGTTTGTGATCACATCAAGACACCATTACCTAGCCCAAGTTCTCATAAGAATCTTATAGTTTTAACTTTTACATTTAGGAATTTGATCCATTTATAGTTAATTTTTATATAGTATAAAGAAGAGGTCCAAATCTGTTCTTGTGCACACAGGTATCCAGTTGTTCTAGCTCGTTTATTGAAAAGACTATTCTTTCTCCATCCAATTGGCTTGGAATCCTTGCCAAAAATTAATTGCCCATATGTATGGGTTTATTTTCTATATTCTCAATTCTATTCTATCCATCTATATATCTATCCTTATATCAGTGCCACACAGTCTTGATTACTGTAGCTTTGTAGTTAGTTTTGAAATTAGAAAGTGTCAGTACTCAGTTTCGTTTTTCTTTTTCAAGATTGTTTTATATATTTGGGTCCCTTGCATTCTGTAAATACATTATACAGCCCTGTCCTGGTGTTATTTTCAATAAGCACTAACCTTGCCTGGTACAACCAGAGAGCTGAAAACTGGCATGAAATAATAATGTGGTTCTTGTTGGTGCCCCCCAAAAGTTCTATAAAGAGGGGTAATATATTTTTCACTTTCAGTCATTTTTGATGTAGCTTATACAAAATATTTTTATAACTGAATATCATTGTCAAATTGCCAAAAAAATATAGCAAATGTTTTTGTTGGCATTCTGAATGCTTCCACATAAATATAACTTTCTTAAAAGTATTACATAGGTGTACAAGGCAGTAAATAAAAATAAGATTAATTTCTGGATTTTTAAAAATGTTTGTTATTGTTATGGATCTGGAATGTTCCCCAAAGGCTCATGGGTTGGAAGTTTGGTCTCCAATGCAGCAATATTCAGAGATGGAGCCTTTGGGAAAGAGAGTAGATCTTGGGCTCTGACCTTATCAGTGGATTAATTCATTAATGGATACATAATTTGATAGTATTATTAGGAGGTGGTGGAAATTGTGGGAGGGGGATGTAGTTGAAGGGAGTGGGTCCTTGTGGGTATGCACTTGGGGACTGTATCCTGTCCTGGCCGTTCCCTTCTCTCTCTTCTTCCTGGCCACCATGGAGTACATAGTTTTCCTCCATCCTTCAAATAAATCTTTCCTTGTCTAAGTTGCCTTTCTCAGGTATCTTGTCCCAGTGACAAAAAGATGAATAACACAGTGGAATTTATCAGCTTTTAAAAATTTATATTTGGTCCTGATTTATTTTCTAAGTCTAAATAAAATATTCATTTTTGTCCCCAATTTGTATTCTTTTTTTGCCTTTTTAAAAAGGAATTACCCCCCCCCCAAACACACATACACACACACAAATGTCTTGACTTTAGCCCCTACACCACCTGGACCCACCCTGGCACACTGCTGACCACATGTCTCTGGGGGCTGACACATACATACACAGGTACCCACCAGTGCAGCAAGGCACACATGGAACTGCAAAGCTTTTTCCATCAGAAGAGCCACAAGTCTCTGGTTACATCTGGGAGAACCCAGTGGTCCCCTACCCAGTCTTGCTAGGGACAGGCTTGTAGAAGAGCCTGCACTCACCCATCTTCTCTGTACATGTGCACCCCTGACCATTTTCATATACCTTACCACGCCCATCATCAACTCCCATCACCCTACCTCATTCCCACAGTCAGCACAGAGAGGAGTCAAAGCCCTTCTGAAAGGCCAAGCCCACCCAAGGAGGCCTGATGCTTTGTCCCTGGGCCACCCTGAAATGACCGGAACCCATGAGAAAGAGAGGCCAAGTGAGGGCTGGTCACAAAGAGATGGGGGCAGGTATGCAGCCTCAAGGGAGGGAGAAAAAAGAGGAGAGGATGTGAGGCAAATTCTCACAAAATAGTATTCCCTTTTAAACAGATGAGGAAACAGAAACCTAGAGACACTAGCTTACACAACTAGTAAACAGCAAAAATAAGATTTGTAACCAAGTCTGTCTAGATCAGGGATTCTCTCAAATGGAGAAAAATTTAGACCCCAGGGGACACTTGGCAGACACAAGTCTATAGATTTTTTTTTATGACTGCTATTGGAGAAGAGGGTTCTAATGACATCTAGTGGATAGAGCCCTGCTAAACTTTCTTCCATGCATAGTACAGCACCTTACACATCTCCAGCAAAGAATTATCTGGTCCAAAATGTCAACAGTGCAAAAGTTGAAACATTCTGGTCTAGACATCTCCCCAGAATGTTCTTCACCTTAGCCCCTTTCTAGGGTTTTCATGGCTTAAGAGATCTGGGACCTCCTACCCAAGAGGTTGCAAGAAGGAACAGCTGTACACCCTGCTCCAGCCCAGTCCTGGTTAAGTACAAGGACTTAATCTACAGATCCTATGGCCAAGATCATCAATTTCCCCCAATGGCAGCTTTAGGTTCATTCTCCTCTGCCCTCTGGAATGAGGAGGTCTGATCTAGGGAGGGGACATCTGCCAGACCTACTGTCTTCTATCACAACAAGGCTGCCCAAAGCCTATAGGGGCCAAGCCCAGCCTAGTTTAGTTTCCAGATACAGCCACAAGGTGGCAGCCCAACCCATCAGGAATACTGAGGTTGTCCGCCTGGGAGAGCAGCATGAAGACTGTGCCAACCTGGACAAAGGCCTGAGGGTTGGACTTGGGCCAGTTCCAGAGCCCAGCAGGACCAGATCTAAGGCCTGCAAGTGCCAGGTGTGAGAACATAGGCCAAATTTGGCTTCAGATCTTCCTTCACCATCTTCTAGTCCCCATCCAGTTTAGTTCCCACATGGAGCTTCCTGGAGCCCAGTGCTCCCTCCTGTCTAACCTGAGAAAGAAAAATTACAGAGCCAAGGAGTTAAGAACATAGGGATGATTATTGCTCCCATTAAGTGATAAAGAAACTAAGGCACAGGGAAGTTGAAGAATTTGCCCAGGTCACAGCTAGTCAATGGTGGAACAGGGATTTGAACCCAAGCAGCCTGGTTCATATATACTCTTTTTTTTTTTTTTTTGTACTGAGGATTGAACTTAGGGGCACTTGACCACTGAGCCACATCCTTAGCCCTATTTTGTATTTTATTTAGAGACAGGGCATCACTGAGTTGCTTAGCACCTCACTTTTGCTGGGGCTGGCTTTGAACTCACAATCCTCCTATCTCAGCCTCCTGAGCTGCTGGGATTACAGGTGTGCAGCCACCACACACGGCTGGTTCATATATACTCTTAGCCACTGACCAGTATGTTCCCCACTCCCAACCCCAGCCACAGCCATCAAAGACCTTCTGGCAAGGGCTTCCCTCTGCAAGGGAAGTGGCAGATGGTTATGCATGGGGAAACTGCTCAAAAATGAAAAAGAGGTGAGGTTTTTGACTGAGTTAAGGATCCGTGGTTAGTGTTTATAGGTAAGAACCCAGGAATTGGTCAACAAGTCTTCCCCCAGCCACATTTCTTGGCATTTTTTGTTTGATTTGGTTTCTTTCCCCTTGCTTCCCACCCCCATCCTGTGTTGTCCTCTTGGTTTTTCTGGGCTTTCTGCAAATGCCAGTCTTCTCATAGTGTGAAGGGGAAGTGAGAAAAGGGACTTTTATGTCCTGCTTAAGTGACAGAAGAGGAGGGGCATTCCTTGGGGCTTGGGCTGGAGGGTGTCATCAGGCTCAAAGTGAGAATCCTAAAGTGGAATGGCTGGGATATCAGGAACGGCTACCCTCTCCCACTGGGGAGGCTCCTCTGAGTGTTCTCTCTTTACCTCTTCAGGGATTTTGGGGTGTGATGGATACCCTCCCATACTCTCTCCCTCTGACCCTCGCATTACTCTCTTTTTCTAGCACAGCCTCCAGGGCCAGGCCTGACCAGAGCTTCTAATCACCCAATCTGCTGCCTACTTCTCCCCACTGTCACCTGGGTAACACTGCAGCTCACCATTAGGAGTATGTGAGTGGAGCTCTGTATTGACCCCTAAGAGACCCTGATCAGACCCTCCCCCTGATTTGGCCTCAGGATTCCAGAGGCCTTTCTTGTCTCTTGGCATCTAATTGGTGGGAGTAGGTGTCCATGTCTCTATGCCCATCTTTTTCTCTTGCTTCATTATCTTCTAGAGTTGGGCCAGAGCTTTCTGAGAGCCTGTGTCCTGGAAATCTCAATATGGGTTAGGCTGGGTTGCCTAAGGCCAGGCTTCCTCATGGTTACAGGATGAGACAAATTGGTTAGGGTGACAAGGACACTCCTTCCTGCCTTACTCTGAGATTGAAGGGGAAGCAGCTCCTATTTAGAGGAATAATGCAGATCAGTCACTGGAGAAAGGGGGTGCCATCCTGATCCCAGATTCAAGCCCTTTCTTTGTCTCTACCCATCTCTCTGTTTCTGACTTTATTGTGCCTCTCTGTGTCTCCCTTTGGCCTTCTTCTATCCCTCATTCCTGGCCCTGGCCCTTGCCCGTCACCATGCCTCTAGGCCTTCCCTCTACCACAAACAGATTCTATGTGGCTGGGTCAGTGTTCCCCTGACCAAGTGAGTAGAGAGATGTGTGTGGCAGAGCTTTGTCCCCAGGCCTATAGCAGCATCTGTGGGTCAGGGTAGAGGGACAGCTGCCTGCACAGTTAGCAAATGCCAACAGGTAAATAAGAGCTTTGTGTCTTCTTAATTAATTCACTCTGTCTAGGCAGCCTGTGTTCGATTGGCCTGGGCTTGGATCAATAAATAAGTCTCTTTCTCGGCCCAGTTGACCCTGGAACTGGGCCTGACCTCCTCAGTTCTGCCCAGTCCCACCTGCCCACTTCTCCAAAAGGCTGGGAGCTCCTTGAGGGCAGGGGTTGGAGTTTGATCTGATTTGTCCCTTGTGTCCTTGTGTCTGTGACAAAGCCTGGAACAAGTAAGGAGTAAAGGAATGATTGCTCAACTAAGTAAACTGAGGCACTGGTGGCAAGCAGGGACGAGAAAGGCTTTGAGGTGAGGGCAACTTCCATCCCCACAGTCAACTGTGAAACTGTAGGAATCCCAGCAGCAGCTGCTCCTAGCCAGCCCTCAAGACCTGCATGGGATTAACTCCCAGAGGAGCTGAAGCTTTAAGGACAGAGGGAATGGCAGTACTCAGGAGCCTAGGAGAAAGTGCAGCCTTTCATAAGGGATCCCACCCAGGGATTCAGAATTAGTGCAGGAGGGTCAGTTAGCTGGTATTCACGTGGTAGAGTCTTGTGACACTACTCATGAGAGACTAGGTCGGTCTAAGTGATTAAGGACCTAGCAACAGGAAGGGGTCGAAAGGGGTTAATGAGGTCCGGGATTGGGTGTTAATGGGGAGCTAGGGGGACATGCATATGGGTGAATGGGAAGTGTTATCTTGGAGCCCATGCAAGAGGGTACCTCTGGAAGAATCTTGGGGACTTCAGGTTCCATGGGAAAAGTCGGTATTAAAGGGTTCTTCGGAGAGCTCCGTACTAGTCCAAGTCAAGGTGTCAGGATGTCCTGTCTTACCCAGAGCTCAGACAGTCCCTGGTTTGGAAGGAGATGGGCGAGTGCCAACGCCCTTCTCACCTCAGTTTGACCTGGGGTGTGGGCCCAGACGTTTCTCAGAGCCCCCGCCCATCGAGTGGCGTTCCCTGAGGGCGGAGCGTTGGCGGGTCCCCCCTAGAGCAGGAGCAGCGGTGCCCGGCAGGCGCCCCCAGTGCTGGGGTTGAAGGAGGCCGAGTTCCGCGCTGGGCTGGGAGGGGGGCGCGGAATCAGGGCTTTTTAGGACCCAGCGCGGCGCCTCCCTCCGGGGGCGAGTGCGGCTGCGCGCGCCGTGTGCCCGTGTCCGGAGAGCCGCGGGCTGGACGCGGACCGCGCGAGCGAGCAAGCAAGCAGGCAGCGGAGCAGCAGTCGGGGTGGAAGCAGCGTCGCGGCGGCGGCCGCGGCTCGGCGCCTCGCCTCCCTGGCCTCACCGGCCTTGCGGCGCCGGGACCAGCCACCCCCGCCTACCGGGCCCGACCTCCGCAGCCCCCTTCGCCTTGGCCGGCAGCGCCACCCGCCTGCCCGAAGCAGGGAGCGGAGCGCGGGGCGCCTAGGAACCGGAGCCAGTGCCCGCCGGCCCCGCAAACCAAACCCAGCCGGGAGAACCCCCGCCCGGCCCAGCGCTGCTCCACCAACGGTCCGGGAGCTGTCCCTTCAGCACCGCCGCGGAAGCCTGCGTCTGAGCTCAGCCCAGCGGAGCCCTAGATCGAGCCTAAGCGCACCCGGCGCAGCGCTCAGCCGCTGCCCCACGGGGCTGTACCCGTGTGCCCCTACCCAGAGGACCCGCCATCTCCTCCGGGAGGCGGGGAGAAGGAACAAGGAGGGCGGGCAGGCGGGCGGGCTCGCCCGCCGCCGAGGGGAGCAGGCAGCCAGGCGTGGAGAGAGGAAGGGGGCCGGAGCCCGCCCTGCGCCCCGAGCTGCAGCCCGGCCACGCAGGGAGAAAGCAGCCGGTATCCATCTCCCCCGCGCCTAGAGCGTGCTGCGGCGACCACCGCACAGCGGAGCTCGAATTTCCCGGCCCCCTCTCTTCCCCTCCCCCTTCTGGGGGTTGGTCTATCCCTCCGGCCCTAGGAGCTGCTGACCTTCCCCCAAAAAGCTTTGTGTCGATTTCTCCATTTTCCCGCTGAGATGGTAAAGGGAGCCCGGCCCCCCCACCCTCTTTCCCCTCCTCCCGGGGCTCGCTGCTGAGCGCCGCCCCCCTCCCTTCTTCCCTTCCACTCTCCCTCCCCTCCTCTCCTCTGCTTCCTCCGCAACCAGACCAGCTCCCTCCCACATCTGGCGCCTAGAGACCCTTGGGATCCCGCGCACACTCCCCTGGACCAGCACCGACCGCCAGCACCCCGAGGGGCTTGGGTCACTGGTTGGGGTGGCCAGAGCCGCGCTCTTCTGTTCCCCCCGACGGCAGGGGGGAGGGGGGAGGAGGCCGCGCGCCCCCCTCCCCGGCGCCAACTCCCCCTGGCGGCCGCTCCCATGGGTGTCGCTGGGCCGCGCCATGTCTAAGGGGGCGCCGCGATGGGCCAAGGGGACGAGAGCGAGCGCATCGTGATCAACGTGGGCGGCACGCGCCACCAGACGTACCGCTCGACGCTGCGCACGCTGCCGGGCACGCGGCTCGCCTGGCTGGCGGAGCCCGACGCCCACAGCCACTTCGACTATGACCCGCGTGCCGACGAGTTCTTCTTCGACCGCCACCCAGGCGTCTTCGCGCATATCCTGAACTACTACCGCACGGGCAAGCTGCACTGCCCAGCCGACGTGTGTGGGCCGCTCTACGAGGAGGAGCTGGCCTTCTGGGGCATCGACGAGACAGACGTGGAACCCTGCTGCTGGATGACGTACCGCCAGCACCGCGACGCCGAGGAGGCGCTCGACAGCTTTGGCGGGGCGCCCCTGGACAACAGCGCTGACGACGCGGACGCCGACGGCCCCGGAGACTCAGGCGACGGTGAGGACGAGCTAGAGATGACCAAACGACTGGCGCTGAGTGACTCCCCAGATGGCCGGCCTGGCGGCTTCTGGCGCCGCTGGCAGCCGCGCATCTGGGCGCTCTTTGAGGACCCCTACTCGTCCCGCTATGCGCGGGTAAGTGACAACTTACCCATCAGAATAACCCGGCAAGGGAGGCAGCATCTCTGCCTCCAGCGGGCAGGGGTGGACTTGAAAAGTGGCACCTAGAGAGTTCAGAACTGAAGGGGTGTGTACATGTGTAAGAGAGAGAAAGGGGTGACTTTGCCAGGGTGACTGATTTTGTATGAGTCTGCCTGTGTTGCCGAATTTAATATGTATGAGTGAGTATGAATGGGTGTGTTTGTGTGTATGAGTAGATCGTGTGTGCATATTTATGTAAGTGTGGTGGTGTATATTTGGGTGGGTAAAGTATGTAGTGGAAATGAGTGAGCATGTGTATGTTGAGTGTGCATGAGGGCCTGTTCGTGCATATTTGTGTCTTTGCAGATGTACATTGTGAAGGTGTGAACTGACCTCTGGCGTGAGAGAGAAGTGGGGAACCCTCCCTCCCTCCCAGGTAAAGGGGTGTGTGAAGCCAGCTGCCCAGGAAGAGGGCCTCAGGCCTGCCTGGCAGCTTAAGACAGAGGGTCCCCTCCCCAGGGAGCAGCCTCAAGCCATTCTGAGGAGGTGGTCTTGGGGGGAATCTCTGTGGCTAATTAATAGTGTGGTAGTTCATATAGCTGGGCTTCCTGGCAGGGGTGTGGTGATCCCTCTGAGACCTGCTCCTGAGATCAGAGTATGTCCTTCTTCCTGGTGGAAAGGGGAGGCACTTGGATGGGGTCATTGGGCTTTGTGCCTGTGCTTCCTTCTAACACCTGTGCGGTTGGGCAGAGAGGGGGATTTTAAGGGGGAACCTGCAAGGACAAGGTATGTGAGGTGGGTGTGTCTTTATCTGCCACTCCTCTTTAGCGACAGGAGATTGTTGTCAGGAAGAAAGGACACAAGCAGGTGTCCTTTCTTGCTGACCTTGGCCCCTCTGATGGCCTCTCTATATTAGTTTCCTCATTTATAAAATGGGGGAGGGGCCCTGGTGGACTCTTGAGGGCCTTTACTACTGGACCATCAGTCACTAAACCCAAGAGAAAGACTGATAGCAGTCAGCTACCTTGGAAGAGATTCTTCAGGCCTTCCTAGGCTCTGTCCTAAGAGGCCTGAGAAAGCCACAGCCTGTGAGGGAGGGACAGACTTGGGAATTTAATGCCCAGCCTCTGAGCCTCTCTGGTATCTGTGAGCTATCCCTCTTCCCACTCCCAGGCAAAACACTGCCTCTGCCCCGCTGTCTTTTACAGTTCCACATCCCTTCCCTCCTGCCAGCTGAAGCCTGTGCCAAATCCAGGGGGATGGAGCTGGGGAGGGGAGGAGTCTGCAGAGAATCAGTGGATGAAGGACATTGGGGGAGAGGGCGGGTAAGTGGTGGTACCCAGGGGCAGATAATAGCCACTTAGGTAGAGACCTAGCAGATTTATTACTGAGATAAAACACAGCAAGGCATGTGAGGGAGGGGGCAGCAGGTCAGAATTTTACACCTTGAATTCTAGAACAGGTGTGTATATTGGGGGGAAGGGAGCAATAGAGAGAGTACCGACCTCTTATCTTGCTACTGAAGATCTTGCCCAAGGTCACCCAGGGAGTTGGAGGCCAAGTAGCACTTGAACCCAAGTCTCGTGGGACCCTATCCTCTCCTGAGCTGGCCGTCAGCTTCCTGTCATTCTTGAGTGGACTGGGACCCTCTGAGGCCTCTTCCCTTCCTTCCTCCTGACAGAGGCCACCAGAGCCAGAGTATTATATAACTGGAGGCTTGCTGAACTGTGGGGAGGGGCAGAAATAGGGGAACTGAGAGGTTGAGCCAGCTCATGCTAGGGAGGGGGTGGGAGCAGGCTGGGCAAAAGGCCTGTGTTAGAGCAGCTGCCCATTCAGCCCACGTTTGACCTTGGATAGCATTTTCTTCCTCTTGGCCCCTGGAATCAAGGGGTAGGCCCAGCTTCCTCATGACTTTCTACCTCAACTCCCCTCCTTGGATTCAACTTTAGAGCTCTGACCAATGTCCCTGAGTTTCAAGACAATCAGGGATCAATGGGATGTTCCAGCCCACTCCTCTGTCTGTCTCCTCCGACAGGACCTTCCTAGGCTCTGGGATGGCCTCTTCTCAGTGGAGACAAATAGGCCACTCAGTGTGGCTTGAGGTCTCATTGGTGTATAAAACCATACTTGAAAAGTCTTGAACTGTCTCTCAAACGAATGTCCATTGAAAACCAGACTCAGGGAAATGCTGGGGGCAGTAGAGCATGTCGGGGAGTGAGGGTACCAGGGTTGAAGGTGGGTGTTGGTGGGTGTCTCCCCTTAGCATACCTATGCTACTCTCCCAATCTAAAAGAAAGATTGTAGTCTTTTAGACTACCCTGGGGAGGACAGGAAGATATGAGGCCCATTGGGGAGGGGGCTTCCCAAGGACACACAGGAACTGAATGAATAGCTGAGATTAGAACCTGGGCTCCTGCCGCCTGCCCAGCTGGCCTAGCTGCATTGCGCTGCCTCTCTGCAGCTCCCTGCGCAGAGACCAGCGGCTGCCCGCCCTCCTCCCCCTCCATCTTTGCTCTGCTGCTGCTGTCACCTTTGTTTACCCCTCCCCACCACGGGTCCCCAAGCCTCCTCAGTTGGTGGGTCAGGAGTGGAATTTTTATTCTAGATTCTAGACTAGAATCTAGTATGTGTGTGACATTGTATGCATGTGTGAGAGAGAATCTGTGTAAGAGAGATCCTGTGTGGGTGTGAGAGACTCTTCATGTGTGTGAGAATAAAAATATGTGAGACTCTGGGTCACGCATACACATGTGTGGTGAAAATATGAGAGACATCCCTGTGTCAGAGAAATTCTTTGTGGATGAGAGGGTCAGATTTTGTGTGTTTTGTGAGGCAAAGTATGTGTGTACAAGACTGTGAGGGAGATAAAGTGTATATTAAAGCAACAGTATGTGTAAGACCAATGCAATGTGTGAGACTCGAAGTGAGTGTGTCTCTGAGTGTATTGTGTGTGGCAAGTGTGAAACTGTATATGTGGAGCTCTGCATGTGAGTCTGAGTGTGTATGTAAGGCTGTGTGCATGAGACCATCTGTGCATGGTGGATGTCTTGTGTGTGACAGACTGTGTGTTTGTGGGGCTCTGTCAGAGTCTGTGCTAGATCCTATGTGTGACAGCATGTGTTGTGTGTGTGAGAGAGACCCTGGGCATGTGTGTCAATGTTGCTGTGCCTATATGAGAGAGACCCTATGAGGCCTGGGTGTAACCAGAAGATGAAATTTCAGTGCAGCATCCTGCCTGCTGCCTCTATCTCCTGGGACTCCTAAGCTGCCTTACTGAGGGCATTTCCCATCCTCATATGTCAACAGAAATGCCATTCTAGCCCAGACCAGCTGTTGGTATATGGGCCAGTTGTGAGATCACCTGTCCCTGAAGAGATGCCACCTACCCCAGGCCTTGGTGTTGGCCCTGGAAGATAGGGGCAATACTTGGCTGAGGGTGGGATATTCCATCTGAGCTCTGAGGGTTATCAGTGGTGGCTGGAGCAGCTGGTTCCCTGGCCTTTCTCTACTGGATACCAACCTGAGGGGGCAAGACAGGGCGAGGTAAGCTGGGACAAGATGGTCCTCACTTGTATTCGAGGTAGGGGGTAGGGGGAAGGGGTGGTGTGTACCACAGAGATACACAGAAAAGGATGATGATATTATGTGGTAAGGGGTAGAGGGACTTCCTGGGGCCATGAGAATAAGAACTGTGCCAGAGGAGGTCATGCTGGGGCAAGCATTGGGGGGAAAGCAGGAATTAGCCAGGCAGCTGGCAGTGGACAAATAGTCCTTGCATGCAGAGTCACAGTGGTGTGAGAGCAAGTATGTTGGGCAGTCTGGGGGAACTGGCTGGAAACTCACCCTCCTTTCTTTCTTGGGGGCCAGTTCAGGTGTGAAGTCTGGCCTTTTTCTATGATTTGTATGTTGTTACTAGAGCGTCATTCTTGTCACATCAGAGCCAGTGATGGTCCCTAGACTGAAAACCAGAAACTGTCCCCACTATGTATATGGGGTATGTGAATGTGGTCACATCTGTCCCCCAAGGTCATTTGACTTTCCAGATTTCTAAGAAGTACCAATGATCTCCAAGCTGGGGAAGCCTACCTCTAGCCACCCCACTGCCCCTCTCCACTGACCCCTTATCCCAAGTCTGTCTCTTTGCCTGGTCCCCTCCTCTTTGGGACCTGATGTAGCCCTGACTCCTCCTCAGGCCTCTGGAAAGGAAACTTACCTGGTACCTAGAATGAGGAGGCTAGACATAGACTTCTGTTTATCCCTGGGGTCCCAGTAGACACGGGGCTCTCGGCAGAGGAGAAATCAGGGATAGAGCTGTTATTAGGGCTTCCTAGGTACCTGATCTCTCACCTCAGATCCCCCTATTTGGTAATGTGTAAAGGAGACCCAAAAGCAATGAAAAAGAAGCTGGAGGGACCTCAAGAGTCTCTTGCCAGTGTGTCCTTGTTCAGTCCATGTATTCTCTTTCCCTTAGTACTTTTATAGGGGTCCTTGTGTCTTTGAATGGTGCCACCAGACCCCCCACTCCACTCCTGGTAATGAATATCACTGACTTAGCATCTGCTGGTCAGAGCCCTTCACCTTTCTACAGACAAATGGGGTAATGACAGAACCGTCCTCAGAGGGTTGATGTAAGGACTCGCTGGGGGTAATCATGGATAGCCACGGCACACAGTAGGTGCTCAGTACGTGTTGGCAGCTCTTATTACTCCTGTTGCTTGTGTTACCTCATGACCATCTCTAAACTCCATCTTCTTCCTACTTTAAGCCACCTTCTTCCCTCAGGCCCACCTCTCCAGCAGCTTTCTGACTGTTATCCCACCTTTAGCCCCTGCTCCCACCAGTCCATTTTCCACTTGGCAACCACAGAGGTCTTTTCAACTCACTAATCTGTCAGGTCACTACCTTGCCTGCCTAAAACCCTTCAGTGCTTCCCTGTGCATACTGTGGCCTTGCAGACCCCATGACCTCCCCACCCCCGTCTCTCTAGTCTCCTCTGGTGGGCTATCCTCAATGTCCCCAGCCTTCAGCCACCTGGCCTGTTTGTTTTTTGCTGGTGCTGGGTTACCCTGCCTGAAGGCCTTTGCATACACCGTTGCCTCTGGAGCACTCTTTCCTCCTGGCTTACCCTTCTTTATCCGTCATACCCACCACACATATCAGTTCCCCAGCAGTGTCTTTGCTGGCCCCACAGGCTGGGTCAGGGTTCAGAACCAGGACTTTCCCTTCAGAGAAGCTATCTGGTTTGTAGGGGAAAAAAACAACTCATTAACAGCCTTACTTGATTTGGGTTTGTCTTCCCTCAGACTGTAATCTTCCTGCATACTCAGTGTCACAGGAGCTTATAATTATGACAGTGAGAAAGGTGAGGCCAAGGGAGGAGTGCTTTTCCCCAGGTCACACATGAGCAGGTTAGCTGCCCAGCTCCTTCAGAAACCAATGTCTCCTAGTACGGGGCTCGGTGCTGCTTCATGTCACACCTCAGAGAGTATTTGAGGTCTGGCACCCTGGGGGTGGCACCTGTGTTCAGGAGGTCTGGCATCTGCCAGAAACTTTGGGCTTGAGTCTCTCAAAGAAGGAGGAAATATGTTGTCTCAAAGGTGGGGGACAGGGCCTGGTGGGGGCTCACTCCAGGGCACAGTGCTGTGCTAGGCCTCCCTGGACAGCTGTATGTAGTTCCTCTGGCTATTCTGAGCAGTCTCATGACCAGTGTACTTGCTTTAGACCAAAAGGTCAGGTCCTTGAGCCACTCCTTCCCGTTAATTCCTGGGCCAGGCTGGCCACCACCCCAGTTCTGGCTCCCCATCCCTGGAAGAAGCTCAGAGCAAAAGGTGGGCCCAGGGACAGTTTGCTGTCCAGTGTCTGTTCAAGGGAATCACTTGGATGAGAGAGATTTCTTTCCAGGTCCATGGAACTTTTAGGGTGCATGGATGTTCCCAGGTTTCCTCTAGTCACTACTGTTAAAGAAACAAATATTCAATGAGATGTGTTAAAACACACATTATTCAGGACTATCATCAGAGATACAGGGACCACTGCAATGGGGTATTGCAGTGGAGAGAGATTAGGCTCAGCTTTGAAAACAACCTGGGTCTGGGAGTTTGTAGCCAAGGAGCAGGGTGTGGGTGGGTGAATGGAAAGTTAGGACCTGGAAATATCAGGGACAAGAAGGGGTTCTGGTTAAACCGACCTAACAGGATTCTTGCTGAAACAAGGCCAAAGACACCACCTGGGAGTGGTAGAGGATGAGGAACCTGATCGGATGTGGAAGGTGATGATATATTGAAGATGAGGGGTTCTGGCTAACCAGACTTAAAAAGTTGCCTTTGCTAAAACTGTATTACACATGAAGTGCACAGATGGGCCTAGGAGAAGGTTCAGAAGCCTGAGCTAAAGTTTGGACAAGCAAAGGATCTTTGTTACTATTGTCATCCAGTGTTGGAGAAATAGGCTTAGAGAAGGGCAGACACTGCCCAATACCATGAGGGAGTCTCACACAAGGGTGTTTGAGATCTGTTGGCCCAGGACCTGGCCATATGTATTTCTTTTGGGTCTCAGTTTTTAAAGAACCTGAAACTGCACCTGGCATGCTATTGCCCTCTTATTATTCCCACTGACTTCTGCTCCTAAGGGAGGGAGAGTAAGTAGTTACCTGACCTCCCAGGCTGGTTGAGACACCCCCCCCACACACACACACACACACTCAGGTAGGTAGACTCAGACTTGGCCCAAATTCTCCTAAGCAGGATTTTCCAGAATTGCCCTTTCTTTCTCAAATCATAATATTTATGGCTACTATTTGCTAAAACACTTACTGTGTGTCAGGTATTGTCTTGATTTACTTATTCTCATTTAATTCTCACAAAGACACCCACAGGACTGCAGTATTATTATCATGCCAGTGTCACAACTGGGCTGCTGAGACTCAAAGGGGTAAAGTTACTTATCCAGGGTCACTCAGCTCATAAGCCACGCAGCCAGCATTCAGACCTGGTCTGCCTGACACCAGAGCATTGTCTAACTACCACACAGTGCTGCCTCCTGATCATGTTCCAGAGATGGCAGAGTGTAGCCTGCCATGCTCCAGGCTTGAGTTTCCATCTGGTTCACTCCATCAGACGCTTTCCCCTACAGCATGTGCAAGGATCCTGCTCAGCAAGTTCTGGCCCTGGATGATGGCAAGCGAGGGCAATGTATGACCAGCTAAGGGACTGCTGTGGCCCTCTCAAGGAAGAAGGCTTCCCCACAGTGCCTCATCTGCCTTCTACCCATCCATACAGGCTGGGGACTCCATATGGCCTGGCGGGAAATGACAGAGGCACTGGGGAAGCCAAGAAGTTATCCTGCATGGCAGTTAGTTCATGGAAGGAATGCTGCTGCCCCTCAGCTCAGCATTCGACGCCTTCTACTCTGGCCCCTGGCCATGTCTCCCACTTTTCCTTTCCACCAAGGTCTCCCTGGCCTCCTCACTTGAGCTCTCATTTTAACCTCTGGGTTTTTGCTCATCTGTTCTGCTCACTTCAGTGTGCTGTTTGCTGAACATGCAGTCTGTTCCCTCAAGGTCCCTAACACTTAGCCTGGCTCCTCCTACCCTTGCTCTCTTCCTCCTCCAGAACAGAGGGCTCCCAGCTTGCATGATTCAAGTCTACTCTGAAGGCTTGGGGCTGGGGACAGATAAGCCCCAGATCGAGGACTAGCCTGGGTATGTAGAGACATGAGGCCACAAACAAAACTCAGGTTGTGAGCATCAGGCAACTAGACCTTAGGAAGATCACCAAACTAATCAGACTGCCTGGGCAAGACCCACCACCCTTCAGGCTGCAGTTTCTCTACCCGTAATCTATAGAGGTTGATCTAAATGACCAGCCCTGACATTCTGGGAGTTCAGGAATTCTGGGCTTCCACAGCCCATAGGAGCTGGGGGCACTAAAGGAGTCTTTTCCTCTATTGTTTCACACCCCAGCCTAGCTGCTCTCCAGGACACTGGTGGGCTTTCCAGGCAAGGGTTCTGGCACCAAGAGGGTAGGAGCCCAGGGAGGGGGTCTGAAGAACTTCTCTATACATTCGGCCTCCCTCAAACCTGTGCTCATTCATTCTTTCAAAGTCTAGTAATCCAGCCCCTGTCTGATAGGCTCACCAGCCCTCTGACAGGCACAGAAACCAAGAGTACCACCTCTTTCAGGTGTGCTTACTCTGGTCCAGTAGGAAGCACCCGTTGCCCTTTTCCTCAGGCCCTATTCCTGTCTGTGGGCCCTCAATCCAGGCATCCAGAACAGCAGAAGGCCAGTCACAGGCCTTATTCTCATTTAATTCTCACAAAGAATTCCTGTACTAGGCTGTAGGAGAGGGCCACAATGGATGGGTGTTGTGCTGGAGGGCTAGAGTGGAGATACTGTTGTTGGATGTCATAGGAGTCATTGCTGGAGGACTCCCACCCATGACTGACCCACAAAACTACCTGGGATGCTTCAAGAAATCCAAAAGTCCCAACCACTGCCCTGGGAGGACTCAATTCCTAGACCTGTCCACTCCCAGGTGATGCTAATGCTAGCAAGGGAGACTCAATGCTACGGGACCTCGGGCACGTGGGCTCCTCCTACTCAAAGTATGGCCCTCTGACTAACATAACATCACTGGGAGCATTTCAGGCCCCACCCCAAACTGAGCAGAATCTACATTTTAACAATATCTTCAGATGTTTCATATTCATTAGAGTCTGGGAAGCACTGATACAGACAACAGTTTCCAGCCGAGGGGTCAGGACGGAGAGGGCTATGTGAGTGTATGCAGGTTGACAGGGCTTCATAGATAATTCTGGTTTTCCTTGTGGCCAGTTGTTGGTGGCTAGGTAATGGCACCTAAATAAGGCTGAGGCCCCATCTTAGTAAATGACCACTGGCTCCATTCAGCTGCTGTAACGGAGCAGGATCTCTGGTCTCCTCTCCTTCTCTTACACGGAGCAGGATCTCTGGCCTCCTCTCCTTCTCTTACACGTCAGCAGAGCCTTTTGTCTTTACGCTTAAGACACACCCAGAACCCAACTGCATCCCCTCACCCCCGCTGCTGCCTCCTTGGGTGAAGCCACCATCTTCCTGCCCCTGGATTATTGTTGAAGCTTCCCAACTGTCCTCCTGCCCCTGCCCTGGCCGCCCAGCCCTTCTCCCCAGGGCAGTCTAGGCATCCAGAAAAATGGTACTCAGACCAAATCAGCCCTCTGTCATCTCACTTGGGCTTCTTGTCTCTCTCAGAGAAGAAACCCGAGTCTTCTGAGGACTGTAAGTGTCCTTTGAGTGTCCCCACCTATCCCCTCCCTTATGTCTTCCTCTCTGTCTCCTATGCGCTCATCCAGGTGCCATTGGCCTCTCTCCAGCACACTGTGCTTCCACTTCAGGACCATCCTTTCATGGGTCCTCCACCAGGAGCACCCCACCAGCAGATACTGCAGACATTTGCTCTCTCACCTCCTTCAGGTCTGTACTCAGGCGTCATCATCTCAGGGTGCACCTCTCTGGTTCCTTCCCCATCTTGTGCTTCACTGTTTCTCTCTGGCGTTTACCACCATCTAACATATAGTATATTTATTTGTTTATTGTCTGTTTTCCCCAGTAGAACGTAAGTTCCGTGGGATCCGGGATTTTTGTCTCTTTTCTCAATAGCGCTATCCCTGGAACCTAGAGCAGGGTCTGGTACACAGTGAATGCTAAATAAATATTGACTGAAAGAATGTAAAAGTTGGGTGGGTTTGAGACCACCCCAGGTCAGGCATGGGTTCCCCAAGCCTTTGATCCTATTCCTGACTGATCCCCACTTCCTTGCCTTACCTGGGAACACAGCCCTTCCCTCCCCCAGGCTGGAGCAGCAATGAACAGGCAAAGGTGGGGCAGGATCTCTGGGGTGCCCATCAGGGGAGGGTCCCACCTGCCATGGTCCCCACTGAGATGGGGCCAGATGAAGGTCTTCCCATCCTAGTCCCTCTGTCTCTCAGAGGCCAACATGTGTTTTCCAAAACCAGTAAGCACAGTTCCCAAGTCCCACTTAGTACACACAACCTCAGCCCCAAGTCCAGTTCTTGGGATTCTGAGGGCCAGCCAGGTTTTAATTTTTTCTCTACCTTTCCCTCTCCATCTTCTTACCTTTCCCTTTTTATTGTGCTCTTTTCTCTGGCAACTGTGTTTATGGGAAGTTCTAGGTATTAGTCACTGGCTTTCAAAATAGTCTCCTCTCCTTGAAGGCCTAGGATGATTTTTGTCCCAAACCCCCTGCTTTAAACTTCCTCATGTGTTCAGTAAAAAAAAAAAAAAAAAAAAAAAAAAAATGTGTGGAGTTCATATCTCCTTCCATCCCCCTCTTCTTCCTGCCTACTTGACCTTAGAATGATCCAGAGCCCCTTTCTCTCCTAAAAGCAGTCCTCTGCAACCAGGAAGTCTGTGTTTGAATTCCATCCCCTCCACTTTCCAGCTGTGTGACCTTGGACAAGTTCCCTAACCTGTCTGTGCCTCAAGAGAAAGATATTAATAGCATCTGACTCATGGGGAAGTCGGGAGTATTAAATGTGTTAAGCACTTAGCCCAGAACCCAGAACATAATAAGTGCTTAATTATTGTGAGTTCCATTATCTTCTTTTCACCAGTTCTTGGCCCTAGAAAATCCAAACCCTCACCTCTTCTCCACCTGCTTCCTTCTTTCAGCTTCTGACTCTTCTTACAAAGACCTCTTCTAGGGGGTCACCTTTCTGACCCTGACCCCTGGGGCCCCTTCTTTCAGACTCTGTCAGGTATCAGGGGTGTCACCCTGGGAGGCAGGCCTGGATTCTCTCTTGATCCTCCCACAAACCCCCTGTGCATCAGGCAGCTCGTGCTCCCTCTGAGCCTTGGTCCCCCATCTGCTGTAAGGATCTGCTTATTGCTGCTGTGCCTCCCCCTCCAGGTGTAGTGGGGTTATGGGAGAGATGGATGACAGGACTTCCGCCTGCTGGGTGAGAGAGAGAGAGGGCCGCTGACATCAGACTCTGGCTGGAAGCCAAGCATGGGGACCTGAGATGCTGACAAGTGTGCCAGTATGGTGGGCCTGGCAGGTAGGGACCACACATCACAGCTCAGGGCTTTGAAGCATCTCCTCTTTACAGGGATGCTCAGGCACAGGGAGGAGTGGCAACAGGGGCTAGACAGACCCCAGAGCTGCTGGAGCCTTGGGCAGGAGCTGGGGGCTTGTTGGTACCAGTGGGCAGTGCCTGCTGTGAGGCTGGGCTACTCCGCCAGGCTGACGCCAGGCTGGGTGGGGACAGGCTAATATTAGCTGGGGCAGCCCTGGACAGCTGAGCTCAGGGGGCCTCAGGAGCCAGCCTTGCTGCACCCAGGCTCAGATGCTGCTGTGGCCTGGGCCGTAGGAGCCAAATGAAGCTTTCTTAAGCCTGTGCAGGGCCTCAGATGCCCCTACCACCCTGGCCCTACCCAGGCTCTTTCCCTGCTGGCATGCCAGCCCTGCTCCTGCCTGCCCCACTGCCCATGACGTTCCCCACATCTTCTGCTCCTCCCCCATTGCAGTGCAAGAAGGTGTTCCTCTCCCCATACCCCTGTCTACACAGGCTGCCCATGAGTAGCGTCCCTTCAGGGCCGTTGTTAGCATCCATTCATTATTCATTCATTCCACAGATATTTACGAGCACCTACTAAGTGACAGGCACTTCTCTAGAGGCTGGGGGTGAAGCCAAGAACAAAACAATCAGAAATCGCTGCCCTTGAGTCCCTACATTCCAGTGCAGGGAAATGAAACTGGATTCTGAGGCTGTATGGTTTGTTTGATAGTGATGACTGCCGTGGAGGTACGGACCGGAGAGAAGGTGCCTGGAGAGCTGGAAGTGGCAGTTCGAACTAGTATGACAGGGAAGAGGTAAGGGAGGGAACCATGTGATATCTGGCCAAAAGAGGAAGTGAGACATGCAAAAGCCCTGAGCAGGCATATGCCTGGGGTTAAAGGTGGTGAGTCTGGGTGTCCAGAGCCAGACTCAGAAGCCAGGGCATTGTGATAGTCAGAAAAGGTAATACTCTTCACAGCCTCACTGGGCTCCTGACAGTGGTGTCTGCTCTTGCTGGGCCATCTCTGGGGCTCCCTGAGCATGCCAGCACAGAGCTTGGCTGTGTGCACATTTGCCTTGCCCTCCTACAGCCACATGGGCTTGCACACCTAACCCTCCGTGGAGGGGGCTCGTGTCCTACCATAATGGGTGATCTCTGTCCTCTGTCTGAAGGTCATCTGTGCTCAGGGGAAGACAAGTGAGGCCACATAAGGCTGCCACCAGGCTGGGAGGTGAGCTGTTCTCTGAGCTGGGTGTGAGGCCAGAGAGGAGTTAGTGACGGGGGGCTCTGCCAGACAAAAACCATGCCAGCCCTTTCCTGTCCTGGAGCCCTCAAAGATGGCTCACTGGTCACACTCAGGTATGCCAAGAGAAGGTGGTTTAGAGGAGAGGTTAGGGAACTGACTGGGGCTAGACTGCCTGACTCTGCTGATTATTAGCTGTGTGACCTCTGCAGTCCTCAGCCACCTCAGCTAGCTAGTGGAAATTACAAGAGTCCCCACCTCAAAGGGCTGCTGTGGGAATCTAATGAGATCTGACACAGATAGAGAGCCTGGTACACAGCACACACAGGTGTGCAAGTTATACATCGTGATCATTCTCATCATTTTTCAGATGAGGTATCTTTAAAGGATACTTGGCAAACACTGGTCTTGGCCCTCCTAGGAGGTTCTGGGAATACAAACCTAAAGTTTAAAGAGGGGTTGTTGTAACTAGGGGGACTAGGCCTGCCTGGTAGTTCCCTGGCCACTAATGTGGTAGAGTGGCTCCCTTGGGCCTTGTCATGGGGCAGGGTTGTGAAATACTTCAGACCACAGTTACCGGCCAGGGTTAATGTCTCACCACTTAGAGATTAATTTTTTATGCTCAACCTCAGGGGCTCTCTGAACTGCTTGTGAGGAACACTGTCACCCGCTGGGCCACCTAGAGCTAGGCAGATCCCTGGGGTGAGGACCATGGGCTGGATTTTTTTTTCTCCCAGTACTGGGAATTGAAGCCAGGGTCTACTCATGCTAGGCAAGCACTCTACCACTGAGCTATCTTCGCAGCTCTGGGCTGGGCTCTTATAAGCCCATTTGGTGGGTCAGCCCTGTGCAGTGTGCTCCCCTTCACATTGCCTTAGATGCTCCTGACTTGGCCCACACACCTGGAGCATGACACTTGCTTTTCTGGGCTTTTGTTTTCTTACCTATAAAGTATATACAACAGCATCACCGACTTCTCAGAGAGGTTAGAGAATCCAGTAAGACTAGATAAAGAAAGAGATCTTTGAGAGAGAAAATGTGGCTCCGAGTAAGGCCATGTCCTGGAAAGAGACCACAGTTCAAGGGCAGGAGGAGTTTGGGAGGGATCAGAGGAGAGGAGAGAGCACAGGGCTTTGGGCTAGGTCAGGACTGTTTTGGGTCTCCCTTCTGCTGCAGTGTGGAATTGCATGTGGAGTCAGCAAGTGACATCTAGCTAAGCTTGTTTCTTCTTGTGTGAAATGCGGATGACAGTGTGTACTTTGCAGCTCGGGCAAGTCTTCTAGGGGCAAAGCCCTGAGCACAGTGCCTGGAGTCTACGAGGCACTGACTGAGGATAGGTCCTGGCTATCTGGGGCACCACTGTCACCCCAGTCTTGGGCTCAGATCCCCTGGGCTCAGATCCCCCAGAGTACAGTGAGGCTGTGACTGAGCCACAGAGACAGGGAGGGAAGCCATAGAAGCCTCATTTGGTGGCCTCACAGCCTCAGGGCCACGAACCACCGTCACCAGTGATATATTTAGCGGCACAAAGGTCAGAAATGCCAGGCTTCCCTTCTGGGCAGCAGGAGTTGTGTCTCCTGAGACCTGGCTGTCACTAGCAGATATTTTTTCTCTCTCTGGCAGTCTGGGTAGTTGAGTGCAAGCCTGGGAGTTAGAAATCGCCAGGGTTTGCAGTGGCTTACCGAGGCTTTGCATGTCCAGGGTGCTCTCCAGAGCCTGTTGTGCTGTCCTTGGAAACCCACCCCCATTCTGTTCTCCACACCACGCATCTTGGCCTCAGGCTCCTCATCTCTTCCCCTAGCTCCCTTGTCTGCCTTTGGGTATGTTGTCTCCTGCACTAAGGATGCCCTCTCTTCCCCTCTGTGTTTCTGAACCAGACACATCCTTGGAGTCTGGCTTTGATGACCCTTCATGATGGATCCTTTCGGACCCCACTCATGAAAGAGCCTGCTCTGTCCTTAGTGCTTCCAAAAACTTTTCCTGTCTAACTTCAGGCCCCTGATCCACTGACCTACTGAGGTCATGTGTTTCTTGGACTTAACCGCGACCTCCCAGAGGAATGAGGATCAGCTTAGCAATGGTGCCTGTTATATCAATCGCCTTTGATAATGCAACATGCCTTATGAGAGCTCTGTGAGGCATAAGGATTAGATATCAGACCTATTTTATTGATGAAGGAAATGGCCCATAGAGATTAACTTATTTGCAAGTGGTACAAGAAGGATAAGATCCCAGGTCTTTTGGAAATGAAGGTAAACTCAAGCCAGGCCAGGATGTTGTGGTTCTGTGATCAAGAACAACATAGGTGAATAGACAAATGGATGAAAAGGTGGATATGTGGGTGCATGTAGATGAATGGATGGAAAGAAAGACACACACAGCTGGATGGATACACTACTGGGTGGATAACCGAACGGGTGGGTAAAGAAATGGGTGGATGGACGGATGGAAAGATACATCTCTATTGCTTGTCTTCAAGGCGGCAGAGGAAGTCCTGCCTCTCATTCAATGAAAATGTTCTAGAGGACTTCAGGGTGGCAGTAGGGTCCAGTAACTCAGTATACATGCGCAGTAAGTGGGATTACCAAAGGCAGGGGCTGGTTTGTGGACTGAGAGAGCTGGGAGCTGAGCGGTAGGCTGGCCTGAAGTATTGGCCCACTCTCTCTCCTCTGTTGGAGGAGAGAGAACCAGGCCCAGGCATGAAAGAAGTTTCAGGCAGAGTCACTTGAAAGGGGAGATTAGCCCCTCCCTACAACTACTGGAGGGCAGACAGTGAGTGCGGGATTGGCCTCTGAACCCCAGGCCCCTCTGAGCCTACCTGCAGTTTCATCTGTTCTGCAGGGAGAAGGCCTCCTTCCCTCCTCAGGCCCCACCCCCGGCCCAAGCAGCTTGTGCTCAAGGTGGCAGTGCAGCTCTGCTGGCAGGGGAGATGTCCCGAGAGGAGGATCTTCCTGGGGCCCTGGAAGACCTTGATTTGGCTACACAAAGATCCACCATCTTCCTGCTGCTTTTGCTGTCACCCTCAGCCTCTAGCCATGAGCTCCAAGGCTTTAGTTCAATTGTCTGACAAGGGAGTAAAGGGACCATGGGCATGGGTGGCCAGTAGTTGAGCTCGGCAGTGCCTAGATGAAGGCATCGGTGCTGTGGGCCTAGAGCATGTTCTTTCAGCTGGAACTAAGGCTCTGCATTTGCACAAGGCACAGCGCTGCGAGCTCCAGGCTCCCTCCCAAAGCCCTGCTCTAGTGTTCTCCAGCATCAAGCTGCACCCCCCCACCACACACATCCACTGGCCCTGGCGATCTCCCTGGGAAACCAGGTCCTGATGAGTGCCTGGTGCACAGCTAACTGCTCATTACAGTCACGGCTGCAGCTAAGTATAGCTCCAGCACACACCAGACTGAGACAACAAGGGAAAGCCTTTCCATAAAAAAACCCCACGTGCAAACACACAGACATCTTCACACACGTGCTACCCACACTCAGGCACACAGTGGCCTTGCACACACAGACACATATTTGCATGAATACAAGGCTTCCCTGTTCATTCATTCATTCATTCATTCATTTAATAAATGTGTGTTGGGGGCTAGGAGAGTTATTAAGAGCATGTGTTCTAGAGCCAGGCAAAACTGGGGTGTAAATTCTAACTCCATCACTTCCCTGTTGTATGACCTTGGACCACTTACCTTGAGCCTCAGTTTCCTTCTTTGTAAAATTGAGAAGGTGACCACAGTGTGGACCTGAGAGCTGGAGTAGGGCTAAACAAGATATTCATGTAAGAGCCCTTGGAAGTGGGGTCTGGCTCGGGATCAGTGTCAGTACATGGTAGATGTCCTCATCATCCCTGACAAATACCCACTGTGTGCCAAGCTCTGTGCTAGAAGCATTATTTAAAGCAGTTATTTCTGGAAGTAGTTGTGGAAATGGGGCCTGGTGCATAACAGGCATTCAATAAATACTTTATGATTATATGAAAGGGAAAAAATGCATGAGTGCCACATCAATGGGTGGCCAGATGTCCTTGGAACTTCCTTCTCTGGAGAAGAATCCACTCTCACTTATCTGTCTCAGGCCAGTGGTTGGAGCCCAGGGTTGCCACCTTGAGCCAGCTTACCATAGTGGCCTATCACAGTGGATAGTGTCCAGTCAAGATGGAGCCCCTGAGCTGCAGGCGCTGGACACTGGATTCTGGGCGCTGGAGTCCTACTCCTGGCTAGGACTGACATAGGCATCAGGCAGCTCAGTCAGAGACCCAGCTAGGCTGCCACATAGGCTGGGGTGTCTGGCCTGGCATGAGGAAGGTTCTATTTGCTGGGGAAGGGACCTCAGTTCAAACTAGGAACAAAACAGGCTTCAGGATTTGGAGACACTGTCACTGTTCCCAACCTTTGAATAAACCGGCTGCTAAAGCTGCCCAGGCCATCTCCTCCCATCACACCTCCTCAAAAAGAAAGTGACATTTCCTAGTGCTTTTTTAAGCCCAGGCTGGCTGGTCCAGACCAGGCTGTGGGGTGCGGAGGGAGCGGTTAGCACTGGGAGTCACACAGCCTGCATCTGTCCTCACCTTGAGTGATCTCAAGACACTGGGAATAGACATGGTCTCATCTCCTCACCATGCATTCCACATTCCAATTCTAATGCGCAGATGCCAGATGCCCCACTCCAGTGGGGCATCCAGGTTTCGAATTCTACATTCCCATGCCAGTTGTGCCTCACGGGTAGGACCCAGGCTGTTGAACTACACCATGGGTAGGTAGCTTGCCAACCTGCTGGGAGGGGAGGATATATCTTCCTCCTCTCTGGAAAGGAATCCTGGTGACCTTAAATCTATTCTCCACGGATGACATGTGTAGCATATTCATGGCCAGTGGGAATTCAGGTCTTTGTTCACTGATTGTACCCATTGTCAAGGAGATGGGAGTGATTATGCCTACTGCTAGTGTAGACATGAGTCTGCTGTCAACTAGTACACCCATTGCCAGTGTAGACACAAGTCTGCTCTCAATCACTTGCCCACTGTCAGTCTAACAGACCATCTCTGTGGAGACAGAGCATGCCTGTTGCCCATGAGAACATAGCTGAATGATTAGAGATTGTGTTCACGGCCCATCTAGTCACAGATTACCAGACAGAGATGATTCTTTTGCCAGTTTGGTTGTTAGATGTGCAGTCTGTGTGGTCAGTGCCAGTGTAGATGTACGTCTGAAATCAATAATTGTGCATTTTGCCAGTGTAGATACAGATATGATATCAGTGAGCTAGTGATTGTGCCCACTGCCTGTGTAGACAAGGGAAAGGATCCACCAGAGAAGTGGCTCACTTCCTAATGAGGCTGCAGGACGCAACTATATAACTATTATGCTGACAGGGGATTGAGACATGTAACCTGGGACACATGTCCATGACCTAGTTTGCCTGGATGAGAGGCTGTGCTTAGCTGTGCTCCCTGGTTCTGGGGAAGCAACCTCCCTTCTCTTACTAGTTGGAGAGTTTGGCTGGACTTTCACACAGGGCCAAGCCAGACCCTAGAATCAGCTACCACAGAGACTTCACCTTCTTAATGGGGAAGAGACAAACAATAAACATAAACACTAAGTAAATCGGAGAGTACAGATTACTAACACTCATGCAACTGAACTGAAAAGTGGTTGGATGTCATTGTATATAAGTTATACTTCAGCAAAGCTGGGAAAAGTTAGTGTATTTGAAAATGATGAGTGCTGTGGGAGAAAAATAGAGGAAGGAAAACAGATTACTGGAGGTGCTGTTGAAATTTTAACAGGGTGGTTGGAGTAGGCCTCATGAGTTGGTGACAGAATAGGCCACGGGAATGCTGGGCATCCTAGGCAGGGGGAGAAAGGGCCCTAAGGCACGCATGTGTCCAGCACATTTGAGGAACATGTCTGAAGATGTGGGTGTGGCTGGAGGGAGCAAAGAGGATGGTAGTAGGAGAGGGGGTCAGAGGGGTAAGGGAGGTGCATGTTCAGCAGGGGTCTTCAGGCCATTTCAAAGACCTTTACCCTGGCAGGGTTCTGAGCAGAGAAACGAGGCAACTGGAGAGATGCTTTTAAAAGATCATCAGGCAGCTGTGTTGCCAACAGTCCTAGAGCACTAGGGTTGTGGGAAAGTAGGAGACAGGTTAAAAGACTATGGCCACAACCCAGTGGGGGAATGACGGTAGCAAGGATGTGGGTGGTGGCTGAGGGGGCAGGGATGGGGCTCAGAATCTGGATTTAGTTTAAGCAGAGCTACCAGGATTTCCTTACAGATTAAATGCGAGGTGTGACAGAGGAGAGGTGTCAAGGCTGACTGCAAGGTTTTTGGCAAGAATGTCCTGGAAGGATGGAGATGCTGTCTCATGAGGTGGAGAAGGCTGCGGGGGTGCGGGGGTGCTCAGGAGTTCAGCTGACATGCTGAGTTTGAGCTACTAGAACTCCCCCTGGAGGTGCCAGGAAGGTGGGTGCAGGAGTCCTGAGTTCAGGGGAAGTGCTGGGCCAGAGAGAAACACTGGGAAGTGCTGCACGGTAGGATTTGAGGGTGGGGGGGAGCTGAAGTCTCGAAATGAATCCATCACTAAGGAATTGAAGGGTAGATGGGGAAGAGGAGCCAGCACTACCCCAAGAGGCATGCTGACAGTGAGAGGCTGGGAGGAGAGGTTGGCAAAGGACACCGGGATGAAGCCCCAGGTAGATGTCAAGAAAAGGTAAGGTCCTGGGAAGTGAAACACAGGACTGAGTGATCAGCACTGCCGATGTGGGCGATGAGTCTAGGGACAGGAGGATAGAGAACTGTCCCCATCTTCTGCAACTGTTCTTCCTTACACCTTGCATTTCCCTTCTCGATTGGTTCTATCCCTCCAACCTCTGCACAGTTGTCACTTCCTCTTGGAAGCCACTCTCACCCCAAGGCTTCTTCAAGTCCCATCCAATGCCTTGTACGTCCCCCTTGGAGCTCCTGTCAGTGCCCCCACCAGGAGCTGTGGTTATTTTGCTCACTCTGTGCAGGCCTGGGATAAGGTGGAAACGTTTGTTGGAGGGCTAGCAGGTGGGCAGTCAGCTGTCTGAGAGGTCAGACCATGTCCACAGCCCTCCTCTACATGTCCCTACTAGAGCCATCTTTTAACCTCCTTCCCCAAACACTTATAGATACACATATAGGTCCACACCTACGAGAGTCAGGATCCCTTAGGATGCAGGCACACAAGTGAGCCCTGGTGGGGACATTTCCAAGTGGATTCCTGGTAGACCTCACACCCAACTCCTCCATGGAACTTGGAGCCTCGGTTTTCTCATTTACCAGTTGGGGTAATCAGAACTGTCCTGCTGACTACCCACCTGGGTATGTTGTATGTGTATAGGGGGTATGTTCATATGAGATTCAAAATGTGAAGATGTGTTGTAAAGAAGCCTGTGCCCAATGTCAGGGCTTTCTGGAATGGGTGCGAAAACATTTGTAAGGGGAAGTACTGGAGCAGAGTGGTTTTAGAGTCAGAGACCTGGTCTCTAATCCTGCCTGCCACCTCCAAACTTTGTGGGGTATTTTTGCCACTCTAAACCTCAGTTTTCTCATCTGAAAAATGGAAGTGATGATATTTTCTTCAGAGAAGGTTTTAGAGATAAATGATATAATGTTTATAAAGCACTTAGCCTCAGGTGAGCATGAAGTTATTGCTTTATAGCAGAGGACAGTGTGGCTCAACAAACTCATTACTCCTCTAACCAAGACGGCTTGGTGAGGATGGAAAGGGTAAAGTGTAGGATCCATTGTCCACACAGGGAGAGTGCTTAACACAAGCAGGCCCAAGATGAGTGTGGGGGAAGTGGAGGAAACCTGGCCTGCAGCAATGCTAGCTGTGGCTCAGGGTGCATCCTGAGGCCTCTGCAGGAGTAGGCAGGACTTTCATAGGGAGGAAAAAGAGCAGGAGTGTTCTGGTGATCCCACCAGAAGTCTCCCCTTTCTAGGAGAAAGGGACAGAAGTTCACCAAGAAACAAATGCACCTCTCTCGGAGGTGTCCAAAGACAGAATGATTGACCTCATGAGTGTCTCCTAACCTATAGTGACCAACAGAGACATCTATCTCAAGGTTACTGCACAGGGAATCAGGAACTGCTTCCTGGAGGCCTGTGTATGGCTTTCTTCTCGGGGGTCTTATCATGTGTTTCTTACCTCTAATTTGTGGTTTTCTTTAGTAAAAAGGTTTGAGGCAATAAGACTCACCTCAACCAGAAGCCTTAAAATAAATCAGAAAAGAAAAGAAAGAATATTTTAATGAAAAGAAGAAATAGCTATACTCCAAACCCAGGTAAAGCATTAGCCCAGAATTGCACACCAAATTTAACTGAGCTTCTGGATGTCGGCGCAAAAGAAACATGAAGAATTGCATTCACCCACTGACAGAAAGCAGCCAGGGACACTGGGGACACAGGCTTGTCCTGACATATATGAAGAGTGTCCCATGTGGTATTCTAGTATATTTCTGAGTCTAAGATGCAACTGAGAAGGTGTAGGGAGACCATGCTATCTCCCCACTTCACTATCTGTTCTCCAGGAGACACTCAGGCCAGGGGTGGCGACGGGTGGTGGTTTTGCTCCTGACAGGGTCTTCCTGTTATGGGTCCCTCTGTGACAGCACAGATCCTAAGGCCCCTGTGCCCCTGTGTTGCAATGGCTGACAAAAATCAAAACCATATTGGAGTGGCCAAATCTAGCTCACGGGGCACAGCCTTGATGGCTTGTGCCATGGGGCCCATGTCCATCCATCTGGCTGCTTACAGGAGCTTATGGAAGGAGTTGTGGAGCAGGGTGGGACTGACCCCACCGTTGAGCACTCTGAGGACTTGACAAGATTCTTCCCTCCCTAGACATCAAACTCCTTGTCAGAAAGAAGTCATGATAATGAAACTTGCCTCGCTGAGCTGGCGTGAGGCTTATATGAGCAAATGTATGGAAAGTACTGGAAGCAAAGCCTGCTCACCACCGGTGAAGTTGTTGTCCTTTGTCTTGTTTCCAGAATTGGGCCAGAAAGTTGGCAGGCAGCTCTGGCTCAACCCCCACTCATCATGTGACCTTGGGTGGCCTTTCCTTCTGAGTCTCAGGTCCTTTCGGCCTAGCCTGAGGCATGGGCTCATGTGGAAACCCTGTAACCATGATGATGCTAAGTCTCTCTCCCTCTGAGGACTGCAGGCCATTGCTGGGTCTTGGATATGGCCTGGCCTTGTCCACAGGAAACAGGCTGTGGGGATTGGGCCATCAGCTCTCCCCAGGCTGTCCCTTGCTCCTGATCTGTTGTTAGCAGCAAGTGGCAGCAGGAGCAGAACAAATTAGGGGAAGAAACTTAATGAAACACATTTCTCCCTTTAGCTATTACTGCTGCTCCTCACCCCTCTTCCCATCCCCTGCTGCCCCCAGTAACTTCAGCAAAACAAAAACTGAAGTACTGTGTTGGGAGTTTTGTGGAGGAACCCTGCAGCCCAGCTTTCACAATACCTGAGTGCAGGGAACTGCCGTTTGGGGTTTTTTTCCCAGCCCCAGAACTCACTGGTGAGGAAGTCTCAGGCTCTGGCCATTTCCTCCACACCCCTCAATTTTATCTTACTTCCTGGAATGTGTTATTATTGTTCCCACTTTAATAATGATAGCACCGAGTCTCCAAGAGGTTACTCATCTGCAATGATATCCCACATGGCAGAGCTGGGATTCGATCTCAGGCTCTGAGCTGATCCAGGCCTCTACTCAGAGCTGCCTATTGCCCAGCACCTAACACAGTTCCTCACATATCAGAGCTACCTGGCATTTGTCTCATCCCTCATGGATCCCAAATGCCAAGATGGAGATGGTGGCATCAGAGCCATCTGGGACACAAATCAGAGGTAAATTTCTGCTCCCAATCATAATACTGAACCCAAGCCTCAGAGTATGGAGCAGGGCCTACATTGTATCTCCACTTGCCCAGAACCCGCTGCTGTCCCCTCCCACAAGCCTCTTTCCTCTCCTGCCTCCTTCTTTCCCCACAGGACTCCTCCAGGACCACAACAGGCAGCAGCCAGGCTGCTCCAGGGAAGGTTCTTCCTCCCAGGTCTTTGCCCACTCTTCTAGGGGGTCTGCATTTGCACCCCACCAACTTCTTGTTACTAAATCTGGAAACTTCTCTGACCCTGTCCCACTGGAGCTCTCTAAGGCTTTTCCCTGGGCAGATGCTCTTCCCCAAGCTGGCCTTCACTGGACAGCTTGGTCACTGTGCTGCTCTGTCAGGCTGATTGGGAGGTGGCCTCAGCCCCATCCATACCCCATGGGTTTAGTATGGGTCTGCAGTGGCTCTCTTGAGGACAGTGGCAGTGTTTCAGGCCTTAGTTTCCCAGATGCCTCACAGCTAATAGGTTCCTATTCCCGGGCTGTAAGATTCTAGGCTTTTCTACATCACAGATACTCTAATGCTCAGTGCAGGATTGTGGCAGGAGCACCAGGGCAGAAGGGTAGGAGACAGCATTCTGCAGGACTGATGGTGGGCTGGAACCCCCACCTCTGACCCTCTCTGTGTTGTTCAATTTCATCAGCATGGCCACCTGGGAGACAGGGATGAAAGCTCAAAAAGGGGCAGGGATGCTCCAAGGTCACCCAAAGACGAGCCAGACCTGAAAGTCAGGTTGGCCCAACGTCAGGGTATTGTCATTTCTGCTCCAGTTGCTACCTCCTTTGACAGAAGGACATGAGCTGCTTTTGACCTGGGATCTAGAAGGCAGTTTGCATCTGGGGAATTCAAGAGGTCTGGAGGGTGGGGAGGATACTTGCCTGCGCAAAAGCTCAGAGGCTACAGTGACAAAAGACTACTCTGGGGACCAATGAGGGTGTTTCAGGAGAATATATCCATCTCTGGTCATCCTGAGAGCCCTGCAACATTGGATAGGTCCCATCCTTTACTGTTCCTCCATTTCTCCATTCCCTGACAAGTAGCCTCTTCATAGAAACCTCTGCAAGCCTCCTCTGTCTTGGTGCCCTGTGTTTCTAGTGGTCACATTTCCACAAGTCCATCACACCACTGACTTACAGCATATCATTATGTCAGTAATATGACCACATTGAGGATGTGGGAAGAAATATTATTTTAAGGATGTGTGCATGTTATGTATGCAAAATATGCTTCTTGAGGTGAAAACACCATGGGAAGCCTTACCACCTCAGGATTTCCCAGGCCAGCTGTCAGGATGGCTCTTTCCAATGTGACCTAGGTCTAGGATCATGAGAACAAATCTCAAAGGCAGTTATCACTCTCTCTGGGGGTCTGGACTCTCAGGCCTGGCTGCTGCCTGTTGTGGTCCTGGCCCCACATCAGGTTGGAAGCCAGGATGGAGAGTGTCAGTAGGGATTCTGAGCTGGGTACCACCTAGCCAACTTCCCTGCCACCTTTTGCTGGGCCAGCTCAGGGGCCTTTTCCCTATCCCACTCTGTCTGTCCTTCTTCTTGGGCTAGTGTATGAATGACCATCTTTGGGATGGAAAAGGATCAGGACACTGGGCTGAGTTCAGTGTCCCCAGCCAGATTCTGATCTCTCTAGGTGATAATCCATACATGCACATGCACCACAAACCATGCATAGCCCCATACATGTGCATGCATATGCATGCATACACACTGCCCTCAAGATTTACCCCACACATGCACACCACAAACCATACATGTCTTTGAATATGTACACACCCAAACGTGCACATATGCCACATCCCATACAGAGCTCCATACCCACTCATGCATATACCCCTACATACCAGAAGCCACATATCCTTACGCATGTGCAGACCCTTGCACACATACGTGTACTCATATGCCAAAACTCACACATAGCCCAATATATAGATGCACACATACCACAAAACAAATATATCTTTATAGGTGTGTAGAGTTGTGAGTACACATCTACACACATGTGTACAAATCATACATGTCTGCATACATGTATGTGTGTACACATAAACATACCATACCGCATGCACATGTGCACAGAGCCATGTACACACCCCAAACCATATATAGCCCCATACATACACCCCACCGCATACATTTCTCCATACGCATGCACACACATGCCACTCAACACCTACCCTCACACACACACTCACACACCTCATATTTTCCTCCCACCCACACTTTTCCAACCCACATGAATCACACACAGCGACCACTTAATAAGCAAAACTCTGTGGAGAGGCCTGGAGTCGGGTCACAGAGAGACACCTTCGCCATGCAAACCCCTGCTCTGCATTTACACACTGCCTTCCAACAGGCTCTCATAGGGCCCAGTTCCTGCACGCGCTCACACTCTCCCGCTCCAGCACAGGGGACTGCGCAGGGAGCTCCTCCCGCCCACCTGCAGGAGCCAGCAGGAAGGAGCAGAGAGCAGAGAGCAGGAGCAGGTGGGACCCACACACGGTGCCCTGGCCTCTCCAGCTTCATGGTGGAGGCATTGAATAGAACAGAAAAAGAGACCATATCCCAAAGAGTCTCTTCCCCTCATCCTCCATCACAGCACTGGCCAGTCCAGCACTCTACGGGCACGTCCAGCCCAAGAAAGTCCAGACAAGTCTAATTCAGTTTCTAAACCCAACTCAACTGACAATTTATTTAGGACAATTGCCCATCCCGTCTGCTCTGCATCACTGACTCCACATGGATTAACTCAAATGCTGCACACCCCCGTGGGGCAGATTTAATTAGGTGGAAAAATTGACCTGGAGCCTCTGGGGGCCTGGGGCCTGGACATCAGCCAGGGCTCCCCTGTCAGCCATCATGTGTGTTACCCCCTGCCCCCACTGCCTGCAACCTTGCTCTGCCTCAGAATCCTCAGAAGGGACAAAGTCCAACCCTCACTTTAACTTTGATGACATTAAGGCCCAGAGAAGGGAAATGACATGCCAAGGTAACACAGCAAGTGAGCAGCCAGGCCAGAATGTTGGTCGCTGCACCATGTTACAACCAGCACCTTATTCCTGAAACAATGAACTGCAAGAACACGGATCCCCACGGCAAACCCTTGAACAGCTCTGAAAGGCAAGCACAATTTTCTGAAGATGAGTGTGGCATAAATAATTCATAAATGAAAGTCATAGCACATATTGGTCATTTTAATAGATAGTAAATTGCCTTTCTGATTTATGGTTTTGGGGTGGGGTTATGATAAAAATAACTTGGTGATTTATAAAACATCTTCTTAAGTCAACAGATCGTTAGTAGGTTTGTCTGACTTTACAGCCAACAGCTTTACCACCCAGGTTACCATAGAAATGGGATGCCTCGCTCTGTTGCCATGGCTACCACTTTCTAGAACACAATTGGTGGGTCTCTCACGGATAGTGATTTGGTTCTGGAAAAAAATAAAAAGAGCCAGAAACTACCAGCTTGGGTTTATGTCACATTGTCAGGCAATCTCTCCTACATTGTCTTGAAATTTTACAGCCACAGAGCTGGCCAGGTGGTGTGACAGTTGCCCCTAGGCTGGCTGGCAAAGGTCCCTTGGTGCCTCTAGTCAGACTAGGAGCCCAGAAGGGACAGGCTTCACAACAGGCCATGGGTGTTGTGGGGCTCAGCTGCTGCAGGAGTGGGGTGGCAGAAACAAGACCTGGCAGGTGATGGGAGATCAGAAGGCCCTGGGATGGGGATCAAGGGCCAGGGACAGGAAGTCCAGAGGCAGCATCGTCTGAGCAGGCAGGCTCAGGAAGGGCCAGAGAGGCAAAGGCAAAGAGAGTTGTACCTACCCATGTTGTGGGGGAGAGGTGAACATCACCTCCCAGTGGGGCAGGGTGGGCAGAGCAGTACCTGGGGTCTGTGTGCTCGTAAGTATGCTGCATGGTGCCACCACTGCATCATCTGTGTGCTCTTGTGTGTATCCGCATGAGTTGTGTGTATGCACGTGCATTTGCGCCTTTTGATATAGCACCTGGGTATATCTGTTTGGTGTGCAGTGACATGACTCAGTGACTCTACTTGGGCTCTCACATTCTATGTGTGTGACCAGGCATTGAGCTGTGGTTCATGTGTCCTTGTGCTCAGTGTTGGTGCTTAGGTGACAGGTGAGGTGTGTTCTCTGGGTGGTGGTTGTGTCTGTGATCTGTGGGTGACAGTTTCATGTTTCTGGGTGACTGGGGACTTGGAGGCAGACAGCTCATGGGGGTGCAGCCTCCCTGCCCTTGCCTTGGGGTTGATAAGCCCAGGGTCCTGCAGCTGCTGCTCAAGGATTATCATTCTGAGCCTGCTAAGCAGGGCGTCCCTCCCTGCCAGGGGTCAGATGATCCCAGGCCTAAGCCCACACCTATGCCCACACCCTTCCCTGTCCCATTGGCTCAGCTCCCCAGAAAGTTCAAGTCTTCTCCTCAGTGGAAGAAAGAAGCCAGGCAGGGACACAGGCTAGGCTATCGAAGGATGCTGTCATCACTGGAGCCCACCCAGAGAGCTGCTCCTGCCCCAGGTCCTAGCAAGTTGTGGGCAATGAGGCCTAAGAATGATTCCAATGTGTCTGAGCTCCTGCCTGTGGGCCCAGGTGCCATGCTGTGTCTGTCATAAGGGAGCTCTCAGGGAGAGCTGGGCTGTGGGTACCAAACTCCAGGATGGAACCATCCAGACATAATCAGGCCAGCTGCAAAGTGGGATGAGTTGTGTTCTTTTGCCCCAGGAGCTTTGGAGACTTGGAGGTCAGAGCTCAGGTTGCAAAGCTTGGTAAACCTGGGTCCAGTCTCAGTCCTCACTGGCTTTCAAACCTAGGCTTAGTCCTTTAACCTCTTGGTACCTGGCTTTCCTTCTTAACATATGTCAGTACAAGGATTAAAGGCTCATGGTAGGTCCTCAAGCTCTGCTTTCCTCCTTCTTGAGCTCAGCCAGCCCTAGGCATGAGCAGAGAGAACTGAAGGCTTGACTGCTGTCACTTTGGCTGTGTCCTTGGTTGTCCATCTACTAGTCTCTGGATTTGGAGAATGTTGGAGTCTGAGTGAATCAGGAGCGGCTTGCTCCACAGCCCTCTAAGGGTCCTCTCAAACCTGAATGTTGCTAGAGCTCTGCCTATGAGGGATGATGGCCACGCTTTGAGGCAGCAGAAGCCAAGAAAGCAGGCACCCAGGGAGCCTCTGTAGGGAAGAAGGCCTAGCCTCCACCCCTCCAGCTCTTCAGGGGAAGAAATCTTAGTGTCTGGCTCTAGGCTTGGCATCTACTGCCTTCCCTTCATCTCCCCACTCCTTGGGCAGTGGATATCAGGCTACAGTTAATCCTGGAAAACCAAGGACTTTTCTATACAAATCTTACAAGGCCTGACCTCCTTTTGGGCCTCAGTTTTCCCATCAGGATCTGTAGTGAGGTAGGGCAAATGAAAAGAGAGCTAGAGGGCCTGCAAGGGCACCTGGGAGTTAGAAGGCTCCTGGGATATCAATGCCCTATCTGGGCTTTTCCCACGAGCCTCCCTAGTCACTATAGAGCCAGGTTGGAGACAGATTCTCTGTCTCCCTAGGGTGAATATAGAGACTCCTTGGGGAGTCCCTTTATTTACAGCCTTATAGAGACCACAGTGCCAATGAGAGCCTCACCCCAGGGAAAGAGATATTAATGAAGGGTGAATGGGATTTTCCCAGACAGATTGGAAGGGACACTCTCCCTCCCATAGAAGGTATAGCAGGTGCAAAGCCATGAAATGGGGGAGACACTGCGGTCAGAAATGGCAGAGAGTTTCACATGGTATGAATGTTGGGGACATGTAGGAAGAGGACCTTGAAAAGCCAAGTGAGGCCAGGGCATGGAGAGTCTCATGTTTCAGGCTGGGGAGTTTGGGCTTTTCTCTGTAGGCAGCATGGGCAGAGCTGGGATTCCCATGGGCAGCTCCTTCTGATGGCTGTGTGGCTGAGAATGAAGCCTTAAACCTGTGTTGATGGGGGGTGGCCAGGTTGAGAGAGAACACAGAGGAGGATGGAAGTGGGAGAGCTCAGGATAAGGGTGTCCTGGCTGGTGGTGCATCAAGAAAGGAGGTACCTCCTGGCTTCACCTTTGGTCAGATCAGGAACTCTGGGTGCCATGGGCTGTGCCTCTGAGATGCCCTCAGACTCTCACAGGGTGCATATTCCTCTCTGCTCAGGACAAGGCCCAGGCAAGGGGCATCACCTATCCTTAAGGAGTCTGGACCGTGAGTGCCAAGCTCCAAAATGGAGCCCCCAGAAGAAACTGGGGACCAGATACCCAGCAATGGGGATTTTCCCCCCTAGTACTAGAGATTGAACCCAGGGCCTTGTACACGCTAGGCAAGTGCTGCTCTACCACTGAGCTACATCCCCAGCCCAGGGGTGTACTTTTTAGCTCCAAGAGGTTTGGTTACTCTAGTGATGGAAAGAGTTTGGGAGCTTGGTGAACTTGAGTCTGAGGTGGTAGCCTCTTCCAGTTGCCTCTGCCTTGCTTTCCTGATCTTTCTCTGTGGCCTCCCAGGTCTGAACTATCTGCATCTTGAAGAAAGAGCTTTCTGGAGTTGGAAGACCTGACTGCAGCCTCTACCTGCCTCTCTCAAGGGTGTACAGATTGTTCTCACCTTTTCCCAGCCCCTGTTGGGGCTGAGGGGGCTCATCTTTAAGCCCCGTGCATTGTATACTCATCTCTGTATGGTCCTTCACCCCCAGCTATCAGGGGAGCTCCTGAGGCTGGACAAGGCTTTGTTCAACTCTGTGCTTGTCATAACCTTGTGCCTGGTGAAGATTGCCAAGAAAAAAGGATGGAGGAATGAACCAATGGGTGGATGGACAGGTGAAAGGAAAGGAGGGGAAAAAGAGGAAGGGGTTATAAAAAGAAAAGAGGAGGGAAGGGAAGAAGAACAGTGGATGAAAGTAAGGGAAGGAAGGGTAGAATGAACACACAAAGGAAGGAGGACAGGAAGGAGTGTGAATGGGTGAACAGATGGAAGAAAGGAAGGGAGGGAGAGAGGTAGAAGGAAAGAAGCATGAGTGGACAGATGGATGGTCATTCTGAAAACCTGACTTTGTCCCCCCTTCTTCCCCCTCCTCTCCCCTAGTCCACAATGTGGTTTAAAAAATCCATACAGTTCTTAGTTCCCAGATCCCTGCAAGATCAAGTGCCAGGCCCTTTGGTCACAGTCAACCCAGACTGGGTCATTCTGAGACTCCCAGTGTGGACCCCCCACAGTGCGGGTGAGCATCATAGCAAACTCAGGCAATTGCCAGAGGCTTTGTGGCTGCCTTCTGCTGCTGACCTGGGGTGCGATCTTGACACTCCTTGATGGAAATAGACAGGAGTTGGATAGAAGAAAGATGAGAAATGCAGCCCCTGAATAGCTGATGCCCCTACAGCTGCCCCTCTCATTTCTTTGCGATCTTCAGCTCCAGCAAGCCAGGTCACCATGATTAGTCAGGGTAGCTAACTCTTTAACAAATCACCTCCAAATTGCAGTAGTTTAAGACAATAGAAGTTTATTTCCCACTCAGGTTCAATGAGGGTATTTAGTGGATGTCTTTCTTTCCAGGGACCCAGGCTCCTTCCCTCTGGTGACTGCTGGCCCCTAGGGCTTCAGTGTCTGGCTGGCAATGGGGGTAAGAAAGTATGGAAGATCAAGGAGGAGGGTTTTACCAGCTGGGCCTGGCAGTAGTGCACATCCCTCTGCCAAGGAAAATGTGGCATGTCAGCTAAGGTCATGTTGGAAGGGGCCCTTGGTGGGCATCTTCCCTTGCTCTGGCCCTCTGCCTGGACCCAGCTTTCTGTAGTCTGGGTGGGAGGGCTTCCCCTCTGACACTCTGTGTTTCTTGCCCACAGTATGTGGCCTTTGCCTCCCTGTTCTTCATCCTGGTCTCCATCACCACCTTCTGCCTGGAGACCCACGAGCGCTTCAATCCTATCGTGAACAAGACAGAGATTGAGAATGTTCAGAATGGCACGCAAGTGCGCTACTACAGGGAAGCGGAGACAGAGGCCTTCCTCACCTACATCGAGGGCGTCTGCGTGGTGTGGTTCACCTTTGAGTTCCTCATGCGTGTTGTCTTCTGCCCCAACAAAGTTGAGTTCATCAAGAACTCGCTCAACATCATTGACTTTGTGGCCATCCTCCCCTTCTACCTGGAGGTGGGCCTAAGTGGCCTGTCCTCCAAGGCTGCCAAGGATGTCCTGGGCTTCCTGCGAGTTGTCCGCTTTGTGCGCATCCTGCGCATCTTCAAGCTGACCCGCCACTTCGTGGGCCTGCGTGTCCTGGGCCACACACTCCGTGCCAGCACCAACGAGTTCCTGCTGCTCATCATCTTCCTGGCCCTGGGCGTGCTCATCTTTGCCACCATGATCTACTATGCCGAGAGGATAGGGGCACAGCCCAACGACCCCAGTGCCAGTGAGCACACGCACTTTAAGAACATCCCCATTGGCTTCTGGTGGGCCGTGGTCACCATGACGACACTGGGCTACGGAGACATGTACCCGCAGACATGGTCTGGCATGTTGGTGGGAGCACTGTGCGCACTGGCAGGCGTGCTGACCATTGCCATGCCCGTGCCTGTCATCGTGAACAATTTTGGGATGTATTACTCCTTAGCCATGGCTAAGCAGAAACTACCAAAGAAAAAAAAGAAGCATATTCCGCGGCCACCGCAGCTGGGATCTCCCAATTATTGTAAATCTGTCGTAAACTCTCCACACCACAGTACTCAGAGTGACACATGTCCGCTGGCCCAGGAAGAAATTTTAGAAATTAACAGAGCAGGTAGGAAACCTCTTAGAGGCATGTCGATCTGACCTTTCACCTCCGCCCCCTGTAGCGATGATTCCAGATTCAGTCAAACTGCTTCCTTAGTTCTGTGGGTGACCCCGGACCCTGCACTCAGTCTCGAGGTGTGGAGCCTGGGGGCCCAGGGAGATGCTGGCAGCCAAATTCAGAAGGCAAGAGCCTGCTAGAGGAACCTCACTGGTGGCCCTGGGTAAGGAGGTTGATGCGGTTGGTCTCGTGACGTTCTGAAGAGACCACATGGCCCGTGGAGTTACTGAGGACTATCTTAGCAGGAGCCCCGGGGGCTGCTGCTCATGTGCGCAGGAGTCAAGCATGAGTCTCTGACTCAGGCTACTGACCCAGTGTTGGGGCAGGATGGGGACGGGTATGATTTGGAGATGCCAGGTAGCTTCTGATTTGGTCCTTAACACAGCATCCTTTAGGCTGTGTAGACAGCAGAAATTGTTCATGGGGTCTGGGCAGGAGGATCCCTGCAAAGGCAGTAGATTCTCAGCCCCACAAGAACCGTCTCCATAGCTGAGTAGATTCCTGCTCTGATTCCGGCTGTCTAGTTCCAGGTCCTTCTTAGGAGATGCCCCTAGCCATCTGTGACAAGCTTACTTACCCATAGCATGCCGAACCAACTCATCTTCTACCACCACTCTAGAGTTTAGCATTTATCTTTAGGAACCTGTTGGAGTGACTCTGGCTTTCACGGTGTCTGTTGGGGTTGATGGTCCAGTGGGAGTTTCTGGTGACCTGATGGAAGCGGCTGGTGAGCAAAGGATTAGGGGGGGCCACCACCCTGGGCAGCTTAGATGAAAGCGCTACAGACCAGCAACAATCTCCACCAAGGGTTGTTCTCATGTCCGGTGGTAGGGACTGCAGCAGCAATACTAGACATCCCAACCAGTGTACAACCACTTTCCCATGAATTCACTGGGGGCTGGGGGGGGGAGGGGGGCCATGAAACAATACTAGTCACCATGGGATATATTCTAATATTCCATGGCTAGTGGTTCATTATGGGACTATCTCAGTTTTATGAGAATCTGCACATAGCACATAAAGTTGATCATGGGGCTCTGGTCTGAAGATATAAAGCCCATAGTCTACCTCTACCCATGGAATACCATCGACTTATTCTGTGGACACAGGGATCTCAAAGGATTGGATGACCCAGAGAAGAATGACAACAATGAGCTAAGAAGGAGTACCCGGGTGAGCACGAGGTTGACAGGAGAGGTTAGTCTGTGAAGGACTTCCCCAAGCCCAGGTCTGGCATGGGGGCTGCAGACTAGCTCAGACCCAGATGAGGAAGTTTCCCTTTGGTTCAGTTGGCCTCCCCCAGTGGTGATTGATCTCCTTCCCTGCCCATGTGCTCTCTGACCCACCCCCTCATCCTCATCCTGTTTAGGCTTCATCCCATAGCTAGGCCAGCCAGAGCAGTATTCCCAGGGCCCGCTTCTCTGCCCCTTTGCCCTCCCCCATACCCTCTCCCCTGGGATTTCTGTATGCACTTGAGAGGAACATGGCTATTGTCTTGGGCTGGGCCAGAGGGTGGACAGGGGTCTCAGAGGCTGAAACAGGGGCCTTGGGTGGGGAAAGTCTTCCAGCCAAGTCATGACTGTCCATAGAAAGCCCTGCCCCACCCCTCTTCTTCAGATTAGCTAGCCATTTCACCACAGGATCCACCATCAGGGCAAGGACAGTTCCTGGGGCTCTGGGGGAAGGTCTGGGCTGGCCTAGCTTTCAGCTCCACTATGGGCCCCAGCATGCTCAGCCTGAGGGGTGCCATCATGACACTACTTAACCCTTCCTCTGCATCCTTCCTGACACTCCATCTTTCAGGACTGGTATCCAAGCTTAGGAGCCGCACACGCACACCAGCCAGTCAAGGATCTCCATTTCACTCCAGGCAGGCCCAGATTCCTCTGTATGCCTAGACAATGGTGATATTATCCAAGTGCTGAGGACACACACACAGGAGCGTGGATGTGTGTATTCAGACTTACAAACCAGCTACTTCCAGGGACATAGCCCCCTTCCCATGCTGCAGCAGACCTGCACTCCTGTGGGAGGGATTCCCCTGAGTTCCACAGTCCTTCCCCAGCCTTGGCAGCCCTGCCCCTGGGAGACACTTCGCTCTGGCTTCAGGTTTGAGACCCCAAGAGTCTGGGGTTTGGATAGTTCTATAGCTAAGGAGATGTTTGGGTGCCCTCTGGAACCTAGATGCCTAGACCCTCCTGCCTTCCCCCTCCACCTCATCCCTCTTGCTGTGTTCCCATCTCCTTCCCAAGCACCTGGTGGTGTTGGTGCTGTCCTAATGTTCAGACCCCCCCCCCCCAACCAGGCTCTGAGACCCCGTTTCCACTCTGAGCCTCATCCCTCATCAGAACACACCTCCCTCCAGGCATGTGAGACCTGGATTATGTGCCACCAGTAGGATATGGCTCCTAGGGGAGTGTCCTGCCTCATCTCTGTGTCCTGGCCTCCCTTCCCATTTTCCTCTGTTTCTGCTTGGAACTGTGTGCCCAGATGGGTACGGGCTAGGGGTGAGTTTGTGAGAGAGTGAGGGAGAAGCCAGAGGCAAGGGAGGTAGTGGTGGTGGTGGGTAGAGACCAGACCCTCCAGGGATTTGGGCAGGTGAAATGCAACAAACTCCATCCAGGCCTTTCCAAGGGCAAGTAAATAGTTCCATAAAACCCAGGGTTCTCCAGTTTCACTTCTGAGACCTGTGGGACCAAGTGCAATATGTGGGCCCTGAGGGCATCCCACTCTCACCTTCCTGCCCAGGCTGGGCCCAGGACTGAAGCAAGTCCTCCTGGCTGGGCAGTTGCACCTTCCTTTCACCTCCACCTCTTGGCCACTCCTGAAACTTCAGTCTGTGTGTCTGTCCCAGGTTTGTTCTGACCGCCTCCTCTGAGCCATGGCTGATGGCCTCAGTGTTGGGAGTCTTGTCCTGGGGGATTGTCAAGGACCTGGTTGTCAACTTGACTGTGGGTCCTCATAGGGGGAGGCTAGACAGGCCCAGCCTGGGTCACTGGTGACCCAGAAGAAGCCGCCTCTTTCAGTAAAAGGGGCAGCCGGGGCCCAGACCACCTGTTCTGGGCAGCTTAGAGTACTCCCTTTGTTCTGCCATGTTCATTCACATGTGTCTTGTCCATCTCTGCTGCTGTGATGTGGGTTGATCCTTTGTGGTGCCGCGTTCAGGAATGCAGGGTCTCATCATAGGTGAACAGGAATGGCGAGGAAAGAGGGATGGTGGTATGTATGCAGGGCAGCAGTGAGGTCCTAGAGAAGCCCCTACCTCAGCTTACTGGGACCACTGAGGCCTCTGGGTCATTTTTGAGTGAGGGGTTCCTCCCCTGAGAGCAGAGTACAAAGTCCCCTATCTCTGATCCCTCCACCTGTCTCCTGGTGGGCTGCAGTGGCTGCCCAGGAAGTGGTGCTAGCCTCGGGGCAGGGAGGGTGATGGGATTGGGGGCAGAGTTGACCAGGCAGGATGTGGGGCTGAAAAGTCTGTGTGGGCCCAGCAGCAGAGTTGGCAGTGTGGACCCTGAATAGGGTCCTTGTTGTCCCCAGGTGGGCTAAGGGGGAAGCAGTGGAGAAGTGCGCTGACTCGAAAGGCCAGGCATGGGTGTTCTTTTCCATGTTGTTCACATTCTGTCTTTCTCTCTCTCCACTAATCATGTCTCCCTCTCTTCTCTTTCTCTCTCTCTCTCTCTCTCTCTCTCCTCGTTTTGTTGCATGACTTGTGCTGGTTTTCGTGAATGTCTTTCTCACAGACTGTCCCCATTTAGCCCGGGATGTTTTCCCCTGAATCCCTAGCTGGGCAGATCCCTTGGGGCATACCCAGGGAAATGCCCAGAAACCCCCACCCCACCCCAGCCCTGCGTGTGCCGCGGGCGCCCATGCTGGTGTTGAACAGTAAGTACGTCGTGGTGCCTGGAGATGGGCAGTAAAGGCAGCTTGCTGGCTGAGGGCCCCACCACACAGTTCTCCTTGCTCCAAAGTTTAAAAAAAAAATGACCCTCTTGCGGACGCTCATCTCAGCCCATTTCAAAGCCTGGAAACCATCTCTGAGACGCTGCCCATGTTGTCATTTCATCATTGCAGCCTGTGGGTCTAGTAGGGGCCCGGGGGCCCTGAGCCAGAGGAGGCAGGGCCCCCAGCCCTCTGGAAAGCTGGTGGGAACTGAGGCTTCTAGCTGCCATCTCATCCAAAGATGGACTGGGGCAGCGGGTGGGGAATCTTGGTTGAGTTTGAATCTGTGGTCCTTTTCACTGGTTCCCCAGATTTAGACAGTTGGGTCTTTCCTGTCACCCTACTGGAGTTGGAGAAGGAGGATGCCCCAGTTTCTGAGAGTATCCTGAACTGCAGACAAACCAGCAGCCACTCAGTCCTACTAGTTTCCTCCTCAAAGATCAAGGCTGAAAGAAAAAGCAGGCTCAAGAGTGTCCTGGGAATCCCCCCAAGGACCCCTGGTGGTTGCTCCTTGCCCCTGCCCCTTCAGGGAAAATGAGCCCCAACTTGGGCCCTTTAAAGTTGTGGGAGTCCTTGGGGCACGGGGACTTGTGGGCAGAGCTAGAGGAAAGTCTCTGACTGCACCATCTTAGTGGAGGTAGAGGCAGAGAGGGGCAGCTCTTCTGGACAAGAACTGCAGGCCGTGGTCACTTCCATTGATAGATCATGGCCAAGAAAGAGAACAAGCTCTCAGGCCCCTCCTAGAGGGAGCCGCTGCCTGGGAGAGCCTACTGGCCTTCCCCTGAAGGGAAACTCATGCAGGGTACTATGGTCCCAACTGCCACAGCCTCATTTACTTCCACTTCATACTGTTTCCTTCCCTTCTGCCCAGCACCCTCCTCTGCCCTGAGATCCCTGGGGAGGGAGACAAGGGCCAACCAGAGTGCAGGCCCTCTAGCGTGTCTGTGAGCACACGTGTGTGCCTGCAGACACGCCCCAGGGAGCTAGGCAGCCCCCAGCCCCAGTCACATGGTGTCAGAGTTTCCTTGGTAACTGGCCTTTCTGGTTCAGAGTAAATTGGGGAGTAAAGCCCCTGGGATTTGTCAAGAAACGCACTGTACGTGAAATGCTTTGCCATCTTGTATGAGAGACTTTTTTAAGTTCCAAAATTATGATGGGTTTTTTTTTTTGGATTTGCTTTAATGAATAAACCTGATTGGTCCATTTCTCTTTTGACTGACTGCCTCTTTGTAGTGACATGATGTGTACACGGGTGATGATCCCACCCACGTGTACGCCAAGTGTGTGCACGCGGGAAAGGATCACTCTGCGTGTAGTTACATGATGTGAACAGGATCATGGGAAAGTGTCAACTTGGGTGGAAATTGTCTCCGGCTTTCCCCCTCTTTAATCTTCTAGAGAATCTCCCCTAACATGGTTGTTCATGTTGGTTTCCTTCCACAAAAGGGCTTCCACCCTAGATGAAGTGTTTAAGTTGGCTGCACCCTGGCCAGAAAGTTTCTGCTTTGAGGGCTGACAGCATGGGACAGGCTTAGTCCCTAAAAGTGATGGGGCAAGGGCAAAGGCCACCTTGGCCAACCCAAGCTGCCACCACTCTGCTCCTAGAATTGGGAGAGACAGGGTTCCTTGCTCTGGCCACACATTGCCCCCAGCAAATGTGCTCCCTGACCTCCTCCCAGCTTCCTTCTCAGGTGACCACAGAGGCCAAGACTTGAATTTTCTCCACCCAAGTCCATCAGCCACTGTTGTCTTCAACACATCCATTTGCTCTGCTTTGCCGGGGACACTGACAGAGGAGACAGGAATGGGAGCCCCTCCCACATCCATGTCCCACCATCAAGCCTCATGCATACATCCCTGTTGTGCCTGTGCGAGCTGACCAGGCCTGCCAGAGCCTGTGGGCAATGATGCTGGCTTGGTGTGTGTGGGGAGCAGAGTGGACTGAGTGGTCAGTGTGGGTCTGCATGGGGACCAAGCAGATGGAGTGGTCAAATCGGATCTGAGTGCAGGGCAGAGTAAAATGTGTGACCAAGCCTAGTCTGCACAGGGGATGCGGAGTCAGAATGACCATATTGGGTCCTTATGGGGACAGAATAGAAGATGTACCCAGGCCTAGTCTGTACAGGGGACAGAGTGATCAGATTAGGTCCTTGTGGGGACAGAGTAACAGGTATGAGCAGGCCTAGTCTGTACAGAGGATGGGACATCAGAGCAACCAAATAGAGTCCATATGGAGTTGTGGGGGGTGGGTGGCGGAGAAATCAGAGTGTGTGTGTATGGGAGAACAGAATGAACCAAGTGATCAGATGGAATCCAAACAGAGGTGGAGTGGAGAAAATCAGGTGGGATCTGGATGGGGAGAAGTCTGACTGGTTGGCTGAGTGTCAATGGAAGGTAGTTGGGCTCTGGTCAGTGGCAGAAGGGGGTCTGGAAGTCTGCCTCTTTGGATTGGAGCATTTCTGCGTGTGTGTCTGTCTTCTCCCTGAGCTCTGTGTCTGGCCCTCTCCCCATGACCACATCCACACCATGCTGTCTCATTGGCCCTGCCTTGGGCCCTGGGCCTGGCCCCCAGCACTGCATGCGGGGCCCATCACCAATTCATCTTTTTGCAAACTTTGAGCAAACCCAGGAGCCCCCTCTCCCTTCCCAGCACGGTGGGCAGCCTGTGGGCTGCCTGAAGGAGCTGAGGCCTCCCCAAACCTTGCACCCTACTCCATGACCTGCCCACTTTTCCATCCTTAGGGATGGGCTTCCCTTTGTCAAATGCCCCTCCTCTGGCCTGTCCCCCCCCCCTCACTAAACAGTTTTAAGTGTCTCAATAGCTTCTGCTTATATGTTTGAAGATTCCAAACTGAATGGGGAGGTGGCGAAGGCCGCGCTGGCGAACGAAGACTGCCCCCACATAGACCAGGCCCTCACTCCCGATGAGGGCCTGCCCTTTACGCGCTCGGGCACCCGCGAGAGATACGGACCCTGCTTCCTCTTATCAACCGGGGAGTACGCGTGCCCACCTGGTGGAGGAATGAGAAAGGGTATGTAGAGGAAGCTGGAGCACTATGCATCCGCCGGGCCCGCCTCGCGCTCCTGCAGGTGGGTGGGCAGGGCGGCGGGCAAGGGACGCTGAGGGGCAGGCAGGCACAGTAAGGGGGGCAAGGATGGAGGGAGTCCCCCAGGGTTGGCCCCTGGAGGTCAGAGTCCCTTTCTCCCAAGTGAGATGTCAGGCTGGCAGAGAAAACCTGAGGCCCAGGCAGCTGTGGGTCAGTACTGAGCTAAGTAGTAGAAAGGGGATTGGCACAGGCTGGCTGACTGTGGGTGCACCTGAAGGCAGGGTGCACCCAGGGATGCAGGAGCAGCCTTGGCTTCACTAGGTTGGTTTGACAGGGGCAGGTCAGGTCCACAGGCAAAGTGATCTCTCTTCTCCCTTGATTGAGGAAGATGGTGAGAGGGGCCTGGCATAGCCAGGACCCTGTAAACTTATCTACCCAAGATCCATGTTATGGAAGAGGCATCCTTTAATAAGAATCCACAAGTCAGAAGGAGGGAAGGCATAAAGAGAGAGGTGGCTTCAGGGCTTGGGGATAAGGCCATTGTCCTTGCAGAGGTAAGGTGTATGCCAGTGGCAGATAGAGTATTACTAGTAGCAGATAGAAAACTTGCCAGGAGGAGGTGGGTAAGCAGGACTCTGTACAGCCCCTTCCATCGCCAGTGCCCGTTGGCCACTGCTGGTGTGCTCAGCGCCCCCTTGTGGTTGGCAAAGACTGAGACCAGTGGTAGCCTTTGCTCAAGTTCTCTGCACAGTCAGAACTTCAGGCTGACATGATGGAGACAGGCTTCTGTTAGAGCTTGAGCATGGGCTGGGGAGAGGACAGGTTGGGCTGCAGAGCACTCTAGGGCAAGGCTCCAGGCACGGCTGGGCTGGAAGGCAGGGCAGGCCTTTCTCTGTGCAGCAGGCTGGCTAGGCAGCTCTGCATGTCTTGGAGTGCCTCACATGCTCACAAGGGTGCATGCCAATGAAGGGTCAGTCAAGTAGTCAGATTTTTGAGGGTAATAGTTGGTGTAGCTTGTGGTCATTGTCAACTGCTTCAGTATTTGAAACCAGATTCGAGAAGAAAACAGATTTTGAAATCAAAGGCAGACCTAGAAGAGGAGAGGCAGTGTCCAGTGAGATGAGGGAAAGTCCTTTGGGTCACTAGTGCTTAGTTGTGCCACCTGATCTAGGCTGGTCCCTGCTTCTTTGCCCTGCCTGAGGTCCCTCGGACCTCAGTGCGGTGTACCACTCCCCGCATGGTGCTGCATGGTGGAGGGCTGCCATCCTTGGGGAGGCCCCATTCTTGGCACTGTCCATGGATGGGTCTGCTGCTCCCCTTTGCAACTGGCTTTTTACCAGGTGGAGTCTCTAGAATGTTTAGGAGCGGGGGCCACCCTGGAGAGTAATGGGGGAAACAGGGAGACCATTTCCAGTAAGTTCTCCTGGGCTGCCTGTCTCCTTCATCTTGAAAGTTGGCTCTGTTGATGTGACCTAAAAGAGCAGACAAGGGAGTCTCCTGCTATCTTTCCAGAAGCCCTGGGAATGTGGGACAGAAGCAGCCCCATCTCCCTGGAGCAACTGGGGAGCCCAACAGCAACCACTGTCCACAGGTGTTACCGTCTCCCAAGCCCACATGGCCTTAGGAGCCAGAGTCTTTGTGCCCTAGCCCTGTTCACCAGCCCCAGCTCTCATGGAATCATGACAGCCACCAAGGACTTGCTTTTCTCAGGCTGATTCAGAGCCATAAGCCCTGCAGATGTTTTCTGAGTCCAGGTGTTTGGACTCAGAGTAGGAGAAGAAATAGGGACTCCACCGGTTTCCTCAGGAGGGAGAGAAAGAGGCTGCTAGGCTGGCTCGCTGCATGGGAAACCAGCCAGCTGGAGAAGAACCTGCCTGCCTCTGCATGCGGCTGTTCTGTCTTTCCTCCTCCTTCCTTAAAAACTAAGTACCAAGCGGGATGGGAAAGCCGAGAAGAGAAGCTCAAGTGTTAATTGTATTCTTTACATACAGATCTTTGCAAAGAAAGCCCTGTCATTGCTAAGTATATGCCGACAGAGGCTGTGAGAGTGACTTGACCAGGCGGCTTGGCCGAGGACACTGGTGGCTATTAAGCATCTGGGTGGACCTGCAGCCCCTCCTCACCCTCGGACAGAGTAAATTCACGCCATGCAGGTTTGCCGGACGAGTCCGAGTGGCCCAGGCATTGTGCTAGGACGGACGTAGCTTTTCCTACGGCCAAATGGTAACTGACCGTAGAGGATTTCTTTTCCTTCTTTTCATTTTTTTAAATTTTATTTTATTTGGGGAGGGAGGGTGGAGGGGTTCCTTAGCATGACTTGCATGAAGTTAAACAGAAAACCCAGCAAACCAAACCCACCAACCTCCCTGCAACTGTATGATTACCCTCAACAACAATAACAAGAAGAAAAAGAAAAAGTCCTATACTTTCTTTCAGAGCTCTTTACTTTTACACACATTGTTGGAGCCAAATTGTAACAGCGTTCAGTAGAAACCTGTACATTTCTGGGAGTGGGGGACCGGGGAGGAAGGATAGAGATGGGGAACAAATTGCTTCCCCTTTTGTACACAAGATCGAGAGTAAAGGTTCCAAAAAGGGCAGTCGGTCAGTCATTGGTCATATTGACCTCACCTTCATAGTTCATCTCTCACACGGAAACTGAGAACTTTGCTCCAAATAGAATTGTGGAAACTCGCACTGCCGCCTTCTTCCCTCTCTGTTTGGCATGCTTGTGACCCAGCGGACGTCTCCCCAAGACCCCTGGCAGCGGCTAGTCTAGGTTGAATCTCTCGTCATATCGGTGTGTAGATCCAGTGTGACCAACTTTCATAATAAATTGTTCATAGTAAATAATCAGCACCGTATGGATTTTCCAAGTGTTATTTTAAAACCAGGATGTAGAGCACCAAAAGTTCAGGACCACAGGAGGGGCAACCTCCTCCACCTTTACCAAGGCACAACCTGGCGATGTATGCAATTTAGTACTTCAGAGTAAAAAACTGCATGCCCAATGTTATGCAAAGCGATTCGAGCATGAAATAAATTTTGTATCATGGTTTCTGTATAGTCTAAAGCAGATTTGTTTTCCTGAAGCAATTGGAGGTTTGCAGAGACACGCTTCTGCATCTCGAATAAATATAGTATTTTCCCAACAGAAACAGAGGACAGTAGCTTGGCTTTGGTCTGATTCTAAAATTAGTGGGGTGGGGGGAGAAGGATGATATTTTTGAAAAACACATGCTTGAGTTGAAAAAAAAAATGCAACATCTCGAGCTTTCACTGCAGCTCACAACATTTCCTGGAAAGAGAGCAACGATGCTTTAGCTCAACAAACTCCCCTCCCCGGGCCCTGGACCCGGAAATAAAAAGCTGACTTCTGAGATGAAGCATGGATTCGGGTTTTTATTGCCTTCAGGCAGTGTCGCGATTCTCTTCCATGGCTGGGCTGGGATAAGCCTGGGCCCTGACTATGCCAATCTCAAGGACCCACCTTGAAGTGCTGTGGTCTGCTCGCTGGGGGAAAGCTAAGCCCTAGGAGGAAGTTGCCCCATGCGGGGGGACTGGGCAGGGTGGCCCCTTGCACTACACATCCTTTTGGGGCAAGGGACAGTTCCCAGAGGCACAGAGTGTATGAAGATCTGACAAAAAACCAGCACATCCTCTAGGGAGTTACCTGTCATGGAGATTTCTCCCTGAATCATGCTATGTTGATGCATCCTTGAATCTGGCCATGTCAGTGCACATCCTGCTCCCGCAATCCATGCAGACCTTGGTCACCTCCCTCTTAGGGCCATTGTTGTATCTGATGAAGCCAGAGACAGAGATCTGACTGTCACGTCTGGGTGCCCTAGCTAAATGTATCCTTGCAGGGCCTGGTCAGGTGACCCACTTCATTGAATACCCTTTCTCCCAATCTGAGGGCATCTTGGAAGGAGTGCAGTCACCTCCCAGGGATCTTGATTTGCTTCGGTTGTTCACTTGATTTCGGTGTGGGGCAGAGTGGCAGATCCAACACTTTTTCCTATTCATTAGAGACTTGATGAATGCGGGTGGAAAGCTCCTGAAGGTCAGGGCAGTCAACCTCTGAGCATTTTTTGAGAGAAGGAAATGAGGCCCAGAGAGGAAAGTGATCTTTCCAGGGCTCCTAATAAGTGAGTGTCAGTATTCCCGATTTCAGTTCCTTGGACACCTCCCAGCATGACCTGAATCAATGATCTGAAGAGTGGGTGGGAGGCAGAGGAGGGTGCTCAATTTTCATCTAACAGTTTCTTATCTCCTCAAAGTATTTTCTAAACTTCCTGATGCCCTGTGAAGTCTAAGAACAGAGTGTATGGGGAGGGTGGAGCCTCTGCCCGGGGGTTAGGTGGCTAAGGGGCCATGACAAGAAAATGTTTATGCTCCCCAAGGATCTGCCATCAAAGAAGAGCCTCTGGTGAACACCAAGCCATTGGGAATATGGGTTTCCAGGGACACAGTAGCTCCTGGAGAAAGGAGATTAATATACACTGCATATCTACATGGTGGGGGGACATCTTAGAAATGTTGTCTAATGATAGCTCAAAATAGTCCCATTTTAGAGACAAGAGAAAAAGGTACAAAGAAATAAAGTAACTGGCCCAAGCCATATGGCCAATGAATGATGAAGTCAAGATTTTAACACAAGTTATCTGACCCCAGAGCTTAGGTTAATCTGACTCAAGATAATAGAGGCTTCCTGGGGATGACCCTGAGAGGTGCAACTGATAGGAACACTAGAGTTGCTGGTCCTAAATCTCAGGCCCTCAGGACTTGGCTTCCTGACCTTCTTCATGGAGCACCATGGGTATGACAAGCAGGGGTCACTTCACATCCTGCCTTTTCTCCCACACACAGAGGGACAACTTTACTCTTTCTTAAACATCTCACTGCCCTAACAATGAAGTTTAAGCTCCCTTGATTAGTTTTTATAGAGGCTACCAGCCTCCCCAATCTCTGCTCCTCATGCCCACCTCCCTTTGTGTGCTCCAGTCACTCTGAAAGTCTGAATTTATAGCAGTTACCCATATGTGCCTGAGGGCTTGGAACCCTCTCTTTGTAACATCCCCACCACGTCCCCACTAACTTTGAATGCTAACTCTCAACTTCCATCCATCACTAAGTCATTTCACTCAGAAGTGCAGAAGGGCTTGGAGTGGTGGGAGGGCTTTATTCTGAGCAACAGGCCTGGATTCACAAGCACCATTTCATCTAAGGTTGGTCTGATGGCTCTCACAACCAACCAGGGCCAAGGGTGGGGGGGGGTTCAAGGGAAGATGGGGTGCCTGTGATCAGGAAGGAAGAGTGAGTGTGGTAGATAGGGATGGACACATCCCACCAATATCCAGTACATGCTGGACCTTCAACAATCACCCCAGGGGTCAGGCCAAAGACCTGTGAGCACACAATGGGTGGGGCGGGGGCTTGTTCAGCTCTTGAACTAATTTACTTAGTTGATCAGAAAAAAAGTAATTTTAAAAATGAATGGGCATTTTCTCAAGCTAGCTCATTAGTTAACCAGGTGATATATATTAACCTTAATTGACTGTCAAATGGCTATGATTCCACAGCATAGTTCATTTATTAGTGGGATAAAACAGAAGATGGGTAAGGATGAAGGTATTGCAAAGGCCACTCATTTACACCCCCTCCCCCAACCTCAGGGTGACCTTAACGGTACACTAATGAGTTCGTTCATTTATTGGGCATTTATTGGGCACTTCTGTACTAGGACCAACACTTAGTGAAGGTGCTTTAGAATTGACTAAGACCTGGTCCTCTGTTTTCAAAGAGCTCATGGTCTAACAGAAATGGGGGAGTAGACATTTACAAAGTCTGAGAATGACCAATAGAAATTAGAGGGTCCAGAAAAAAATCTAGGAGACACTTGTTGACACTTCCTTACTCATTGTGTAACAAGAACCTTCAGACTCATCAAAACCAATAAGTGAAGTGATTTGGAGAGAGCCTTTCTGTTGATGCTGCTGTTAGGAGGGGTAAAAGGAAGACTCTAAAGTGACTGGGTGGCCTATGGTGTCTTTTGGTGCCAAAAGCCAATCATTCTGCTTATGGACTATCTGGTGCCCTGCCTGCTTCAAGAAGGATTTGTCTCAGTTCTAAGAGTCTGAGGTTCTAGATCAACAGGCTTAAGGCTGATATACCACCTGATCCTGTTTCAGCCTAAGAAGGAGCCTGAGGCACTTCTTTTTGATGTTCATAAGGAGGATTTGGTAGACACATTAGGATTCAGCAACAGATGACTTCAGATTTTGGTTTCTTCCAGCAGGTACTCAAAAAGTAGGAGGGAGCCCTGCACTGTAACCATATGAGAGAGCTTAAATTATTCCTTGCTAATGGAAACTCTGACTAGCAAATACGGGCCTCAGTACTATTCCAGGTGTGATTGATTTTCAGCCTGTTTGATGCAGACCATTCAGCCTACAGGCCGGGAGCAGTTGTCAGTAACCTTGGCTTGTTGCAGTTTCATCTCTGGACCATTCAATTTTCCATTTCTGTGAACTCGGTCACCTTGGCAAATCCAATTCAGTGTGTAGACAGGGTATATTGACCTCTGTTGGCTGTGGGAGATGAAGATAAGGACTTTGCCATGTTTCTAGGATGCAGGACTGGGAGTAGGACCCCATGAATTGGTGCTTAAGGTCAGCCTATTGGTGCTCCAGGTTCAGACCTGTAGGAGCTCAGGATTGTCCTCCTCTATACTCTCAGGAGTTGAACTCACTTCTGGCCCCAAGGCTGCTCTCTGCCCCACTCTTGTCTGGCTCAAGACCTTGGATGAGGTCACTTCCCAGTAAGGACCCTGGATCAGGAGTGAAGTGTATGGCCTTGAGATGGTCCTGACCCCTCTGTAGGCCTCCATTTTCCTACAACAATGAAAATGTTGGATAAGATGAATAGTTTTTAAACTTTCTCAAGGACCCCATCATCTAAAGAAATCTTATGTGATGCTAAATACATTATATATAGGTAGAACTAAAGCTTCTTTGAAAAAAGTGGAGGTGGGTAATCCAGTCCTTTGTCTACTTGGCCTCCTTTACTTGTAGTCCATAAAGGAGCCACTGAATTCTCAGAAGACTCAATGGGGCTCTTAAGAATGCAATTTGAAGGTTCATTAGACTAGATGGTGATTAAGGGTCCTCCAGCTTTGATGTCTTAGGATTCTTAACTTCTTAAAGTCACTGGACCTTAGTCATCACAGACCCCAGGTCTGAAACTATCCACGTTAGCCATTACAATCACCCAGGTTGGCTCCAGAGTCCTGCCTGGCTTAGATGATGATGAAACTTCTGAGGATTTCATTGGTTTGAGATTAGTTTTCCCAGGGACCTCCTCTTCTGGGTCTTTCCAAGAGTCATGTCCTTTTATCTACTTACTCATTCCATGACCCCATACCCCAGCCCTCTCTCCCTTGGCCCTAGCTAGCAAGATGAAAGCACCTTCCTTTCAAAGTGTCCAGGTGAAACACCTCAGTATTCTTGAATGGACAAACTGCAAGCTCTGTCCCTTAGAGTGAAACCCCAGCATGGGGTTTGTGGCTGCTTCTGCATGACCAAGGAACCCTCTGTCTAGCTGAATCAAACACTGCTGGACCAAAACAGTCATGGCACTAGTGTGGGGTTTTCTGGCTCTACTAGGCAGGGAGAGGCTGGAACCTTCTGCTGGAATTTTAGATTTTCATGTCCTTTTGTGGGGACCCATCCTTCACTGAATAAAAGGGATGTGTTCTCCTTAAAAGCCTAGATACCGGGAAAACAGCCTCTGCTGTTCTGGTTTGTGGTCAGCTCAATCAGCTGTGCCTCCAAGTCCTTCTCAGGTCAATCCCATAACCCAACAAAGTCAGTCTCCAGAAAAACTTTTGGAGAAAAAAAGCCACTTTATTAGGTTGTCTATCACAGCCCTTCACTCCTGGGATTGTCAGAATGGCTTTGGGCTGAAGTTTCTGATTGTCTTTCATTCCAGTTTCTCCTTTTGTCCATGCCTTCCTGAGATTTGGTGTCCTCCGTGGCATCCAGGGGAGAGCAGGTGACCCTGGGATCTTGGCCCAGTACAAGATATGCTGGCAGCTGACAGAGGGCCAGGGAGTGGCCAGCGCCACATCCCACAAGGAGTCCTGATGCTGACTGCAGAAGCTGCACAGGCTTCGGGGCCCAGACGTTGGCTTCGGTGCCATCCCCACACATGCCATGCTCGTTCCAGCCCCAGGAGTGACACACCCCACCTGTGAAGAAGAGATAAGACTGCTGTGGAAGTGGGTTTGTATAACAGGGCTGAACACTCACCCAAAGGCGAAAGCGTCATCATAAACCCCAGTTCACACATGTAAAAGCCAAGGCTCAATGACCCTTGATGGCATGCTCACTGCCCCTGCCTCACCACTGCTCCCCTCTGTGCCCCAGATCTGCTCTTATTCCCTGTAAGGCCTTCCTATCGTTCAATGTCCTCACTTTTGAAGGTTCCAAACTTCCTCATTCTTTTGACTCCAATCTAAATGTCATTCAAATGCTAGGTTCACCATCTACCTGTTCCATATTGGATTTTTGCTACTGTCTTTGTCCTTTTTCCTCACGAGGACCCTGTGCTCTAAAGATGCACATGCCACACTTGTGCATATCCATGGGGTGATGTGTTTACTGTCCCTTCCTCACCAGCTCCACATTCTGTGGTGAGGCAAAGAGCGTGTGTTTTGCTCACTGTTGGGTCACTAGCATGGTGCCTGGTGCTCAGGAAGGGTTTGTTGGGTAGGGCCATGAACAAACTCAGACTTGCACAACCACAAAGTGGCCACACCAGCAACAGTCCAGGTCACTTGATGATCCAGGATGCTCCATCCTATCAGATCCCTCTCCTAGGAGCTAAGCACCTTCAGGTGGTTATTTTAACTTTTCTATGGTTGTTTTAACTTTTTCTCCTGGATATAAAAATAAAACATCTTCATGGAATGAAAAACGAGAAATGGAAGAGGACTGCAGAATCTCATCCCTCACCATGAATATCTGGTATCTCTCTTTTAAACCTTTAATTTGTGAAATTTTTAAATATTTGTGTATATTTTTTATACTGCTTGTATCCCTTAACATTATACCATAAACATTTCTCCATGGACTTGTACATTATTAAAAAAGTAAATTAAAAACTAATTTGCTTGAAATTTTGAAATGATTTAGTATGCAGAAAAGTATATATCCTAAACTTAGAACATGGGTTAACATTTTGCCATATCTGTTTCAATCCTTCCCTTAAAGAAAATAAAGTTTAAGTCCCACTTCCCATTTTTGCCCCTCCACCCAGCTCTCCTTCACAGAAGTAACCACTGTTTTGAAGGTGGTGTACATTATTTGTACTCTTGTACATTTTTCAATACATGTGTCCTTAACTACTATGTAATATTTTGTCTTAAAGATCTCCAAAAATAGTATCCAAATATGTATCTTTTGTGTGACTTGCTCTTTATCCTCAGCGTTGTTTTAGAAATTTATCTGAGCTGATAGGAACAGATCTAGCTCATTCAGTTTAACCATGCATAGTAGCTCATGTAAAATCCTATTCTAAAAATTCACTTCCCTCGAAATGATAGTTCTTTAATAATGATCACTGTTGCTACTTTGTAATATATCATATAAAAATGTTACATGACAATAATACTAACATGCTTGCTATTATAAACAGTAATTCAATGAACTTTGAACAACAATACTTCAATGAAAAATTTTTAACATGTCTATTGGTAGAAATTGACATTTGTGCCAGGTGATCCCTAGAACCGTCCATGAGTCACAGAGACTCATATGTTTTAAATTTAAGATGGTCAAATAGCTCTTCAAAGTCATTTGTACTCCCATCAGCAATAAATATGAATTTGTTTCTTTGTATCTTTGCCTTTAGACTCTTGCTATTCTGATAAGTATATCTGATTGGCGTGCATTTCCTGCTAGTGAGATGGAGCACTGTTTCATGTTTCTTTGCCATGCCTTCTACAGATTACCTATTTACATCCTTTGCTTGTTTTGTTCTTTGGTTGTTTGCCTTTTTCTTATTGATTCTTTCTTTTGTTTATATAAATCCTCCTTCTGTTGTTATGTGCACTGCAAGTACTACAGTATGTCTCTTCACTTTGTTTATGGTGCTTTTGTTATACAGATTTATTTATAATGGCTGCCTAATTGCCCATTATGAAGATTAAACAATTTACTTATCTCCTATTATCAGATACTTAGGTTGCTTCTAATTTTTCATTATTTTGTATAGAATTGCTATAAACATCTTTATGCATGAATCTTTGTCACTCTAATTATTTTCTCAAATTAGATTCTCAGAATGGGAATTCCTGGTCAAAGGGTATAGACCTTTCTGAGGATCCTGTCAGAATACTTTTCAAAAAAGCTACTTGAATTACAACTTCAGCAATCTGGGAGTCTGTCTCACTCTTGTATTGCCAGTATTTATTAATATTATAATATTTAAAAATCCTTTCCAATTCAAAGACACAAAATGGTATCTCATTTTAATTTGCATTTTGATTACCATTGAAGCTGAAAAATAATTCTTATGTTTCTCAGATATTTGTACTTCCTCTTTTTGTACTGTGTGCTATCTTTTTTTCTGGTTAGGATAAGAGTTTAAGTGCTCACACCCAACAATGAGCTGGGTTCAAATCGTAGCTACACCATTCATGAGCTGGCTGTGCACTGTAGGCAGGTCACTCAGCTCTCAGTGCCTCTGTTTCTCCATCTGTTAAATGGAGATAATGATAGTATCTTTCTTATAGTGTTGTTTACAAGGATTAAATAACTAAGTGACTAAGTGTGTATAAAATACTTGGTACAGAGTCTGGCATAATATGCTACATAAGTACTTGCTTAATGCTGTTATGTCTTAAGAGCTTTGTTGTTTAAAAACTTTTATTTTAAGGCTATTAATTCTTCCTCTGTCATATTTGACATTAACATTTTTTGTGTTTGATTTAAAATTATTTTAGGTCTTTTGATATACCTGTTTATGGTTCAATATAGTAGAATTTATTGATCTTTTATGTTCAATTCTTCCATTGCTAATGAGAACTGAGTTCATCTCTATATAGATCAGAAAATACTGTTTCTGATTGTCTGATCATTTGAATTTTTAAATCTTTACAATTAACTAATTTTCCATTCAAAATTGTTTTTCAGACCATTCTTGCAAGAGAGGAAGGCTGGCTGGGCCCTGGGATTACCCTTCCTGCTCCTTTTCCTTAGTAGGAAGGCAGGCACTGGTCAAAAGCTTGGGTCTGGGGAAACACAGATGTCTACCTGTTTGGCAGGTGCAGGAGGAAGCTCACACAGAGAGGATGAGCCCCAGGCTGCATTTCCTGCTACCAGGCCAGTGCTTCAGCCAGGGTAGAGTGTGTAGAGAAGCCTTGGTACCTTTGGGCCCAGTGAGGTACTTGGTGTGGGCTTTGTGCCCAGCCCTGGTGAGTGGCACAGCTGACTGTCAGCAGGGATGGGGGTGGGAGGAAGGCAGAGCTGACCTCCCAGCAGGACAAGGCACAATGGGCAGCTGGCAGGTCCCTTTCCTCCTGCCAAAGGGAACATGCTCTAAGGAAGCCACACTCTGGGCTGGGGTAGCCAGAGGCTCAGAGCCAGGACATTCATGCCCACTGGGTTGAGAAGCCTGTCAGAGGCCCAGAGATCCCTTTCTCAGTGCTTCCAGAGAAAGTGTACTCAAGGTTATATTCTTTACATGCTTGAATTCTAACAGCTCTGTGAGCCACCACATTTGATAGACGATTTTTATTTTTAATACACAAGACTGGGGTTCTAGGGCCCAGACAGTAAGTCTCCAACATCTGTGCTAAATTCTGCATATTTTATATCAGGGCTTGCCAGACTCGCATAAAGTGCAGATAGAAAATGTTTTTGGTTCAAAGGTCACATTATGTCTCTGTCACATATTCTCTCTCTTTTTTTTTTAAATTTATTTTTTAGGTATAGTTGGACAAAATGCCTTTGTTTTATTTATTTATTTTTATGTGGTGCTAAGGATCGAACCCAGAGCCTCGCAGGTGTTAGGTGAGTGCTCTACCACTGAGCCCCAATCCCTATTCTCTCTCTCTCTCTCTCTCTCTCTCTCTCTCTCTCTCTCTCTCTCATTTATTTATTTATTTATTTATTTTACAACCCTTTAAAAGCCATTCTTAGGTGGTGACTTCACAAAGAAACAGACCATAAGTCAGAATTGATAGTAGTTTGCTGATCCCAGTATGGACCTAATAGTTCAGTATTTACTATGGACAGTGCTATGCTGTCCTGGGTCCCATATTACCACACAGCTGTGTGATAATGGCACTTAGGTCCCTACCTACCTCACAGGGTTTTCAAGATGAAAATTAATGCCCCAGCACAGAGTTTGATAAATGGTGACAGTTCACACCCATGTGGGAAGCCGACCACAGGGAGGGGAGAAAAAGGTAAGGAAGTCCACACCAGTGGCAAAAGGCACAAAGGAGAGGGCAGGGCCCAGCAGATGGGAAGGTGCAGGGTAAATGACAGGAAGTGTAGGTTTCCAAACGTTTTGAACAAACCTCCTATAGAAAATTACTAGGCAGTCAAACTTAGAAAGCAAAGAGTGGTCATCTCCTGAGCAGAAAGGCATGCAGAAGGACATCTTTAAGACACGAGCCCCTCTAGCATTTGAGAATAGGTCTGAACCCTGCTCCCCCCACCCCACACACAAACACATCACTTAGCCCACTATGTCAGGGCACAGTGAGGATAGAAAGCCTGCTGGTGTGGCAAGAGACTGCCATGCAGGCTGCGCTCCTGCAGGCATGGAAGAAAGGAGCATGGCCTGCTGCAAGCCTCACCTTGGCTGGCTCGAGTACAGAACACCTAGTTTTCAAAGCAGGTGGGTGAGAGGATGACTCCTGGCTTTACAGAGGATACCCACCAGGTCCTTGAGGACACTAATGCCATCTGGTTGAAGGAGACTGGTTTTGCTAGCTCCAGGTCCCAGAGTGGGTAGAGAGCCCCATAGTTCACACAGGGTTCCCCAGCCTCTTGGAGTGAAGGCCCTCTATTCATAGGGCTCGATCTGGCCTGTGACAAGTAGTGGAGGTCATGACCCACCACATGCCTTAGCCTCAAAACACTACATGCAGTGGAACCTCAGAATTGACACAGAGCCCCTGGCACAAGCTAGACATAATATCCAAATCTGTTAGGCCATTGTGGCACCTGCCGGATCTTCTTGGCAACCTGGGTTTTCTCAGGGCCTTATGGTGCTGGGACTGTAGCCCAGTGTTAAGGAGGGGGTGGCATCTTTGCTAGAGGGACTTACCTAGGAGGGACAAATTCCTGACATGTGTTGTAGAGTCCCCTGGCTGTCTCCTGAACCACAATGAAGATTGTATTTCCCAACCTCCCTTGTAGCTGAGTATGACCAATGAGGCTCAAGCTGAAGTGTTCTGCAATAGCTTATGGAACTCCCCTTAGAAGAGATGGCATATCCTTTTGCCCCTTCTTGTTTGTCCCTCCCCCATCTTGTCACTGGGAATGTGGGTATAATAGCTGTATTTCTAGTCACCATCTCTGACCTTGAGGATAAGGGTTGCAACCTAGGGATGGTGCCTTTTAATTTCATATAAATATTACCCCATTCCCACAGAAACCCTCCAGGGGTTATTACCTCCATTTTTTTATAGATAAAATGACTAGGCTCAAAGAGGGAAAATAACTCATCCATGGTCACACAGCCTTTCTAGTCAGGACTAGAATCAAGGACTCCCAAATCTCAGGCTTTTTCACCAGTTCTAAACCTTGTGAAAATGCTGACAAAATCTCTGAGTACTTGGTGTATGCCAGACCCTCTGATAAGTACTCTGTAAGTATGAATTCACCAAACCCTCACAACAAGGCTATGAGGCACAATTGGACATGATTCCCATTTCCCAGAGATCTGGGAGCTGCGCAAGGTCGTGCAGTAGGAAGTGCAACTAGATGGACCCCAGGCAGTCTGACTCCAGGACCTCTTCTGTTAGATTGTTCTCTTGAGCCAAAACAGCGCTTCCTGTCACTAAGCAAAGGGACAGTAACAGCCCCCATGAGGGTACAGGAGGTTGGTGAGAGGGCACTCTGCAGAGGAGTGGTTTTCTAGCCCTGTGAGCCCTGGGGCTGGCCCTCTCACTTCTGGTGGACGCTGGGAAGAGGAGGTGGGGTGAGAAAAGTCAGGGTTCACATTGTCTTCTGCTGGTCCCAGAGCTCACACAAGCTTGGCCACAGTCAGAGTGTGGTGAGCACCCTTAACACAGGAAGGCTCTGCACTCAGCAAGCTGGTACATGCTAGTGAGGACAAAGCTGGGCAAGTCTGGGGAACACTTCTGAGTGTCTAGTCACCCAAACTCACAGGGATCCTACACTTTTAGCAGCAGTTAGTGGGATAGTCCTTAGGGCCCTGCTGTGAGCAAAGAACAGTGAAGAGCCAGATTTCAGGCCTCCTGAAGAGCTCTGGGTCTAGGCAGCAACAGTGAGATAGAGAGAAGGGGTTTGGGTCCTCCCTTTCCTGCCTGGACCACTGACTGCAACAGCTACTCCACCTTGTGTATGGAGGCCCCTGGCCTGGCTGGGAGCAATCAGGTGAAAAGAAAGACTGGGATAGATCCTCCCATGGGGCTTTCCTGTCCCTGCTTATGACACCTTGTCTAGGACCCATATCTGGTTCTCCATGGCCTGTCCCTTTCAGTCTCACCCCCACCCCCCTTTCCCAGCTCATTTTTCCAGCACCATGGGCTTGCTACCTGCTCCCTGAATCCACCCAAGCCATTCATACTGGCATGCTCCTGCCCATGGTGAGTCCGTTTATTTCATCATTGGGTGCCTTTTGTGGTTCAAGTCCTGTATTAGACAACAAGACCCAGAGAAGGGGGGAAAAAAAACTCCATTTGTGTTCACTGGGCCCCAGTCCACTAGGGAAGACAGTCATGGGAAAAGATCATTGTGGGAACTGATGGCATATGGACCCAAGGAGGCACATATAACAGTCTTCACAGTAGCACTGTTTGTAATTGGGGAACCCCAGAATATCCATTAATAGAAAGAAAAATGTTCAAGAAGCTAGGAGTTGACCCTATGATTAAGTTATATGTAGCTATTAAAAATAATGAGGCAAAGCTCAATGGGCCAACATGGGAAGGTATCCATCACATTTAAGAGAAAATAGGTTGCCGAACAATGGAGAGATAGTGTGATTCCAGTTATATGAAGCTGCTGTGTAGTTTATATGTACTGATCCTAAAGGATACATCCCATCCTGAGAACAGTTTTTGAGGCAGAAATATAAAACTGTGGGGAGGGTGATTCTCATTTTTTTTTGTTGTTGTTGTGTATTTTCCAAATTTTTAAACAAGTAATCTCACAGGATGACTCAAAAAATAGTATTTTTATAAGAGACAGAGGTAGCATAGAGGAGAGGAGGTATGCTCTATTGCAGACAGGAGGTTGGTGTCACTGAAAGTTCCAAGGTTAATTCTTAACTGGGTTTTGAAGGATGAATAAAAATAGAAGTCCCTTGAAATTTGCCCACTCTGAGCTGCCTCCATAGATCACAATGGATGCAGAAGTGAAATATGTCTGGGTGTAGGACTGGATCCTCCTGGGCTGTTGGAAGGCTGTTAGTTACACTTCCTCAGAGCACCTATGGTACTCAGACCTCTCTAAGCACCCACATCACACTGCTCCCGATTCTACAGGTATTTCTACTTGTTACTGTCTCACCACTCTGCAAGTTAGGGGTGAGAATGGAGTGCTTGAAGTAGAGAGAGGGCTCATGGATCAGCCCTCAGGTGCATGGAACAGGCACTTAGGATACAGGCTTTGAGTAAAGTGAATCCATGTGGGCCTTTCCCTTGACCCTCTCTGAACCCACTGCTCTGTGTGAAGAAAAGCAGGGGAGGGGCTGAGAACTGGTGTCATCAACCCCACTCCTGTGCTTGGCTACTTAGCTTTATTCCCTGGTCTGTGGCCAGAGCTGCCTCCTGGCCACAGGCCTTAAGAGCAGAAAACTGTTAGACTGTCCCTGGTCATGCTGACACAGAAGAGAAGCAGCTCCTACTGTAGATGGCATGAAGACAATGGCCCCCATTGGGCCTGGCTGGGTGAAGAGACACTGTCAGTGTTGGCCTTTTAATAATTAGTCCATCCATCACTTTCTAGAGCCAATAATGCCAGAAGGCAAGGAGCTGAGGCATCAGGAAGAAGCCATTCCTGAATAAGAAATTATTCCGGAGATGTTGTGGGTCTGTGGCCAAACTATCACAGGGAGGGCTATCAGTAGGAACAGGATGGACTAGGTCCCCTCCAGTCTCGAGAATGGGTGAGAAGAGTTGACAGAGGTGAGGCAAGGAGACCAGTGAGGAGGCTGTGATTATCTACCAGGTAAGACAGATGAGGGCCTGGGAAGAAGGGACTTGGGAAGGTGAGAATCTGGCCACTTCTCACTCACTCCATCATCTTTCACTGGTGGTCTTACAAGGGCTCCTAACTGCTCCAGTGGCTTCTCCTCTTAATCAGAATAACATTAGCTGGTCCTCAGCTTCCCACTGACATCATATCCCATTGTGTTCCACTTTTCTGACATCACTCTGTCACTCTGGCTTCCTTACATTTTCTCAAACAGTACTCACCTCCGGACCTTTGTACTTGCTATTCCTGCTATCAGGAACATCCTTGTCTCTGCTTTCCCCAGGTTCACTCCCTTATGTTGTTCAGTTATTTATTTAAATGTCACTTATCTGAGAAGCCTTCTCTGATGTTAAATAGCGATTTACCCCATCCCTGTCTCTTATCTTCTCACTGGCTGTATTTTTCTTTTTCAACTGTTTATTACTTATTTCCTGACCAAAATACAAGCTCTTTGAGAGGAGGGGATCTGTTTGGTTTGTGTCTGTACCCAGCACCTGAAACAGTACTTGGCATGTATCAGAGCTCAATAAATACTGTTGTGTGAATTAACACATGAATGAATGAACAGCTAATGAAGGCCAAAAGGAAACCCACAGAAATGGGAAGAAGCAGCTATGGGAATGGCCAATTCCAGCTCAGCACCAGGAACAACTCTGCAATGACTGGAAGGCTGCCTGGGAAGGTCCTGGGCCCCTAGCTGGCAAGGACATTCCAGAGTAGGTAGAGGCTGGGATGCAACAAATCAAAAGTCCTCCTGAACCTGGAGAGCTTGTGTGGTGGTGTGGCTAAGTATGGAAGGGCATAAGAAAGAAAGAGAAGGAAGGTGGGAGCAGATGTGCAGAGTGGAGAAATGTTCACTTCTCAGGCTGGGTTCCTCACACACAGAAGAATGGTTCTGGTGATACATAAAAGTGTGCTGCATAGACTGATTTGAAGCTGCAAGGCTAGGGACTGTCCTAGAACCTCTTCTGGAACCCCAGTGCTCAAAAGGTTGTTCAGTACTTTTTATTCTTCTTCTCTTTACGTAAGAAGGAACTGAGACCCTTAGGGAGACAATACCATGTGGAAGTCCTTGCTGCCTGCCTTCTCACTGCTCTCCACTGCCCCCCCTGCATCAAAGTGGGCATCTCTTCTGATAGTTTAGCAGCCCGGTGAGGCAGGCATTTGGATCAACCCTGTATGGGAGAGAAAACTGAATCTGGGTGAGGTTTAGAAACAGCCAAGCTGGAAGAGGCAGCGGCCAGCGCTCCCCCTTCCCCAGGAGTAGGAGGTGCTGAGGCTGCTGTGGACATATTCCTCAGTCACCTGCAGAGAGAGCGTGCTATGGCACATTGACTCCACTGGGTGACTATTCTTAGATCTAGGGAGCTAGGGATGACGGATTTAGAACTTACGAGGTGGAAACGTGTTGGCCTGTTTTATAAACAACTGAAATCTTCTCTAAAGACTATCTTTCTGAATTCTGTGTTCTCTGTTAGAACTGCTTTTTTTCCTAGGCTTATTGGCTGCCCTGGGAGAAGGAACAGGAAAGGAAATTAACCCTCTCAGGGGTCTCCTATCATGTATGATGCTACAGGATTTTGCATGACCTATCTCATTTAACATAGCAGCCCTGGGAAAAAGTTTTTTTCTTTGTTTTTTAAATCACTCTCTATGGATGAAGACACAGTGGCTAGGAGAAGTTCAGAAATTAGCACAGTCTAGCTGCCAAAGAAAATCTGGCCCTGAAGGTGGTTGGGGAAGTAGGACATAAGTACAGCACCTTTAGATTTTAATCTCTTTAGGTGTTTACAGATGGCTCTCCTGTTCTCTAAGATTTCTTCACTGTAGGTGACATATCTTCCCTCTGTACACTGGGTGGTGTGAACTGTCCTCAATGTCTGCCAGGGCCCCTCCCTCAGCAGGCTGCAGGTTGTCATCATCCCTCTACAAGTGTGATATCCAGAACCAGCCATGGGCCCTAAAAATGATGGCTCACCAAGATGCACACATCCAGAGTCTCCATCTCCTTTAGTGCAGTCATGTCAGCTGCCTTGAGTCCAGGTCTGCTGACTCTCACTGGAACCACAGTCCCATCTACTGCTCTTGTCTCCCCTGGTCCAGCCTGAGTGTTGGTGTTTCATACCTGGTTGCAACTTTCAAATTGTCTTGACTAAGTATCATCTTATTAAACAGATATAGTGATCTCCTCAGGGCAGCAGAGGGGCATGCAGTTCTGTACCCAAGAGCAGCCAGATTGTTGCCTTTCCTGAAGCCTGGTTTCCACAAGAGTTTCCCTACATTGTTCTCTCAGAGCCTGTTTGGAACTCATCAGTGTGCAGAAGGAAGGCTGGGGAATTATAGAAATAGTGGGGGTTGGGTAAGAAGGTCCAGAAGAATCCACATTCAGGGAAATGAAAGTGCTGGAGTTCACATGGGAATAGATGGTCCAAATATAAGAAGGAATTCTCTCTGGGGTTCCAATCACTACTGAGTATGAGCTTTGTGTTTGGTGCTGTGCTCTATTCTGTTCAATCCACTTAGTATACACTGACTGACTCCGACAGAGCTCAAGTGCTAGGTTAGGTGGTTAAGCACCCATCCCACAGCAACAGCAGAGGGAGGAGATGAGTGAGTCCAGAAAGGCCATGCAGACAGAAGTCAGTCTCTCTCTCTCTCCATATATATTTACATATAAATTATATACATACAAATTTATATATAAATTATAATATATATATATATAATTTTTTAAAACAATAAAATTTTATCAAACTTCATGCCAATAAAAAAGTTATAGAATAGCCAAAAAATCTATGGATTAATACCTTTTATTTACATTGATATATTTTTTCTCTTAAATAGACTATTTTTAGGAGAAATTTTAGTTTCACAGAAAAATTAAGCAGAAAATACAGTTTTCATATAGTTCCTACCTTTCCACATTCACAGCATCTTCCACTAGCAACATCCCAGCACCAGAATGGTATATTTATTACAATCAATGAACCTACATTGACACATCATTGTTGCTCAAAATATATAGTTTACATTAGGGTTCATTCTTGGTGTTGTACAATCTATGGGTTTTGACAAATGTATAATGACACAATCTACCATTACATTAAAAGTTAAGCATCCTTTATCTGAAAATCTGAAATCTAAAATTCTCCAAAATCCAAAGCTTTTTGAGCAGTGACATGACACCATAAGTGGAAAATTCCATGCCTAAGCCCATGAGATGAGTTGCAATCAAAACACAGGCACACTAAAAAGACTGTAAACTGGATGCTGTAGTGCATGCCTATAATCCCAGCAACTCAGGAGGCTGAGACAAGAGGAGAGCAAGTTCAAGACCAGTTTCAGCAACTTAGCAAGACCCTGTCTCAAAAAATAAAAAGCACTGGGGATGAAGGTCAGTGATTTTTAAAGTGCTCCTGGGTCCATCTCCAGTAACACCCCACCCCACCCCACCCCCACCCCACACACACACACAAAAAGATTGTCTAAAATTTGCCTCAGGCTATGTGTACAAGGTGTTTTGAAACATAAATGAATTTTGTGCTCAGGCTTGGGTCCCATCTGTAAGATATTTTATTCTTTGTATGCAAATATTCCAAAAGTAAAAATAAAAAATTGAAATCTCAAACACTTTTGATCCCAAGCATAAGGGACACTCAACCCATATCATACTGAAAAGTTTAACTACCCTGAACATCCTCTGTGTTTTGCCTATTTATCTCTTCACCTGGTAGAGATGATGAATAAATAATTGGGTGAATAATTATAGAGTGCTCATAATATTCAAACACAGTTCTAGTTGTAGGGAAACCTAGTAGTGAACATAACACAAGGTCCCTCTCTGAAAGAGGCTTACACTCTAATGGGAATGCAACAAGCAAGGACACAAGAAAATCAGATGTGACAGTAATAAGTTATAAAGGAAACAAAACAGAGTGATATGTTTCAGATGCACCAGGGGTCAGGAAGTCTCTCCAATAAGATGGCCTGTAAGTTGTGACCTGAAAGACAAGGAGACAGCTATACAAGTACTTTAGGGAAGACCCTTCTGACGGAGGAAATAACAAATACAAAGGCCAGAATTAGGAAGAGGCTTTGCATTTCCAGGTACAAGAAAGATGACCACAGTGAGTCATGTTAGGTGGGTGGGGTGGGTGCCTGTGGGGGGCATGGCTGGAGAGTGAAAGAGACTACTTAGGGATGCCTGATGAAAACATAGGAATTCATTTGAGTATGCAGAGAAGTCTCTCTCTGGAGTTCTAAGCAGGGGATGATCAGTTCTAACTTGAACTTCAAAAGGCTGCTCTCTGTAGGCTGATTACAAGGGCAAAATGAAGGGAGCTGACTTAGGAGGTTACTGCATTGCAGAAGACCAAGCAGGACAGGATGGTGACTCAGTAGGCTGGCAGCAGTGGGACAGACAGAAAGGAACACATTTACAATCTGCTTTGGAGGAGGGTTGTTAGGACTCGCTAATGAACTGTATATAAGAAGTGAGTGACAGGACTCAAGGGAGGAAAGTAGTTCTACCTATGAAGTTGGGAAGGAACAGCCTTGGGGAGAAAATTGTGACACCCATTTTGGACATTTTTAAGGTGCAAGTGCCTATAAAACGTGAATGGTGGATATATTTCCAAAATAGAGATCACTGGTGGGCTTAAGAGATTAGACCTGAGCATGGGAAACTGTGATTGACAAATGCAGGAGCTACCAGGTGAGCAGGGGGCAGCTCAGGAAGCAATGCTGTGCTCCTGGTGCTGCAGGCCTAATAAGGTATCTTTTCTACTCTAAATCACACCTGTCTTTTTTTTTTTTCTTGAATGAAATGCATGACTGAAACATATGCATAATGGGTTAATAAATATAAATTTTCTTTATATTTATTATAAATAAATATTAATGAATGTCCCTAGTTCATTAAAACTAATAATGTTAGAAAGGAAAATTGCCATTTTGGGATAATTATAGTCACTGACCTAAGTTCACTGGAAGCAGCATTCTTCCCTAATCCTGACAAGGGCCAGGACTGTGGGGCGTGGACACAGGGGCACAGTGCTGTTATCTTTGCACTGTGTGTCAGGGGGAGAAATGGCATTCCCAGAGGATACAGTGTTTGCAGGAAAAATGCTGCAGACCCAGCTGCCAGAGTCTCTTGGGGACATCTTCTCGTTCCTGGGAAGCATGAGGCTACTCAGAAATGAGGGCCTGTCAGGCAGGTAGCCCTGGAGGTTCTTAAGTCCTGATCTTGAAAAGAAAAACACAACTAAACAATAAAATACCTGGTGAGTTCCCCTGGGTCTCCTGCCTGCATGACTGTTCCTGTCTCTAGTTGGGACAAGGAGAAGCCAGGTGAATAGTACACATCTCAAGTCCTTACTCAGTAGGTCAAAGAACCTGGAAATTCCAATCATTGCAGCTTAGTAGGTAGGGACCTAGACAGCTTGGATTTGACATTGCTTATCATCTGCTGTGTATGCCTAAGCCTCAGTTTCTTCATCTATAAATAAGGACAATCATCTTTCCCTTGTCCTCTTCCTTCCTTCCTTCCTTCCTTCCTTCCTTCCTTCTTTCTTTCTTTCTTTCTTTCTTTCTTTCTTTCTTTCTTTCTTTCTTTCTTCTTTCTTTCTTTCTTCTTTTCTTTTCTTTTCTTTTTTTTAAACAAATACATAGAGCACTCAGCACAGAGTCTGTCACATGATACATGTTCAACTGATACTTGTTCCCTCCCCCACCTCACCATCTGCCACTGTGCTGGCCCCATGTTTCCTCCTTGGGATCTAGTTCCTAGCCCTCCTGGGTCTGGTCTGTCTTTGCTGTCAGATGTTAGTAAATGTGGAAGAATCCTTTAATACTGAGGCAAATGACAAAATCATGCCATCCATCCTCTTCTTTCCCTCCTCAAGCACCCCCTATGTGGACTAAGTAGGTAACGTTTCACATAGTTCTAGCTGAGGGTTTACATTAGTATCTGTCTGAGGCATCCTGACAGGCACAAGCCACTAAGCATTGCTATGGAAACCATTTTGTTATTCTCTGCTGTGTCATTTGTTTTCTGGCTTAGTTGCTGTTGTTATACAGGGGGAAGGGCAGTGGATAAGGCACTCATGGATCAGACTCCTAGTGGGACCTGTCTCCTATAGAATTGCACGACAGAGCTAATCTCTTGCTTCTCACTGGATCTTACCTTCCTCAACTCTAAGAAGTAGACATAGGCCACTATCTCCAAAGTGAGTCATATCCCTGAGGACCATCATACTTATTCACAGAGTCCTGGTACCCACCCCAGACCAACTCTCCAAGGGAGATTCTGATGTATTCCAGAATGTGAGAACCACTGCTATAGGAGATAGACTAGATGAACTGTTTTCAATACCCCATGAACTAAATGGGTAACAATGAAACAACTCTGGATGTAGCAGGGTAAGGGGCACTGAGCTCCATCTGCTCAGCCTCCCACCACTCCCAGATGGCTCCAATGAATCCTGTAGCTTCCCAAAGCATAGATCGGAAATCAACGGACCAGATGCTTTCTAGAGCCTTCTCTAGAAGAGAAATCAGCATTCATTCATTCATCCAGAGATGCCTATTAAGTGCCTTTGTTATAACAAGTATTTGTTTGAAGTCAGAAGCTCTCCTATTTACTAGACGTATTATCTTGGGCAAATTACTTGATCTCTCTGGAGCTCATATTTCTCAACTGAAAAATGACAGTATAATATTTATTTTTCTTACCTTATAGAACTCTTCTAATGATCAAATAATCAACTAATGCTTATGAAAAAAAGTAGATACCTGGAGGGGACTCTGCAAATGCTTAGGAGACTCTATGATTATTAGTAGCAGTATATCAAACTACCTAAAGTCTGTTGAATTAAATTAAGTCCTCAGAGGACTCTAAGGATTGTTCTGTTCCTACTCTCCATAACTAAACTTCAGAGACATTGAAGGGTTTGGAGAATGACTGGCCTGAAAACCTGTCTGCCGGACATCAACTTTCTTATAGGGATATTTCTGAGGGTTAAGAATACCCCTCAATTTTTTGCCTTCTAAATAAAACTTTTCTTATTGTCCAAATTTCCTTTAATGATTATATACTACTTTTATAAATCACACATTTGTGTGTAGGTGTGTGTGAGGGTGTGTCTGTATTTTTTTTGGTACTGAGTCCAATCCTTAGTGGGCACTTTACCACTAAGCTTCATCCCTAGCCCTTTTATAAATTTTGAGATAGGGTTTTGCTAACTTGCCCAAGCTGGTCTTAAACTTGTGATCCTCCTGCCTCAGCCTCCTGAATCACTGGGATTACAGTCACCATGTCCAACAATAAAAAAGAAAAAGAAAAAGAAAATCTAAAAGCCAACCCTTTTGGGTTGGAGGTGTGACTCAGTGATAGAGCGCTCACCTAGCATGCTAAAGGCCCTGGTTTCATCCCCAGCACAGCAAACAAACAAAAAGCCCAATCCTGTTAGAATACTGTCTGATATACACAGTTCTCTGTGAAACTCTTCTCTTTATCTTATACTTTTAAAATTAATTCAAATGAAGCACTCAGCACAAGGCCACATGCAAAGTTCTGCCATAATGGGAGCAGCATGGCTGTAGAAGCCTCCGGCTGGTGTGTCTAACTTAAGGCTTGGCTCTCCACCACCTCAGCATGTGGTCTTGGGTTAAGTCACTGCCTCTCTCAGACCTAACTCTGAGCCCATACAATTTGAAAGTACCAGCTTCAGTGGTCTCCAAGGGCCCTTTTGGATATATCTCAGTATAATAGAGTAAACTTTTCAACACACCCAAGCTGATTCCAAAAGCACATGTGAATTTGCTGAGGCTGCAGCCCTGCTGAGTTTCAGGTGTCTCATGGATATAATGCCTCTCTCTCCAGTCACTCATTTGGACTTGGAGCTTCAGACTTTCCAAAGCTCTAAAAGCCCCATCACAGACCTGAAACAAGAAGATAAGGAAGCAAGCACATCTTGATGACAGTTGGTTCACTTAAGAGCTGCCAGCTTATAATTGACAGGGTCATGATCGAAATCAAGGTATTTTGACCAGCTCAGCTAAGTATACTTCACTTCACTGGAATTACATCCTAAAAAGAATTACAGACCCCCAAAACCTTCATTTGGTGGAAAGACCACCAGAGTTTTAGTCAGACAATAGGAATAAGCCTTTCTTCCATCTCCTCCTGCTGTGTGGTTCAGCCCCTCCCAATCACTGAGCCTCAGTGTCTTCACCCATAGCAGGGGGTCATTATTGCTCCTGACAATTCCAGTGCTATGGTGAAGCTCTTGCAAGAGAGAATGGGAACTTTTCACACATTAGAGTTAGATGTTAGTTACCACAAATACCATAGAGTGTGGCCAAAGGGAGGGAGGAATCCCATGTTCTTCAAAAAAGCCAAAGCTCTGGATAATCTGAGTGTTGAGCCATGGGGTACTGGCTATAGCACCTGAATGGGCAAGTCACTTTACTGTCTAGGCTGGGCTACAGAGGACAGACTCTCAGCTTGGCCCAGCTCCAGTCCTGAAGAGGCCAAACTGCAAGAAAGCTAAAAACTTTGGACTTAAGTATTGATAGAGCTCACCAGTGTGGATGGCTCCTTTTTCTAATCACTCATGCATTCATCCAGTCCACAAATGTCTTTTGAACATAAATTCCAGACAGTGATATTTGAGTGCCTTATATATGCTGGGAAGGAGGAAGGAAAAAAGATGAATGATAGGCCCCCCTATTTAAGGAAAATAACATTTAATCATCAACATATTCTAAGGTCATACTACATAAATATGAACTATGCCGTACTACTTTTGTTATGCCATATTATACCCATAATAACTCAATAGGATAGGAATGTTCAGGATTCCTTTTTCACCTATGAAGAAGGTGAGGCTCAGCAAGGCTAAGGCTCACCTGAAAACTAAATGGTAAAGCCAGCGATTAAACCAAGACCAGTCTGTCCAGATCCTAAGTTCTCAGCCCCTGTGTTCCATGGCTTCTGTATTCCTGTGTACCTCAGGCAAGCATCTTCCCCTTTGGGTCTCTATTCTCCCTATGAAATATAGAGTTTCAGTGAATCTAGTGGGCACAGGAGCTATCACAAAACACACACACACACACACACACACACACACACACACACACACACACAATGTGAGCCAAGAAAGAAGAGAAGAAATGCCTACCCAAAGGAAGGCATTAGGTGTGGCTCCCAGTTCCCATTCCTCAGGAAAGGCCTCACACAATCTGGGTGGAGTGAAGACACGGGGTAGGATTTTTTTCCAGACTGGGCTCAATGTATACATTTTAGAAAGACATAACTAATACCTGTCTTCTTCACCAATGTCTGTTCTTTCACCCAAAATGCCTGCCCCATCTACATACTCCATTTCCCTCCCGTCAGCCTTTGTTCATGCAATCCTCTTACTTTTCCCCATATCCCCTTGCCTTTTCCTCTAGGAGGTCTCTTCTAATCTTGTAGTTTTCCACTAACAGACTGTAATAGACAGGAAAGCTCTAACAATCACTCAAATATACACTGCATCTGGAGACCCCCCCGCCTGTAAGACCCTGGTCCTTGGTGAATGGCTCCCTGTCTTCACAACTTGTTCAGCCTTGAATGGAGAAAGAGCAGTGGCCCTTTTCCATTTGAATCTTTTACAGTAGCAGATGCCAGTAAGGTTGCCTGGAGAGTCTGGAAATACCATGTTGCCATGGTAACAGCAGACCAAGGTTTGGGATGCTTTATCCCTGGTAAGCTGCCCTGGCAGTACCATACCATGCTACTGGTGAAATCTTCCTTGATGAATAACAACACCACAAAACCATTTGTGGACAAGAAACTGCTCAGCATTAGCACTGAGGTTCAGCTCCTGCAAACACACTTGTGGGCCACTTACCTAGTCCCCTGGCTGATAAGGAAGCCAGGCCCTGGCTCTCTGTACTGTGGCTCACTTAGGGGGTAATACAGTTTTTAACTGGCTCAGCCAACAAAGCAGGCCCTCTCCCACTCCAGCCCCCAAATTACCACTTTTCTTATTTGATGTCGCCAACCAGGGATCTGCCCATGTGGACCCCGGCAATTAGCACAGCACCCGCATTTGTTGGGAAATTAAGAGCCACTGATTAGCCTAATTCCATGCCATTTATAGGCAGTGAGTGTCAGCCTGAGATTGGCTTTTCCAAATGGTGGCCCAGAGGGTGGCATGTTCATGGTTTGAGTTTGAAATGGAAGCAAGATCCTGGTGAGCCAGACTGTGAACCAGAAAGGGAGGCAGGACTCTGAGTGTGGCTATATGTCAGCCACTGCCTCCCCAATTTGCACACGTAAGGGAATTAAAGAGCAGAAGAAAGTGTTTCCAAATTGAGGCCATGCCTATTCCAAGTCAATGACTCAAAAAGGGAGTCTTATTTTCCTGTGTACCCTCCTTGCTGACCCCAACTAGGAATGTGCAGTAATAGGACTAGTGTGCTCTAAACTGAGAGATGCAGTGGTTAGCGGCCTGACTCAAACTCTTAACTGGCTGAGCAGGACCCTGACACTATGCTTAGACTCTCTTGACATCCCATCACCCACAGGACTGAATTTCTTATCTGTCCCCCAAGTTGCTGCCTGGCTAGAGACTCTTGACATTTGAATGACTGATGATAATTACCTAGGACTCCTGCCAACAGACCCCCAGCCCCAAATGGGTCCTCCAGGGTGTTGAAATTCCGAGGATCATATGGGTCCCGATACCTTGGAGAGTTGATCTTTCCTGATTCCAGCAGGGGCTAACTTCATATCTAGTTAGAGTTCCCCTGAACTTCTACCCTCTCTTGCTAGTTTTCTAGAAGAGGAGCCAATCTGCTTATACACAGCATACAGGGTCATAACCAAGTGGAGCTGACAAACTGAATGCACGCCCAGGCACTGGGAAGCTTCCAAATTTCTCCAAGGACTAGGCAGTGAGACTTGGCTGCACAGGCCTTGACGACGTCCCTAATTCAAACTCTGGCTTGCTTTAAAACAGAGCTGAACCAGGCCTTTCCAATAATTCATAAAACATCTGTTGCCATTTGGTAGATGACATAGGGGAGAGAAAATGAACTTTTCATGATATCTTCCATTAAGAAATGGCAGAAACTTCCTAGTGGATGAAGAAAAGTTAGAGGAGAAGGGGATGAAGGGCATTGTAAACAAGGAGAGAGAATGTGAACAAAGACTTAGCTGGGGGAGATTTATAAGCTTGAAGAGATAATAAAGTTAGTTCCATTTGGTAGAAGAAGAAGAAGAGGACAAAAAAGCGAGAGAGGGAAATAAATTTGGGATAATAGGTAGGGGGCACATCATTTCAGATGACTCAGAAAAAATAATCCTCAAAAGACCTGAATAAAGATTTTGAACTTATTCAGCAGCCAATTGGAAGTCACTAAGGCTTCGGGCAAGGGAAAAGCAGAATCAGAGCCGTGCTTCAGAAGTTAAATCTGGCAATATCATCATTGTTGTTGTCACGACAGGTAATATTTATGAAGCACTGAAACTATGCTGGGAACCTTTCTTAACACATTAGACTAAAGGTGAAAGAAGTCTACAGGGAAATCAGTTTGGAGACAAAGGCAAAGTCCAGGATGAACAAGGCCTAAGCTGTCTTAGCAGCAGTGGGATACAGAAGAAGGATGGATGGAAAGAAAGCAAGGAGTCAGGACTTGGCATCAGGGATGTTGTGGTTGTAGAGGAGTGACAGAAATCAGAAGCCTTAGCTGTCAGGATGGAGGACAGAGGCCACAGCTTAGTCTAGTATGTATGATTCTCTGATAATAGGCCTGGTAGACAAATCTAGAATCCAACTCCAAGACACCGTCAAAATAACCCTCTTGTCACTCCCGAGTTCAAGAAGGTACTTGGAAGGTAACATACCATGAAACAAGGACAGGAATCCTTGGAAGACTTATTTTCTCATGTAGTTCCTTTTCCTAACAACATAGAACCTAAAGGTTGGAGTGAGAAGACCTGGAGTGGGGGCCTTTCCTTGCTTTGACCCTCGTGCCTTCTTGGTAAAGTTCTTTCTGTCATAATATGCAGACTAGGTCCTTTAGCTAAGGAGGAAGCCCTAGGTTTTAACCTGCTTTGTTTGTAGGTACCCTGGGATGGACCCTAACTCCTGGGGACCCAGAACCTCAGATATAAAACAAGGGCTGCCCATAACCCAGTATCTCAGGAGGCTGAGACAGGAGGCCCGCAGGTTCAAGATCAGCCTCAACAACTCAGCGAGGCCCCTAACTCAAAATAAAAAATAAAAGAAAGGGATAGAATGTGTTTCAGTGGAAAATTACCGCTGGGTTAAATTCCTAGTTCCAGTTTGTGCTTTGTGCCTCAAACAAACCTTCTGCCCTAATCGGGAGAATATCCCACCCAGATTGATCTACCCTCAATCTGTGCTCTAGAGTCTCTGTTAGTGCTTAGGCATCTTCCTTTCCCTTCAGTCACGAATCCTCTCATCCATTTCTCCTGTATCAGTTCAAATCCTAGGGTAGCATTTAAGTTCTTCCTTCCTCTAGAAAGTCTACAACAATCACTCCTTCACTGAAGCTATGGAGAATTTCCAGAGCAGCAAGGGAACTTAGGAGATCAGAGACCCAACTTTATGGAAGAAGAAACTGGGTTCTGGAGAAGACAGAAAAAGGTCCATTGTTACAATCACAGACCACAGAATTTCCCTGATAGCCTCCTATGAACTTTATAGCTCTGTTTTATGTTTACCTGTCACAGACTGACACTCTGAATAAAATGACTTCTGTGGCTCTACACTCTTCACAGTGCCTAGCACAGAGTCCTGGACTACAGATGGCTCAGGAAATATAATTCTCAGTAGCCAAGGGCGCAGGAAGACAACAGGTCCAGAGAAAAAGCGGCACACAGGTGAAGGAGGAAAAAAAAATCCTCCTTCCAGCAATTCTTCACTGTTCTGGGATGCAAGCCAAGCCCAGCCACTGGACTCAGGATGGCAATACAGATGATGCACTCAAAGGAGACTTTCACATCCGAAAGAGATTTCTGCATACAATATTAGTGTTCTAGCCCAGAGTCTCCTGGGATAGCAGCTTCCAGAGTTGGCAGAGGGCGTCATACTGAGGTCAGCTTACAGCCTAAGGGCATTGATGGTTGTGGCTAAGAGATTTTTCTTTAAAAATTTAATTTCAGATTTGGGGAGCTAAAAGAGTCATTCAAGATCATCCAAAAAATAATTTCCAAATGTTTCAAGGAGGGAAATTGAGGTCTTGCTAAGGAAAGATGCTTGAACAAGATCATAAAATAAACTGAAGTCATAATCAGGACCTAGTTCCGGGTCTCTTGACCCTAACCCAGGGCTCTTTGCAGGATAACTTTTCTCAAGGCATCCATGTGGTTAAATGGATGCCAAGTATTTCTTTCACCTTTTTCCCGGTTTTTTTTTTTTTTTTTTGGTACTAGGAATTTAACTCAGAGGCAGTTTTCCACTGAACTATATTATAGCCCTTTCTTTTATTTTTTTATTTTGAGACAGGGTCTCATTAAGTTGCTTAGGGCCTCACTAAGTTACTAAGTTGCGGAGGCTAATCTTGAACTTGCAATCCTCTTATCTCAGCCTCCTGAGCTGCTGGATTACAGGCATGCGCCACCACAGCCAGCAACCACTGCCAAGCATTTCTAAGTTTTCCTTTTTATTTATTTTTTTACTGGAAAAATCAATTGTTGATAGACTGGTGATACAGGTTTACAGAAAATTACTGGTTTCTCTAAGTGCAGAATCCACTTGCTTCAAATCATATAGGTAGAAAAGATGAAGTCAAGACTCAAGCATGGATTTACCTGGTTTCAAAGTCCTTTCTTTTTGACCACTGGCTTATGCTGCCATGTATGCTTCCTCTAGGCTCAGAACAGAGGAAGGAAGACAGGAAAGACAAGAGTTCTGAGAGGCTCAGTGAAAGATTCCACTAAAACACACATACTAGCAAGGTGCAGTGGCCCATTCCTTTAATCCTAATGGCTCAGGAGGCTGAGATAGGAGAATTCTAAGTTCAAAGCCAGCCTCAGCAACTTAGTGAGGCATTAAGCAACTTAGTGAGACCCTGTGTTTAAAAGAAAGAAAGAAAAACAGCTGTAGATGTAGCTTAGCGGTAAAGTGTCCCTAGATTAAATCCCTAGTACCAAAATCAAAAAACAAAAACACACTTCCTGGGTAAACCCCTCCTTTGCTTCAGGCCTTGAGTGGGCACTCGAGACACAAAAAGAAAATGAGACCCTGTAACTAGATGGTAACTTTCAGGGGGATTCTAAATGAGTGATTAAAAAGGCTGGAAGAAAAACAAACTCAGTTCTCTAAATTCTGAAAAGAACGAGACTAAAGAACAGTACATAAGGGATAGTGTGCCAAAACAGGCTGGCAGGTCCTGCCTTAAGATGTAGGTGTCACCAGCCATAGTCATCTTTATATTTGCAGAGCACAGTATAATACCTGGCATACAAAAGGCTCTCAATATAGAGCAGTTGAGTCAATGCATGAATAAATGAAACCAGTATCCTAAAGGGAACTTAGCTGTAGTTCTAGAGTTTGAAGAGAAAGGGTCTGTCCACCAGGTGGGCTCCAGGTCCCTCTCCACCTGCACTAGGGGCAGAAGGCAGCTGGAGGATCCAGAAATGCTAACAGAGAGGGACAAAGCTTCCAGCCCCAACTCACTTCCCCATGGCAACAAGCTGATGGAAAACTGCACAGGAGACTGAGAAACAAGTTTTAAAATAAAGACACAAAACACTGTCAGTCTAAAATCACATGTGCAAAGCAATGGCCTTCTTCCTCTTAGCCCAAGGGACAGGCACAATCACAAAGAAAAGCACCTCCTTCTTCCCTGCCCATTCCTCTGCTGAGGCCTAAGGCTGCTAGCCTACTGTTTTCTAAGAGCTCCCAGGAAGTTTCTCTGGCTTTGCAGTGTGTGCTTCAAGGCCTGGTGACAAATCTGACAAGCAATGTTAGAGGCTCCACCAGGGCTGCATCTGGCCAGGTCCTATAGCATGCAGGCTGTCTATCAATGGCTGTACTCAAGCATGGAAACCACAACAGTGGTAGCTGTGGCACAGGAATCAAAAAGGAATAGCAGATGCCCTCTCTTTCTGTATCCTAACATCCAAATCCTGTTTCTACTGCCAGGTATTTGCCTTCATCTTCAGCTGTATTTGCCTTCATCTTCCCAGGATGACTTAATTGCACCTCCTACTGTAAACCCAAAGCCTTGTGTTTACATTTCAAATACAAAACTTATACAGGGCATGGTGGCACACAACTCTAATCCCAGAGGCTCAGGAGGCTGAGGGAGGAGGATCATGAGTTCAAAGCCAGCCTCAGCAATTTAGTGAGGCCCTAAGCAACTCAGAGAGACCCTGCCTCAAAATAAATAAATAAAATAAAACATGTGTGTATATATGTATACATATACATATATATAAACAGGTGGGCTGGAGGTGTGGCTCAGTGGTAAAGCACCCCTGGTTCAATCCCTGGTACTAAAAAATAAAAATATAGAAATCTTATCAGTCTGTTTTTCATTACACTTCTGCTGACTTATCTGTCCCTCACACCATTGTAGAGAATCTGGTATGTGATAAAGCCTCAATAAATGTTTTCTGAATTGAGTAAACAGCATGAGAAAACACTTGAATTTGAGTAGCTGCAGAGTGATGTCCTTCAGTTTCAGGGAGTCCACTCATTGCTGCCAAAGCCATGGAGTATGAGAACAGTGTCTTCTCCTCTTCTCTGCTGAATCCACTCACTACCTTTCAAAGCCAATACATGCTCTCCTCAGTGCTTTACAGACATTGTCAGATTTGGAAGAGTACCCTAAAAAAGATTGGACAAGTGACCCCAAGTTCAATCTCAGCTTTATCACTTCCTATCTCTGAATTTAAGCTAGTCATTTAATCTCTTTGAACCTTTGTGTTCTTGCCTGGAATATGGGGATGAATAATTTTCAAACTTTTACTCTGCTATCCTCAGGAGGCTGATGTGAGGGTCAAAGATGATGAATGGCTTTGAAAGCCGTCAAGTGGGGTCTGTGCAAAGCTGAGGTTGGGCCTTGTTTCCAGGCTCTTGAGAAATATGTAGCTGAGGGCCTGAACTCATGAAGTGACTTGCCCATGATTACCTGGGAAGCAGTGACAGAGAAGAGTTCAGATCTCCTCATTTTTGGTCCAGAACTCTTTCCTCATCCCATCTAGGCATTCTTCAATTTTGGCAAAAGCAAATCCACATTCCATTAATATGAAAAGCATTTTGGATCACCTGCAGGGTATAAATCTCTACAATGAAATAGAGTCCAGCTAAACTTCCAGGCAGAATGCCACCTGACACATTCTAGACAGAAAGTTAATTCTTACACAGTCTTCTCCAGAATCTTCTTCAGCCTCCTGGTCACTGCTAACCAACCATGTCAGGAAGTCATCCTGGAATCTGAAACACTCTTGCTGTAGCAGAGCCCAGGTCTTTTGGTCTAGCAAAACTAATGAATGCAACACTGAAGAATTAAGATCAGGAGCAACCATAAGGGTAACTGATATAGCTTTGGAGTACAGGCTTCAATGAAAAACCATTATGGCTATCCTAGGGCTTGATTCAGGAAGCAGAAACACAGATTCACTGGTATGTAAAGTCAGCAGAAAGAGATCCAGGAGGAACAGGAGGGGTATACTGACCCACTGCTCAGGTTGTGACAGCCTCCAGGTTGACATGCCAGAGACAGTACTGAGTGAAGCCTCTTCAGTTCTCAGTGAGGACTTTGAAAAGGAGGAGGAGGGGTGAAGGAAAATCCCAATGGAACTCCTCATAGAAATAGAAAAAGCAATCATGAAATTCATATGGAAAAATAAGAGACCCAGAATAACTAAAGCAATCCTTAGCAGGAAGAGCGAAGCAGGTGGCATCACTATAACAGACCTTAAACTATACTACAGAGCAATAGTAATAAAAACAGCATGATATTGGCACCAAAACAGACTGGTAGACCAATGGTACAGAATAGAGGACACAGAGACTAACCCACAAAATTAGAATTATCTTATATTAGACAAAGGTGCCAAAAACATGCATTGGAGAAAGATAGCCTCTTCAACAAATGGTGCTGGGAAAACTCGAAATCCATATGCAACAAAATGAAATTAAACCCCTCTCTCTCACCATGCACAAAACTCAACTAAAAATGGATCAAGGACATAGGAATTAAACCAGAGACTCTGTCTAATAGAAGAAAAAGTAGGCCCTAATCTTTATCATGTGGGATTAGGCCCCAACTTCTTAATAAGACTCCTATAGTGCAAGAATTAAAACCAAGAATCAATAAATGGGATGGACTCGAACTGAAAAACTTTTTCTCAGCAAAAGAAACAATCAATGAGATGAATAAAGAGCCTGCATCTTGGGAGCAAATTTTTAGCCCTCACACATCAGATAGAGTACTAATCTCTAGGGTATATAAATAATCCAAAAGCTAAACACCAAAAAACCAAATAACACAATCAATTAATGGGCCAAGGACCTGAACACTTTTCAGAAGAGGATATACAATCAATCAACAAATATATAAAAAAAATGTTCAACATCTGTAGCAATTAAAGAAATGGAAATCAAAACTACTCTTAAGATTTCATCTCACTCCTGTCAGAATGGCAGCTATTATGAAGACAAACAACAATAAGTGTTGGCGAGGAGGTGGGGGAAAAGGTACACTCATACATTACTGGTGGGACTGCAAATTGGTACAGCCAATATGGAAAGCAGTGTGGAGATTTCTTGGAAAACTGAGAATGGAATGACCATTTGACCCAGCTATCCCACTCCTTGATCTATAATCAAAGGACTTAAAAACTGCATACTACAGGGACACAGCAACATCAATGTTTATAGCAGCACAATTCACAATAGCTAAACTGTGGAACCAACCTAGATGCCCTTCAATAGATGAATGGATTAAAAAAATGTGGCATGTATACACAATGGAATATTACTCAGCAATAAAAGAGAATAAAATAATGGCATTTGCAGGTAAATGGATGGAGTTGGAGAAGATAATGCTAAGTGAAGTTAGCCAATCCCCAAAAAACAAATGCCAAATGTTTTCTCTAATATAAGGTGACTGACTCATAGTGGGGTAGGGAGGGGGAACATGGGAGGAACAGATGAACTCTAGATAGGGCAGAGGGGTGGGAGGGGAAGGGAGGAGGCAAGGGGGAACAGAAGGGGTATACTGACCTACTGCTCAGGTTGTGACAGCCTCTAGGTTGATATGCCAAAGACAGTGGAATGTGATGGACATTATTATTCAAAGTACATGTATGAAGACACAAATTGATATGAACATACTTTATGTACAAATGGAGATATGAAAAATTGTGCTCTGTATGTGTAATAAGAATTGTAATGCATTCTGCTGTCATTTATTTTTAAAAAATCAATAATAATAAAAAAAGAGCCCTAACCCTCACATGATGTGATGGTTACTCTTGTGTCAACTTGTTGGCCTATGGAGAATAGCTGTTTAGGTAGACACTAGTATAGATGTTTCTAGAAAGGGTATTTTTTAGATGTGATTGACACGTAGGATCAATTGACTTTAAGTAAAGCAGTTTACCCTCTATACATAATGTGTGTGAACCTCACCCCATCATCTGAAGGCTTGAAGAGCAAAGACTAAGACTTCCCAAGAAAGAAGGAATTCTGCCTCCAGACTGCTATACAGGAATTTTGCCAAGTTTTCAGCCTGTAGCCTCAATACTGCAACTTCAATTCTTACTCAATCTTTATTCTGAAGCTTGCCCTATAAATTTTGGGCTTTGCCAGTTCCCTACCACTGAATTCCTTCAAATCTACCAGTTTCTCTGTCTCTCTTTTCTCTCCCTCCCTCTACCCCCCTAACAGAGACCGAGGTATATCCTATTTGTTCTGCTTCTCTGGAGGATCCTGATGAATACATAAGTACATATGGGATTATCTGTTTTCATCTAATTTACCTAATTTAGTCCTTCAACTGACCCTGAGAGGTAGGTTTAGCTATTCTAATGTTTGTTTACAGATGAGGAACCCAAGGCTTGCAGAATTAAGTCATTTGGTAGGTAGGACTCCAAAATCATGCATTTATCCATTTTACCACAGTGCAAGAAGGAAGTTATAATTTCTCTGAAGAACACTGGGACAGAATACCTGGCCAAAGTAAAAATTATTGCTGATTCCTCTGAGAATGGGATGCAGTAAAAAGAACTAGGAGAAAGAGTTTTGTTCATTCAAGCAGATGATTTTACAAAGCAGTCTTTAGGATCAGCATTCTTCCCTGGGCTCTCTCAGATTCAGGGTTTTGGTTTCTATAAAAACTTTGAGGTTTCATTACTTTTAAACCTGACCCTAGAGTAGTTGCGGAAGATGATGTTTTTTTAGTCAATGAGTAAGCAGTCTACCTCCTGAAGGTGAACATGGGCTACAGACTGTTTCCCTTCAACTCCTGCTAGTGGGGAGGTTGTGCTCTCTGCTGAAATAAAGTCCTAAAGGGGCTGTGCTGGAAATGACTGAGTAAGCAGACTTCAATCTGCCTCCTCCAGTCTCCCAGACAGAGATCTCTTGTCACCTCAGTGTCTCCTGGGGAAAGAGCAGCATTGTTCTCCTGAATAACTCTAGCCCAAAGGTGGATAAAACCTACTTTCCCTTGCTCCCATTGGTACAGCTGAGATAGGACAGTATTTGCAGAAAAAGTTTACTAAATGCTTAGGAGCACTGTAAAGGAAAAAACCCACAGCATTTCAAACATATCTATAAGCAAGTAGGGCACAGATGAGGTTTCTAACTCTTAGTAACTCTCCCCCCTCTCAAAAGGACTGAAATGGATATGTACAGCAGGCTTTGCTCAACCTCTTGTCACTTGAACTTTTAATAGTTTTGCCTTGGTTACTTTCTTGCTCCTTGCAATGGCTTCTCAGAATGGTACTTCCAACATGTTAAGTCACACATGAAAAATGGGAATGTTTGGCACATTGGTAAATAGAAAGGTAAGCATGAAGTCTGAGAAGACTGGCTCCTACTAGCCCAGGCCCAGCCAGCCTCCCTAAAGTGCAAAGGGGATCATTATTTTGGTACTGTGGCTGGGAAATTCATCCTGCCACGCCCAAATTGATGAGGTTCCAAATCCTCCCACTTGCGGCTCAAGATAAGAGATCCAGAGTCAACTCTGCCTCTTCTCTGGACTAACCTTTCATTCCCTAGGTTCTGATCTGAGAGTCATGCTTCCCTTCTGGTCATGAGCTGAAATGTGGTGACAGATAAATGGCTTCACCTTCAGATGATCTCTGAACCTCCTCAACAAGGAAGCTTTGTTTTACCTCTCCTTCAAGAACCAGGAAAGTCTGCCAGACAGGCATGTTGTCTTTGTCTGCCAAAACACCAGGGATCCCCCTATCCTCAGCTGCTGGTGTTTCTATGTCAAGAGTTTCCTGGACAAACTTAGACAGTTACTATAGCCATGATCACATTGACTGGCACTATGGGTAGAGAAAAAAACTAGTGGTAATAATAATAACTAACATTTACTGAGAACATTTCATGTACTAGACACTACTCTAAACTTTTAGAAGTATTAACATAATAATCTTCACCACAACCCTTTGTGACCTATCATCCCTCACATTTTATAGAAAAGAAAACCAAGACAGATATCAAATTGCTTGCCTAGTACTACCATTAGTAAGTGGTGGAGCTGGGATTCAAACCCAGACAGCCTGGCTCCATATAATTTAATCCAAAAAACTCTGCAAGGTATGTGTTACTAATCCTGTTTTAAAGGTGAAAAAACTAAAGTGTGATCACCTAATAAGAGCACCCAGCTAATCAGCGGTGAATCCAGTACTCAACCAACCCAAAGGTTGTTTCCTTTTTCAAGCTTGCCCTGGCAAGCACTGGGTGCCAATAATTCTAGGCTGAACTCTAGAAGGCCAGCTGGCCTCATCTGTCCTTTGGGTAGAAAGGCCACAGAACCAGGAAGGGATATCCAAAGTCAGCAGGAAGGCTGTTTCAGCAGGTAATTTTGGATTGATGAGGTTCCAAATCCTCTTTCCCTAAGATGAATAGAGGCTTTAGACCTGAGACAGCCAGCCTCTGTGACCACACACATACTTGTTTGTTAGTGTATGGACATTACACAGTTATGGCTTTCTGGGTACCCGTTCTGTACCAGTGTTGCTCTACAAGTGTTTTCATTCATAAACCTACTTGTAACCAAGATTGAGTGAGACACAGGAGGCAGTACCTCCCAGTGGAATGGGCAAAGGCTTAGAGGAACCCAGACCTGCCATCTACTACCTATGGGGATTGAGGCAAGTTTCTTAATCTCTAAGGGTTTCAATGTGCTTATTCATAAAACAAGAAAGCAAAATAATTCCTCCTTTCAGGGTGGTTATAAAAATGAAGTAAGAAATTCTATAGCAAAGAATTATATCAGGTGCTTAATGTATAGATGTCATATTTCATAAAAATCAAGATATATGCATTACTGTGTCTATTTTATAGTTAAGGAAATTGAGGATAAAAGAGACTAAATGATGAGATCACTTAGCTGATAAGAAGTGTGGGGCTAGGATTAGCCTAGGCTGTGGGGAAGACCCTGTATAGTAGAGCTGTACTGTGAGCCCTGTGTCCACCCCTGAAAATGCCTCCTCCTCACAGATCCAATTTCTAATCTCCATGCTGCAAAGTCAGGGATCTTTTAAAAAAGCCCAATCTAATACCATTACTCCTTTATTCAAAATCTTTCCCTTTAGGTAGGGGTGTAGTTCAGGGGTAGACAGCATGTTTTGCATATGCAAGGCCTGGATTCAATCCCCAGCTCCGACACACACACACACACACACACACACACACACACACACACAATAACACACACGTATATATAAACAAACAAACAAACAAATAAATAAATAAATACCTTTCCTGATACCAGCTGCCTAAGGTGATCTGAGACTATTTAGTATGGCATTCGAGGCCTGGCTCTGACACAGCTCTTACCTTCTTCTCTGGTTGCTCTCTACTCCAATCCCCACCCAAACTGAAGTCCTTGCCACCTGGACTTTAATCTGTTGTTCCCTGTACCTGCAGTCCCTCTCTTCAAATGAGAACTCCTATTCATCTCTGAAAGCTTAGGCCAAAGATGGCCTTCTCCTACCCAGACTTCCCCAGACAGTTTGCTGAGCTTTCCTCTATGCTTCTGCAGGATCTTAAAACAGCTCTGTAAAGCACTGTACACCCATAATCTGATCTGTCAGTTTATATCTATCTTCCATACTAAATAAATAATTTTTTTTTTTAAAAATCTACCTCATAAGGTGAATATACAGGGCCTTCCAATCTTATATTGTGTAGTGGGCTGAATGGTGGCCTTCCAAAAGGTATGTCAACATCTTAAACCCCAGAATCCACGAATGTGACTTTATTAGTAAAAAGGTCTTTACAGAAGTACAGAGATATGAGATGAGAAGCTTGTCCTGAATTATCAGGTGGACCCTAAGTGTAATCCCCAGTGTCTTATGTGGTGTGCACACCTGCGTGCTAGAGATTGAAGCCAGGGCCTCATGCATGCTAAGCATACAAGTCTATCACCAAGCTATACCCACATCCTAAGTGTCCTTTTAACAGAAAGGAAAAGGGAGATTTGATATACAGACAGAAGAGGAGAAGGCAATGTGACCATGGAGGCAGAAGTTAAAGTAATGTGGCCACAAGTCAAGAATGCCAATAGTGCCAGGCATGGTGGTGCATGCCTGTAATTCTAGCAGTTGGGAGGCTGAGGCAAGATCACGAGTTCAAAGCCAGCGTCAGCAACTTAGCAAGGTATTAAGCAACTCAGTGAGACCCTGTCTCTAGATAAAATATTTTTTAAAAGGACTGGGGATACATCAATAGACTTAAAAATAAGAACCATATGATCATCTCGATAGATGCAGAAAAGGCATTCGACAAAGTACAGCATCCCTTTATGTTCAAAACTCTAGAAAAATTAGGGATAACAGGATCATACCTCAACATTGTTAAAGCAATCTATGATAAGCCACAGGCCAGCATCATTCTGAATGGAGAAAAATTGAAGGCATTCCCTCTAAGATCTGGTACAAGACAGGGATGCCCTCTCTCACCACTTCTGTTCAACATAGTCCTCGAAACACTGGCCAGAGCAATTAGACAGACGAAAGAAATTAAAGGCATAAAAATAGGAAAAGAAGAACTTAAATTATCACTATTTGCAGACGATATGATTCTATACCTAACAGACCCAAAAGGGTCTACAAAGAAACTATTAGAGTTAATAAATGAATTCAGCAAAGTGGCGGGATATAAAATCAACACGCATAAATCAAATGCATTCCTGTATATCAGCGATAAATCCTCTGAAATGGAAATGAGGACAACTACTCCATTCACAATATCCCCCCAAAAAATAAAATACCTGGGAATCAACCTAACAAAAGAGGTGAAAGACCTATACAATGAAAACTACAGAACCCTAAAAAGAGACATAGAAGAAGACCTCAGAAGATGGAAAAATATACCCTGCTCATGGATAGGCAGAACTAACATCATCAAAATGGCGATATTACCAAAAGTTCTCTATAAGTTCAATGCTATCCCAATCAAAATCCCAACAGCATTTCTTGTAGAAATAGATAAAACAATCAGGAAATTCATATGGAATAATAAAAGACCCAGAATAGCAAAAACAATGCTAAGCAGGAAGTGTGAATCAGGCGGTATAGCGATACCAGACTTCAAACTATACTACAGAGCAATAGTAACAAAAACAGCATGGTACTGGTACCAAAACAGGCGAGTGGACCAATGGTACAGAATAGAAGACACAGTAACCAATCCGCAAAACTACAACTATCTTATATTTGATAAAGGGGCTAAAAGCATGCAATGGAGGAAGGATAGCATCTTCAACAAATGGTGCTGGGAAAACTGGAAATCCATTTGCATCAAAATGAAACTGAATCCCGTTCTCTCGCCATGCACAAAAGTTAACTCAAAATGGATCAAGGAGCTCGATATTAAATCAGAGACACGGCATCTGATAGAAGAAAAAGTCGGCTATGATCTACATACTGTGGGGTCAGGCCCCAAATTCCTCAATAGGACACCCATAGCGCAAGAGTTAACAACCAGAATCAACAAATGGGACTTACTCAAACTAAAAAGTTTTCTCTCAACAAAAGAAACAATAAGAGAGATAAACAGGGAGCCTACATCCTGGGAACAAATCTTTACCCCACACACTTCAGATAGAGCCCTAATATCCAGAGTATACAAAGAACTCAAAAAATTAGATAATAAGATAACAAATAACCCAATCAACAAATGGGCCAAGGACCTGAACAGACACTTCTCAGAGGAGGACATACAATCAATCAACAAGTACATGAAAAAATGCTCAACATCGCTAGCAGTCAGAGAAATGCAAATCAAAACCACCCTAAGATACCATCTCACTCCAGTAAGATTGGCAGCCATTAAGAAGTCCAACAACAACAAGTGCTGGCGAGGATGCGGGGAAATGGGTACACTTGTTCATTGTTGGTGGGACTGCAAAATGGTGCAGCCAATTTGGAAAGCAGTATGGAGATTCCTTGGAAAGCTGGGAATGGAACCACCATTTGACCCAGCTATTCCCCTACTCGGTCTATTCCCTAAAGACCTAACAAGAGCATGCTACAGGGACACTGCTATATCGATGTTCATAGCAGCACAATTCACGATAGCAAGATTGTGGAACCAACCTAGAAGCCCTTCAATAGATGAATGGATTAAAAAAATGTGGCATTTATACACAATGGAGTATTACTCTGCAATAAGAAATGACAAAATCATAGAATTTGGAGGGAAATGGATGGCATTAGAGCAGATTATGCTAAGTGAAGCTAGCCAATCCTTAAAAAACAAATGTCAAATGTCTGCTTTGATATAAGGGGAGTAACCAAGGACAGGGTAGAGACGAAGAGCTGGAGAAGAAGAATAACATTAAACAGGGATGATAGGCGGGAGGGAAAGTGAGAGTTAAGGGAAATTGCATGGAATTGGAAGGTGAGCCTCAGGGTTATACACAATTACATATAAGAGGAAAGGAGGAGTAGGAGGAAAATTATAGAAGTGGAAGAAACGATTTATAGTAGAGGGGGTGGAGAGAGAGAAGGGGAGGGGAGGGGTGAGGGGACAGTGGAGAATGGGATAGACAGCAGAATACATCAGTCACTAGAAAGGCAATTTGTAAATCAATGGAAATGTAACTGATGTGACACAGCAATCTGTATACGGGGTAAAAATGGGAGTTCATAACACACTCGAATCAATCTGTGAAATATGGTATATTAAGAACTATGTAATGTTTTGAACAACCAACAATAAAATAAAAAAAAAAAAAGGACTGGGGATGTTGCTCAGTGGTTAAGTACCCCTGGGTTCAATCCCTGGTACCAAAAAAAAAAAAAAAAAAAGGGGGGGGGCGGTGGGACAATAGTCACCAGAAGCTAGAAGAGGCAAAGAATGAATTTTCCTCAAGAGCCTCCAGATGGAGTCAGATCTTCCTGGATTGTCCAGGTGGTCCCTAAATCCAATGGCAGGTGTCTTTATAAGAGACCCAAGAAAAGACACAAAAACACAGCACAGCAAGTTGTGAGAAGACAGAGGTAGAGACTGGATTCTAGCCCCAAGCCAAGAAACACCTGGAGTTTCCAGAAGATGGAGGAAGAAAGGGCATATTCCAATCTTAGAGCCTCTAGAGGAAACTACAGCCCTGCCGACACCTCTGTTTTGGATTTCTGACTTTCAGAAGTGAGACCACAAACAGGAGAGAATAGGGGCTGAGGGTGTACCTCAGTAGTAGAGCTCTTGCCTGCCATGTTCAAGGTCCTAGATTCAATCCCAGCACCACTAAAGAAATAAATAAAAAGAATAAATTTCTAGAGTAAGCCACTCATATTGTAGTACTTTATTAGAGCAGCCCTTTGAAACTAGTATAGTCTGCCTACTTCCTTAGTTTATTACCCAATATTCCTCACCTCCTGCTTTATGCTAGTGCCATACAAGTCCCTTGTACTAGAATGCAAGCTTTAAGAGAGTGGAAACTTGTCCTACCTCACTATTGTAACCCTAATGATTATCATGTGCCAGGGACATGGTAGGTTCCAATACGTATTTTTAAAATAATGAATGAGGGGCTGGGATTGTGGCTCAGTGGTAGAGTGCTTGCCTAGCACCGGCAGGGCCCAGGTTCAATCCTCAGCACCACATAAAAATAAAGGCATTGTGTGTGTCCATCTACACTTAAAAAATAAATATTAAAAAAAGAATGAATTGTACTAATATGTATGTAATACTAATATGTGTCATGCTTCCATGTCTTTGCATGTACTGTTCTCTCTGCCTAGAAAGCCCCCCAACTATTCCCTTAAAAACATCCATGATCCTTCAAAACTACTCAACCATCACCTGTTCTCTCTGTGCCTTTCTTTACCACACAGTTTATTTTCTCACCCTTCTTCACTGATGCTGTTCCATGTACACTTCTCTAACACAGCATCTTACCCTGGACTCTGATGATAATGTTTGTATATCTGTCTCCTTGAAGTGGAAGCAAGTTCTCAGAAGGCAGGGGTATGTGATTTATTTCTTTTGTATCTTCAGCACCCCAAACATAGAACACAGCTACATATCTGTATGGCTTCCCTCTCCTTTCATTTATGCTGGCACTGGAGGGGCAACTATAAATATAAGGCAAAATCTTACTGGGGTGGGGTCCAAAGACAAACCTACATGTTTTAAAGAGTCTATGAGCCCTTTCTAGATCTGTTTCCAAACTCCCTCTAGGCCTTGGAAAGCCCTATGACTACAGAATCCTGAGGATGGCATTGTTTAATTACACAGAGACTCAAGTCACCAGCATCTGGCTCAGGCTGGGCCTCTGGGACCTGAACAGGCAACATTTCATCATTAGGAGGAAAGGAGATGACAAACTCTTTCCTGAAAAAACCCAGCAGGCAGTCAGAATTACTGGATGTGGATAAATAAAACCATTATTTCCAAATACATATCCCAGGCAGCACTAAATGCATTCTCCGTATCATAAGCAATACTAAATTTAGAACTGGCAGTTTGAGTCATATGCTGATTCCTAAAGAGAAAAGCTAAATTCAGGGGTGGGATATGAAGCAAAATATGAAAATAAAAATGCAATCTTAGTCCATAAGAGCAAACTGTCAAGAGGTGAGCAGGAAGTTTCCTGCAGAATTCTGGCTGTAAAAAGGAACTCCAGGTGGCAGGTGGACAGGGCCCTGTTGAGCTCCAGGGAACCTCTGGAGTGACTCCCTGTGTGGCACTGGGGGTCAGGAGTGGAAGCTGCCTTTGAGCAATAACATGGAAAACATTAAAAGCCACCCTAGGGCCAACACACTTTGGCACACAGTTTCACTGAAGACTTCCCCCATCCTAACAGTGAAGGTATGTTGCCCTTGCTTTCGAGTAGAGAAACGGACCCAGAGGGGTTAAATGACTTGCCCAGGTTTCATTACTAGTGAGCCAAAAGTTATTTATTTTAATAAACTTTCTATTTTAGAGTAGTTTCAGCTCACAGAAAAGTTGTGTAGTACTGAGTTCCAAAATACCCCTTCCCAGTTTCCCCTAATTGTTAACATCTTACATCATTATGGCACATTTGTCACGAGTAAGGAATCAACATTGGTACATTAACATTATCTTGATTTAGATTTTACTAGCTTTCCACTAATGTCCTTTTCCTTATTCAGGATCTCTTCAAGGATATACCACATTACATTTGGTTGTCATGTCTCCTTAAGTTCCTCTAGCCTGTTATAGTTGTTCCAAAGTCCCTTTGTTTTTTTTGAGGACCTTCACATTTTTTATTAGTACCAGGTATTTTGTAGGATGTCTCTCAATTTGGTTTTCTTCTGATGTTAGATTGGGATTACGGATTTGGAAGAGGAAGACCACACAGGTTAAGTGCCTTCCTTATCATATCACACTGAAGGTACATATTATTAACATGTTTTTATCACTGTTGTTAACCTTGATCCCTGTCCAAAGTAGTGTGTGTCAGGTTTCCCCATTGTAAAGTTATCCCTTCTCCCACTCCAATCTCCTTTCATGCTCTAATCTTTAAATGCAAATGAAGAAGAGGTGGGTGGGACCTAAAACAGGTAGGATATAAGGTGTCAAAGGACATTTCAGGTAGAGGGAATTGGAAGGCAGGTGAGTGCAGGAACATTCTAGGAAGGGGACTTGGGGTCAAGGTATCGGGGAACAGGGGGAAGAGAAGGTTGGGTAAATGACTAAGCCCAAACTGAGCCAAGGAGAGGGTTCAGGTTACTGTATCCACAGTGAGAGCCACCTTTTCTCCGTCTTGCTCGGGATACTCAGGGTACTGCTTAGGCTGTGAGAAGTAATGTGAGAAGGGTTATGTTCTTGCATATGATAAGCTGAGTTTCCATTCTCCCTTTCTTTCCTAGTATCAGACCCCCAATTTTGTCCAATAGAGTCATATGCACAGCTACCACATTATTTTCTCAGCCTTCATTACAGTTAAGCATAGCTATGTAACTGGGTTCTAGTCAATGATACAAATAAGGACACTGCTGGGTACCACTCAGGAAAGTGCTTCCAAAGGGCCTCTTTTGGTCTTTTCTGCCTTCTACATGCTTTCTGTCTGAATATGATGGCTAGAACACTTCTTGCCATCTTGGATCATAAGAAAACCTTCAAGATGAAAACCTATATTAAGGATAGTGAAATGGAGAGGTAGAAATAACTGGGGACCTTGATATCTGTAAAACTATTATGCCATCCCTGGGCTAAATATCACCAGATCTCTCAGTTGTGAATGTCTTGGTCTGCTCAGAAGGCCATGACAAAATATCACAGACTGGGTGGCTAAAACAACAGAAATTAATTTTCTCATAGTTCTGAATGCTGCAAGTCTTCAAAATAAAGGTGCCATCAATTTGGTTTCTGTTGAGCTCCCTCTTCCTGGCTACAGATAGCCACCTTTTTGCTATACTCTCTCATGGCCTTTTCCCTGTGTGCAGACCAAGGGGGTGTGCTCTCGGATAGCTCTTCCTCTTATAAGGACATTAGTCCTATGAGATTAAGGCTCCAACTTTATGACCACGCTCAACCTTTATTCTGTCCTTTTAGGCTATGTTTCCAAATATAGTCAAATTAAGGGTTATGGCTTCAACCTATGAATTGGAGGTGGGGAAGCACAATTTAGTCCATAACAGCAAAAAAACTTATATATCTCTTACTTAAGCCTTTATTATTATTATTATTATTATTATTATTATTATTATTATTATTATATAACATGTACACATAATGCTTTAATGACAGGCCTCCGAACTCCAAGGAACATCTTCTAAGGCTCCTACATTGATAACCTTCTGAGCTGGAAGTCCAAAGGAAATACCTTTTGATTCACTCAACTGTTAAAACATTTCTTGCATATTTATTACATTCGAGACCCTGGGCCATGTGCTGGGGGACACTACAATAAATAAACATGGTCCTTGACTTGTAGGCACTTATATAGTCTTTACTTATTTACTAAATTCATCTCCTTCCAAAGGACATTCCTGTGATGTAGTAAATAAAATAGAAATAAAAATTCAAAAGCATGGAAAGGAGGAATTTCAAATGCAAGTCCTAGAAGTTTATACACATGCTGTGACTAAGCATTTAAATTGGTTTTGAGTTTCCTAGCAGTCATGGCAAAAAGCAAGATAGGGTGACTTAGTTCTTATTTTCTGAAAAGAGAATGAATCTCAATCACTCATGGTAGTCAAATGTAAGCATTTATCAAATTCTTACTGATGATTGCCCTAAATTATAAGCATAGTTCATCATCACTTAGATACTCATTCAATAAAGCCAGAGAGCTCCATGATTTGCACACATCATTTCAGTTTCCTATTCTGGAACAGAGAGTTTATTAAAGACCAAGTGATCAATTCAAAATAGTATAGAGAAGGGGAACTGGTAAACTAAGGAAGTTCTGAAGCTTGGATGTTAGGTGCATGATTTTAAGAAGACAGGACCCCAAAGAAAGGACAGAGTACATGGAATGATAAAACACTGAAAATAAAGTCAGTATGATTCACCAGCAGAATTCCTTTCTGGTGTATCACAACAGACAGCATCTTATGAAAGAAAGTATAGATTTGAATCCCTGCTCTGTTACTCTGCTGTTTACTAGTGCTGTAATTTGGGAGGTGTTAGCAATTCAGAGACTCAGTTTCCTCATGTGAAACAAAGATGATATGTACATGATATCCCTGCCTTAGTACTAAAACAGTAACAACAACCTACATAAAGACTTTATCTGTGCCAGGTACTATACTGAATACTTAAAATGAACTTTGTTATTTAATCTTCACCATAAACTAGATGCTATTGAAGAATTCAGAATCTGTTGGTTTCTCCTCAAAGCTATGCCAACCCATGTCCCTCGATATTTTTGGAAGGAATGTACCAGTCCTTTGGAGGCTCTTTGCCAGATCCATCCCATGCAAAGCAGCTGTACTGATACCCATTTTGTAACCATCTGCAATTCTGAAAGTTTGCTGCAATTCTTTTAGACCTTTAACTCTTGGGCTTCCAATGGAAGTATAAAGAACTCCAAGATAATCCATAAGTCTCTTTACAACCTCCATTTGTGGTGGGAAGAAAGATACTGAAGAACTGGACTACACTATCCAAAACACACTGGGAGGAGGGAAAAGTGGAAGTGAGGGTTTGAAGGGTACAAAGCTTCAACATGGAAAGATGAAAAAATTCTGGAGATGGGGTATAGCTGAGAGGTAGAATGCATGCCTAGCATGCATGAAGTTTTGAGTTCAACCTCCAGCACACACATACACACACACACACACACACACACACACACACACACACAAAAAGTATTCTGAAGATGGATAGGAGTGGTGTGAAAATATCATTGAACTGTATGCTTAAAATAGTTAAATGATAAATTTCACGGTATATTGTTTTACCACAATACAAATAACAGTAATGAAGTTGGGAATGATGGCACATAACTGTAATGCCAGCAACTTGGGAAACTGAGGCAGGAGGATCACAAGTTCAAGGACAGTGTCAGCAATCAGCAAGACTCTTAGCAACTTAGTAATATTCTGTCTCAAAAAATAAATAGGACTGGGGATGTAGTCAAGTGTTAAAGTACCCCTGGGTTCAATCCCCAGTACAAAAAAATAATAACAACAGTAATGATAATAATAAATAGAGAATCCAGGATGGAGAGGGGTATAAAAATATATATGATGGAGAATATATGAAAGAATTAAGTGTTCTGTAGGCAAAATCTTGAAAGTTTCTGGATTACAGGATAGTGATAATAGAACCTGCTACTTATCAAGTGCATCCTACTTAGGTACTTTACCTATATTATCTTTATTCTTCAGAAGGACTCTGCAAAGCATGACTTGCTTAGAGGGATCAGGTGACCAGCCTAGGATCACATGATCAGAAAGTAGTAGAGATGGGATATGAATCCACTAGTGTTCTTCCTTCTACACCATGCTGTCTTTTAATTACACATTGGATAGATGACTGGATACAAAAACACTGAAGATTTCTTTCAAGCCTAAGATTCCATTATAATGCACTGGGATATGAAGGGTAGGAAGATCACATGTCCACCGTGAAGACTCCCTCTCCTGCCAGGCAACAATTCTGTTAAGAGGAAAATGGAAGATCTGTGAGATCAGAACCAGGTTGATGCTGCCAAGGGATTGCATCAGGACACATGGACCACAACTGCCTCTGATGACTGGGGAGGCAGCCATCAGCCAACAGAGAACACATAGCAAGCTCCAAATGCAGCAAGAGCTTCTGAAGGTATTTCTCCCCTCACTGTAGTCTCCACATTCCAGAAGAGAAATTCTAAAAAGAAATAGGAAGAACATGAAGCAGGGGAAGGATTAAAGATAGGTGAGATAGGGCTGAAGTCCGTAGATTCTGTTCAAATCCCAGAATTGGTCAGAGCAGACTCATAACCACCCTCCAGGTGGAGGACAATCTTGTGACTATTTCTGGGTTCCCTCATAAGGCCTCTGGAAACACCTTCTACTCTTCAGTGATCTACCTCCTATTATAAAATCTGGCCCTCCTTGAAAAAATGGATTTTGGAAAGGCCCTCAGGTCTAACTGAGTCCCAAGCATCCAGATAACAAAGGCATTAGGTTAAAATTAAGGGATGGGCAGCAGGGAAATGGTTTTCTGCAATGTTGGCTGTTGATCAGAGATCCCTAGACATTGATTCTACTTTTTCTCCACTAGACAAAGATGCAGATTTGCTGACCATGACTTTCCTTCATAAAGCAGGAGAGCTTTTTGTTGGACAGATGCTTGTAAACACTTTCTTAAAAGAAATCAGAATTTGTTGTAAGTTCTTCAAGACTGATGAGCAAGCCTTGAGTAAAACAAACCTATGATGTAGCAGGAAGTGGTGATTCCTGAATACAACAGAACTCTACTCGGCATGGACAGTGCCATCAGCAGTTACCAGCTCCATTATGTAAGTGGGGGCCAGCAAAGGTGAAGCTGAGATATTCCTTATCCACTGTACTATCCTGCCTGTACTCCTTGCTCCCAATAGGTACTTAGATCCTAGAGTAATTAAGTCAGAAACTCTATGTAATTTTACAAAGGATGTGTGTATTGTTTATGATCTCTCCACCAGCCCACAGATTCTTGCTGCATTTCTCTCATTTTCCTTCAAGAATTTCCTCTTTAAGCTCAAGGTGGGACCCAACTGTATGAGCTACAAGGCTGCCCTGTATCAGCGGTGGGAGCTACTTCCTGAGAAGGGTCCTTGGAATTCTGAGTGGGGGCCATGACTGGTAGCACGGCCATGTGGATCCAGTGGGAGTCAGCTGCTCCACTCCACACAACGTTTGGCTGTCGCCTGCTCACTTCGAATGGAGGATCCAGCACTTATTTTAGGACCTTATAAATAATACATTTTGTCATCTTGATTCTTCAAGGCCTTCTTTTAAGCTATTTTTTCCTCTTTGGGAAAACCACTTTTACTCTACGAGACAGTTGCTCATAAATCAAGAGGAGTTCCAAGTGACCAAAACCTGATTTCCTGACTTCAGAAGCAAGAAGCACTGAACCTGAATAGTCAGAGAAGCTGGCCTCATACAAGAAGAGCAAGGTGCGATAGCACACACCTATAATCCCAGCTATTCAGAAGGCTGGCAAGAAGATTACAAGTTTGAGGTTGGCCTGGACAACTTAGCAAGGCCTGTCTCAAAATTTTAAAAAATATATATTGTTAAAGTGCTGGGAATATAGCTCAGAGGTAGAGTGCTTGCCTACTATGTGTGAGGCCCTCAGTTCAATCCTTAGTACTGGGGGGGGGATGGGGGGGACATCTAGTTGTCAAATAATCCCCCCTCTACCCATTATCTTTCACCTTATCAGATCACAATGGAAAGAAACTAGAAGTCAACAGCAAGAGAGAATACAGACATTATACAAACACATGAAGACTAAAAAAAAAAAAAAAAAAACACCAACCAACCATCCAAACAAACAAAAACCCTAAATAGACCAACAACAAGCAATGGAATTGAGGCAGTAATAATTTAAAAATCTCCCAACAAAGAAAAGCCCAGAACTAGATTCACTGCTGAATTTAATCAGACTTTTAAAAAACTATACCAGTTCTTCTCAAACTATTCCATAAAATAGAAAGGGAAGGAACCCTTCCAAACTTATTCTACAAAGCCAGCATTCCCTGCTACCAAGGCCTATTAAGGACAAAACAAAAAATAAGAAAACTATAGATCAATATCTTTGATAAACACAGATGCAAAAATCCTGAGTAAAATATTTACAAATAGAATTCAACAGCCCATTAAAAAGATCATATACTACACTCAGGTTGGTTTCATTTCAGGGATGCAAAGATGGTTCAAAATATGCAAATCAATAAGCAAAATACAGGACATATATAGATCAAGGATAAAAATCACAATTGTCTCAATAGATGCAGAAAAAGTTTTTGATAAAATTCAACATCACATTCCTTCAGGATAAAAGCCCTGAATAAATTAGGCATAGAAGGATCATACATCAATGTAATAAAAGCTATATATGACTAACATATAGCCAACATCATATTGAATGGGAAAAACTGAAAGCATTTCTTCTAAGGTCAGGAACAAGACAAGGATATCCACCCTCATCACTATTATTCAATATAGTACTTGAAATTTTTATCCAGAGCAATTAGGCAAGATAAAGAAATTCAGGGATAAAAATAGGAAAGGAGAAAATCAAGTTATTTCTGCTTGCAGATGATATGATTCTGTACTAAGGAACCCTAAAGACCACCAAACAACTATTAGGACAGACAAATACAGCAAAGTGGGAGAATACAAAATCAACAAACAAGCTGGGCATGGTGGTGCACTCCTGCAATCCCAGCAGCTCGGGAGGCTGAGGCAGGAAGATCAAGAATTCAAAGCCGGCCTCAGCAAAAGTGAAGCGCTAAGCAACTCACTGAGACCCTGTCTCTAAATAAAATACAAAATAGGGCTGGGGATATGGCTCAGTGGTTGAGCGTCTCTGAGTTCAATCCCCAGTACCCAAACAAACAAACAAAATCAACATACAAAAATCAATAGCTTTTCTGTACAAAAATAATGAACTCATTGAGAAAGAAATCAAGAAAGCAAGCTGGGTGCAATGGCCCACACCTGTAATCCTAGCGGCTCGGGAGGCTGAGATAGGAGAATTGTGGGTTCAAAGCCAGCTTCAGCAACTTAGTGAGGCCCTAAACAACTCAGAGAGACTACTTCTAAATAAAACACAAAAAAAACGGGCTGGGGGTGTGGCTCAGTGGTTAAGCTCCTCTGCATTCAATCCCTGTTACCAAAAAAAAAAAAAAAAAAGTAATCCCATTCACAGCAGGTTCAATGACAACAAAAACAACAACAAAACACCTAGGGATAAATCTAACCAAGGAGATGAAAGACCTCTATAATGAAAATTATAAAACACTGAAGAAATCGAAGAAGACACTAGAAAATGGAAAGTCCTCCTATGTTCATGGAGTTGGAGAACTAACATTGTTAAAATGGCCATATTACTGACAACAATGTATAGAATCAATGCAATCCCCATCAAAATACCAATGATATTCTTCACAGAACTAGAAAAAAATAATAAATGTATATGAAAGCACAAAGAACTCCATATAGCTAAAGCAATTCTAAACAAAAAGAGCAATGCCAGAAGCATCACAATAACTGATTTCAAAATATACTACAGAGCCATAGTAACAAAAACAGCATGGTATTGGCATAAAAACAGACACACAGACCAGTGGAATAGAACGAAGGACCCAGAAATAAACCCACACATCCATAGCCAACTGATTCTTGATAAAAGTGCTAAAAACATATGTTGGAGAAAAGGCAGCCTCTTCAACAAATGGTGCTGTGAAAACAGGATATCCACGTGTAAAAGATTGAAACTAGACCCCTATCTCTCACCCTGTATAAAAATCATCTCAAACTGGATCAAAGACCTTAATGGAAGACCTGAAACTTTGAAACCCACTAGAAGAAAACAGGGGAAATACTTCAAGATATTGGCACAAGCAACAATTCCTGAATAGGATTCCAACAGCTAAGAAAACAAAAACAAGAATTGACAAATGAAATACAGGAAATTAAAAAAACCTCTACACAGCAAAGTAAAAAATCAACAGAGGGAAGAGACAATGTACAGAATGAAAGAAAATCTTTGCCAGCTGTTCATCTGACAGAGGATTGATATCTAGAATATATAAAGAACTCAAAAAACTTAACCAAAGAACAAGTAAGCCAATCAAAAAAATGGGCAAACTTCTCAAAAGCAGCAGCACAAATGGCCAATAGATATATGAAAAAATGTTCAATATCTTTAGTTCTCAGAAACTGCACATCAAAACTACATTGAGATTCCATTTTGCCCCAGTCAGAATGGCTATTATTAAAAAAAAAAATGCTTGGGAAGATGTGTAGTAAAAGGAACCCTAATACAATGTTGGTAGGATGTAAAGTAGCATAGCTGCTATGGAAAAACTAAAATTAGAACTACCATATGATCCAGCTGTACCACTTCTGGGTATTTATCATAAGAAAATTAAGTCAGCATACCTGCAAAGCCATTGTTACAGTTTGAATATGAGATGCCCCTAAAAAAAAAGCTCACCTGGTAATATAGAAGTGTTTCAAGGTGAAATAATCAGTTTATGAGAACTATAATCTAATCAATGGATTGATCCATTTGATGAATTAATAATTTGAATGGATTACTGGGTGTTAATTATAGGCAAGTGGGGCATGTATTTTAGCCAGCTTTTGTGATGCAGTGATTAAAATACCTAACAAGAACAACTTAGAGGAGGAAAACATTTACTCAGAGGTCTCAGTTCATAGATGGCCAACTCCATTGCTCTGGACCCAAGTGAGGCATCACATTATGGGGGAAGGGCCTGGTGGAGGAAAACTGTTCAGCTCATAGTGGGGTCAGGAAGCAGGAGTGGGGAAGGGGCCAAAGGAAAAATGCATTCTTCCAGGGCAGCCCCCAGTGATCCACTTCTTCCAGCCATACCCCACCTGCCTACGGCTACCACTCAGTCCATTCAAATTAGGATGGACTAATTAGGTCACAGCTGTCATAATCTAATCACTTTACCTCTGAATATTTCTGCATTAACAGGGGCTTTGGGGAGACAACTTATATCCAAACAATAACAGCTTGGCTAGAGGAAGTTGGTCAGGGCTGTGCCTTTGGGGATTCTATTTTGTCCCTGGCTCCCTGCTTACTCTTCTGCTTCCTGGTTTTCATAAACTGAGCAGTTTTCCTCTGCCACACCCTTCAACCATGATGTTCTGCTTTACTTCAGGCCTAGAGCAATATAGTTAGCCAACTATGGACTGAACCTCTAAAACCATGTTGTTCTTGCCAGATATTTTGATCACAATGATGGAAAGCTGACTAACACACCCATGTTTATTGCAGCACTATTCACAATAGCCAAGATTATAGAATCAGCCTAGATACACACTAACAGATGAATGGATAAAAATAAGTATGGTATATATACATAATAAAGTATTATTCAGCCATAAAGAAGATGAAATCATGTCATATGGGTGGAACTAAAGGACATCATGTTAAGTGAAATAAGCTAGAAAAGACAAGTATTGCATGCTTTCTCTAATATGTGGAAACAAAACAAAACAAAACCATTGATAGTTTAGGAGGGACCATTAGGGAAGTAGAAGGGGCCCAGGATCATGGTTAGGGGGAGCAGAGGGGAGAGTTTAAAAAAAAAGGGTAGAAAGAGGGCTGGTGCTATAGCTCAATGGTAAAGCATTTGTCTTGCTGTGTGAAGCATTGGGTTTGATCCTCAGCACCACATAAAAATAAATAAAGATACTGTGTGTCATTCTACAACTAAAAATATATTTTTAAAAAAAGGGGAGAAAGAGGGTGGAAATGATCAAATCATGATATATGCATGTACAGCAATGTCACAGTGAAATGTATTAAAATGTATAATTAATATGCATTAATAATTACAAAAAATATCTGATAACTTAAAAAATACAAATTTCTAGCCCTTTCCTCCATGGGTTCTGATTCAGCAAATATAAGATAGAGCCCAGGAAACTGCATTTTAGTTCTTCCCAGGTGATTTCAGGGCAGATGGTCTATAGGCCTGGGAAAGGTCTGCAGTGATTAAAGCCCAATCTAGTGCCTTTCCTCAGGCTGAATGCCTGGCCTATTCTAGACTCAGCATGGAATGGAGGTTTTCTAAAGACTAGGGGTCTCAAACCTAGGGATCAGGTTGGCAGGTCAGATGTATATCATCTTCACAGGGCCTTATGGGAACTCAAAATCACAGACACTCAGATGATGGTGGTTGTTCCAAGATCCCATGCACAAAACCATGAAGCTAGGACAGTGCCTGCTATATGGATCAATTTTCTGAGTATGTAAGACCTAGAACACTAGATTCTGGAAAGGGCCTAGGCCTCTAGGCAAGAACAACAACAATTTGTAAGAGACTCAACTTGGGAACTAGTAAAGGTCTTTCATGTATTTATTTTGGATTTTTCTCCTTCTTTCCCACTGTTTACCAAATAGAACCAAATGGAGCTGGACACCATAGAGCACACCTATAATCCCAACAATTCTTTATGTGTGAGGCAGAATGCAGGACTAGGTTATATCTAGAGTCCTTTCCAACCCTAGAATATTATGACACACTCTGCTTAAAATCTATCAGTGATATCTTATTGACTATAGAATTAAATATATTAAGTGTCTGGAACATTGAGGAGGAAGCCCACTGTCAGTTATTGGCCCCAATTTTTGTTAAAGCACTAGTCACTTTAGTGAAACTTAAGTATTCCCATTTTTCTCAACATGCTAGGGAGATTTTTGCTTACTCAATGTTTTTGCCATTATTTTATCTTAGAATAGCTATATACCTTACCTCAGTGTGTATGATCTCTATGCATTTCAAAGTCCAAAACATACAAAGCTCCTTTAAGGTTTTCCCTTTGTGTGTCTAGCTCGAAAACAAGCTCTTTTTCCTGACTCCTCCAGTATCCCTCCTAGGTGAAACCCAGATTCCCCCACAGGTCTAGTCCACATGACCTGTTGTCAGCTCCGTGAGGTCAGGACCTGTGTGTATGAGGCAAAGGGTTCTGCACAGAGAAAAGTTTGACAAGTAATTGTTGAAAAATTATCAGAAGGAGAATGATCCTATTTGAGTTAGGTTCTGAATTTCAGTGGCAGCCAATATAAAAAAGTGTCACACAATGGACAGTTTACAGTCTTGCAAAAGAAGGAATACAAATTCCTGTTGCAGTAAACAATTATTAAAATTAACCCCAAGAATGTGAGCCATAAAAAGATGTCACTTTCATGAGCAACATGCTCATGAAGGCTTCAGATGATTCTCACTGCCAATAACATCTTGGGGTGAGGTGTTCAACTTGGTGGTTAAAAGGTTACTGGGGGCTCCTGGTCACAGTGGGTCCATCTGAATTCTGACTCCATAAGGTTTTGGCAAAAAGCAGACTTTCTACCAGTTGAGATATTTTTGTATGAGATCTCCTTGGATTACTGTTAACCCTGGATATGGGCTGCCTCAGTTTATACCCTGTCCACCTGGGTCACAGTCAAGTATGTATACATGTTTTATCTCCCTGACTAGACTGTCAGTTTCTGCCTGGAAGAATCTGTATCTTGAACATCTTCCTATCTCCTTCATGCCTAACACAGAGCCCTGCTCATAGCAGATGTCAATAAATGTTCTCTGGATGGATGCTCAAATTTAGATCAAATTGACTCAAATCCCAATTAAAATCCTTTAGTCAGGAAGACAAGATTTAATTCATTTTTTTCCTACAAAAAGGGCAATCTTGCTGTTTAATATAACCTAATACATTTTTTTCACAACTCTGAGACAGACGCAGGTTCTGTTTTTAGAAGGCACATCTGAGATGTAAAGCAGTACTTGATTTTTATATTTTATTCTGATTAAATTTGAGGCATATCAGAAATGCGTGGTAACTTGTTTGCTCTGAATTATTCTATTCACCATACCAGGATTGTAGGATAGCAGAGTATGATAGACCTTGAAGACCAGCCAGGTTGTTGAACAGCAGAGACAATTAAAGAATTCAAATTAGGACCCAAGTTGCATGATTAACTGGTTAGTTGAATAGTTGATTAATTTCTTTTCCTTGTTCATTTGTGCAACCAGTCATTGAACACATATCATGTGCCCAGGCCTGTGCTGGGGGCCAGTGAGTACACAGCTGATAAAAACAATCACAGTCAACATCGAGGTCACTGACTAATGGTTACTTCCTGATTCCTGGGACTAGGACATTTTACCTTCTTTAAAGGAACTAAATTGCTTCTTCATAAGAGCCTCCTGAGGAAAACAATCAATGTCTGTTGGATAAGAAGGCCTTGAACTTCCTGGAGTTCTACAAGTCAAGTGCATCTATTAGAGGGCTTCTGGACTGGACTTCCTTGAAAATCTTGTACTATCTGCCTCAGCACTGGTCCCCTTTAAATTCAATCATACCACATTCAGAAACAAGTCTCTACAGACTAAACTATCAATTCTCCTTTCATCCCATGGCTGCTCTCCCCTTAATAGCAGGGGTATTTCTCACTGCTCTTCACTATGTCTTACACAATATAGGCCATGTATAGCTATAGCCACTGAGACAATCACCTCTCTTTAAACACATTCATACACTTATATTCTTTTGGGAATGCCAAACAGGCCTTATCCTCTGCCAATTACCCTTCTGATTGGAAGTGACTACCTGGAGTGCTGTATTGAAAATGTTTCTGAGGCCGAATATAAACTCAATAGGAACAGGGGATTTGATTGCTTAGCATCAGATGGGCAGCCATTTTCTTTCCATTAACTAGACCCTGACTTTAATACTTCTGATTCCTGGATGCTTAAAGGACATACCACACAAAAGTCCTTTACAGTGCCATCAACAATATTACACACCTATCTATAACTCCCCTGCTATAGTCTGGATCTGAAATGTCTCCCAAGACCAATGTGTTAAGGACTTGGTCCCCAGCACGAGGTGCTATCAGGAGGAAGAAATTAGATCACAAGGGGGGAACCCTGGAGGGTGGACCCATGCCTTCTCTCTCTCTCTCTCTCTCTCTCTCTCTCTCTCTCTCTCTCTCTCTCTCTTTTTTTTTGCTTCCTTGTCATGATTTACTGTCTTGCTGCAGGATTGAAACCTCTGAAACTATGAGTCAAAATAAACCTTTCCTCCTTATAATAAGTAGATTATCTCAGATATTTGTCACAATGACAGAAAGCTGACTAACATCCCCAACACATACTCTATAGCCCTCCCACCAAAATCTCCTTCTAGGGCTTAGTTTCTCTATGAAGAGTTTCCTTACCTCTTCTTCTGTGGGAAATTATTCCTCTTCTTCAAGTTCCTTCCTTGCCACTGGATTCTTCTATCTACATGTCTACCTAAGAGACGGGGTTCCTATCTTAAGACCAGCAAAATATCAGTCAAAGGTAAGGCACTTACTAAAGAATTGTGGAATGATGAATTATTTGAAACTCTCTCCTCTTTTCACTTCTCCAAGCTGTCTTTTAGAGGTGCAAGAGCTAGTTCCTATTTATAGTCTTTCAAATTTATAGAGGTACACCCTAGCAAACAGGTCTGTTACCTCCTAAGTCCACCCACTATCAGGAGATGCTCTCTTGCTCTTCCTAGTCCCGCATTCCAGTTGAAGAAGTGAAACTAGGTGTTACTTTGATCTACACTAATTGGGTACTGAATAGATGGGACAGAATGGATTATTTAATCTAATCTTTCATTGAGCTCTATTGTCCTAACTTCAACATAATCATAAATTTTTGTGCTTCTTTTATCTGCCAAACCAGGCCATTGTCAACTTTTCTGAACAGTTACAACAACCATCTAATTGGCATCTCAACTTCATTTTTTATTTTTTATAATCTATTCTCCACTTAGCTGCTTCATTTTTTTTTAAGATCACATCAATCCCCTGTTTACAACTGGTTAGTAGCTTCCTGATGATTCTAGGGAAAAAGTTCCAAACCTCTCTGTAGCCTCCTAGGCCCAACACATCCAGCTCCTGCTTATCTCTGACCTTATTATCATTCTCCTTCTGGTACACTGTATTCCAGTCATGGGGTCCACATATTACTCCTTTAATGGTCAGAATCTCTGGGTTTTTGCTCTCATTGCTCATTCTCCTGGAATTCTTTTGCCTCAGCTTTTAATTTGAGATTTGCTATAGTGTGAATGTATCCCCCAGAAAAATATGTATTAGAAACTTAACACCCAATGCAACAGTGTTGGGAGGTTTGGCCTAATGGAAGGTGTTTAGGTCACAAGGGCTCCGCCCTCATGAATGGATTAATGTCCATTATAAAAGGGCTTGTGGATGCAAATTCAGTCTCTTGTCCTCTGTCACCTCTCTGGCTTTCTACCATGGGATGACATAGCAAGAAGGCCTTTACCAGATACCAGCCCCTCAAGCCTTCAGAACTGTGAGAAAATAAATTTCTGTTTATGATAAATTACCCAGTCTTTGGTACTCTGTTATAGTAGCACAAAACAGACTAAAACAAGATCTTAGCTCAAAATGTCACCTCCTCAGGGAGCCCTTCCTTGAACATCCTATCTGAAGTACATAAAGCAACTCCCAGTTACTACTCTTTATCCTAGAGCCTAATTTATTTTATGGCACTGAAAATCTGAAATTATCTTACTGACTTATATGTTTGTTTCTGTGATCTACTTCTCACACTAGAATGTGAGTTACATGAGCATTTCATGCAAGACAGACCTGTTTGAGAGTAAGTGCTAAATAAATCTTTACTGAAAGCTAAATGAATATTTCTGAGGATCTCCAAATATGGGGCTATTTTCCCCCATGATCCATTCATACTTTTCATAAATATTAAATCATAGTAAACATGAGAGTATGACACCAGAAGCCAGACCTGGTTGAGTTCATTTCAATATATGGCTCTTCATGAAACAGTATAACAAAATTAAAGGGTCCAGGGCAACATGTGAAAATAAGGACAAGAACATGTATTTGCCTTAGAAAAAGTCAGGAAAGGGAAAAACCTGATGGCTAGAGAGGCCAGGGTAGGCTTTAGCGTTCTAGAACACAGTCTGGGAGCAAATGTCAGGGATGTGATGCAGCAAGCCAAGAAGGATCAAGTTCCCTGAGCTGGCATAAGACTAAACAGGCAGCATCTGATAGAGAGCTCAGATGAGACACTTGAAGTAGCCTCTGGGGCGAGAGTGGGGGTGAGCATGATGGAGAAAGCTATGGAAAAGACAGATGATCTCAGCTTCTAAATGTATTTGGTGGGATGCAGTGAGAAGACCACTAGATTAGGAGTCCAAAGGCTATGATATACTGAGCAGCTCCTTCTTGCCAGGTTTTGTGCTGGGCAGCTCACATATATTACCTCCTTCAGTCCTTACCATCACTTTCCCAGGGAGCTACTAATATTCTCATTTCATGGAGAAACTGATACTCAGACAGGAAAAGTTATTTTAGTACTCTGACTTTCAGGATGTTTATCTATAATAGATAATAATAAAACCCCTTTCACAGGTCTGGTGTGAGAATGCAATAAGATAGGAGATTGACCATGTATGCTATGCCAGGTTCTTTGCAAATTTTACTGTTATTGATATAAATAACCACAGAAGTTTGGGAAGCTGAGGCAGGAGGATTGCAAGTTCAAGCCAGCCTCAGGAATTTATGAAGATCTGGAGCAACTTAGCAAAATTTTAAAAAATTAAAAAAAATAAGACATAAAAATGGCTGGGAATGTGGCTCAGTGTTTGAGTGCCCCTGGGATTAATTCCTTGTCTGTGTAAATAATCATATATAATATTAGCAATTAGGTGGCACAAGATGACATAGTTCATGAAGGTCATAGGCGGGATGAAAATGCTGGATGGTGTCCTTCACTGTCAGGTCACCTCACAGAAGACAAGGATTTGAAAAACAGCTCTGCCAATAATTAGCTGCATGACCTCAGGCAAACTGTTGCACTTGTGCAGCCATGTTCTGATTTTTTTAAAGTTATACATGGACATAATATCTTTATTTTGTTTATTTATTTTTGTGGTGCTGAGGATAGAACCCAGTGACTCACATTTGCAAGGCAAGCGCTCTGCCACTGAGCCACAACCCAGCCCTAGCCGTGTTCTCTTAATCTGAATACTGGGGCAGAGCCCTGTATTAAGGCCCACAAGGATGTGGGCACAGAAAATAATTGGTAAACATGAATCCGCATGGTGTGTGTAGATGGGAACCGTGACAACTATGGTGAATAACCTGAATGGGACAAGTGTCTTCAGGTGACATGAAGTCAGAGCCTTTGCTTCAGGTGTCAAGGATTTTGCAGGCAGCAATTGGCCTCTAGTTTACAGTTACTGTGTGAGCTCCAACAAAAGACTAGTCTCTATCTTGCTTATGCTTGCTTCCCTGGAAAATAAAAACAGTGTGAACCTCCTAAGACACAGAAATGTGCTTTAGGAGTTTATTTAACATTAGAAAAATAACTGCTTATTACTGTGTGTATATACAGGACTGCATGACGAATGTGATTCTGCAACCTGTATACTCAGAAAAATGAGAAACTATATCCCATCTGATTCAAATGTATGATATGTCAAGGTCATTGCACTGTCATGTGTAACTAATTAAAACAAATAAAAAATTAAAAAAAAAAAAGAAAAATAATTGCTTATAAAATCAGCTTTAGGAAAGAGCTGACACGAAAGGGACATAGCCAGAATTCTCCCAGGGGGTCATATTGCAAGCAACACACCACTCTTGGCAGACCTGAAAGTATGTCTCTGCAATGAGGACTGTGTTCTTCAGGGAAACCTAAGCCGGGTGGGCTGTTTGCTGAGAGAGTGTCAGTCCTCAGGCAGAAACGGGACAGTTTGTCCTAGCCATTCCAGGCTGCCAGTGAGTTGACGCAGGCCTTGCATTTGTGCTCTGGGGAGTCATAAATGTTTTCCCAGTGAAGAGCATGTAGACATAAGTCATGCACACATGCCACACAGCTGCCAGACAATCAGTCGTACCATGGGCCACTTACATCCTTCTTACATCCTGGGGCTCTAGTTGCAAAACTTTAACTCATTTGAACTTCATACACACAAAATCCTGCAAGGTGTTATAAATCTGATTTTATAGACTGGAAAAAGGGGGTTCAAAGAGCAATTTGATAAAGTCATATAGTTAGAAGAGATGGAGCTGCAATTCAGCCTAGGTCCTTCTGATTTCAAGGACACGTCAGTTCTTTGCAGATTTGCCTAAGGCAGACATACTTTTCAAGATGAAAAGCAAAACCAAGAATTAATCCACCATTCCAACCTAGGTAAGAGTCCCCCTATCCCACTTGGCACATGGTCCTCTAGCCTCTGCAGGAATACCTGCCCTAATAGGGGTCACCCACAATCTGCTCCAGTTGTAAAAACTTCTTTGTTCCATTGACATAGGGAATGTCAGCTTCCCCTGAGTGCCTAAATTGGCACAATATTTTCTTGCTTCTCTATATTGCATTTTAAATATATGACTTTTAAAAGGCCACCATGCTCCCTCTCATGATGGCAATTGCTATTCTGAATTCATGTGGCTTATGAGTTTAGATTTTCAAAAGGCAAATATTCTTAGAGCATGTATCTCTTCCACGTGGGTATTCACAGATCCTATCACACAGTGCCAGGGCTAGATGAGTCATTCCACTGCCCAGCACCCTCCTTGTCCACTGGTCCAGTTCTTCTGGGTCATTCTGTAGGACACAAAGCTGGCTCTAACACTTCTCTCCCCCTCACCTGCTCTTTTGGACACAAAGAGATGTTTTCAACAAACCAGAACATATAGCATGGGGGAGGGGGTCTCAGACTACCCAGCTGAGCCCTGTTCAAAGTGGAGGACTTTTATTTATGTAGTTACTGTTTAGGGAGACTTTGGAAAAGAGAGGCTCCTGGGGACAGACTGAGGAGTCACAGCTGTAGCAAGAGCCTCTGACAAACCAACCCTTTGTATTCAAGGACATGTCACCTTGATAAAACTTAATAGCTCAGCATCCTACAGATTTAGAATTCAGAGAAAGGGCAGCATTCTGCTTGGTTTCTCTAAGATCATAAGAATAGCAATGCCAGATGGGTTCTGGGGGGTCACTTCCCAAAGAACCAGGAGTTCTTTCTTACTTGACATTGCTCCTACCATACAGGATATATATTAATAGCAAGATACATATTAATATATTTGCACAGATATATATTAATAGCAAGTATTTTAATTAATCATTTAATAAAGTACACGACAACACATAAACATCTCACCCATAAATTTGGATAAAACACCTTGACATGTATCAATATCTGCATTTTTCCCTAAAGAGGCAGACTCCCTCCCCAGACTGTTTGTACATGGTTGAATTCTCCCATGGCATCCCTTTTCAGGTTCTTCTGGTAAAAAAGAGAACCACAAGGGGTGGGAAGTAAATCACAAGACGTCAGACCAAATGGACTAGAACGATCCTGACCCACACAGGGGCTGGATCTGGGCCAGACTACCCAAAAGCCTTCCATCCTTGGACACAGAATATCTAACACACCTGAATGTCTAAAAGGCACCTAAGTACAGTGCATTCAAATTCTGATCAAGATCTTTCTACTCAAACCTAGTCACCTTCCACATGTTTTAGTTTTTTATTTTAAAGAAGAAAATGGAAAGATCATAATACACTCATGCATCCAGAAACCTGGGGGTTGTCTTCATACTTTTTATTTTTCACAGTTATTTGTACCCAACCCATCATCAAGTCACCCCAATTTTGTTTTCAAATCATGTTTTCCTTTTCATCTACTCTGGTCCTGTCCAGAACCTTTTTTTATTGGTACTAATGAAAAGCTTCCTCTTAACTAGCTTCCCCACACCAACTCTTGCACTTTCCATCCATTGTTAAGACTACTATAGGAGAGATCTCTTATGCTCAAATTGAACACAATGCTCTTCAGATGTGTAACTAACACACATGCACACACACTTCTGTTCAAATCCTTCAATGATTCTCATGAACTTATACTAAATAGGGAAAAGTCTTTAACAAGGCCTACAAGGTCCTGATCTCTCTCTTTAGCTTTTCCTCTATATTCAAGTCACACTGACCCATCTCAGTTCTGACAGTACTAAGCTGCCTTTCACCTATAGAGGCCATATTCGTTCACTCTACCCACTCCCTTTCCCTTATTAATTCCAAGTGATCCTTATGCTCTCTACTCAGATGTCACCTCTTTTGCAAAGCTGTCCTTGATCACCTGAAGTGGGTCAGGACCCCTATTATATAATTCTCTCATGGCACCTTATCCTTTTCATGGTGTTTATCCTAGTTTGTAATTTTACATGATTGTGCATCTATTTGAATAATGTCTGATTTTTCCCAGAAGATTTTTAAGGGCAAGGATCCTTGAGATTAGAGATCATGTCTGCATTATCATCATAGTAAGTTTAGCTTTTAGCACAGGCCTGACATATGGGTAGTAGTTAGTCAATAAAAATCTATTGAATGAACACATAAAACACAGCTCTTATTTGAGTTGCTGATACTACTTCTGAGGTTCTCTAGAGTCTGCCCTAAGCAAATAGAAATTTAAATTTTTGCTACCTCTCATATCTACGATAGTGGCCTCTAAATGATGAGATCATTGTACTGTCGATCCTACAGTTTGGATCTGGAATGCCCCCCTACCCCGCAAAAGGTCATGTGTTAAATGCTTGGTTGCCAATAGTGGTGCTTGTGGAAGGTGGTGGAACCTTTAAGACATAGGGCCTAGTGGAAGAAAGTTAGGTTACTGCGAGATGTCCCCAAAGGGCTGCCATGAGGTAAGCCGCTGCTGTGCTCCACCATGTGCTTCCATATGATGTGCTACTTCAACAACAGGCCCAAAAACCATAAGGCCAACTGACCATGGACTGAAACTTCTAAAACCATGAGCCAAAATAAACCTTTCCATCATTTAGGTTGATTAATCAGGTATTTTGTTATAGTAATGGAAAGCTGACTAACACAGCCATCACTGTCATCATCACCACAGTTACATTTACTAAGGATATATATATTTTTTTTTACCATGCATTAGGAACTATGCCAAGTACCATAATTGTGGTATTCACTTACTCTTCACAGTACTATGAGTTATACATTATTAACTTTATATTTTTATTTAAGGAAAAAAAAAAAACAAAGACTCAGAGAGGATTTGCTAACATAGTGGGGCTAGGATCTGAACCATGGTCGAACTCTAAAGTCTACAGTCTTAATCACAAACCACTGCACTACAAAATGGGCTAATAATACCTACTCATGGTGACATCATAAAGATTCAAGCATAGTTAGCTCTCAGGTTGCCGTTATTATTATTATGATGCTGGAGGCACTGTGGGAAGGGTTAGCTATTTTGCTCAGGAGAAAACTAATCTGGCTGCCCTTCTGAGGCTAAAACAGCTGGGCCTAGTTTGCGAAAGAGAATTTTATGAAAAGCAACATGCTGTGGCAGTTCCAACACTGTGCATTGAGAGGGGAGTTATTATAAAACCACTGCAAAGATCTCTAGCCCTGGCAATGAACACTTCATAATGAACTTAGGTTTCTCACGGCAAGCCCAGACATCCTGCGTGGGGACCCAAACTTATAACAGTTCCTTGAATTTCTTTTGCTAATTTTCTTTCTCCTTCCCTGGAGTATACAAACTGAACACACCACATTTAGAGTCAGGAGATTCTGTTTGAATTCTGATGTGCCCAGGGTGGAGGAGGTAGGGATCTATCCAGGTGCCTGGGCCTTAGAGCCTCAGTATTCAGGAAGCCAGGAGATGACAACAGATAATATTGTCATTTTCTGTGCTTTGTCTTGAGGATAATCCACTCTTCTGAGTCTCTTTCCCTTTTTTTTCTGTCACCCACCACTGGGCATAAAGAAGACGACAAAATATTTGAGTCCCTACTTTTACACCACGTTCTCCTATAGTAAAGCAATCAATCAATCCCAACAACAATTTTTAGAAGCAGGTCCTATTATCCCTACATCACAATCAAAGGAACTACAGTTTGGGATTAATGACCTGGGATAAATTTTTACACTAAGAGGTGGAGTTGAGATTCAAACCTGTTGAATTAGGTTCCAAAATCTGTGCTTTCCATGGAAATATCAGAAGAGATTTATAATGACTGAACAATTATGGAAATTACTTGCATGTGTACAAGTGGTAGTGAAGCCATGAAGGCCCATTTGTTCCCTCTTTCCCTCCATCACCTCTCTGTTAGCTGAGCACTTCTAGACATTGCCAGACACTGCACTGGATGTCAGCAATACAAAGATGGGTATGATGTGGCCCCTGCTTCTGAGAGGCTCACAGTTTAGTCAGGGGAGCTTTCTAGGGAAAAAAGGACAAAAGATGATCAGGAAACTAAGCAAGAGAGAGGAGGTAGAAGATCCTGAAACATCAGAACCAAAGGGTTCTTGGAAGACAACTACTCAAAACCTGGCTGCATTACTTGGAATCACTTGGAGAATTATTAGAACTGAAAACTTCCATATACCCGATTCCCAATTCTAATTATCCAAAACTAAAACTAAAGCCAGAAGTGACTCATAGACAAAGTGACTGAAGCCACTGATCCAGTCCCTTCGATTTTCAGGTATGAGAACAGAGTGGCACAGAGGGGAAGTGATTAGCCTAAGGGCACATAAAAAGGAGTCAATTCTTCACTCAGATATTCAGCTCACAGTCAAGTGATAGAAATCATTGTTTAAAAATTAGAATGATTTTAACCAGGAGGCAGGTAAATCTCAAGTTCAAGCCCAGCCTTGGCAACTTAGTGAGACCCTGTCTCAAAATAAAAAATAAAAAGGGCTGAGGATGTAGCTTAAAAGTAAAGCACCCCTGGGTTCAATCCCTAGTACTTCCGCACAACAGAATGAATTTGTTTTGATTGTATATTTATATATAAAAATTATACATATTTTAGATATATTTATAAAGTATACATATGACATATTTTATTTACATGGGTTTGGGTAGCTCTTTAAGGACAATGTTATATGTCTACTAGAAAATTATTTTTATGTAAGTAAAGTGTGGAGAACAACAAATCATTTAAGAAGACTAAAATTATACATGGATAAATTGACTGGATTTGGGTATTCATAATCAAGGACAGTCTTCTCAATCTCTCCTGCCTCTGACCACTTCCTTTCCAGGTATTCATTACAGAGCAGAAAACTTTTTTTAATTAATAAAGGACAGTATTTCAAGGTGCTGGTTGCCAGATGTGAATGAGAGAAGGAACGAGCAAAAGACAAACAGGCACTTTAGAATCTGCCAAAGCTTTGCTCTCCCCACAGCGATTTCCCCCACCCAGAGTAGAGATGTCCTGGTCACTAAAAACATGATGGGCCTCCTGCTGTCAACTCCTCTGCAGTGAACTAACTCAATCCCCTTGCCTGATAAGAACATCAGAAAATCCCTGTCCTTCCAGCTTCAGATTCCTTTCACTGGCTACATATAGATGACAGGAAAGGGTTAGAGGGGAAAAAGAGACTCTAAGGGGCACTGAGTGGGGGCAGGTTCTTCTCTAGTTCCTCTGTGATCTCACTGTGCAGTTTCTCATCAGCCCCATCCACCAAGTCTCCTCCTTTTGCAGTTTCATTGTGGTGTGCCTCTGTATCTGCTTATCTGAGAACTCTAGCAGCAAATTCTATATTCTCTGTTTCAACCTCTTTACATCTATCTTTTTTGACAATCCTAGCAAAATGAATTTCTATCTTATTTACCTTCTTGGGTTCAGCTATCATAGCCTCTTCTCAAAGGTAAGGAGACTAGAAGTATAGTCAGAAGTAGGTAGGTGAGACTCAGGAGAGCTCATTGATGGAGAAGCCTCATGCAGCAAGTGTTTAAAGAGACTCATCAACTGTGCTGTTGGGAAGCAGCCTTAGGAGGACGGAAGTAAGATGGCTCAGCTGCCTGGCCTCCCCATCTTAGCCCTGCCACTGATAAACTGGACAGTCCACACCCATTTTTAGCTCCACTTTTCTAATTTGCAAGTGAAGAAATTAAATTAGCTTGTGTCCATGGTTTCCATCCCTATTCTGAAATTTGAGATTTTCATTTTTCTCTTTGGCACTGGATACAAATAACTAAGATTGACACTATGACTCAATAATAAATGTTTATAATCCAGAATCAAATACACTAAAACCCTAGAGACAGAAGAAATTAGTCATCCTATTCTCTTTCCTACTCATTTGATAATATGTAAACTAAGGTCCAGAGAGGGACCATAAGTTCTGTGAGGGCAGAGACTATCTTGTTAATTGCATGCCTGGCACACTTTCAACAATGTCTGTAGAATGAATGAATACTCTTCCTCCAAAGTCATCAAGCCTGGAGGAGGGGAAATATCTTTACTCCTTCCCTGGAGATAGGGAACAGATAAGACAGAAGCCTCAGGCTGCTTCTGGCCCCTGAAGGAATGGTGCTCTCCAGCTAGAGAGCCAGAACACAGCCAGGAACACTTTCTCAAGGCTGGTGGTGCCAGCGGCACTTGGCCACGAAGTGGGCTTCTACTGGAGTCCTCCATGCTGTGCATAATGAATCACAATGTGTCAATTACTGCATTCTGTTAACAAGTTCGATCTGCCTGTGCATGGCCAATGAGTGCCCTGCAATTTGTCACAGATTTGCAGTTATAAATATGAGGCAGAGCAAGTGGGACACAGTATTTTAAAGTATTTCAGGCAAAAATACTGGTGGTTAGTTTGGTTTTGTCAGCTACTGGCCTCAGTGATCAGGCAGCAGCAGGATGTAGGGATGTTCTGTCTCCTCTCTGGGGAAAGGGTCTGTGTCTTGGGCATCCTTTCCTAGCCTGACACAGGAAAAGTTCACATAAAAGAAAGAAATACAACAATGGCTTTCTCTAAGTATTGAATAAAATGGGGCAGAGACAGAGTGGTAATTTAAAAAATTATCTTCAGCGTGGTTAATGCAGCATGGTCATCTGGTCACTGGCACCGAAGTCACACAGGATTCAAAATTCAGCTCCACCTTATAAGAACTGTATGATCTTGAGTAATCTCTTTAATTTTTTTGCAACTCCATTTCCACATTGACAAAATTGAAATAGTACAACTACCTAGCAGAGATATTACAAGGATTAAATAAGATAATGCATTGCAAACACTGAACAGGGGCTGGCATGCAACACATGAGCCTCCTACTGTGTTAGAGTTGTTTTCTGAAGGCATTCTAATCTCTTGAGGAAGTCCAGGGCCAAGACATTAGACAAACCCAGACAAGACCCTTTGTGTCTTAGATATATGTGTGGATCATCCTCCAGAGATTTTACAGTGCAGATTACAACTGTAGTCATGTGAGGATGTCAGAACTGCCCTCCTCACCTCACACTGGCTGCGTGAGAAAAGTGAGGAAGCATCCTGGTGCGAGGGGAGGCTGTTCATTTCTCAGGCAGCACCGCTGCAGCCCCTGACCTACTTTCTTACTAAAAATAGCCCTTCTTAGGTCACTGCCGCAAATTGAATTCCGCTGCTTCACTGCACTCTGTAAGCAGGTGGGTGGGCGCCAAAGCACATTTGGTGATCCAGAGCCTCTGCTTGCCTGGTGCACTGCTGCCCACCAAGGATGCTAATCCTTCACGCCTGAACAGAGGGCAGGGCATGTTTGTATATAGCAAAGGCTGGCCCTGCTGAGAGGTCTCTGTTTGGGGGTGAGGGTAGCAAGGGGCAGTGAAGGGAAAGTCTAGTTCCTGCTTTGAATTCTGACAGAACTGAATTGAAATATGGGCACCACGGTATTCTTGTTATTTGACCCCAAGAAAACCACAATTTTTCTTTGCCTCAGTTTCTTATCTGTAAAATGGAGATAATAAAACTAGTTTTAATGTACTATACAGATTTAAAATGCTGTACAAAAGCTGTCCATGTTACAGAATTTGTGCTCAATAATGAAACTAATATGGTTCTTCTCCATAGTCTGGCCTGCTAGTTCTATAATGCTCTCATATTGAAGGCTCTTACAGGAGGGGCAACAAGGGATAAGAGATCAAACCAGAAACTAGCATGTGTGAGGCCCTTGGTTGGATCCCCAGCACTTCCAAAAAAAAAAAAAAAAAAAAAACCAACAAACCAAACCAACAAAAATCTAGAAAGACTGAAAAGGACCTCAGAAGTACTTAGGATAAAGGTTCTTAGATATACATGCCTATAATCCCAGCTACTCAGGAGGCTGAGGAAGGAAGATCACAAGTTTGAAATCAGCCTGGGCAATTTAGTGAAAACTGTCTCAATAAAGAATAAAAAAGGGCTGGGGATATAGCTCCGTGGTACGGTGTCCCAGGATTCAATCCCCAATACTGCAAATAAATAAATAAATACTCAATCAACATGTATTGAGCACCTATTAAATTCCAGGCCTTTGCTAAGTACTGGGAATTTAATTATATGCTTCAGACCCTCCAGAAGCTCCCAGTCTATGCCAGAGACAAAAATAGTTAAGACTATGACCCAATACAAACATGTTAGAGCCAGGTTATAAAGCACACAGGAACAGGGATGAAGGAACAACTGATTGCATCTAGGAAGGCAGGGAAATCCACAGAACTAAATTGGAAGAAGAGGTGTATATACCTGTTGGACAAGAGGGCAAGGGCATTTCAGGAGGACTGAACAGGATATATGAAAGCATACAGAGGGACAGGTATTTATCAGAAAACATCCTTAAAGTCACCATACTGAGTGGCACAAAGATAATTTGTTTAAGGGGTTGAAGCCAATGACAAAGGGTTTGAATAACATCAATAATGCTGCCTATACTGGGTAGTATGATTCTTCCCAGTACTTTCTTCATATCTGGTTTCTTGTTTTTGCTTTTACATGACCAATGCTATTACTTAGTAATGCAATATTGCTTAATAAATATAAAAAATTAGTCAAGCAGATGGGATATAATTTATTCAATCCCACATGTTGGATAAATGTAAGTAACTCCTAATTTTATTAAGGTATAAAAACACTGTGATGGACATCTTTAAAAGCTTTTCCCACATTTATTTTCCTTCCTCCTTTCCTTTATTTCCCTTCCTCCCTTCTTTCTTTTATTTTATTGGGAATCAAATTCAGAACCTCCACCATGTTAGGCAAACACTCTATCACTGAACTATAGCCCCAGTCCAGTTTTTTCTACGTTTCATATTTTTCTTTAGGACAGAATTTCAGGATATGAATTAGTAAGTGAAAGTGGAATCAATATCTTCAAGGCTCTTGATAATCACTCCAAAATGTTTTCCAAAAGTGGCCCAACTGTTTTTTTTGTTGTTGTTGTTTTTATAAATGAGGAGGTAAGGTCCAAAGATGTTACATTGACTTACCAAATCACAATGTTGAACAGGAGAAGAATCAAGTCCAGTGCTAAGAATCTAATTCCCACTTCAGTGCTCTTTCTTCTGGAATGATATCTATTTCAGTCAATGCCTCTGATCATTAACTCTGTGTATTTTAAGGTAGAAATGTACTCGAGTAGATGAAAGTACTATGTACTATGCACATATGGAGTTTTAGAGGTGAACCTATTTTTCCATCCTTATCATGTACGTGTGCTCCTATACCAATGGCGATATTTGTTCTGGCTAAGCTAAGCATATGTTACACTGTCTTACCCCCACACCTTTAATCCTAAATGAAATGTTTCCTGTTCTTATGTGTAAATTTTAAGCATATTTTTAAAAACCTGACCTACATGATACTAAAAGCATTTCTAGGCTGTGGGCATTTACTATCAATAAATTCACATATGATATTTATTTTATTGCTTTGTATTATCTCTTGTATTGGTATAAAATTAAGTTTCACCTACAGAATAGAAGCTTCATCAGGCTTCTGTTATTAGAAAGGAATAAATAAGTCCCCTACTCCTTAAAGCTAATCAGGATAGACTTACTTCAAAAAACACACTTCTAGAGTGTTATGGCTCAAGACAGGTCAATTCAATGCCTTAAAATATCTATAGTAGCAGGTATCTTGGTAGGTCAAAAAGTTTGCTGGACTAGGAGACAATAATCATAACTTTCAGGTGCTGAGGACCTGTCAAACCTGGCACAATGGTAATTTAGATAAGAATCCTTAAAATAACCCCATTTAAAGTACTCCAGTTTCTCTCCTCTCCTCTCCCTCTCCCCTCCCTCTCCCCTCCATCTCTTCTTCCTCTCCTCTCCCTCCCCTCCCTTCCCCTCCCCTCCTCCTCCTCCTCCTCTTCTTCTTCTTCCCCCCCCCCTTCTCTCTCTCAGCTGGGAATCAACCTCAAGGCCTCATGCATGCTAAACACACACTCCATCACTGAACCCCTCAACTCCTAAATTATCCCTATTTTACAAATGAGAAATCTTGGGACCTGAGAGATTGCGGAAGTTGCACAAAGTCAACTATATTAGTAATGGCAAAACTAGAAATTAAGGGGCTGGGGTTGTGGCTCAGTGGTAGAGCACTTGCCTTGCACATGTGAGGCACTGGGTTCAATTCTCTGCACCACATATAAATAAATAATTAAAATAAAAGTCCATCAAAAACTAAAATAAATAAATAAAACTGGGAATTAAGCCCACATACTTCTAACTAAAAAACAATCTATTTTTCTGCTTTACTACATCTCAGTAAATGTCATTTCAGTTCTAGTACCACTACTATCATATATGACCCCAACAGGACATTTGCACTCTCTGAATCATAGCCTCCTCACTTATGAGACAGGATAATTATCTTCCTATACTGTCCTTTATGCTCTACACAGCTACATCCACAGTGCTGTTGCCATGATTAAGTAATATAATGAGTGTAAAAGATCCAGACATATGTACAGATTGTTACAAGCATCCTGAACATCACAACTGATCATTCTGAAGATGACTGGACATCCTTCCAAGATCCTTTGTCATTTAAGGAGAATTTAAGTATACTCACTAGGCAGCCCCTTCTAGCATCAGAAAGTGAATGGCTGCAATGCATTTCATAATGACTTTCAGTAAGACCTAAAACCAAGAGGTTAACTTTCTGAAAAAAAAATCCATTAACTGTGTTCCCGGTATCAAGGTATCAAGACTCCCCAGAATATTTTTCTGCTTTGTCACTCATTTGTATACCCAGTTGCCCTCATCTTTTACTAGCAACTTGTTTCTAGAAAAGCAGGATTCCACAGAAGGGATGTGGGCTTGAATTCCATCATCAAGGGGTCAGTGGGTTTGGGGCATTTATTCCAGCTTTCCAGAGGCTTCTGGAGAAATTCAGACCTGGGCTGTAGTTCACATTCTGCTGCTGACTAGGTGTATAACATCGGGCAAGACACTTGACCTCTCTGCCTATTTCCCTTTATGTAAAATAGAAATAATAACTTAGACAAGTTAATTAATGTCCCTGGGTCAGTACTTCTTCTGCCCTAAAATCAACATCATAATACCATGTATATATAATTTATTATGTGCAAGCCCTATGCTGAGGACTTTACATGTATTCTGTCACTCATCCTTACAGTTCTGTGAGATGGCTACCATTACATCCAGTTAAAAGATCAGGAAACATGCATGCCGAAGAGTTCAGTAATGTGCTCCATGGCTTTTATGTTATAGAGTCAGGATTCAAACCCTAGTCTCCCTAATTTGAAATTCAATGTGTGTAACCACTAAATCTTATTCCAGAGAACTGTTTCAAGGAAGAAATTAAGTAAAATTTATTATTACATGCTTCCTGGGTGACTGGTGTCTGAAACCCTCTTCTCTAAAGACACATAGTACAAAAAGGCTTTACAGAGCCTATGAACCCAAGGCCACTCTGTGTGAGTGCTATGCATTTGAGGAAGGGGAGGGACTTGTCCTGAGCAGGGGGCATTTACTGCCATGCTCCCCAGATTCATAAAAACAGCCACGCTGTGAACATGGGCCAGGTTTATGAATGAAATTCCTCTTAAGTTTTAAAAGTCAGAAAGTTGAAGGTGGTTTAGCATTGAGAACCCTGCTAAAGACTGTAGTAAAACTCACATTCATATATTATCAGAGATTTCCTGGAGCTGACGGTATCCAAGGTGACTGAGCTGGACACTAATGAGAGAAAGATGTGACTGAGGAGGCAGGACTACATGACCCCCAACCCCCACTGCTTACACAGGAAGGATGAAGGGACAAAGAAGAAACCACATTTTTTTTTTTTTAAACCTTAGGCTGGATTGAACTAAAAATAGAAATGTGATTCAAATGTCTATTACCAAGTTCACTGCCTTTGCATTCTGGAAACCAGGTTCTTTTCCCCTTCATCAAATACATCCCCAAGATCTCATTCCCACAGCCCAGAGACACAGAAAAGTAAGAATTACTGAGAGTCTAATGAGTGCCTGGCATCATGCTGGGACCTCACACCCAAGATCCTATCTCAGCTTTACAACAACCTAGGAGTAGGGGCTGTGTTTTACAGAGGAGAAAACTGAGGCCCATTTAGATGAAATGACATGCCCAAAGTCACTCAGCAGTAAATGGCAATGCTAGGAGATAAATGAACTCAGGTGAGTGACTCTGTAACCCAGGCTCTCTCAAATACATATGCCTGCTACAAAGAAGGGAAGCTTTATTTTCAGCTAAGAGAGTGATGAAAGTAACAAACAGTGCTATCCAATTTACCTTATGGCTTTGGGAAGGACTCAGCAGAGCAGCCATTTGAATGATTCACTCCTGTGACTGACAAGACTTCTCTTGGTTACAGCTGCTAAATCTGCTACTCCCCACCCTACCCCCTCCAGTTGGCTCAGGAGATACAATTATTTATGTAAGAATTTCAGTGGCCTTCTGCCTCAAGGCATGATTATCATAGGCTTTTAAGTGACTAAAGGGGTCATAAATCATAATAAAGGCCAAAAAGAGTCAGGGTCAGGGAATATAAAAGAAGAGAGGATACTCTAAAAGCAGAGAAGTGGCCAAATGCAATAGCATAGCTCTTGTAGTGTACAAAAACCCTTTCCTAACAATTTCTTCATCTGATCCTCATGTCACGCTGGGAGGTAGAAGTCAGTATCTCCATTTCATAGATGAAGAATGTGAGGGTCAAAAAGGTCTGAGGTCCAAGGTTAGACAGAGACTGGAATAAGAACCTACATCTCCTCATTCCCACCAAAGGGCTTGCCCCAACCCACTCACAGTACAGAATGAGGACAGAAATCTTTAAGAACTATCAGGAAAAGAACTCTGTAGTCTTGCTCCCTGTACACAAGGCCAAAGATGGGAAAGTGTGAACACATCCTAGAAAGGCAGCACAGAGCCTGGAGCTGTGGGCTTAGAAATCATAACATTTAAAAATCCTTAGATATCAACTAATTACGTGATCCTGAGCAAGTCACCTAGTCTCTCTACCTTGATCTTCTCCTTTGTAATATGTAGGTAACAATACCTACATTATATGGTTGTTGTAAGGATTCAATAGGGATTAAAACAAAAAAACAAAAACTACCACCACAGTGCCTGGCACCAAGGCGGACACTTGAATGTTAGCTATCACTGTTTTCATCATCACCATGAAAAGGTGCTGGCACATAAGAAGTGCTCTGGGAACTGGGCCTGGTGGCACATGCATATAATCCCAGCAACTCAGGAGGACTGCAAATTTGAGGCCAACCTGGTCAATGTAGCTAGACCCTATCTCAAAAAATAAAAAAAACAGGGGCTGGGGTTGTGGCTCATCAGCAGAGCTCTTGCCTAGCACATGTGAGGTCCTGGGTTCAATCCTCAGCACTACATAAAAATAAATAAATAAAGGTATTGCGTTCAACTACAAGTAAAAAATAAATATTAAAAAAATAAAATAAAATATAGGTATGGGGCTGTAGTTCAGTGGTAAAATGCCCCTCCGTTTCAATCCTCAGTGTTCTCTCTCTCTCTCTCTCACACACACACACAGAGAGAGAGAGAGAGAGAGAGAGAGAGAGAGAAGGAGGAGGAGGAGGAGGAGAAGAAGAAGGAGAAAAGGAAGGAAGGAAGGAAGGAAGGAAGGAAGGAAGGAAGGAAGGAAGGAAGGAAGGAAGGAAGGATTCAGCAAATGTTCATTCCCCTTGTTCTTTCTTTTGTCCTCTTTTTCCCACACCTCCCAGGGCACCACACCCCTGCTGGTTATCTGAAAACCTATTGAGAGAGTGCTTATCCCAGGCAGCCTACCTGGGTTGGCCTTATTTATGGGCAGTGAATACTATAGTCACTAATCACACTTTGTGCCATGTGCTTTCAGGTCCCTCCCCAGAAATCAGCAATTCTATCTTGGTTTTTCCTCAGGGAGACAGAGCCTTAACATGAATGGGGCTCTTATGGAGAAACCTCCTCTTGCAATGGCTTCTTGACATTTAGGGAGATAGCATTTAGGGTGAGTCAACCCCCAGCAAAAGGTGGCCAGGAAAGCAGTCTTTGCTCTGGACCAAATTCCTGTAGGAGTAGGAATAACTGCCAGACAGACAGGTTGATGTAACGTTATCGAAGGCACCTTACAGCAGGGCCGCTTGGTAGAAACACTACCTATATATCTATGAAGAAAAGACTGTAATTAAGTAACTCTGCTTCATTAACCTTTCTCTACAGAAACAACTCCCTGACCTCTCGATAGAGCTAAGTCCCCATTTCAACCAGGTAGCTCTATGTGGATGTTCCAAAGGCCCACAAACTCAGCTACATTGTAAAATATATTTATCGCCTTACCCAAAACCTACTCTTTCCTCTCTTCATGTATTTCCCTTACCAGTTATGACACATCTAATCTACCTCATCTGCCAAGCAGAAAATTATGTACCGCATCCTTTTTTTTTTAAAGAGAGAGAGAGAGAGAGAGAGAGAATTTTAATATTTATTTTTTAGTTTTTGGCGGACACAACATCTTTATTTGTATGTGGTGCTGAGGATTGAACGCAGGCTGCATGCATGCCAGGCGAGCGCGCTACTGCTTGAGCTACATCCCCAGCCCCGTACCATATCCTTGATCTTATCCATTCTTCCCCATCCTTTCTCAACCACTTAATCCTGACAAGCAAACTCTTTCAAATCTCTTCCCTACTTTCTACCTCTGCTGACACTGCCTTAATTCAGGTTCTCATGGTATCTCCCTAGAGACAATACTCTGGTCTCCCTACTTGCCTCTTTATTTCCAGATTCCCTCCCTTTCACCTTGGCCTTCATCCTACCCACAGAATAATTTTCTTAAAATACAGATTGGATCATGTGATAGTTTTATATACAGTTTGTACCTGCCCCCCTCCTTTTTTTTTTTTAATCCTTAGGATTGAACCCAAGGCCTTGTACCTGCTAGGCAAACACTGAGCCACATCCCTGGCCCTATTATAAAATTTTATTTTGAGACAGGTTCTTGATAAACTGTGCAGGCTGGCTTGGAACTTGTTATCCTCAGTCTCCAAAGTAGGGGGTACAGATGTATGCCACCATGCTCAGCTGTACTCTGATTAAAAACAAACAATAATATATAGATGCGGCTATGCAGGTTTCATTTTGTTTTGTTCTTGTTACTGAGGATTGAACCTAGGGGCACTCTGCCATTGATCTACGTATATCCTCAGCCTGTGTTTGTTTTTTGATTTATTTTGAAACATGGTCTCACTAAATTGCAGAGCTGCCCTCAAACTTGTAACCCTCCTGCCTCAGCCTCCTGAGTTGCTGGTATTATGGGTATGTGTCACCATCCCCAGTGCTGTGAAGGTATTTTATAGATGTGTTTGACACTACAATCAGTTGACTATGTAAAAAATGATACTAGGGGCTTGGGTTGTAACTCAGTGGCTTTCCTAGCATGTGTGAGGCACTGGGTTTGATCCTCAGCACAACATAAAAAATAAATAAAATAAAAAATAAAAAAATTATACTGGATAATCTGGTGGGCGCAAAAGGACTTAAGACATGGGGTCTCCCTGACTGCAGTGTCAGCTCCTGCCCCTCCATTTCCTGCATGCCCTGCTTGACAGTTTGCTCTATGGATTTCAGACTTGCCTAGGCAGTCTCCATAGTTGTGTAAGCCAATTCCTCACATTAAATGTCTTAATTTATTTCTCCTACTGGGTCTGTTTCTCTGCTTGAACCTGAGTTGATATACACTGACTTTGAAATAATATTCTTATTTGGGTAGAACCTATTAGACTGGTGAAAATTGATAGCTGGACCATGCAAGGCTTTAACAAGGATGCGGAGACATAGAAATCTTTGTTTACTGCTGGTGTCATGTGTCAGGCATTAAGCTCAGTCCATTACATACATTATACCATTTAATTATCACAATAACTCTTTTTTGAGAATTCTCATCCTTTTTATTGAAGAGGTTCAAAGAGACTATAATTCACTACAAAATGGCAGGGCTGAGTTTCTTTCATGAACTTAGCATTCCCTCCCCAAAAAATCACATCAAATTCACTTGAGAATTATAATTTAACAGTATTTATTGAAACTATGATGTTCTATCTTACTTTTTATTCATATTTATTAACTTTCATTTCCAACCATAATTTATACTTTTTACAATGATGGGCTGTATGGATTTGGAAGGTGTCACAGATTCAAATACTTCCTTCTGAGGACATATGCCTGAAGCTTAGGGTTCTGGACTGAGTGGTAAAAGAACTGTTTTCTTAGTCTGCTTGGGCCTCTCTTCTGCTGGCTCACAACTGGAACATAGCCCTGCTCCCTCTAAGACTTGAGTATTTCATTTATAGATAAGGAGAGGGGACAGATGGCTTCTGCAGTTCTTTCTAGCTCCAACCCACTTTAATTCTATAAACCCAATATTCCCAAGTTCAGCATGGCCATATGCACTTTGTGTGCTCTCTCTAATGAACAAAGGTGATTCTGCAATGTGAGCATACAGTAGTGCAGTAACTCAAGACCCTCAAACCACATCCCCATTCCTGCTCTCAAACTTCCTCTCTGGGCCCATTTTACTAACTATCTTCAGACTACCCCACTGGCCTGTCCCACTGACAGTTTAAAAGCAACATAACCAAGAAGCTCTTCTCCATTCTGCCATCATTTCTGGCTGGCTCCCCTGTGTTTTGGCCTTTTGGCTTTTGACTAGGAATCACCCAGTCAATCAATCCCAAGACTTATAATTTCTACAACTAGGACTTTTTATTTTTACCCCCAATTAAACATTACTTTGTTGACCTCACTTCCCAATTCTTATTTAGAAGCTGATTTTGTTATCCTTTGATTATATAAACAATCCTGTGCCCTTTCTATGCCTTCAAGGGGACAGGCTGATGTTGGAGCTTTCAAATGGAACCACAAAGAGACCCCTTTGCAGTTCTCATCAACCAATTACTGAATAATATGAGAGACTATCACTTTTTAGTTATGGACACACCTCTTTGGATACCAAATTCCTTATACACAGAATACCCAAAATAATATTCTCCTTGAGAGTTACTTACCTTCTCTGTTTCTTAGTTTTTCATCTGTGAAAAGGGTATATTATTGACCTTACTAATAACATAAAAAAATAATGCATATAAAGAATATAAAACCAAACATGGACTAATGATGTCAATTATTACTGTTGTTATGGCTCAGTAAATAATTGAGAGTTGATAATCTATTGTGTTGGCTTCATGGATGCCTCTTTCTCCTGACTCACTGGCCCGCCACTCACAAAGCCAAGTTATTGTAGTCATTAACTTTTTAAAAAACTAGAATTGAGTTCATATAACAACCTCTTTGGGAAACTTTAAAAAAATCAAGAAACAAAAGGAAACAGGTCTAAATTTCTATATAGTACTGGGCTGCCTATACCAAAATTGATGAGATGAGGCAGTCAGGAAATGGAGAATATAATTAATCTAGTGTCATAGTAGTAGAAATCACCCAGAAACAAGCCAAGTCAAGGGTACCTGCGGAATCACTGTGACAAGAGTGGGGATCTTGAGAGTTCACTTCAAAAGTTGCTGATGCTCTATCTCTAAAGGGGTGTGATGTGCTGGCTAGAATCATCACTTATGGGCTATAATTCTGGGCTTAATTTCTAATTTGCTGTATCACTTTGAGCAAATAATTTTTTTACTTCAGTTGTAATTTCTTCTTCTGTGGCCATTCCTGATGTTCCTCCACTGTCTATAAAGTCTGTGGTTCAGTATTACCAGGCTTCCCTTCCCATCAAATCACCAAGATAACTAGCACAGTAACACAGGCCTGTAATCTCGGTGACTTGGGAGACTGAGGCAGGAGGATCTCAAGTTTGAGGCTAGCCTCAACAAATTAGCAAAGCCCTGTCTCAAAATAAAATAAAAGGGGGTAGGGATATAGTTCAGTGGTAAAGTCACAGCTCAAAAAAAAAAAAAAAAAAATCAGCCAAGACTCTGCTTCTCTCCCTTGGAAAGGAAAGGTAGTTGTTTCTCACAGTAGAAGCTTATTAATCTTTCCTGGCCATCCCCTTCACTTGGCAAAATTAAATTTTTAAAAAATCATCTTCTAAGAACTCTGCATAATTTTTTTTTCTTTTTGCCTTCTTTCTATGTAATGCTGTTTGGTAAAAATTTCTGAAAGTTGGCTCCCAATTGATCATAGTAAATTCCCTTCATATGCAGAATTTTTTTCAGAAGTGCTACCTGAATAAAATGAACACACTCACAAGATCTTCCAATATAAAGGCCACAGTACCAAGGGTTCAGCTCTGGGTAGCTTCCTTTCTACCATATTGTGAAGTAATTCAACTTCCAGCCTGCATAACAGTCTCTGCGCCAAAACCACTTCCTCTGTCCTTTTCAGCTATGGGCTTCAAAGAGCTACTAATGGAACTTTACATTATTCAGGGCAGTTCGATCCTGTGCCTTTCTAATTCCTTCCAAAACCCTGTTAAACCAACTGGAAGGGAATAAAGAAGGTATGAATCCACCAAGAAAAGAAGAATGGAAGAGGAGATCACAGCAAAGAGCAGAGCTCAACAAAATTCAGATGAATAACAAATAGATGAGGTAAAGTGACTTTGCAAAGAAGAGCAGGCTGCAGCCCCATACCTGCGGAAGGGGACAGTGAAAAGGGAACCCAGTTCTTTTGCAGAACACTGAAAGCCTCAGGTCTGGGAAGCATCCTCTGAATGTTGGGTAAGGATAAGGCTGAACTCAGAGGGGTTGACTGAAAATACATTTATGAGATAACTAGATGCCCAGATTCTTCCCAACACAACCAGGCAACCTATCTCTTGCTATTCCTAAAGGAGTACTAGACATTTATTCTCTGGAGAAACTGACCCAGGGAGGTCGTGGACTCAGGAAAAGCAGACTCACTAGAGGGCGGGAGTGAAGATAAGAATAAAACAAATGGGTTAAGTGACAGTCTATATACTAGATGATGGGACTCTCCCCCCAGCTTCCTCCCTGTTATGGTTATGAAGGCCTTAACCCAATCAGTGAATTAATCCCCTGATGGGATTAACTGGGTGGTAACTGAAGGTGGGTAAGGTGTGGCCAGAAGAAGTGGGTCACTGGGGGCATGCCTTTGGGGTATATATTTGGTGAGCTGAGCTTAGTCTCCCTCTGTGCTTACTGATCATCAAGTGAGCTGCTTCCCTCTGCCAAACTCTTCCACCATGATGTCCTGCCTCACCTCAAGTCCCTAGGAATGGAACTGGCTGTCAATGCACTGAGACCTCTGAAACTGTGAGCCCCCAAATAAACTTCTCCTCTAAAATTGTTCTTATCAGGTCTTTTAGTCACAACAACAAAAAAACTTTGTGACTAAACACTCCTTCCATTCTGCTCCAGAAAGTCAGTGTCTTGGCATATACACTCCAACACAGGAGATGGAGGAAAAGTCCAGAAATATTGACCCCTGGAGGTCTACCAGTGAAAAACCTCCCCACTATTCCAATCATTTTATAAGCAAGTCTGGCAGCCAATGAGCCCTGTTCATGCATAGTCTCTGTGTTTCCTCTTTTAATGACAGCTTAAAATCATCAGATCTTTAAAAAGGAAAATCTCTCTATCAGTCAGGGTCTCAGCAGAAGACAGAACCTCAAACTAGGCAGCAGAGTAAAGTTTAATAAAGGAACCAAATTTAGAGCTAAGATCAATATTTAGTATCTCAGTGCTACTAAATAAAGCTAGAGTTTTACTACCTCTAAGCCTGAAGAAGAAGGGAAAGAAGTGGTTACCAGAACTGGAGATGGTGAAGTTATGAAAAGGAAGCCCTGACTTAAGTTTTAGAAGAATATTTCCATTAGTATATGTCTGTGTCGCTGACTTGAAAACACAAGAGCAAGAGAGACGACAAAGAGAGCCATATGGAAAGCAATGTGAAATACCAGAAAGAGCACCAAAGTGAGTCAGAGAAAACAGAAAGAGACATGCTGAATACCTACTCTGCGCCAAGAGTTTTTCCATCAACCACATGCTTTGCTCCAAAGACAAGCACTTAGAAAAGCTAGATAAGAAAAGCTTGGATAAGAAACCCACAGTTCAGAGAAGATAGCAACCTTGCCCGTGGTCACAGAGATAGTAAGTAGCAGAGCTGGAAAAGACAACAGCTTTCTAACTCCAATCCTCACGTCCTTTATACTATGTGTTATGGTTTGGTTATAAGGTATTCCCTCATAAGCTCATGTGGCAATGTAGGAATGTTCAGAGGTAAAGTCATTAGATTTTGAGAGCTATAACCTTAATGTGTGGATTAATACATTTGATGGATTAGTCATCTGAATGGATTACTGGGTGCTAACTGTAGGCAGGTGAGGCATGGCTAGAGGAAGCAGGGTATTTTGTCCCTAGCTACACACACACACACACACACACTCACTCTCTCTCTCTCCTTCTCTCTCTCCCCCCGCCCCTCTCTCCTTCCTAGTTGCCATAAGCTAAGCCTCTACCATGCCCTTCCACCATGATGTTCTACTTTACTTGGGCCAAGAGCAATGGAGTCAGTCCACCATGGACTGAACCTCTGAAACCATAAGCCCCCCAAAGTTTTTTCCTCCTCTAAGTTGTTCTTGTCAGGCATTTTGGTCAAAATGATGAAAAGCTGACTAACCACACTTTATTATGCTTCTTGAGGCAAAATATGCAACGCTTCTGAGATTCTGTTTCCTCATTGGTACAATAGGGATTGTACTTTTCCTGAGAACTTCAGAATTACTGTAAGAATGAAAGGTGATAAGCTGAAGAAGTGCTTTACAAAATGTGAAGCAGTAATCACACACAAGGAGCTATGAATGGACACATGCATGGCACGCCAGGGCTACACTGTCAAGTTTTCTGACAAAGTCAGCTGCTTGGCTTAGCTTTTTGTTGTTGTTGTTGTTGTTGTCAATAGACCCTTACTTTATTTAGTTATATGTGTTGCTGAGAATAGAATCCACTGCCTCCCACATGCTAGGCAAGCACTCTACCACTGAGCTTGGCTTAGCTTTTATGGGAATGAGAAGAAGCTGCAGTTGCAAGTAGGATGGTATAGAATCTGGATGTAGTCTGACAGATTTCAGAGCCACAATGATACTTTCTTCTCTTTCCCCCCTCTCTCTTTTCTTTTCTTTTCCTGCCTCTTTCTCTCTCCTCCTCCATCCCTCTTTTGCTTTCTTTTCTTTTCTCTTCTTTCATAATCTTGACTTTAAATCATGACATCCAGTGTGCTGAGGACCAAAAAGTTGGCAGCATCTTTTTTATTTTTTGTCTTGGCTGAAAAAGCATAAGCTTACCAAGTTAATATCTTACAAAGCCACAAGATCAAACTCTCTTCCACATCTTCCAGGTTCCTCTGCTGAACAGCCACTAGCTTCTGAAAATAGATCAGATTAAGTCATTCCTCTGCTTTAAAATCTTTTAAAACCCCATAGGATGAAATCCCAGCTTCTTATTCTAACATCAAGGCCTTTATGGCCTGGCTATAGACATCCCTGCAGCTCTGTCTCCTATAGCTCTTCACCCCTCCTGATACACTCACTCCTACAACCACTTCCCAATTAGCTATGCCTTCTCTGGTTTTGTTTATGTTGATCCCACTTCTTGGAAGGCCTTTCTCTTCTTACTAGTTATTCTTTAAGATCCAACTCAAATATCATCTCTTTGGAGAAGCATTCCCTAACTCCATGTTAAGGTAAAGATGTCAAGTTTATGAATGAACAAAACAGTCTCAGAAAGCATGAGAGTTGTAAGGACCTTAAAAATTATCTTACACAATTTTATCTGTAAAGGAGGCCTCCTTAAGATGACAACACCTTGAAAATATTCAGGACTTTTAGCCAGGTGCTCTTTCCACTACATGATATAGCCTCTTAAGGAATGAATAAACCCATGAAAGGCCAAATGGGCAAATGAAATATTGCTGAGGCCCTGCTCAGAGAACTTGTGAGTGAATGGTCACAGCTGTTCTGCATTTTAGGGCTTTAGGTACACCAGGAGGAACAGGGATTCCACAGAGACAAGAGGCAGCAGCAGCCAGAAGGTGATTCAGAGGGGCAACTGCAAAAGCTGAGGCCTGTGGATGCTGAAGGGCAACCCTGTGAGCTAAGATGTTCACAGGGAGCTAGGATGGTGCTGCCCAGGCTCAAGAAGCTTCTTTCTGTCTAAGCTAGGTCAGAGCAGACTCCCTGGCCAGTATGGCCATTATTAAAGCTGCCCAACACATCTGGCTGATCCCTAGGTGCTATGCTCTGAAGATACACAAAGGGATAGGGGCTAGATTCTGCCCCTCCAGACAAGGACTATCAGCAGTACTAGCTCTGCCATTGCTTTTTCCTGTCTTTCCAAAGTCACATGCATATTGAAAGCTCAGTTGATGCTGCTTCATAAGCTAATTAGCCAGTCTGACCTATGAAGGGAACAGCACAATGAGGGGAAGTGCTGACCCCTGGAATTAGCACATGTTAGTCTGAATCCTAAGTTCTACCTCTTTATGTCTCCATTTTCCCATTTGGAAAATGGGGACAATTTTTGTTTGTCTATTTACTACTTTGTGTGGTGATGGCTAAATGAGATGACATATTCCAACACTTAGTAGCTACTCAGTCACTGTCACTTTGCTTTTACTCTGTAAAAAGGCATTATCCTTTTTTTTTTTTAAAAAAAAAAAGTAGTTTTGTCTACTGCTGTAATTGTCGATATCTGACATATCTTCTAAATAACCCAGGAAATCTGGCTGTGACATGTCACCTCACTGATCACCAGGGTTGATTTTGCTGTTATGGCTGGCTAGGTGAGTGTTTTCTTCCTCTTTTACTGCTGCTCGTGCATATCTTCCAAAGCTACATGCTCTAAGAAAATGATCTTCCCAGTTAAAGGAGGACCATTTTTTTAGTCAAGGATATACAAGTAGCTGTGCTCCCCTGCTAGAACCTCCCCACCACCACCACCACCACCACCACCACCACACACACAAAAAAGCAGCTCTAAATAACCCATAATAGTTCCACATCATCAAAACAAGAAAATCAACACCTTTAGCATGATATTGGAGACTTGGCCATATCTGACCCTATGTTGTCTTGCTTGTCAACCACCTGTCTCTCAAACCTGATTCACATTTTAAAGCCTTCCTATCCATGGTTTATGTTGACCCTTCAGCACAGAATGCTGCTCTTATCTTTCCTTTATTAGGAGCCACCTCCTCCATGAGGATTTCTAAAATTAATAATTTTTTCTTCTTCACTCTCTCTTGTAATTCTTATCACTGTCAATTTTGTATTCATTCATTCATTGTTTAAGTGCAAAGTATGTTCCTAGGCTGGCCTGGAACCTGGATTCTCCTGCTTCAGTCTTGAGTAGCAGGAATTACAGGTGTATACCACCTTGCCCAGCTAAGAGGACAGACTTTGAGAGGTATGGAAGACTTTAGAAGTTGTCTACTCTAAGCAACTGACAAGGATCACACAGAGAGTTAGTGATAGACAGAGCTGAGACCAGAGCTCAACCCTTTTACTGCACCTTAGTTAGATATACATTTACAAGGCTCCAACTCTCTTCAGTATTTGTAAACAAGTACATTGGTTCACAATAGCAGTTTTTGCTACTATAAGCAATCATAAAAGGACCGGAGTATTGTGCTAAAACACGATGGTCAATATAGTGCCTAAAAAGACCAGCTTAACAGAGTAACTCAGCAAGGACGAAAGTATTCTCAATAGCTGGGCACCCTCACCTTCAGGTGGCATATAAAATGCCTCTTTTGAAGGGATATAAATAGTGCTTTTTTAGAAGTAATAGTGAAACAAAAACAAAAAACAACACCAGGAGCTAAAATGGTATACCTTGGGAAATGAGGTTATGTGTCGTAAACAGAAATGTGACTTGAAGAGCAACCAAGATTCTGTAGAAACATCTCTCCCAAATGCAAAAAAGTTTAATATTTCTGACCTGGTTGAGAAGAAAATATGGTAGCCCAAACAGCCAGGTGCAATAGGAACAAATAAATCAAGCTCAGCTGTGCAAGGTAGGACCTGGGACAAAATGCCAAGAACCAACAGAACTAAAAAAGTTTGCTCTGTTCTGTGGTCCCCTCTTCCTGGCAATTGGGCCAAGTAACCACTTCAGGAAGCTTCCTGAGAAGCAACCACCAGTTTCTGTCTGAGCAGCATGCACTGAACCTGAGTTCTAGCCCGACTTTCTGTTACTGAAAAGCTATGCAATTTGTGTTAAGTTACTGCCTCTCTTTATGTCTTAGGGCTGCTAAGGTAGGTAGCCAATGAATCTGATAAACAGATTGAGATAATTGAGCAGCCATCTGGAAAAATAATGAAGTTGAATCCACAACTGACATCGTATACTAGGATTAATTCCAGACAGATCATAGATTTACATGTAAGTACTAGAATAAATATGAGGAAAGTCCTTTATTCCCTTAAGTGAGAAGAGCTTCTCTACCTTAAAATCTACAAGCCATATACAAAAAGAATGATAAATTTAATCTACGGTAAAAGAAAAAGTTGCATGGCAAAAACAATAAAGACAAAGTAAACAAAAGCACCAAAAGTAAAAACAAAAGACAAAAACCTTGGAAAATATATTTGCAATTCAAACTACAAAAGAGGCAGAATATGCCTAATGTCAAGGGCTACTAGAAATTTATTAGAAAGGGATCAATAATCCAATTGTTATAAATGGCTATCTTAGTCTGTTTGGGCTGCTATAACAAAATATCTTACACATGATAATTTACAAACAACAGAATTTTGTTGCTCACAAATCTGAAGGCTGAGAAATCCAAAATCAAAGGTGACCTAGTGTCTGGTGGGGACCCATTCCTCATAGATGGCACCTTTTTTTGTGTCCTCACACTGTGAGAGGGGAAAATAAGGTCTCTTGGGCTTCTTTTATAAGGGCATTAATACAGTTCATAAGAGTAGAGCCCCCATGACCTAACCACCTCAAAGGGTCCATCTCTGAATATTATCACACTGGGGACTAAGTTTCAATACATGAATTTAGGGGTGGGGCCATCAATATTTAGATCACATAACAAGGGCAAAGAATATTGTGGTAGGAAGATAATGGCCTCCCAAACTTGTTCAGGTCCTAATTCCTCGAGCCTGTGAATATGTTGTTACCTGGCAAAGATGAATTGAGTGAGAAGACAAAATTAGGGTAACTAATTAGCTCACAGTAGATAGAGAGATTATCTAAATTATCCAAATGAATCCAATATAATCACAAGGGCCCTAAATGTGGAAGGAGGAGGCAGAGAGCCAGTGTCAGAATGATGTAGGAATAGAAAGACTTGATGAGTCACTGCTGGCTTTGAAGATAACGGAGCCACAAGTCAAGGAATACAGGGAGGTTATAGAAACTGGGAAAAGCAAGCAAATGAACTCTCCCTAGAGCTCCTAGAAAGGAACGAAGCCTGCCATACCCTGATTTTGGCCCAATGAGACTCACTTCAGACTTCTAACCTCAGACTCTTAAGGTAATACATTTGTATTGCTTTAAGCCACTAATTTTGTGGTAATTTATTACAGTGACAATAAAAAAACACACACACACAGATGAAACAAACCTTCACAAAGAAGAAAATATAAATAGCTCTTGAACATATTTTAGTATCTAAAATTAGAGTTTACAAAGACCACAATAATCTTAAAGAAGAACAAAGTAAAAGGGCTTATAATACCAAGTATCAAGATTTATTTTAAAGCTATAGTAATGAAGATTGTGTGGTAATGGTACACAAAGAGTAAAACAAACTAATGAAAAAGAAGAAAGAGTTCCAAAGCACACACAGTGTACACAGTCTCAATTTCTAACAAAGGTGACTCTGCAATTCAAAGCCGGAAGGATAAACTATTCAATAAATGGTTCTGAAACAATGTTTTTTAAAAAAAGATTTTGAGGTGAATTTTTAGTCCTAAATACATGAAAAAAAAGCTTCACAAAGAAACAATATATTTGCACAAACTTGGATGAGACAAAAATATCTTAAACAGGATGTAAGTACCTCAACCCACTGAAGGAAAGACAGTCTAGACAACTAGACTTCATTAAAATTAAGAACATCTATTCCTCAAATGACACCATTAAAAAAGCAAGAGAGACTTAGAGAAGATGCTTGCAATATATAATCTAACTCACGGTTGGAATGTGTAAGATACAAAGGATGCCTACAAATCATCAAGAAAACAGACAATTCCATGAAATAGAAAAGAAAGGAACCCCTCCAAACTCATTCTATGAGGCTAATATCACCCTGATACCAACACTAGACTAAAACACATCAAGGAAAGAAAACTTCAAACCAATATACCTGATGAACATAGATGCAAAAATTCTCAATAAAATTCTGGCAAATTGCATACAAAAACTTATTTAAATGCACTACAATCAAGTGGGCTTCATCCCAGGGATGCAAGGTTGGTTCATAATAGGGAAATAAATAAATGTAACTCATCATATCAATAGACTTAAAAACAAGAATCATATGATCATCTCAATAGATGCAGAAAAAGTATTTGACAAATGCTTAATGAAGGGGTACTAAATACCCCTTCATGTTCAAAACACTAGAAAAACTAGGGATAGTAGGAACATACTTCAACATGCTAAACTCAAGGCCAACATCATTCTAAATGAAGAAAAATTGGAAAGCATTCCCTCTAAAACTGGAACAAGACACAGATACCTTCTTTCATTACTTATATTCAACATTGTCCTTGAAACTCTAGCCAGCATAATTAGAGAGAAGAAAAAAATTAAAGGGATAGGAACAGGAAAAGAAGAACTCAAACTATCACTATTTGCTGATGACATGATTTTATATTTAGAAGATCCAAAAAATTCTAACAGAAAACTTCTAGAACTGGTAAATAAACTCAGTAAAGTAGCAGGATATAAAATTAACACCCATAAATCAAACACATTCCTATACACCAGTGATGTATCCACTGAAAGAGAAATTAGAAAAACTATCCCATTCACAATAGCCTCAAAATAAATAAAATACCTGGGAATCAAGTTAACAAAAGAGGTGAAAGACCTCTACAATGAAAACTACAGAACAGTAAAGAAGGAAACTGAAGAAGACCTTAAAAGATGGAAAGATTTCCCATGCTCTTGGATAGGCAAAATTAATACAGGCAAAATGGCCATACTACCCAAAGTGCTATATAGATTCAATGCAATTCCAATTAAAATCTCAACATCATTTCTTATGGAAATAGAAAAAGCAATCATGAAATTCATTTGGAAAAATAAGAGACCCAGAATAACCAAAGCAATCCTTAGCAAGAAGAGTGAAGCAGAAGGCATCACAAAACCTGACCTTAAATTATACTACCAAGCTATAGTAACAAAAACAGCATGATATTGGCACCAAAATAGACATGTAGACCAATGATACAAAATAGAAGACACAGAGACAAACCTACATAAATACAGCTATCTCATACTATACAAAGGCATCAAAAACATACAGTAGAGAAAAGATAGCCTCTTCAACAAATGGTACTGAGAGAACTGGAAATCCATTTACAGCAAAATGAAAATAAACCCCTATCTCTCACCACGCACAAAACTCAACTCAAAGTGGATCAAGGACCTAGGAATTAGTCCAGACACCCTGTGCCTAATAGAGGAAAAAGTAGGCCCAAATCTTCATCACATCAGATTAGGCCCCAACTTCCTTAACAAGACTCCTAAAGCACAAGAAATAAAATCAAGAATTAAAAAATGGAATGGTCTCAAACTAAAAAGCTTCTTCTCAGCAAAAAAAAAAAAAAAAAAAATCATTGAGATGAACAGAAAGCCTACATTTGGGGAGCAAATTTTTGTGCCACACATCTGTCAGATAGAGCACTAATCTTCAGTATATAGAAATAACTCATAAAACTTCACATCAAAAACCCCCAAACAACCCAATCAATAAATGGGCTAAGGAGCTGAACAGATACTTCTCAGAAGAAGATATACATTTGATCAAGAAATATATGAAAAAATGTTCAACATCTCTAGTAATTAGAGAAATGCAAATTAAAACTACTCTAAGATTTCATCTCATGCCAGTCAGAATGGCAGTTATCAAGAATACAGACAACAAGTAATGTTGGCGAGGATGTGGGGGAAAAGGCACACTCACACATGGCTGGTGGCACTACAGATTGGTGCAATGAATCTGGAAAGCAGTATGGAGATTCCTTAGAAAACTTGGAATGGAACCACCATTTGACCCAGCTATCCCACTCCTCAGTCTATACCCAAAGGACTTAAAATCAGCGTACTACAGTAACACAGCCACATTAATGTTCATGGCAGCTCATTTCACAATAGCTAAACTGGAAGCAACCTAGATGCCCTTCAACAGATGAATGGATAAAGAAACTTTAGTATATATACACAATGGAATATTACTCAGCATTAAAAGAGAATAAAATCATGGCATTTGCAGGTAAATGGATGGAGCTGGAGAATATCATGCTAAATGAAGTAACCAATGCCAAAAACCCAAAGGCCAGATGTACTGTCTGATAAGTAGATGCTGATCCATAATGGGGAGGGTGGAGGCATAGGAAAAATGGAGGAACTGTGATTGGGCAAAGAGGAGGGAGGGTGGGAAGTGTGCATGGGGACAGGAAAGATGGTGGAATGAGATGGATCATTACCCTAGGTACATGTAAGACTTGCACATAGGGTGTGACACTACATCGGGTACAGCCAGAGAAACGAAAAGTTGTACTTCAATTGTGTACAAAGAATCAAAATGCATTCTGCTGTCATATGTACCTAATTAAGATAAATAAATAAATAATTTTAAAAAAGAGGTGAAAGACCTCTACAATGAAAACTACAGAACAGTAAAGAAAGAAATTAAAGAACACCTTAGAAGATGGAAAGACCTCCCATGATCCTGGATAGGTGGAATTAATATTGTCAAAATGGCCATCCTGCCAAAAGTGTTATACAGATTTAATGCAATTCCTATTAAAATCCCAATGACATTCTTCATAGAACTAGAAAAAGCATCACGAAATTCATTTGGAAAAATAAAAGACCCAGAATAGCCAAAGCAATCCTTAGCAAGAAGAGTGAAACAGGTGGTATCACTATACCAGACCTTAAACTATGCTATACAGCCATAGTAACAAAAATGTCATGGTATTGGCACTAAAACAGACTTATAGACCAATGGTACAGAATAGAATACAAAGAGACAAAAACCCACAGAAACACAGTTATCTCATGCTACACAAAGGTGCCAAAAACATTCACTGGAGAAAAAAATAGCCTATTCAACAAAAGGTGCTAGGAAAATTGGAAATCCACATGTAACAAAATGAAATAAACCCTTATCTCTCACCCTACATGAAACTCAACTCAAAGTGGATCAAAGAGTTAGGCACTAGAACAGAGACCCTGTGCCTGTTAGAAGAAAAAGTAGGCCCAAATCTTTACCATGTGGCTTAGGATCTGACGTCCTTCACAAGACTTCTAAAGTGCAAGAAATAAAATCGAGAATTAATAAATAGGATAGATTCTAACTAAAAAGCTTTTCTCAGTAAAGGAAAAAATAATGTGAAGAGAGAGCCTACAGAATGGGAGAAAATCTTTACTAATGCACCTCTGATAGAGCATTAACCTCCAGGATATATAAAGAATTCAAAAAACTTAACACCAAAAAAACAAACAACCCAATCAATAAATGGGCTAAGGAACTGAACAGACACTTCACAGAAGAAATATAATCTATCAATAAATACACGAAAAAATGTTCAACATTTCTAAGCAATTAGAGAAATGCAAATCAAAACTACTCTAACATTTCATCTCACTCTAGTCAGAATGGCAATTATTAAGACTACAAGCAACAATAAATGTTGGTGAGGACGTGGAGAAAAGGTACATTCATAGATTGCTGGTGGGAATACAAATTGGTGCAACCACTATGGAAAGCAGTATGGAGATTCCTCAGAAAACTTTGAATGGGCCAGGCACGGTCAGCACACACATGTAATCCCATCAGCTGGGGAGGCAGAGACAGGAGGATTGCAAGTTCAAAGCCAGCCTCAGCAAAGGCGAGACACTAAGCAACTCAGTGAGACACTGTCATTAAAGAAAATACAAAATAGGGCTGGGGGTGTGGCTCAGAGGTCGAGTGCCCCTGAGTTCAATCCCCAGTATCCCTGCCCCCTCCAAAAAAAAGAAAAAGAAAACTTGGGATGGAATCACCATTTGACCCAGCTATCCTACTCTTCAGTTTATATCAAAAGACTTAAAATCAGCATACTGCAGTGATGCAGCCACATCAATGTTTATAGCAGCTCAACTAACATAAACTATGGAACCAACCTAGGTGTCCTTCAACAGATGAAAGGACAAAGAAAATGTAGTTTATATACACAATAGAATATTACTCATCCTTAAAGAAGAATGAAATTATGGCATTTGCAGGCAAATGAATGAAACTGGAGAATATCATGCTAAGCAAAATAAGCCAATCCCCCAAAAACAAAGGCCAAATACTTTCTCTGATATGTGGATGCTAACTCATAATTAGTTGGAAGAATAGAGTTACTTTGGATTAGGTAGAGGGGAGTGAAGGGAAGTGAGGAATATGGGGGTAGAAAGGATAGTAAAATGAATCATGAATAATGACATTATATATGAATCATGAATAATAATTATACATGAATCATGAAATAATGACATTATTACCCTATGTACATATAGGATTACATGCTCAGTGTGATTATACAGAAAAATGAGAAATTATACTCCATTTATGTATTATGTGTCAGAGTACATTCTACTGTCATGTATAACTAATTAGAACAAATTAAAAAAAAAACTGACAAAACCCACTTTAATGCAATGGGCAAAGACTAATAGTCTTTTAACTTGACAAAAGAAGCCACCCAAGTTACCTATATGAGTATGAGAAGTTACTCCACATCATTAGTTATAAGAGAAATTTGAGTTAAAAATCAGTGAGACTCCATACTGTACCCTCATCAGAATGGCCTAAATCTATGAGATTGAAAATACCTGGCAAGGACACAGCACAAATTGAATGTTCATTTTGGAACATTCCATATATTGCTAGTGGGAGTGTAAATTGATTACAACTACTTGGGAAAACTGTTGAACAGTATCTACTAATGCTGAACATATGACCTAGAAATCCTACTGTTAGTTATACACACAAAATAAAGAGATGTATATGTTCACCAAAAGGTATCTACAGAATGTGCACAGCAGCTTTTATTTACAATTCCCAACCTGGAAATCCAAATGTTCTATAATAGTTAAATGGACAAGTTACGGTATAATCCTACAGTGGAATATTACTGAACAATAAAAAGAACTGCTGCTACACACATGAATGTTTTGTTTGTTTGTTATTTTTTATTTTAAGACAGGGTCTCACTAAGTTATCCAGACTGGTCTCAAACTCATTATCCTCCTGCCTTAGCCTCCAGAGTCACTGGGATTACTGGTGTGTGCCACCATGCCCAGCCCAACATGAATGATGCTGAACAAAACAGAAGAGTATCACTAATATGAAATTCAAACACTGACAAATGTCATCTTTGACAATGAAGTCAGAACAGAGGTTTCCTTTGGGATGGGTTACTGACTGACATGAGGCATGCGGTAGCTTTCTAGGGTGCTAGGAGTGTTCTCTCTCTGGGTAGTAGTTTCTTATGTAAAATACATGTCTAAAAATGCATTAGCCCAAACTCTTAATATTTGTGCACTCAACTAAAGATACGATGTACTTCAATTTTAAAAGCAAAACAAACAAAAACCACCTTGAGTAGTTGACTTATCAGATTGGCAAAATCTAAATCTTAACAGACTCTATTAAGGAAACTGCCAAAAAGGGCACTCTTACACTTTGCTAATGGGAGTAAAAAAAAAAAAAAAAAAAGATAATCCCTATGGAGCCCAATTTTGCAGTATCTTGCAAAATTAAAAAAATAAATTTTCTCTTTTATATAATAATAATTTCACTTCCAGGAATTCATCTCACAACTACACTCTCCCACACATAGAATAATACATATGTAAGGTTATTTGCTACAGCACTGTTTATAATAACACAAGACTGGAAATGATCTTAAGTAATATCCATGAACAGGGCACTAGTGAAATAAATCATAGTATAGAAGAACTTGGAATATTGTGTAACTGTGAAAAAAATAACTAGGAAGCCTTCTATACTAACATGGAAAGGTCCCCTAGATGAACTGTTGAGGAAAAAAAAAATCAGACACTGAAAAGTGTGCACAGCATGTACTATTGATGCAAAAGGAATGATGAGCCATATTTTAGTGTTCATTTATATATGAAAAAAACATTATAAGGATATAGAAGAAACTAAAAATAGGCATTAGCTATATATGTGGTAGAGGTTTTGGGTAACTGGACAGATGGGAGAATAGCATGGGAGGGAGATTTTTTATTTTAGATTTAATTTTGATATATACATATATTGACCATTCAAAAATTAAATAAATACATTAATTTTTTTAAGTGGAAATATTCAATGAAAGGGGAAAGATGCGTCCTAAAAGAAGTGGCTTTCCAAAACAATGTTATGGATTTCATTATTTTATCTGGTTAATCAAGCAGAAGAGATTTAGCCTGGATATACAGAACTTGCCAATATGAAGGAGAACTAAATATTGAAATGAAGAGATGAAACACTGTTATCTGGTGGCCTTAAAACTAGCCAGACTGTTACCCGTCTGCAGGAAGCAGCATGGGGTAGCAGTCCACAGGGTCTGAAGAATCTGTGCAAAGAACTGACAGATTTCTCCTAACTGTGCCATGTGAGTGGGGCAAACTGCTCATCCTAAGCTTGACCTTCCCTTATCTAGAAAACAGGGTCAACAATAGTACCAACTCATTAATTTGCTACCAGGATTAAATGGGATAATATGAAGCATTTATATTCTGCCTATCACACTGTGTATAGGAGCATTAAAGTTTGAACCTGCCTCAAAACACTCTACAAAGCAAGGGGGTTTGAAGGTATTGCCTCTCAGAAGAATAACCAGTGCCAAAAAAAAAAAAAAAGTTATTTCTCTCTATTAAATTATTACATGACACTGTTTAATGGTTTTCAGGTCAAGGTCAGATGTTCTGCCATACATATAAAGGTACAAAGGTTCAACAGTTGGAAAATAATAAAATGAGGGCGGGAAGAATCTATGCCTGGACTATAACTTCTATTTTATAAAAGATCTGACTTTGCATGGAGGAAGAGGAAGAATCAAATTTTGCAGTCAATATCCACCCTTCAATTTTGTCTAT